>NC_092010.1:0-1200000 GCF_044704955.1 Pristiophorus japonicus
CCCGTCTCCCTCTTCCCCCCCCCGTCTCCCTCTTCCCCCCCCCGTCTCCCTCTTCCCCCCCCCCCCCCGTCTCCCTCTTCCCCCCCCCGTCTCCCTCTTCCCCCCCCCGTCTCCCTCTTCCCCCCCCCCCGTCTCCCTCTTCCCCCCCCGTCTCCCTCTTCCCCCCCCCCGTCTCCCTCTTCCCCCCCCCGTCTCCCTCTTCCCCCCCCCCCGTCTCCCTCTTCCCCCCCCCCGTCTCCCTCTTCCCCCCCCCGTCTCCCTCTTCCCCCCCCCCGTCTCCCTCTTCCCCCCCCCCCGTCTCCCTCTTCCCCCCCCCCCGTCTCCCTCTTCCCCCCCCCCGTCTCCCTCTTCCCCCCCCCCCCCCGTCTCCCTCTTCCCCCCCCCCCCCCGTCTCCCTCTTCCCCCCCCCCCCGTCTCCCTCTTCCCCCTCCCCCGTCTCCCTCTTCCCCCTCCCCCGTCTCCCTCTTCCCCCTCCCCCGTCTCCCTCTTCCCCCTCCCCCGTCTCCCTCTTCCCCCTCCCCCGTCTCCCTCTTTCCCCCCCCTCCCCGTCTCCCTCTCCCCCCCTCCCCGTCTCCCTCTCCCCCCCTCCCCGTCTCCCTCTTTCCCCCCCCCTCCCCGTCTCCCTCTTTCCCCCCCCCTCCCCGTCTCCCTCTTCCCCCCCCCCACTCCCCATCTCCCTCTTTAATCCCCCCCCCCTCCCCGTCTCCCTCTTTCCCCCCCCCTCCCCGTCTCCCTCTTTCCCCCCCCCTCCCCGTCTCCCTCTTCCCCCCCCCCACTCCCCATCTCCCTCTTTAATCCCCCCCCACTCCCCTGTCTCCCTCTTTAATCGCCCCGCCCCCCAGCACTCCCCCATCTCCCTCTTCCCCCCCCATCTCCCTCTTCCCCCCCCGTCTCCCTCTTCCCCCCCCGTCTCCCTCTTCCCCCCCCTCCCTCTTCCCCCCCCCCCCCCTCCCCGTCTCCCTCTCTTCCCCCCCCCTCCCCGTCTCCCTCTCTCCCCCCCCCCCCCCCCGTCTCCCTCTTCCCCCCCCTCCCCGTCTCCCTCTTCCCCCCCCTCCCCGTCTCCCTCTTCCCCCCCTCCCCGTCTCCCTCTTCCCCCCCTCCCCGTCTCCCTCTTCCCCCCCCCCCCCGTCTCCCTCTTCCCCCCCCCCCCTCCCCGTCTCCCTCTTCCCCCCCCCCCCCCCACTCCCCGTCTCCCTCTTCCCCACCCCCCCTCCTCGTCTCCTGCTTTAATCCGCCCCCACTCCGTCTCCCTCTTTAATCCCCCCCCACTTCCCCGTCTCCCTCTTTAATCCCCCCCCACTCCCCAGTCTCCCTCTTTAACTCCCCCCCCCCCCCCCCACCACTCCCCCGTCTCCCTCTTCCTTAGGTGTACGTTGGAATAGTCAAGTCTAGAGGTAACAGATGCATGGATGAGGGTTTCAGCAGCAGATTAGCTGAGGCGGGGCGGAGCTGGGCGGTTAAAGGTGGAAGTAGGCGGTTTTAGTGATGGGGAGGATATCGGGTTGGAAGGTCATTTCAGGGTCAAATAAGGCACCAAGGTTGCAAACTTTCCGATTTAACTTCATCCGAAAGATGACGTCTGTAACAGTGCAGGTCTCCCACAGTACTGCATACTGCACTGGAGTGTCGGCCTGGATAGTGGATTCAACTGAGCACCTTTAGGGGAGAGTCAGCGCCTTCAGGGGAGGGGGGAGAGATTCTGCACCTTCAGGGGAGGGGGGAGAGAGTCAGCACCTTCAGGGGAGGGGGGAGAGAGTCAGCACCTTCAGGGGAGGGGGGAGAGTCAGCACCTTCAGGGGAGGGGGGAGAGTCAGCACCTTCAGGGGAGGGGGGAGAGTCAGCACCTTCAGGGGAGGGGAGAGAGTCAGCACCTTCAGGGGAGGGGGGAGAGAGTCAGCACCTTCAGGGGAGGGGGGAGAGAGTCAGCACCTTAAGGGGAGGAGAGAGAGAGTCTGCACCTTCAGGGGAGGGGGGAGAGAGTCAGCACCTTCAGGGGAGGGGGGAGAGAGTCAGCACCTTCAGGGGAGGGGGGAGAGAGTCAGCACCTTCAGGGGAGGGGGGAGAGAGTCAGCACCTTCAGGGGAGGGGGGAGAGAGTCAGCACCTTCAGGGGAGGGGGGAGAGAGTCAGCACCTTCAGGGGAGGGGGGAGAGAGTCTGCACCTTCAGGGGAGGGGGGAAGAGAGTCAGCACCTTCAGGGGAGGGGGGAAGAGAGTCAGCACCTTCAGGGGAGGGGGGAGAGAGTCAGCACCTTCAGGGGAGGGGGGAGAGTCAGCATCTTTAGGGGAGGGGGGGAGAGAGTCTGCACCTTCAGGGGAGGGGGGAAGAGAGTCAGCACCTTCAGGGGAGGGGGGAAGAGAGTCAGCACCTTCAGGGGAGGGGGGGGAGAGTCAGCACCTTCAGGGGAGGTGTGGGGGGGGAGGAGGAGAGAAAAGAGTCAGCACCTTCTGAGGGGTGGGTGGGTTTGGCAGAGAGAGAGCCAAGAGATCTGGCAATACAGATATATAAATCTCTCAAAGTAGCAACTCAAGTTAAGACCATAACATTCAAATGAAGTAAAGGCCTTTATTTCAGGAGGAATAAAACACAAAAGTATGGAGAAAATGTTAAATTGATATAGCACCTTGGTTAGACCACACTTGGAGCACTGTGTGCAGTTCTGGTCTCCAAACTATTGAAAAGAATATTGAAGCACTGGAAAAAGTGCAGAAAAGATTTCCAAGCATATTACCAGAATTGCAAGTTGCAATTACCAAGAAAGATTGAGCAGGCTGGGGCTCGTTGGAGAAGATATTCGGAGGAAACCTAATTGCAATGTTTAACCATCTACAAGATGCACTGCAGCAACTACCAAGGCATCTTCTGCAGCAACTCCCAAACCCACGACCTCTGCCGCCTGGAAGGACAAGGGCAGCAGGCACATGGTAACACCACCATCTCCGCGTTCCCCTCCGAGTCACACACCATCCTGACTTGGAAATATATCGGCCGTTCCTTCATCGTCGCTGGGACACAATCCTGGAACTCTCTCCCTAACAGCACTGTGGGAGCACCTTCACCACACGGACTGCAGCGGTTCAAGAAGGCGGCTCACCACCGCCTTCTGCAGGGGCAATTAGGGTTGGGCAATAAATTCTGGCCACGCCAGTGATGCCCACGTCCCGTAAATGAATTAAAAAAAAAAAAAGATTGTGGAGACACTGGGTGAGTCAAGAAGAAGGGGCATAAATATAAAATAGTCACAGACCACACAAAGAACTTGAGGAGAATTTCTTTGCATGGAGTGGTGAGAATGTGGAACTTGCTAACGTTGAGTGGTTGCAACAGACATTAGGCCCAGTTAAGGGGAGGCTTGAAGCTTGCATGGGAGAGGCAGGAATGGAGGGAAATGGTGGCAGGGTGGGACGAGGTAATTAGAGTGGGAGGAAGATCAGAATTGACGGCTGAACAGGGTACAATCCCTAGTACAGGTGCTTGTGAGAGAAACCTGGAGAAGTGGATTGGCCTAATCCATCCAACTGATGTCGTGCTCAAGTCAGCCACTTCGAATTGTTGAATGTTCAGAAACAGGCCATTCACCCCCATTGTGTCCTCTATATAAGGCTCCCACTCCAATCCCACTCCCCATGCCCTTTAATATCCTTGCTAGTCTAATCGCACTCTCCTGCTCACTCTCTCTATACTTTAACTGGTATCAGCAATGGTGACCATGAAACTATTGAATGGTACAAAACCCATCTGGTTCACTCATGTCCTTTAGGGAAGGAGATCTACCATCCTTACTCGGTCTGGCATTTATGAGACTCCAGATCCACAGCAATGTGGTTGACTCTTAACTGCCCTCTGAAATAGCTGAGCCAATCTCTCTCAGTTGCAAGAAACCACTCCAAGAAACAGTAATAATCAAACCGGACCGACCACCCAGCATCGACCTCGGCACCCGCTACGGACACCACAATGGCACACCCAGCCCAGTCGACCCTGCAAAGTCCTCACATCTGCCAAAATTGGGAGCGCTGTCCCACAGACTGGTCAAGCAACAGCCTGACGTAGCCATACCTTTCAGCCAATGTCGCAGACTCCTCCATCTCCATCACCGTCCCTGGGTATGTCCTCTCCCATGCGCAAGGCAGAGACGCCAGGGATGGTGGCACTTTGGTATACAGGAAGGAATGGCCCTGGGAGTCCTCAATATTGACAGCGCACCCCATGAAGCCTCATCGCTTCAGATCAAGCACAGGCAAGGAAACCTGCCTCTTACCACCTACTGCCCTCCCTCAGCTGCTGAATCAGTATTCCTCCATGTTGAACGCTACTTGGAAGAAACTGAGAGTAGCAAGGGCACAGAATGTACTCTGGGTGGGGGACTTCAATGTTCATCGAGAGTGGCTCGGTAGCACCATTACTGACCGAGCTGGCCGAGCCCTGAAGGACATAGCTGCCAGACTGGACGTGCATCAGGTAGTGAAAGAACCAACGCGAGGGGAAAAACCTACTTGACCTCGTCCTCGCCAATCTACCTGTCGCAGGTGCATCTGTCCACGACAGCATTGGCAGCAGTGACCACCTCACAGTCATTGTGGAGATGAAGTTCCGTCTTCACACTGAGGGCACCCTCCATCGTGTTGTGTGGCACTACCGCTGTGCTAAATGGGATAGATTCAGAACAAATCCAATAGCTCAAAACTGTGCATCCACGAGGCGCTGTGGGCCATCAGCAGCAGCAGAATTGTATTCTACCACAATCTGTAACATCATGGCCTGTCATATCCCTCACTCTACCAGTACAATCCAGCCTGGTGACCAACCCTGGTTCAATGAAGAGTGTAGCAGAGCATGCCAGGAGCAGCACCAGGTGTACCTAAAAATGATGTACCAACCTGGGGAAGCTGCAACGCAGGACTATATGCATGCTAAGCAGTGGAAACAGCATGCTATAAACAAAGTTAAGTGATCGGACAATCAATGGATCAGATCCAAGCTCTGCAGTCCTGCCACATCCAGTTGTGAATGGTGGTGGACCATTAAATAACTAATGGGAGGAGGAGGCTCCATGAATATCCCCATCCTTAATGATGGTGGAGCCCTGCACGTGAGTGCAAAAGACAAGGCTGAAACGTTTGCAGGCATCTTCATCCAGAAGTGTCGAGTGAATGATCCATATCGGTGGTCTCCCGAGGTCCCCACCATCACAGAAGCCAGTCTTCAACCCATTCGATTCTCTCCACGTGATATCAAGAAATGGCTAAGCGCACTGGATACAGCAAAGGCTATGGACCTCGACAATATCCCAGCTGTCGTGCTGAAGACTTGTGTTCCAGAACTAGCCACGCCTCTAGCCAAGCTGTTCCAGTACAGCTACAACACTGGCATCTAACCGACAATGTGGAAAACTGCCCAGGTATATCCTATCCACACAAAGCAGGACAAATCCAATCTGGCCAATTACCACCCCATCAGTCTACTCTCAATCAGCAGTAAAGTGATGGAAAGTGGCATCAACAGCGCTACCAAGGAGCACTTACTCAACAACAACAACAACAACAACAACTTTAACGTAGTGAAACATCCCAAGGTGCTTCACAGGAGTATTATGTGATAAAAATTTTACACCGAGCTGCTTAAGTAGAAATTAGCACAGGTGACCAAAAGCTTGGTCAAAGTGATATGTTTTAAGAAGCGTTTTGAAGGAGGAAATGGAGGCGGGGAGGTTTAGGCAGGGAGTTCCAGAGCTTGGGGCCTGGGTAATAAGAAGGCACGGCCATCAATGAATGAGCGATTATAATCAGGGATGCTCAGGAGTGCAGAATTAGAGGAGCGCAGACATCTTGGGTGTTTGTGGGGCTGGAGGAGATTAAAGAGATGGGGAGGGGCAAGGCCATGGAGGGATGTTGGTCAGCGAGCACAGGGGTGATGAGTGAGCGGGACTTGGTGCGAGTTAGGACACGGGCAGCTGGGTTTTGGATCACCTCTAGTTTACATAGGGTAGAATGTAGGAGGCTAGCCAGGAGTGTGTTGGAATAGTCATGCCTTAGAGGTAACAAAGACATGAATGAGGGTTTCAGCAGCAGATGAGCTGAGGCAACCTGCAGAGCCAGAGGAAGAAATAGGCGGTCTTAGTTATGCTGCAGATATGTGGTCGAAAGCTCATTTCAGGGTCAAATATGACACCGAGATTGTGAACAGTCTGCTTCAGCCTCAGACAGGAGTTGGGGAGAGGGATGGAGTCAGTGTCTAGGGAATGGAGTTTGTGACGGGGACCGAAAACAATGGCTTCGGTCTTCCCAATATTGAATTGGAGAAAATTTCTGCTCATCCAGAATTGGATGTTGGACAAGTAGTCTGACAATTTAGAGACCGTGGATGGGTCGAGAGAACTGGTGGTGAGGTAGAGCTGGGTGTCACCAGCCGTACATGTGGAAACTGACGCTGTGTTTCCGGATGATGTCACCAAGGGGCAACATGTAGATGGGAAATACGAGAGGGCCAAGGGTAGATCCTTGGGGGACACCAGAGGTAACGATGCGGGGTCGGGAAGAGAAGCTGTTGCAGGTAATTCTCTGGCAATGATTAGATCGATAAGAATGGAACCAGGCGAGTGCAGTCCCACCCAGCTGGATGGGGGTGGAAGAGGCGTTTGGGAAGGATGGAGTGGTCAACTGTGTCAAAGGCTGCAGACAAGTCGAGAAGGACGAGGAGGGATAGTTTGCCTTTGTCAGTCACAAAGGATGTCATTTGTGACTTTGACGAAAGCCGTTTCGGTACTGTGGCAGGGGCGGAAACAGGATTGAAGGGATTCAAACATGGAATTGTGGGAAAGATGGGCACGGATTTGGGAGGCGACAACACGTGCAAGGACTTTGGAGAGGAAAAGGAGGTTGGAGATGGGGCGGTAGTTTGCAAGGACGGAGGGATCGAGGGTTGGTTTTTTGAGGCGAGGGTTGATGATGGCAGATTTGAAGAGGGACAGTACCTGAGGAGAGCGAACCGTTAATGTCAGCTAACATGGGAGCCAGAAAATGACATTGGGTGCTCAGCAGTTTGGTGGGAATAGGATCAAGGGAGCAGGAAGTGGGTCTCATAGACAGGATGAGCTCAGAAAGGTCATGGGGGGAGATTGGAGAGAAACTGGAGAAAGATGTGATGTCAGGGCTCGGGCAGGGGGGATCTTTAGAGGAAGTCCAGTGGGCGAGGGTAAGGAAAGGGAAGAGGCAGAGGCAGCCGAACGGATGGTCTCAATCTTAGAGACAAAGATGTTCATGAGCTCCTCACACTTAAACATAGAAAATAGGTGCAGGAGTAGGCCATTCGGCTCTTCGAGCCTGCACCACCATTCAATACGATCATGGCTGATTGGAGGTGAGGGTGGAGACTGGGGAGAGGGGTTTAAAATGACAGTTAGCAGTGGAGAATAGAAACAGGAGTTTATCTTTACATTCCAGAATGATTCTGGAATAGTGAGCAATTTTGGCAGACGAGAGCAAGACCCAATATGTGGTCCAACCAGATCTGGTCTGGCGGTGAATGGCTAAACCAGTTGTCTGCCACATCCGTTCAAGTCTGTATCCCTTGGACTTAAGGGAGCGAAGATCAGAGGTGTGCCATTGGAATGGCCAGTGTGAGAGAGAGTAATGGTTTTAAGAGGGACGAGGGCATCAAAGGTGGTGGTGAGGGTGTGATTGAGCAGATTAGTAGCTGCAGAGATATCATGGTGAATGGAGGGCCAAAGGCAGTGCAGTTGTGAGAGTCAGGAGAGAGTTTTTTTCCAGGGACAGACACAGAAGGAGGTAGGGTTGGGGGAGGGGTTGTGGGTGGAGAGCGATACGAGGAAGTGGTCAGAGATGGCCTTATCTGCGATTGACACGATGGGAGTAGCGAGGCCACGAGAGATGGCAAGTTCGAAGGGGTGGCCGGGATTATGGGTTGGGGAATTTACATGGAGGGAGAGATTAAGGGAGGATAGGAGGCTGGTGAACTCGGAGGAGAGCAGGCATGGTGAATTGAGATGGAGGTTGAAATCACCGAGGATGAGAAGTCGTTCGGTGCAGAGGGAGGAAAGTGGCGAAGAAATATCGGTAATGACATTTTTATGGTTCTGAGTGGGTGATACAGAACGAGAATTTAAAATGAGGTGAGAGAGGTAGAATCGGGTGAGATACTCACAGAAGGAAAAAGTGTTGGAGGAGTAAGGGGCAGACCAAGGTGTGATTTGGTGATGAGAGTCACACCGGCAATACGGCGGTCTGAGCAGGGCAAGTGATGAAAGGTATAGCAGGCGGGGAGACTTCATTTAAGGATAATGTGTCATCATCCCTCAACCAGGTTTCCGTCAGGGCCATGATGTCGATGCCATCATCCACGATAAGCTCGTGGATAGGAAGGGCCTTGTTCACAAGTGAACTTACCTTCTAGAGGGAGAGGGTCCGTGATGGCTGCCCCACTGCCTATGCCCACAGGGTCAGTGCTGTGCGGGGTGAGTTGGACGGGGAGGAGATTGGCAAGATTAGCCCCCACTGGGCAGGATGGTCAGCGACAGAGCAGGATGGGACAGTTGGGATTGCTGCTCGTAAGGAGGCAGCGACGATGGGCCTTTCATAGGATGCCAATGAGGCACAGAGGGAAGCTGTAAGCTTATCTAGGAGGGAGACGAGCCTGGGAGGCGGCAGGAGAGTTGGAGGGTCAAAGAGTATTGAAGGACTGGGGGAGGGATTTGGAAGGGCAGAGTATCCGAGAGAGGAGAGATGAAAGGAGGCAACGGTCATGGAGGGATAGAGAGAAAAGGATAGAGAGGAAAAGTGGAAAAAGTATTGAATGATTCGGGTCTGGAGCGGCAGCCAAAGTGCGTACACGAATGGACACAGGAAAATCTCAGGTTACATGTTTAAATGTAGCAGTTAATGGGATACAATAGTAAAGAGACCAGGGTCAAAGTCAGAGGTCCCGTGGAAGGCCAAAGCTGACGTGAACAGGATGGGGCCGGCACGGAGCATCGACAAACCACTGTCCAAAGCAAATACTCACCAATAACTTGCTCACCGATGTCCAGTTTGGGTTCCGCCAGGGCCACTCGGCTCCAGACCTCATTGCAGCCTTGGTCCAAACATGGACAAAAGAGCTGAATCCCAGGGGTGAGAGTGAGTGTCCTCGACATCAAGGCAGCATTTGACCGAGTGTGGCATCAAGGTGCTCTAGTAAAACTGAAATCAATGGGAATCAGGAGGAAAACTCTCTAATGGCTGGAGTCATACCTAGCACAAAGGAAGATGCTTGTGATGGTTGGAGGTCATTGCTGCAGCAGTTCCTCAGGGCAGTGTCCGAGGCCCAACCATCTTCAGCTGCTTCATCAATGACCATCCCTTCATCATAAGGTCAGAAGTGGGGATGTTTGCTGATGATTGCTCAGTGTTCAGGGCCATTACTCCTGTCTCATGGGGAAGGGAGTAGAGTGATGGGGAACAGCCTCTTAGAGGGTTTTACAACAGTGACTATGACTAAAGGGGGTGCATGAACAGAGAGACCTGGGGGTATATGTGCACAAATCGTTGAAGGTGGCAGGGCAGATTGAGAAAGCAATTTAAAAAGTGTACGGGATCCTGGGCTTCATAAATAGCGGCATAGAGTACAAAAGCAAGGAAGTTATGATGAACCTTTATAAAACACTAGTGCAACTTCAAGTGGAGTATTGTGTCTAATTCTGGGCACCACACTTTAGGAAGGATATGAAGGCCTTAGAGAGGGCGCAGAAAAGATTTATGAAAACGATTTCAGGGATGAGGGACTTCAGTTACATGGATAGACTGGAGAAGCTGAGGTTGTTCTCCTTGGAGCAGAGATGGTTGAGAGGAGATTTGATAGAGGTGTTCAAAATCATGAGTGGTCTAGACAGAGTGGATAGAGATCAACTGTTGCCATTGGCAGAAGGATCGAGAACCAGAGGACACAGATTTAAGGTGATTGGCATTAGAAACAAAGGTGACACGAGGGGAAGCTTTTCTACACAGCGAGTGGTTAGGATCTGGAATGCACTGCCTGAAAGGGTGGTGGAGGCAGATTCAACTGTGGCTTTCATAAGGGAATTGGATAAGTACGGGGAAAGGGTGGGGGAGTGGGACTGGCTGAAGTGCTCTTGCAGAGAGCTGGCAGGAGCTCGACGGGCTGAATGGCCTCCTGTGCTGTAAACATTCTATGATTCACAACTCCTCAAATGATGAAGCAGTCTGTGCCCACATACAGCAAGACCTGGACGACATTCAGACTTGGGCTGATAAGTGGCAAGGAACATTCGCATCCAGTGCCAGGAAATGACTCTCTCCAACAAGCGAGTCTAAGCACTGCCCCTTGCCATTTAAAGGCATTACCATTGCTGAATCTCCTACCATTACATCCTGGGGGTCACCATTGACCAGAAACTTAACTGGACCAGCCACATAAATACTGTGGCAACAAGAGCGGGTCAGAGGCTGGGTATTCTGCGACGAGTGTCTCACCTCCTGACTCCCCAAAGCCTTTCCACCGTCTACAAGGCACAAGTTAGGAGTGTGATGGAACACTCTCCACTTGCCTGGATGAGTGCAGCTCCAACAACACTCAAGATGCTTGATACCATCCAGGACAAAGTAGCCTGCTTGATTGGCACCACATCCACCACCTTAAACATTCACCCCCTCCACCACCGACGCACCGTGGCTGCAGTGTGTACCATCTACAAGATGCACTGCAGTACCTCCCAAACCCGCGACCTCTACCACCGAGAAGGACAAGGGCAGCAAGCGCATGGGAACACCACCACTTCCACGCTCCCCTCCACGTCACACACTATCCTGACTTGGAAGTATATCAGCATTCCATCATCGTCAATGGGTCAAAATCCTGGAACTCCCTCCCTAACAGCACTGTGGGAGAAACTTCGCCACACGGACTGCAGCAGTTCAAGAGGGCTCCCATTCCCCATTCGCCTTTAATATTCCCCCCAGTCTAATCCCACTCTCCTGCTCACTCCCTGTACCCTTTAATCTCCCACTCAGTCTAATCCCAATCTCACCCTCACTTCCCACACGCTGTAACATCCCACCCAGTTTAATCCCAACCCCCTGCTCACTTCCCGTACCCTTTAACATCCCACCCACTCTATTCTAAAGAGTGGCTTGGAGGTACCTCTGCTGACCCGAGGTGGCTGATTTCTGAAGGACATGACTGCCAGACTGGACCTGTTTCAGATGGAGAGAGAATCAACCCAGCAAGTTATCTATCTGCCCTCATTTTCCCCCAATCTACCTGTTGTAAACACCTCTGGCCAGCACAGTATTGGCATAGGTCACAGTCCTTGTGGAGACCAAGACCTGTCTTCAGACTGAGGACACCCTTCATCGTGTTGTGTGGCACAACCACCACACTAACTGGGATAAATTCAGAACAGATCGAGTATTCATGAGGTGCTGAGGGCTATCAGTAGAATTGTATTCCACCACAATCTGCAACCTCATGGCCCGGCATATCCCTCACTCTATCATCACCATCATGCCAGGGGACCAACCCTGGTTCAATGAGGAGTGTAGAAGAGCATGCCAGGAACATAGGATTACATAGGATACACGGCACAGAAACAGGTCATTTGGCCCAACCAGTCCATGCCGGCATTTGTGCTCCATTCAAGCCTCCTCCATCTTTCCTCATCCAAATCTATCAGCATAACCCTCTGTTCCCTTCTCCCTCATATGCTTGTCTAGCCTCCCCTTAAATGCATCGATACTATTCACTTCAACCACTCCCTGTGGTAATGAGTTCCACATTCTCACCACTCTCTGGGTAAAGAAGTTTCTTCTGAATTCCCGATTGGATTTCTTGGTGACTATCTTATATTGATGGCCGCTAGTTATGCTCTGCCCCAGAATTGGAAACACTCCAGAGACATAGAAACATAGAAAATAGGTGCAGGAGTAGGCCATTCGGCCCTTCGAGCCTGCACCACCATTCAATAAGATCATAGCTGATCATTCCCTCAGTACCCCTTTTCTGCTTTCTCTCCATACCCTTGATCCCCTTAGCCGTAAGGGCCATGTCTAACTCCCTCTTGAATATATCCAATGAACTGGCATCAACAACTCTCTGCGGCAGGGAATTCCACAGGTTAACAACTCTCTGAATGAAGAAGTTTCTCCTCATCTCAGTCCTTAATAGCCTACCCCTTATCCTAAGACTGTGTCCGCTGGTTCTGGACTTCAACAGCGGGAACAATCTACCCGCATCTAACCTGTCCCGTCCCGTCAGACTCTTATATGTTTCTATGAGATCCCCTCTCATCCTTCTAAACTCCAGTGAATAAAGGCCCAGTTGATCCAGTCTCTCCTCATATGGCAGTCCAGCCATCCCTGGAATCAATCTGGTGAACCATCGCTGCACTCCCTCAATAGCAAGAACGTCCTTCCTTAGATTAGGAGACCAAAACTGAACACAATATTCCAGGTGAGGCCTCACCAAGGCCTTGTACAACTGCAGTAAGATCTCCCTGCTCCTATACTCAAATCCTCTAGCTATGAAGGCCAACATACCATTTGCCTTCTTCACCACCTGCTGTGCCAACTTTCAATGACTGATGAACCATGACACCTAGGTCTTGTTGCACCTCCCCTTTTCCTAATCTGCCACCATTCAGATAATATTTTGTCTTAGTGTTTTTGCCCCCAAAGAGGATAACCTCACATTTATCCACATTATACTGCATCTGCCATGCATTTGCCCACTCACCTAACCTGTCCAAGTCACCCTGCAGCCTCTTAGCGTCCCTCTCAGCTCACACCGCCACCCAGTTTAGTGTCATCTGCAAACTTGGAGATATTACACTCAATTCCTTCATGTAAATCATTGATGTATATTGTAAAGAGCTGGGGCCCCAGCACTGAACCCTGCGGCACTCCACTAGTCACTGCCTGCCATTCTGAAAAGGGCTCGTTTATCCCGACTCTCTGCTTCCTGTCTACCAACCAGTTCTCTATCCACGTCAGTACATTACCCCCAATACCATGTGGTTTGATTTTGAACACCAATCTCTTGTGTGGGACCTTGTCAAAAGCCTTTTGAAAATCGAAATACACCACATCCACTGGTTCTCCCTTGTCCACACTACTAGTTACATCCTCACAAAATTTCAGAAGATTTGTCAAGCATGATTTCCCTTTCATAAATCCATGCTGACTTGGACCGATCCTGTCACTGCTTTCCAAATGCGCTGCTATTTCATCTTTAATAATTGATTCCAACATTTTCCCCACTACTGATGTCAGGCTAACCAGTCTACCTACTAATTACCTGCTTTCTATCTCCCTCCCTTTTTAAAAAGTGGTGTTACATTAGCTACCCTCCAGTCCATAGGAACTGATCCAGAGTCGATAGACTGTTGGAAAATGATCACCAATGCATCCACTATTTCTAGGGCCACTTCCTTAAGTACTCTGGGATGCAGACTATCAGGCCCCGGGGATTTATCGGCCTTCAATTCCATCAATTTCCCTAACACAATTTCCCGCCTAATAAGGATATCCTTCAGTTCCTCCTTCTCACTAGCCCCTTGGTCCCCTTGTACTTCCGGAAGGTTATTTGTGTCTTCCTTCGTGAAGACAGAACCAAAGTATTTATTCAATTTGTCTGCCATTTCTTTGTTCCCCATCATAAATTCACCTGAATCCGACTGCAAGGGACCTACGTTTGTCTTCACTAATCTCTGTATATCCACTCTCTCAAAACCTTACATAATTTTAAAGATCTTTATTTTCTTCTTTCCTATGGTAGTAGCAAAGCAATTCAAACGTCAATATCCAAGTTGGATATCCAGGTCAAAGCTTCCAGTGTAACAGTGTGGATATCTTGTAGGGTGCCTGCAAATTTCCTTTGAGGGAATCCAGAGATACCCTCGAGGTCCTGCTTTTTAATTTAAAGTCTAACTCCTGATACTCTTTCAGCAGGACCTCCTCCCTGCTCCTAACTATGCCATTTGTTCCAGCATGGACCATGACAACCGGATTTACCCCCTCCCTTTCCAAGATGCTCTCCAGCCACTGTGAGATAACCCTTACCCTGGCACTGGGTCGGCAACACACCCTTTGAGATTCTCTGTCGTGGCTGCAGAGGAAGCTATCGATCCCCTTAATAGAGTCCCCTATCACTACCAAATTTCTATTCTGCTCTCCACCCCCCCCCCCCACATCCCCCACCCCCGGACATCCTTCTAAGCCACGGTGCCTTGGTCTGCATTATGGCTGTCCTCCCCGCAGTCTTTCTCCTTGCCCTCACAGGTAGTGAGTACATCGTGCATGCTGGACACGACCAGTGTCTGAGAGACCTCCTTCTCAACCTCTACTAAATCCCCGCTACCCGGCCCCCTAACAGTCACACCCTCCCTTTCCTGCACCTGAGCTTTCCTCTGGGGTGTGACTATTCTGGATTAAATTGTTCAGAAATTCCTCGCCCTCCCTTGTGTGCCGGAATGTCTCCAACTCACACCCCAGCTCAATGACTCTGAGCCGGATTCGAGATGGAGACATCTCCTGCAGATGTGTTTGCTCGGGACAGTCGCTGTCCACAAACTCCCACACACTGCAGTCCAGACACACAGCCTGCCCTGCCATATCTTAATCTAGCCTTATTTTATTTAGTTAATTAGTTAAAGTCTTTATTCAATGATTATTTATAGTTATATTAATTAGTTTAACTCGTTAAATTATAAGTTTAATACAATACTTTATAGTTTCCCGCACCTAGTTCAAACCACAGTTCTAGTTAGTGAGAAAAGAGAGAGAAAAATCCTTAATACTCACCAACCAATTACCTACCTGCTGTCCTTGTTTTTTTGGAAAGGTCAAAGGTTCCGCCACCACTGATACCTCCTCCAATTAGGTCCTTCTCCCTCTTCTAAGAATTCCCACTCTTTCCATATTCCCACTCCTGTTAAGACACTCTGCACTTCTACAGACCTGTTTACTTTTATACTAAAGCAGCCTCACCCATTATTATCATCATCATCATAGGCAATCCCTCGAAATCGAGGAAGACTTGCTTCCACTCTAAAAGTGAGTTCTCAGGTGACTGTACAGTCCAATACGGGGATTACAGTCTCTGTCACAGGTGGGACAGACAGTGGTTGAAGGAAAGGGAGGGTGGGACTGGTTTGCTGCATGCTCCTTCCGCTGCCTGCACTTGTTTTCTGCACGCTCTCGACGACGAGACTCGAGGTGCTCAGCGCCCTCCCGGATGCTCTTCCTCCACTTAGGGCGGACTGGTCTTTGGCCAGGGATTCCCAGGTATCGGTGGGATGTTGCACTTTATCAAGGAGGCTTTGAGGGTGCCCTTGAAACGTTTCCTCTGCCCACCTGGGGCTCGCTTGCCATGCAGGAGTTCCGAGTAGAGCGCTTGCTTTGGGGGTCTTGTGTCGGGCATGCGGACAATGTGGCCCTGCCCAGCGGAGCTGATCGAGTGCGGTCAGTGCTTCGATGCTGTGGATGTTGGCTTGATCGAGAACACTGACCTTGGTGCGTCTGTCCTCCCGGGGGATTTGCAGGATCTTGTGGAGGCAGCGTTGGTGGTATTTCTCCACCAATTTGAGGTGTCTGCTGTATATGGTCTATGTATATGTAGTGATAACTCAGCTCCCCTGCTGTCAGTAATTAGCGCCTATTCAAGTCAAGCACTTACAATGGACTGACACTGAACTGCCGCTGGCCAGCAGCTTCTGTTAATTACATCTTTTTAAGTTCTAGGTTGAACTCAAAATGTTGAACTAAATTTCACTCTTTACAACTTCTACTTACTAATACTTACCAAATTCGCAAATAAAACACTCTGGTTCAGTACACGCCGGTTAACACACTCTGTGCAGAGTACCTTGAGCACCAGTCAGGTCTAAAATTGAGGTGTCAACCCGGGGAAGCTGCAACACATCATCATCGTAGGCAGTCCCTCAAAATCGAGGAAGACTTGATTCCACTCCTGAAGTGAGTACTCAGGTGACTGAACAGTCCAATACGGGGATTACAGTCTCTGTCACAGGTGGGACAGACAGTGGCTGAAGGAAAGGGTGGGTGGGGAGTCTGGTTTGCCGCACGCTCCTTCCGCTGCCTGCGCTTGATCTCTGCATGCTCTCGGCGATGAGACTCGAGGTACTCAGCGCCCTCCCGGATGCTCTTCCTTCACTTAGGGCGGTCTTTGGCCAGGGACTCCCAGGTGTCGATGGTCATCAAATCCATGGACAATGTGGACCACTTTCCATACCTCGGGAGCCTACTATCAGCAAGGGCAGACATCGACGACGAGGTCCAACACCCTCCAGTGCGCCAACTCAGCCTTCGATCACCTGAGGGAGAGAGTGTTCGAAGACCAGGACCTCAAATCTGGCACCGGGCTTATGGTCTACAGGGCTGTAGTGATACCCGCCCTCCTATATGGCTCAGAGACGTGAACCATATACAGTAGCTCGCTGGAGAAATACCACCAACGCTGCCTCCGCAAGATCCTGCAAATCCTCTGGGAGGACAGACGCACCAACGCTAGTGTTCTCGCTCAAGCCAACATCCCCAGCATCGAAGCACTGACCACACTCGACCAGTTCCATTGGGCGGGCCACATCGTCTGCATGTCTGACACAACACAGGACTACATGCATGCTAAACAGCGGAAGCAGTATGTTGTAGACAAGCCGAAGCGATCCCACAATTAACGGATCAGATCAAAGCTCTGAAGATCTAATATATCCAGTTGGGAATGGTGGTGGACAATTAAACAACTGACAAGAGGAGGAAGCTCCATGAATATCACCATCCTCAGCCATGGTGGAACCCAGCACGTGAGTGGAAGTGATGGGTCAAGCGTTGACATGGTTTCCACTATCTTGCTCCAGGTAACATTAAGAGAGAAGGATGTGAGCCCTGATATAATCCCAGTAGTCGCGCTGAAGACCTGTGCTCCAGAGCAAGCCGCTCCCATTCCAAGCTGTTCCAGTACAGCTACAACACTGGCATCTACCTCACACTGTAGAAAAACAAAGGAACAGAAGCAGGGGTCATTCAGCCCCTCGGGCCTGCTCCACCATACAATTTAATTATTTGCTGATTTGTCGCTCAACTCCATTTACCCTCCTTTCATCATCATAGGCAGTCCCTCGAAATTGAGGAAGACTTGCTTCCACTCTAAAATTGAGTCCTTAGGTGACTGAACAGCAGGGTTTAATAGTGCTGCTGGGGAGGGTTTAATCTAGCTTGGCAGGGGAATGGGAACCTGTGCATAGATTCAGAAGGGAGAGAAGAAAATTGGGAAATGGAAGCCAGTAAATTAGTAAGCACTTTTGAAAGACTATAAAATAGATAACAAAGGGGCAGTGCTTAATGGTATATATTTCAATGCAAGGAGTCGAGGGAATAAGGCAGATGAGCTGAGAGCACAGATAGACACGTGGGAGTATGATATTGTAGCTATTCCTGAGACATGGCTGAAAGAGGGGCAGGAATGGCAGCTCAACATTCCTGGTTACAGGGTTTTCAGATGGCATATAGAGAGGGATTAAAAAAAGGAGGGGGCTCGCAATATTGGTTAAAGAAACAATTCCAGCTGTGCAGAAGGATGATATGTTCGGAGGATCATCAAATGAGGCCATATGGGCTGAATTAAATAACGAAAAAAGGGCAATCACTCTGCTGGGAATGTACTATAAGCTCCCAAATAGTCAGAAGGAGATAGAAGGAGATACCTTATGATGATAGATTGAGTAGACTGGGTCTTTACTCGTTGGAGTTCAGAAGGATGAGGGGTGATCTTATAGAAACATTTAAAATAATGAAAGGGATAGACAAGATAGAGGCAGAGAGGTTGTTTCCACTGGTCGGGGAGGCTAGAACTAGGGGGCACAGCCTCAAAATACGGGAGAGCCAATTTAAAACCGAGTTGAGAAGGAATTTCTTCTCCCAGAGGGTTGTGAATCTGTGGAATTCTCTGCCCAAGGAAGCAGTTGAGGCTAGCTCATTGAACGTATTCAAGTCACAGATAGATAGATTTTTAACCAATAAGGGAATTAAGGGTTACGGGGAGCGGGCGGGTAAGTGGAGCTGAGTCCACGGCCAGATCAGCCATGATCTTATTGAATGGCGGAGCAGGCTCGAGGGGCTAGATGGCCTACTCCTGTTCCTAATTCTTATGTTCTTATGTAGAAGAGCAAATATGCAGGCATATTTTTGCGAAGTGCAAAACCAATACGGCAGTAATAGTAGGGGATTTCATCTCCTCTAATATTAGCTGGGATAGAATCAGTCTAAAAGGTATAGGGGGTGCAGAGTTCTTAAAATGCATTCAGGAGAACTTTTTTAGCCAATACGTAGCAATCCCAACAAGAGAGAGGGGTGGGAAGGGGAGGTGGAGGGAGCAGTTCTGGACTTAGTTTTAGGAATGAAGCTGAGCAGGTGGAAGGGGTATCAGTGGGAGAGCATTTTGGTGGTAGTGATCATAATTACATAGGATTACATAGGATATCCGGCACAGAAACAGGTCATTCGGCCCAACCAGTCCATGCCGGTGATTATGCTGCACTTGGGCCTCCTCCCATCTTTCCTCATCTAAATCTATCCACATAACTCTCTCTTCCCTTCTCCCTCATATGCTTGTCTAGCCTCCCCTTAAATGCATCGATACTATTTGTTCAACCACTCCCTGTGGCAGCGAGTTCCACATTCTCAGCACTCTCTCAGTAAAGAAGTTTCTCCTGAATTCCCCATTGGATTTCTTGGTGACGATCTTATATTGATGGCCTCTAGTTATGCTCTTCCCCACAAGTGGAAACATTCTCTCTGTATCCACTCAATCAAAACCTTTCATAATTGTAAAGGCCTCTATTAGGTCACCCCTCAGCCTTTTTTCAAGAGAAAAGAGACCCAGCCTGTTCATCCTTTCCTGATATGTATGTAAGCTCACATTTCTGGTATCATCCTTATAAATCTTGTCTGCACCTTCTCCAGTGCCTCGATATCCTTTTTATAATATGGCGACCAGAACTGTACGCAGTACTCCAAGTGTGTTCTAAATAAGGTTCAATACAGTTAGATTTAGGGTTTAGGGTAGTTATGGAAAAGGACAAAGGTAGACCAGGAGCTTAAGTTCTCAATTGGGGAATCGCGATTTTACTAAGCTGAGATATGATTTAGCAAAAATGGACTGGAATCAGCTACTTGAAGGTAAATCAGTGTCAGAGCAGTGGGGGAAATGCAAGAAGGAGATAGTGAAGGTTCAGAGCAAGTATGCTCCCTCAAAGAAAAAGGGTGGGACTCCCAAATCTAGAGCCCCCTGGATGTCAAGGGGCATACAGGGTAGGATAAGTCAAAAAAGGGAAGCTTATGTCAAGATATCGAGAGCTAAATATTGCAGAAGGCATGGAGGAGTATAGATAGTGCAGGGGTGAAATTAACAAGGAAATTAGAGGGCTTGAAAAAATATTGACAAGTAAATTTTATAAATACATAAAGAGCAAAAGGATTACTAAAGAGTGAGTAGGGCCTATTATATAGAGACCATAAAGGTAATCTGTGTATGGAGGCTGAAGACTTGGGTATGGTTCTTAATGAATATTTTGCGTCTATCTTCACAAAAGAGAGGGATGATGCAGACATTGTAGTTAAGGAGGAGGGGTGTAAAATATTAGATGAAAGAAAGCTAGTGAGAGAGGAAATAGTAAGGGGTTTAGCATCCTTGAAAATGGATAAATCGTCAGACCTGGATGAAATGTATCCCAGGCTGTTAAGCGAAGCAAAGGAGGAAATAGCGGAGGCTCTGACCATCATTTTCCAATCCTCTCTGGCTACAGGTGTGGTGCCGGAGAACTGGAGGACTGCTAATGTGATACTTTTGTTTAAAAAGGGATAAGGACATAGACTGAGTAATTACAGGTCAGTCAGCCTAACCTCAGTGGTGGGAAAATTATTGGAAAAAAATCTGAAGGACAGGATAAATTGTCATTTTGAAAGGCGCGGATTAATCAAGGACAGTCAGCATAGATTTGTTAAGGGAAGGTCATGACTGACTAACTTGATTGAATTTTTTGAAGCATTAACAAGGAGGGTCGATGAGGGTAGCGTATTTGATGTCGCCTACCTAGATTTTAGCAAGGCTTTCGATAAGGTCCTACATGACAGACTGGTCACGAAAGTAAAAGCCCATGGGATTCAGGGCAAAGTGGCAAGTTGGATCCAAAATTGGCTCAAAGGCAGGAAGCAAAGGGTAACAGTTGATGGGTGTTTTTGTGACTGGAAGGCTGTTTCCAGTGGGGTTCCACAGGGCTCAGTACTAGATCCCTTGTTTTTTGTGGTATATATCAATGCTGTGGACATCAATGTAGGGGCATGATTAAGAAGTTTGCAGATGATAGAAAAATTGGACATGTGGTTGATATTGAGAAAGAAAGCTGTAGACTGCTGGAATATATTGATGGACAGGTCAGGTGGGCAGAACAGTAGCAAGCAGAATTTAATCTGGAAAAGTGCGAGATAATATATTTGGGGAGGGCTAACAGGGCAAGGGAATACACAATAAATGGGAGGGTATTGAGCAGTGTAGAGGAACAAATGGACCTTGGAGTAAATGTACATAGATCCCTGAAGGTAGCAGGACAGGTAGATAAGGTGATTAAGAAGGCATATGGAATGCTTGTCTTTATCAGCTGAGGCATAGAATACAAGACCAGGGAGGTTATGCTTGGACTGTACAAAACACTAGTTAGGCCACAGCTAGAGTACTGCGTGCAGTTCTGGTCACCACAGTACAGGAAGGATGTGATTGTACTAGAGAGTACAGGGGAGATTTACGAGGATGTTGCCTAGATGGAGAATTTTAGCTATGAGGAAAGATTGGAGATGCTGGGGTTGTTTTCTTTGGAACAGAGGAGGCTGAGGGGAGACTTGACTGAGGTGCACAAAATCATAAGGGGCCGAGATAGAATGGTATAGGAAGGACCTACTTCCTTTAGCAGAGAGGTGTACTGCAGGAAACATGGCAGCCCATTTATGCATGGCAAGATCCCACAAACAGCAATGTGATCATGACCCGATAATCTGTTTTACTGGTGTTGGTTGAGGGTTGATTATTAGCAAGGACACTGGGGAAAACTCCTCTGCTCTTCTTCAAAATAGTGCCATGGGATTAATTATGCCCACCTGAGAGGGCAGACGGGGCCTTTGTTTCATGTCTCATCTAAAAGACGGCACCCCCGGCAGTGCAGCATTCTCTCAGTACTGCCTCTCCAACAGTGCAGCAGTCTCTCTGTACTGCCTCTCCAACAATACAGCATTCTCTCAGTACTGCCCCTCTGACAGTGTGGCGCTCCCTCAGTACTGCCTCTCCGACAGTGCAGCATTCTCTCAGTTCTGCCCCTCCGACAGTGCAGCATTCTCTCAGTGCTGCCTCTCCCTCAGTGCAGCATTCTCTCAGTACTGCCCCTCCGACAGTGCAGCGCTCCCTCAGTACTGTCTCTCCGACAGTGCGGCACTCCCTCAGTACTGTCCCTCCGACAGTGCGGCACTCCCTCAGTACTGTCTCTCCGACAGTGCGGCACTCCCTCAGTACTGTCCCTCCGACAGTGCGGCGCTCCCTCAGTACTGCCCCTCCGACAGTGCGGCGCTCCCTCAGTACGGCCCCTCTGACACTGCACGCTCCCTCAGTCCTGCCTCTCTGACAGTGCGGCGCTCCCTCAGTACTGCCCCTCCGACAGTGCAGCGCTTGCTCAGTAATGCCCTGGGAGTATCGGCTTGGTTTATGGGGCTCAAGACTCTGAACTCATGACTAACTTCTACTGCTACACACACGCACTGCACCGTCACTACTGTCACAAGGTTGTCACACCCGACACTGTTACTACTAACACGGGGCTGCCACACACATGCACACCCAACCCTAACAATACTGACACGGGCCCAGCATATATGCACGACTCCCAAAGGGGCATGTTGTACATGCTGGAGAGTTAAAGGCTGAACAATCAAACTTCTTTTTATCTTGAAGCAACAGGCTTCCAATGTACACAGGATGGCTTTGAAGTGCGGCGAGGGAACAGCATGGCTTGTTCTTTGACATGTAAAGTACCTATGTAAGGAAATAAGTTTTCATGATGACGTCGGGCATGAGTGATTAAAGTGTAACTCTCTGGTAATAAACATGGTTAGGGCGAATCCATTAACTACGTAGGGGAAGAAAATGGTTGATGAAGCCTATATATTCTTCAAAGGGTTTAAAGACAGTTACATCAGGAAGTCTTTTTTAAAGGGAGTAGCTTTGAAGTAAACAATTACAAATGTTTACATGAATAAAGTGCAGAGGATTTGGGAAAATATATGTCATGCAGTCTTATCTATCATTTTGATGTAGGCATAATATGATGTATACAAGGAGCATGGTTTTCCACCTTTTTTCGGAAGGCTCAAATGACAGAATTTCAAACCAATAAGCCACTGGATGTATACAGTTCGGCTGAGAACCTGCACTGTATGTCAATAAAGTATGTTTCATATACGACACTACGATGTGTGTCGTGTTTACTCGATATGGGGATAGTGCAGGAAAGTGGAGTTGAGGTCGAAGATTAGCCATGATCTTATTAAATGGCAGAGCAGGCTCAAGGGGCCAAATGGCCTACTCCTGCTCCTATTTCTTATGTTCTTAAGAGAGGGGGAGTTGTCCACAGTGTCCTGGTCAATATTTATCCCTCAACCAACATCACTAAAAAAAAGATCTAGACAGTTATCATGTTGCTGTTTGTGGGAGCTTGCTGTGAGCAAATTGGCTGTTGTGTTTCCGATACTATAACAGTGACTACACTTCAAAAGTACTTCATTGGCTGTAAAGTGCTTTGTGATCTCATAAGGTCGTGAAAGGCATTGGTCGAAATGCAGGACTATTTTTTCCCTCTGTGATAGTTGTAACTCTCAGTCTCTCTCTGTGATAGTTGTAACTCTCAGTCTCTCTGTGATAGTTGTAACTCTCAGTCTCTCTCTGTGATAGATGTAACTCTCAGTCTCTGCGTGATAGTTGTAACTCTCAGTCTCTCTCTGTGATAGTTGTAACTCTCAGTCTCTCTCTGTGATAGTTGTAACTCTCAGTCTCTCTCTGTGATAGTTGTAACTCTCAGTCTCTCTCTGTGATAGTTGTAACTCTCAGTCTCTCTCTGTGATAGTTGTAACTCTCAGTCTCTCTCTGTGATAGTTGTAACTCTCAGTCTCTCTCTGTGATAGTTGTAACTCTCAGTCTCTCTGTGATAGTTGTAACTCTCAGTCTCTCTCTGTGATAGTTGTAACTCTCAGTCTCTCTGTGATAGTTGTAACTCTCAGTCTCTCTCTGTGATAGTTGTAACTCTCAGTCTCTCTCTGTGATTGTTGTAACTCTCAGTCTCTCTCTGTGATAGTTGTAACTCTCAGTCTCTCTCTGTGATTGTTGTAACTCTCAGTCTCTCTCTGTGATAGTTGTAACTCTCAGTCTCTCTCTGTGATTGTTGTAACTCTCAGTCTCTCTCTGTGATTGTTGTAACTCTCAGTCTCTCTCTGTGATAGTTGTAACTCTCAGTCTCTCTCTGTGATTGTTGTAACTCTCAGTCTCTCTCTGTGATAGCTGTAACTCTCAGTCTCTCTCTGTGATAGCTGTAACTCTCAGTCTCTGTGATAGTTGTAACTCTCAGTCTCTCTCTGTGATAGTTGTAACTCTCAGTCTCTCTGTGATAGCTGCAACTCTCAGTCTCTGTGACTGTCATGTATTCAACTATCATTGTAACCCATGTATAAGCTGACCTAAGTTGTACACCTTGAGAACATTGACCACAAGGGGCAAACTTGTGAGAGACACTTCTAACCTGGACTTTCAGGTATAAAAGGGGAAGGTCCACCCACCTTCATCACTTGAGGCCTTGGTAATAAAAGTAACTAGTCACAGAGTGACCTTCTCTCAAGTATGGGCCTCGTGTGCATTCATACTGTATAGTAAGGACATATCATTGGCGACGAGAAACTGGGATTTAAACCACGCGAGCATGGCCACTAGCAGCACAGAAGAGAGGTAATGTGTTGGTGATGATTGAGACGACTTTATTGAGAGACTACAGCAAAGTTTTGTCACTGAGGAATGGTCGGGACAGGATTTGGCCGACAAATGCAGTGCTCATCTCCTGACGGTTTGTGGATCCAGAACGTACTCCCTGATGAAGGACTTTCTAGCGCCAGAGAAGCCGGCGGACAAGACATTCGAAGAGCTCAGTAAGTTGATTGTGGAACACTTTAAACCGGCGAGCAGCATGCACATGGTGAGACACCAGTTTTACACGCACCGGCGGTGAGAAAGGCAAAGCGTTCCTGACTTCGTGGCAGACCTCCAGCAACTGGCGAGCCTATGTAAGTTCCCAGATGCATACAGAGCGGAGATGCTGCGAGACTTTTTTATTGAGGGCATAGGGCACGCTGGGGTTTTCAGGAAACTGATTGAGACCAAAGACTTGACCTTGGAAGCGGCGGCTCTGATGGCCCAGACATTTATCTCAGGGGAGGAAGAGACCAGAATGAAGTGTGACAAAGATCTTGGCTCAACTACGGCAGACGACCAGGGAGTCAACATTGTTAACATAAGAACATAAGAACATAAGAATTAGGAACAGGAGTAGGCCATCTAGCTCCTCGAGCCTGCTCCGCCATTCAATAAGATCATGGCTGATCTGGTCGTGGACTCTGCTCCACTTACCCGCCCTCTCCCCGTAACCCTTAATTCCCTTATTGGTTAAAAATCTATCTATCTGTGATTTGAATACATTCAATGAGCTAGCCTCAACTGCTTCCTTGGGCAGAGAATTCCACAGATTCACAACCCTCTGGGAGAAGAAATTCCTTCTCAACTCGGTTTTAAATTGACTCCCCTGTATTTTGAGGCTGTGCCCCATAGTTCTAGTCTCCCCGACCAGTGGAAACAACCTCTCTGCCTCTATCTTGTCAATCCCTTTCATGATTTTAAATGTTTCCATAAGATCACCCCTCATCCTTCTGAACTCCAAGGAGTAAAGACCCAGTCTACTCAATCTATCATCATAAGGTAACCCCCTCATTTCTCGAATCAGCCAAGTGAATCATCTCTGTACCCCTTCCAAAGCCAGTATATCCTTCCTTAAGTAAGGTGACCAAAATTGCACGCAGTACTCCAGGTGCGGCCTCACCAATACGCTATACAGTTGCAGCAGGACCTCCCTGCTTTTGTACTCCATCCCTCTCGCAATGAAGGCCAACATTCCATTTGCCTTCCTGATTACCTGCTGCACCTGCAAACCAACCTTTTGGGATTCATGCACAAGGACCCCCAGGTCCCTCTGCACCACAGCATGTTGTAATTTCTCCCCATTCAAATAATATTCCCTTTTACTGTTTTTTTTCCCAAGGTGGATGACCTCACACTTTCCGACATTGTATTCCATCTGCCAAACCTTAACCCATTCGCTTAACCTATCCAAATCTCCTTGCAGCCTCTCTGTGTCCTCTACACAACCCGCTTTCCCACTAATCTTAGTGTCATCTGCAAATTTTGTTGCACTACACTCTGTCCCCTCCTCTAGGTCATCTATGTATATTGTAAACAGTTGTGGTCCCAGCACTGATCCCTGTGACACACCACTAACCACTGATTTCCAACCGGAAAAGGACCCATTTATCCCGACTCTCTGCTTTCTGTTCGCAAGCCAATTCTCTATCCATGCTAATACATTTCCTCTGACTCCGCGTACCTTTATCTTCTGCAGTAACCTTTTGTGTGGCACCTTATCGAATGCCTTTTGGAAATCTAAATACACCACATCCATCGGTACACCTCTATCCACCATGCTCGTTATATCCTCAAAGAATTCCAGTAAGTTAGTTAAACATGATTTCCCCTTCATGAATCCATGCTGCGTCTGTTTGATTGCACTATTCCTATCCAGATGTCCCGCTATTTCTTCGTTAATGATAGTTTCAAGCATTTTCCCCACTACAGATGTTAAACTAACCGGCCTATAGTTACCTGCCTTTTGCCTGCCCCCTTTTTTAAACAGAGGCGTTACATTAGCTGCTCTCCAATCCGCTGGTACCTCCCCAGAGTCCAGAGAATTTTGGTAGATTATAACGAATGCATCTGCTATAACTTCCGCCATCTCTTTTAATACCCTGGGATGCATTTCATCAGGACCAGGGGACTTGTCTACCTTCAATCCCATTAGTCTGTCCAGCACTACCTCCCTAGTGATAGTGATCATCTCAAGGTCCTCCCTTCCCACATTCCTATGACCAGCAATTTTTGGCATGGTTTTTGTGTCTTCCACTGTGAAGACGGAAGCAAAATAATTGTTTAAGGTCTCAGCCATTTCCACATTTCCCATTATTAAATCCCCCTTTTCATCTTCTAAGGGACCAACATTTACTTTAGTCACTCTTTTCCGTTTTATATATCTGTAAAAGCTTTTACTATCTGTTTTTATGTTTTGCGCAAGTTTACCTTTGTAATCTATCTTCCCTTTCTTTATTGCTTTTTTAGTCATTCTTTGCTGTTGTTTAAAATCTTCCCAATCCTCTAGTTTCCCACTAACCTTGGCCACCTTATACGCATTGGTCTTTGATTTGATACTTTCCTTTATTTCCTTGGTTATCCACGGCTGGTTATCTCTTCTCTTGCCGCCCTTCTTTTTCACTGGAATATATTTTTGTTGCGCATTATGAAAGAGCTCCTTAAAAGTCTTCCACTGTTCCTCAATTGTGCCACCGTTTAGTTCTTGTTTCCAGTCTACTTTAGCCAACTCTGCCCTCATCCCACTGTAGTCCCCTTTGTTTAAGCATAGTACTCTCGTTTATGACACAACTTTCTCATCCTCAATCTGTATTACAAATTCAACCATATTGTGATCACTCATTCCGAGAGGATCTTTTACGAGGAGATCGTTTATTTTTCCTGTCTCGTTACACAGGACCAGATCCAAAATGGCTTGCTCCCCTGTAGGCCCTGTTACATACTGTTCTAAGAAACAATCCCGCATGCATTCTATGAATTCCTCCTCCAGGCTACCACCTGCGATTTGATTTGACCAATCGATATGTTGGTTAAAATCCCCCATAACTACTGCCATTCCTTTTTCACATGCCTCCATTATTCCCTTGATTATTGCCCGCCCCACCATGAAGTTATTATTTGGGGGCCTATAAACTACGCCGACCAGTGACTTTTTCCCTTTACTATCTCTAATCTCCACCCTCAATGATTCAACATTTTGTTCATTGGAGCGGCACACAGTTCTCTAGGCAGACAAGAGCAATCGGACATGCCCCAGCATGTAGTCGAACCCAAAGGGGGAATTCAACAGAGACAATGGCTAGCTGAACGGCGATCCATGCCATTGCAACGGACAATGCGGGCAGTAATGGGGCCATCAACACCTGTTAATGGTTCACTTAAGGACAGTTACAGAGACAGTCAGAGACGATCGACTGGTAATGGACCTCTTGTTTCCAACAACGGGGCCTCCAGCTCATGCTGGAGGTGTGGAAGCAGACACTCAGCCAGAGCTTGCAGGTATCAGTAATATACCTGCAGAAACTGCAACGTCAGCGGTCACTTGGCGCGTATGTGCAGGAAGCCTGCAGCCAGATTGATGTACGAGGAGGACTGGCCTGATGTAAGCCCTACGAGGCCAAATGAATACTGGGGTAAATCGCTGGAAGCTGAACTTCAGCGAGTTCATGTGGAGCACATATACAATTCATACACCAGGACGCCACCGATAATGATGAAAGTGTTCCTCAATGGCATCCCAGTATTAATGGAGCTAGACACGGGGGCCAACCAGTCTCTGATGTGTATCAAACAGTTCGAAAGGTTGTGGGTGTCCAAGGCCAGGAGGCCAAAATTATTGCCGATTGACGCACAGCTACGGACATATACAAAGGAGATCATTCCGGTGCTAGGCAGCGCCACAGTAGTCATGACCCACAAAGATTCGGAGAACAGGTTGCCACTCTGGATTGTCCCGGAGGACGGTCCCGCACTACTGGGGAGGAGTTAGCTTGCCATCATGAACTGGAAATGGGGCGATGTCAATGCAATTTCTTCTGTGGAGCGAGCATCATGCTCACAGATCCTGGACAAATTTGACTCATTATTTCAACCCGGCATCGGCACCTTCATGGGGGCCAAGGTAGTGATTCACATAAACCCGGACACCAGACCAGTACATCACAAGGCCAGAGCGGTGCCGTACATGATGCAGGAAAAGATAGAATGCGAATTGGACTGCCTGCTGAGGGAAGGCAGCATCTCGCCAGTCGAATTCAGTGACTGGGCGAGCCCGATTGTGCCGGTGTTCAAGGCGGATGGGTCGGTCAGGATATGTGGTGATTACAAGGCCACCGTCAATCGGGTGTCACTCCAAGACCAGTACCCGCTACCGAGAGCGGAGGACCTCTTTGTGACACTATCCGATGGCAAACCTTTTTCAAAATTGGACCTGACCTCAGCTTACATGACCCAGGAGCTGGCGAGTGAGTCGAAGAAGGTGACCACCATCACGACACACAAGGGGTTATTTGAGTATAACAGATGTCCGTTCGGGATTCGTTCGGCCGCCACGATCTTTCAGCGAAATATGGAAAGCCTCGATTCCAGGGACGTTGGTTTTTCAAGATGACATCCTCATCACGGGTCGCGATACTGAAGAATACCTCCACAACCTGGAGGAGGTGCTATGCAGACTGGACCGGGTAGTGCTGCGACTGAAAAAGGCGAAGTGAGTCTTCTTGAGATAGAATTCCTGGGGAGGAGGGTAGCAGCAGACGGGATCAGACCTACTGCGTCCAAAACGGAAGTGATCCAGAGAGCACCCAGACCCCGTAACACGATGGAGCGGCGTTCGTTCCTGGGGCTCCTGAACTATTTTGGTAACATTCTTCCCAAATTGAGCACGCTGCTAGAGCTGCCACACGTGCTCCTATGCAAAGGTCGCAATTGGGTCTGGGGGGACAGCCAGGAAAGGGTTTTTGATAGAGCACGCAATTTGTTATGCTCCAACAAACTGTTAATGTTATATGACCTGTGTAAGAAACTTGTTTTAACATGTGATGCGTCGTCCTATGGGGTTGGGTGTGTGTTGCAGCATGTCAATGCCAAGGGTCAGTTACAGCCGGTAGCTTATGCCTCCAGAAGTCTGTCCCAGGCAGAAATGGGCTACGGGATGGTAGAAAAGGAAGCGCTAGCATGTGTATATGCAGTAAAAAAAATGCACCAGTACCTGTTTGGCAGGAAATTTGAGCTGGAGACAGATCACAAACCCCTAACGTCCCTTTTGGCCGACAACAAGGCCATAAATGCAAATGCATCGGCCTGCATACAGAGGTGGGCACTCACGTTAGCCACCTATGACTATACAATTTGGCACAGACCTGGCACTGAAAACTGCGCCGATGCACTCAGCAGGCTCCCACTAGCCACCACTGAGGGGGCAACTGAGCATGATGCTGAGATGGTCATGGCTGTTGAAGCTTTCTAAAGCGAAGGCTCACCTGTGACAGCCCGTCAGATTAAAGTCTGGAAAAATAAAGACCCGCTAATGACTTTAGTTAAGAAATGTATCCGGAATAGAGACTGGGCAGCCACGTACAGGGCATGCCCTGAGGAATTTAAACCGTTTCATAGGCGCAAGGATGAATTCTCGATTCAGGCCGATTGCCTACTGTGGTGAAACCGAGTAGTCATGCCCCAGATGGGCAGAGAGGTGTTCATCCGAGAACTCCACAATGGGCACCCGGGCATTGTCATGATGAAGGCAATTGCTAGGTCACACGCTTGGTGGCCAGGGATAGATGCAGACCTGGAACTTTGTGTTCGCAGGTGCAACACGTGTGCCCAGCTGGGCAACGCACCCAGGGAAGCCCCCCTTAGCCCCTGCTCCTGGCCCGCCAAGCCTTGGTCACGCATCCATGTGGACTACGCAGATCCTTTCAAGGGAAAAATGTTTTTGGTTGTAGTGGACGCCTACTCCAAATGGATTGAGTTTTTTTTTGTGCCATTTTAAATTAAAGCACATCCTCTGCCACGGTAGAAAGTCTACGGGCAATGTTCGTCGCCCATGGTCTACCGGATGTCTTGGTCAGCGACAATGGCCCTTGCTTCACAAACACTGAATTCCAGGATTCATGGCAGGCAATGGAATTAACCATGTCAGTACGGCACCGTTCAAGCCGGCCTCAAACGGCCAGGCAGAATGAGCAGTGCAGATAATCAAACGGGATGGGGTTCCCTACAAAGCCACTTATCACGCCTCCTGTTGGCCAATAGATCCTGACCACACTCACTCACAGGGGTTCCACCCGCAGAGCTGCTAATGAAAAGGGCGCTCAAAACCAGGTTAACCCTTATACACCCCACCATGAAAGAAATTGTTGAGAGCAGGCGTCAGTCACAATGTGACTACCATGACAGGAATGCGAGGGCGCGATGTATTGATGTCAATGACCCTGTTTTTGTCCTTAAGTACACTGCAGGGCCCAAATGGCTTGCAGGCACTTGATTGCCAAAGAGGGGAATAGGGTTTTGGTAGTTAAGTTTACCAATGGACAAATCGTCCGCAAACACGTGGATCAAACTAAAAGGAGGTTCAGCAACCCCATAGAAGAAGCAGAGGAGGAACACGACGTGGAGTTTACTCCACCACAGGTGACCAAACACTGGAATCAAGTGGAGGAGAGCCCAGTCACTGTGGGCAGTCCGGACAGGCCTGAGGCACCGCAAACAGTAGACACTCAGGCCAGCGCTCAACAACCGCAGCCCCAATTCAGGCGCTCTACAAGGGAGCATAAACCACCAGAGAGACTTAACTTGTGATCCCAATAAGACTTTAGGGGGTGGAGGTGATGTCATGTATTCAACTATCATTGTAACCCATGTATAATCTGACCTAAGTTGTACACTGTGAGAACAATGACCACTAGGTGGTGAACTTGTGGGAGACACTCCTAATCTGGACCTTCAGGTATAAAAGGGGAAGCTCCACCCACCTTCATCATTTGAGGCCTTGGTAATAAAGGTAACTGGTCACAGAGTGACCTTCTCTCAAGTATGGGCATCGGGTGCATTCATACTGTATAGTAAGGACATATCAGTGACATTTGTAACTCTCAGTCTCTCTCAATGATGGTTGTAACTCTGTCTTTCTCTGTGATAGCTGCAACTCTCAGTCTCTCTGTCATAATTGTAACTTTCAGTCTCTCTCTGTGATAGTTCTAACTCTCAGTCTCTCTCCGTGTTAGTTGTAACTCTCAGTCTCTCTCTGTGATAGTTGTAATTCTCAGTCTCTATCTGTGATAGCTGTAACTCTCAGTCTCTCTGTGATTGTTGTAAATCTCAGTCTCTGTGATAGTTGTAACTCTCAGTCTCTGTGATTGTTGTAACTCCCAGTCTCTCTCTGTGATAGTTGTAACTCTCAGTCTCTGTGATAGTTGTAACTCTCAGTCTCTCTCTGTGATAGTTGTAACTCTCAGTCTCTGTGATAGCTGTAACTCTCAGTCTCTGTGATTGTTGTAATTCTCAGTCTCCCTCTGTGATAGTTGTAACTCTCAGTCTCTCTCTGTGATAGTTGTAACTCTCAGTCTCTCTCTGTGATAGTTGTAACTCTCAGTCTCTCTCTGTGATAGTTGTAACTCTCAGTCTCTCACTGTGATAGTTGTAACTCCCAGTCTCTCTGTGATAGTTGTAACTCTCAGTCTCTCACTGTGATAGTTGTAACTCCCAGTCTCTCTGTGATAGTTGTAACTCTCAGTCTCTCTCTGTGATAGTTGTAACTCTCAGTCTCTCACTGTGATAGTTGTAACTCTCAGTCTCTCTCTGTGATAGTTGTAACTCTCAGTCTCTCACTGTGATAGTTGTAACTCTCAGTCTCTCTCTGTGATAGTTGTAACTCTCAGTCTCTCACTGTGATAGTTGTAACTCCCAGTCTCTCTGTGATAGTTGTAACTCTCAGTCTCTCACTGTGATAGTTGTAACTCCCAGTCTCTCTGTGATAGTTGTAACTCTCAGTCTCTCTCTGTGATAGTTGTAACTCTCAGTCTCTCACTGTGATAGTTGTAACTCTCAGTCTCTCTCTGTGATAGTTCTAACTCTCAGTCTCTTTCTGTGATAGCTGTAACTCTCAGTCTCTCTGTGATTGTTGTAAATCTCAGTCTCTGTGATAGTTGTAACTCTCAGTCTCTGTGATTGTTGTAACTCTCAGTCTCTCTCTGTGATAGTTGTAACTCTCAGTCTCTGTGATAGTTGTAACTCTCAGTCTCTCTCTGTGATAGTTGTAACTCTCAGTCTCTGTGATAGCTGTAACTCTCAGTCTCTGTGATTGTTGTAATTCTCAGTCTCACTCTGTGATAGTTGTAACACTCAGTCTCTCTGTGATAGTTGTAACTCTCAGTCTCTCTCTGTGATAGTTGTAACTCCCAGTCTCTCTCTGTGATAGTTGTAACTCCCAGTCTCTCTCTGTGATAGTTGTAACTCCCAGTCTCTCTCTGTGATAGTTGTAACTCTCAGTCTCTGTCTTGATAGTTGTAACGCTCAGTCTCTCTGTGAAAGTTGTAACTCTCTTTCATGTATTCAACCAGCATTGTAACCCATATATAATCTGACCTAAGTTGTACACTGTGAGAACAATGACCACTAGGTGGTGAACTTGTGGGAGACACTCCTAACCTGGACCTTCAGGTATAAAAGGGGAAGCTCCTTCCACTTCCATCACTTGAGTGCTAAGGAATAAAGGACAGGTCACAGACAGACCATCTCTCAAGCATGGGCCTCGTGTGCATTTATACCGTATAGTAAGGACGTATCAATGGCGACGAGAAACTGGGATTTAAACCACTCGAGCATGGTCACGAGCAGAACAGACGAGAGGTACTATGTTAAGGAATGGTTGGGACAGAGATTCAACATTGTTAAAGCAGCACACAGTTCTCCAGGCAGACAAGGGCAATCGGGCATGCTCCAACATGTAGTCGAACCCAGAGGGGGAGTTCGACAGAGACAATGGCAAGCTGAACAGCGATTCACACCATTGCAAGGGACAATGCGGTCAGTAATGGGGCCATCAACACCTGTTAATGGCGCATTCAAGGACAATCACTGGGACAGTCAGGGACGATCGACTGGCAAGGGACCTTGTGTTTCCAACAGCAACTCATGTTGGAGGCGTGGAGGCATACACTCAGCCGGAGTTTGCAGAGATGAGCAAAATACCTGCAGAAATTGCAGAAATGAACACTGGGGGAAATCGCTGGAAGCTGAAGTTCAGCGAGTTCATGTGGAGCACGTATACAGTTCATACACCTGGACAAATTTGACTCATTATTTCAACCCAGCATTGGCACTTTCATGGGGGCCAAGGTAGTGATTCACATAAACACGGACTCTAGGCCAGTACACCACAAGGCCAGAGCGGTGCCGTATGTGATGCGGGAAAAGATAGAAGGCGAATTGGACCGCCTGCTGAGGGAAAGCATTATCTCGCCAGTCGAATTCAGTGACTGGGCGAGCCCGATTGTGCCGGTGCTCAAGGCGGATGGGTCGGTCAGGATATGTGGTGATTACAAGGCCACCATCAATCGGGTGTCACTCCAAGACCAGTACCCGCTACCGAGAGCGGAGGACCTCTTTGCGACGCTATCCGGCGGCAAACTTTTTTCAAAATTGGACCTGACCTCGGCTTACATGACCCAGCAGCTGGCGAGTGAGTCGAAGAAGCTGACCACCATCACGACACACAATGGGTTCTTTGAGTACAACAGATGTCCGTTCTGGATTTGTTCGGCCGCCGCGATCTTCCAACGAAATATGGAAAGCCTCCTCAAGTCGATTCCAGGGACGGTGGTTTTTCAGGACGACATCCTCATCACGGGTTACGATACTGAAGAACACCTCCACAACCTGGAGGAGGTGCTACGCAGACTGGACCGGGTAGGTCTGTGATTGAAAAAGGCGAAGTGCGTCTTCCTAGCTCCAGAGGTAGAATTCCTGGGGATGAGGGTAGCAGCAGACGGGATCAGCCCTACTGCGTCCAAGACGGAAGTGATCCAGAGAGCACCCAGACCCCGTAACACGACGGAGCTGCGTTCGTTCCTGGGGCTCCTGAACTATTTTGGTAACTTTCTTCCCAAATTGAGCACGCTGCTAGAGCCGTTACACGTGCTCCTACTCAAAGGTCGCGAATGGGTCTGGGGAGACAGCCAGGAAAAGGTTTTTAATAGAGCACGCAATTTGTTATATTCCAACAATCTGTTAACGCTATATGACCCATGTAAGAAACTTGTGTTAACGTGCGATGCGTCGTCCTATGGTGTCGGGTGTGTGTTGCAGCATGTCAATGTCAAGGGTCAGTTACAGCCGGTTGCTTATGCCTCCAGAAGACTGTCCCAGGCAGAAAGGGGCTACGGGATGGTAGAAAAGGAGGCGCTCACATGTGTATATGCGGTAAAGAAAATGCACCAGTACCTGTTTGGCAGGATTTGAGCTGGAGACAGATCACAAACACCTAACGTGCCTTTTGGCCGACGACAAGGCCATAAATGCAAACACATCGGCCGGCATACAGAGGTGGGCATTCACGTTAGCTGCATATGACTACACAATTCGGCACAGACCGGGCACCGTAAACTGCGCCGATGCACTCAGCAGGCTCCCACTAGCCACCACTGAGGGGGCTACCGAGCATGGTGCTGAGATGGTCATGGCTGTTGAAGCTTTTGGAAGTGAAAGCTCACCCATGACAGCCCGTCAGATTAAAGTCTGGACAAATAGAGACCCGCTATTGTCTCCAGTCAAGAAATGTGTCCTGAATGGGGACTGGGCAGCCACGTACAGGGCATGCCCTGAGAAATTTAAACCATTTCACAGGCGCAGGGATGAACCCTTGATTCAGGCCGATTGCCTACTGTGGGGAAACCGCGTAGTCATGCCCCAGATGGGCAGAGAGGTGTTCATCAGAGAACTCCACAATGGGCACCCGAGCATTGTCATGATGAAGGCAATTGCCAGGTCACACGTTTGGTGGCCAGGGATAGACGCAGATCTGGAACTTTGTTCGCAGGTGCAACACATGTGCCCAGTTGGGCAATGCGCCCAGGGAAGCCCCCCTTAGCCCCTGGCCATGGCCCGCCAAGCCTTGGTCATGCATCCATGTGGACTACGCAGGTCCTTTGATGGGGAAAATGTTTTTGGTTGTAGTAGACGCCTACTCCAAATGGATCGAGTGTGATATTTTAAATTCAAGCACATCCTCTGCCACGGTAGAAAGTCTACGGGCAATGTTCGCCGCCCACGATCTACCGGACATCTTGGTCAGCGACAATGGCCCGTGCTTCACAAGCACTGAATTCCAGGACTTCATGGCAGGCAATGGAATTAACCATGTCAGAACGGCACCGTTCAAGCCGGCCTCAAATGGCCAGGCAGAACGAGCAGTGCAGATAATCAAACAGGGGATGCTTCCCTACAAAGCCGCTTATCATGCTTCCTGTTGGCCTACAGATCCCGACCACACTCGCTCACAGGGGTTCCACCCGCAGAGCTGCTCATGAAAAGGACGCTCAAAACCCGGTTATCCCTTATACACCCCACCATGAAAGAAATTGTCGAGAGCAGGCGCCAGTCACAATATCACTACCATGACAGGAATGCGAGGGCGCGATGTATTGATGTAAATGACCCTGTTTTTTGTCCTCAACTACGCTGCAGGGCCCAAATGGCTCACAGGCACTGTGGTTGCCAAAGAGGGAAATAGGATTCTGGTAGTTAAACTTACCAATGGACAAATCTGCCGCAAACATGTGGATCAAACAAAAAGGAGGTTCAGACACCCCATAGAAGAAGCAGAGGAAGAACACGATATAGAGTTCACTCCACCACAGGTGACCGAACACCGGAACCAAAGGGAGGAGAGCCCAGTCACTGTGGGCAGTCCGGATAGGCCTGTGGCACCGCAAACAGCAGACACTCAGGCCAGCGCCCAGTAACCGGAGCCCCAACTCAGGCGCTCTACAATGGAGTGTAAACCACCAGAGAGACTCAACCTGTGATCCCAATAAGACTTTGCGGGGGAGCTGATGTCATGTATTCAACCAGCATTGTAACCCATGTATAATCTGACCTAAGTTGTACACTGTGAGAACAATGACCACTAGGTGGTGAACTTGTGGGAGACACTCCTCGCCTGGACTTTCAGTTATAAATGGGGAAGCTCCACCCACTTCCATCACTTGAGTGCTAAGGAATAAAGGACAGGTCACAGACTGACCTTCTCTCAAGCATGGGCCTCGTGTGCATTTATACTGTATATTAAAGACGTATCACTCTCAGTCTCTCTCTGTGATAGTTGCAACTGTCAGTCTCTCTCGGTGATAGTTGTAACTCTCAGTCTCTGTCTGGGATATCTGTAACTCTCAGTCTGTCTCTGTGATAGTTGTGACTCTCAGTCTGTCTGTGGTAGTTGTAACTCTGAGTCTCTCTCTGTGATTGTTGTGACTCTAAGTCTCGTTCTGTGACCATTGTAACTCTCAGTCTCTCTCTGTGACTGTTGTAACTCTCAGTCTCTGTGATAGTTGTATCTCTCAGTCTCTCTCTGAGACAGTTGTAACTCTTAGTCTCTCTCTGTGATAGTTGTAACTCTCAGTCTCTCTGTGATAGTTGTAACTCTGAGTCTCTCTCTGTGATAGTTGTAACTCTCACTCTCTGTGATAGTTGTAACTCTCAGTCTCTCTCTGTGATAGTGGTAACTCTCAGTCTCTCTCTGTGATAGTTATAACTCTCAGTCTCTCTCTGTGATAGTTGTAACTCTCAGTCTCTCTCTGTGATAGCTGTAACTCTCAGTTTCTCTCTGTGATAGTTGAAAATCTCAGTCTCTCTCTGTGACAGTTGTAATTCTCTATCTCTCACTGTGATTGCTGTAACTCTCAGTCTCTCTCTGATAGTTGGAACTCTCAGTGTCTGTCTGGGATAGCTGTAACTCTCAGTCTGTCTCCGAGATAGTTGTAACTTTCAGTCTATCACTGTGAGAGTCGTAACTCTCAGTCTCTCTCTGTGATAGTTGTAACTCTCAGTCTCTCTCTGGGATAGCTGTAACTCTCAGTCTCTCTCTGTGATAGTTGTAACTCTCACTCTCTGTGATTGTTGTAACTCTCAGTCTCTCTCTGTGATAGCTGTAACTCTCAGTCTCTCTCTGTGATAGTTGTAACTCTCAGTTTCTCTCTGTGATAGTTGTAACTCTCAGTCTCTCTCTGTGATAGTTGTAACTCTCAGTTTCTCTCTGTGATAGTTGAAAATCTCAGTCTCTCTCTGTGACAGTTGTAATTCTCTGTCTCTCACTGTGATTGCTGTAACTCTCAGTCTCTCTCTGATAGTTGGAACTCTCAGTGTCTGTCTGGGATAGCTGTAACTCTCAGTCTGTCTCCGAGATATTTGTAACTTTCAGTCTATCACTGTGAGAGTCGTAACTCTCAGTCTCTCTCTGGGATAGCTGTAACTCTCAGTCTCTCTCTGGGATAGCTGGAACTCTCAGTCTCTGTGATAGTTGTAACTCTCAGTCTCTCTCTGTGACAGTTGTAACTCTCAGTCTCTCTCTGATAGTTGTAACTCTCAGTCTCTGTGATAGTTGTAACTCTCAGTCTCTCTCTGTGATAGTTGTAACTCTCAGACTCTCTCTATGATAGTTGTAACTCTCAGTCTTTCTGTGATAATTGTAACTCTCAGTCCCTTTCTGTGAAAAGTTGTAATTCTCAGTCTCTCTCTGTGACTGTTCTCACTCTCAATCTCTGTCTGTGATAGTTGTAACTCTCAGTCCCTGTCTGTGACAATTGTAAATCTCAGTCCCTGTCTGACAGTTGTAACTCCCAGTCTCCCTCTATGATCGCTGTAACTCTCAGTCCCTTTCTGTGAAAAGTTGTAATTCTCAGTCTCTCTCTGTGACTGTTGTAACTCTCAATCTCTGTCTGTGATAGTTGTAACTCTCAGTCCCTGTCTGTGACAGTTGTAACTCTCTGTTGGAGTGGGTTTTCGGACATAGCAAAGCATGATTGGGTAAGCCAACTATCTGCCTTTCCACGAAATGAACTTTGTACCAAGAAGCCTATCTGTTGTCCCTGATATGAACTCTGCAGCAACAAGTGACTCCTGGCCAGGTGCAGGCCACTGTTTCATAGAAAGCTTTGCAACAGAATAACCAACCACAAAAGAAGATGATAAGGAAGGGCCCCCAAACTCACGCCATGCTATCAGGTTTCACTAGGACTAAACAGTTGTATATAAATGAATTGCGTTGCCATATGGATTGATTGGTTGTATGTAAATGAATTTAAATGATTGTATTCTGCCCCCTATAAACTGCTTATAACCCCGCGACACAATGCACTCGGGGAGAAGGTGTTCACAGATCGCGGGATCTCAACTCTTCTCCCAGAGCTCTGTTAGCAATACAGTTGTCTCTCTTACTTTACTAGAGTCTATGTGAATTTATTTTCATTAACATCTCAGTCACTCTCTGTGATATCGGTAACTCTCAGTCACTCACTGTGACAGTTGTAACTCTCAGTCTCTCTCTGTGATAGCTGTAACTCTCAGTCTCTCTCTGTGATAGTTGTAACTCTCAGTCTTTCTGTGATAATTGTAACTCTCAGTCTTTCTGTGATAATTGTATTTCTCAGTCTCTCTCTGTGATAGTTGTAACTCTCAGTCTCTCTCTGTGATAGTTGTAACTCTCAGTCTCTCTCTGTGATACTTGTAACTCTCAGACTTTCTGTGATAGTTGTATCTCTCAGTCTCTCTCGGTGATAGTTGTAACTCTCAGCCTTTCTCTGTGATAGTTGTAACTCTCAGTCTACCTCTCTGATAGTTGTAACCCTCAATCTCACTTTCTGATAGTTGTAATTCTTAGTCTCTGTGATAGTTGTAACTCGCAGTCTCGCTGTGATAATTGTAACTCGCAGTCTTTCTCTGTGATAGTTGTAACTCTCTGTCTCTGTCTGTGATAGTTGTAACTCTCAGTCTGTCTCTGTGATAGTTGTAACTCTCAGTCTCTCTTTGTGATGGTTGTGACTCTCAGTCTGTCTGTGGTAGTTGTAACTCTCAGTCTCTCTTTGTGATATTTGTAACTCTCAGTCTCTCTCTCTGTGATAATTGTAACTCTCAGTCTCTCTCTGTGATAGTTGTAACTCTCAGTCCCTGTCTGTGACAATTGTAAATCTCAGTCCCTGTCTGACAGTTGTATCTCCCAGTCTCTCTCTATGATCGCTGCAACTCTCAGTGCCTTTCTGTGAAAAGTTGTAATTCTCAGTCTCTCTCTGTGACTGTTGTAACTCTCAATCTCTGTCTGTGATAGTTGTAACTCTCAGTCCCTGTCTGTGACAGTTGTAACTCTCTGTTGGAGTGGGTTTTCGGACATAGCAAAGCATGATGGGGTAAGCCAACTATCTGCCTTTCCACGAAATGAACTTTGTACCAAGAAGCCTATCTGTTGTCCCTGATATGAACTCTGCAGCAACAAGTGACTCCTGGCCAGGTGCAGGCCACTGTTTCATAGAAAGCTTTGCAACAGAATAACTAACCACAAAAGAAGATAATGAGGAAGGGCCCACAAACTCACGCCATGCTATCAGGTTTCACTAGGACTAAAAAGTTGTATATAAATGAATTGCATTGCCATATGGATTGATTGGTTGTATGTAAATGAATTTTAATGATTGTATTCCGCCCCCTATCAACTGCTTATAACCCCGCAACACAATGCACTCGGGGAGAAGGTGTTCACAGATCGCGGGATCTCAACTCTTCTCCCAGAGCTCTGTTAGCAATACAGTTGTCTCTCTTACTTTACTGGAGTCTATGTGAATTTATTTTCATTAACATCTCAGTCGCACTCTGTGATAGTTGTAACTCTCAGTCACTCACTGTGACAGTTGTAACTCTCAGTCTCTCTGTGATAGTTGTAACTCTCAGTCTCTCTGTGATAATTGTAACTCTCAGTCTTTCTGTGATAATTGTATCTCTCAGTCTCTCTCTGTGATAGTTGTAACTCTCAGTCTCTCTCTGTGATAGTTATAACTCTCAGTCTCTCTGTGATAGTTGTAACTCTCAGTCTCTCTCTGTGATAGTTGTAACTCTCAGTCTTTCTGTGATAATTGTATCTCTCAGTCTCTCTCCGTGATAGTTGTAACTCTCAGTCTCTCTCTGTGATAGTTGTAACTCTCAGTCTCTCTGTGATAGTTGTAACTCTCAGTCTCTCTCTGTGATAGTTGTAACTCTCAGTCTTTCTGTGATAATTGTATCTCTCAGTCTCTCTCGGTGATAGTTGTAACTCTCAGTCTCTCTCGGTGATAGTTGTAACTCTCAGCCTTTCTCTGTGATAGTTGTGACTCTCAGTCTCCCTCTCTGATAGTTGTAACCCTCAATCTCACTTTCTGATAGTTGTAATTCTTAGTCTCTGTGATAGTTGTAACTCGCAGTCTCTCTCTGTGATAGTTGTAACTCTCAGTCTTTCTGTGATAATTGTATCTCTCAGTCTCTCTCCGTGATAGTTGTAACTCTCAGTCTCTCTCTGTGATAGTTGTAACTCTCAGTCTCTCTGTGATAGTTGTAACTCTCAGTCTCTCTCTGTGATAGTTGTAACTCTCAGTCTTTCTGTGATAATTGTATCTCTCAGTCTCTCTCGGTGATAGTTGTAACTCTCAGTCTCTCTCTGTGATAGTTGTGACTCTCAGTCTCTCTCTGTGATAGTTGTAACTCTCAGTCTCTCTCTGTGATAGTTGTAACTCTCAGTCTCTCTCTGTGATAGTTGTAACTCTCAGTCTCTGACTGTGATAGTTGTAACTCTTAGCCTTTCTCTGTGATAGTTGTGACTCTCAGTCTCTCTCTGTGATAGTTGTAACTCTCAGTCTGTCTCTGTGATAGTTGTAACTCTCAGTCTCTCTCTGTGATAGGTGTAACTCTCAGTCTCTCTCTGTGAGTGTTGAAACTCTCAGTCTTTCTCTCAGACAGTTGTAACTCTCAATTCCTCTTTGTGATAGTTGTAACTCTTAGTCTCTCTCTGCGATAGTTGTAACTCTCAGTCTCCCTCTCTGATAGTTGTAACCCTCAATCTCACTTTCTGAAAGTTGTAATTCTTAGTCTCTGTGATAGTTGTAACTCGCAATCTCGCTGTGATAGTTGTAACTCTCTGTCTCTGTCTCTGATAGTTGTAACGCTCAGTCTCTCTCTGTGACAGTTGTAACTCTCAGCCTCTCTTTGTGATAGCTGTAACTCTCAGTTTCTCTGTGAAAGTTGTAACTCTCAGTCTCTTTGATAGTTGTAACTCTCAGTCTCTCTCTGTGATCGTTGTAACTCTCAGTTTCTCTGTGACAGTTGTAACTCTCAGTTTCTCTGTGAAAGTTGTAACTCGCAGTCTCTCTCTGTGATAGTTGTAACTCTCCGTCTCTCTCTGTGACAGTTCTAACTCTCAGTCTCTCTCTGTGATAGCTGTAACTCTCAGTCTCTCTCTGTGACAGTTGTAACTCTCAGTCTCTCTGTGATAGTTGCAACTCTCAGTCTCTCTCTTTGATAGTTGTAACTCTCAGTCTCTCTCGGTGATAGTTGTAACTCTCAGTCTCTGACAGTTGCAACACTAAGTCTCTGGCTGTGATCGTTGCAACTCTCAATCTCTCTTTCTTATAGTTGTAACTCTTAGTCTCTGTGATAATTGTAACTCGCAGTCTTTCTCTGTGATAGTTGTAACTCTCAATCTCTCTCTGTGACTGTTGCAACTCTCAGTCTCTCTCTGTGACAGTTGTAACTCTCAGTCTCTCTCTTTGATACCTGTAATTCTCAGTCTCTGATAGTTGTAACTCAGTCTCTCTCTGTGATAGCTGTAATTCTCAGTCTCTCTCTTTTGATAGCTGTAATTCTCAGTCTTTCTCTGTGACAGTTGTAACTCTCAGTCTCTCTCTGTGATAGCTGTAATTCTCAGTTTCTCTGTGAAAGTTATAACTCTCAATCTCTCTGTGCTAGTTGTAATGCTCGGTCTCTCTCTGTGACAGGTGTAACTCTCAGTCTCTCTCTTTGACAGTGGTAACTCTCAGTCTCACTCTGTGATAGTTGTAACTCTCAGTTTCTGTCTGTGATAATTGTAACTCTCAGTATCTCTGTGATAGTTGTAACTCTCAGATTCTGACAGTTGTAACTCTGTCTCTCCCTCTGATAGTTGTAACTCTCAGATTCTGACAGTTGTAACTCTGTCTCAGCCTCTGATAGTTGTAACTCTCAGTCTCTCTCTGTGATACTTGTACCTCTCAGTCTCTCTCTGTGATAGTTGTAACTCTCAGTCTCTGTGATAGTTTAACTCTCAGTCTCTCTCTCTCTGATAATTGTAATTCTCATATTCTCACTGTGATAGCTGTAACTCTCAGTCTCTCTCTCTCTGAGAGTTGTAATTCTCATATTCTCACTGTGATGGCTGTAACTCTCAGTCACTGATAGTTGTAACTCTCAGTCTCGGTGATAGTTGTAACTCTCAGTCTCTGTCTGTGACAGTTGTAACTCTCAGTCTCTCTCTGTGATAGTTGTAACTCTCAGTCTCTCTCTGTGATAGTTGTAACTCCCATTCTCTCTCTGTGATACTTGTACCTCTCAGTCTCTCTCTGTGATAGTTGTAACTCTCAGTCTCTGTGATAGTTTAACTCTCAGTCTCTCTCTCTCTGATAGTTGTAATTCTCATATTCTCACTGTGATAGCTGTAACTCTCAGTCTCTCTCTCTGATAGCTGCAACTCTCAGTCTCTCTCTGTGATGGCTGTAACTCTCAGTCACTGATAGTTGTAACTCTGAGTCTTTCTCTGTGATAGTTGTAACTCTCAGTCTCAGTGATAGTTGTAACTCTCAGTCTCTCTCTGTGATAGTTGTAACTCTGAGTCTCTCTCTTTGATAGTTGTAACTCTCAGTCTCTCTCTGTGATAGTTGTAACTCTCAGTCTCTCTCTGTGATAGTTGTAACTCTCAGTCTCTCTGTGATAGTTGTAACTCTCAGTCTCTCTCTGTGATAGTTGTACGCTCAGTCTCTCTCTGTGATAGTTGTAACTCTCAGTCTCTCGGTAATAGTTGTAACTCTCAGTCTCTGACAGTTGCAACACTAAGTCTCTGGCTGTGATAGTTGTAACTCTCAATCTCTCTTTCTGATAGTTGTAACTCTTAGTCTCTGTGATAATTGTAACTCGCAGTCTTTCTCTGTGATAGTTGTAACTCTCAGTCTCTCTCTTTGATAGCTTTAAATCTCAGTCTCTGTGACAGTTGTAACTCTCAGTCTCTCTCTTTGATACCTGTAATTCTCAGTCTCTTTGATAGTTGTAACTCAGTCTCTCTCTGTGATAGCTGTAATTCTCAGTCTCTCTCTTTGATAGCTGTAATTCTCAGTCTCTCTCTTTGACAGTGGTAACTCTCAGTCTCACTCTGTGATAGTTGTAACTCTCAGTTTCTGTCTGTGATAGTTATAACACTCAGTCTCTCTCTCGGTGTTTCGTTGTAAATCTCAATCTCTGTCTGTGTCAGTTGTATCTCTCAGTCTCTCAGTGAAAGTTGTAACTCTCAGTCTCTCTCTGTGACTGTTGTAACTGTCAGTCTCTGTCTCTGATCGTTGTAACTCTTAGTCTCTGTGATCGTTATAACTGTCAGTCTCTCTCTCTAATTGTTGTAACTCTCAGTCTCTCTCTCTCTGTGATAGCTGTAACTCTCAGTCTCTGTCTGTGATAGTTGAAACGCCCAGTCTCTCTCTGTGACTGTTGTAACACTCAGTCTCTCTCTGTGAGTGTTGAAACTCTCAGTCTCTCTCTGTGACTGTTGTAACTCTGTCTCTCTCAAAGATTGCTGTTACTCTCAGTCTCTCTCTGTGATAGTTGTAACACTCAGTCTTTCTCTCAGACAGTTGTAACTCTCAATTCCTCTTTGTGATAGTTGTAACTCTTAGTCTCTCTCTGTGATAGGTGTAACTCTATCTCTGTCTGTGAAAGTTGTAATTCTCAGTCTCTCTGTGTGATATTGTGACTCTCAGTCTCTCTCTCTCTGTGATAGCTGTAACTCTCCGGCTCTCTCTGTGACAGTTGTATCTCTCAGTCTCTCTGTGGAAGTTGTAATTCAAAGTCTCTCTGTGTGATAGTTGTAACTCTCAGTCTTTCTCTGTGACAGTTGTAACTCTCAGTCTCTCTCTGTGATAGTTGTAACTCTCAGTCTTTCTCTGTGACAGTTGTAACTCTCAGTCTCTCTCTGTGATAGTTGTAACTCTCAGTCTCTCTCTGTGATAGTTGTAACTCTCAGTCTCTCTCTGTGATAGTTGTAACTCTCAGTCTCTCTCTGTGATAGGTGTAACTCTCAGTGTCTATGACAGTTGTAACTCTCAGTCTCTCTCTGTGATAGTTGTAACTCTCAGTCTTTCTGTGATAATTGTATCTCTCAGTCTCTCTCCGTGATAGTTGTAACTCTCAGTCTCTCTCTGTGATAGTTGTAACTCTCAGTCTCTCTTTGTGATAGTTGTAACTCTCAGTCTCTCTCTCTGATAGTTGTAACTCTCAGTCTCTCTCTGTGATAGTTGTAACTCTCAGTCTCTCTCTGTGATAGTTGTAACTCTCAGTCTCTCTCTGTGATAGTTGTAACTCTCAGTCTCTCTCTGTGATAGGTGTAACTCTCAGTGTCTATGACAGTTGTAACTCTCAGTCTCTCTCTGTGATAGTTGTAACTCTCAGTCTCTCTCTGTGATAGTTGTAACTCTCAGTCTTTCTGTGATAATTGTATCTCTCAGTCTCTCTCCGTGATAGTTGTAACTCTCAGTCTCTCTCTGTGACTGTTGTAACTCTGTCTCTCTCAAAGATTGCTGTTACTCTCAGTCTCTCTCTGTGATAGTTGTAACTCTCAGTCTTTCTCTGTGATAGGTGTAACTCTATCTCTGTCTGTGAAAGTTGTAATTCTCAGTCTCTCTGTGATAGTTGTAACTCTCAGTCTTTCTCTGTGACAGTTGTAACTCTCAGTCTCTCTCTGATAGTTGTAACACTCAGTCTCTCTCTGTGATAGTTGTAACTCTCAGTCTCTCTCTGTGATAGTTGTAACTCTCAGTCTTTCTGTGATAATTGTATCTCTCAGTCTCTCTCCGTGATAGTTGTAACTCTCAGTCTCTCTCTGTGATAGTTGTAACTCTCAGTCTCTCTGTGATAGGTGCAACTCTCAGTCTCTCTCTGTGATAGTTGTAACTCTCAGTCTTTCTGTGATAATTGTATCTCTCAGTCTCTCTCGGTGATAGTTGTAACTCTCAGCCTTTCTCTGTGATAGTTGTGATTCTCAGTCTCCCTCTCTGATAGTTGTAACCCTCAATCTCACTTTCTGTTAGTTGTAAATCTTAGTCTCTGTGATAGTTGTAACTCTCAGTCTCTCTCTGTGATAGTTGTAACTCTCAGTCTCTCTCTTTGATACCTGTAATTCTCAGTCTCTTTGATAGTTGTAACTCAGTCTCTCACTGTGATAGCTGTAATTCTCAGTCTCTCTCTTTGATAGCTGTAATTCTCAGTCTCTCTCTTTGACAGTGGTAACTCTCAGTCTCACTCTGTGATAGTTGTAACTCTCAGCTTCTGTCTGTGATAATTGTAACTCTCAGTCTCTCTCTGTGATAGTTGTAACTCTCAGTTTCTGTCTGTGATAGTTATAACGCTCAGTCTCTCTCTCGGTGTTTCGTTGTAAATCTCAATCTCTGTCTGTGTCAGTTGTATCTCTCAGTCTCTCTGTGAAAGTTGTAACTCTCAGTCTCTCTCTGTGACTGTTGTAACTGTCAGTCTCTGTCTCTGATCGTTGTAACTCTTAGTCTCTGTGATCGTTATAACTGTCAGTCTCTCTCTCTAATTGTTGTATCTCTCAGTCTCTCTCCGTGATAGTTGTAATTCTCAGTCTCTCTCTGTGATAGTTGTAACTCTCAGTCTCTCTCTGTGATAGGTGTAACTCTCAGTCTCTCTCGGTGATAGTTGTAACTCTCAGCCTTTCTCTGTGATAGTTGTGACTCTTAGTCTCCCTCTCTGATAGTTGTAACCCTCAATCTCACTTTCTGATAGTTGTAATTCTTAGTCTCTGTGATAGTTGTAACTCGCAGTCTCGCTGTGATAATTGTAACTCGCAGTCTTTCTCTGTGATAGTTGTAACTCTCAATCTCTCTCTGTGACAGTTGTAACTCTCAGTCTCTCTCTGTGAGTGTTGAAACTCTCAGTCTCTCTCTGTGACTGTTGTAACTCTGTCTCTCTCAAAGATTGCTGTTACTCTCAGTCTCTCTCTGTGATAGTTGTAACACTCAGTCTTTCTCTCAGACAGTTGTAACTCTCAATTCCTCTTTGTGATAGTTGTAACTCTTAGTCTCTCTCTGTGATAGGTGTAACTCTATCTCTGTCTGTGAAAGTTGTAATTCTCAGTCTCTCTGTGTGATATTGTGACTCTCAGTCTCTCTCTCTCTGTGATAGCTGTAACTCTCCGGCTCTCTCTGTGACAGTTGTATCTCTCAGTCTCTCTGTGGAAGTTGTAATTCAAAGTCTCTCTGTGTGATAGTTGTAACTCTCAGTCTTTCTCTGTGACAGTTGTAACTCTCAGTCTCTCTCTGTGATAGTTGTAACTCTCAGTCTTTCTCTGTGACAGTTGTAACTCTCAGTCTCTCTCTGTGATAGTTGTAACTCTCAGTCTCTCTCTGTGATAGTTGTAACTCTCAGTCTCTCTCTGTGATAGTTGTAACTCTCAGTCTCTCTCTGTGATAGGTGTAACTCTCAGTGTCTATGACAGTTGTAACTCTCAGTCTCTCTCTGTGATAGTTGTAACTCTCAGTCTTTCTGTGATAATTGTATCTCTCAGTCTCTCTCCGTGATAGTTGTAACTCTCAGTCTCTCTCTGTGATAGTTGTAACTCTCAGTCTCTCTTTGTGATAGTTGTAACTCTCAGTCTCTCTCTCTGATAGTTGTAACTCTCAGTCTCTCTCTGTGATAGTTGTAACTCTCAGTCTCTCTCTGTGATAGTTGTAACTCTCAGTCTCTCTCTGTGATAGTTGTAACTCTCAGTCTCTCTCTGTGATAGGTGTAACTCTCAGTGTCTATGACAGTTGTAACTCTCAGTCTCTCTCTGTGATAGTTGTAACTCTCAGTCTCTCTCTGTGATAGTTGTAACTCTCAGTCTTTCTGTGATAATTGTATCTCTCAGTCTCTCTCCGTGATAGTTGTAACTCTCAGTCTCTCTCTGTGACTGTTGTAACTCTGTCTCTCTCAAAGATTGCTGTTACTCTCAGTCTCTCTCTGTGATAGTTGTAACTCTCAGTCTTTCTCTGTGATAGGTGTAACTCTATCTCTGTCTGTGAAAGTTGTAATTCTCAGTCTCTCTGTGATAGTTGTAACTCTCAGTCTTTCTCTGTGACAGTTGTAACTCTCAGTCTCTCTCTGATAGTTGTAACACTCAGTCTCTCTCTGTGATAGTTGTAACTCTCAGTCTCTCTCTGTGATAGTTGTAACTCTCAGTCTTTCTGTGATAATTGTATCTCTCAGTCTCTCTCCGTGATAGTTGTAACTCTCAGTCTCTCTCTGTGATAGTTGTAACTCTCAGTCTCTCTGTGATAGGTGCAACTCTCAGTCTCTCTCTGTGATAGTTGTAACTCTCAGTCTTTCTGTGATAATTGTATCTCTCAGTCTCTCTCGGTGATAGTTGTAACTCTCAGCCTTTCTCTGTGATAGTTGTGATTCTCAGTCTCCCTCTCTGATAGTTGTAACCCTCAATCTCACTTTCTGTTAGTTGTAAATCTTAGTCTCTGTGATAGTTGTAACTCTCAGTCTCTCTCTGTGATAGTTGTAACTCTCAGTCTCTCTCTTTGATACCTGTAATTCTCAGTCTCTTTGATAGTTGTAACTCAGTCTCTCACTGTGATAGCTGTAATTCTCAGTCTCTCTCTTTGACAGTGGTAACTCTCAGTCTCACTCTGTGATAGTTGTAACTCTCAGCTTCTGTCTGTGATAATTGTAACTCTCAGTCTCTCTCTGTGATAGTTGTAACTCTCAGTTTCTGTCTGTGATAGTTATAACGCTCAGTCTCTCTCTCGGTGTTTCATTGTAAATCTCAATCTCTGTCTGTGTCAGTTGTATCTCTCAGTCTCTCTGTGAAAGTTGTAACTCTCAGTCTCTCTCTGTGACTGTTGTAACTGTCAGTCTCTGTCTCTGATCGTTGTAACTCTTAGTCTCTGTGATCGTTATAACTGTCAGTCTCTCTCTCTAATTGTTGTATCTCTCAGTCTCTCTCCGTGATAGTTGTAATTCTCAGTCTCTCTCTGTGATAGTTGTAACTCTCAGTCTCTCTCTGTGATAGGTGTAACTCTCAGTCTCTCTCGGTGATAGTTGTAACTCTCAGCCTTTCTCTGTGATAGTTGTGACTCTCAGTCTCCCTCTCTGATAGTTGTAACCCTCAATCTCACTTTCTGATAGTTGTAATTCTTAGTCTCTGTGATAGTTGTAACTCGCAGTCTCGCTGTGATAATTGTAACTCGCAGTCTTTCTCTGTGATAGTTGTAACTCTCTGTCTCTGTCTCTGATAGTTGTAACGCTCAGTCTCTCTCTTTGTTAGCTGTAATTCTCAGTCTCACTCTGTGACAGTTGTAACTCTCAGTCTCTCTCTGTGATAGTTGTAACTCTCAGTCTCTCTCTGTGATAGTTGTAACTCTCAGTCTCTCTCTGTGATAGTTGTAACTCTCAGTCTCTCTCTGTGATAGTTGTAACTCTCAGTCTCTCTCTGTGATAGTTGTAACTCTCAGTCTCTCTCTGTGATAGTTGTAACTCTCAGTCTCTCTCTGTGATAGTTGTAACTCTCAGTCTCTCTCTGTGATAGTTGTAACTCTCAGTCTCTCTCTCTGATAGTTGCAACTCTCAGTCTCTCTCTGTGATAGTTGTAACTCTCAGTCTCTCTCTGTTATAGGTGTAACTCTCAGTGTCTATGATAGTTGTAACTCTCAGTCTCTCTCGGTGATAGTTGTAACTCTCAGTCTCTCTCTGTGATAGTTGTAACTCTCAGTCTTTCTGTGATAATTGTATCTCTCAGTCTCTCTCCGTGATAGTTGTAACCCTCAGTCTCTCTCTGTGATAGTTGTAACCCTCAGTCTCTCTGTGATAGGTGTAACTCTCAGTCTCTCTCTGTGATAGTTGTAACTCTCAGTCTTTCTGTGATAATTGTATCTCTCAGTCTCTCTCGGTGATAGTTGTAACTCTCAGCTTTTCTCTGTGATAGTTGTGACTCTCAGTCTCTCTCTTTGATAGTTGTAACTCTCAGTCTCTCTCTGTGATAGTTGTCACTCTCAGTCTCTCTCTTTGATAGTTGTAACTCTCAGTCTCTCTCTGTGATAGTTGTAACTCTCAGTCTCTCTCTGTGATAGTTGTAACTCTCAGTCTCTCTGTGATAGTTGTAACTCTCAGTCTCTGACAGTTGCAACACTAAGTCTCTGGCTGTGATAGTTGTAACTCTCAATCTCTCTTTCTGATCGTTGTAACTCTTAGTCTCTGTGATAGTTATAACTGTCAGTCTCTCTCTCTGATTGTTGTAACTCTCAGTCTCTCTCTGTGAGTGTTGAAACTCTCAGTCTCTCTCTGTGACTGTTGTAACTCTGTCTCTCTCAAAGATTGCTGTTACTCTCAGTCTCTCTCTGTGATAGTTGTAACTCTCAGTCTCTCTCTGTGATAGGTGTAACTCTATCTCTGTCTGTGAAAGTTGTAATTCTCAGTCTCTCTGTGTGATATTGTGACTCTCAGTCTCTCTCTCTCTGTAATAGCTGTAACTCTCCGGCTCTCTCTGTGACAGTTGTATCTCTCAGTCTCTCTGTGGAAGTTGTAATTCTCAGTCTCTCTGTGTGATAGTTGTAACTCTCAGTCTTTCTCTGTGACAGTTGTAACTCTCAGTCTCTCTCTGTGATAGTTGTAACTCTCAGTCTTTCCCTGTGACAGTTGTAACTCTCAGTCTTTCTCTGTGACAGTTGTAACTCTCAGTCTCTCTCTGTGTTAGTTGTAACTCTCAGTCTCTCTCTGTGATAGTTGTAACTCTCAGTCTCTCTCTGTGATAGTTGTAACTCTCAGTCTCTCTGTGTGATAGTAGTAACTCTCAGTCTCTCTCTGTGATAGTTGTAACTCTCAGTCTCTCTCTGTGATAGTTGTAACTCTCAGTCTCTCTCTGTGATAGTTGTAACTCTCAGTCTCTCTCTGTGATAGTTGTAACTCTCAGTCTCTTTCTGTGATAATAGTAACTCTCAGTCTCTCTCTGTGATAGTTGTACGCTCAGTCTCTCTCGGTGATAGTTGTAACTCTCAGTCTCTGACAGTTGCAACACGAAGTCTCTGGCTGTGATAGTTGTAACTCTCAATCTCTCTTTCTGATCGTTGTAACTCTTAGTCTCTGTGATAGTTATAACTGTCAGTCTCTCTCTCTGATTGTTGTAACTCTCAGTCTCTCTCTGTGAGTGTTGAAACTCTCAGTCTCTCTCTGTGACTGTTGTAACTCTGTCTCTCTCAAAGATTGCTGTTACTCTCAGTCTCTCTCTGTGATAGTTGTAACTCTCAGTCTCTCTCTGTGATAGGTGTAACTCTATCTCTGTCTGTGAAAGTTGTAATTCTCAGTCTCTCTGTGTGATATTGTGACTCTCAGTCTCTCTCTCTCTGTAATAGCTGTAACTCTCCGGCTCTCTCTGTGACAGTTGTATCTCTCAGTCTCTCTGTGGAAGTTGTAATTCTCAGTCTCTCTGTGTGATAGTTGTAACTCTCAGTCTTTCTCTGTGACAGTTGTAACTCTCAGTCTCTCTCTGTGATAGTTGTAACTCTCAGTCTTTCCCTGTGACAGTTGTAACTCTCAGTCTTTCTCTGTGACAGTTGTAACTCTCAGTCTCTCTCTGTGTTAGTTGTAACTCTCAGTCTCTCTCTGTGATAGTTGTAACTCTCAGTCTCTCTCTGTGATAGTTGTAACTCTCAGTCTCTCTCTGTGATAGTTGTAACTCTCAGTCTCTCTGTGTGATAGTAGTAACTCTCAGTCTCTCTCTGTGATAGTTGTAACTCTCAGTCTCTCTCTGTGATAGTTGTAACTCTCAGTCTCTCTCTGTGATAGTTGTAACTCTCAGTCTCTCTCTGTGATAGTTGTAACTCTCAGTCTCTCTCTGTGATAGTTGTAACTCTCAGTCTCTTTCTGTGATAGTAGTAACTCTCAGTCTCTGACAGTTGCAACACGAAGTCTCTGGCTGTGATAGTTGTAACTCTCAATCTCTCTTTCTGATCGTTGTAACTCTTCGTCTCTGTGATAATTGTAACTCGCAGTCTTTCTCTGTGATAGTTGTAACTCTCAATCTCACTCTGTGACTGTTGCAATTCTCAGTCTCTGTCTGTGACAGTTGTAACTCAGTCTCTCTCTGCGATAGCTGTAACTCTCAGTCTCTGTCTGTGATAGTTGAAACTCTCAGTCTCTCTCTGTGATTGTTATAACTGTCAGTCTCTCTCTCTGATTGTTGTAACTCTCAGTCTCTCTCTCTCTGTGATAGCTGTAACTCTCAGTCTCTGTCTGTGACAGTTGAAACTCTCAGTCTCTCTCTGTGACTGTTGTAACTGTCAGTCTCTGTCTCTGATAGTTGTAACTCTTAGTCTCTGTGATAGTTATAACTGTCAGTCTCTCTCTCTGATAGTTGTAACTCTCAGTCTCTGTCTCTCTGTGATAGCTGTAACTCTCAGTCTCTGTCTGTGATAGTTGAAACTCCCAGTCTCTCTCTGTGACTGTTGTAACACTCAGTCTCTCTCTGTGAGTGTTGAAACTCTCAGTCTCTCTCTGTGACTGTTGTAAATCTGTCTCTCTCAAAGATTGCTGTTACTCTCAGTCTCTCTCTGTGATAGTTGTAACTCTCAGTCTTTCTCTGTGATAGGTGTAACTCTATCTCTGTCTGTGAAAGTTGTAATTCTCAGTCTCTCTGTGATAGTTGTAACTCTCAGTCTTTCTCTGTGACAGTTGTAACTCTCAGTCTCTCTCTGATAGTTGTAACACTCAGTCTCTCTCTGTGATAGTTGTAACTCTCAGTACCTCTCTGTGATAGTTGTAACTCTCAGTCTCTCTCTGTGATAGTTGTAACTCTCAGTCTCTCTCTGTGATAGTTGTAAATCTCAGTCTCTCTCTGTGATAGTTGTAACTCTCAGTCTCTCTCTGTGATAGTTGTAACTCTCAGTCTCTCTCTGTGATAGTTGTAACTCTCAGTCTCTCTCTGTGATAGTTGTAACTCTCAGTCTCTCTCTCTGATAGTAGTAACTCTCAGTCTCTCTCTGTGATAGTTGTAACTCTCAGTCTCTCTCTGTGATAGTTGTAACTCTCAGTCTCTCTCTGTGATAATTGTAACTCTCAGTCTCTCTCTCTGATAGTTGTAACTCTCAGTCTCTCTCTGTGATAGTTGTAACTCTCAGTCTCTCTCTGTGATAGTTGTAACTCTCAGTCTCTCTCTGTGATAGGTGTAACTCTCAATCTCTGTGACAGTTGTAACTCTCAGTCTCTCTCTGTGATAGGTGTAACTCTCAGTCTCTGTTACAGTTATAACTCTCAGTCTCTGACTGTGATAGTTGTAACTCTCAGTCTCTCTCTGTGATAGTTGTAACTCTCAGTCTCTCTCTGTGATAGTTGTAACTCTCAATCTCTCTCTGTGATAGTTGTAACTCTCAGTCTCTCTCTGTGATAGTTGTAACTCTCAGTCTCTCTCTGTGATAGTTGTAACTCTCAGTCTCTCTCTGTGATAGTAGTAACTCTCAGCCTCCCTCTGTGATAGTTGTAACTCTCAGTCTCTCTGCTAGCTGTAACTCTGAATCTCTGATCGGTATAACTCTCAGTCTCTCTCTGTGATAGTTGTAATTCTCAGTCTCTGTGATAGCTGTAAGTCTCAGTATCTCTGTGATAGTTGTAACTCAGTCTCTGTGATAGCTGTAACTCTCCGTCTTTGTGATAGCTGTAATTCTCAGATTCTGACAGTTGTAACTCTCCGTCTCTCTCTCTGCTAGATGAAACTTTCAGTCTCTCTCTGTGACAGTTGTAACTCTGTCTCTCCCTCTGATAGTTGTAACTCTCAGTCTCTCTCTGTGATACTTGTACCTCTCAGTCTCTCTCTGTGATAGTTGTAACTCTCAGTCTCTGTGATAGTTTAACTCTCAGTCTCTCTCTCTCTGATAGTTGTAATTCTCATATTCTCACTGTGATAGCTGTAACTCTCAGTCTCTCTCTCTCTGAGAGTTGTAATTCTCATATTCTCACTGTGATGGCTGTAACTCTCAGTCACTGATAGTTGTAACGCTCAGTCTCAGTGATAGTTGTAACTCTCAGTCTCTGTCTGTGATAGTTGTAACTCTCAGTCTCTCTCTTTGATAGTTGTAACTCTCAGTCTCTCTCTGTGATAGTTGTAACTCTCAGTCTCTCTCTTTGATAGTTGTAACTCTCAGTCTCTCTCTGTGATAGTTGTAACTCTCAGTCTCTTACTGTGATAGTTGTAACTCTCAGTCTCTCTCTGTGATAGTTGTACGCTCAGTCTCTCTCTGTGATAGTTGTAACTCTCAGTCTCTCTGTGATAGTTGTAACTCTCAGTCTCTCTCTGTGATAGTTGTAACTCTCAGTCTCTCTCGGTGATAGTTGTAACTCTCAGTCTCTGACAGTTGCAACACTAAGTCTCTGGCTGTGATAGTTGTAACTCTCAATCTCCCTTTCTGATAGTTGTAACTCTTAGTCTCTGTGATAATTGTAACTCGCAGTCTTTCTCTGTGATAGTTGTAACTCTCAATCTCTCTCTGTGACTGTTGCAACTCTCAGTCTCTGTCTGTGACAGTTGTAACTCTGTCTCTTTGATAGTTGTAACTCTCAGTCTCTCTCTGTGATAGTTGTAACTCTCAGTCTCTCTCTTTGATACCTGTAATTCTCAGTCTCTTTGATAGTTGTAACTCAGTCTCTCTCTGTGATAGCTGTAATTCTCAGTTTCTCTGTGAAAGTTGTAACTCTCAGTCTCTCTGTGCTAGTTGTAACTCTCAGTCTCTCTCTTTGACAGTGGTAACTCTCAGTCTCACTCTGTGATAGTTGTAACTCTCAGTTTCTGTCTGTGATAATTGTAACTCTCAGTCTCTCTCTGTGATAGTTGTAGCTCTCAGTTTCTGTCTGTGATAGTTATAACTCTCAGTCTCTCTCTCGGTGTTTCGTTGTAAATCTCAATCTATGTCTGTGTCAGTTGTATCTCTCAGTCTCTCTGTGAAAGTTGTAACTCTCAGTCTCTGTCTTGATAGTTGTAACTCTCAGTCTCTCTCGGTGATAGTTGTAACTCTCAGTCTCTCTCGGTGACAGTTGTAACTCTCAGCCTTTCTCTGTGATAGTTGTGACTCTCAGTCTCCCTCTCTGATAGTTGTAACCCTAAATCTCACTTTCTGATAGTTGTAATTCTTAGTCTCTGTGATAGTTGTAACTCTCAGTCTCTCTCTGTGATAGTTGTAACTCTCAGTCTCTCTCTGCGATAGTTGTAACTCTCAGTCTCTCTCTGTGATAGTTGTAACTCTCAGTCTCCCTCTCTGATAGTTGTAACCCTCAATCTCACTTTCTGATAGTTGTAATTCTTAATCTCTGTGATAGTTGTAACTCGCAGTCTTTCTCTGTGATAGTTGTAACTCTCTGTCTCTGTCTCTGATAGTTGTAACGCTCAGTCTCTCTCTTTGTTAGTTGTAATTCTCAGTCTCTCTCTGTGACAGTTGTAACTCTCAGCCTCTCTTTGTGATAGCTGTAACTCTCAGTTTCTCTGTGAAAGTTGTAAATCGCAGTCTCTGTCTGTGATAGTTGTAATTCTCAGTCTCTGTGATAGCTGTAAGTCTCAGTATCTCTGTGATAGTTGTAACTCAGTCTCTGTGATAGCTGTAACTCTCCGTCTCTGTGATAGCTGTAACTCTCAGATTCTGACAGTTGTAACTCTCCGTCTCTCTCTCTGCTAGATGAAACTTTCAGTCTCTCTCTGTGACAGTTGTAACTCTGTCTCTCCCTCTGATAGTTGTAACTCTCAGTCTCTCTCTGTGATACTTGTACCTCTCAGTCTCTCTCTGTGATAGTTGTAACTCTCAGTCTCTGTGATAGTTTAACTCTCAGTCTCTCTCTCTCTGATAGTTGTAATTCTCATATTCTCACTGTGATAGCTGTAACTCTCAGTCTCTCTCTCTCTGAGAGTTGTAATTCTCATATTCTCACTGTGATGGCTGTAACTCTCAGTCACTGATAGTTGTAACTCTCAGTCTCAGTGACAGTTGTAACTCTCAGTCTCTCTCTGTGATAGTTGTAACTCTCAGTCTCTCTCGGTGATAGTTGTGACTCTCAGTCTCTGACAGTTGCAACACTAAGTCTCTGGCTGTGATAGTTGTAACTCTCAATCTCTCTTTCTGATAGTTGTAACTCTTAGTCTCTGTGATAATTGTAACTCGCAGTCTTTCTCTGTGATAGTTGTAACTCTCAATCTCTCTCTGTGACTGTTGCAACTCTCAGTCTCTGTCTGTGACAGTTGTAACTCTCAGCCTCTCTTTGTGATAGCTGTAACTCTCAGTTTCTCTGTGAAAGTTGTAAATCGCAGTCTCTGTCTGTGATAGTTGTAACTCTCAGTCTCTCTCTGTGATCGTTGTAATTCTCAGTCTCTGTGATAGCTGTAAGTCTCAGTATCTCTGTGATAGTTGTAACTCAGTCTCTGTGATAGTTGTAACTCTCAATCTCTCTCTGTGACAGTTATAACTCTCAGTCTCTGACTGTGATAGTTGTAACTCTCAGTCTCTCTCTGTGATAGTTGTAACTCTCAGTCTCTCTCTGTGATAGTTGTAACTCTCAGTCTCTCTCTGTGATAGTTGTAACTCTCAGTCTCTCTCTGTGATAGTTGTAACTCTCAGCCTCCCTCTGTGATCGTTGTAACTCTCAGTCTCTCTGCTAGCTGTAACTCTGAATCTCTGACCGGTATAACTCTCAGTCTCTCTCTGTGATAATTGTAATTCTCAGTCTCTGTGATAGCTGTAAGTCTCAGTATCTCTGTGATAGCTGTAAGTCTCAGTATCTCTGTGATAGTTGTAACTCAGTCTCTGTGATAGCTGTAACTCTCCGTCTCTGTGATAGCTGTAACTCTCAGATTCTGACAGTTGTAACTCTCCGTCTCTCTCTCTGCTAGATGAAACTTTCAGTCTCTCTCTGTGACAGTTGTAACTCTGTCCCTCCCTCTGATAGTTGTAACTTTCAGTCTCTCTCTGTGATACTTGTACCTCTCAGTCTCTCTCTGTGATAGTTGTAACTCTCAGTCTCTGTGATAGTTTAACTCTCAGTCTCTCTCTCTCTGATAGTTGTAATTCTCATATTCTCACTGTGATAGCTGTAACTCTCAGTCTCTCTCTCTCTGAGAGTTGTAATTCTCATATTCTCACTGTGATGGCTGTAACTCTCAGTCACTGATAGTTGTAACTCTCAGTCTCAGTGATAGTTGTAACTCTCAGTCTCTGTCTGTGATAGTTGTAACTCTCAGTCTCTCTCTTTGATAGTTGTAACTCTCAGTCTCTCTCTGTGATAGTTGTAACTCTCAGTCTCTCACTTTGATAGTTGTAACTCTCAATCTCTCTCTGTGATAGTTGTAACTCTCAGTCTCTCTCTGTGATAGTTGTACGCTCAGTCTCTCTCTTTGATAGTTGTAACTCTCAGTCTCTCTGTGATAGTTGTAACTCTCAGTCTCTCTCGGTGATAGTTGTAACTCTCAGTCTCTGACAGTTGCAACACTATGTCTCTGGCTGTGATAGTTGTAACTCTCAATCTCTCTTTCTGATAGTTGTAACTCTCAGTCTCTGTCTTGATAGTTGTAACTCTCAGTCTCTCTCGGTGATAGTTGTGACTCTCAGTCTCCCTCTCTGATAGTTGCAACCCTAAATCTCACTTTCTGATAGTTGTAATTCTTAGTCTCTGTGATAGTTGTAACTCTCAGTCTCTCTCTGCGATAGTTGTAACTCTCAGTCTCTCTCTGTGATAGTTGTAACTCTCAGTCTCCCTCTCTGATAGTTGTAACCCTCAATCTCACTTTCTGATAGTTGTCATTCTTAGTCTCTGTGATAGTTGTAACTCGCAGTCTCGCTGTGATAATTGTAACTCGCAGTCTTTCTCTGTGATAGTTGTAACTCTCTGTCTCTGTCTCTGATAGTTGTAACGCTCAGTCTCTCTCTTTGTTAGCTGTAATTCTCAGTCTCACTCTGTGACAGTTGTAACTCTCAGCCTCTCTTTGTGATAGCTGTAACTCTCAGTTTCTCTGTGAAAGTTGTAAATCGCAGTCTCTGTCTGTGATAGTTGTAACTCTCAGTCTCTCTCTGTGATAGTTGTAATTCTCAGTCTCTGTGATAGCTGTAAGTCTCAGTATCTCTGTGATAGTTGTAACTCTCAGTCTCTCTCTGTGATCGTTGTAATTCTCAGTCTCTGTGATAGCTGTAAGTCTCAGTATCTCTGTGATAGTTGTAACTCAGTCTCTGTGATAGCTGTAACTCTCCGTCTCTGTGATAGCTGTAACTCTCAGATTCTGACAGTTGTAACTCTCCGTCTCTCTCTCTGCTAGATGAAACTTTCAGTCTCTCTCTGTGACAGTTGTAACTCTGTCTCTCCCTCTGATAGTTGTAACTCTCAGTCTCTCTCTGTGATACTTGTACCTCTCAGTCTCTCTCTGTGATAGTTGTAACTCTCAGTCTCAGTGATAGTTGTAACTCTCAGTCTCTGTCTGTGATAGTTGTAACTCTCAGTCTCTCTCTGTGATAGTTGTAACTCTCAGTCTCTCTCTGTGATAGTTGTAACTCTCAGTCTCTCTCTGTGATAGTTGTAACTCTCAGTCTCTCTCTGTGATAGTAGTAACTCTCTGCCTCCCTCTGTGATAGTTGTCACTCTCAGTCTCTCTCTTTGATATCTGTAATTCTCAGTCTCTTTGATAGTTGTAACTCAGTCTCTCTCTGTGATAGCTGTAACTCTCAGTCTCTGACTGTGATAGTTGAAACTCTCAGTCTCTCTCTGTGACTGTTGTAACTGTCAGTCTCTGTCTCTGATCGTTGTAACTCTTAGTCTCTGTGATTGTTATAACTGTCAGTCTCTCTCTCTGATTGTTGTAACTCTCAGTCTCTCTCTCTCTGTGATAGCTGTAACTCTCAGTCTCTGTCTGTGACTGTTGTAACTGTCAGTCTCTGTCTCTGATAGTTGTAACTCTTAGTCTCTGTGATAGTTATAACTGTCAGTCTCTCTCTCTGATAGTTGTAACTCTCAGTCTCTGTCTCTCTGTGATAGCTGTAACTCTCAGTCTCTGTCTGTGATAGTTGAAACTCCCAGTCTCTCTGTGTGACTGTTGTAACACTCAGTCTCTCTCTGTGAGTGTTGAAACTCTCAGTCTCTCTCTGTGACTGTTGTAACTCTGTCTCTCTCAAAGATTGCTGTTACTCTCAGTCTCTCTCTGTGATAGTTGTAACTCTCAGTCTTTCTCTGTGATAGGTGTAACTCTATCTCTGTCTGTGAAAGTTGTAATTCTCAGTCTCTCTGTGATAGTTGTAACTCTCAGTCTTTCTCTGTGACAGTTGTAACTCTCAGTCTCTCTCTGATAGTTGTAACACTCAGTCTCTCTCTGTGATAGTTGTAACTCTCAGTCTCTCTCTGTGATAGTTGTAACTCTCAGTCTCTCTCTGTGAGAGTTGTAACTCTCAGTCTCTCTCTGTGATAGTTGTAACTCTCAGTCTGTTTCAGTGATAGTTGTAACTCTCAGTCTCTCTCTGTGATAGTTGTAACTCTCAGTCTCTCTCTTTGATAGTTGTAACTCTCAGTCTCTCTCTGTGATAGTTGTAACTCTCAGTCTCTCTCTGTGATAGGTGTAACTCTCAGTCTGTGTCAGTTATAGTTGTATCTCGTCTCTCTCTGTGACTGTTGTAACACTCAGTCTCTCTCTGTGAGTGTTGAAACTCTCAGTCTTTCTCTCAGACAGTTGTAACTCTCAATTCCTCTTTGTGATAGTTGTAACTCTTAGTCTCTCTCTGCGATAGTTGTAACTCTCAGTCTCCCTCTCTGATAGTTGTAACCCTCAATCTCACTTTCTGATAGTTGTCATTCTTAGTCTCTGTGATAGTTGTAACTCGCAGTCTCGCTGTGATAATTGTAACTCGCAGTCTTTCTCTGTGATAGTTGTCACTCTCTGTCTCTGTCTCTGATAGTTGTAACTCTCAGTCTCTCTCTGTGACAGTTGTAACTCTCAGCCTCTCTTTGTGATAGCTGTAACTCTCAGTTTCTCTGTGAAAGTTGTAAATCGCAGTCTCTGTCTGTGATAGTTGTAACTCTCAGTCTCTCTCTGTGATAGTTGTAATTCTCAGTCTCTGTGATAGCTGTAAGTCTCAGTATCTCTGTGATAGTTGTAACTCAGTCTCTGTGATAGCTGTAACTCTCCGTCTCTGTGATAGCTGTAACTCTCAGAATCTGACAGTTGTAACTCTCCGTCTCTCTCTCTGCTAGATGAAACTTTCAGTCTCTCTCTGTGACAGTTGTAACTCTGTCTCTCCCTCTGATAGTTGTAACTCTCAGTCTCTCTCTGTGATACTTGTACCTCTCAGTCTCTCTCTGTGACAATTGTAACTCTCAGTCTCTGTGATAGTTTAACTCTCAGTCTCTCTCTCTCTGATAGTTGTAATTCTCATATTCTCACTGTGATAGCTGTAACTCTCAGTCTCTCTCTCTCTGAGAGTTGTAATTCTCATATTCTCACTGTGATGGCTGTAACTCTCAGTCACTGATAGTTGTAACTCTCAGTCTCAGTGACAGTTGTAACTCTCAGTCTCTCTCTGTGATAGTTGTAACTCTCAGTCTCTCTCGGTGATAGTTGTAACTCTCAGTCTCTGACAGTTGCAACACTAAGTCTCTGGCTGTGATAGTTGTAACTCTCAATCTCTCTTTCTGATAGTTGTAACTCTTAGTCTCTGTGATAATTGTAACTCGCAGTCTTTCTCTGTGATAGTTGTAACTCTCAATCTCTCTCTGTGACTGTTGCAACTCTCAGTCTCTGTCTGTGACAGTTGTAACTCTGTCTCTTTGAGAGTTGTAACTCTCAGTCTCTCTCTGTGATAGTTGTAACTCTCAGTCTCTCTCTTTGATACCTGTAATTCTCAGTCTCTTTGATAGTTGTAACTCAGTCTCTCTCTGTGATAGCTGTACATCTCAGTCTCTGACTGTGATAGTTGAAACTCTCAGTCTCTCTCTGTGACTGTTGTAACTGTCAGTCTCTGTCTCTGATCGTTGTAACTCTTAGTCTCTGTGATTGTTATAACTGTCAGTCTCTCTCTCTGATTGTTGTAACTCTCAGTCTCTCTCTCCCTGTGATAGCTGTAACTCTTAGTCGCTGTCTGTGACTGTTGTAACTGTCAGTTTCTGTCTCTGATAGTTGTAACTCTTAGTCTCTGTGATAGTTATAACTGTCAGTCTCTCTCTCTGATAGTTGTAACTCTCAGTCTCTGTCTCTCTGTGATAGATGTAACTCTCAATCTTTCTCTGTGATAGGTGTAACTCTATCGCTGTCTGTGAAAGTTGTAATTCTCAGTCTCTCTGTGTGATATTGTGACTCTCAGTCTCTCTCTGTGACTTTTGTAACTGTCAGTCTCTGTCTCTGATAGTTGTAACTCTTAGTCTCTGTGATAGTTATAACTGTCAGTCTCTCTCTCTGATAGTTGTAACTCTCAGTCTCTGTCTCTCTGTGATAGCTGTAACTCTCAGTCTCTGTCTGTGATAGTTGAAACTCCCAGTCTCTCTCTGTGACTGTTGTAACACTCAGTCTCTCTCTGTGAGTGTTGAAACTCTCAGTCTCTCTCTGTGACTGTTGTAACTCTGTCTCTCTCAAAGATTGCTGTTACTCTCAGTCTCTCTCTGTGATAGTTGTAACTCTCAGTCTTTCTCTGTGATAGGTGTAACTCTATCTCTGTCTGTGAAAGTTGTAATTCTCAGTCTCTCTGTGATAGTTGTAACTCTCAGTCTTTCTCTGTGACAGTTGTAACTCTCAGTCTCTCTCTGATAGTTGTAACACTCAGTCTCTCTCTGTGATAGTTGTAACTCTCAGTCTCTCTCTGTGATAGTTGTAACTCTCAGTCTCTCTCTGTGATAGTTGTAACTCTCAGTCTCTCTCTGTGATAGTTGTAAATCTCAGTCTCTCTCTGTGATAGTTGTAACTCTCAGTCTCTCTCTGTGATAGTTGTAACTCTCAGTCTCTCTCTGTGACAGTTGTAACTCTCAGTCTCTCTCTGTGATAGTTGTAACACTCAGTCTTTCTCTCAGACAGTTGTAACTCTCAATTCCTCTTTGTGATAGTTGTAACTCTTAGTCTCTCTCTGTGATAGGTGTAACTCTATCTCTGTCTGTGAAAGTTGTAATTCTCAGTCTCTCTGTGTGATATTTTGACTCTCAGTCTCTCTCTCTCTCTGTGATAGCTGTAACTCTCCGGCTCTCTCTGTGACAGTTGTATCTCTCAGTCTCTCTGTGGAAGTTGTAATTCTCAGTCTCTCTGTGTGATAGTTGTAACTCTCAGTCTTTCTCTGTGACAGTTGTAACTCTCAGTCTCTCTCTGTGATATTGTAACTCTCAGTCTCTCTCTGTGACTGTTGTAACACTCAGTCTCTCTCTGTGAGTGTTGAAACTCTCAGTCTCTCTCTGTGACTGTTGTAACTCTGTCTCTCTCAAAGATTGCTGTTACTCTCAGTCTCTCTCTGTGATAGTTGTAACTCTCAGTCTTTCTCTGTGATAGGTGTAACTCTATCTCTGTCTGTGAAAGTTGTAATTCTCAGTCTCTCTGTGATAGTTGTAACTCTCAGTCTTTCTCTGTGACAGTTGTAACTCTCAGTCTCTCTCTGATAGTTGTCACACTCAGTCTCTCTCTGTGATAGTTGTAACTCTCAGTCTCTCTCTGTGATAGTTGTAACTCTCAGTCTCTCTCTGTGATAGTTGTAACTCTCAGTCTCTCTCTGTGATAGTTGTAACTCTCAGTCTCTCTCTGTGATAGTTGTAACTCTCAGTCTCTCTCTGTGATAGTTGTAACTCTCAGTCTCTCTCTGTGATAGTTGTAACTCTCAGTCTCTCTCTGTGATAGTTGTAACTCTCAGTCTCTCTCTGTGATAGTTGTAACTCTCAGTCTCTCTCTGTGATAGTTGTAACTCTCAGTCTCTCTCTGTGACAGTTGTAACTCTCAGTCTCTCTCTGTGATGGTTGTAACACTCAGTCTTTCTCTCAGACAGTTGTAACTCTCAATTCCTATTTGTGATAGTTGTAACTCTTAGTCTCTCTCTGTGATAGGTGTAACTCTATCTCTGTCTGTGAAAGTTGTAATTCTCAGTCTCTCTGTGTGATATTGTGACTCTCAGTCTCTCTCTCTCTCTGTGATAGCTGTAACTCTCCGGCTCTCTCTGTGACAGTTGTATCTCTCAGTCTCTCTGTGGAAGTTGTAATTCTCAGTCTCTCTGTGTGATAGTTGTAACTCTCAGTCTTTCTCTGTGACAGTTGTAACTCTCAGTCTCTCTCTGTGATATTGTAACTCTCAGTCTTTCTCTGTGACAGTTGTAACTCTCAGTTTCTCTCTGTGATAGTTGTAACTCTCAGTCTCTCTCTTTGATAGTTGTAACTCTCAGTCTCTCTCTGTGATAGTTATAACTCTCAGTCTCTCTGTGTGATAGTTGTAACTCTCAGTCTCTCTCTGTGATAGTTGTAACTCTCAGTCTCTCTCTGTGATAGTTGTAACTCTCAGTCTCTCTCTGTGATAGTTGTAACTCTCAGTCTCTCTCTGTGATAGTTGTAACTCTCAGTCTCTCTCTGTGATAGTTGTAACTCTCAGTCTCTCTTTGTAATAGTTGTAACTCTCAGTCTCTCTCTGTGATAGTTGTAACTCTCAGTCTCTCTCTGTGATAGGTGTAACTCTCAGTCTCTGTGACAGTTGTAACTCTCAGTCTCTCTCTGTGATAGTTGTAACTCTCAGTCTCTGTGACAGTTATAACTCTCAGTCTCTGACTGTGATAGTTGTAACTCTCAGTCTCTCTCTGTGATAGTTGTAACTCTCAGTCTCTCTCTGTGATAGTTGTAACTCTCAGTCTCTCTCTGTGATAGTTGTAACTCTCAGTCTCTCTCTCTGATAGTTGTAACTCTCAGTCTCTCTCTGTGATAGTTGTAACTCTCAATCTCTCTCTGTGATAGGTGTAACTCTCAGTCTCTGTGACAGTTGTAACTCTCAGTCTCTCTCTGTGATAGGTGTAACTCTCAGTCTCTGTGACAGTTATAACTCTCAGTCCCTGACTGTGATAGTTGTAACTCTCAGTCTCTCTCTGTGATAGTTGTAACTCTCAGTCTCTCTCTGTGATAGTTGTAACTCTCAGTCTCTCTCTGTGAGAGTTGTAACTCTCAGCCTCCCTCTGTGATAGTTGTAACTCTCAGTCTCTCTGCTAGCTGTAACTCTGAATCTCTGATCGGTATAACTCTCAGTCTCTCTTTGTGATAGTTGTAATTCTCAGTCTCTGTGATAGCTGTAAGTCTCAGTATCTCTGTGATAGTTGTAACTCAGTCTCTGTGATAGCTGTAACTCTCCGTCTCTGTGATAGCTGTAACTCTCAGATTCTGACAGTTGTAACTCTCCGTCTCTCTCTCTGCTAGATGAAACTTTCAGTCTCTCTCTGTGACAGTTGTAACTCTGTCTCTCCCTCTGATAGTTGTGACTCTCAGTCTCTCTCTGTGATACTTGTACCTCTCAGTCTCTCTCTGTGATAGTTGTAACTCTCAGTCTCTGTGATAGTTTAACTCTCAGTCTCTCTCTCTCTGATAGTTGTAATTCTCATATTCTCACTGTGATAGCTGTAACTCTCAGTCTCTCTCTCTCTGAGAGTTGTAATTCTCATATTCTCACTGTGATGGCTGTAACTCTCAGTCACTGATAGTTGTAACTCTCAGTCTCAGTGACAGTTGTAACTCTCAGTCTCTGTCTGTGATAGTTGTAACTCTCAGTCTCTCTCTTTGATAGTTGTAACTCTCAGTCTCTCTCTGTGATCGTTGTAACTCTCAGTCTCTCTCTGTGATAGTTGTAACTCTCAGTCTCTCTCTGTGATAGTTGTAACTCTCAGTCTTTCTATGATAATTGTATCTCTCAGTCTCTCTCCGTGATAGTTGTAACTCTCAGTCTCTCTCTGTGATAGTTGTAACTCTCAGTCTCTCTGTGATAGTTGTAACTCTCAGTCTCTCTCGGTGATAGTTGTAACTCTCAGTCTCTGACAGTTGCAACACTAAGTCTCTGGCTGTGATAGTTGTAACTCTCAGTCTCTCTGTGATAGTTGTAACTCTCAGTCTCTCTCTGTGACAGTTGTAACTCTCAGTCTCTCTCGGTGATAGTTGTAACTCTCAGTCTCTGACAGTTGCAACACTAAGTCTCTGGCTGTGATAGTTGTAACTCTCAATCTCTCTTTCTGATAGTTGTAACTCTTAGTCTCTGTGATAATTGTAACTCGCAGTCTTTCTCTGTGATAGTTGTAACTCTCAATCTCTCTCTGTGACTGTTGCAACTCTCAGTCTCTGTCTGTGACAGTTGTAACTCTGCCTCTTTGAGAGTTGTAACACTCAGTCTCTCTCTCTGATAGTTGTAACTCTCAGTCTCTCTCTTTGATACCTGTAATTCTCAGTCTCTTTGATAGTTGTAACTCAGTCTCTCTCTGTGATAGCTGTAACTCTCAGTCTCTGACTGTGATAGTTGAAACTCTCAGTCTCTCTCTGTGACTGTTGTAACTGTCAGTCTCTGTCTCTGATCGTTGTAACTCTTAGTCTCTGTGATTGTTATAACTGTCAGTCTCTCTCTCTGATTGTTGTAACTCTCAGTCTCTGTCTCTCTGTGATAGCTGTAACTCTCAGTCTCTATCTGTGATAGTTGAAACTCCCAGTCTCTCTCTGTGACTGTTGTAACACTCAGTCTCTCTCTGTGAGTGTTGAAACTCTCAGTCTCTCTCTGTGACTGTTGTAACTCTGTCTCTCTCAAAGATTGCTGTTACTCTCAGTCTCTCTCTGTGATAGTTGTAACTCTCAGTCTTTCTCTGTGATAGGTGTAACTCTATCTCTGTCTGTGAAAGTTGTAATTCTCAGTCTCTCTGTGATAGTTGTAACTCTCAGTCTTTCTCTGTGACAGTTGTAACTCTCAGTCTCTCTCTGATAGTTGTAACACTCAGTCTCTCTCTGTGATAGTTGTAACTCTCAGTCTCTCTCTGTGATAGTTGTAACTCTCAGTCTCTCTCTGTGATAGTTGTAACCCTCAGTCTCTCTCTGTGATAGTTGTAACTCTCAGTCTCTCTCTGTGATAGTTGTAACTCTCAGTCTCTCTCTGTGATAGTTGTAACTCTCAGTCTCTCTCTGTGATAGTTGTAACTCTCAGTCCCTCTCTGTGATAGTTGTAACTCTCAGTCTCTCTCTGTGATAGTTGTAACTCTCAGTCTCTCTCTGTGATAGTTGTAACTCTCAGTCTCTCTCTGTGATAGTTGTAACTCTCAGTCTCTCTCTGTGATAGTTGTAACTCTCAGTCTCTCTCTGTGATAGTTGTAACTCTCAGTCTCTCTCTGTGATAGTTGTAACTCTCAGTCTCTCTCTGTGATAGTTGTAACTCTCAGTCTCTCTCTGTGATAGTTGTAACTCTCAGCCTCCCTCTGTGATAGTTGTAACTCTCAGTCTCTCTGCTAGCTGTAACTCTGAATCTCTGATCGGTATAACTCTCAGTCTCTCTCTGTGATAGTTGTAATTCTCAGTCTCTGTGATAGCTGTAAGTCTCAGTATCTCTGTGATAGTTGTAACTCAGTCTCTGTGATAGCTGTAACTCTCCGTCTCTGTGATAGCTGTAACTCTCAGATTCTGACAGTTGTAACTCTCCGTCTCTCTCTCTGCTAGATGAAACTTTCAGTCTCTCTCTGTGACAGTTGTAACTCTGTCTCTCCCTCTGATAGTTGTAACTCTCAGTCTCTCTCTGTGATACTTGTACCTCTCAGTCTCTCTCTGTGATAGTTGTAACTCTCAGTCTCAGTGACAGTTGTAACTCTCAGTCTCTGTCTGTGATAGTTGTAACTCTCAGTCTCTCTCTTTGATAGTTGTAACTCTCAGTCTCTCTCTGTGATAGTTGTAACTCTCAGTCTCTCTCTGTGACAGTTGTAACTCTCAGTCTCTCTCTGTGACAGTTGTAACTCTCAGTCTCTCTCTGTGACAGTTGTAACTCTCAGTCTCTCTCTGTGATAGTTGTAACACTCAGTCTTTCTCTCAGACAGTTGTAACTCTCAATTCCTCTTTGTGATAGTTGTAACTCTTAGTCTCTCTCTGTGACAGTTGTAACTCTCAGTCTCTCTCTGTGATAGTTGTAACACTCAGTCTTTCTCTCAGACAGTTGTAACTCTCAATTCCTCTTTGTGATAGTTGTAACTCTCAGTCTCTCTCTGTGACAGTTGTAACTCTCAGTCTCTCTCTGTGACAGTTGTAACTCTCAGTCTCTCTCTGTGATAGTTGTAACACTCAGTCTTTCTCTCAGACAGTTGTAACTCTCAATTCCTCTTTGTGATAGTTGTAACTCTTAGTCTCTCTCTGTGATAGTTGTAACTCTCAGTCTCTCTCTGTGACAGTTGTAACTCTCAGTCTCTCTCTGTGATAGTTGTAAAACTCAGTCTTTCTGTCAGACAGTTGTAACTCTCAATTCCTCTTTGTGATAGTTGTAACTCTTAGTCTCTCTCTGTGATAGGTGTAACTCTATCTCTGTCTGTGAAAGTTGTAATTCTCAGTCTCTCTGTGTGATATTGTGACTCTCAGTCTCTCTCTCTCTGTGATAGCTGTAACTCTCAGGCTCTCTCTGTGACAGTTGTATATCTCAGTCTCTCTGTGGAAGTTGTAATTCTCAGTCTCTCTGTGTGATAGTTGTAACTCTCAGTCTTTCTCTGTGACAGTTGTAACACTCAGTCTCTCTTTGTGATAGTTGTAACTCTCAGTCTTTCTCTGTGACAGTTGTAACTCTCAGTCTCTCTCTGTGATAGTTGTAACTCTCAGTCTCTCTCTTTGATAGTTGTAACTCTCAGTCTCTCTCTGTGATAGTTGTAACTCTCAGTCTCTCTCTGTGATAGTTGCAACTCTCAGTCTCTCTCTGTGATAGTTGTAACTCTCAGTCTCTCTCTGTGATAGTTGTAACTCTCAGTCTCTCTCCGTGATAGTTGTAACTCTCAGTCTCTCTCTGTGATAGTTGTAACTCTCAGTCTCTCTCTGTGATAGTTGTAACTCTCAGTCTCTCTCTGTGATAGTTGTAACTCTCAGTCTCTCTCTGTGATAGTTGTAACTCTCAGTCTCTCTCTGTGATAGTTGTAACTCTCAGTCTCTCTCTGTGATAGTTGTAACTCTCAGTCTCTGTCTGTGATAGTTGTAACTCTCAGTCTCACTCTTTGATAGTTGTAACTCTCAGTCTCTCTCTGTGATAGTTGTAACTCTCAGTCTCTCTCTTTGATAGTTGTAACTCTCAGTCTCTCTCTGTGATAGTTGTAACACTCAGTCTCTCTCTGTGATAGTTGTAACTCTCAGTCTCTCTCTGTGATAGTTGTAACTCTCAGTCTCTCTCTGTGATAGTTGTAACTCTCAGTCTCTCTCTGTGATAGTTGTAACTCTCAGTCTCTCTGTGATAGTTGTAACTCTCAGTCTCGCTCGGTGATAGTTGTAACTCTCAGTCTCTGACAGTTGCAACACTAAGTCTCTCTCTGTGATAGTTGTAACTCTCAGTCTCTCTCTCTGATAGTTGTAACTCTCAGTCTCTCTCTGTGATAGTTGTAACTCTCAGTCTCTCTCTGTGATAGGTGTAACTCTCAGTCTCTGTGACAGTTGTAACTCTCAGTCTCTCTCTGTGATAGGTGTAACTCTCAGTCTCTGTGACAGTTATAACTCTCAGTCTCTGACTGTGATTGTTGTAACCCTCAGTCTCTCTCTGTGATAGTTGTAACTCTCAGTCTCTCTCTGTGATAGTTGTAACTCTCAGTCTCTCTCTGTGATAGTTGTAACTCTCAGCCTCCCTCTGTGATAGTTGTAACTCTCAGTCTCTCTGCTAGCTGTAACTCTGAATCTCTGATCGGTATAACTCTCAGTCTCTCTCTGTGATAGTTGTAATTCTCAGTCTCTGTGATAGCTGTAAGTCTCAGTCTCTGTGATAGTTGTAACTCAGTCTCTGTGATAGCTGTAACTCTCCGTCTTTGTGATAGCTGTAACTCTCAGATTCTGACAGTTGTAACTCTCCGTCTCTCTCTCTGCTAGATGAAACTTTCAGTCTCTCTCTGTGACAGTTGTAACTCTGTCTCTCCCTCTGATAGTTGTAACTCTCAGTCTCTCTCTGTGATACTTGTACCTCTCAGTCTCTCTCTGTGATAGTTGTAACTCTCAGTCTCTGTGATAGTTTAACTCTCAGTCTCTCTCTCTCTGATAGTTGTAATTCTCATATTCTCACTGTGATAGCTGTAACTCTCAGTCTCTCTCTCTCTGAGAGTTGTAATTCTCATATTCTCACAGTGATGGCTGTAACTCTCAGTCACTGATAGTTGTAACTCTCAGTCTCAGTGACAGTTGTAACTCTCAGTCTCTGTCTGTGATAGTTGTAACTCTCAGTCTCTCTCTTTGATAGTTGTAACTCTCAGTCTCTCTCTGTGATAGTTGTAAAACTCAGTCTTTCTGTGTGATATTGTGACTCTCAGTCTCTCTCTCTCTGTGATAGCTGTAACTCTCCGGCTCTCTCTGTGACAGTTGTATCTCTCAGTCTCTCTGTGGAAGTTGTAATTCTCAGTCTCTCTGTGTGATAGTTGTAACTCTCAGTCTTTCTCTGTGATAGTTGTAACTCTCAGTCTTTCTCTGTGACAGTTGTAACTCTCAGTCTCTCTCTGTGATAGTTGTAACTCTCAGTCTCTCTCTTTGATAGTTGTAACTCTCAGTCTCTCTCTGTGATAGTTGTAACTCTCAGTCTCTCTCTGTGATAGTTGCAACTCTCAGTCTCTCACTGTGATAGTTGTAACTCTCAGTCTCTCTCTGTGATAGTTGTAACTCTCAGTCTCTCTCTGTGATAGTTGTAACTCTCAGTCTCTCTCTGTGATAGTTGTAACTCTCAGTCTCTCTCTGTGATAGTTGTAACTCTCAGTCTCTCTCTGTGATAGTTGTAACTCTCAGTCTCTCTCTGTGATAGTTGTAACTCTCAGTCTCTCTCTGTGATAGTTGTAACTCTCAGTCTCTCTCTGTGATAGTTGTAACTCTCAGTCTCTCTCTGTGATAGTTGTAACTCTAAGTCTCTCTGTGTGATAGTTGGAACTCTCAGTCTCTCTCTGTGATAGTTGTAACTCTCAGCCTCCCTCTGTGATAGTTGTAACGCTCAGTCTCTCTGCTAGCTGTAACTCTGAATCTCTGATCGGTATAACTCTCAGTCTCTCTCTGTGATAGTTGTAATTCTCAGTCTCTGTGATAGCTGTAAGTCTCAGTATCTCTGTGATAGTTGTAACTCAGTCTCTGTGATAGCTGTAACTCTCAGATTCTGACAGTTGTAACTCTCCGTCTCTCTCTCTGCTAGATGAAACTTTCAGTCTCTCTCTGTGACAGTTGTAACTCTGTCTCTCCCTCTGATAGTTGTAACTCTCAGTCTCTCTCTGTGATACTTGTACCTCTCAGTCTCTCTCTGTGATAGTTGTAACTCTCAGTCTCTGTGATAGTTTATACTCAGTCTCTCTCTCTCTCATAGTTGTAATTCTCATATTCTCACAGTGATGGCTGTAACTCTCAGTCACTGATAGTTGTAACTCTCAGTCTCAGTGACAGTTGTAACTCTCAGTCTCTGTCTGTGATAGTTGTAACTCTCAGTCTCTCTCTTTGATAGTTGTAACTCTCAGTCTCTCTCTGTGACAGTTGTAACTCTCAGTCTCTCTCTGTGATAGTTGTAACACTCAGTCTTTCTCTCAGACAGTTGTAACTCTCAATTCCTCTTTGTGATAGTTGTAACTCTTAGTCTCTCTCTGTGATAGGTGTAACTCTATCTCTGTCTGTGAAAGTTGTAATTCTCAGTCTCTCTGTGTGATATTGTGACTCTCAGTCTCTCTCTCTCTGTGATAGCTGTAACCCTCCGGCTCTCTCTGTGACAGTTGTATCTCTCAGTCTCTCTGTGGAAGTTGTAATTCTCAGTCTCTCTGTGTGATAGTTGTAACTCTCAGTCTCTCTCTGTGACAGTTGTAACTCTCAGTCTTTCTCTGTGACAGTTGTAACTCTCAGTCTCTCTCTGTGATAGTTGTAACTCTCAGTCTTTCTCTGTGACAGTTGTAACTCTCAGTCTCTCTCTGTGATAGTTGTAACTCTCAGTCTCTCTCTTTGATAGTTGTAACTCTCAGTCTCTCTCTGTGATAGTTGTAACTCTCAGTCTCTCTCTGTGATAGTTGCAACTCTCAGTCTCTCTCTGTGATAGTTGTAACTCTCAGTCTCTCTCTGTGATAGTTGTAACTCTCAGTCTCTCTCTGTGATAGTTGTAACTCTCAGTCTCTCTCTGTGATAGTTGTAACTCTCAGTCTCTCTCTGTGATAGTTGTAACTCTCAGTCTCTCTCTGTGATAGTTGTAACTCTCAGTCTCTCTCTGTGATAGTTGTAACTCTCAGTCTCTCTCTGTGATAGTTGTAACTCTCAGTCTCTCTCTGTGATAGTTGTAACTCTCAGTCTCTCTCTGTGATAGTTGTAACTCTCAGTCTCTCTCTGTGATAGTTGTAACTCTCAGTCTCTCTCTGTGATAGTTGTAACTCTCAGTCTCTCTCTGTGATAGTTGTAACTCTCAGTCTCTCTCTGTGATAGTTGTAACTCTCAGTCTCTCTCTGTGATAGTTGTAACTCTCAGTCTCTCTCTGTGATAGTTGTAACTCTCAGTCTCTCTCTGTGATAGTTGTAACTCTCAGTCTCTCTCTGTGATAGTTGTAACTCTCAGTCTCTCTCTGTGATAGTTGTAACTCTCAGTCTTTCTCTGTGACAGTTGTAACTCTCAGTCACTCTCTGATAGTTGTAACACTCAGTCTCTCTGTGATAGTTGTTACTCTAAGTCTCTCTCTGTGATAGTTGGAACTCTCAGTCTCTCTCTGTGATAGTTGTAACTCTCAGTCTCTCTCTGTGATAGTTGTAACTCTCAGTCTCTCTCTGTGATAGGTGTAACTCTCAGTCTCTGTGACAGTTGTAACTCTCAGTCTCTCTCTGTGATAGGTGTAACTCTCAGTCTCTGTGACAGTTATAACTCTCAATCTCTGACTGTGATAGTTGTAACTCTCAGTCTCTCTCTGTGATAGTTGTAACTCTCAGTCTCTCTCTGTGATAGTTGTAATTCTCAGTCTCTCTCTGTGATAGGTGTAACTCTCAGTCTCTGTGACAGTTGTAACTCTCAGTCTCTCTCTGTGATAGGTGTAACTCTCAGTCTCTGTGACAGTTATAACTCTCAATCTCTGACTGTGATAGTTGTAACTCTCAGTCTCTCTCTGTGATAGTTGTAACTCTCAGTCTCTCTCTGTGATAGTTGTAATTCTCAGTCTCTCTCTGTGATAGTTGTAATTCTCAGTCTCTCTCTGTGATAGTTGTAACTCTCAGTCTCTCTCTGTGATAGTTGTAACGCTCAGTCTCTCTGCTAGCTGTAACTCTGAATCTCTGATCGGTATAACTCTCAGTCTCTCTCTGTGATAGTTGTAATTCTCAGTCTCTGTGATAGCTGTAAGTCTCAGTATCTCTGTGATAGTTGTAACTCAGTCTCTGTGATAGCTGTAACTCTCCGTCTCTGTGATAGCTGTAACTCTCAGATTCTGACAGTTGTAACTCTCCGTCTCTCTCTCTGCTAGATGAAACTTTCAGTCTCTCTCTGTGACAGTTGTAACTCTGTCTCTCCCTCTGATAGTTGTAACTCTCAGTCTCTCTCTGTGATACTTGTACCTCTCAGTCTCTCTCTGTGATAGTTGTAACTCTCAGTCTCTGTGATAGTTTATACTCAGTCTCTCTCTCTCTCATAGTTGTAATTCTCATATTCTCACAGTGATGGCTGTAACTCTCAGTCACTGATAGTTGTAACTCTCAGTCTCAGTGACAGTTGTAACTCTCAGTCTCTGTCTGTGATAGTTGTAACTCTCAGTCTCTCTCTTTGATAGTTGTAACTCTCAGTCTCTCTCTGTGACAGTTGTAACTCTCAGTCTCTCTCTGTGATAGTTGTAACACTCAGTCTTTCTCTCAGACAGTTGTAACTCTCAATTCCTCTTTGTGATAGTTGTAACTCTTAGTCTCTCTCTGTGATAGGTGTAACTCTATCTCTGTCTGTGAAAGTTGTAATTCTCAGTCTCTCTGTGTGATATTGTGACTCTCAGTCTCTCTCTCTCTGTGATAGCTGTAACTCTCCGGCTCTCTCTGTGACAGTTGTATCTCTCAGTCTCTCTGTGGAAGTTGTAATTCTCAGTCTCTCTGTGTGATAGTTGTAACTCTCAGTCTCTCTCTGTGACAGTTGTAACTCTCAGTCTTTCTCTGTGACAGTTGTAACTCTCAGTCTCTCTCTGTGATAGTTGTAACTCTCAGTCTTTCTCTGTGACAGTTGTAACTCTCAGTCTCTCTCTGTGATAGTTGTAACTCTCAGTCTCTCTCTGTGATAGTTGTAACTCTCAGTCTCTCTCTGTGATAGTTGCAACTCTCAGTCTCTCTCTGTGATAGTTGTAACTCTCAGTCTCTCTCTGTGATAGTTGTAACTCTCAGTCTCTCTCTGTGATAGTTGTAACTCTCAGTCTCTCTCTGTGATAGTTGTAACTCTCAGTCTCTCTCTGTGATAGTTGTAACTCTCAGTCTCTCTCTGTGATAGTTGTAACTCTCAGTCTCTCTCTGTGATAGTTGTAACTCTCAGTCTCTCTCTGTGATAGTTGTAACTCTCAGTCTCTCTCTGTGATAGTTGTAACTCTCAGTCTCTCTCTGTGATAGTTGTAACTCTCAGTCTCTCTCTGTGATAGTTGTAACTCTCAGTCTCTCTCTGTGATAGTTGTAACTCTCAGTCTCTCTCTGTGATAGTTGTAACTCTCAGTCTCTCTCTGTGATAGTTGTAACTCTCAGTCTCTCTCTGTGATAGTTGTAACTCTCAGTCTCTCTCTGTGATAGTTGTAACTCTCAGTCTCTCTCTGTGATAGTTGTAATTCTCAGTCTCTGTGATAGCTGTAAGTCTCAGTCTCTGTGATAGTTGTAACTCAGTCTCTGTGATAGCTGTAACTCTCCGTCTTTGTGATAGCTGTAACTCTCAGATTCTGACAGTTGTAACTCTCCGTCTCTCTCTCTGCTAGATGAAACTTTCAGTCTCTCTCTGTGACAGTTGTAACTCTGTCTCTCCCTCTGATAGTTGTAACTCTCAGTCTCTCTCTGTGATACTTGTACCTCTCAGTCTCTCTCTGTGATAGTTGTAACTCTCAGTCTCTGTGATAGTTTAACTCTCAGTCTCTCTCTCTCTGATAGTTGTAATTCTCATATTCTCACTGTGATAGCTGTAACTCTCAGTCTCTCTCTCTCTGAGAGTTGTAATTCTCATATTCTCACAGTGATGGCTGTAACTCTCAGTCACTGATAGTTGTAACTCTCAGTCTCAGTGACAGTTGTAACTCTCAGTCTCTGTCTGTGATAGTTGTAACTCTCAGTCTCTCTCTTTGATAGTTGTAACTCTCAGTCTCTCTCTGTGATAGTTGTAACTCTCAGTCTCTCTCTGTGACAGTTGTAACTCTCAGTCTCTCTCTGTGATAGTTGTAAAACTCAGTCTTTCTGTCAGACAGTTGTAACTCTCAATTCCTCTTTGTGATAGTTGTAACTCTTAGTCTCTCTCTGTGATAGGTGTAACTCTATCTCTGTCTGTGAAAGTTGTAATTCTCAGTCTCTCTGTGTGATATTGTGACTCTCAGTCTCTCTCTCTCTGTGATAGCTGTAACTCTCCGGCTCTCTCTGTGACAGTTGTATCTCTCAGTCTCTCTGTGGAAGTTGTAATTCTCAGTCTCTCTGTGTGATAGTTGTAACTCTCAGTCTTTCTCTGTGATAGTTGTAACTCTCAGTCTTTCTCTGTGACAGTTGTAACTCTCAGTCTCTCTCTGTGATAGTTGTAACTCTCAGTCTCTCTCTTTGATAGTTGTAACTCTCAGTCTCTCTCTGTGATAGTTGTAACTCTCAGTCTCTCTCTGTGATAGTTGCAACTCTCAGTCTCTCACTGTGATAGTTGTAACTCTCAGTCTCTCTCTGTGATAGTTGTAACTCTCAGTCTCTCTCTGTGATAGTTGTAACTCTCAGTCTCTCTCTGTGATAGTTGTAACTCTCAGTCTCTCTCTGTGATAGTTGTAACTCTCAGTCTCTCTCTGTGATAGTTGTAACTCTCAGTCTCTCTCTGTGATAGTTGTAACTCTAAGTCTCTCTGTGTGATAGTTGGAACTCTCAGTCTCTCTCTGTGATAGTTGTAACTCTCAGCCTCCCTCTGTGATAGTTGTAACGCTCAGTCTCTCTGCTAGCTGTAACTCTGAATCTCTGATCGGTATAACTCTCAGTCTCTCTCTGTGATAGTTGTAATTCTCAGTCTCTGTGATAGCTGTAAGTCTCAGTATCTCTGTGATAGTTGTAACTCAGTCTCTGTGATAGCTGTAACTCTCCGTCTCTGTGATAGCTGTAACTCTCAGATTCTGACAGTTGTAACTCTCCGTCTCTCTCTCTGCTAGATGAAACTTTCAGTCTCTCTCTGTGACAGTTGTAACTCTGTCTCTCCCTCTGATAGTTGTAACTCTCAGTCTCTCTCTGTGATACTTGTACCTCTCAGTCTCTCTCTGTGATAGTTGTAACTCTCAGTCTCTGTGATAGTTTATACTCAGTCTCTCTCTCTCTCATAGTTGTAATTCTCATATTCTCACAGTGATGGCTGTAACTCTCAGTCACTGATAGTTGTAACTCTCAGTCTCAGTGACAGTTGTAACTCTCAGTCTCTGTCTGTGATAGTTGTAACTCTCAGTCTCTCTCTTTGATAGTTGTAACTCTCAGTCTCTCTCTGTGACAGTTGTAACTCTCAGTCTCTCTCTGTGATAGTTGTAACACTCAGTCTTTCTCTCAGACAGTTGTAACTCTCAATTCCTCTTTGTGATAGTTGTAACTCTTAGTCTCTCTCTGTGATAGGTGTAACTCTATCTCTGTCTGTGAAAGTTGTAATTCTCAGTCTCTCTGTGTGATATTGTGACTCTCAGTCTCTCTCTCTCTGTGATAGCTGTAACCCTCCGGCTCTCTCTGTGACAGTTGTATCTCTCAGTCTCTCTGTGGAAGTTGTAATTCTCAGTCTCTCTGTGTGATAGTTGTAACTCTCAGTCTCTCTCTGTGACAGTTGTAACTCTCAGTCTTTCTCTGTGACAGTTGTAACTCTCAGTCTCTCTCTGTGATAGTTGTAACTCTCAGTCTTTCTCTGTGACAGTTGTAACTCTCAGTCTCTCTCTGTGATAGTTGTAACTCTCAGTCTCTCTCTTTGATAGTTGTAACTCTCAGTCTCTCTCTGTGATAGTTGTAACTCTCAGTCTCTCTCTGTGATAGTTGCAACTCTCAGTCTCTCTCTGTGATAGTTGTAACTCTCAGTCTCTCTCTGTGATAGTTGTAACTCTCAGTCTCTCTCTGTGATAGTTGTAACTCTCAGTCTCTCTCTGTGATAGTTGTAACTCTCAGTCTCTCTCTGTGATAGTTGTAACTCTCAGTCTCTCTCTGTGATAGTTGTAACTCTCAGTCTCTCTCTGTGATAGTTGTAACTCTCAGTCTCTCTCTGTGATAGTTGTAACTCTCAGTCTCTCTCTGTGATAGTTGTAACTCTCAGTCTCTCTCTGTGATAGTTGTAACTCTCAGTCTCTCTCTGTGATAGTTGTAACTCTCAGTCTCTCTCTGTGATAGTTGTAACTCTCAGTCTCTCTCTGTGATAGTTGTAACTCTCAGTCTCTCTCTGTGATAGTTGTAACTCTCAGTCTCTCTCTGTGATAGTTGTAACTCTCAGTCTCTCTCTGTGATAGTTGTAACTCTCAGTCTCTCTCTGTGATAGTTGTAACTCTCAGTCTCTCTCTGTGATAGTTGTAACTCTCAGTCTCTCTCTGTGATAATTGTAACTCTCAGTCTCTCTCTGTGATAGTTGTAACTCTCAGTCTTTCTCTGTGACAGTTGTAACTCTCAGTCACTCTCTGATAGTTGTAACACTCAGTCTCTCTGTGATAGTTGTTACTCTAAGTCTCTCTCTGTGATAGTTGGAACTCTCAGTCTCTCTCTGTGATAGTTGTAACTCTCAGTCTCTCTCTGTGATAGTTGTAACTCTCAGTCTCTCTCTGTGATAGGTGTAACTCTCAGTCTCTGTGACAGTTGTAACTCTCAGTCTCTCTCTGTGATAGGTGTAACTCTCAGTCTCTGTGACAGTTATAACTCTCAATCTCTGACTGTGATAGTTGTAACTCTCAGTCTCTCTCTGTGATAGTTGTAACTCTCAGTCTCTCTCTGTGATAGTTGTAATTCTCAGTCTCTCTCTGTGATAGGTGTAACTCTCAGTCTCTGTGACAGTTGTAACTCTCAGTCTCTCTCTGTGATAGGTGTAACTCTCAGTCTCTGTGACAGTTCTAACTCTCAATCTCTGACTGTGATAGTTGTAACTCTCAGTCTCTCTCTGTGATAGTTGTAACTCTCAGTCTCTCTCTGTGATAGTTGTAATTCTCAGTCTCTCTCTGTGATAGTTGTAATTCTCAGTCTCTCTCTGTGATAGTTGTAACTCTCAGTCTCTCTCTGTGATAGTTGTAACGCTCAGTCTCTCTGCTAGCTGTAACTCTGAATCTCTGATCGGTATAACTCTCAGTCTCTCTCTGTGATAGTTGTAATTCTCAGTCTCTGTGATAGCTGTAAGTCTCAGTATCTCTGTGATAGTTGTAACTCAGTCTCTGTGATAGCTGTAACTCTCCGTCTCTGTGATAGCTGTAACTCTCAGATTCTGACAGTTGTAACTCTCCGTCTCTCTCTCTGCTAGATGAAACTTTCAGTCTCTCTCTGTGACAGTTGTAACTCTGTCTCTCCCTCTGATAGTTGTAACTCTCAGTCTCTCTCTGTGATACTTGTACCTCTCAGTCTCTCTCTGTGATAGTTGTAACTCTCAGTCTCTGTGATAGTTTATACTCAGTCTCTCTCTCTCTCATAGTTGTAATTCTCATATTCTCACAGTGATGGCTGTAACTCTCAGTCACTGATAGTTGTAACTCTCAGTCTCAGTGACAGTTGTAACTCTCAGTCTCTGTCTGTGATAGTTGTAACTCTCAGTCTCTCTCTTTGATAGTTGTAACTCTCAGTCTCTCTCTGTGACAGTTGTAACTCTCAGTCTCTCTCTGTGATAGTTGTAACACTCAGTCTTTCTCTCAGACAGTTGTAACTCTCAATTCCTCTTTGTGATAGTTGTAACTCTTAGTCTCTCTCTGTGATAGGTGTAACTCTATCTCTGTCTGTGAAAGTTGTAATTCTCAGTCTCTCTGTGTGATATTGTGACTCTCAGTCTCTCTCTCTCTGTGATAGCTGTAACTCTCCGGCTCTCTCTGTGACAGTTGTATCTCTCAGTCTCTCTGTGGAAGTTGTAATTCTCAGTCTCTCTGTGTGATAGTTGTAACTCTCAGTCTCTCTCTGTGACAGTTGTAACTCTCAGTCTTTCTCTGTGACAGTTGTAACTCTCAGTCTCTCTCTGTGATAGTTGTAACTCTCAGTCTTTCTCTGTGACAGTTGTAACTCTCAGTCTCTCTCTGTGATAGTTGTAACTCTCAGTCTCTCTCTGTGATAGTTGTAACTCTCAGTCTCTCTCTGTGATAGTTGCAACTCTCAGTCTCTCTCTGTGATAGTTGTAACTCTCAGTCTCTCTCTGTGATAGTTGTAACTCTCAGTCTCTCTCTGTGATAGTTGTAACTCTCAGTCTCTCTCTGTGATAGTTGTAACTCTCAGTCTCTCTCTGTGATAGTTGTAACTCTCAGTCTCTCTCTGTGATAGTTGTAACTCTCAGTCTCTCTCTGTGATAGTTGTAACTCTCAGTCTCTCTCTGTGATAGTTGTAACTCTCAGTCTCTCTCTGTGATAGTTGTAACTCTCAGTCTCTCTCTGTGATAGTTGTAACTCTCAGTCTCTCTCTGTGATAGTTGTAACTCTCAGTCTCTCTCTGTGATAGTTGTAACTCTCAGTCTCTCTCTGTGATAGTTGTAACTCTCAGTCTCTCTCTGTGATAGTTGTAACTCTCAGTCTCTCTCTGTGATAGTTGTAACTCTCAGTCTCTCTCTGTGATAGTTGTAACTCTCAGTCACTCTCTGATAGTTGTAACACTCAGTCTCTCTGTGATAGTTGTTACTCTAAGTCTCTCTCTGTGATAGTTGGAACTCTCAGTCTCTCTCTGTGATAGTTGTAACTCTCAGTCTCTCTCTGTGATAGTTGTAACTCTCAGTCTCTCTCTGTGATAGGTGTAACTCTCAGTCTCTGTGACAGTTGTAACTCTCAGTCTCTCTCTGTGATAGGTGTAACTCTCAGTCTCTGTGACAGTTATAACTCTCAATCTCTGACTGTGATAGTTGTAACTCTCAGTCTCTCTCTGTGATAGTTGTAACTCTCAGTCTCTCTCTGTGATAGTTGTAATTCTCAGTCTCTCTCTGTGATAGGTGTAACTCTCAGTCTCTGTGACAGTTGTAACTCTCAGTCTCTCTCTGTGATAGGTGTAACTCTCAGTCTCTGTGACAGTTATAACTCTCAATCTCTGACTGTGATAGTTGTAACTCTCAGTCTCTCTCTGTGATAGTTGTAACTCTCAGTCTCTCTCTGTGATAGTTGTAATTCTCAGTCTCTCTCTGTGATAGTTGTAATTCTCAGTCTCTCTCTGTGATAGTTGTAACTCTCAGTCTCTCTCTGTGATAGTTGTAACTCTCAGTCTCTCTCTGTGATAGTTGTAACTCTCAGTCTCTCTCTGTGATAGTTGTAACTCTCAGTCTCTCTCTGTGATAGTTGTAACTCTCAGTCTCTCTCTGTGATAGTTGTAACTCTCAGTCTCTCTCTGTGATAGTTGTAACTCTCAGTCTCTCTCTGTGATAGTTGTAACTCTCAGTCTCTCTCTGTGATAGTTGTAATTCTCAGTCTCTGTGATAGCTGTAAGTCTCAGTCTCTGTGATAGTTGTAACTCAGTCTCTGTGATAGCTGTAACTCTCCGTCTTTGTGATAGCTGTAACTCTCAGATTCTGACAGTTGTAACTCTCCGTCTCTCTCTCTGCTAGATGAAACTTTCAGTCTCTCTCTGTGACAGTTGTAACTCTGTCTCTCCCTCTGATAGTTGTAACTCTCAGTCTCTCTCTGTGATACTTGTACCTCTCAGTCTCTCTCTGTGATAGTTGTAACTCTCAGTCTCTGTGATAGTTTAACTCTCAGTCTCTCTCTCTCTGATAGTTGTAATTCTCATATTCTCACTGTGATAGCTGTAACTCTCAGTCTCTCTCTCTCTGAGAGTTGTAATTCTCATATTCTCACAGTGATGGCTGTAACTCTCAGTCACTGATAGTTGTAACTCTCAGTCTCAGTGACAGTTGTAACTCTCAGTCTCTGTCTGTGATAGTTGTAACTCTCAGTCTCTCTCTTTGATAGTTGTAACTCTCAGTCTCTCTCTGTGATAGTTGTAACTCTCAGTCTCTCTCTGTGACAGTTGTAACTCTCAGTCTCTCTGCTAGCTGTAACTCTGAATCTCTGATCGGTATAACTCTCAGTCTCTCTCTGTGATAGTTGTAATTCTCAGTCTCTGTGATAGCTGTAAGTCTCAGTATCTCTGTGATAGTTGTAACTCAGTCTCTGTGATAGCTGTAACTCTCCGTCTCTGTGATAGCTGTAACTCTCAGATTCTGACAGTTGTAACTCTCCGTCTCTCTCTCTGTTAGATGAAACTTTCAGTCTCTCTCTGTGAAAGTTGTAACTCTGTCTCTCCCTCTGATAGTTGTAACTCTCAGTCTCTCTCTGTGATACTTGTACCTCTCAGTCTCTCTCTGTGATAGTTGTAACTCTCAGTCTCTGTGATAGTTTAACTCTCAGTCTCTCTCTCTCTGATAGTTGTAATTCTCATATTCTCACTGTGATAGCTGTAACTCTCAGTCTCTCTCTCTCTGAGAGTTGTAATTCTCATATTCTCACTGTGATGGCTGTAACTCTCAGTCACTGATAGTTGTAACTCTCAGTCTCAGTGACAGTTGTAACTCTCAGTCTCTCTCTGTGATAGTTGTAACTCTCAGTCTCTCTCGGTGATAGTTGTGACTCTCAGTCTCTGACAGTTGCAACACTAAGTCTCTGGCTGTGATAGTTGTAACTCTCAATCTCTCTTTCTGATAGTTGTAACTCTTAGTCTCTGTGATAATTGTAACTCGCAGTCTTTCTCTGTGATAGTTGTAACTCTCAATCTCTCTCTGTGACTGTTGCAACTCTCAGTCTCTGTCTGTGACAGTTGTAACTCTGTCTCTTTGATAGTTGTAACTCTCAGTCTCTCTCTGTGATAGTTGTAACTCTCAGTCTCTCTCTTTGATACCTGTAATTCTCAGTCTCTTTGATAGTTGTAACTCAGTCTCTCTCTGTGATAGCTGTAACTCTCAGTCTCTGTCTGTGATAGTTGAAACTCTCAGTCTCTCTCTCTGTGACTGTTGTAACTGTCAGTCTCTGTCTCTGATAGTTGTAACTCTTAGTCTCTGTGATAGTTATAACTGTCAGTCTCTCTCTCTGATAGTTGTAACTCTCAGTCTCTGTCTCTCTGTGATAGCTGTAACTCTCAGTCTCTGTCTGTGATAGTTGAAACTCCCAGTCTCTCTCTGTGACTGTTGTAACACTCAGTCTCTCTCTGTGAGTGTTGAAACTCTCAGTCTCTCTCTGTGACTGTTGTAACTCTGTCTCTCTCAAAGATTGCTGTTACTCTCAGTCTCTCTCTGTGATAGTTGTAACTCTCAGTCTTTCTCTGTGATAGGTGTAACTCTATCTCTGTCTGTGAAAGTTGTAATTCTCAGTCTCTCTCTGTGATAGGTGTAACTCTCAGTCTGTTTCAGTGATAGTTGTATCTCGTCTCTCTCTCTGATAGTTGTAACGCTCAGTCTCTCTCTGTGACAGTTGTAACTCTCAGTCTCTCTCTGTGATAGTTGTAACACTCAGTCTTTCTCTCAGACAGTTGTAACTCTCAATTCCTCTTTGTGATAGTTGTAACTCTTAGTCTCTCTCTGTGATAGGTGTAACTCTATCTCTGTCTGTGAAAGTTGTAATTCTCAGTCTCTCTGTGTGATATTGTGACTCTCAGTCTCTCTCTCTCTGTGATAGCTGTAACACTCCGGCTCTCTCTGTGACAGTTGTATCTCTCAGTCTCTCTGTGGAAGTTGTAATTCTCAGTCTCTCTGTGTGATAGTTGTAACTCTCAGTCTTTCTCTGTGACAGTTGTAACACTCAGTCTCTCTCTGTGATAGTTGTAACTCTCAGTCTCTCTCTGTGATAGTTGTAACTCTCAGTCTCTCTCTGTGATAGTTGTAACTCTCAGTCTCTCTCTGTGATAGGTGTAACTCTCAGTCTCTGTGACAGTTGTAACACTCAGTCTCTCTCTGTGATAGGTGTAACTCTCAGTCTCTGTGACAGTTATAACTCTCAGTCTCTGACTGTGATAGTTGTAACTCTCAGTCTCTCTCTGTGATAGTTGTAACTCTCAGTCTCTCTCTGTGATAGTTGTAACTCTCAGTCTCTCTCTGTGATAGTTGTAACTCTCAGTCTCTCTCTGTGATAGTTGTAACTCTCAGCTTCCCTCTGTGATAGTTGTAACTCTCAGTCTCTCTGCTAGCTGTAACTCTGAATCTCTGATCGGTATAACTCTGTCTCTCTCTGTGATAGTTGTAATTCTCAGTCTCTGTGATAGCTGTAAGTCTCAGTATCTCTGTGATAGTTGTAACTCTCAGTCTCTCTCGGTGATAGTTGTAACTCTCAGTCTCTGACAGTTGCAACACTAAGGCTCTGGCTGTGATAGTTGTAACTCTCAATCTCTCTTTCTGATAGTTGTAACTCTTAGTCTCTGTGATAATTGTAACTCGCAGTCTCTCTCTGTGACTGTTGCAACTCTCAGTCTCTGTCTGTGACAGTTGTAACTCTGTCTCTTTGATAGTTGTAACTCTCAGTCTCTCTCTGTGATAGTTGTAACTCTCAGTCTCTCTCTTTGATACCTGCAATTCTCAGTCTCTTTGATAGTTGTAACTCAGTCTCTCTCTGTGATAGCTGTAACTCTCAGTCTCTGTCTGTGATAGTTGAAACTCTCAGTCTCTCTCTGTGATAGTTGTAACTCTCAGTCTCTGTGATAGTTTAACTCTCAGTCTCTCTCTCTGATAGTTGTAATTCTCATATTCTCACTGTGATAGCTGTAACTCTCAGTCTCTCTCTCTCTGAGAGTTGTAATTCTCATATTCTCACAGTGATGGCTGTAACTCTCAGTCACTGATAGTTGTAACTCTCAGTCTCTGTGATAGTTATAACTGTCAGTCTCTCTCTCTGATAGTTGTAACTCTCAGTCTCTGTCTCTCTGTGATAGCTGTAACTCTCAGTCTCTGTCTGTGATAGTTGAAACTCCCAGTCTCTCTCTGTGACTGTTGTAACACTCAGTCTCTCTCTGTGAGTGTTGAAACTCTCAGTCTCTCTCTGTGACTGTTGTAACTCTGTCTTTCTCAAAGATTGCTGTTACTCTCAGTCTCTCTCTGTGATAGTTGTAACTCTCAGTCTTTCTCTGTGATAGGTGTAACTCTATCTCTGTCTGTGAAAGTTGTAATTCTCAGTCTCTCTGTGATAGTTGGAACTCTCAGTCTCTCTCTGTGATAGTTGTAACTCTCAGTCTCTCTCTGTGATAGTTGTAACTCTCAGTCTCTCCCTGTGATAGTTGTAACTCTCAGTCTCTCTCTGTGATAGTTGTAACTCTCAGTCTCTCTCTGTGATAGTTGTAACTCTCAGCCTCCCTCTGTGATATTTGTAACTCTCAGTCTCTCTGCTAGCTGTAACTCTGAATCTCTGATCGGTATAACTCTCAGTCTCTCTCTGTGATAGTTGTAATTCTCAGTCTCTGTGATAGCTGTAAGTCTCAGTATCTCTGTGATAGTTGTAACTCAGTCTCTGTGATAGCTGTAACTCTCAGATTCTGACAGTTGTAACTCTCCGTCTCTCTCTCTGCTAGATGAAACTTTCAGTCTCTCTCTGTGACAGTTGTAACTCTGTCTCTCCCTCTGATAGTTGTAACTCTCAGTCTCTCTCTGTGATACTTGTACCTCTCAGTCTCTCTCTGTGATAGTTGTAACTCTCAGTCTCTGTGATAGTTTAACTCTCAGTCTCTCTCTCTCTGATAGTTGTAATTCTCATATTCTCACTGTGATAGCTGTAACTCTCAGTCTCTCTCTCTCTGAGAGTTGTAATTCTCATATTCTCACAGTGATGGCTGTAACTCTCAGTCACTGATAGTTGTAACTCTCAGTCACTGATAGTTGTAACTCTCAGTCTCAGTGATAGTTGTAACTCTCAGTCTCTGTCTGTGATAGTTGCAACTCTCAGTCTCTCTCTTTGATAGTTGTAACTCTCAGTCTCTCTCTTTGATAGTTGTAACTCTCAGTCTCTCTCTGTGATAGTTGTAACTCTCAGTCTCTCTCTGTGATAGTTGTACGCTCAGTCTCTCTCTGTGATAGTTGTAACTCTCAGTCTCTCTGTGATAGTTGTAACTCTCAGTCTCTCTCGGTGATAGTTGTAACTCTCAGTCTCTGACAGTTGCAACACTAAGTCTCTGGCTGTGATAGTTGTAACTCTCAATCTCTCTTTCTGATAGTTGTAACTCTTAGTCTCTGTGATAATTGTAACTCGCAGTCTTTCTCTGTGATAGTTGTAACTCTCAATCTCTCTCTGTGACTGTTGCAACTCTCAGTCTCTGTCTGTGACAGTTGTAACTCTGTCTCTTTGATAGTTGTAACTCTCAGTCTCTCTCTGTGATAGTTGTAACTCTCAGTCTCTCTCTTTGATACCTGTAATTCTCAGTCTCTTTGATAGTTGTAACTCAGTCTCTCTCTGTGATAGCTGTAACTCTCAGTCTCTGTCTGTGATAGTTGAAACTCTCAGTCTCTCTCTGTGACTGTTGTAACTGTCAGTCTCTGTCTCTGATCGTTGTAACTCTTAGTCTCTGTGATTGTTATAACTGTCAGTCTCTCTCTCTGATTGTTGTAACTCTCAGTCTCTCTCTCTCTGTGATAGCTGTAACTCTCAGTCTCTGTCTGTGATAGTTGAAACTCTCAGTCTCTCTCTGTGACTGTTGTAACTGTCAGTCTCTGTCTCTGATAGTTGTAACTCTTAGTCTCTGTGATAGTTATAACTGTCAGTCTCTCTCTCTGATAGTTGTAACTCTCAGTCTCTGTCTCTCTGTGATAGCTGTAACTCTCAGTCTCTGTCTGTGATAGTTGAAACTCCCAGTCTCTCTCTGTGACTGTTGTAACACTCAGTCTCTCTCTGTGAGTGTTGAAACTCTCAGTCTCTCTCTGTGACTGTTGTAACTCTGTCTCTCTCAAAGATTGCTGTTACTCTCAGTCTCTCTCTGTGATAGTTGTAACTCTCAGTCTCTCTCTGTGATAGTTGTACGCTCAGTCTCTCTCTGTGATAGTTGTAACTCTCAATCTCTCTCTGTGACTGTTGCAACTCTCAGTCTCTGTCTGTGACAGTTGTAACTCTGTCTCTTTGATAGTTGTAACTCTCAGTCTCTCTCTGTGATAATTGTAACTCTCAGTCTCTCTCTTTGATACCTGTAATTCTCAGTCTCTTTGATAGTTGTAACTCAGTCTCTCTCTGTGATAGCTGTAACTCTCAGTCTCTGTCTGTGATAGTTGAAACTCTCAGTCTCTGTCTGTGACTGTTGTAACTGTCAGTCTCTGTCTCTGATAGTTGTAACTCTTAGTCTCTGTGATAGTTATAACTGTCAGTCTCTCTCTCTGATAGTTGTAACTCTCAGTCTCTCTCTGTGATAGTTGTAACTCTCAGTCTCTCTCTGTGATAGGTGTAACTCTCAGTCTCTGTGACAGTTGTAACTCTCAGTCTCTCTCTGTGATAGGTGTAACTCTCAGTCTCTGTGACAGTTATAACTCTCAGTCTCTGACTGTGATAGTTGTAACTCTCAGTCTCTCTCTGTGATAGTTGTAACTCTCAGTCTCTCTCTGTGATAGTTGTAACTCTCAGTCTCTCTCTGTGATAGTTGTAACTCGCAGTCTCTCTCTGTGATAGTTGTAACTCTCAGCCTCCCTCTGTGATAGTTGTAACTCTCAGTCTCTCTGCTAGCTGTAACTCTGAATCTCTGATCGGTATAACTCTCAGTCTCTCTCTGTGATAGTTGTAATTCTCAGTCTCTGTGATAGCTGTAAGTCTCAGTATCTCTGTGATAGTTGTAACTCAGTCTCTGTGATAGCTGTAACTCTCCGTCTCTGTGATAGCTGTAACTCTCAGATTCTGACAGTTGTAACTCTCCGTCTCTCTCTCTGCTAGATGAAACTTTCAGTCTCTCTCTGTGACAGTTGTAACTCTGTCTCTCCCTCTGATAGTTGTAACTCTCAGTCTCTCTCTGTGATACTTGTACCTCTCAGTCTCTCTCTGTGATAGTTGTAACTCTCAGTCTCTGTGATAGTTTAACTCTCAGTCTCTCTCTCTCTGATAGTTGTAATTCTCATATTCTCACTGTGATAGCTGTAACTCTCAGTCTCTCTCTCTCTGAGAGTTGTAATTCTCATATTCTCACAGTGATGGCTGTAACTCTCAGTCACTGATAGTTGTAACTCTCAGTCTCAGTGATAGTTGTAACTCTCAGTCTCTGTCTGTGATAGTTGTAACTCTCAGTCTCTCTCTTTGATAGTTGTAACTCTCAGTCTCTCTCTGATAGTTGTAACACTCAGTCTCTCTCTGTGATAGTTGTAACTCTAAGTCTCTCTCTGTGACAGTTGGAACTCTCAGTCTCTCTCTGTGATAGTTGTAACTCTCAGTCTCTCTCTGTGATAGTTGTAACTCTCAGTCTCTCTCTGTGATAGTTGTAACTCTCAGTCTCTCTCTGTGATAGTTGTAACTCTCAGTCTCTCTCTGTGATCGTTGTAACTCTCAGTCTCTCTCTGTGATCGTTGTAACTCTCAGTCTCTCTCTCTGATAGTTGTAACTCTCAGTCTCTCTCTGTGATAGGTGTAACTCTCAGTCTGTTTCAGTGATAGTTGTATCTCGTCTCTCTCTGTGATAGTTGTAACTCTCAGTCTCTCTCTGTGACAGTTGTAACTCTCAGTCTCTCTCTGTGACAGTTGTAACTCTCAGTCTCTCTCTGTGACATTTGTAACTCTCAGTCTCTCTCTGTGATAGTTGAAACTCTCAGTCTCTCTCTGTGACTGTTATAACTGTCAGTCTCTGTCTCTGATAGTTGTAACTCTTAGTCTCTGTGATAGTTATAACTGTCAGTCTCTCTCTCTGATAGTTGTAACTCTCAGTCTCTCTCTTTGATAGTTGTAACTCTCAGTCTCTCTCTGTGATAGTTGTAACTCTCAGTCTCTCTCTGTGATAGTTGTAACTCTCAGTCTCTCTCTGTGATAGTTGTAACTCTCAGTCTCTCTCTGTGATAGTTGTAACTCTCAGTCTCTCTGTGATAGTTGTAACTCTCAGTCTCTCTCTGTGATAGTTGTAACTCTCAGTCTCTCTCGGTGATAGTTGTAACTCTCAGTCTCTGACAGTTGCTACACTAGGTCTCTGGCTGTGATAGTTGTAACTCTCAATCTCTCTTTCTGATAGTTGTAACTCTTAGTCTCTGTGATAATTGTAACTCGCAGTCTTTCTCTGTGATAGTTGTAACTCTCAATCTCTCTCTGTGACTGTTGCAACTCTCAGTCTCTGTCTGTGACAGTTGTAACTCTGTCTCTTTGATAGTTGTAACTCTCAGTCTCTCTCTGTGATAGTTGTAACTCTCAGACTCTCTCTTTGATACCTGTAATTCTCAGTCTCTTTGATAGTTGTAACTCAGTCTCTCTCTGTGATAGCTGTAACTCTCAGTCTCTGTCTGTGATAGTTGAAACTCTCAGTCTCTCTCTGTGACTGTTGTAACTGTCAGTCTCTGTCTCTGATAGTTGTAACTCTTAGTCTCTGTGATAGTTATAACTGTCAGTCTCTCTCTCTGATAGTTGTAACTCTCAGTCTCTGTCTCTCTGTGATAGCTGTAACTCTCAGTCTCTGTCTGTGATAGTTGAAACTCCCAGTCTCTCTCTGTGACTGTTGTAACACTCAGTCTCTCTCTGTGAGTGTTGAAACTCTTAGTCTCTCTCTGTGACTGTTGTAACTCTGTCTCTCTCAAAGATTGCTGTTACTCTCAGTCTCTCTCTGTGATAGTTGTAACTCTCTGTCTTTCTCTGTGATAGGTGTAACTCTATCTCTGTCTGTGAAAGTTGTAATTCTCAGTCTCTCTGTGATAGTTGTAACTCTCAGTCTTTCTCTGTGACAGTTGTAACTCTCAGTCTCTCTCTGATAGTTGTAACACTCAGTCTCTCTCTGTGATAGTTGTAACTCTAAGTCTCTCTCTGTGATAGTTGTAACTCTCAGTCTCTCTCTGTGATAGTTGTAACTCTCAGTCTCTCTCTGTGATAGTTGTAACTCTCAGTCTCTCTCTGTGATAGTTGTAACTCTCAGTCTCTCTCTGTGATAGTTGTAACTCTCAGTCTCTCTCTGTGATAGATGTAACTCTCAGTCTCTCTCTGTGATCGTTGTAACTCTCAGTCTCTCTCTGTGATAGTTGTAACTCTCAGTCTCTCTCTGTGATAGTTGTAACTCTCAGTCTCTCTCTGTGATAGTTGTAACTCTCAGTCTCTCTCTGTGATAGTTGTAACTCTCAGTCTCTCTCTGTCATAGTTGTACGCTCAGTCTCTCTCTGTGATACTTGTAACTCTCAGTCTCTCTGTGATAGTTGTAACTCTCAGTCTCTCTCTGTGATAGTTGTAACTCTCAGTCTCTCTCGGTGATAGTTGTAACTCTCAGTCTCTGACAGTTGCAACACTAAGTCTCTGGCTGTGATAGTTGTAACTCTCAATCTCTCTTTCTGATAGTTGTAACTCTTAGTCTCTGTGATAATTGTAACTCGCAGTCTTTCTCTGTGATAGTTGTAACTCTCAATCTCTCTCTGTGACTGTTGCAACTCTCAGTCTCTGTCTGTGACAGTTGTAACTCTGTCTCTCTCAAAGATTGCTGTTACTCTCAGTCTCTCTCTGTGAAAGTTGTAATTCTCAGTCTCTCTGTGATAGTTGTAACTCTCAGTCTCTCTCTGATAATTGTAACACTCAGTCTCTCTCTGTGATAGTTGTAACTCTAAGTCTCTCTCTGTGATAGTTGGAACTCTCAGTCTCTCTCTGTGATAGTTGTAACTCTCAGTCTCTCTCTGTGATAGTTGTAACTCTCAGTCTCTCTCTGTGATAGTTGTAACTCTCAGTCTCTCTCTGTGATAGTTGTAACTCTCAGTCTCTCTCTGTGATAGTTGTAACTCTCAGTCTCTCTCTGTGATCGTTGTAACTCTCAGTCTCTCTCTCTGATAGTTGTAACTCTCAGTCTCTCTCTGTGATAGGTGTAACTCTCAGTCTGTTTCAGTGATAGTTGTATCTCGTCTCTCTCTGTGATAGTTGTAACTCTCAGTCTCTCTCTGTGATAGCTGTAACTCTCAGTCTCTGTGATAGTTGTAACTCTCAGTCTCTCTCTGTGTTAGCTGTATCTCTCAGTCTCTCTCTGTGATAGTTGTAACTCTCAGTCTCTCTCTGTGACTGTTGTAACTCTCAGTCTCTCTCTGTGATCGTTGTAACTCTCAGCCTCCCTCTGTGATAGTTGTAACTCTCAGTCTCTCTCTTTGATACCTGTAATTCTCAGTCTCTTTGATAGTTGTAACTCAGTCTCTCTCTGTGATAGCTGTAACTCTCAGTCTCTGTCTGTGATAGTTGAAACTCTCAGTCTCTCTCTGTGACTGTTGTAACTGTCAGTCTCTGTCTCTGATCGTTGTAACTCTTAGTCTCTGTGATTGTTATAACTGTCAGTCTCTCTCTCTGATTGTTGTAACTCTCAGTCTCTCTCTCTCTGTGATAGCTGTAACTCTCAGTCTCTGTCTGTGATAGTTGAAACTCTCAGTCTCTCTCTGTGACTGTTGTAACTGTCAGTCTCTGTCTCTGATAGTTGTAACTCTTAGTCTCTGTGATAGTTATAACTGTCAGTCTCTCTCTCTGATAGTTGTAACTCTCAGTCTCTGTCTCTCTGTGATAGCTGTAACTCTCAGTCTCTGTCTGTGATAGTTGAAACTCCCAGTCTCTCTCTGTGACTGTTGTAACACTCAGTCTCTCTCTGTGAGTGTTGAAACTCTCAGTCTCTCTCTGTGACTGTTGTAACTCTGTCTCTCTCAAAGATTGCTGTTACTCTCAGTCTCTCTCTGTGATAGTTGTAACTCTCAGTCTCTCTCTGTGATAGTTGTACGCTCAGTCTCTCTCTGTGATAGTTGTAACTCTCAATCTCTCTCTGTGACTGTTGCAACTCTCAGTCTCTGTCTGTGACAGTTGTAACTCTGTCTCTTTGATAGTTGTAACTCTCAGTCTCTCTCTGTGATAATTGTAACTCTCAGTCTCTCTCTTTGATACCTGTAATTCTCAGTCTCTTTGATAGTTGTAACTCAGTCTCTCTCTGTGATAGCTGTAACTCTCAGTCTCTGTCTGTGATAGTTGAAACTCTCAGTCTCTGTCTGTGACTGTTGTAACTGTCAGTCTCTGTCTCTGATAGTTGTAACTCTTAGTCTCTGTGATAGTTATAACTGTCAGTCTCTCTCTCTGATAGTTGTAACTCTCAGTCTCTCTCTGTGATAGTTGTAACTCTCAGTCTCTCTCTGTGATAGGTGTAACTCTCAGTCTCTGTGACAGTTGTAACTCTCAGTCTCTCTCTGTGATAGGTGTAACTCTCAGTCTCTGTGACAGTTATAACTCTCAGTCTCTGACTGTGATAGTTGTAACTCTCAGTCTCTCTCTGTGATAGTTGTAACTCTCAGTCTCTCTCTGTGATAGTTGTAACTCTCAGTCTCTCTCTGTGATAGTTGTAACTCGCAGTCTCTCTCTGTGATAGTTGTAACTCTCAGCCTCCCTCTGTGATAGTTGTAACTCTCAGTCTCTCTGCTAGCTGTAACTCTGAATCTCTGATCGGTATAACTCTCAGTCTCTCTCTGTGATAGTTGTAATTCTCAGTCTCTGTGATAGCTGTAAGTCTCAGTATCTCTGTGATAGTTGTAACTCAGTCTCTGTGATAGCTGTAACTCTCCGTCTCTGTGATAGCTGTAACTCTCAGATTCTGACAGTTGTAACTCTCCGTCTCTCTCTCTGCTAGATGAAACTTTCAGTCTCTCTCTGTGACAGTTGTAACTCTGTCTCTCCCTCTGATAGTTGTAACTCTCAGTCTCTCTCTGTGATACTTGTACCTCTCAGTCTCTCTCTGTGATAGTTGTAACTCTCAGTCTCTGTGATAGTTTAACTCTCAGTCTCTCTCTCTCTGATAGTTGTAATTCTCATATTCTCACTGTGATAGCTGTAACTCTCAGTCTCTCTCTCTCTGAGAGTTGTAATTCTCATATTCTCACAGTGATGGCTGTAACTCTCAGTCACTGATAGTTGTAACTCTCAGTCTCAGTGATAGTTGTAACTCTCAGTCTCTGTCTGTGATAGTTGTAACTCTCAGTCTCTCTCTTTGATAGTTGTAACTCTCAGTCTCTCTCTGATAGTTGTAACACTCAGTCTCTCTCTGTGATAGTTGTAACTCTAAGTCTCTCTCTGTGACAGTTGGAACTCTCAGTCTCTCTCTGTGATAGTTGTAACTCTCAGTCTCTCTCTGTGATAGTTGTAACTCTCAGTCTCTCTCTGTGATAGTTGTAACTCTCAGTCTCTCTCTGTGATAGTTGTAACTCTCAGTCTCTCTCTGTGATCGTTGTAACTCTCAGTCTCTCTCTGTGATCGTTGTAACTCTCAGTCTCTCTCTCTGATAGTTGTAACTCTCAGTCTCTCTCTGTGATAGGTGTAACTCTCAGTCTGTTTCAGTGATAGTTGTATCTCGTCTCTCTCTGTGATAGTTGTAACTCTCAGTCTCTCTCTGTGACAGTTGTAACTCTCAGTCTCTCTCTGTGACAGTTGTAACTCTCAGTCTCTCTCTGTGACATTTGTAACTCTCAGTCTCTCTCTGTGATAGTTGAAACTCTCAGTCTCTCTCTGTGACTGTTATAACTGTCAGTCTCTGTCTCTGATAGTTGTAACTCTTAGTCTCTGTGATAGTTATAACTGTCAGTCTCTCTCTCTGATAGTTGTAACTCTCAGTCTCTCTCTTTGATAGTTGTAACTCTCAGTCTCTCTCTGTGATAGTTGTAACTCTCAGTCTCTCTCTGTGATAGTTGTAACTCTCAGTCTCTCTCTGTGATAGTTGTAACTCTCAGTCTCTCTCTGTGATAGTTGTAACTCTCAGTCTCTCTGTGATAGTTGTAACTCTCAGTCTCTCTCTGTGATAGTTGTAACTCTCAGTCTCTCTCGGTGATAGTTGTAACTCTCAGTCTCTGACAGTTGCTACACTAGGTCTCTGGCTGTGATAGTTGTAACTCTCAATCTCTCTTTCTGATAGTTGTAACTCTTAGTCTCTGTGATAATTGTAACTCGCAGTCTTTCTCTGTGATAGTTGTAACTCTCAATCTCTCTCTGTGACTGTTGCAACTCTCAGTCTCTGTCTGTGACAGTTGTAACTCTGTCTCTTTGATAGTTGTAACTCTCAGTCTCTCTCTGTGATAGTTGTAACTCTCAGACTCTCTCTTTGATACCTGTAATTCTCAGTCTCTTTGATAGTTGTAACTCAGTCTCTCTCTGTGATAGCTGTAACTCTCAGTCTCTGTCTGTGATAGTTGAAACTCTCAGTCTCTCTCTGTGACTGTTGTAACTGTCAGTCTCTGTCTCTGATAGTTGTAACTCTTAGTCTCTGTGATAGTTATAACTGTCAGTCTCTCTCTCTGATAGTTGTAACTCTCAGTCTCTGTCTCTCTGTGATAGCTGTAACTCTCAGTCTCTGTCTGTGATAGTTGAAACTCCCAGTCTCTCTCTGTGACTGTTGTAACACTCAGTCTCTCTCTGTGAGTGTTGAAACTCTTAGTCTCTCTCTGTGACTGTTGTAACTCTGTCTCTCTCAAAGATTGCTGTTACTCTCAGTCTCTCTCTGTGATAGTTGTAACTCTCTGTCTTTCTCTGTGATAGGTGTAACTCTATCTCTGTCTGTGAAAGTTGTAATTCTCAGTCTCTCTGTGATAGTTGTAACTCTCAGTCTTTCTCTGTGACAGTTGTAACTCTCAGTCTCTCTCTGATAGTTGTAACACTCAGTCTCTCTCTGTGATAGTTGTAACTCTAAGTCTCTCTCTGTGATAGTTGTAACTCTCAGTCTCTCTCTGTGATAGTTGTAACTCTCAGTCTCTCTCTGTGATAGTTGTAACTCTCAGTCTCTCTCTGTGATAGTTGTAACTCTCAGTCTCTCTCTGTGATAGTTGTAACTCTCAGTCTCTCTCTGTGATAGATGTAACTCTCAGTCTCTCTCTGTGATCGTTGTAACTCTCAGTCTCTCTCTGTGATAGTTGTAACTCTCAGTCTCTCTCTGTGATAGTTGTAACTCTCAGTCTCTCTCTGTGATAGTTGTAACTCTCAGTCTCTCTCTGTGATAGTTGTAACTCTCAGTCTCTCTCTGTCATAGTTGTACGCTCAGTCTCTCTCTGTGATACTTGTAACTCTCAGTCTCTCTGTGATAGTTGTAACTCTCAGTCTCTCTCTGTGATAGTTGTAACTCTCAGTCTCTCTCGGTGATAGTTGTAACTCTCAGTCTCTGACAGTTGCAACACTAAGTCTCTGGCTGTGATAGTTGTAACTCTCAATCTCTCTTTCTGATAGTTGTAACTCTTAGTCTCTGTGATAATTGTAACTCGCAGTCTTTCTCTGTGATAGTTGTAACTCTCAATCTCTCTCTGTGACTGTTGCAACTCTCAGTCTCTGTCTGTGACAGTTGTAACTCTGTCTCTCTCAAAGATTGCTGTTACTCTCAGTCTCTCTCTGTGAAAGTTGTAATTCTCAGTCTCTCTGTGATAGTTGTAACTCTCAGTCTCTCTCTGATAATTGTAACACTCAGTCTCTCTCTGTGATAGTTGTAACTCTAAGTCTCTCTCTGTGATAGTTGGAACTCTCAGTCTCTCTCTGTGATAGTTGTAACTCTCAGTCTCTCTCTGTGATAGTTGTAACTCTCAGTCTCTCTCTGTGATAGTTGTAACTCTCAGTCTCTCTCTGTGATAGTTGTAACTCTCAGTCTCTCTCTGTGATAGTTGTAACTCTCAGTCTCTCTCTGTGATCGTTGTAACTCTCAGTCTCTCTCTCTGATAGTTGTAACTCTCAGTCTCTCTCTGTGATAGGTGTAACTCTCAGTCTGTTTCAGTGATAGTTGTATCTCGTCTCTCTCTGTGATAGTTGTAACTCTCAGTCTCTCTCTGTGATAGCTGTAACTCTCAGTCTCTGTGATAGTTGTAACTCTCAGTCTCTCTCTGTGTTAGCTGTATCTCTCAGTCTCTCTCTGTGATAGTTGTAACTCTCAGTCTCTCTCTGTGACTGTTGTAACTCTCAGTCTCTCTCTGTGATCGTTGTAACTCTCAGCCTCCCTCTGTGATAGTTGTAACTCTCAGTCTCTCTGCTAGCTGTAACTCTGAATCTCTGATCGGTATAACTCTCAGTCTCTCTTTGTGAAAGTTGAAATTCTCAGTCTCTGTGATAGCTGCAAGTCTCAGTATCTCTGTGATAGTTGTAACTCAGTCTCTGTGATAGCTGTAACTCTCAGATTCTGACAGTTGTAACTCTCCGTCTCTCTCTCTGCTAGATGAAACTTTCAGTCTCTCTCTGTGACAGTTGTAACTCTGTCTCTCCCTCTGATACTTGTAACTCCCATTCTCTCTCTGTGATACTTGTAACTCTCAGTCTCTCTCTCTCTGTGATAGCTGTAACTCTCAGTCTCTGTCTGTGATAGTTGAAACTCTCAGTCTCTCTCTGTGATGGCTGTAACTGTCAGTCACTGATAGTTGTAACTCTGAGTCTTTCTCTGTGATAGTTGTAACTCTCAGTCTCAGTGATAGTTGTAACTCTCAGTCTCTCTCTGTGATAGTTGTAACTCTCAGTCTCTCTCTTTGATAGTTGTAACTCTCAGTCTCTCTCTGTGATAGTTGTAATTCTCAGTCTCTCTCTGTGATAGTTGTAACTCTCAGTCTCTCTGTGATAGTTGTAACTCTCAGTCTCTCTCTGCGATAATTGTAACTCTCAGTCTCTCTCTGTGATAGTTGTAACTCTCAGTCTCTCGGTGATAGTTGTAACTCTCAGTCTCTGACAGTTGCAACACTAAGTCTCTGGCTGTGATAGTTGTAACTCTCAATCTCTCTTTCTGATAGTTGTAACTCTTAATCTCTGTGATAATTGTAACTCGCAGTCTTTCTCTGTGACTGTTGCAACTCTCAGTCTCTGTCTGTGACAATTGTAACTCTCAGCCTCTCTCAGTGATAGTTGTAACTCTCAGTCTCTCTCTGTGATAGTTGTAACTCTCAGTCTCTGTGACAGTTGTAACTCTCAGTCTCTGACTGTGATAGTTGTAACTCTCAGTCTCTCTCTGTGATAGTTGTAACTCTCAGTCTCTCTCTGTGATAGGTGTAACTCTCAGTCTGTGTCAGTGATAGTTATATCTCATCTCTCTCTGTGATAGTTGTAACTCTCAGTCTCTGTGACAGTTGTAACTCTCAGTCTCTCTCTGTGATAGGTGTAACTCTCAGTCTCTGTCAGTGATAGTTGTATCTCGTCTCTCTCTGTGACTGTTGTAACACTCAGTCTCTCTCTGTGAGTGTTGAAACTCTCAGTCTCTCTCTGTGACTGTTGTAACTCTGTCTCTCTCAAAGATTGCTGTGACTCTCAGTCTCTCTCTGTGATAGTTGTAACTCTCAGTCTTTCTCTCAGACAGTTGTAACTCTCAATTCCTCTTTGTGATAGTTGTAACTCTTAGTCTCTCTCTGTGATAGGTGTAACTCTAACTCTGTCTGTGAAAGTTGTAATTCTCAGTCTCTCTGTGTGATATTGTGACTCTCAGTCTCTCTCTCTCTCTGATAGCTGTAACTCTCCGGCTCTCTCTGTGACAGTTGTATCTCTCAGTCTCTCTGTGGAAGTTGTAATTCTCAGTCTCTCTGTGTGATAGTTGTAACTCTCAGTCTCTCTCTGTGATAGTTGTAACTCTCAGTCTCTCTCTGTGACAGTTGTAACTCTCAGTCTCTCTCTGTGATAGTTGCAACTCTCAGTCTCTGTCTGTGATAGGTGTAACTCTCAGTTTCTGTGACTGTTGTAACTCTCAGTCTCTCTCTGTGATAGGTGTAACTCTCAGTCTCTCTCTGTGATAGTTGTAACTCTCAGTCTCTCTCTGTGATAGTTGTAACTCTCAGTCTCTCTCTGCGATAGTTGTAACTCTCTGTCTCTGTCTCTGATAGTTGTAACGCTCAGTCTCTCTCTTTGTTAGCTGTAATTCTCAGTCTCACTCTGTGACAGTTGTAACTCTCAGTCTCTCTTTGTGATAGTTGTAACTCTCAATTTCTCTGTGAAAGTTGTAACTCGCAGTCTCTGTCTGTGATAGTTGTAACTCTCAGTCTCTCTCTGTGATCGTTGTAATTCTCAGTCTCTGTGATAGCTGTAAGTCTCAGTATCTCTGTGATAGTTGTAACTCAGTCTCTGTGATAGCTGTAACTCTCCGTCTCTGTGATAGCTGTAACTCTCAGATTCTGACAGTTGTAACTCTCCGTCTCTCTCTCTGCTAGATGAAACTTTCAGTCTCTCTCTGTGAGAGTTGTAACTCTGTCTCTCCCTCTGATAGTTGTAACTCTCAGTCTCTCTCTGCGATACTTGTACCTCTCAGTCTCTCTCTGTGATAGTTGTAACTCTCAGTCTCTCTGTGATAGTTGTAACTCTCAGTCTCTGTGACAGTTATAACTCTCAATCTCTGACTGTGATAGTTGTAACTCTCAGTCTCTCTCTGTGATAGTTGTAACTCTCAGTCTCTCTCTGTGATAGTTGTAATTCTCAGTCTCTCTCTGTGATAGTTGTAACTCTCAGTCTCTCTCTGTGATAGTTGTAACTCTCAGCCTCCCTCTGTGATAGTTGTAACTCTCAGTCTCTCTGCTAGCTGTAACTCTGAATCTCTGATCGGTATAACTCTCAGTCTCTCTTTGTGATAGTTGTAATTCTCAGTCTCTGTGATAGCTGTAAGTCTCAGTATCTCTGTGATAGTTGTAACTCAGTCTCTGTGATAGCTGTAACTCTCCGTCTCTGTGATAGCTGTAACTCTCAGATTCTGACAGTTGTAACTCTGTCTCTCCCTCTGATAGTTGTAACTCTCAGTCTCTCTCTGCGATACTTGTACCTCTCAGTCTCTCTCTGTGATAGTTGTAACTCTCAGTCTCTGTGATAGTTTAACTCTCAGTCTCTCTCTCTCTGATAGTTGTAATTCTCATATTCTCACTGAGATAGCTGTAACTCTCAGTCGCTCTCTCTCTGAGAGTTGTAATTCTCATATTCTCACTGTGATGGCTGTAACTCTCAGTCACTGATAGTTGTAACTCTCAGTCTCAGTGATAGTTGTAACTCTCAGTCTCTGTCTGTGATAGTTGTAACTCTCAGTCTCTCTCTTTGATAGTTGTAACTCTCAGTCTCTCTCTGTGATCGTTGTAACTCTCAGTCTCTCTCTTTGATAGTTGTAACTCTCAGTCTCTCTCTGTGATAGTTGTAACTCTCAGTCTCTCTGTGATAGTTGTAACTCTCAGTCTCTCTCTGTGATAGTTGTAACTCTCAGCCTCCCTCTGTGATAGTTGTAACTCTCAGTCTCTCTGCTAGCTGTAACTCTGAATCTCTGATCGGTATAACTCTCAGTCTCTCTTTGTGATAGTTGTAATTCTCAGTCTCTGTGATAGCTGTAAGTCTCAGTATCTCTGTGATAGTTGTAACTCAGTCTCTGTGATAGCTGTAACTCTCCGTCTCTGTGATAGCTGTAACTCTCAGATTTTGACAGTTGTAACTCTCCGTCTCTCTCTCTGCTAGATGAAACTTTCAGTCTCTCTCTGTGACAGTTGTAACTCTGTCTCTCCCTCTGATAGTTGTAACTCCCATTCTCTCTCTGTGATACTTGTACCTCTCAGTCTCTCTCTGTGATAGTTGTAACTCTCAGTCTCTGTGATAGTTTAACTCTCAGTCTCTCTCTCTCTGATAGTTGTAATTCTCATATTCTCACTGTGATAGCTGTAACTCTCAGTCTCTCTCTCTGATAGCTGTAACTCTCCGGCTCTCTCTGTGACAGTTGTATCTCTCAGTCTCTCTGTGGAAGTTGTAATTCTCAGTCTCTCTGTGTGATAGTTGTAACTCTCAGTCTCTCTCTGTGATAGTTGTAACTCTCAGTCTCTCTCTGTGATAGTTGTAACTCTCAGTCTCTCTCTGTGATAGTTGCAACTCTCAGTCTCTGTCTGTGATAGGTGTAACTCTCAGTTTCTGTGACTGTTGTAACTCTCAGTCTCTCTCTGTGATAGGTGTAACTCTCAGTCTCTCTCTGTGATAGTTGTAACTCTCAGTCTCTCTCTGTGATAGTTGTAACTCTCAGTCTCTCTCTGCGATAGTTGTAACTCTCTGTCTCTGTCTCTGATAGTTGTAACGCTCAGTCTCTCTCTTTGTTAGCTGTAATTCTCAGTCTCACTCTGTGACAGTTGTAACTCTCAGTCTCTCTTTGTGATAGCTGTAACTCTCAGTTTCTCTGTGAAAGTTGTAACTCGCAGTCTCTGTCTGTGATAGTTGTAACTCTCAGTCTCTCTCTGTGATCGTTGTAATTCTCAGTCTCTGTGATAGCTGTAAGTCTCAGTATCTCTGTGATAGTTGTAACTCAGTCTCTGTGATAGCTGTAACTCTCCGTCTCTGTGATAGCTGTAACTCTCAGATTCTGACAGTTGTAACTCTCCGTCTCTCTCTCTGCTAGATGAAACTTTCAGTCTCTCTCTGTGACAGTTGTAACTCTGTCTCTCCCTCTGATAGTTGTAACTCTCAGTCTCTCTCTGTGATACTTGTACCTCTCAGTCTCTCTCTGTGATAGTTGTAACTCTCAGTCTCTGTGATAGTTTAACTCTCAGTCTCTCTCTCTCTGATAGTTGTAATTCTCATATTCTCACTGAGATAGCTGTAACTCTCAGTCGCTCTCTCTCTGAGAGTTGTAATTCTCATATTCTCACTGTGATGGCTGTAACTCTCAGTCACTGATAGTTGTAACTCTCAGTCTCAGTGATAGTTGTAACTCTCAGTCTCTGTCTGTGATAGTTGTAACTCTCAGTCTCTCTCTTTGATAGTTGTAACTCTCAGTCTCTCTCTGTGATCGTTGTAACTCTCAGTCTCTCTCTTTGATAGTTGTAACTCTCAGTCTCTCTCTGTGATAGTTGTAACTCTCAGTCTCTGTGATAGTTTAACTCTCAGTCTCTCTCTCTCTGATAGTTGTAATTCTCATATTCTCACTGTGATAGCTGTAACTCTCAGTCTCTCTCTCTGATAGCTGTAACTCTCCGGCTCTCTCTGTGACAGTTGTATCTCTCAGTCTCTCTGTGGAAGTTGTAATTCTCAGTCTCTCTGTGTGATAGTTGTAACTCTCAGTCTCTCTCTGTGATAGTTGTAACTCTCAGTCTCTCTCTGTGATAGTTGTAACTCTCAGTCTCTCTCTGTGATCGTTGTAATTCTCAGTCTCTGTGATAGCTGTAAGTCTCAGTATCTCTGTGATAGTTGTAACTCGGTCTCTGTGATAGCTGTAACTCTCCGTCTCTGTGATAGCTGTAACTCTCAGATTCTGACAGTTGTAACTCTCCGTCTCTCTCTCTGCTAGATGAAACTTTCAGTCTCTCTCTGTGACAGTTGTAACTCTGTCTCTCCCTCTGATAGTTGTAACTCTCAGTCTCTCTCTGTGATACTTGTACCTCTCAGTCTCTCTCTGTGATAGTTGTAACTCTCAGTCTCTGTGATAGTTTAACTCTCAGTCTCTCTCTCTCTGATAGTTGTAATTCTCATATTCTCACTGAGATAGCTGTAACTCTCAGTCGCTCTCTCTCTGAGAGTTGTAATTCTCATATTCTCACTGTGATGGCTGTAACTCTCAGTCACTGATAGTTGTAACTCTCAGTCTCAGTGATAGTTGTAACTCTCAGTCTCTGTCTGTGATAGTTGTAACTCTCAGTCTCTGTCTTTGATAGTTGTAACTCTCAGTCTCTCTCTTTGATAGTTGTAACTCTCAGTCTCTCTCTGTGATAGTTGTAACTCTCAATCTCTCTCTTTGATAGTTGTAACTCTCAGTCTCTCTCTGTGATAGTTGTAACTCTCAGTCTCTCTGTGATAGTTGTAACTCTCAGTCTCTCTCTGTGATAGTTGTAACTCTCAGCCTCCCTCTGTGATAGTTGTAACTCTCAGTCTCTCTGCTAGCTGTAACTCTGAATCTCTGATCGGTATAACTCTCAGTCTCTCTTTGTGATAGTTGTAATTCTCAGTCTCTGTGATAGCTGTAAGTCTCAGTATCTCTGTGATAGTTGTAACTCAGTCTCTGTGATAGCTGTAACTCTCCGTCTCTGTGATAGCTGTAACTCTCAGATTCTGACAGTTGTAACTCTCCGTCTCTCTCTCTGCTAGATGAAACTTTCAGTCTCTCTCTGTGACAGTTGTAACTCTGTCTCTCCCTCTGATAGTTGTAACTCTCAGTCTCTCTCTGTGATACTTGTACCTCTCAGTCTCTCTCTGTGATAATTGTAACTCTCAGTCTCTGTGATAGTTTAACTCTCAGTCTCTCTCTCTCTGATAGTTGTAATTCTCATATTCTCACTGTGATAGCTGTAACTCTCAGTCTCTCTCTCTGATAGCTGTAACTCTCAGTCTCTCTCTGTGATGGCTGTAACTCTCAGTCACTGATAGTTGTAACTCTGAGTCTTTCTCTGTGATAGTTGTAACTCTCAGTCTCAGTGATAGTTGTAACTCTCAGTCTCTCTCTGTGATAGTTGTAACTCTCAGTCTCGCTCTGTGACAGCTGTAAATCTCAGTGTCTGTGATAGTTGTAACTCTCAGTCTCTGTGTTAGTTGTAACACTCAGTCTCTCTGATAGCTGTAACTCTCAGTCTGTAATAGCTGTAACTTTCAGTCTCCCTCTGTGATAGTTGTAACTCTCAGTCTCTTTCTGTGTTAGTTGTAACTCTGTCTCTCTGTGAGAGCTGTAACTCTCAGCCTCTGTCATGTATCTTACATTATTATATATAACTGTATCCTAACATGCTATATATGACTGTAATAAGATATGACATGTAACCACCAGCATACCTTACCACCATGGGTGCACTTGCAAGAGACAGGTATATAAGGACAGGTCTCAGGCAAGTGCAGCATTCCAGAGCTGTGAAATAAAGGTGCAGGTCCAGAGTGATCTTGACTTCACTCCATGCCTCATGTGAATCTGTACTGAGGGGAAAGGACTTTACAGTGGCGATGAGGATGGAATCCGAACCCACGCGTGCCAAGCCCTGTCCTGTCCCCTCAGTACAGATTCACACGAGGCATGTTGTGAAATAAAGGTGCAGGTCCAGAATGACCTTGACTTCACTACATGCCTCGTGTGAATCTGTACTGAGGGGACAGGACTTTACAGTGGCGACGAGTTACGGGATTACAGAATCCACAGAATGGCGAAAAACAGATCAGATGAAAAGTACAATGCTGGAGACAATTGGGAAGACTTTATAGAAAGGCTCCAGCAAAGCTTTGTAACCAAAGACTGGTTAGGAGACGACAAAGCAGACAAGAGACGAGCCCATCTCTTGACCAGCTGTGGCTCGAAAACATACGCTTTAATGAAGGATCTGCTGGCACCCGAGAAACCAGCAAGCAAGTCGTTTGAAGAATTGAGCACACTGGTAAGAAACCACCTGAAGCCAGCGAGCAGCCTACTCATGGCCAGACACAGGTTCTACAACTACAGACGCTGTGTGGGCCAGAGCATACCCGACTTCGTGGCGGAACTTCGGAGGTTGGCTAGTTTATGTGAGTTCTCCGATGAACTGAGGAGAGAAATGCTGAGAGACTTTTTCATTGAAGGAATAGGCCACGCAGGCATATTCCGAAAGCTCATAGAGACCAAGAACCTGACCTTAGAGGCAGCAGCACTGGTTGCACAGACATTCTTGGTCAGAGAAGAAGAAACGAGGTTGATTTACTATGCAGGTACGACAACTAACGAAATATCGGAACAAGAAGTTCTCAGCATTAAACAAGCTGCTACCCCCACACACAGACAAAACCGGGAGAACAGGCTCTCGACAGCAGGCAGTGGCGCCAGAAGCCATCAAGGGCCACAGGAACGGCCGTTCACACCTCATCAACCCACAATGCGAGCAATCAACTACAAACTGAGAGAAGCTCAAGAGAGATCAGCTAGACGCCGCTCATTCTTTGGGAACGGAAGCAGTCTGTGCTGGAGGTGTGGGGGTGGGCACTCGGCAAGGGGATGTCAATTTCAGCAGGCTGTTTACAGGAACTGTGAATATACAGGGCATTTGGCCCGCATGTGCAAAAAAAACCGGCAGCTCGGCTGGTATACGAATCGGATGGGTCGGAAAGCGGACCAGAAGACGGTGGGGACCGTACCCGGGCACCGATGTACAGCGGGTCAACACGATCAATGGCCGCTGCTCCTATAACAGGACGCCTCCTATAATGATGAGGGTCCTACTCAATGGGATACCTGTCAACATGGAGCTGGATACAGGAGCGAGTCAATCTCTCATGGACGCTCAACAATTTGAACAACTGTGGCCGCATAAAAGAGACAGACCAAAACTCACAAGGGTCGACACCAAAGTAAGGACCTATACCAAAGAAATCGTACCAGTCCTCGGCAGCGCCATGCTCTCTGTCACACACAAAGGGACAGTGAACCGACATCCCCTGTGGATTGTCCCCGGAGACCCCCCAGCACTGCTGGGGAGAAGCTGGCTGGCAAAACTAAACTGGAAATGGGATGATGTCCATGCCATGTCACTAGAGGAATGGACCTCCTGCTCAACAGTTATAAAGCGATTTGAACATCTCTTTCAGCCAGGTGTGGGCACTTTCAAAGGGGCCAAAGTCAAAATCTACATCACACAGGATGCTAGACCGGTCCATCACAAGGCCAGAGTTGTACCCTATGTGATGAGGGAAAAGATTGAACACGAACTAGACAGGCTTCTGCAGGAAGGTATTACATCACCTGTGGAATTTAGTGACTGGGCAAGTCCCATCGTCCCAGTCATGAAGCCTGATGGATCCGTACGAATCTGTGGGGACTACAAATCTGCCATAAACAGAGTCTCCCGACAGGACCAGTACCCGCTGCCCAGAGCGGAGGACTTATTTGTCACATTGGCTGGAGGTAAACCTTTCTCAAAACTAGACCTCACATCTGCGTATATGACGCAAGAATTGACCGAGGAATCCAAGCTACTCACCACCATCAACACACACCGAGGCCCTTTCATGTACAATCGATGCCCATTCGGCATCAGGTCAGCAGCTGCCACATTCCAGCGCAACATGGAGAGTCTGTTCAAGTCCATCCCGGGGACGGTTATATTTCAAGACGACATACTTATCATGGGCAGGGACACCGACTCCCATCTCCGTAATTTGGAGGAAGTACGAAAGCGGTTGGATCGGGTAGGCCTACGAGTCAAGAAATCCAAGTGCCTGTTTCTCGCACCCGAGGTTGAATTTTTGGGCAGAAGGATTGCCGCTGATGGAATCCGCCCAACAGAGTCCAAAACAGAAGCAATTCGCCTGGCACCCAGGCCCCGGAATGTCTCGGAACTGCGCGACTTTCTCGGGCTACTCAATTACTTTGGGAACTTTATGCAGAACTTAAGCACGCTGCTGGAGCCTCTCCACATGCTACTCAGGAAGGGGTGTGATTTGTTTTGGGGGGACGCCCAGGAACGCGCCTTCAATAAGGCACGCAACCTTTAGTGTTCCAACAGTATTTTGACTTTCTTTGATCCAGGTAAAAAGCTAGTTCTCACATGCGATGCGTCAGCATATGGGGTCGGGTGCGTTTTGCAACATGTCAATAGTGTGGGCAAATTACAACCCATAGCTTATGCCTCCAGATCACTTTTGCGGGCAGAGTGCAGGTACGGAATGGTAGAGAAGGAGGCGCTCGTGTGCGTGTATGGTGTCAAAAAGATGCACCAATACCTTTTCGGGGCCAAGTTCGCGTTAGAAACCGACCACAAGCCCCTCATGTCCCTCCTATCCGAGAGCAAGGCAATAAACTCCAACGCCTCGGCACGAATTCAATGGTGGCCACTCATGCTGGCGTCTTACGACTATACCATAAGGCACAGACCAGGCACAGACAACTGTGCCGACGCGCTCAGCAGGCTACCCCTGGCGATCACGGAAGGGTCTGACGAACAGGACTGTGAGATAGTCATGGAAATCAATGCCTTTGAGTCCACAGGTTCGCCCATGACGGCTCGCCAAATCAGACCCTGGACGGCCAGTGACCCCACGTTATCTTTAGCAAAAGGATGTGTCCTAACCGGTGACTGGGCAGAGGCTCACGATGTCTGCCCCGAGGAATTAAAACCCTTCCACAGGCGCTTGCATGAGCTATCACTACAAGCAGACTGCCTGATGTGGGGCAGCCGAGCAGTCATGCCTCTGCGAGGCAGCGAGGCATTTGTCCGGGAGCTCCACGGCGAGCACCCGGGGATCATTCTCATGAAGGCCATAGCCAGATCCCACGTCTGGTGGCCTGGTATTGACGTGGACTTGGAGCTCTGCATCCAAAGGTGCACCATTTGTGCCCAACTCAACAATGGCCCCAGGGAGGCTCCCCTGAGACCCTGGCCCTGGCCTACCAAACCGTGGTCGCGGGTGCATGTACACTATGCGGGCCCATTCATGGGCAAAATGTTCCTCGTAGTTGTAGATGCATTTTCAAAGTGGATCGAATGCACCATTTTAAACTTGAGCACAACCTCCACCATTGTGGAGAGCCTCGCAACCATGTTTGCAACGCACGGAATCCCTGATATATTGGTCAGTGACAATGGTCTGTGCTTCACCAGTGCAGAATTCCAAGACTTTATAATTGACCATGGCATAAATCACGTCAAGATGGCACCGTTCAAGCCGGCCTCCAATGGAGCGAGCAGTGCAAATCATTAAACAAGGCATGCTTAAAATCCAAGGTTCCACGCTGCAGGGTCACCTGTCGCGACTGCTGCTGGCATACAGATCTCGTCCGCGCTCATTGACTGGGATCCCCCCCACACAACTGTTGATGAAAAGGACTTTAAAAACAAGGCTCTCATTAATCCTCCCCGACATGCACGAAATCGTTGAGGCAAAGCGCCATAAGCTGACTGAGTACCATGACAGAAATTTGAGGGGGAGATGGAATGAGATAGGGGACAAAGTGTTTGTACTAAACTATGGCAGGGGTCCCAAATGGCTTGCAGGGACAGTAACGGGCAAGGAAGGAAACAGGCTACTGGTAGTACAAATGGACAATGGCAAAACCTACCAGAGGCATGTAGACCAAGTCAAAAGCAGATTTACCAACAACACTGCGGAACCAGAGGCAGACTACAATGTGGAACTCGCACCACACCTGGTGGACAGACAGAGGGAACAACCTGAGGAAAGGGCAATCCCAACAGACAGCCCAGGCGAGTCAACAACAATCACACTAATCGAAACAGACAGCCCAGGCGAGATACCAGCAACCACACCCAAAGAAAAACAGACACCAAGGCAAACAACTGAACCACAACTCAGACACTCCACGCGAGAGCGTAGACCACCTGAGAGACTGAACTTATAAAGACAATAAAACCTTGGGGGAGGGTGATGTCATGTATCTTACATTATTATATATAACTGTATCCTAACATGCTATACATGACTGTAATAAGATATGACCTGGAACCACCAGCATACCTTACCACCAGGGGTGCACTTGCAAGAGACAGGTATATAAGGACAGATCTCAGGCAAGTGCAGCATTCCAGAGCTATGAAATAAAGGAGCAGGTCCAGAGTGACCTTGACTAAACTACATGCCTCGTGTGAATCTGTGCTGAGGGGACAGGACTTTACAGTCTCTGTGTTAGTTGTAACTCTCAGTCTCTCTCTGTGATAGTTGTAACGCTCAGTCTCTCTCTGTGATAGTTGTAACTCTGTCTCTCTGTAAATGCTGTAACTCTCAGTCACTCTCTCTGTGATAGTTGTAACTCTCAGTCTTTCTCTGTATTAGTTGTAACTCTCAGTCTCTCTCTGTGATAGTTGTAACTCTCAGTCTCTCTGTGATAGTTGTAACTTTCAGTCTCTCTGTGATAGTTGTAACTCTCAGTCTCTCTCTGTGATAGTTGTAACTCTCAGTCTCTCTCTGTGATAGTTGTAACTCTCAGTCTCTCTCTGTGATAGTTGTAACTCTCAGTCTCTCTCTGTGATAGTTGTAACTCTCAGTCTCTCTCTTTGATAGTTGTAACTCTCAGTCTCTCTGTGATAGTTGTAACTCTCAGTCTCTCTCTGTGATAGTTGTAACTCTCAGTCTCTTTCTGTGATTGTTGTAACTCTCAGTCTCTCTCTGTGATTGTTGTAACTCTCAGTCTCTCTCTGTGATAGTTGTCACTCTCAGTCTCTTTCTGTGATTGTTGTAACTCTCAGTCTCTCTCTGTGATAGTTGTAACTCTCAGTCTCTTTCTGTGATAGCTGTAACTCTCAGTCTCTCTGTGATAGTTGTAACTCTCAGTCTCTCTGTGATAGTTGTAACTCTCAGTCTCTGTGTTAGTTGTAACTCTCAGTGACTCTGTGATAGCTTTAGCTCTCAGGCTATGCGACAGTTTTAACTCAGTCTCTTTCTGTGATAGTTGTAACTCTCAGTCTCCCTCCGTGATAGGTGTAACTCTCAGTCTCTCTCTGATTGTTGTAACTCAGTCTCTCTGTGTGATAGTTGTAACTCTCAGTCTTTGACTGTGATAGTTTTAACTCTCAGTCTCTGTGTGATAGTTCAAACTCTCAGTATCTCTCCATGATAGCTGTTACTCTCAGTCTCTGTGTGATAGTTGTAACTCTCAGTCTCTCTGCGTGATAATTGTAACTCTCAGTCTCTGTGTTAGTTGTAACTCTCAGTCTCTCTGTGATAGTTGTAACTCTGTCTCTCTGTGAATGCTGTAACTCTCAGTCTCTCTGTGATAGTTGTATCTCTAAGTCTCTCTCTGTGATAGTTGTAACTCTCAGTCTCTCTCTGTGATAGTTGTAACTCTCAGTCTCTCTCTGTGATAGTTGTAACTCTCAGTCTCTCTCTGTGATAGTTGTAACTCTCAGTCTCTCTCTGTGATAATTGTAACTCTCAGTCTCTCTCTGTGATAGTTGTAACTCTCAGTCTCTCTCTGTGATAATTGTAACTCTCAGTCTCTCTCTGTGATAGTTGTAACTCTCAGTCTCTCTCTGTGATAATTGTAACTCTCAGTCTCTCTCTGTGATAGTTGTAACTCTCAGTCTCTCTGTGATAGTTGTAACTCTCAGTATCTCTCTGTGATAGTTGTAACTCTCAGTCTCTGTGATAGTTGTAACTCTCAGTCTCCCTCTGTGAAAGCTGTAACTCTCAGTCTCTCTGTGTGATAGTTGTAACTCTCAGTCTCTCTCTATGATTGTTGTAATTCTCATACTCCCTCTGTGATAGCTGTAACTCTCAGTCTCTCTCTGCTAGCTGTAACTCTGAATCTCTGATAGCTCTAACTCTCAGTCTTTCATTGTGATAGTTGTAACTCTCAGTCTCTGTGATAGTTCTAACTCTCAGTCTCCCTCCATGATAGCTGTAACTCTCAGTCTCTCTCTGTGACAGTTGTAACTCTCATATTCTTTGAAAGTTGTAACTCTTTGTCTTTGTGATAGTTGTAGCTCTCAGTCTCTTTCTGTGATAGTTGTAACTCTCAGTCTCTCTCTGTGATAGTTGTAACTCTCAGTCTCTCTCTGTGATAGTTGTAACCCTCAGTCTCTCTCTGTGATAGCTGTAACTCTCAGTCTCTCTCTGTGATAGTTGTAACTCTCAGTGTCACTCTGTGATAATTGTAACTCTCAGTCTCTGTGATAGCTGTAACTCTCAGTCTCTGTCTCTGTGATACTTGAAACTCTCAGTCTCTGTCTATGATTGTTGTAATTCTCATACTCCCTCTGTGATAGCTGTAACTCTCAGTCTCTCTCTGTGATAGTTGTAACTCTCAGTCTCTCTGTGATAGCTGTAACTCTCACTCTCTCTCTGTGATAGCTGTAACTGTCAGTCTCTCTGATAGAGAATTCAAGCTCTGCAGCCAGGCTGCAGTTTTGAGAAAACACAGACCACATTGCATTAAGTCATCAATCAACTTGACATTTTTGGACCTTTGGTAGCGAGCCAATTAAAGGTTAACACACTATCAATTTAGCCAATAAGGTGAAGGAAGGCACGTTCTTTTCTGTAAACTGAGCCAGGTATAAGTACAGCCATTTTGGCCATGTGGTCTCAGAAGGACAAAGGCCTGGCTTAAAGCCAGAAGCTTGTTGCTGCTGCCAGAATAAAGTTACATTAAAACTACAACCGAAGTTCGCATTTCATTGAAAATTAAGAGATCTAACAATTTTGGCGTCACGGACATGATCGCTGAGGAAAGAAACTGAATTTTGGACATCGGACCTACATACTGAGGTAAGGACTCCTCTTTATAAAAGTTCTCGGTCAAAAGTCTAAATTCGCCTCTCCTTCTACGCGATTCCGAAAGCATCCAGTTTGCGAACTCTCCGGTTGGTAATCGGCTCGAGGTCCCATAGCCATCTAACTTCGGCGGTGTGTTCGTTAATTAATCACTGACCCACTGATCAGCTGGAAAGCCTACGCCTCGAGACCCCAGTAAAGAAATCAGTATTATGGCAGCAGGAGATAAGAGCAAAGAATTGCCTACAACTGTTAAAGGTGTGTGGGCACCACCTGAGGTTTCGATAGATGAAATCCTCGAACAGTTGAAAGAATACATAGAGCAACAATTCGACTTATCTAAAACCTGTATTAAGATCGAACAAAAGTACGGAACCTCCAAAGGACAATGGTCCTTGGACAAGATTAAAAGGGTCTGGGGAAAAATGACCCGTATGAAAAATAAAGAACAAATCCAATGGTCCCTAGCTGTTATGGGACAGATCCGAAAGCGGAATGAAATTATAACGCGTTCCCAACATGATAGGGACCTGACCAGTACAAAGGACCAATTGCAAGCGGTTTGTGCACAGCTGCGACAGAAAAGACTTGAACTTGAAAAGTCGGAAGCGGAAGTTAAAGATCTTAAAGGTGAAATTAAAGAATGGAAAAAATCATTAGGTCAAGAGACAGTAATAGGAAAAGGAAAATGTATCGGTCAATTCGCAGGGTACTCATGTTTGGATAAATTAAAAGCGCAAACCCGAAGACACGACTGAGGAATAGATACAGTGTCGGAGGATAACGAATTAGGGTGCGCTTTGCCCCGTTTAAAAAAAGACGAGTTGTAGTCAAATCAGAAGAGACTGCGGATGAGGGCGGAACCAAAAAAACGAGGAAAAGGGTGTATGCAGAATACTTAAATCATGATCTGGCAGACCCAGAGAAAATTGATAAATGGTCCAAGGAATTGCCCAATCCAAAGAAAGGGGGAGTAAAAACGTGGGACCAATTGGACCGCTTAAGAAATATATATCAACTTCATCCCTGGGACGGAGTGCAAATTTTGACCATAATGGTGCCAAAAACACAAGGAAGAAAATTGCACGACAAGTTAGAAGAAGCTTTGGGGCAGAATGAGCAAGAATTAGACGCAGGATGGGAGGCGATTAAACACTGGCTGCAAGCCTTCAGTCCAGCTAAGACAGACTGGGGAAAAATTGCAGCCTGCCAACAGAAAGGAACAGAGGAGGTCCTGGAGTATGACGAGTGGTTTAGATGCACGTGGCTAGAACATTCGGGTATGAATAATACGGATGAGAAAATGGATGAACAAGTGTTTGGACCCCTGAAAGCAGCTTTCGTGGCAGGTCTAAAGCCAGAACTGTCCAAAATGCTTAAGGTAGTGTTACCGGACTGGGAAGGTGGAGGAACTACCTTTGCAGCATTGGTGGATCGATGAAACCAATTAGATCGGGATATGGGAGCTAAAGTCCGAGCTGTACAGGCCATGGGATGGAAATCCCAGGATTCCGATAAACAGTTATTAGGAAAATTACCTGAAAATGTCATTATTGTGGGAAAGAAGGTCACTGGGCCAAGACGTGCAGGGCAAAACAGCAAGGTCGTGGCTGGGGAAGAGGACGCAGCCAGGGATACAATTCAGCCAACAAGCCAGGCTTGTCACAAGATAATGACCTCATAGAAGCATTTAAGCGACTGACAATACAACAACAGAAGGAGTTACTTGGGATAGTAAAAAACGATTAGAGCCCACCCTGGCCCCCCTCCTCGCACTAATACAACAAAGGGGAGCTGGGCTATATATAACTGTGAGGGTGGGCGATAAGGATGTGGACTGTCTTTTAGACACAGGGGCGGAATTAACATGCTTACCCCTACAATATGGAGACTTTTTGTCGTTGGATGGTAGGGCATATGGAGTTGGGGGCCATAAAATGGAAATTAAAAGGACAACACCAGTCTGGATAGGCCCAGTAGATCAACCCCTTTTGGGAATGGACGTTCTAATCCAAATAGATTCATCGTTGCATTTTGAGGATGGTCAGGTGACATGGTCAATTAGAACTTTGAAGAAAGAAGAATTGAAGGAACACCCGATATGGGCTAAAGATAAGAACAATTATGGCCTACTCCAGATGGAGCCTGCGTCATTTACCGGGACCAATCCTCCATGCACTAAACAGTATCCCATCAGTCCAACTTCCATCGCGGGAATCTTACCGGTTATTCAGCAATTGGAGAAACAAGGGGTGCTTATTAAAACACATAGCTCCTCCAATAGCCCCGTGTGGCCGGTACAGAAATCTAATGAGAATTGGCGTTTGACTGTCGATTATAGGAAAGCTAACCAGTGTATTGATCAAAAAGCTCCTTTGGTCGCAGATCGCTCCACCATTTTTAATGCCCTCAAACTGGAACATAAATATTTATTGGTTATAGATATGGCCAACGGATTTTGGTCAGTGGTTTGCTTTCACGGTCCAAGGACAACAGTATACTTGGACCCGGTTACCGCAGGGTTTCCACAACAGCCCTACGGTATTCCACATGGCTTTACAAAGCCATTTGCGAGAATTACCTCCCCTGTCATCCACAGTCATCCAATATGTAGATGATATCCTGCTAGCTTCAAACACGGAAGAACAGCATGAACATGATTTACGAGCTTTGCTGGATCACCTTCGGCTGAAAGGACATAAAGCCAGCATCGACAAAGCACAAATATCCCAAGAAGAGGTTGTATACCTGGGACAAAAGATTTCACAAGGAAAGAGAGAACTTACCCAGGATAGAACTGCAGCCATTCGGGCTGCTAAAAAACCCACCACTATTCAGGAACTAAGGTCTTTTTTGGGATTGTGTAACTTTAACAGAAATTGGATTGACTCCTTCACACAGCTTGTCAGCCATTGAATGATATTTTAAAGGGGAAACGTGCCTCTAAAGAAGCCATCACCCTCACTAAGGAACAGCAAGAGGCCTTCCTGAGTTTGAAAAAGGCTTTGTGTTCGGCACTGGCTCTGGGAATCCCCGACAGTGGTAAGCCATTTACCCTGTTTGTCCATGAGAAAGAAGGATATAGGACAGCTATACTGACACAAGAACATGGTGATCGGCAAAGACCTATTGGTTATTATTCTGCAAAACTGGATGCGGTAGCCCTCGGATGGGGAAGTTGCCTAAGGGCCATGGAAGCTACATGTCGAGCGGTAATGATCACTGCGGGTCTAGTCCTCGACCAAAAGCTGATTGTCAAGTGTCCCCACACCGTACACGCTTTGCTGTCTATGAATAGAATGTCTCAGGTGACGGCAGCTAGATGGACCCGCTGGACAGCAGTTTTGGAAGCTCCTAATCTCCATATCGTCCGGGCCAGCCCGGTTAATCCCGCAACTATGCTCCCGATGTCAGAATCGAGGGAGCAAGAGGGGGGAGAATGTGAAGAGCATGACTGCGTGGAGATTTTAAAAGAAACAGAAGAAGCAGCTTTAGCAGCAGAGGAGCCTCTGCACAACCCAGACCTCATCCTGTTTACAGATGGTTCCTCATTTGTTGACAATGGTACCAGAAAAGCAGGATGGGCAGTTACAACCTTATATGAGGTAGTGGCAAAAGGATGTTTACCCTCAGGAACGTCAGCACAACAGGCCGAGTTACGGGCCCTGTCAGAAGCATGTTGAATAGCAGAAGGACAGACAGCTAATGTCTACACAGATTCGCATTATGCTTTTGGAGTCCCTCACGACTTTGGTCTGTTATGACGGAAAAGAGGATTCCTCACTGCTGCTGGTACACCTATCCGAAATGGAAAAGAAGTCCGAGACTTACTAGAGGCCATACAATTACCTCAGGAAGTGTCCATCCTGAAGTGTAAGGCCCATACCAAGGAAAATACCACGGAAGCACAGGGAAATGCCCTAGCCGACCAGGCAGCTAAAGATGCCGCCTCACAGGGCGTTCCCCCAGAAGAACCAACACAGATGTGCAGATTGAAAGCACTCAGGACTCTGACACAAGACCTTCAAACAATGCAAGGCGAGTACTCCCGAGAGGAAAAATGGACATGGATTGAGGCAGGAATTAAGCTATGCGAAGATGGTGTCTGGAGACAAAGAGTTACCGACAAGCCAGTCGCGCCACATGCGCTTATGCCTTTTTTAGCCCAACAGATCCACTCGTGGGGACACTTGGCCTCACAACAGATGACGGCACGGTTCCAGAAAAGCTGGTGGGGTCGGGGATTTAAAAAACATGCCCAACTGGTAGCAGACCGCTGTGTGGTCTGCCAGAAAAATAATTCTGGACCCATCACGGTAATGCCCCAACTGAGGCCCCCTGCCCCTGTCAGACCATTCCAGCATCTGCAGGTTGATTATATATCTCTTCCCTCATGCCAAGGATACACTAACATTCTTGTCATGGTCGACAGATTCTGTAGATGGGTAGAAACTGTCCCAACTAAAAGAGCCACAGCCAATCACACTGCAAAGGTCTTGTGTAAGGATTACATTCCCCGATGGGGAGTCCCGAGTAGCATGGACTCAGATCAGGGAACACACTTCACAGGTGCTGTCTGCCAAGAAGACTGTAGGTTACTGAACATTACGTGGGATTTACACTGACTTTATCATCCACAATCATCAGGACAAGTAGAGCGAATGAATCGAATTCTGAAACAACAACTTGCCAAATATCACCAAGAAGGAACACCATGGCCCCAGGCACTACCAATAGTGCTTTTTAGCATTAGGGCAACCCCGAACAGAACTACAGGTCTAAGCCCATTTGAAATTATAACAGGAAGACCCATGTCGCTGCCAGGAACTATCGATTTAAGGAAAGCTGATGTTCACTTAATGAGTGACACTTTGTTATCATACTGTCAGAACCTAACCAATGCTATTAGTTCTGTTTCCCGACAGGTATCGGCAGCTTGGGGTAATCCACCCGAAGGAGGACACGACATCATCCCGGGAGTCTGGGTGTATGTGAAAAAGTTGCATAAAGAACCTTTGGGTGCCAAGTGGGAGGGACCTTATCAAGTGTTATTGACCACTCAGGCAGCTGTTAAAGTCCAAGGAAAGAAAGCCTGGATCCACGCTTCACACGTTAAACGAGCACCCGTAACTGAAGCTGAAATCTAATAAGGACAATTACTTTTTGTCAAAATGTATAAATTTACTGTATTACTGATTGTAGGTATTCTAGGCATTTGCCGACTTCTTACTAGCCGACCCTCTGCACCAAAGGGGAATAGTAGGGTAGCAAGGGAATTACATGTAAATACCTTTTTATATATGTCATACATTTATGCCAAACAAGGTAACATTTCTAGTTGTTGGGTATGTGCGCATATTCCTATTCACTCAAAGGGAGGGATTCCCTTGAGGCCAGTTCCCTTGAATATCTTGGAAATGGCTGAGTGGATAATTAATCAAAACAAAACAGGCAATGCGTTTCAGGATACGGAAACCTGGGCACGTAAATGGAAGTCAGCAGGTTACAATCTGACTACCTTTGAAGGGGGATACCAACCGTGGTACAATAATTCCAAACGGCCCACATTTTTTGTTATCACTAATACAACGGGAATAGGAAGACCGGGGGAATCGGTCTGTCTGATTAGAAACATCAAAGGAGGCCAAAATATGGTGTATAGTAACTGCTCCCAGAATTATAATATAATCAAGCCACGGAACCGTCCAAACTGGGCCGATGTGGGAATTTTGAATGTAACGGGGATTCTGAATAAAACAGATGGAAAAGCCTGTTCAGGCCCCGGAGTGTTGCTGACAAAGAAACAGCTAACCTTCATTGCCTATAATGGCACCTATTGGGTGTGTGGCCACAAGGCCTACCCTTGGCTGCCCCAGAATTGGACGGGATCCTGCTATTTAGCCTACATTGTGCCTTATATGTATCATATAAAGTCACTGTCGGAACATTTGTCGGAACATTTACACCGTCCTAAGAGAGCTATCACAGAAACAGAGAGGTTCTTTGCCATTCTGATCCCTGGGTATGGGACCGCCAGACTGGCAAGGGAATCCATTAACATGGCATCCGTTGTGGAACGGGTAGCCAATGATACCTCAGAGGCCCTAGTTAAAATCAATGCAGAAATGGTAGCAATCCGCACAGTAGCCCTACAGAATAGACTGGCCCTTGAGTACATCCTGGCTGAAAAGGGAGGTACTTGCGCCCTACTCGGAACTGACTGTTGCACATATATCCCAGATAGCTCCGAAGAAATTACCCACTTAGCGGAGCATATCCAAAAGGAGGTAGAAAAACTGAAGCAACCCCCATCATTCACTTTGTGGAGCGGAGCCACTGATTGGCTAGGTTCAATAGGAACTTCATTGGTGGAAGGTTTAATTCTATTTGTTGTAATTGTTTTACTTTTATATTGTTTGTTTATGTTGATTAAATGTTGTTGCGACCAGGTGGCTGTAGCTGCTGTCCCGCAGGTGAGACACCTTGCAGGTCCCAGCAGACCGTCTGTACGTGGCACAGGGGTATGTTATTCTTAAGAGAAGGTTGTTTACTGGTTGAATTAAGATATTGATTTGGATTAAATTGGAATAAGGTTAATTAACCTACTAAAACCAGACTTCCATTGTGGCCACGATGGAACTCGGGTTGGTGTAAATTTGTGTGGAAGCTACTGGTCCGGACATGTGGCGAAACACATCAACACATTTTAGAAGGAAACTCTATTAACATGTATGAAATTATTTTGTAGAATGTTTAACCAGTGATAACTGATGTTTTATGATTCAGTTTGTGAAAGAATTAAAGGGGGGATTGATAGAGAATTCAAGCTCTGCAGCCTGGCTGCAGTTTTGAGAAAACACAGACCACATTGCATTAAGTCATCAATCAACTTGACATTTTAGGACCTTGGGTAGCGAGCCAATTAAAGGTTAACAGACTATCAATTGAGCCAATAAGGTCAAAGAAAGCGAGTTCTTTTCTGTAAATTGAACCAAGTATAAGTACAGCCATTTTGGCCATGTGGTCTCAGAAGGACAAAGGCCTGGCTTAAAGCCAAGAGCTTGTTGCTGCTGCCAGAATAAAATTACATTAAAACTACAACCGGAGTTCGTATTTCATTGGGAATTAAGAGATTTAACACCTGAATACCCTTGATGACCCCGAGATGCAGAGTGCCCATAGCGTGTGGTCTGCCCTCCAGGCCAAAATAACCAGTGCCTGCAAAGAGACGCTCGGTCACACAACCAAGAAACACCAGGACTAGTTTGATGAGAATGATCAGGAGATCCACAAAGTAATAAATCGCAAGCGCATGGCATTTCTGAACTTAAAACAACCCAACTCGGGAGCAGCAAAGCCACATTACAGATGGCTTAAGGCCAAGGTCCAACAAAAAACCTGCGACCTAAAGAACAGATGGTTGATGGAGAAAGCGCAGGAGATACAGCAGCTGACCAACAGTCATGATGTGTGAGGATTCTTCACCACAGTCAAGGCCACCTATGGCCCAAGTACCCAAGGCCCCACCCCACTGTTCATCAAGGACACCGAGGCAATCAGGACCCGCTTGGAAGGAGCACTTCGAAGATCTCCTTAACCGAGACTCTGCCTTTGACTCAAGTGTCCTGTACTCCATTCTGCAGCACGCTACCCGCCAATTTCTCAGCAAAACCCCAGCCCTGCACGAGGTAGAAAAGGCCATCTGCCAGCTCAAGAACAACAAGGCTACGGGAGCTGAGGCACTAAAGTATGGCGGAGAGGTATTATTGGCATGAACGCATGACCTCATCTCTCTCATCTGGAAGGAGGAGAGCATGCCAGGAGAGCTGAGAGATGCAGTAATCATGACCATCTTTGAATAAGGCGACAAGTCTGACAGTGGCAACTGCAGAGGAATCTCCCTGCTGTCAGCCACCAGGAAAGTCATCGCTAGAATCCTCCTCAGCCATCTTCTCCCTGTGGCTGAGGAGCTCCTCCCGGAGTCACGGTGTGGATTTCGTCCACTACGGGGTACGACGGACATGATTTTTACGGCGCAACAGCTGCAAGAGAAATGCAGGGGACAGCACCAACCCTTGTACATGGCCTTCTTTGACTTTACAAAGGCCTTTGACACGGTCAACCCCGAGGGACTATGGAGCGTCCTCCTCCGTTTCGGCTGCCCCCAAAAGTTGGTCACCATCCTCTGCCTGCTCCACAATGACATGTAGGCCGTGGTCCTGACCAACGGATCCACCACAGACCCAATCCACGTCCGGACCAGGGTGAAGCAGGGCTGCGTCATCGCACCAACCCTCTTCTCGATCTTCCTCGCTGCAATGCTCCACCTCGCACTCAACAAGCTCCCCGCTGGAGTGGAACTAAACTACAGAACCAGTGGGAACCTGTTCAAGCTTCGATGTCTCCAGGCCAGATCCAAGACCACCCCGAACCTCCGTCATCGAACTACGGTACGCGGATGATGCTTGCATCCGCGCACATTCAGAGACTGAATTTCAAGTCATAGTCAACAACTTCACTGAGGCGTACGCATGCACGGGCCTTACACTCAACATCCGTAAGACAAAGGTCCTCCACCAACCTGACCCCGCCACACAGCACTGCCCCCCAGTCATCAAGATCCACGGCGTGGCCCCGGACAACGTGGACCACTTTCCACACCTCCAGGAGCCTATTACCAGCAAGGGCAGACATCGACAACGAGGTTCAACACCACCTCCAGTGCAATAGTGCAGCCTTCGGCCGCTTGAGGAAAAGAGTATTCGAAGATCAGGCCTTCAAATCTGCCACCAAGCTCATAGGCTACAGGGCTATAGGATACTTGCCCTCCTGTATGGCTCAGAGATGGGGACCATATAGAGTAGACACCTCAAATCGCTGGGAGGACAGATGCACCAAGGTTAGCGTCCTCGATCATGCCAACATCCCCAGCATCGAAGCACTGACCACACTCGACCAGCTCCGTTGGGTGGGCCACATTGTTCCCATGCCCGACACAAGACTCCCAAAGCCAAGCACTCTACTCGGAAATCCTACACGGCAAGCGAACCCCAGGTGGGCAGAGGAAATATTTCAAGGACACCCGCAAAGCCTCCTTGATAAAATGTAACTTGTTATGTATGCAAACCTCACCAATGTATAAGACTTGCCACCAGGGGGCACATCTGTGGGAGACCTAAGTGTCACCTGTGTGCCCTGGGACAAGCAGGTATAAAAGGTGATTCACCATGCTGCTTCCTCACTTTGGAGTTACATTAAAGAAATCAAAGTCACAATGGTTTGAGCTTACAACACAGTCTTGTAGAGTTATTCTGAACATAATAATTGGCGATGAGTTACAGATCACGAACTTTCATGCGGTAATGGCTGCCATTGGTATTCTTGAGAGATTTCTTTAGGGTGATGATTGGGAAGCCTTCATTGAGCGTCTCGACCAGTACTTCATGGCCAACGAGCTGGACACGGCTGAGATGGTCGTCAATCGCAGGGCGATTCTCCTCACCGTATGTGTGTTTTCGTTATAATTGCAGAGAGCAAAATTCACCAGAACCCCCCCTGTGTTTGGGTTCATTTGAAAGGAACTTTAATTTGGGATTATCTACCGAAAAGTTGGGAACACTAAAGTGCTTATGGAAGAAACTATGAACTTTAATAGAATTATGAACTTTTATAAGATGAATTCAAGCCTGTGGGCAGACCTCGGGAACAAAAGAAGCCCACTTGATTATTGGAACTACCTGGGTGTGAGGATGGAGTTAACCTGTCTGGAAGAATGAGTATTTGGAAATCTTCCTCCACAAAAATCTTCCTCCACAAGAGACATTACCATCACAGTATCACCCAGAGATAGCTCCCCATCAACATGGGTCTGGACAAACCATTTCAGCATATACATCACAAAGAGGCCCAATCCAGCCTGTATGCGAAAGACTAAGCACAAAAGGACATTGCAATTACCAAACTAATTTTTCCATCAGGAAACAGTTTTTTGAAGATCAACCCACCCAAGACATGTCAACTTTAACGAGCCTGACAAAATATTACAAGGAAGAACCAAGCCCGCCAAAATTATATAAAGGATTGTGAAGAGATTTGGTGGCAAGATTAGAACACTGAAATCGTATAACTGGCCACTGTTTTCAACAGAGGTTAGAGAGACGAGAAGACGAAGAGAGGAGGGTGGGGGAGAGAGGTGGTCGCTACTACCCCATCAAGACAAGGAGAGAAACCAACGTGACAGTTGTAAAACTAACTTCTTTAGCCTCGAAGTCTTGAAGTCCTGAAGGAAGGAAGAACATCACCATTTACCATTAACTATCAAAAGGATTGGTAAGCATAAATCCCTGCCCTGGAGTCTAACCTAGCTAGAATTAGGTATTGGGAGGTGGGAGGTATCATTTTACTGCAACCCCCTTTGAATGTGTAGTGTATAGTACTTTATTAGACTGATTAGTAAGAAAATACATGGCCAAACTTACAGAGTAATAAGCCTGTATTACCTTTACTGTAATAAAACCAAAGTTCTTTGCATCAAACCAGTGTCCTCTGCACTTTTGTCACACCCCCCCCCCCCCAAATAAATCCAGAGTACAGAACGCAAGGGAGGGGGAAGGATTCGAAACTGCTCAAGTTGGTCAGAAGGGATCCTAACCCCCTCATACACAACCCACTTACAAAATGGCCACCGTGGCAGGACTCTGGTACACGGGGTGTGATGTGGAGAGTGCTGGTTTGGGGCAAAGAAGCAAAATGGGAAAGAGGATTTCCTCCTATGTGTATCAGAAAGTGAATGTAACGAAGGAATGGGTGCTTAGTCTATTGCGCGCTGAGCGTCCGGCTGACGCTGCAGCCCAGTGGACAGCAAGTAAAGATCACAAAGAAGCAGCAGAGAAAGCAATTTGGTTGGTCTGTCTACAGCGACAGGTCCAACTGCTAGACAGAATGAATGAAACATTACAGGTAGAGTTATGGGAAAGCGCAGAGGACTACCAGGAAAGGGTTAAGTCAGAAGAAAGATTATCAGGAGAACTCCGTAAGCTAAAACAGGAAAGGACCCAAATAATGGAAAGGTTTAAAAACAGTCAGGACTATTTTCAATGCCAGGTTACCGAGGCCGAAAGTAATGAAAAGTCACTGAGGGAGGAAAGCACTCGCCTCACCCTAGAAGTAAAAGGGCTCCAGGAAAGATTAAAAGGTGTGCAGGCAGCGTATAAAGTAGCTAGCACTAATGGGTTTGAATTGGGAGACCACGGTCCCTGCCAGTTTAACAAATTAAAAGTTTAAACCTTGCTCTGTCCAATGCAAAAGGCATGGTATGCCTAATAAGCCCGGGTACGCCCCAGTTAAACCTGGAAGAGAAGGAAGAAACTACCTGGCCACTACCTGTGGCACCGGTGACTACACCGGTTCAGCAGCAGGAGGGGCAAATCGGTTGTGGGGCGGACAGGGATACTGAACCACCACCACCTGTAGCACCGAGTTTCAGCTCGGTTTGGTCGCAGGAAAGAGAGGGAGGTGAGCCAGAACAGGGAGAGCCAGAACCAGGGCCAATGTGCTCGGTCCGGCAACAGATGTTTGGCCAGCCCACCCTTAACGGGGGTCCAGGGCCCCTGGAAAGTCAGTTTGTGGTCCCCCACACTCCCCAACAGCTTAGGGCTATGATAAGCCACCTGGGAAAGCTAACTCCAAAGGGAGACCCCTCGGTTCACTTTGTGGAAGTGGAACAGGCAGGGGATATTAATGGGTGCGATGATGCAGAAATGACAAAGATGCTTCTCCTATCCCTAGACAGCAAACTGTACCAGTGCCTCTCTACTGAGAGCAAAAGAGTACAGAAAACACTTGCTGCCGTCCAAAAAGACATTTTAGAAGCTATGGGCTGCAATGACGGGAGTCCCTTCTCTAGAATAGAGAAAACGGTGCAGCTCACAGGAGAAACCCCACATGCTTTCGCAGACCGACTATGGCCGGTGTACAAAAGCGCCTGTAGTGGCGACATAGACAGAAATCACTTAAACCCGGATCAATTAGCACACTGGCTCCGAAGCCTCGTAGCAAACACTTTATCCAGAATAAGAACCAAGGCTGAGGCCTGGTTCGACCCCAGAGATCCCCAAGCCACAGAACAGGGAGTGCTTAGGCAACTGACCCTAGCTTACAGAAACGGCAGAGGGACAGAAGAGCACCCACAAAAGGGAAGGGTTCACGAAATCCGACCTAACCAAGACAAGAGGGAATGGCCCCCAAGAGGGGAGCAACTCCTCCGATACAAAACGTACCTGTTTTGGGTGCGGAAAGAGTGGGCACTGGAGAAGGGATCGTAAAAATCCTTGCAAGAGTAGCGCAGGAAAGAATTCTCCAGCCCCTGCCCAAAAGACCGAGACAGATAAGCCAGTCCTTCCCCACTCATTCGAGACCTTTTTAACTGCGCTCCGAGCCATGTTAGATGGCTCTGCAGCATTGCACCCATTAATATCCCCTGCCTGAAATCCCATCTGCCCCCTCCCAACCAAAACCATGACTAGAACAGGCGCTGCCTGTCCACCTGTGTGCCCTCGAGTATGATGCATGGGGGAGACCGACCGTACAGATGGAAGTGGAAAAGGTGAAAGGGACTTACATGCTGGACACCAGTGCCTCAAGCACCCTTGTCTATGCAGCTAACCCTGCCGCCTCACCTCTGTCTAACAGGGTCCCCTACAGCTTGGTGGGTTTCACAGGCACTGAACAAACTGGCTCATTCTCCATTCAGCGCTCCATTCATTTAGATGCACTTCACACTAAGTGGACTTGTGTCCTGATGAAGTGGGAGCAGGAAGAGGGATCCTGGGGGCTGACTTCATCCTAAGCCAAGGGATCCTAGTAGATTTAAGAAACCACAGTCTTTGGGGGTCAGTCTGTACGGGACAGGAGAGTGAGGTGATGGTTATCCCGGGAAAACTGGCAATTAAGCCCCTACTGGAAAAGATCATGAAAGCCATAGGGGAGGAAGGGAATATCTACATACATAATAAGTCCTGACTCTAATGTACTGACTTACACGAGACACATGCTGAAGTCAAGGTCACTCAGGACCTGCACCTTTAATTCCAGCTCTCCAGTGCTGCACTTGCCTGAGACCTCCCTTCATATACCACAATGGGACAGGTATGGAGAGTCTCTTGCAAGTGCAATAAGCAATAAGGTATGCTTATTGTTACAGGTCATATCCAGTTACAGTCATGTATAGCATGGTAAGATACAGTTATACACAGTAATGTGAGATACATGACATCACCCTCCCCCAAGGTCTTATTGCCTTTATAGATTCAGTCTCTCAGGTGGTCTGCGCTCTCGCGTGGAGCGTCTCAGTTGTGGTTCAGTTGTTTGCCTTGGTGCCTGTTTTTCGTTCGATGTGATTGCTGGTATCTTGCCTGGGCTGTCTGTTGAGACTGCCCTTTCCTCAGGTTGTTCCACCTGTCTGTCCACCAGGTGTGGTGTGAGTTCCACATTATAGTCTGCCTCCGGTTCTTCACTGTTATCAGTGAATCTACTTTTTACTTGGTCTACATGCCTCCGGCAGGTTTGGCCATTGTCCATTTGTACAACCAGTAGCCTGTTTCCCTCTTTGTCTGTTACTGCACCTACAAGCCATCTGGGACCCCGGCCATAGTTTAGCACAAACACTTTGTCCCCTATCTCATTCCACCTCCCCCTTGAATTTCGGTCATGGTACTCAGTTAGCTTTTGACGCTTAGCCTCAACAATTTCATGCATGTCTGGGAGGATTAATGAGAGCCTGGTCTTTAAGGTTCATTTCATCAGTAGTTGCGCGGGGGGAACCCCAGTCAACGAATACGGACGAGATCTGTATGCCAGCAGCAGTCGCGACAGGCGGCTCTGCAGCGTGGGACCTTGGATTCTGAGCATGCCTTGTTTAATGATCTACACTGCTCGCTCCGCCTGGCCATTGGAGGCCGGCTTGAAAGGTGCCGTCTTAACGTGATTTATACCGTGGTCAACTATAAAATCGTGAAATTCTGCACTGGTGAAGCACGGACCATTATCACTGACCAATATGTCAGGAATGCCGTGCGTTGCAAACATGGTTCTAAGGCTCTCCACAGTGGTGGAGGTGGTGCTCGAGTTTAAAATGGTGCACTCGATCCATTTTGAAAATGTATCAACGACTACGAGGAACATTTTGCCCATGAATGGGCCCGCATAGTCTACATGCACCCGCGACCACGGTTTGGTGGGCCAGGGCCAGGGGCTTAGGGGAGCCTCCCTGGGGGCATTACTGAGTTGGCCACAAATGGTGCACCGACGGACGCAGAACTCCAAGTCCGCGTCAATGCCAGGCCACCAGACATGAGATCTAGCTATGGCCTTCATAAGGACGATCCCCGGGTGCTCGTGATGGAGCTCCCGGACAAACGCCTCTCTGCCTGGTAAGGGCATAACTACTCGGCTGCCCCACATCAGGCAGTCTGCCTGTAGTGAGAGTTCATGCATGCGCCTATGGAAGGGTTTGACCTCCTCGGGGCAGGCATCACGAGCCTCTGCCCAGTCACCGGTTAAAATGCATCTTTTAACTAGAGATAACGTGGGGTCGCTGGTCGTACAGGCTCTGATTTGGCGAGCCGTCATGGGCGAACCTGTGGATTCAAAGGCATTGATTGCCATGACCATCTCACAGTTCTGTTCATCGGACTCTTCTGTGGTCGCCAGGGGTAGCCTGCTAAGCGCGTTGGCACAGTTGTCTGTGCCTCGTCTGTGCCTTATCGTGTAGTCGTAAGCCGCCAGCGTGAGTGCCCACCGCTGAATGGCGTTGGCGTTGATTGCCTTGCTCTCGGATAGTAGGGACGTGAGGGGTTTGTGGTCGGTTTCTAATGCAAACTTGGCCCCGAAAAGTTATTGGTGCATCTTTTTGACACCGTGCACGCACGCGAGCGCCTCCTTCTCAACCATACCGTACCCGCGCTCCGCCCGCGAAAGTGACCTGGAGGCATAAGCAACGGGCTGCAATTTACCCACATCATTGACATGCTGTAAAACGCATCCGACCCCGTATGCTGATGCATCACACGCAAGGACTAACTTTTTACCTGGGTCAAAAAAGGCTAAAACACTCTTGGAACATAGAAGGTTGCGTGCCTTATTGAAGGCGCGTTCCTGGGCGTCCCCCCAAAACCAATCGCACCCCTTTCTGAGTAGCACATGGAGAGGCTCCAGCAGCGTGCTCAAGTTCTGCATAAAGTTCCCAAAGTACTTGAGTAGCCCGAGAAAGGCGCGCAGTTCCGAGACATTCCGGGGCCTGGGTGCCAGGCGAATCACTTCGGTTTTGGATTCGGTTGGGCGGATTCCACCAGCGGCAATCCTTCTGCCCAAAAATTCAACCTCAGGCGCGAGAAACAGACACTTGGATTTCTTAACTCTTAGGCCTACCCGATCCAATTGGTACTTAGTACTTCCTCAAGATTGCGGAGATGAGAGTCGGTGTCCCTGCCAGTGATGAGTATGTCATCTTGAAACACAACCGTCCCCGGGATGGACTTGAGCAGACTCTCCATGTTGTGCTGGAATATAGCAGCTGCTGACCTGATGCCGAATGGGCATCGATTGTACACAAAAAGGCCTCTGTGTGTGTTGATGGTGGTGAGTAGCTTAGACTCTTCGGTCAGTTCTTGCGTCATATATGCAGATGTGAGGTCAAGTTTCGAGAAAAGTTTTCCTCCAGCGAATGTGGCAAATAGGTCCTCCGCTCTGGGCAGCAGGTATTGGTCCTGTAGGGAAACTCTGTTTATGGTAGACTTGTAATCCCCACAGATTCGCACGGATCCATCAGACTTCATAACGGGGACGATGGGGCTTGCCCAGTCGCTGAATTCCATGGGCGAAATTATGCCTTCCCGCAGAAGCCGGTCCAGTTCGTTTTCAATCTTTTCCCTCATCACATAAGGCACAGCTCTAGCCTTGTGATGGACCGGTCTGGCATTCTGTGTGATGTAGATTCTAACTTTAGCCCCTTTGAAGGTGCCCACACCTGGCTGAAAGAGATGTTCAAAACGGTTTAGAACTGTTGAGCAGGAGGTCCGTTCCTCTGACGACATGGCGTGAGCATCATCCCATTTCCAATTAAGTTCTGCTAGCCAGCTTCTCCCCAACAGGGCTGGGAGATCTCCGGGGACAATCCACAGGGAAAGTCGTTCACCATCCCTTTGTGTGTGACTGAGAGCATGGTGCTACCAAGGACTGGGACAATTTCTTTAATATAGGTCCTTAGTTTGGTGTCGATCTTTGGGAGTTTTGGTCTGTTGCTTTTGTGCGGCCACAGCTGTTCAAATTGTTGAACGCTCATGAGGGATTGACTGGCTCCCGTGTCCAGTTCCATGTTGACGGGTATCCCGTTGAGTAGAACCCTCATCATAATTGGAGGCGTAAGAACAGTGGACATTGATCGTGTTAACCCGCTGTACCTCGGCGTCCCGTGTACTGTTCCAACCATCTTCTGGTCCGCTTTCCGACCCTTTCGATTCATATACCAGCCAAGCTGCTGTTTTTCTGCACATGCGAGCCAGATGCCCTGTGTAGTTTCAGTTTCTGCAAATGGCATGCTGAAATCGACACACCCTGGTTGAGTGCCTTCCCCCACATCTCCAACACAGACCGTTTCCATTGTTTCTGAAGGATGAGCTGCGTCTGGCTGATCTCCCTTGAGCTTCTCTCCATCTATTGTTGATTGCTCGCATTGTGGGTTGATGAGGTGTGATCGGCCGTTCATGTGACCCTTGATTTTGATGGCTTCTGGCGCCACTGTCTGCTGTTGAAGGCCTGCTCTCCTGCCTTTGTCTATGTGTGGAGGTAGCGGTTTGTTTCACAATGTGAACCCCTTGTTCCAATGCCTCGTTGGTTGTCGTACCCGAAGTATAGTTCAGCCTCGTTTCTTCTTCGCCTGCCAAGAACATCTGTGCGACCAGTGCTGCTGCCTCTAGAGTCAAGTTCTTAGTCTTTATAAGCTTTCGGAATATGCCTGCGTGGCCTATTCCTTCAATAAAAAAGTGTCTCAGTACTTCTCTCCTTAGTTAATCGGGGAACTCACATGAACTTGCCAGCTTCCGAAGTTCCGCCACGAAGTCGGGTATGCTTTGGCCCACACAGTGTCTGTAGTTGTAGAACCTGTGTCTGGCCATGTGTAAGCTGCTCGCTGGCATAAGGTGGTCTCTCACCAGTGTGCTCAACTCCTCAAACGACTTGCTTGCTGGTTTCTCAGGTGCCAACAGATCCTTCATTAAAGCGTATGTTTTCGAGCCACAACTGGTCAAGAGATTGGCTCTTCTCTTGTCTGCCTTATCGTCGCCCAGCCAGTCTTTTGGTTACAAAGCTTTGCTGGAGCCTTTCTATAAAGTCATCCCAATTGTCTCCAGCATTGTACTTTTCATCTGAGCTGTTGGTAGCCATTCTGTGGATTCTGTGATCCCGTAACTCGTCGCCACTGTTAAGTCCTGACTCTAATGTACTGACTTACACGAAACACATGCTGAAGTCAGGGTCACTCAGGACCTGCACCTTTAATTCCAGCTCTCCAGTGCTGCACTTGCCTGAGACCTCCCTTCATATACCTCAGTGGGACAGGTATGGAGTGTCTCCTGCAAGTGCACCCCTGGTGGTAAGGTATGCTTATTGTTACAGGTCATATCCAGATACAGTCATGTATAGCATGGTAAGATACAGTTATATACAGTAATGTGAGATACGTGACACATAAGGTGAACACACATTCCACCACAGAACCCCATAACGAGGGAAACCAGCAGGCTGACATGTTGGCCAAGCAGGGTGCCTGCACGGGCAAGCTCTGGGATCTGTACAGTAGTGAGGGGCAGGATAGGGATGGCAGGGAAGGCAGGGATAGCTTTTCCCCCGGACCTAAAAATGGTCCAGACCCAAGACCCCGTCCTCAAAATTGTCCTGAACACGCTAGCTAAAGGGGAAAGGATAGACGGCCCGTACGGCACCGCAGCAATTGCCATTAAAGAAGACATGCTGTTTACAGGGGGGCAATGGGTAGTACCACAATAACACCGGAGAGAATTCCTCCAGCTGCCCCATGAGGGTCTAGGAGCAGGATACCCCGGACCTGAGACCACTTGGCAATGAGTGGAACAGGCAGGATGGTGGCCAGGACTCAGGGAAGATGTCCGCGAGTTCTGTGCTAACTGTCTGGTGTGTGCGGCCAACCACCCTGACCCACAGAAAAGAAAGGTGTCTGTGGGTCATATCAGGAGGGTAGAGGGACCCTGGCAGTCCATCCAAATCGATTACATCGGGCCCCTACCCACTGCCCAGGGAGGTTACAAGTCCTGCCTAATATTAGTGGATGTAGTCACCAAATGGGTGGAAGCCTTCCCATGCCGAACAGCCACTGCCCTGGGAACAGCTAGGATTCTGGTCAGAGAAGTGTTCGCTCGATGGGGACTACCACAATACATGGAGTCCGACCAAAGGAGTCACTTCACCGGGCAGGAGACCCTTAAGGAATCGGCATCAAAGGCAAATGGCATGTCGCCCACAACCCGCAGTCATCCGGGCCTGTGGAGTGTTTAAACCGCACCATCAAAGAAAGGCTGCGCAAAGAGACAGGGGACTCACCCAAAGGGTGGGTAGAGGTCTATCACTGGTCCTCATGGGGATCCGGGCCAGCCAGTCAAAGAGCACGGGGTACTCCCCGTACGAGCTCATGACCGGCAGAGCCATGCGAACCCCCACCCATGTGTTAGCCCCGGGACTCACGGAAGGTCAGCTTAGGGAAGCGAACCTGGACAGCTTTGTTTGAACACCTTAAACAGATTCACTGGCAGGCTGCTAACAACATGGGAAAACAGCATCGGAGAAACCGACTGCTGCTAGAACCCCGCAAGTACCACGAGAGGGAGATAAATCAGTGCAAACTTTACAACCCAGGGGCAGCAGCTAAATGTAAGGGACAGCCAAAAACTGTAAACCGTACTAAAGACAGGGACCCCCAGCCAACAACCCCCGACTGGAAATCCCACAGGGGACGTGGCAGACACACAGACTGCACCTAGAGGGGCGGTGAACTGTATTACCGGAGGAGCTGTCCCACAATCATTTGGGACTCAGACGCACCCCCAGCAGCCGGAGCCTTAAGAAGGACTCCCCGCACACCACGGCCAAAGGCACCGTGGTCACCAGCGCCCCAATTTGAATGGTTCAGCCCCGGGAAAGGGACCAGCCACAAAAGGGCACCTAAGGTCAGAGACCAGCCCGCGAGCAGGGACACCCAGCCGGTAGCCTCGGGCAACAAGGGACCCCCAGAAGAGATAGCGGTGGACCAGCCACCAAGTGGGAGTCCCCAGCCCGTAGCCCTCGACCAGGCAGCTACCCCCCAAAGGAGTGGTGTGCTGCAGCATCGGAGGGGACGTTCCCCCGATAGTGTGGGACTCACACCCACGTCCAGTCAGGGTACTTAGGGTTAGACGGTGCAGACCGACCTATTACCTACCTCGCTGGACACCCAGCGGGAGAAGAAGAAAGAGAGAAGGCAAGAATTAACCTGACCACCCGGAGACGGGTGGCAGATGGACATATATAGCGATGTGAATTTAAGGATGTTTAGCAACATGGATTGAAGTATGTTTAGTGAATAAGTTTAGAATAGTGCAAGATTTACCTGTGTAATGATAAGTATATATGTATTAGTTAACTGGGGTAAGGAAAGGAATCTACCTGTGCAGCTGTTAAAAGAAGCACAGGCCGGGTAATCCCCGGGAGTAAGAAGAATCGACCGGTATGGCTATTAAGGAAGCACCGGTAAGATAACAAGCAGAATGGCTGTGAGATAAAAGTTAAAAGCAGACATTAGTCCAAAAGGAACGGAATAAGACAGCCAGTCAATTAAAGACTATGAGCCCTATTTTGGAACTCGGTCACCTTTGTCAAGCCAGAGAACTTTCTCAGGGCTGGACAATCTGTTTCATGTGCCCCTACAGGACAGAGGACACATGAGAAGGATCCTATTCCTACTCACCCTGATAGGATGAGCAGCAGTGACAGAGGAGACGTGGAAGAATCCCTCATTTACGGGTGTCCAGGAGGGAGGGCACCGATTGTAACCGCCGGGGGTGGCCCCCGAGACGTGGAAGAACTCACCGTTTACGCCCACGAGGGAAGGTGGCCAGGGTGGCTGGGATCTAATTCTACCCGCTACTCCAGCCAGGAAGGCTTTACCTACAGGGAGGCCTCAGTTCCATGCCCCCGGACACGGATCATCGCTGCCCGAGTCAGTGTTACAGAGGGAAAACGTGTGTGTTTGACTTGCAAAGGGAACATTCCCCTGGGAAGATGGTGGTGGCTCAGAAAACTCAGCAAGGACGCATGGGACCAGGAATCGGACTGGGAAAGACTCAGTAATGATACGTACCGCACCATCACGGGGACACGGGGAGGAGTAAAAGTGTGTTAGGACAAATGATGGGAATCCGAACAAGGAATTTATTTTGTATGTGGGGATCAGAGAGTATTTGTCCCGCAGGCATATCGATCGCCTTCGCCAGGCAATGGCAAGGTGAAGGGGAAGGGATGGGGTGGGATTCTAGCCTACACGGGTGCGTGGTCCCACACTCCCCATTCCCAATTAATGCCACCGAACTAAGAGCACACATTAAGAAACCCCTGCCCACAACCCCGCCAATACACACAGTATTAGAAAGGTGTCCTACCACCACCAAGGGACCTGGAACGGATTAGTATTGGTACCGACCAAAAAGTGCTATATCAGGGGTACATTATGCAGTAGCTTCAGTAATATTAAACCTTACCGAGGTACACCTGCCTGCATGGTGTATGAAGGAAACAGAGCTGCTATACCAGGCCCTACTTACAGACATGTTCAAGAAATTTTATGAGTTAGACTTTGGAAATGTAGACAAAGGAGACCTATGCACCCTAAATGCTGGGGACACCATGGGCTCGGGGAGACCTAGGAGGGGAATCATAAACAACGTTTTCACTACCTACAATACAGCATCCTCTGTAATAAATAGCCTAGATGATATAGAGCTGCAAACACAGATAAACAGTTTAAAGACCCAATTGAGAAAAGTCCTGAAACAGGAGAACACTGTAGTTGATACGTCCTTACTATACAGTATAAATGCACACGAGGCACATGCTTGAGAGAAGGTCAGTCTGTGACCTGTCCTTTATTCCTTAGCACTCAAGTGATGGAAGTGGGTGGAGCTTCCCCTTTTATACCTGAAGGTCCAGGTTAGGAGTGTCTCCCACAAGTTCACCACCTAGTGGTCATTGTTCTCAGTGTACAACTTAGGTCAGATTATACATGGGTTACAATTCTGGTTGAATACATGACATCACCTCCCCCGCAAAGTCTTATTGGGATCACAGGTTGAGTCTCTCTGGTGGTTTACGCTCCCTTGTAGAGCGCCTGAGTTGGGGCTCCGGTTGTTGGGCGCTGGCCTGAGTGTCTGCTGTTTGCGGTGCCTTAGGCCTATCCGGACTGTCCACAGTGACTGGGCTCTTCTTCCTTTGGTTCCGGTGTTCGGTCACCTGTGGTGGAGTGAACTCTATATCTTGTTCTTCCTCTGCTTCTTCTATGGGGTGTCTGAACCTCCTTTTTGTTTGATCCACGTGTTTGCGGCAGATTTGTCCATTGGTAAGTTTAACTACCAGAATCCTATTTCCCTCTTTGGCAATCACAGTGCCTGTGAGCCATTTGGGCCCTGCAGCGTAGTTGAGGACAAAAATAGGGTCATTTACATCAATACATCGCGCCCTCGCATTCCTGTCATGGTAGTCACATTGTGACCGGTGCCTGCTCTCGACAATTTCTTTCATGGTGGGGTGTATAAGTGATAACCTGGTTTTGAGCGTCCTTTTCATTAGTAGCTCTGTGGGTGGAACCCCTGTGAGCGAGTGTGGTCGTGATCTGTAGGCCAACAGGAGGCGTGATAAGCGGCTTTGTAGGGAACCCCCTTGGATTCTGAGCATCCCCTGTTTGATTGTCTGCACTGCTCGTTCTGCCTGGCCGTTTGAGGCCGGCTTGAACAGTGCCGTTCTAACATGGTTAATTCCATTACCTGCCATGAAGTCCTGGAATTCGGTGCTTCTGAAGCATGGGCCATTGCTGCTGACCAAGATGTCCAGTAGACTGTGGGCGGCGAACATTGCCCGTAGACTTTCTACCGTGGCGCAGGATGTGCTTGAATTTAAAATGTCACACTCGATCCATTTGGAGTAGGCGTCTACTTCAACCAAAAACATTTTTCCCATGAAAGGACCTGCATAGTCCACATGGATGCGTGACCAAGGCTTGGCGGGCCATGGCCAGGGGCTAAGGGGGGCTTCCCTGGGCGCCTTGCCGAGCTGGGCACACGTGTTGCACCTGCGAACACAAAGTTCCAGATCTGTGTCTATCCCTGGCCACCAAACGTGTGACCTGGCAATTGTCTTCTTCATGACAATGCCCGGGTGCCCATTGTGGAGTTCTCTGATGAACACCTCTCTGCCCATCTGGGGCATGACTACGCAGTTTCCCCACAGTAGGCAATCGGCCTGAATCGAGAGTTCATCCCTGCGCCTGTGAAATGGTTTAAATTCCTCAGGGCATGCCCTGTACGTGGCTGCCCAGTCCCCATTCAGGACACATTTCTTAACTAGAGACAATAGCGGGTCTCTATTTGTCCAGACAAAAAGGAGACAAAAACAAAAGACAGAAAAGAGATGAGTAAAAGTGGAGGGCAGAGAAACCAAAGGCAAGAAACAAAAAGGGCCACTGAATATAAAAGGGCTGCAGGAGGGGTAAAAACTAAAAATCATGGTTTAAAAACTAGGATGAAAACACTCTACCAAAATGCACGCAGCATTTGAAATAAAGTAAATGAGTTGACGGCACAAATCATTACAAATGGGTATGATTTGGTGGCCATTACAGAAACGTGGTTGCAGGGTGGCCAAGACTGGGAATTAAACATACAAGGGTATCTGACGATTCAGAAAGATAGGCAAGAAGGGAAAGGAGGTGGGGTAGCTCTGTTAATAAAGGATGATATCAGGGCAGTTGTGAGGGATGATATTGGCTCCAATGAACAAAATGTTGAATCATTGTGGGTGGAGATTAGAGATAGTAAGGGGAAAAAGTCACTGGTCGGCGTAGTTTATAGGCCCCCAAATAATAACTTCACGATGGGGCGGGCAATAATCAAGGGAATAATTGAGGCATGTGAAAAAAGAACGGCAGTAGTCATGGGGGATTTTAACCTACATATCGATTGGTCAGATCAAATCGCAAGGGGTAGCCTGGAGGAGGAATTCATAGAATGCATACGGGATTGTTTCTTAGAACAGTATGTAACAGGGCCTACAAGGGAGCAAGCCATCTTGGATCTGGTCCTGTGTAACGAGACAGGAAAAATAAACGATCTCCTCGTAAAAGATCTCTCGGAATGAGTGATCACAATATGGTTGAATTTGTAATACAGATTGAGGATGAGGAAGTTGTGTCAGAAACGAACATACTATGCTTAAACAAAGGGGACTACAGTGGGATGAGGGCAGAGTTGGCTAAAGTAGACTGGAAACAAGGACTAAATGGTGGCACAATTGAGGAACAGTGGAGGACTTTTAAGGAGCTCTTTCATAGTGCGCAACAAAAATATATTCCAGTGAAAAAGAAGGGCGGCAAGAGAAGGGATAACCAGCCATGGATAACCAAGGAAATAAAGGAAAGTAACAAATCAAAGACCAATACGTATAAGGTGGCCAAGGTTAGTGGGAAACTAGAGGATTGGGAAAATTTTAAGCAACAGCAAAGAATGACTAAAAAAGCAATAAAGAAAGGGAAGATAGATTACGAAGGTAAACTTGCGCAAAACATAAAAACAGATAGTAAAAGCTTTTACAGATATATAAAACGGAAAAGAGTGACTAAAGTAAATGTTGGTCCCTTAGAAGATGAAAAGGGGGATTTAATAATGGGAAATGTGGAAATGGCTGAGACCTTAAACAATTATTTTGCTTCGGTCTTCACAGTGGAAAACACAAAAACCATGCCAAAATTTGCAGGCCACAGGAATGTGGGAAGGGAGGACCTTGAGACAATCACTATCACTAGGGGGGTAGTGCTGGACAGGCTAATGGGACTGAAGGTAGACAAGTCCCCTGGTCCTGATGAAATGCATCCCAGGGTATTAAAAGAGATGGCGGAAGTTATAGCAGATGCATTCGTTATAATCTACCAAAATTCTCTGGACTCTGGGGAGGTACCAGCGGATTGGAGAGCAGCTAATGTAACGCCTCTGTTTAAAAAAGGGGGCAGGCAAAAGGCAGGTAACTATAGGCCGGTTAGTTTAACATCTGTAGTGGGGAAAATGCTTGAAACTATCATTAAGGAAGAAATAGCGGGACATCTGGATAGGAATAGTGCAATCAAGCAGACGCAGCATGGATTCATGAAAGGGAAATCATGTTTAACTAACTTACTGGAATTCTTTTGAGGATATAACAAACATGGTGGATAGAGGTGTACCGATGGATGTGGTGTATTTAGATTTCCAAAAGGCATTCAATAAGGTGCCACACAAAAGGTTACTGCAGAAGATAAAGGTACGCGGAGTCAGAGGAAATGTATTAGCATGGATAGAGAATTGGCTGGCGGGATAAGCAGAGAGTCGGGATAAATGGGTCCTTTTCCGGTTGGAAATCGGTGGTTAGTGGTGTGCCACAGGGATCAGTGCTGGGACCACAACTGTTTACAATATACATAGATGACCTAGAGGAGGGGACAGAGTGTAGTGCAACAAAATTTGCAGATGACACTAAGATTAGTGGGAAAGCGGGTTGTGTAGAGGACTCAGAGAGGCTGCAAGGAGATTTGGATAGGTTAAGCGAATGGGCTAAGGTTTGGCAGATAGAATACAATGTTGAAAAGTGTGAGGTCATCCACCTTGGGAAAAAAAACAGTAAAAGGGAATATTATTTGAATGGGGAGAAATTACAACATGCTGTGATACAGAGGGACCTGGGGGTCCTTGTGCATGAATCCCAAAAGGTTAGTATGCAGGTGCAGCAGGTAATCAGGAAGGCGAATGGAATGTTGGCCTTCATTGCGAGAGGGATGGAGTACAAAAGCAGGGAGGTCCTGCTGCAACTGTACAGGGTATTGGTGAGGCCGCACCTGGAGTACTGTGTGCAGTTTTGGTCACCTTACTTAAGGAAGGATATACTAGCTTTGGAGGGGGTACAGAGACGATTCACTCGGCTGATTCCAGAAATGAGGGGGTTACCTAATGATGATAGATTGAGTAGACTGGGTCTTTACTCGTTGGAGTTCAGAAGGATGAGGGGTGATCTTATAGAAACATTTAAAATCATGAAAGGGATAGACAAGATAGAGGCAGAGAGGTTGTTTCCACTGGTCGGGGAGACTAGAACTAGGGGGCACAGCCTCAAAATACAGGGGAGTCAATTTAAAACCGAGTTGAGAAAGTATTTCTTCTCCCAGAGGGTTGTGAATCTGTGGAATTCTCTGCCCAAGGAAGCAGTTGAGGCTAGCTCATTGAATGTATTCAAATCACAGATAGATAGATTTTTAACCAATAAGGGAATTAAGGGTTACGGGGAGAGGGCGGGTAAGTGGAGCTGAGTCCACGGTCAGATCAGCCATGATCTTATTGAATGGCGGAGCAGGCTCGAGGGGCGAGATGGCCTACTCCTGTTCCTAATTCTTATGTTCTTATGTTCTTATTAATCTGAAGGGCTGTCACGGGTGAGCCTTTGCTTCCGAAAGCTTCAACAGCCATGACCATCTCAGCACCATTCTCAGTAGCCCGCTCATTGGTGGCTAGTGGGAGCCTGCTGAGTGCATCGGCGCAGTTTTCAGTGCCAGGTCTGTGCTGAATTGTGTAGTCATAGGCGGCTAACGTGAGTGCCCACCTCTGTATGTGGGCCGATGCGTTTGCATTCATGGCTTTGTTGTCGGCCAAAAGGGACGTTCGGGGTTTGTGATCTGTCTCCAGCTCAAATTTCCTGCTAAACAGGTACTGGTGCATTTCCTTTACCACATATACACATGCGAGCGCCTCCTTTTCTACCATCCCGTAGCCCCTTTCTGCCTGGGACAGTCTTCTGGAGGCATAAGCTACCGGCTGTAACTGACCCTTGGCATTGACATGCTGCAACACACACCCGACACCATAGGACGACGCATCGCACGTTAACACAAGTTTCTTACATGGGTCATATAGCGTTAACAGATTGTTGGAACATAACAAATTACGTGCTCTATTAAAAGCCCTTTCCTGGCTGTCTCCCCAGACCCATTCATGACCTTTGAGTAGGAGCACGTGTAGCGGCTCTAGCAGTGTGCTCAATTTGGGAAGAAAGTTACCAAAATAGTTCAGGAGCCCCAGGAACGAACGCAGCTCCGTCGTGTTACGAGGTCTGGGTGCTCTCTGGATCGCTTCCGTCTTGGACGCAGTAGGGCTGATCCCGTCTGCTGCTACCCTCATCCCCAGGAATTCTACCTCTGGAGCTAGGAAAACGCACTTCGCCTTTTTCAGTCGCAGACCTACCCGGTCCAGTCTGCGTAGCACCTTCTGCAGGTTGTGGAGGTGTTCTTCAGTATCGTAAGCCGTGATGAGGATGTCGTACTGAAAAACCACCGTCCCTGGAATCGACTTGAGGCTTTCCATATTTCGTTGGAAGATCGCGGCGGCCGAGCAAATCCCGAACGGACATCTGTTGTACTCAGACAGCCCCTTGTGTGTCGTGATGGTGGTCAGCTTCTTCGACTCACTCGCCAGCTCCTGGGTCATGTAAGCTGAGGTCAGGTCCAATTTTGAAAAATGTTTGCCACCGGATAGCGTTGTAAAGAGGTCCTCCGCTCTCGGTAGCGGGTACTGGTCTTGGAGTGACACCCGATTGTAATCGCCACATATCCTGACCGACCTTTCCACCTTGAGCACCGGCACAATCAGGCTCGCCCAGTCACTGAATTCGACTGGCGAGATGATGCCTTCCCTCAGCAGGCGGTCCAATTCGCCTTCTATCTTTTCCCGCATTATGTATGGCACCGCTCTGGCCTTGTGGTATACTGGCTTGGCGTCCGGGTTTATGTGAATCACTACCTTGGCCCCCATGAAAGTGCCAATGCCGGGTTGAAATAATGAGTCAAATTTGTCCAGGATCTATGAGCATGATAATCGCTCCACAGAGGAAATTGCATTGATGTCGCCCCATTTCCAGTTCATGACAGCAAGCCAACTCCTCCCCAGCAGTGCGGGACCGTCCCCCGGGACAACCCAGAGTGGCCACTTGTTCTCCGAATCTTTGTGGGTCACGACTACTGTGGCGCTGCCTAGCACCGGAATGATCTCCTTTGTGTAAGTCCGTCGCTGTGCGTCAATCGGCGACAATTTTGGCCTCCTGGTCTTGGACGCCCACAACTTTTCGAACTGTTTGATACCATCAGGGACTGGCTGGCCCCCGTGTCTAGCTCCATTGATACTGGGATGCCATTGAGGAGCACTTTCATCATTATCGGTGGCATCCTGGTGTATGAACTGTATACGTTCTCCACATGAACTCGCTGAACTTCAGCTTCCAGCGATTTCCCCCAGCGTTTATTTCTGCAATTTCTGCAGGTATTTTGCTCATCTCTGCAAACTCCGGCTGAGTGTGTGCCTCCACGCCTCCAACATGAGCTGTTGTTGGAAACAAAAGGTCCCTTGCCAGTCGATCGTCCCTGACTGCCCCTGTGGTTGAGTGCGACATTAGCAGGTGTTGATGGCCCCATTACTGGCCGCATTGTCCCTTGCAATTGCGTGAATCGCTGTTCAGCTTGCCATTGTCTCTGTCGAACTCCCCCTCTGGGTTCGACTACATGTTGAGGCATGCCCGATTGCCCTTGTCTGCCTGGAGAACTGTGTGCTGCTTTAACAATGTTGAATCTCTGTCCCAACCATTCCTTAACACAGTACCTCTCGTCTGCTCTGCTAGTGGCCATACTCGCGTGGTTTAAATCCCAGTTTCTCGTCGCCATTGATACGTCCTTACTATACAGTATAACTGCACACGAGGCCCATGCTTGAGCGAAGGTCAGTCTGTGACCTGTCCTTTAAGTGATGAAAGTGGGTGGAGCTTCCCCTTTTAAACCTGAAGGTCCAGGTTAGGAGTGTCTCCCACAAGTTCACCACCTAGTGGTCATTGTTCTCACAGTGTATAACTTAGGTCAGATTATACATGGGTTACAATGCTGGTTGAATACATGACAGTAGTAGATTCTGAACTACACGAGGACCAGGCTATGACTGTCTATTTAAAAGAAATAGTGGCTGAGCTGGAAAAACATGCACAGTCAGTGAATGCACTCATACAGGAGGATTGAAACGCTTCTGACCAGGTTGCACAGAACGAGGTGTGCGTACTGTATGGGGCATGGTTGTTGGGTGAGGGCCGCAACAACCTGGAGGTTTTAAAAACAAGGTGTAGTCCCCTCTTGGATCAGTAACAAGCACCTCGCAGCCCTCTACCCGTACAGCAATTCACTAAGCCCGTCTCCGCCCAGCCTCTGAAGCCTACCCTGTCCCAGTAGACAGTGGGAAGTCTAACCACACTATTATAGGGATAGTATTAAGGATACCGGTCATGGGTGGGACAGCCCGACCCACACCGGTATACCGGGTGGAGAACATTGGAGTTATTCAGGGAGGTGCACACATTCGTTTCACAGTGGTCCCACCCTACGTCATAAAGTGGGAGCACGCTGTAACGGGTACTGACCTCCCCGGGTGCCGGAGCTGGGGTGCACACGTAATATTGTGTCCCCAGTACTTGAGTGTCCATTCAAAGTCACAGTGTGGGTTTAAAGCTGCTGGTGCACAGCCTATTAACTGCACCATAGAAGTAACAGCACAAGGCCAGGTCCCTCCACAGGTAACATACACAGGGGGTGGGACATATTGTGTCACCACCAGTGTACCCCACTACCAGCATGGATACTTCTGGTGTCCGGTAAGTGACAGCAGTTTCTGCTTCAAACCTGAGGCATCAGTTCAAGTGGCCCAGGAATGGATTGTCCCCATTCCTGAACCCTCCACTGTCCACCTCACTGTGAAGGAAAACATTACAAATCTGCAGGATTATGTTGTACATTTTGACTATGCAATTCCCCCTCTACCCGAACATCTTACCACTCTGCTAAAAGCTATAATTATCTCGCAAAAACACTTCTATACTCTGGAACAGAAAACCATTGAGATAGGGAAAAAGAATCTTGAGATCACCATTCCGCCTTGGTGGGACCTTTTCAGAAATATAGAGGTCCCAGTCTGGATCCGAATCGCTTCCCACACTTTAGTTATTTATCGACTCGCGATTATTATTTATTTATGGTGTCTCACTTGCCGAGTGAAACACAGAGGCCGTCAGGTCAGGCACCAAAGGGTACTACACGCTCCTTGGCTGAACTTGGGAATCGCGCAGGGAGGGGTGATGACACTATACTACCATGTTTGATTTGTGTTTGATTTTTCCTGCTGTAAACCGCAACATCGCGAGTGTTGTAAGAGTGTTACTTAAATGTACCTTTATTTTACTGAACTTAAAACATGTTTGACTATGGACCTTTTATGCGATTTGAGAATGTGTTTTGACTATGTGCTTTGTTTTACTTTACTTGAAGTTGTGTATGACTGTATACCGTCATTTTACTGTGGAAACCCAGTAAAAGAGGGACATCATACCCCCTCTATGCTACAACCGAATTGTAACGACTGTATTCGCCTGTATATTGCATTGCATTTCAACGGGGATGCAGGGTAATGTTTAGCTAGTATAAATGCAGGGAAGGTTGACTGTTGGGAGCAGGAATTTTGCTAACCTTGATTGACACTCAAGGAGTGTAGAGTGTCAACATGGGGGACTGCAGAGAGCAAAATTCACCAGAACCCCCCCCCTGTGTTTGGGCTCATTCGAAAGGAAATTTAATTTGGGACTATCTACCGAATAGTTTGGAACTCTAAAGTGCTTATGGAAGAAACTACAAACTTTAATAGAATTATGAACTTTTACAAGACAAATTCAAGCCTGTGGGCAGACCGAGGGAACAAAAGAAGTCCACTTGATTATTGGAACTACCTGGGTGTGAGGATAGAGTTAACCTGTCTGGAAGAATGAGTATTTGTAAATCTTCCTCCACAAGCGACATTACCATCACAGTATCACCCAGAGATAGCTCCCCATCAACATGGGTCTGGACAAACCATTTCAGCATATACATCACAAAGAGGCCCAATCCAGCCTGTAAGCGAAAGACTAAGCACAAAAGGACATTGCAATTACCAAACTAATTTTTCCATCAGGAAACTGTTTTTCGAAGATCAACCCACCCAAGCCATATCAACTTTAACGAGCTCAACAAAATATTACAAAGAAGACCAAGCCTGCCAAAATTATATAAAGGATTGTGAAGAGATTTGGTGGCAAGATTAGAACACTGAAATCGTAAAACTGGCCACTGTTTTCAACAGAGGTTAGAGAGACGAGAAGACGAAGAGAGGAGGGTGGGGGAGAGAGGTGGTCGCTACTACCCCATCAAGACAAGGAGAGAAACCAACGTGACAGTTGTAAAACTAACTTCTCCAGCCTTGAAGTCTTGAAGTCCTGAAGGAAGGAAGAACACCACCATCTACCATTAACTATCAAAAGGATTGGTAAGCATAAGTCCCTGCCCTGGAGTCTAACCAAGCTAGAATTAGGTATGGGGAGGTGGGAGGTATAATTTTACTACAACCCCCTTTGAATGTGTAGTGCATGGTACTTTATTAGACTGATTGTAATTTTGGCCATGTATTTTCTTACCAGAGTAATAGGCCTGTATTACCTTGACTGTAATAAAACCAAAATCTTTTGCATCAAACCAGTGTCCTCTGCACTTTTGTCACCCCCGCACCCCAAATAAATCCAGAGTACAGAACCCAAGGGAGGGGAAGCGATTCGAAACCACTGAAGTTGGTCAGAAGGGAACCTGACTCCCTCATACACACCCCCCCACCAGCCCCCCCCCCCGCCACTTACATAATGCCGCATCAAAAATATGCTGGCACCGGTCAAACCAACGGACAAGACTTACACAGAGCTGTGCACACTGGTTCAGGAACATCTCAAGCTGGCGAGTGCATCCAACTGGCCAGGTATCGCTTTTACACGCACCCTCGCTCCGAGGGCCAGAACGTGGCGAGCTTTGTCGCCGACCTAAGACGCCTTGCGGGACAGTGCGAATTTGCCGGATCTTTGGGGAAAATGTTGCGGGACGTTTTCGTGCTTGGAATCGGCCACGAGGTCATTCTTCGCAAACTGCTGTCTGCCGAATCCCTAGATCTGAGCAAGGCCATCACAATAGCCCAGGCCTTCATATCCACGGGCGACAACACAAAACAGATATCTTCACAGCATCGAAGCTCACCGGCAAGTACTGTGCATAAAATAATGCCTTCAGCAGGCAGAACTGTACATGGCAGGGTCTACACGACCACAGAGGCCAGGCCTAGGGTGACTCAGAGGCCGCTGTGGGGTGTGAATGCGTATCCATTAACACCATGTTGGCGCTGCGGGGGCAGTCATAGAGCCCATCAATGTCGATTCAAGCCCTATGTGTGTAAGGGCTGTGGAACAATGGGGCATCTCCAGCAAATGTGCAAACGACCTCTGACTCACCACGTGGTAGAGTCAGAAGAGGACGACCGATCCAGTGCAGATCACGCTGAACGAGCAGGAGAAGCTACTCAACCTGAGGATGAAGAGGAAGTGTATGGGGTACTCGCCTTCACCACCAAAAGCCCTCCGATAATGTTAAAAGTTAAACTTAACGGCATTCCAGTCTCCATGGAATTGGACACAGGGAGTGAGACAATCAATCATGAGCCAGAAAGCTTTTGAGAAACTGTGGGGCAACAAGGCCAAAACTAAGCCCGATTCACACAACACTGCGCACTTACACCAAAGAACTCATACCTGTTATCGGCAGTGCGGCAGTGAAAGTAACGTACGACGAAATGGTGCATGATTTACCACTATGGATTGTATCAAGCGATGGTCCAATGCTGTTCAGCAGAAGCTGACTAGGAAAGATCCGATGGAACTGGGACGACATGAAAGCACTATCTTCAGTGGATGACGCCTCGTGCGCCCAGGTGCAAAACAAATTCCCGGCATTATTTGAGCCAGGCATCGAGGTGCAGATCCATCTTGTTCCTGGGGCACGGCCTGTTCATCACAAGGCCCAAGCAGTCCCATACATGATGCGAGAGAAAGTCGAGATCGAGCTGGACAGACTTCAATGAGAGGGAATCATATCGCCAGGCGAGTTCAACGGGTGGGCCAGTCCAATCGTGCTGGTGCTAAAGAGCGATGGGACGGTCAGAAACTGTGGGGACTACAAGGTAACGATCAACCGAGTCTCGTTACAGGACCAGTACCCACTACCTAAAGCGGAGGACCTGTTCGCAACGCTAGCAGGGGGAAGTCATTCACCAAGCTAGATCTAACCTCTGCTTACATGACATTGGAACTGGCTGAACCATCTCAGAAATTGATGTGCATCAACACACACAAAGGACTGTTCGTGTACCACAGATGCCCCTTTGAGATTCGCTCGGCTGTGGCCATCTTCCAGAGGAACATGGTGAGTCTGCTGAAATCGGTTCCATGCATCGTGGTCTTCCAAGACGATATCTTGATCACTGGTCGCAACATCACCGAACACTTGAACAATCTGGAAGAGGTTCTAAAGCGACTGGACAGAGTGGGACTCAGGCTGAAACACTCCAAATGTGTTTTCCTGGTGCCAGAGGCCGAATTTCTGGGGAGAAAGATTGCAGAAAATGGCATCAGACCCATGGACTCAAAGACGGAAGCCATCAAGAATGCGATGGAGCTGCGTTCATTCCTGGGACTCCTGAAATATTTTGGTAACTTTTGGGGTTGAGCACTTGGCCGGAACCCTTGCATTTATTGCTACGCAAGGGAGATGACTAGGTTTGGGGTAAATCTCAAGAGACAGCCTTTAATAAGGCCAGAAACCTGCTATGCTCTAACAAGTTACTTGTATTGTATGACCCATGTAAACGTTTAGTACGAGCTTGTGATGCGTCATCATGCAGGGTCGGTTATGTGTTACAGTAAGCAAATGTGTCAAACTGCAATCGGTTGTATATGCATCCAGAGGTTTATCCAAGGCTGAAAGAGCCTACAGTATGGTTGAGAAAGAAGCGTTAGCATGTGTATACGGGGTTAAGACAATGTAACAATACTTATTTGGTCTTCGGTTCGAGCTCGAAACCGAGCACAAACCGCTTACTTCACTGCTCTCAGAAAGTAAAGGTATCAACATCAATACTTCGTCCCGCATCCAAAGATGGCCACTAAAATTGCCTGCGTATGACACTGTAATCCGCCACAGACCAGGCACTGAGAATTGCGCTGACGCCCTCAGTCGGCTGCCATTGCCCATCACCAGGATAGAAATGGCGCAACCCGCAGACTTGCTTCTGGTAATAGACGCTTTTGAGAGCAAGGGGTCACCCGTCACGGCTCTCCAGATCAGGACCTGGACTAACCAAGACCCTGTGCTATCACTAGTAAAAAGCTGCGTCCTTAATGGGAGCTGGTTGGCGGTTCCTGGGGAAATGCAAGATGAAATTAAGCCGTTCCACCATTGTAAGGATGAATTGTCCATCCAATCGGATTGTCTCCTATGGGGGAATCACATTGTTTTGCCAAAGAAATGCAGGGAAACGTTTATCCGCGACCTACACAGTACCCACCCAGGCATAGTCATGATGAAGGCTATCGCCAGGTCACACGTTTGGTGGCCCGGCATTGACTCAGAATTGGAGTTATGCGTACACCAATGCAATACTTGCTCACAGTTGAGCAATGCACCCAGGGAGACCCCACTGAGCCTGTGGTCATGGCCCTCCAAACTGTGGTCCCGGGCCCATGTAGATTTTGCTGGCCCTTTTCTAGGAAAGATGTTTCTGGTAGCAGTGGACGATTACTCTAAATGGACTGTATGTATAATAATGTCATCATGTATATCCACTGCCACCATTGAAAGCCTCCGGGCCATGTTCGCCACTCATGGTTTGCCCAACGTCCTTGTTAGTGACAATGGACCGTGTTTCACCAGCTCGGAATTCAACGAGTTCATGACCCGCAATGGCATTAAGCATGTCAGGTCTGCCCCATTGAAGCCCGCAACCAATGGTCAAGCGGAACGAGCAACCCAAACCATCAAACGTGTAACGGACGGCTCCTTGCAGACCTGGTTATCTCGGGTACTGCTCAGCTCCCGGACGCACCCCCGCTCGCTCACCGGAGTTCCCCCTGCAGGATTGTTAATGAAGAGAGCACTCAAAACCAGGCTCTCCTTAGTCCACCCAGATCTCGATGATCACGTAGAAACCCGGCGTCACCGGCATAACGTACCACGATCGCGCAGCTATAGAAACATAGAAACATAGAAAATAGGTGCAGGAGTAGGCCATTCGGCCCTTTGAGCCTGCACCACCATTCAATAAGATCATGGCTGATCATTCACCTCAGTACCCCTTTCCTGCTTTCTCTCCATACCCCTTGATCCCTTTAGCCGTAAGGGCCATATCTAACTCCCTCTTGAATATATCCAATGAACTGGCATCAACAACTCTCTGTGGCAGGGAATTCCACAGTTTAACAACTCTCTGAGTGAAGAAGGTTCTCCTCATCTCAGTCCTAAATGGCCTACTCCTTATCCTAAGATTATGTCCCCTGGTTCTGGACATCCCCAACATCGGGAACATTCTTCCCGCATCTAATCTGTCCAGTCCCATCAGAATCTTATATGTTTCTATGAGATCCCCTCTCATCCTTCTAAACTCCAGTGTATAAAGGCCCAGTTGATCCAGTCTCTCCTCATACGTCAGTCCAGCCATTCCTGGAATCAGTATGGTGAACCTTCGCTGCACTCCCTCAATAGCAAGAACGTCCTCAGATTAGAAGACCAAAACTGAACACAATATTCCAGGTGAGGCCTCACCAAGGCCCTGTACAATTGCAGTAAGACCTCCCTGCTCCTATACTCAAATCCCCTAGCTATGAAGGCCAGCATGCCATTTGCCTTCTTCACTGCCTGCTGCACCTGCATGCCAACTTTCAATGACTGATGAACCATGACACCCAGGTCTCGTTGCACCTCGCCTTTTCCTAATCTGCACCATTCAGATAATACTCTGCCCTCGTGTTTCTGCCACCAAAGTGGATAACCTGACATTTATCCACAATTTACTGCATCAGCCATGCATTTGCCCACTCACCCAACCTGTTCAAATCACCCTGCAGCCTCTTAGCATCCTCCTCACAGCTCACACCACCACCCAGCTTAGTGTCATCTGCAAACTTGGAGATATTACACTCAATTCCTTCATCCAAATCATTAATGTATAATGTAAAGAGCTGGGGTCCCAGCACTGAGCCCTGTGACACTCCACTAGTCACTGCCTCCCATTCCAAAAAGGACCCGTTTATCACGACTCTCTGCTTCATGTCTGCCAACCAATTCTCTATCCACGCCAGTACATTACCCCCAATACCATGTGGTTTGATTTTGCACACTAATCTCTTATGTGGGACCTTGTCAAATGCCTTTTGAACGTACAAATACACCACATCCACTGGTTCTCCCTTGTCGACTCTACTAGTTACATCCTCAAAAAATTCCAGAAGATTTGTCAGGCATGATTTCCCTTTCACAAATCCATGCTGACTTGGACCGATGCTGTCACTGCTTTCCAAATGCGCTGCTATTTCATCCTTAATAATTGATTCCAACATTTTCCCCACTACTGATGTCAGACTAACCGGTCTATAATTACCCATTTTCTCTCTCCCTCCTTTTTTAAAAAGTGGTGTTACATTTGCTACCCTCCAGTCCATAGGAACTGATCCAGAGTCGATAGAATTTGGAAAGTGATCACCAATGCATCCACTATTTCTAGGGCCACCTCCTTAAGTACTCTGGGATGCAGACAATCATTTGTGTCTTCCTTCGTGAAGACAGAACCAAAGTATTTGTTCAATTGGTCTGCCATTTCTTTGTTCCCCATTATTAATTCACCCGAGTCCGACTGCAAGGGACCTACGTTGGTCTTCACTAATCTTTTTCTCTTCACATATCTATAGAATCTTTTGCATTCAGTTTTCATGTTCTCGGCAAGCTTCCTCTCGTACTCTATTTTCCCCTCTTAATTAAACCCTTTGTCCTCCTCTGCTGAATTCTAAATTTCTCCCAGTCCTCAGGTTTGCTGCTTTCTCTGGCCAATTTATATGCCTCTTCCTTGGATCTAACACTATCCTTAATTTCCCTTGTTAGCCACGGTTGAGCCATCTTCCCTGTTTTATTTTTACTCCAGACAGGGATGTACAACTGCTGAAGTTCATCAATGTGACCTATAAATGTTTGCCTATTCACCGTCAACCCTTTAAGTAACATTTGCCAGTCTATTCTAGCCAATTCACGCCTCATGTCGTCGAAGTTAGCTTTCCTTAAATTTAGGACCCTAGTTTCTGAATTAACTGTGTCACTCTCCATCTTAATAAAGAATTCTACCATATTATGGTCACTCTTCCGCAAGGGGCCTCGCACAACAAGATTGCTAATTAGTCCCTTCTCATCACACATCACCCAGTCTAGGATGGTCAGCTCTCTAGTTGGTTCCTTGACATATTGGTCAAGAAAACCATCCCTAATTCACTCCAGGAAATCCTCCTCCACTGCATTGCTACCAGTTTGGTTAGCCCAATCTATATGTAAATTAAAGTCGCCCATGATGACTGCTGTACCTTTATTGCACACATCCCTTATTTCTTGTTTGATGCTGTCCCCAACCTCACTACTACTGTTTGGTGGTCTGTACACAAATCCCACCAGCGTTTTCTGCCCTTTGGTATTCCGCAGCTCCACCCATAACGATTCCACATCATCCAGGCTAATGTCTTTCCTTACTATTGCATTAATTTCCTCTATTACCAGCAACGCCACCCCTCCTCCTTTTCCTCTCTGTCTATCCTTCCTAAATGTTGAATACCCCTAGATGTTGAGTTCCCAGCCTTGGTCACCCTGGAGCCATGTCTCTGTGATGCCAATTACATCATATCCATTAACTGCTATCTGCGCAGTTAATTCATCCACCTTATTCCGAATACTCCTCGCATTGAGGCACAGAGCCTTCAGGCTTGTCTTTTTAACACACCTTGCCCCTTTAGAATTTTGCTGTAATGTGGCCCTTTTTGTTTTTTGCCTTGGGATTCTCTGCCCTCCACTTTTACTATTCTCCTTTCTATCTTTTGCCTCTGTCTCCCTCTTGTTTCCCTCTGCCTCCCTGTATAGGTTCCCATCCACCTGCCATATTAGTTTAACTATCTATATCACGTGACATTGAGATTAATGATCCTGTGTTTGTTCTCAGTTACGGTCATGGTCCCAAATGGATTGCTGGCCTTGTTTTAGCCAAGGAGGGGGATAGAGTGTTTGTTGTTAAACTGTTGAATGGGCAAATGTGCAGAAAGCACTTGGATCAGACTAAACTGTGATTCACTAACAACCAAGAACTATTTGAAGAAGACTTTACCATCTATAATCCACCAACACACACCCAACCAGCAATCGACCTTGCTGTCAACCACGACGCTGAACACATGATGCCCAATAGTCCGATCAGACCAGCCGTGCTGCTGTGCAGCAATGATTCGACCAACGCACCCATGCCAGGACTTCAACTCAGGTGATCGACCCGGCAATGCAGAGCGCCAGTTTGCCTCAACCTGTAAATAACTTGTACATAAGACTTTGGTGGGGTGGGGGGGGGGGGTTGCGTGGGAGTGATGTTATGTGTGCAAACCTCACCAATGTGTAAGACTTGCCACCAGGGGGCACACCTGTGGGCGACCTAAGGGTCACCTGTGCAGCCTGGGCAAGCAGTTATAAAAGGCAATCCATCATGCTCCTTCCTCACTTTGGAGTTACATTATAGAGACCAAGATCACAAGGGTTTCAGCTTACAACTCAGTCTTGTGGAGTTATTCTGAACATAATATAACATCCCCACTGACACCTGGGAATCCCTGGCCAAAGACTATCCTAAGTGGAGGAAGAGCATCTGGGAGGGTGCTGAGTACCTCAAGTCTCGTCGTCGAGAGCAGGCAGAAACCAAGCGCAGGCAGCGGAAGGAGCGTGCGGCAAACCAGACTCCCCACCCACCCTTTCCTTCAGTCACGGTCTGTCCCACCTGTGACAGAGACTGTAATTCCTGTATTGGACTGTTCAGTCACCTGAGAACTCACTTTTAGAGTGAAAGCAAGTCTTCCTCGATTTTGAGGGACTGCTATGATGATGATATTTGTAACTCTCAGTCTCTGTGATAGCTGTAACTCTCAGTCTCTCTCTGTGACAGCTGGAACTCTCAGTCTCTCTCTGTGATAGCTGTAACTCTCAGTCTCTGTGATAGTTGTAACTCTCTGTATCTGTGTGATAGTTGTAACTCTCAGTGTCTCTCTGTGACAGCTGTAACTCTGTCTCTCTCTGTGACAGCTGTAACTCTCAGTTGTAACTCTCAGTGTCTCTCTGTGACAGGTGTAACTCTCAGTTTCTCTCTGTGACAGTTGTAATTCTCTGTCTCTCTCTGTGATAGCTGTAACTCTGTCTTTCTCTGTGATAGTTGTAACTCTCAGTTTCTCTCTGTGATAGTTGTAACTCTCAGTTTCTCTGTGATAGTTGTAACTCTCAGTCTCTCTCTGTGATAGTTGTAACTCTCAGTCTCTCTCTGTGATAGTTGTAACTCTCAGTCTCTCTCTGTGATAGTTGTAACTCTCAGTTTCTCTCTGTGATAGTTGTAACTCTCAGTTTCTTTCTGTGACGGTTGTAATTCTCAGTCTCTCTCTCTGTGATAGTTGTAACTCTCAGTCTCTCTCTGTGATAGTTGTAACTCTCAGTCTCTCTCTGTGATAGTTGTAACTCTCAGTTTCTCTCTGTGATAGTTGTAACTCTCAGTCTCTCTGTCTGTGATAGTTGTAACTCTCAGTCTCTGTGATAGTTGTAACTCTCAGTCTCTCTCTGTGATAGTAGTAACTCTCAGTCTCTCTCTGTGACAGGTGTAACTCTCAGTCTCTGTGATAGTTGTACCTCTCAGTCTCTCTCTGTGATAGTAGTAACTCTCAGTCTCTCTCTGTGACAGTTGTAATTCTCAGTCTCTCTCTGTGAAAGTTGAAACTCTCAGTCTCTGATAGACTCCCTGTGATCTTGCTGCCCCATCTCTCTCTCTCTCGCTCTCTCTCTCTGTTTACACTCTTGTGACAGTAATGTTTTATTAATTGTCTCTTTTCTTTCGCCGCTAATTGGCGCGGCTCCTGACTGTGACATCCGAATGACAGTCCCGGCTCACCTCCCGCTCGCAAATGTGCGACACCGCAAATCGGAGCCACTCGCGGATACATCAGGCGGGCAGTGCATCGGCCTGCCTTTCAGCCCGGCTTCGACAGCAAATCAGTGTGGGCTTCTCTTCAAAATCCGGGATCCCTGCCGATTCTGAGAATAGCTGTTCCCACAGCAGGTCCCTCTCCCCCTCTTTCCAATCTGAGAGTGAGAGTGTGAGCTGAATAGCTAATTGCTCTTTGAGAAAGGCAGGTGGAGGGTGCTTTGAATATCAATGCGCTCTCTCTCCTTCTCTCCTCTCTCTCTCTCTCTCTCCCTCCTCTCCGCCGTTCAGCTCCCACTCCATTCTTTCCTGCACTCCATTCATTCTCTCAAAACCTGGATGTTTGAGCCAGAACGGAAGACGCCAGCCCGAAGCCCCAGTAAGACTCTTTGAGGAGGCCTTCAGACCTTAAGGAGCCCTGCTTTTTGTGTGTGTGTGTGAGTGTCAGTGTGTGAGTGAGAGTGTTTCATGGACACAGGGAAGGACTGAGCGAGGGACCAACCGCCTGTCTCCAACCTTCTGCAGCCAGGAGGGGGAAAAACAGCTTCGAGATGGCGAGCTGCAATATGTGAAGCGAGAAATCGAGTCTCGCTATCCAGAGCCCCTCTTTTTAGAAAAATATTTGTGTGTGTGTGTGTGTGTGATATCACCTAACCGTTGCTTGTGGGAGGGAGGGAGAGAGAGAGAGAGAGAGAGGCAGTCATGATATTGTCGGGAGAATTTCATTCCCCCTTACTGCAATCTATTCTGGCCCCCCTGTGAAAGTGTGGGGGTGTGGGGGAGAGGGAGGAGGGGTGGGGGGGGGGGGGAATTGCGATGCTAGATTCCGGAGCTCGGCCTCACCACAGCTGATTATTTTGGGGGGAAACTGCTCGACGCCACACGGCTAGAAGATCGTCCGTCCTCCCCCCGTCCCCCCCCCTGTCCCCCCCTCCCCTCCCAACCAACCAACCCCCCTCCCCGGGCACGGAGGGGGAAGCAAGAGAGGGTTCAGTCGGGGGTGGGTGGGTGGGTGTGCTGTGACAGTCCCCCGATGGAGAGAGAGAGAGAGTGGGGGGCCAGGGATTTGGTGCCAAGCTCGTTTGCCAGCCGGAGCACTGGCTTGGCATTTCACAGGGAGCGAAATGTGAGCTTCACCGGACTGATACAGACACAGAAACACACACTCACACACACACACACACTCGGAGCAAGTGGGCCTGGATCTGTCTGATTGATGAGGTTTTCTCTCTCTCCCCCCTCTCTCTCTGCCTGCCAGAGAGTTATTAGATTTGGATTTTTTAATTTCCCTCCTGCTCTCTCCATCTCTCTCTCTCTCGCTCCTGGGATTGTGTCGGACTGAAGACAGGGATCTATGTTTTTCTGGTGTGGCCGTTGAAATTTCTCCTTCACCTCCCCGTTCTTCCTCTCTGACACTGTGTGTGTGTGTGGGGGGGTGTTCTTTATGCTGAACCCGAGGGGCAGAACCAGCATACGGCGAGAGAAGGAGACACCATCGGATCGGAGGGAGCCCGGACCAGGGCTGGACACGGCCTCGTTGATTCCGTGAGTCCCCCCTCTTTCCTCACTCTTGGCGCTTGCGATGTCTCTCCGGGTGATGTGAAGGCCTTTCTCAGTGTTGCATGGTGAGAGAGAGAGGGGAGGGGGTGGGGGGGAGCTAGGTCGACCCCCATTTAGCAGCCTGGTAGTGCCCCCCCCACCTCCTGAAATCAAATTCTGTCTCCACACAGCCATCTCGTATAGTAACACCTCCCAGCACTGAGAACGGTAGCATTGGGCAATGTGTTTTTTTTAAATAATGTATTTTTGTGTCTTCTGTGTTGGTGCTAAAGGTGAGCGTTTGCCTCAGTTGTGTTCCTGCCAGAGATTGCTTGTGTCTTTCTGGGGCTGACTAGCCCTGACAGGCAGCGTGTGCTTGTGTGGGAGACCGGGAGGAGGGGGCCGGCTACAGGGGCAGTGGATGGCGGAATAATGACAAGGGAGCTGTTAGCAACAGCCAGTATTTCAAACTATCACCGTCCCTGAACTGACACACACACAGATACACAGACACAGACACACAGACACACAGACACAGACAGACAGACAGACAGACACAGATACACAGACAGACAGACACAGACAGACAGACAGACACAGATACACAGACACAGATACACAGATACATACACAGACACAGACACAGATACACAGACAGACAGACACAGATACACAGACAGACACAGACAGACAGACACAGATACACAGACACAGATACACAGACAGACAGATACAGACACAGATACACAGACAGATACACAGGCACAGATACACAGGCAGACAGACACAGACACAGATACACAGACAGACACACAGACACAGATACACAGACAGACAGATACACAGACACAGACACAGATACACAGACAGTCAGACACAGGCACAGATACACAGACAGACACACACACACAGAGGCACACACACACACACAGAGGCAAACACACACACAGACAGAAAGACACACAAACACACAGACAGACACACACACAGACTCAGACACACAGACACACACACACACAGACACAGAACACAGTCATCTAGACAAAGCCACATTAAGACACACACACTAACAGAAACGCATGCACACACACACAGACACACATATTCACAGACACACAGACAGACGCACGCACACACACACACACACATTTAGAGACAGACAGGCAGACAGACAAACACACAGAAACAAACACACACACACAAACACATGCACACACATACAAACACACACAGACAGACATACAGACAGATACATGCACACACACACACTCACACCACAGAAGGCCTCCAGGTACCCATCACCAGTGCCTTTTCCTCCCTCCAGAGCAGGTACATCTATTGACTCTACTTCAGTGTGTGTCTTCACCACTGCGGGGGTCTCGGGTGACGAGATGGCAACGCAGGAGATGAGTGATTCAGCCACATCACCAGCTGGGTGTCAGAGACACACATGCACACACAGAGCCCAGAACAAGGGGCCTGTCCAGCTCCACCCTCTAATGGATTAAATAATGAGCCTAATATTAACAAACGGGTACTTTCAGTCAGGATTACTCCTTTGGTTCCATCTGCTGGAGTTATTGATAAGGTTTCATATACAATTGAGCCGGACTGACTGTGTTCGGTGATAATTTACTGGCCTGGCGCCTACTGGGGGCCTCAGGCTGTGTGTGGGGTGTTTGAAGTAGGGCCTACTAGAGGCTTGTGGCTCGGTGAGGGTGTTTGAGCTGGGGCCTACTGGAAGGCTCTGGCCCTGTATGGGGTGTTTGAAGTGGGGCCTACTGGAGGGCTCTGGCCCTGTATGGGGTGTTTGAAGTGGGGCCTACTGGAGGGCTCAGGCCCTGTGTGGGGAGTTTGGGCTGGGGCCTACTGGAAGCCTCAGGCCCAGTGTGGGGTGTTTGGGCTGGGGCCTACTGGAGGGCTCCAACCCTGTGTGGGGTGTTTGACATGGGGCCTACTGGAGGCCTAAGTCCCTGTGCGGGGTGTTTGGGCTGGGGCCTACTGGAGGGCTCCAGCCCTGTGTGGGATGTTTGACATGGGGTCTACTGGAGGCCTCAGGCCCTGTGTGGGGTGTTTGACATGGGGTCTACTGGAGGCCTCAGGCCCTGTGTGGGGTGTTTGGGCTGGGGCCTGGTGGAGTCGGGTTGCCAACCCTGAAGAATTGACCTCGAGTCGCTAGGAATTAAAAAATTAACCCCCGGGACACAAACCCGGGAGGACAATAACGAGGGCAGCAAAATAAACTGTTTTTTTATTATGAAAATATCGTAAGACGGGAAAGAAATTCTTGACGGACAGTCACAATTTGTCCAATCGGGTAACGAAGAGACTGCTCGCTTTCCAACTGGCTGCAGGAAGGCGGGGCCCCGTGAGGATCGACCAATGGTGGGAGAGTGGGAGGCAGTGGGGTAGTTGGAGGCAGAGAGTCATGTGATGAAACCTCCAGGAAAAGGTTCAATGGGTTGTCAACCTGTTGCTGGAGGCTGTCGGCTCGCAGGGATGTTTGGCTCTGTGGGGCCTACTGGAGGCCTCTGGCCCTGTGTGGCATACTCCAGTTTGTTCATGATTCAAAACGTTGTGAGTTGTCGCACAAAGCTGTTAAGTTTCAACTGGTCAGGGACGGTCCTCTTGCCAAAAGTTGAACTAAACACCATAGAAAGAAAGAAAGACTTACATTTATATAGCGCCTTTCACGATCACCGGACGTCTCAAGCGCTTTGCAGCCAATTAAGTACTTTTTGAAGTGTGATCACTGGTGTGTTGTGGGAAATGCGGCAGCCAATTTGCACACAGCAAGCTCCCACAAACAGCAAAACAAAGGTTTCCACTTTATCAACAGTATGTGGCAGGGAATTCCACATTCTTCCAGATAACCTGTTTTTTTTTGTTATGTTGATTGAGGGATAAATATTGGACAGGCCACTGAGAATAACTCCCCTGCTCTTCTTCAAAATAGTGCCACACGATCTTTTACATCCACCTGAGAGAGCAGACGGGGGCCTTGGTTTAACATCAAGATGGCACCTCCAACAGTGCGGCGATCCGTCAGTACTGCCCCTCCGACAGTGCAGCGCTCCCTCAGTACTGCCCCTCCGACAGTGCAGCGCTCCCTCAGTACTGCCCCTCCGACAGTGAGGCACTCCCTCAGTACTGCCCCTCCGACAGTGCGGCTCTCCCTCAGTACTGCCCCTCCGACAGTGCGGCTCTCCCTCAGTACTGCCCCTCCGACAGTGCAGCGCTCCCTCAGTACTGCCCCTCCGACAGTGCGGCAATCCTTCAGTACTGCCCCTCCGACAGTGCAGCGCTCCCTCAGTACCGCCCCTCCGACAGTGCGGCACTCCCTCAGTACTGCCCCTCCGACAGTGCGGTGCTCCCTCAGTACTGCCCCTCCGACAGTGCGGCGCTCCCTCAGTACTGCCCCTCCGACAGTGCCAGTGCTCCCTCAGTACTGCCCCTCTGACAGCGCAGTGCTCCCTCAGTACAGCCCCTCCGACAGTGCCAGTGCTCCCTCAGTACTGCCCCTCCGACAGTGCGGCGCTCCCTCAGTACTGCCCCTCCAACAGTGCGGTGCTCCCTCAGTACTGCCCCTCTGACAGCGCAGTGCTCCCTCAGTACAGCCCCTCCAACAGTGCAGTGCTCCCTCAGTACTGCCCCTCCGACAGTGCAGTGCTCCCTCAGTACTGCCCCTCCGACAGTGCAGCGCTCCATCAGTACTGCACTGGAGTGTCAGCCCTGGAGTGGGACTTGAACCCACAACCTTCTGACTCAGAAGCCAGTGTGCTACCCACTTTTAAAAAAAACTATAATTTACTCAACATTTAAAAACATTTACAACATTGTGATCGTTCCATTGTATCATCCAAATTCTTTCCGCCACGGTGCACAGCCGTTCCTCCAACACATATTAATGTCAAAACCTGAAGTTTAATTTGTCTCCCGTAACATATATTTATCTATTGTACTTTAACAACCTTCTGAACTCTTTCCAGGATATCCTCATCCCAAAAGGTTTCTTGCAGACACAACAGGTCAATGCCTTTAAAACACTGCAACAACTGCAGCAATTTTTCTCCCCCCTCAGTCCGTTCACATTAATCATGGCTCCTAATAAAGGAAGTGTGCCCGATAATCCCCCCTATCATTTACTCTCTGGCTCTTCCCTCCTCTCGTGCTCTTTCCCAACTTTGTGGGCAGCTGTTGCTTTCTCCTGCAGCCTCCGGCTCTTTTTCACCTCCTGTTTGTACCTTCCCTGCTGTTTCAGCCTCTTCCTTACATTAAGTTTAGGCCTAGGAGCTGCCCCTTCTCCCTCCTTCTGCCCCTCACTAACCTTTCCCTTTCCACATGATGCCACCCCAGCCCCCAAATTCCACATCTTCACCCCCCGCCTCTAACTCCTCACTCTCGAGCTCTTCTGCAATCGCCCCTCCCTGCTCCCTGTCAGATACATAATCTCCTTTAGAGAGTCTTCCTGCTATCATGGTTTCTCCAACAGTGCCACTCCTTTTGGCCTCATCGCCATCACTGACCTTGCTACCCGTTTCTTCTCTATCTTATTTTCTTTTGACGTCTTTGTCTCCCCGTTCCCGTCCTGCTGCCCCTGTAAGGGTCCTGTCTCTTGCACCCTCTCCTCGTCTTGCCCCCTCCTGCTCCCCGACTGCCCGTCTTTCTTTGGAGTACTGACAACTAACCCGCACCTCGCTGGCGCCTCTGCTCCCTGCACGGACACCCGATTTTTTAGGGAAAGCGAGGCCGTGATATGGCTCGACTCTGCCCTTGATCTGTGCTGCTCTCCACTGCCTTTGTCCTTTACCACCATACTTGGTGTGTTTCGCATCCTGTTCTCAGCTCCGCAATTTTCTGCCGCTGCTTGCGCTCTTTCCTCATTCCGTTCTCCGGCTGTGTCCTCCGCCTGCTCCACTCCTCCGGCCTCTCCATTCACACCTCCTGCTCTTTCTCCCAACTCCTCATCACTCAAAGGGCTTCCTCCTGCCTCACACTCGCAGTGGGTGGGGCCTTTGTGACACACCCCCACAGTCTCTGGGGTTCCGAGCAATGTGTCCCGACTCGCCGCAGTTAACATAGACACATAGAAACATAGAAAATAGGTGCAGGAGTAGGCCATTCGGCCCTTCGAGCCTGCACCGCCATTCAATGAGTTCATGGCTGAACATGCAACTTCAGTACCCTCTTCCTGCTTTCTCCCCATACCCCTTGATCCCCCAAGTAGTAAGGACTACATCTAACTCCTTTTTGAATATATTTAGTGAATTGGCCTCAACAACTTTCTGTGGTAGAGAATTTCACAGGTTCACCATTCTCTGGGTGAAGAAGTTTCTCCTCATCTCGGTCCTAGATGGCTTACCCCTTATCCTTAGACTGTGACCCCTGGTTCTGGACTTCCCCAACATTGGGAACATTCTTCCTGCATCTAACCTGTCGAAACCCGTCAGAATTTTAAACGTTTCTATGAGATCCCCTCTCATTCTTCTGAACTCCAGTGAATACAAGCCCAGTTGATCCAGTCTTTCTTGATATGTCAATCCCGCCATCCCAGGAATCAGTCTGGTGAACCTTGGCTGCACTCCCTCAATAGCAAGAATGTCCTTCCTCAAGTTAGGAGACCAAAACTGTACACAATACTCCAGGTGTGGCCTCACCAAGGCCCTGTACAACTGTAACAACACCTCCCTGCCCCTGTACTCAAATCCCTTCGCTATGAAGGCCAACATGCCATTTGCTTTCTTAACCGCCTGCTGTACCTGCATGCCGACCTTCAGTGACTGATGTACCATGACACCCAGGTCTCGCTGCACCTTCCCTTTTCCTAATCTGTCACCATTCAGATAATAGTCTGTCTCTCTGTTTTTACCACCAGAGTGGATAACCTCACATTTATCCACATTATACTTCATCTGCTATGCATTTGCCCACTCACCTAACCTATCCAAGTCACTCTGCAGCCTCATAGCATCCTCCTCGCAGCTCACACTGCCACCCAACTTAGTGTCATCCGCAAATTTGGAGATACTACAATTAATCCCCTCATCTAAATCATTAATGTACAATGTAAACAGCTGGGGCCCCAGCACAGAACCTTGCAGTACCCCACTAGTCACTGCCTGCCATTCTGAAAAGTACCCATTTACTCCTACTCTTTGCTTCCTGTCTGCCAACCAGTTCTCAATCCACGTCAGCACACTACCCCCAATCCCATGTGCTTTAACTTTGCACATTAATCTCTTGTGTGGGACCTTGTCGAAAGCCTTCTGAAAGTCCAAATACACCACATCAACTGGTTCTCCCTTGTCCACTCTACTGGAAACATCCTCAAAAAATTCCAGAAGATTTGTCAAGCATAATTTCCCTTTCACAAATCCATGCTGACTTGGACCTATCATGCCACCTCTTTCCAAATGCGCTGCTATGACATCCTTAATAATTGATTCCATCATTTTACCCACTACTGATAGCTAACTGGTCTATAATTTCCTGTTTTCTCTTTCCCTCCTTTTTTAAAAAGTGGGGTTACATTGGCTACCCTCCACTCCATAGGAACTGATCCAGAGTCGAGGGAATGTTGGAAAATGACTGTCAATGCATCCGCTATTTCAAAGGCCACCTCATTAATTACTCTGGGATGCAGACCATCAGGCCCTGGGGACTTATCGACCTTCAATCCCATCAATTTCCCCAACACAATTTCCTGACTAATAAGGATTTCCCTCAGTTCCTCCTCCTTACGAGACCCTCTGACCCCTTTTATATCCGGAAGGTTGTTTGTGTCCTCTTTAATGAATACCGAACCAAAGTACTTGTTTAATTGGCCTGCCATTTCTTTGTTCCCTGTTATGACTTCCCCTGATTCTGACTGCAGGGGACCTACATTTGTCTTTACTAACCTTTTTCTCTTTACATATCGAAAGAAGCTTTTGCAGTCTGTCTTAATGTTCACTGCAAGCTTCCTCTCGTACTCTATTTTCCCTGCCCTAATCAAACCCTTTGTCCTCCTCTGCTGAGTTCTAAATTTCTCCCAGTCCCCAGATTCGCTGCTATTTCTGGCCAATTTGTATGCCACTTCCTTGGCTTTAATACTGTCCCTGATTTCCCTTGATAGCCACGGTTGAGTCACCTTCCCTTTTTTATTTTTCTGCCAGACAGAGATGTACAATTGTTGTAATTCATCCATGCGGTCTCTAAATGTCTGCCATTGGCCATCCACTGTCAACCCCTTAATTATCATTCGCCAATCTATCTTAGCCAATTCACGCCTCATACCTTCAAAGTTACCCTTCTTTAAGTTCTGGACCATGGTCTCTGAATTAACTGTTTCATTCTCCATCCCAATGCAGAATTCCACCATATTATGGTCACTCTTCCCCAAGGGGCCTCGCACAACGAGATTGTTAATTAATCCTCTCTCATTACACAACACCCAGTCTAAGATGGCCTCCCCCCTAGTTGGCTCCTCGACATATTGGTCTAGAAAACCATCCCTTATGCACTCCAGGAAATCCTCCTCCTCTGTATTGCTTCCAGTTTGGTTAGCCCAATCTATATGCATATTAAAGTCACCCATGATAACTGCTGCACCTTTATTGCATGCACCCCTAATTTCCTGTTTGATGCCCTCCCCAACATCACGACTACTGTTTGGAGGTCTGTACACAACTCCCACTAACGTTTTTTGCCCTTTGGTGTTCTGCAGCTCTACCCATATAGATTCCACATCATCCAAGCTAATGTCCTTCCTAATTATTGCATTAATCTCCTCTTTAACCAGCAATGCTACCCCACTTCCTTTTCCTTTTATTCTATCCTTCCTGAATGTTGAATACCTTTGGATGTTGAGTTCCCAGCCCTGATCATCCTGGAGTCACGTCTCTGTAATCCCAATCACATCATATCTGTTAACATCTATTTGCACAGTTAATTCATCCACCTTATTATGGATACTCCTTGCATTAAGACGCAAAGCCTTAAGGCTTATTTTTTTAACACCCTTTGTCCTTTTAGAATTATGATGTAGTGTGGCCCTTTTTGTTTCTTGTCTTTGTTTACTCGGCCTTCCACTATTGCTTTTTACCTTTCTACCATCTGTTTCTGACTCCATATTACTTCGCCCTGTCTCACTGCATAGGTTCCCATCCCCCTGCCATATTAGTTGTTATAGCAGTACAGGTCTGGACAGCTTCTTACTGAATGGTCATGTCCAAGACAGTAATAGCAAACCTTCACCTGGTTATCATGCAGTACATGGAAGTACTGCACTCCTTCCATTGTCTCGAATTCCATGCAGTAGGGTAATGACTTCAACCCCTCTGGGAACTGCACCATTACATAATGGGTTCCGTCGGCTACCCATGTTCCGGGATAGTCTCTCCTCTTTATTACCGAGCAATTTTAATAGCCCACGACTCCAACATTTTTATTGGCACATCGTCCTGAATATAAATCAGCAGGATTAAGAATACCAGCACCCCGTCAGAATACAGCAAAGGTAGATCCAAGAACTATCACCAACCCTCAGGCTCAGTAAAAGTCTTTCCACCCCCCTCGGCCACTGACCGTCACCTGGAACCCAACATTCGGCTTTGGTTGGCAGGCAAAGCAGCTTCCCTCACTGCAGTCCTCATGTACCGCCAGGGTGATACCCTAAGCTCGTATCTCCTTATCCTCTCACTGAACCACCACCGTGTTTTCTTTCCTAAACCTCCTGGGGTCCCGGCCCAAATGATTGCGCCTTTTATTCTCCCTTCCTCCCAACATTTTTTCCCCAGTTTTAAAATCATCCTGGGAACAGACTCCGCACTATTGTTTAAGGGATAAAAAAGCCCAAAATTCTGAAAAAATGCCCCAACACCAACTTTTTACAAACTCACTCCAACTCCCTGCAGTAATTTAATGCCCAGAAGCACCTGCTCACTCCTAGCCTCTCCCACCTTGAGAGTGCTACCCACTAAGCCACAGCAGACACAGAGGATCTTCCTCCCCCTTGGACTCTCCTGGGCCTAGCCAAGGTGGCCATTAACCAGTCCAGGCAGCGGGCGGTCGAGGGGGTTGTTCAGCCCCAACTGCCTGCCTCTCTTCCGCGGTTACGTTCGAGCCAGGGTGTCCCTGGGGATGGAGCACGCGGTGTCCACCGGTACGCTCGCGGCCTTCCCCACGCGGTGGGCGCCGGAGGGACTGGAGTGCATCATCACCCCCGTCAACCAAGTTTTAATTTGGTCCATTGAATGTTAAAAGTTAGATTTGTTTAATTTGACGGTTTTAATGCCCTTTTAAGATGGGGACACTTGATTTATTGTTTTGCACTAAATTAGTTAGGGGCATGATTTTAACCTATCCCTCCCAGGGGAGGGAGGGACTGGGGTGAGTTTGGGTCCAATAGTCGACACACCAATGAAAACCACGTAAACTCAGACAGGATGGGCAACTGATCTGACCCACTGTCTTTCGCCCTGGATGGGTTAGGTGAAAGGTTAGGCTGTCGATGTGAAGCATTTATTAAGGAGCTGAATAAACATCTAGTTAATAGTGGAGCAAAGCCCATCATATCACCATTGGCAGCCATGCCTTCAGCTGCGAGAGCCCCCGCTGGAATTCCCTCCATAACCCTGGCTGGTCTCCCACATTCTACCCTACGTAAACTAGAGGTGATCCAAAATTCGTCTGCCTGTGTCCTAACTCGCACCAAGTCCGGCTCACCCATCACCCCTGTGCTCGCCGACTGACATTATCTCCCTGTTAAGCAATGCCTCAATTTCAAAATTCTCATGCTTGTTTACAAATCCCTACATGGCCTCGCACCTCCCTATCTCTGTAATTGCCTCCAGACCCACAACCCCCCGAGATGTCTGCACTCCTCTAACTCTGCCCTCTTGAGCATCCCTGATTACAATCGCTCCACCATCGGTTGGCCGTGCCTTCAGCTGCCTGGGCCCCAAGCTCTGGAACTCCCTCCCTAAACCTCTCCGCCTCTCCACCTCTCTTTCCTCCTGCAAGATGTTCCTTAAAACATACCTCTTTGACCAAGCCTGTGCTAATTTCTACTTATGCGGCTCGGTGTCAAATTTTAATCGCATAATACTCCTGTGAAGCACCTTGGGGCGTTTCACTACGTTAAAGGCATTATATAAATACAGGTTGTTATTGTTATTGTTGTAAATCTCTCTGTCTCTCTACATCTCTCTCCTTTAGCATGCTCCTTAAAACCTCCCTCTTTGATCAAACGTTTGGTCACCTGTGCTAATAACTCTTTATATGGCTCAGTGTCAATTTCTTTTTGATAACTTCCCTGTGAAGCACCTTGGGAAGTTTCACTACGTTAAAGGCACTATGTGAATACAAGTTGTTGTGGATTGGAGAGAAGGTTGAAATAAAGGGATATAGGAACTGCACGAATAAATGTGAATAGAACTATTAGCTCAAATGGTGCGTAACTGCTGACAGGGGTACTTTGGGCCAAATGTACTGTTTCTCTGGTGTAACTACTACGTATGATGTGCCGAGATGTTAAAGCTGTCTCCAAGCTGCAGACTTACAGCGTCCATGGAAATATGAACTGCAGATTGGCACCAGGAAGTGTTCAAAGGAGATTCAATCTCCCCGACATTAAGTGAAGAATTTTCTCAGAGTTTCCACTCCTCAAAGTTTTCCCCGTCAATCGACGACCTATTGGGAGCACCGCATCCACCAGCATGGATCAACACTGAGATCACAATCTACTTGCACACCACGATTCATAAAGTGGGACTCACACATGCTGACCAAGCACAAACCCACAGCGCACTGACATTCTATGGTCTTAATGTATCTTCTCTTTATCCCATTGTTTATAGATTGGCTCCTCGCTCCAATCATCACAGTGTGTTTACTCGTTCCCAGTGTATTTACTCTCCCAGTGTTCCCAGTCTATTTACTCTCCCAGTGTTCCCAGTATATTTACTCTCTTCCAGTGTTCCCAGTGTATTTAATCTCCCAGTTTCCGAGTGTATTTATTCTCTCAGTGTTCCCAGCTTATTTACTCTCTGCCAATGTTCCCAGTGTATTTACTCCCCCAGTGTTCCTAGTGTATTTAATCTCCCTGTGTTCCCAGTGTATTTAATCTACCAGTGTTCCCAGTATATTTAATCTCACAGTGTTCCCAGTGCATTTACTTTTCCAGTGTTCACAGCGTGTTTACTATCCTAGTGTTCCCAGTGTATTTCCTCTCTTCCAGTGTTCCCAGTGTTTTTACTCTCTCCCAGTGTTTGCAGTGCATTTACTCTCTCCTAGTGTTCCCAGTGTATTTACTCTCGCAGTGTTCCCAGTGTATTTACACTCTCTCTGTTCTCAGTGTATTTAATTACTCAAAGTTTATTTACTCTCCCAATGTTCCCAGCATAATTACTTTTCCAGTGTTCCCAGTATATTTACTCTCCGTGTTACCAATGTATTTACACTCCCAAAGCTCCCAGTGCATTTACTCTCCCAGTGTCCCCAGTATAGTTACTCTCCCTGTGTTCCCAATGTATTTATTTTCCAGTGTTCTCAATGTATTTACTCTCCCCAGAGTTCCCAGTTTATTTACTCTCCCAGTGTTCCCAGTGTACTTATTCTCCCAGTGTTCCCAGTGTATTTACTGTCCCAGTGTATTTATTCTCCCAGTGATCTCAGTGTATTTACTCTCTCCGTGTTCCCAGTTTATTTACTCTCCCAGTGTTTTCAGTATATTTAATCTCTCCCAGTGTATTTATTCTCCCAGAGTTCCCAGTGTACTTACTCCCTCCCAGTGTTCCCAGTGTATTGACTCTGTCGCAGTGTTTGCAGTGTATTTACTCTCCCAGTGTTCCCAGTGTATTTTTTTGCTCCCAGTGTTCCCAGTTTATTTGCTCTCCCAGTGATCCCAGTGTACTTACTCTCTCAGTGTTCCAAGTGTATTTACTCTCTCCCAGTGTTCGCAGTGTAGTTATTCTCTCCGTGTTTCCAGTTTATTTAATCTCTCCCACTGTTCACAGTGTATTTACTGTTCCAGTGTTTCCATCGTATTTACTGTGGCTGTGATTCCAGCGTATTTACTCTCTCTGCATTCGCAGTGTATTTACTCCCTCCCAGTGTTCCCAGTGTAGTTACTCTCTCCCAGTGTTCCCATTGTATTTACTCTCCCTCTATTCCGAGTGTATTTACTATCCCAGTGTTCCCAGTGTATTTACTCTGGCAGTGCATTTATTCTCCCAGTGATCCCAGTGTATTTACTCTCTCAGTGTTCCCAGTGTATTTACTTTCCCAGCATTCTCAGTGTATTTAATCTCCCTCAGTGTAGTTACTCTCCCAGAGTTCCCAGTGTATTTACTCACTCCCAGTGTTCCCAGTGAATTTACTCTCCCAGTGTTCCCAGTACATTTACTCTCTCCCAGTGTTCACGGTGTATTTACTCTCCCAGTGTTCCCAATGTATTTGCTGTCCCAGTGTTCCATGTATATTTATGTTCAATGTGTTCCCAGTATACTTACTGTCTCCCAGTGTATTTACGCTCCCAGTTTCCCCAGTGTATTTAATCTTTCTGTGTTCCCAATGTATTTACTCTGTCAGTGTTCCCTGTGTATTTACTCTCCCAGAGGTCTCAGTATATTTACTCCCTCCCAGTGTTCCCAGTGTATTTATTCTCCCAGTGTTCCCAGTGTATTTACTCTCCCAGTGTTACCAATGCATTTATTCTCCCAATGCTCCCAGTGCATTTACTCTCCCAGTGTCCCCAGTATAGTTACTCTCCCTGTGTTCCCAATGTATTTATTTTCCAGTGTTCTCAGTGTATTTACTCTCCCCAATGTTCCAAGTTTATTTACTCACCCAGTGTTCCCAGTGTACTTATTCTCCCAGTGTTCCCAATGTATTTACTCTCCCAGTATATTTATTCTCCCAGTGATCCCAGTGTATTTACTCTCTGTGTTCCCAGTGTACTTACTCTCCAAGTGTTCTCAGTATATTTAATCTCTCCCAGTGTATTTACTCTCCCAGAGTTCCCAGTGTACTTACTCCCTCCCAGTGTTCCCAGTGTATTGACTCTCTCCCGGTGTTCGCAGTGTATTTACTCTCCCAGTGTTCCCAATGTATTTTTTCTCTCCCAGTGTTCCCAGTTTATTTGGTCTCCCAGTGATCCCAGTGTAATTACTCTTTCAATGTTCCAAGTGTACTTACTCTCTCCCAGTGTTCGCAGTGTAGTTACTCTCTCCGAGTGTTTGCAATGTATTTAATCTCTCCCACTATTCACAGTGCATTTACTGTTTCAGTGTTTCCATCGTATTTACCCTCCCAGTGTTCCCAGTGTATTGACTCTCTCCCAGTGTTCGCAGTGTATTTACTCTCCCAGTGTTCCCAGTGCATTTTCTCTCTCCCAGTGTTCCCAGTTTATTTGCTCTCCCAGTGATCCCAGTGTACTTAATCTCTCAATGTTCCAAATGTATTTACTCTCTCTCAGTGTTCGCAGTGTAGTTACTCTCTCCTAGTGTTTCCAGTGTATTTAATCTCTCCCACTGTTCACAGTGTATTTACTGTTCCAGTGTTTCCATTGTATTTACCCTCCCAGTGTTTCCAGCATATTTACTTTTCCAATGTTCCCAGTGTATTGACTCTCCCAGTGTTCCCAGTGTATTTACTCTGGCCGTGATTCCAGCGTATTTACTCTCTCTGCATTCACAGTGTATTTACTCCCTCCCAATGTTCCCAGTGTATTTACAATCTCCCAGTGTTCCCACTGTATTTAGTCTCCCTCTATTCCTAGTGTAGTTACTCTCCCAGAGTTCCCAGTGTATTATAGTCTCTCCCAGTGTTCGCAGTGTATTTACTGTCCAAGTTACCCAGTATTGTTACTCTCCCAGAAGTCCCAGTATATTTACTCCCTCCCAGTGTTCCCAGTGTATTTATTCTCCCAGAGTTCCCAGTTTACTTACTCTCCCAGTGTTCGCAGTGTACTTATTCGCCCAGTGTTCCCAGTGTATTTACTCTCCCAGTGTATTTATTCCCCCAGTGATCCCAGTGTATTTACTCTCTCAGTGTTCCCAGTGTATTTACTCTCCCAGTGTTCCAAGTATATTTAATCTCTCCCAGTGTATTTACTCTCCCAGAGTTCCCAGTGTACTTACCCCCTCCCAGTGTTCCCAGTGTATTGACTCTCTCCCAGTGTTGCCAGCATATTTTCTCTCTCCCAGTGTTCCCAGTTTATTTGGTCTCACAGTGATCCCAGTGTAATTACTCTCTCAATGTTCCAAGTGTACTTACTCTCTCCCAGTATTCGCAGTGTAGTTACTCTCTCCTAGTGTTTCCAGTGTATTCAATCTCTCCCACTATTCACAGTGCATTTACTGTTCCAGTGTTTCCATCGTATTTACCCTCCCAGTGTTCCCAGCGTATTTACTTTCCCAATGTTACCAGTGTATTGACTCTCCCAGTGTTCCCAGTGTATTTACTCTGGCTGTGATTCCAGTGTATTTATGCTCTCTGCATTCCCAGTGTATTTACTCTCCCCAGTGTTCCCAGTGTATTTACTCTCTCCCAGTGTTCCCACTGTATTTAGTCTCCCTCTAATCCTAGTGTATTTACTCTCCCAGAGTTCCCAGTGTATTATAGTCTCTCCCAGTATTTGCAGTGTATTTACTGTCCAAGTTACCCAGTATTGTTACTCTCCCAGAGGTCCCAGTATATTTACTCCCTCCCAGTGTTCCCAGTGTATTTATTCTCCCAGTGTTCCCAGTTTACTTACTCTCCCAGTGTTCCCAGTGTACTTATTCTCCTATTGTTCCCAGTGTATTTACTCTCCCAGTGTATTTATTCTCCCAGTGATCCCAGTGTATTTACTCTCTCAGTGTTCCCAGTGTATTTACTCTCCCAGTGTTCCAAGTATATTTAATCTCTCCCAGTGTATTTACTCTCCCGGATTTCCCAGTGTACTTACTCCCTACCAGTGTTCCCAGTGTATTGACTCGCTCCCAGTGTTCCCAGCATATTTTCTCTCTCCCAGTGTTCCCAGTTTATTTGGTCTCCCAGTGATCCCAGTGTAATTACTCTCTCAATGTTCCAAGTGTACTTACTCTCTCCCAGTGTTTGCAGTGTAGTTACTCTCTCCTAGTGTTTCCAATGTATTTAATCTCTCCCACTATTCACAGTGCATTTACTGTTCCAGTGTTTCCATCGTATTTACCCTCCCAGTGTTCCCAGCATATTTACTTTCCCAATGTTACCAGTGTATTGACTCTCCCAGTGTTCCCAGTGTATTTACTCTGGCTGTGATTCCAGTGTATTTACGCTCTCTGCATTCCCAGTGTATTTACTCTCCCCAGTGTTCCCAGTGTATTTACTCTCTCCCAGTGTTCCCACTGTATTTAGTCTCCCTCTAATCCTAGTGTAGTTACTCTCCCAGAGTTCCCAGTGTATTATAGTCTCTCCCAGTATTCGCAGTGTATTTACTGTCCAAGTTACCCAGTATTGTTACTCTCCCAGAGGTCCCAGTATATTTACTCCCTCCCAGTGTTCCCAGTGTATTTATTCTCCCAGTGTTCCCAGTGTACTTATTCTCCTAGTGTTCCCAGTGTATTTTCTCTCCCAGTGTATTTATTCTCCCAGTGATCCCAGTGTATTTACTCTCTCAGTGTTCCCAGTGTATTTACTCTCCCAGTGTTCCAAGTATATTTAATCTCTCCCAGTGTATTTACTCTCCTGGATTTCCCAGTGTACTTACTCCCTACCAGTGTTCCCAGTGTATTGACTCTCTCCCAGGGTTCCCAGCATATTTTCTCTCTCCCAGTGTTCCCAGTTTATTTGGTCTCCCAGTGATCACAGTGTAATTACTCTCTCAATGTTCCAAGTGTACTTACTCTCTCCCAGTGTTCGCAGTGTAGTTACTCTCTCCTAGTGTTTCCAATGTATTTAATCTCTCCCACTATTCACAGTGCATTTACTGTTCCAGTGTTTCCATCGTATTTACCCTCCCAGTGTTCCCAGCGTATTTACTTTCCCAATGTTACCAGTGTATTGACTCTCCCAGTGTTCCCAGTGTATTTACTCTGGCTGTGATTCCAGTGTATTTACGCTCTCTGCATTCCCAGTGTATTTACTCTCCCCCGTGTTCCCAGTGTATTTACTCTCTCCCAGTGTTCCCACTGTATTTACTCTCCCTCTATTCCTAGTACATTTATTCTCCCAGTGTTCCCAGTGTATTTACTCTGGCGATGTTCCCAGTGTATTTACTTTCCCAGTGTTCCCAGTGTATTTACTCTCCCAGCGTTCTCAGTGTATTTAATCTCCCCCAGTGTAGTTACTCTCCCAGAGTTCCCGGTGTATTTACTCCCTCCCAATGTTCCCAGTACATTTACTCTCTCCCAGTGTTCACGGTGTATTTACTCTCCCAGTGTTCCCAATGTATTTGCTGTCCCAGTGTCCCATGTATATTTACGTTCAAAGTGTTCCCAGTATACTTACTGTCTCCCAGTGTATTTACGCTCCCAGTTTCCCCAGTGCCTTTAATCTTTCTGTATTCCCAGTGTATTTACTCTCTGTCAGTGTTCCCTGTGCATTTACTCTCCCAGTTTTCCCAGTATATTTACTCACTCCCAGTGTTCCCAGTGTAATTGCTCTCCCAGTGTTCCCAGTTTATTTAATCACCCAATGCTCCCAGTGTATTTACTCTCCCAGTGCTACCAATGTATTTAATCTTCCAGTGTTCCCAGTGTATTTTTTATCTCCCAGTGTTCCCAGTTTATTTACTCTCCCAATGTTCCCAGTGTATTTACTCTCCCAGTGTTCCCAGTGTATTTATTCTCCCTATGTTCGAAGTGCATTTACTCTCCTAGTTTTCCCAGTATATTTACTCTCCCAGTCTTCCCAGTGCATTTACTCTCTGCCAGGGTTCCCAGTGTATTTACTCTCTCCCAGTGTTCGCAGTATATTGACTCTGTGTTCCCAGCGCATTTACTCTCTCCCAATGTTCCCAGTGCATTTAATTTCCCCAGTGTTCCCAGTGTATTTAATCTCCTTGTGTTCCCAGTGTATTTACTCTCTCAGCTTTCCCAGTGTATTTACTCTCCCGGTGTTCCCAGTGTATATACTCTCTCCCAGTGTTTCCAGTTCATTTACTCATCTCCATCACTGACCCTTGCCCCCCATTTCTTCTCTATCTTATTTTCTTTTGACATCTTTGTCTCCCCGTTCCCGTCCTGCTGCCCCTGTAAGGGTCCTGCCTCTTGCACCCTCTCCTTGTCTTGCCCCCTCCTGCTCCCCGACTGCCCGTCTTTCTTTGGAGTACTTACAATTAACCCGCACCCCGCTGGCGCCTCCGCTCCCCGCACGGACACCCGATTTTTTCGGGAAAGCGAGGCCGTGATATGGCTCGACTCTGCCCTTGATCTGTGCTGCTCTCCACTGCCTTTGTCCTTTACCACCATACTTGGTGTGTTTCGCATCCTGTTCTCAGCTCCGCAATTTTCTGCCGCTGCTTGCGCTCTTTCCTCATTCCGTTCTCCGGCTGTGTCCTCCGCCTGCTCCACTCCTCCGGCCTCTCCATTCACACCTCCTGCTCTTTCTCCCAACTCCTCATCACTCAAAGGGCTTCCTCCTGCCTCACACTCGCAGTGGGTGGGGCCTTTGTGACACACCCCCACAGTCTCTGGGGTTCCGAGCAATGTGTCCCGACTCGCCGCAGTTATAACAGTACAGGTCTGGATAGCTTCTTACTAAATGGTCGTGTCCAAGACAGTAATAGCAAACCTTCACCTGGTTATCATGCAATACCTGGAAATACTGCACTCCTTCCATTGTCTCGAATTCCATGCTGTAGCATAATGACTTCACCCCCTCTGAGAACCGCACCTTTACATTATGGGTTCCGTCGGCTACCCGTGTTCCGGGATAGTCTCTCCTCTTTATTACCGAGCAATTTTTATAGCCCACGACTTCAACATTTTTATTGGCACATCGTCCTGAATATAAATCAGCAGGATTAAGAATACCAGCACCCCGTCAGAATACAGCAAAGGTAGATCCAAGAACTATCACCAACCCTCAGGCTCAGTAAAAGTCTTTCCACCCCCCTCGGCCACTGACCGTCACCTGGAACCCAACATTCGGCTTTGGTTGGCAGGCAAAGCAGCTTCCCTCACTGCAGTCCTCATGTACCGCCAGGGTGATATCCTAAGCTCGTATCTCCTTATCCTCTCACTGAACCACCACCGTGTTTTCTTTCCTAAACCTCCTGGGGTCCCAGGCCAAATCTTTGCGCCTTTTATTTTCCCTTCCTCCCAACATTTTCTCCCCAGTTAAATACATCCTGGGAACATTGCCCTCTGAGGGGGCTCCACTCCGCTCTGCTGTTTAAGGGCCAAAAAGGCCCAAAAGCCTGAAAAAATGCCCCAACACCAACTTTTTACAAACTCACTCCAACTCCCTGCAGTAATTTAACGCCCAGAAGCACCTGCTCACTCCTAGCCTCTCCCACCTTGAGAGTGCTACCCACTAAGCCACAGCAGACACAGAGGAGTTTCCTCCTCCAGGACTCTCCTGGGCCTAGCCAAGGTGGCCATTAACTGGTCCAGGCAGTGGGCGGTCGAGGGGGTTGTTCAGCCCCAACTGCCTGCCTCTCTTCTGCGGTTACGTTCGAGCCAGGGTGTCCCTGGAGATGGAGCACGCGGTGTCCACCGGTACGCTCGTGGCCTTCCCTGCGAGGTGGGCGCCGGAGGGACTGGAGTGCATCATCACCCCCGGCAACCAAATTTTAATTTGGTCCATTGAATGTTAAAAGTTAGATTTGTTTAATTTGACGGTTTTAATGCCCTTTTAAGATGGGGACACTTGATTTATTGTTTTGCATTAAATTAGTTGGGGGCTTGATTTTAACCTATCCTGCCCAGGGGAGGGAGGGACTGGGGTGAGTTTGGATCCAAAAGTCGACAATGAAAACCATGTAAACTCAGACAGGATGGGCAACTGATCTGAACCCACTGTCTTTCGCACTGGACGGGTTAGGTGAAAGGTAAGGTTGTCGATGTGAAGCATTTATTAAGGAGCTGAATAAACATCCAGTTAATAGTGGAGCAAAGCCCATCATGTCACCATTGGCAGCCATGCCTTCAGCTGCGAGAGCACCCGCTAGAATTCCGTCCGTAAATCTGGCTGGTCTCCCACATTCTACCCTACGTAAACTAGAGGTGATCCAAAATTCGGCTGCCTGTGTCCGAACTTGCACCAAGTCCAGCTCACCCATCACCTCTGTGCTCACCGACCTGCATTATCTCCCGGTTAAGCAATGCCTCAATTTCAAAATTCTCCTGCTTGTTTACAAATCCCTACATGGCCTGGCACCTCCCTATCTCTGTGATCTCCTCCAGACCCACAACCCCCAGAGGGGGTCAGAGGGTCGAGTAAGAAGTAGGAACTGAGGGAAATCCTTCGTAGTTGGGAAATTGTGTTGGGGAAATTAATGGGATTGAAGGCCGATAATTCCCCAGGACCTGATGGTCTGCATCCCAGAGTACTTAAGGAGGTTGCCTTGGAAATAGCGGATGCATTGACAGTCATTTTCCAACATTCCATAGACTCTGGATCAGTTCCTATGGAGTGGAGGGTAGCCAATGTAACCCCACTTTTTAAAAAAGGAGGGAGAGAGAAAACAGGGAATTGTAGACCTGTCAGCCTGACATCGGTAGTGGGTAAAATGATGGAATCATTTATTAAGGATGTCATAGCAGCGCATTTGGAATGAGATGATATGATAGGTCAAAGTCAGCATGGATTTATGAAAGGGAAATCATGCTTGACAAATCTTCTGGAATTTTTTGAGGATGTTTCCAGCAGAGTGGACAAGGGGGAACCAGTTGATGTGGTGTATTTGGACTTTCAGAAGGCTTTCGACAAGGTCCCACACAAGAGATTAATGTGCAAAGTTAAAGCACATGGGATTGGGGGTAGGGTGCTGACGTGGATTGAGAACTGGTTGGCAGACAGGAAGCAAAGAGTAGGAGTAAATGGGTACTTTTCAGAATGGCAGGCAGTGACTAGTGGGGTACCGCAAGGTTCTGTGCTGGGGCCCCAGCTGTTTACATTGTACATTAATGATTTAGACGAGGGGATTAAATGTAGTATCTCCAAATTTGCGGATGACACTAAGTTGGGTGGCAGTGTGAGCTGCGAGGAGGATGCTATGAGGCTGCAGAGTGACTTAGATAGGTTAGGTGAGTGGGCAAATGCATGGCAGATGAAGTATAATGTGGACAAATGTGAGGTTATCCACTTTGGTTGTAAAAGCAGAGAGACAGACTATTATCTGAATGGTGACAGATTAGGAAAAGGGGAGGTGCAACGAGACCTGGGTGTCATGGTACATCAGTCACTGAAGGTTGGCATGCAGGTACAGCAGGCGGTTAAAAAAGCAAATGTCAAGTTGGCCTTCATAGCGAGGAGATTTGAGTGCAGGGACAGGGAGTTGTTACTACAGTTGTACAGGGCCCTGGTGAGGCCCCACCTGGAGTATTGTGTACAGTTTTGGTCTCCTAACTTGAGGAAGGACATTCTTGCTATTGAGGGAGTGCAGCGAAGGTTCACCAGACTGATTCCCGGGATGGCGGGAGTGACATATCAAGAAAGATAAACTGGGCTTGTATTCACTGGAGTTCAGAAGAATGAGAGGGGATCTCATGGAAACGTTTAAAATTCTGACGGGTTTAGACAGGTTAGATGCAGAAAGAATGTTCCTTATGTTGGGGAAGTCCAGAACCAGGGGTCACAGTCTAAGGACAAGGGGTAAGCCATTTAGGACCGAGATGAGGAGAAACTTCTTCACCCAGAGAGTGGTGAACCTGTGGAATTCTCTACCACAGAAAGTTGTTGAGGCCAATCCACTAAATATATTCAAAAAGGAGTTAGATGAAGTCCTTACTACTAGGGGGATCAAGGGGTATGGTGAGAAAGCAGGAATGGGGTACTGAATTTGCATGTTCAGCCATGGACTCATTGAATGGCGGTGCAGGCTCGAAGGGCCGAATGGCCTACTCCTGCACCTATTTTCTAAGTTTCTATGTTTCTATGATTCTATGTTTCTATGTTTCTATGTCTATGTTTCTATATTTATATGTTTCTATGCGATGTCTGCGCTCTTCAAATTCTGCCCTCTTGAGCATCCCTGATTACAATCGCTCCATCATCGGTGGCCGAGCCTTCATTTGCCTTGGCCCCAACTCTGGAACTCCCTCCCTAAATCTCTCCGCCTCTCCACCTCTCTTTGCTCCTTCAAGATGCTCCTTAAAACATACCTCTTTGACCAAGCCTGTGCTAATTTCTACTTAAGCGGCTCGGTGTCAAATTTTAATAACATAATACTCCTGTGAAGCACCTTGGGACTTTTCACTACGTTAAAGGCGTTATATAAATAGAGGTTGTTATTGTTTTTGTTGTAAATCTCTCTGTCTCTCTACTTCTCTCTCCTTCAACATGCTCCTTAAAACCTCCCTCTTTCATGAAACATTTGGTCACCTGTGCTAATAACTCTTAATGTTGCTCAGTGTCAAAATTTTTTTGATAACTTTCCTGTGATGCACAAAGGGACAGGCGATGGTCTCCGTTGCCCTCAACCCAAACGTTACTTGGATAAGGCACTATATAAATACAAGTTGCTGTGGATTGGAGAGAAGGTTGAAATAAAGAGATATGGGAACTGCACTAATAAATGTGAATAGAACTATTAGCTCAAATGGTGCGTAACTGCCGACAGGGGTACTTTGGGCCAAATGTACTGTTTCTCTGGTGTAACTACTACGTACGATGTGCCGAGATGGTAAAGCTGTGTCCAAGCTGCAGACTTACAGCGTCCATGGGAATATGAACTTCAGATTGGCACCAGGAAGTGTTCAAAGGAGATTCAATCTCCCCGACATTAAGTGAAGAATTTTCACAGAGTTTCCACTCCTCAAAGTTTTCCCCGTCAATCGACGACCTATTGGGAGCACCGCATCCACCAGCATGGGTCAACACTGAGTTCAGAATATACTTGCACACCACGATAGATAAAGTTGGTCTCACACGTGCTCACCCAGCACAAATTCACAGCGCACTGACAAACTATGGTTTTAATCTATCTTCTCTCTATCCCATTGTTTACAGATAGGCACCTCACTCCAATAATCACAGTGTATTTACTCTCCCAGTGGTCCCACTGTATTTCCTCTATCCCAGTGTTCATAGTATATTTACTCTCCTGCAGTGTTCAGTGAATTTATTCTCCCAGTGTTCCCTGTGTAGTTAATCTCTCCCAGTGTTCCCAGTGTATTCATTCTCCCAGTGTTCACAGTGTATTCACTCTCCCAGTGTTCCCAGTGTAATTACTCTCCCAGTGTTCACAGTGTATTTTCATTCTCCCACTGTTCCCAGTGTATTCACTCTCCCAATAATCCCAGTGTATTTACTCTCCCAGTGTTCCCAGTGTATTTACTCTCTCCCACTTTTCCCAGTGTATTTACTCTCCCAGTAATCCCAGTGTATTTACTCTCCCGCTGTTCCCAGTGTATTTACTCTCCCAGTGTTCTCATTGTATTTACTCTCCCGCTGTTCCCAGTGTATTTACTCTCCCAGTGTTCTCAGTGTATTTACCGTCCCAGTGTTTCGATCATATTTGGTATCCCAGTATTCCCAATGTGTTTACTTTCCCAGTTTTCCAAGTGTAGTTACTCTCCCAGTGTTCCCAGTGTATTTACTCTCCCAAAGTGTGCGCAGTGCATTTATTTCTACAGTGTTCACAGTTTATTTAGTTTCCCAGTCTTCCCAGTGTATTTAATCTCCCAGAGTTCCCAGTGCATTTAATCTCTCCCAGAGTATTTAATTTCCAAGTGTTACCAGTGTATTTACTCACCCAGTATTCCCAGTCTATTTACTCTCCCAGTGTTTGCAGGGAACTTACTCTCTCCCAGTGTTCCCAGAGTACTTAATCTCCAAGTTTCCCCAGTTTATTTATTCTCCCAATATTCCCAGCCTATTTGCTCTCGCCCAGTATTCCCAACGTATTTACTGTCCCACTGTTCCCAGTGATTTACTATCCCAGTGTTCCCAGTGTATTTACTCTTCCAGCGTTCGCAGTGTATTTACTCTGGCAGTGGTCCCAGCGTATTTACTCTCTTTGTGTTCCCAGTGTATTTGCTCTCTCCCAGTGATCCCAGTGTATTAATCTCCCAGTGTTCCCAGTGTATTTGCTCTCTCCCAGTGTATGCAGTGTATTTACTCTCTCCTATTTTTCCCAGTGTTTTTACTCTCCCAGTGTTCCCAGTGTATTTACTGTTCCAATGTTTCGATCATATTTACTCTCCCAGTGTTCCCAGCATATTTACTTTCCCAGTTTTCCCAGTTTATTTACTCTCCCAGTGTTCCCAGTGTATTTACTTTTCCAGCATTCACAGTGTATTAACTCTGGCGGTGTTCCCAGTGTATTTATTCTCTTTGTGTTCCCAGTGTATTTGCCCTCTCCCAGTGATCCCAATGTATTAATCTCCCAGTGTTCCCAGTGTAATTTCTCTCTCCCAGTGTACGCAGTGTATTTACTCGCTCCCATTTTCTCCAGTGTATTTACTCTCCCAGTGTTCCCAGTGTATTTACTGTTCCAATGTTTTGATCATATTTACTCTCCCAGTGTTCCCAGCGTATTTACTTTCCCAGTTGTTCCTAGTTTATTTACTCTCCCAGTGATCCCAGTGTATTTACTCTCCCACTGTTCGCAGTGTATTAATCTGGCAGTGTTCCAATCATATTTACTCTCTCTGTGTTCCCAGTGTGCTTACTCTCTCCAAGTGTTCCCAGTGTATTTACTCTCCCAGTGTTCCCAGCGTATTTACTCCCACAGTGTTCCCAGTGTCTTTAATCTTCCTGTGTCCCCAGTGTATTTAAACTCCCAGTGTTCCCAGCATTTTTCCTCTCTCCCAGTATTGCCAGTGTAGTCACTCTCTCCCAGTGTTCCCATTGTATTTTATCTCCTGGTGATCCCAGTGTATTTACTCTCCCAGTGATCCAAGTATATTTACTCTCCCAGTGTTCCCGGTGTATTTATTCTCGCAATATTCCCAGTGTATTTACTGTTCCAGTTTTTCGATCCTATTTACTCTCCCAGTGTTACCAGCATATTTACTTTCCCAGTGTTTGCAGTGTATTTACTCTGGCACCGTTCCCAGTTTATTTACTCTCTCTGTGTTCCCACTGTATTTACTCTCTCCCAATGTTCCCAGTGTATTTACTCTCCCATTGTTACCAGTGTATTTACACTCTCCCACTGTTCCCAGAGTATTTACTCTCCCAGTGTTTCCAGTGTATTTACTCTCCCAGTGTTCCCAATCTTTTTACTCTCACAGTATTCCCAGTGTATTTACCCTCTGCCACTGTTCCCAGTGTATTTATTGTCCCACTGATCTCATTGTATTTATTCTCCCAGTGATCCGAGTGTATTTTCTCTCCCAGTGATCCGAGTGTATTTTCTCTCCCAGTGTTCCCCGTTGATTTACTCTCCCTGTGTTCCCAGCGTATTTACTGTTCCAGTGTTTTGACCATTTTTACTGTCCCAGTGTTCCCATTGTATTTACACTCCCAGTGTTCACAGTGTATTTACTCTGGCAGTATTCCCAGCGTATTTACTCACTCTTTGTTCACAGAGTATTTGCTCTCTCCCAGTGTTCCCAGTGGATTTAATGTCCCAGTTTTCCCATTTTTGTTATTCTCCCTGTGTTCCCAGTGCATTTGCTCTCTATGTTCCCAGTGTATTTACTCTCTCTCAGTCTTCCCAGTGCATTTACTCTCTCCCAGTGTATTTATAATCCCAGAGTTCCCAGTATATTTACTCTCTCAGTGTTCCCAGTGTAGTTACTCTCCCAGTGTTCGTAGTGTATTTACTCTCCCAGTGTTCCCAGTGTATTTACTCTCCCAGTGTATTTATTCTCCCAGTGTTCCCAGTGTATTTACTCTCTCAGTGTTCCCAGTGTATTTACTCTCCCAGTGTTCTCAGTGTATTTAATCTCTCAAAGTTTATTTACTCTCCCAGATTTCCCAGTGTACTTACTCCCTTCCAGTGTCCCCAGTGTATTTACTCTCTCCGAGTGTTTGCAATGTATTCACTCTCCCAGTGTTCCCAGTGTATATACTCTCCCAATGTTCCCAGTGTATTTACTCTCCCAGTGTTCGTTGTGTATTTACTCTTCGAGTGTTCCCAGTGTATTTACTCTCCCAGTGTATTTACTCTCCCAGTGTTCCCACTACATTTACTCTCTCCCCGTGTTCATAGTGTAAATACTCTCCCAGTGAACCCAGTGTACTTACTCTCCCAGTGTTCCTAGTGTATTTGCTCGCTCCCAGTGTTCGCAGTGAAGTTACTCTTTCCTCGTGTTCCCAAAGTATTTAATCTCTCCCACTGTTCAGAGTGTATTTACTGTTCCAGTGCTTCATCGTATTTACTCTCCCAGTGTCCCCAGCGTATTTACTATCCCAATGTTCCCAGTGTATTGAATCTCGCAGCGTTCCCAGTGTAGTTGCTCTCCCAGTGTTCACAGTGTATTTACTCTGGCAGTGATCCCAGCCTATTTACTCTCTCTGAATTCCCAGTGTATTCACTCCCTCACAGTCTTCCCAGTATATTTGCTCTCTCCCAGTGTTCCGCTGTATTTACTCTCCCAATGTTCCCAGTGTGTTTACTCTCCCAGTGTTTCCAGTGTATTTACTGTGCCAGCGTTCTCAGTGTATTTAATCTCTCCCAGTGTATTTATTCTCCCGGAGTTCCAAGTGTATTTACTCCCTCCCAATGTTCCCAGTGTATTTAACCTCATAGTGTTCCCAGTACATTTACTCTCTCTGTGTTCCCGATGTTTTTACTCTCGCAGTATTCCCAGCGTATTTACTCTCTCCCAGTGTTCCCAGCGTATTCATTCTCCCAGCGTTCGCAGTAAATTTACTCTGTGTTCCCAGCGCATTTACTCTCTCCCAGTGTTCCCAGTGTATTTACTTGCCCCTGTGATCCCAGTGTATTTAATCTACCAGTGTTCCCAGTATATTTACTCTCACAGTGTTCCCAGTGTGTTTACTCTCTCAGTGTTCCCAGTGTATTTACTCTCCCTGTGTTCCCAGCGTATTTACTCTCCCAATGTTACCAGTATATTTACTCTCACAGTGTTCCCAGTGTATATGCTTTCTCCCAGTGTGCCAGTAAATTTACTCCCCCAGTGTTCCCAGAATGTTTATTCCCTCAATGTTCCCAGTGTATTTACTCTCTCCCAGTATTCCCAGTGTATTTACTCTCTCCCAGCGTTCCCAGTTTATTTAGTCTCCCAATCTTCCCAGTATATTTAATCTCCCAGTTTTCCCAGTGTATTTACTCTCCCAGTTTTCCCAGTGTATTTATTCTTTCCCAGTGTTCCCAGTGTATTTAATCTCCCAGTGTTCTCAGTGTATTTAATCTTTCCCAGTGTATTTACTCTCCCAGAGCTCCCAGTGTATTTACTCTCTTCCAGTGTTCCCGGTGTATTTATTCTCCCAGTGTTCCCAGTACATTTACTCCCTCCCAGTGTTTGCAGTGTATTTACTCTCCCAGTGTTCCTAGTGTATTTGCGCTCAAAATGTTCCCAGTGTACTTAATGTCTCCCAGTGTATTTACTCTCCCAGTATTCCCAGTTTATTTACTCTCCCAGTGTTCCCAGCTTATTTACTCTCTCAATGTTCCCTGTGTATTTACTCTCCCAGTGTTAGCAGTGTATTTACTCTCCTTGTGTTCCCAGTGTATATACTCTCTCCCAGTGTTCCCAGTTTATTTACTCTTCCCGTTTTCCCAGTGTGTCACTCCCCCAGTGTTGCAGTGTATTTACTCTCCCAGTGTTTCCAGTGTATTTATTGTCACAGTGTTCCCAGCATATTACCCTCCCAGTACCCCAGTGTATTTACTCTCTCCCAGTGTTCCCAGTGTATTTACTCTCATCCAGTGTTCCCAGTTTATTTACTATCCCAGTGTTCCCAGTGTATTTACTCTGCCAGTGTTCCCAATGCATTTAATTTCCCAGTGTTCCCAGTTTATTTACTCTCTCTCAGTGTTCCCAGTGTAATTAATCTCCCAAAGCTCCCAGGATACTCTCCCAGTGCTCCCAATGTATTTAATCTTCAAATGTTCGCAGTGTATTTTTACTCTCCCAGTGTTCCCAGTTTATTTACGATCCCAGTATTCCCCGTGTGTTTACTATCTCAGTGTTCCCAGTGTATGTACTCTCTCACTATTCCCAGTGTACTTACTCTCCCAGTGTTCCTAGTGTATTTACTCTCCCCTAGTGTTCGCAGTGTAGTTACTCTCTCCTAATGTTCCCAGTGTATTTAATCTCTCCCAATGTTCCGATTGTATTTACTGGTCCAGTGTTTCCATCATATTTATTCTGCCAGTGTTCCCAGCGTACTTACTTTCCGAATGTTGCCAGTGTGTTGACTCTCCCAGTGTTCGCAGTGAAGTTACTCTCCCAGTGTTCGCAGTGTATTTACTCTGGCAGTGTTCCCAGCGTAATTACTCTCCCTGCATTCCCAGTGTATTTACTCCATCCCAGTGTTCCCAGTGTATTTACTCTCTCCCAGTGTTCCCCGAGTATATACTCTCCCTGTGTTCCTAGTGTATTTGCTCTCCCAGTGTTCCCAGTGTAGTTACACTCCCAGTGTTCCCAGCGTATTTACTCCCCCGGGGTTCCCAGCGTATTTATTCTCCCAGTGTTCTCAGTGTATTTAATCGCTCCCAGTGTATTTAATCTCCCGGAGTTCCCAGTGTATTTACTCCCTCCCAATGTTCCCAGTGTATTTACTCTCACAGTGTTCCCAGTACATGTACTCTCCCAGTGTTCCCAGTGTATTTACGCTCAACGCGTTCCCAGTTTACTTACTGTCTCCCAGTGTATTTACTCTCCCAGTTTCCCCAGTGCATTTAATCTGTCTGTGTTCCTAGTGTCTCTGTGTTCCCTGTGTATTTACTGTCCCAGTGGTCGCAGTATATTTCCTGTGTTCCCAGCGCATTTACTCTCTCCCAATGTTCCCAGTGTACTTATCTCCCCCAGTGATCCCAGTGTATTTAATCTCCTTGTGTTTCCAGTGTATTTAATCTACCAGTGTTTCCAGTATATTTACTCTCACAGTGTTCCCAGTGTATTTACTCTCTTGTGTTCCCAGTTTATTTACTCTCCCAGTGTTCCCAGTGTGTTTATTCCCTCAGTGATCCCAGTGTATTTATTCTCTACCAGTGTTCCCAGTGTATTTACTCTCTCCCAGTGTTCCCAGTTTATTTACTCTCCCAGTGTTCCCAGTGTATTTACTCTCTCCCAGTATTCCCAGTGTATTTATTATCCCAGTGTTCCTATTGTATATAGTCTCTGTGTGATCGCAGTATACTTACTCTCCCAATTTTCTAGTGTATTTACTCTCTCCCATTGTTCGCAGTGTAGTTACTTTCTCCTAGTGTTCCCAGTGTATTTAATCTCTCCCAGTGTTCCCAGTGTATTTACTGTTACAGTGCTTCCATCGAATTTATTTCCCAGTGTTCCCAGCGTATTTACTTTCCCAATGTTTCCAGTGTATTAACTCTCCCAGTGTTCGCAGTGTATTTACTCTCCCAGTGTTCACAGTGTATTTATTCTGGCAGTGTTCCCAGCGTATTTACTCTCTCTGAATTCTCAGTGTATTTAGTCCCTTACAGTGTTCCCTGTGTATTTACTCTCCTTGTGTTCCTAGAGTATTTATTCTCCAAGTGTTCCCAGTGTAGTTACACTCCCAGTGTTCCCAGAGTATTTATGCTCCCACTATTCCCACTGTATTTACTCTCCCAGTGTTACCTGTTTATTTACTCTCCTAGTGTTCCCAGTGTATATACTCTCTCCTAGTGTTCCCAGTTTATTTACTCCCCCAGTGTTAGAGTATTTATTCGTTCCCAGTGTAATCGCTATCACAGTATTCCCTGTGTATTTATTGTCAGTGTTCCCAGTGTATTTACTCTTCCAGTGTTCCCAGCATATTATTCTCCCAGTATCCCCAGTGTATTTACTCTCCCAGTGTTCCCAGTGCATTTACTCTCCCAGTGTTACCAGTGTATGTATTCTCTCCCAGTATCCCAACTTTACTTGATCTTCCAGTTTTCCCCGTGTATTTTCTCTTATGTGTTCCTAGTGTATTTACTCTCCCAGTGTTCCCAGTGTAGTTACACACCCAGTGCTCCCAGAGTATTTAATCTCCCTCTGTTCCCACTGTATTTACTCTACCAGTTTTACCACTGTATTTACTCGCCCAGTGTTCCCAGTGTGTATACTCTCTCCTGGTGTTCCCAGTTTATTTACTCCCCCAGTATTACAGTGTATTTATTCTCTCCCAGTATTCCCAGTGTAATTCCTCTCACGTTGCTCCCAGTGTATTTATTGTCACAGTGTTCGCAGTGTATTTACTCTACCAGTGTTCCCAGCATATTATTCTTCCAGTATCCCCAGTGTATTTACTCTCCCCAAGTATTCCCAGTGTATTTGCACTCTTCCAATGTTCCCAGTTTAGTTACTCTCCCAGTATCTCAATGTATTTATTCTCCCAGTGTTCCCAGTGCATTTACTCTCCCAGTATTACCAGTGTATTTACTCTCTCCCAGTGTCCCAATTATACTTGATCTCCCAGTTTTCCCAGTGTATTTACTCTCCTAGTGTTCCCAAGCATATTTACTCTCTACTAATGTTCCCAGTGTATTTACTCCCTCAGTTTTCCCAGTGTCTTTAATCTCCCTGTCTTCATAGTGTATTTAAACTGCCAGTGCTCCCAGCGTATTTCCTCTCTCCCAATATTCCCAGTGTTGTTACTCTCGAAGTGTTTCCAGTGTATTTACTCTCCCTGTATTCCCAGTGTATTTACTCTCTGCCACTGTTCCCAGTTTATTAACTCTCCCAGTGATCCCAGTGTATTTACGCTCCCAGTGATCTGAGTGTATTTACTCTGCCAGTGATCCTAGTGTATTTAATCTCCCAGTGTTCCCAGTTTATTTACTCTCGCAGTGTTCCCAGTGTATTTACTGTTCCAGTTTTTCGTTCCTATTTACTCTCCCAGTTTTACCAGCGTATTTGCTTTAGCAGTGTTCCCAGTCGAATTACTCCCCCAGTGTTTCCATTATATTTACCCTCACACTGTTCACAGAGCATTTACTGTGGCGGTGTTCAGTGCATATTTATTCGCTCTCTGTTCCCAATGTATTTACTCTCTCCCAGTGTTCCCAGTGTATTTACTCTCCCAGTATTCCCCGTGTATTTACTCGCTCCCAGTGTTCCCAGTGTATTTACTCTTCCAGTGTTCCCCGTGTATTTACCCATTCCCACCATTCCAAGTGTATTTACTCTCCCAGTGGTCCCAATGTATTTACTCTCCCAGTGCTCCCAGTGTATTTACTCTCAGTGTTCCCAGTGTATTTACTCTCCCAGTGTCCACAGCATAATTACTATCCTAGTGCCCCCAGTTTATTTACTATCCCAGTGTTCCCAGTATATTTACTCTCCCAGTGTTCCCAGTGTATTTAATCTCTCAGTGCTCCCAGTGTGTTTACTCTCCCAGTGCTCCCAGTGTATTTTCTCTGCTAGTATTCCCAGTGTATTTACTCTCCCAGTGTTCCCAGTGTATTTAATCTCTCAGTGTTCCCAGTGTGTTTACTCTCCCAGTGTTCCCAGTGTATTTATTCTGTGCCACTATTCCCAGCGTATTTACTCTCCAAGTGATCCCAGTGTAATTGCTCTCACAGTGTTATAAGTTAATTTATTCTTCCAGTGTTTGCAGTTTATTTACTCCCCCAGTGTTTGCAGTGTATTTACTCTCCCAGTGTTCCCAGCGTATTTACTCTCCCAATATTCTCAGTGTATTTAATCTCTCAAAGTTTATTTACTCTCCCATATTTATTCTCGCAGTGTTCCCAGTGTATTTACTCTCTCAGTGTTCCCTGTGTATTTACTCTCCCAATATTCTCAGTGTATTTAATCTCTCAAAGTTTATTTACTCTCCCATATTTTTCAGTTTACATACTCCCTCCCAGTGTTCCTAGTGTATTTACCCTCCCAGTGTTACCAGTGTTTATACTCTCTCCCAGTGTTCCCAGTTCATTTACCCACCCAGTGTTCCCAGTTCATTTACTCACCCAGTGTTCCCAGTGTGTTTACTCCCCCAGTGTTACAGTGTATTTATTCTCTCCCAGTGGTCCCAGTGTAATTGCCCTCACAGTGTTCCCAGTGTATTTACTCGCCCAGTGTTTACAGTGTATTTACTCTGGCAGTGGTCCCAGCCTATTTACTCTATCTGCATTCCCAGTGTATTTACTCTTTCCCAGTGTTCCCAGGGTATTAACTCCCTCCCAGTGTATTTATTCTCCCGGAGTTCCCAGTGTATTTACTCCCTCCCAATGTTCCCAGTGTATTTACTCTCCCAGTATTCGAAGTGTGTTTACTCTCCCAGTGTTCGCAGTGCATTTACTCTGCCAGTGATCCCAGCAGTTTGGCTCTGCCTGGATTCTCAGTGCATTTGCTCCCTCACAGTGTTCCCAGTGAATGTACTCTCTCCCAGTGTTCCCACTGTATTTAATCTCCCTTTGTTCCTAGTGCATTTCCTCTCCCAGTATTACTAGTGTATCTATACTCCCAGAGCTCCCAGTTCATTTATTCCCCCGGTGTTCCCAGAGTATTGACTCTCTCATTGTTCCAAATGTATTTGTCTCAGTGTTCCAAGTGTATTTACTCACCCAGCGTTCTCAGTGTATTTTATCTCTCCCAGTGTATTTACTCTCCCAGAGATCCCCGTGTATTTACTCTCTTCCAATGTTCCCAGTGTATTTACTCTCCCAGTGTTCCCAGTACATTTACTCTCCCAGTGTTCCCTGTGTATTTACGCTCAAAGTGTTCCCAGTGTACTTACCGTCTCCCAGTGTATTTGCTCTCCTAGTTACCCCAGTGCATTTAATTCCTCTGTGTTCCTAGTGTATTTACTCTCTCTGTGTTCCCAGTGTATTTACTCTGCCAGTGTTCCCAGCGGCTTTACTCTCCCAGTGTTGGCAGCGTATTTACTCTCCCAGTGTTATCAGTATATTTTTCTCCCAATTTCCCCAGTGTATATACTCTCTGTGTTCCCAGTGTATTTTCTCTCTGTCAGTGTTCCCAGTGTATTTACTCTGCCAGTGTTCTCAGAGTATTTAATCTCTCCCAGTGTATTTACTCTCCCTGTGTTTCCAGTGTATATACTTGCTCAATGATCCTAGTTTACTTACTCTCCCAGTTTTCCTAGTGTATTTACTCTCTCCCAGTGTTCGCAGTGTAGTTACTCTCTCCCAGTGTTCCCAGTGTAGTTACTCTCTCCCAGTGTTCCCAGCGTACTTACTTTCCCAATATTCCCAGTGTATTTACTCTGCAGTGTTCCCAGCGTATTGCTCTCCCAGTGTCCTCAGTGCATTTACTCTCCCAGTTTTCCCAGTGTATTTACTCTCTTCCAGTGTTCCCAGTTTATTTACTACCCCAGTGTTCCCAGTGCATTTACTCTCTCAGTGTTCCCAGTGTATTTACTCTCCCAGTGTTCCCAGTGTATTTACTCTCTTCCAGTGTTCCCAGTTTATTTACTACCCCAGTGTTCCCAGTGTATTTACTCTTCCAGTGTTCCCAGTGTGTTTGCTTTCTGTGTTCCAAATGTATTTACTCTCAGTGTTCCCAGTTTATTTACTCTCCCGGTATTCCCAGTGTACTTAATCTTCCAGTGTTCACAGTGTATTTTTCCTCTCCCAGTGTTCCCAGTTTATTTACTCTCCCAATGTTCCCCAGTACATTTATTCTATCCCTGTATTCCTAGTATACTTACTCTCCCAGTGATCCCAGTGTACTTACTCTCCCATTGCTGCCAGTGTAATTACTCTCCCAGTGTTACCAGTGTATTTATTCTCCGAGTGTTCCTATTGTATTTACTCTCCTACTGTTCCCAGTGTATATACTCTCTCCCTGTCTTCCCTGTGTGTTTATTCCCTCAGTATTACAGTGTATTTATTCTTTCCCAGTGTTCCCAGTTTAATTGCTCTCGCAGTGTTCCCAGTGCATTTACTCTCCCAGTGTTGCCAGTGCATTTATTGTCAGTGTTCCCAGTGTATTTACTCTCCCATTGTTCCCAGCATATTACTCACCCAGTATCCACAGTGTATTTACTCTTTCTCAGAGTTCCCAGTGTAGTTTCTCTCTTCCAGTGTTCCCAGTGCATTTACTCTCCCAGTGTTACCAGTGTATTTACTCTGTGCCACGGCCCCCAGTGCATTTACTCTCTGCCACTGTTCCCAGTGTATTTACTCTCCCAGTGATCCCAGTGTAATTGGTCTCACAGTGTTCGAAGTGTATTTACTCTCCCAATGTTCCCAGTGTATTTACTCTCCCAGTGTTCCCAGCGCATTTACTCTCCAAGTCCATTTATTTTCCCAGTGTTCCCAGTGTATTTACTCTCTCAGTGTTACCCGTGTATTTACTCTCCCAGTGTTCTCAGTGTAATTAATCTCTCAAAGTTTATTTACTCTCCCTGAGTTCCCAGTGCACTTACTCCCTCCCAGTGCTCCCAGAGTATTTGCTCTCCCAGTGTTCCCAGCGTATTTACTCCCCTAGTGTTACAGTGCATTTATTCTCTCCCAGTGTTCCCAGTGTAATTGCTCTCACGGTGTTCCCAGTGTATTTACTCTCCCAGTGTTCACAGTGTATTTACTCTGGCAGTGATCACAGCCTATTTACTCTCTCTGCATTCTCAGTGTATTTACTCCCTCACTGTGTTCCCAGTGTATTTACTATCCCAGTGTTTCAAGTGTATTTACTCTCCCAGCGTTCTCAGTGTATGTTATCTCTCCCAGTGTATTTATTCTCCCGGAGGTCCCAGTGTATTTACTCTGTGCCACGGTCCCCAGTGCATTTACTCTCTGCCACTGCTCCCAGTGTATTTACTCTCCCAGTGATCCCAGTGTAATTGCTCTCACAGTGTTCGAAGTGTACTTACTCTCCCACTGTTCCCAGTGTATTTACTTTCCCAGTGATCCCAGTGTAATTGCTCTCACAGTGTTCGAAGTGTATTTACTCTCCCAATGTTCCCAGTGTATTTACTCTCCCAGTGTTCCCAGCGCATTTACTCTCCCAGTGCATTTATTCTCCCAGTGTTCCCAGTGTATTTACTCTCTCAGTGTTCCCAGCGTATTTACTCCCCTAGTGTTACAGTGCATTTATTCTCTCCCAGTGTTCCCAGTGTAATTGCTCTCACGGTGTTCCCAGTGTATTTACTCTCCCAGTGTTCACAGTGTATTTACTCTGGCAGTGATCACAGCCTATTTACTCTCTCTGCATTCTCAGTGTATTTACTCCCTCACTGTGTTCCCAGTGTATTTACTATCCCAGTGTTTCAAGTGTATTTACTCTCCCAGCGTTCTCAGTGTATGTTATCTCTCCCAGTGTATTTATTCTCCCGGAGGTCCCAGTGTATTTACTCTGTGCCACGGTCCCCAGTGCATTTACTCTCTGCCACTGCTCCCAGTGTATTTACTCTCCCAGTGATCCCAGTGTAATTGCTCTCACAGTGTTCGAAGTGTACTTACTCTCCCACTGTTCCCAGTGTATTTACTTTCCCAGTGATCCCAGTGTAATTGCTCTCACAGTGTTCGAAGTGTATTTACTCTCCCAATGTTCCCAGTGTATTTACTCTCCCAGTGTTCCCAGCGCATTTATTCTCCCAGTGCATTTATTCTCCCAGTGTTCCCAGTGTATTTACTCTCTCAGTGTTCCCAGCGTATTTACTCCCCTAGTGTTACAGTGCATTTATTCTCTCCCAGTGTTCCCAGTGTAATTGCTCTCACGGTGTTCCCAGTGTATTTACTCTCCCAGTGTTCACAGTGTATTTACTCTGGCAGTGATCACAGCCTATTTACTCTCTCTGCATTCTCAGTGTATTTACTCCCTCACTGTGTTCCCAGTGTATTTACTATCCCAGTGTTTCAAGTGTATTTACTCTCCCAGCGTTCTCAGTGTATGTTATCTCTCCCAGTGTATTTATTCTCCCGGAGGTCCCAGTGTATTTACTCTGTGCCACGGTCCCCAGTGCATTTACTCTCTGCCACTGCTCCCAGTGTATTTACTCTCCCAGTGATCCCAGTGTAATTGCTCTCACAGTGTTCGAAGTGTACTTACTCTCCCACTGTTCCCAGTGTATTTACTTTCCCAGTGATCCCAGTGTAATTGCTCTCACAGTGTTCGAAGTGTATTTACTCTCCCAATGTTCCCAGTGTATTTACTCTCCCAGTGTTCCCAGCGCATTTACTCTCCCAGTGCATTTATTCTCCCAGTGTTCCCAGTGTATTTACTCTCTCAGTGTTACCCGTGGATTTACTCTCCCAGTGTTCTCAGTGTAATTAATCTCTCAACGTGTATTTACTCTCCCTGAGTTCCCAGTGTACTTACTCCCTTCCAGTGCTCCCAGAGTATTTGCTCTACCAGTGTTCCCAGCGTATTTACTCACCCAGCGCTACCAGCGTATTTACTCTCCCAGTGTTCCCAGTGTTTATACTCTCTCCCAGTGTTCCCCGTTCATTTACTCACCCAGTGTTCCCAGTGTGTTTACTTCCCCAGTGTTACAGTGTATTTATTCTCTCCCAGTGTTCCCAGTGTAATTGCTCTCACGGTGTTCCCAGTGTATTTACTCGCCCAGTGTTCACAGTGTATTTACTCTGGCAGTGATCACAGCCTATTTACTCTCTTTGCATTCCCAGTGTATTTACTCCCTCACTGTGTTCCCAGTGTATTTACTCTCCCAGTGTTTCAAGTGTATTTACTCTCCCAGCGTTCTCAGTGTATGTTATCTCTCCCAGTGTATTTATTCTCCCGGAGGTCACAGTGTATTTACTCCCTCCCAGTGTTCCCAGTGTATTTACTCTCACAGTGTTCCCAGTACATTTATTCTGCCAGTGTTCCCAGTGTATTTACGTTCAAAGTGTTCCCAGTGTACTTACTGTCTCCCAGTCTATTTACTCTCTCGGTTTCCCCAGTGCATTTAATCTCTCTGTGTTCCCAGCGTATTTACTCTCTCGGTGTTCCCTTTGTATTTACTCTCGCAGTGTTCCCAACTTATTTACTCTCCCAGTGTTCTCAGCATATTCAATGTCCCAGTGTTCAAAGTATATTTACTCTGTGTTTCCAGTGCACTTACTCTCTCCCAGTGTTCCCAGTGTATTTACTTGCTCCAGTGATCCCAGTGTATTTACTCTCCCAGTGTTCCCAGCATATTACACTCCCAGTATCCACAGTGTATTTACTCTTTCCCAGTGTTCCCAGTGTATTAACTCACTTCCAATGCTCCCAGTTCATTTACTATCCCAGTGATCCCAGCATATTTACTCTCCCAGTGTTGCCAATGTATTTAATCTTCCAGTGTTCCCAGTTTATTTTTCCTCTCCCAGTGTTCCCAGTATATTTACTCTCCCAATGTTCCCAGTACATTTTTTTATCTCCCTGTATTCCTAGTATACTTACTCTCCCAGTGATCCCAGTGCACTTACTCTCCCACTGTTCCCAGTTTATTTACCCCTCCCCGTTTCCCCAGTGTAATTACTCTCCCAATGCTCCCAGTGTATTTACTCTGCCAGTGTTCCCAGTTTAATTGCTCTCACAGTGTTCCCAGTGTATTTACTCTCCCCATGCTCCCAGTGCATTTATTGTCACAGTGTTCGCAGTGTATTTACTCTCCCAGTGTTCACAGCGTATTTACTCTCCCAGTGTTCCCAGTGTTTATACTCTCTCCCAGTGTTCCCAGTGTAATTGCTCTCACGATGTTCCCAGTGTATTTACTCTCCCAGTGTTCACAGTGTATTTACTCTGGCAGTGATCCCAGCCTATTTACTCTCTCTATCTTCCCAGTGTATTTACTCCCTCACTGTGTTCCCAGTGTATTTACTCTCCCAGCGTTCTCAGTGTATGTTATCTCTCCCAGTGTATTTATTCTGCCGGAGGTCACAGTGTATTTACTCCCTCCCAGTGTTCCCGGTGTATTTACTCTCACAGTGTTCCCAGTACATTTATTCTCTCAGTGTTCCCAGTGTATTTACGTTCAAAGTGTTCCCAGTGTACTTACTGTCTCCCAGTGTATTTACTCTCTCAGTTTCCCCAGTGCATTTAATCTCTCTGTGTTCCCAGCGTATTTACTCGCTCTGTGTTCCCTGTGTATTTACTCTCGCAGTGTTCCCAACTTATTTACTCTCCCAGTGTTCCCAGCATATTCAGTGTCCCAGTGCTCGCAGTATATTTACTCTGTGTTCCCAGCGCACTTATACTGGGAACACTGGGAGAGAGTATTTACTTGCTCCAGTGATCCCAGTGTATTTACTCTCCCAGTGTTCCCAGTGCATTTATTGTCACTGTGTTCCCAGTGTATTTACTCTCCCAGTGTTCCCAGCGTATTACTCTCCCAGTATCCACAGTGTATTTACTCTTTCCCAGTGTTCCCAGTGTATTAACTCACTTCCAATGCTCCCAGTTTATTTACTATCCCAGTGATCCCAGCATATTTACTCTCCCAGTGTTGCCAATGTATTTAATCTTCCAGTGTTCCCAGTTTATTTTTCCTCTCCCAGTGTTCCCAGTATATTTACTCTCCCAATGTTCCCAGTACATTTTTTTTTATCTCCCTGTATTCCTAGTATACTTACTCTCCCAGTGCTCCCAGTGCACTTACTCTCCCACTGTTCACAGTTTATTTACCTCCCCCTGTTTCCCAGCGTATTTACTCTCCCAATGCTCCCAGTGTATTTACTCTGCCAGTGTTCCCAGTTTAATTGCTCTCATAGTGTTCACAGTGTATTTACTCTCCCCATGCTCCCAGTATATTTACTCTCCCCGTGTTCCCAGTGCATTTATTGTCACAGTGTTCGCAGTGTATTTACTCTCCCAGTGTTCCCAGCGTATTTACTCACCCAGTGTTACCAGTGTATTTACTCTCCCAGTGTTCCCAGTGTTTATACTCTCTCCCGGTGTTCTCAGTTCATTTACTCACCCAGTGTTCCCAGTGTGTTTACTCCCCCAGTGTTACAGTGTATTTATTCTCTCCCAGTGTTCCCAGTGTAATTGCTCTCACGATGTTCCCAGTGTATTTACTCTCCCCGTGTTCACAGTTTATTTACTCTGGCAGTGATCCCAGCCTATTTACTCTCTCTGCATTCCCAGTGTATTTACTCCCTCACTGTGTTCCCAGTGTATTTACTCTCCCAGTCTTTCAAGTGTATTTACTCTCCCAGCGTTCTCAGTGTATGTTTTCTCTCCCAGTGTATTTATTCTCCCGGAGGTCACAGTGTATTTACTCCCTCCCAGTGTTCCTGGTGTATTTACTCTCACAGTGTTCCCAGTACATTTATTCTCCCAGTGTTCCCAGTGTACTTACTGTCTCCCAATGTATTTACTCTCTCAGTTTCCCCAGTGCATTTAATCTCTCTGTGTTCCCAGCATATTTACTCTCTCTGTGTTCCCTGTGTATTTACTCTCGCAGTGTTCCCAACTTATTTACTCTCCCAGTGTTCCCAGCATATTCAATGTCCCAGTGTTCGCAGTATATTTACTCTGTGTTCACAGCGCACTTATACTGGGAACACTGGGAGAGAGTATTTACTTGCTCCAGTGATCCCAGTGTATTTACTCTCCCAGTGTTCCCAGCGTACTACTCTCCCAGTATCCACAGTGTATTTACTCTTTCCCAGTGTTACCAGTGTATTAACTCACTTCCAATGCTCCCAGTTAATTTACTCTCCCAGTGATCCCAGCATATTTACTCTCCCAGTGTTGCCAATGTATTTAATCTTCCAGTGTTCTCAGTTTATTTTTCCTCTCCCAGTGTTCCCAGTATATTTACTCTCCCAATGTTCCCAGTACATTTTTTTATCTCCCTGTGTTCCTAGTATACTTACTCTCCCAGTGCTCCCAGTGCACTTACTCTCCCACTGTTCCCAGTTTAATTACCCCCCACTGTTTTCCCAGCGTATTTACTCTCCCAATGCTCCCAGTGTATTTACTCTGCCAGTGTCCCCAGTTTAATTGCTCTCATAGTGTTCCAAGTGTATTTACTCTCCCCATGCTCCCAGTTTATTTACTCTCCCCGTGTTCCCAGTGCATTTATTGTCACAGTGTTCGCAGTATATTTACTCTCCCAGTGTTCCCAGCGTATTTACTCACCCAGTGTTACCAGTTTATTTACTCTCCCAGTGTTCCCAGTGTTTATACTCTCTCCCAGTGTTCTCAGTTCATTTACTCACCCAGTGTTCCCAGTGTGTTTACTCCCCCAGTGTTACAGTGTATTTATTCTCTCCCAGTGTTCCCAGTGTAATTGCTCTCACGATGTTCCCAGTGTATTTACTCTCCCAGTGTTCACAGTGTATTTACTCTGGCAGTGATCCCAGCCTATTTACTCTCTCTGCCTTCCCAGTGTATTTACTCCCTCACCGTGTTCCCAGTGTATTTACTCTCCCAGTCTTTCAAGTGTATTTCTCTCCCAGCGTTCTCAGTGTATGTTATCTCTCCCAGTGCATTTATTCTGCCGGAGGTCACAGTGTATTTACTCCCTCCCAGTGTTCCCGGTGTATTTACTCTCACAGTGTTCTCAGTACATTTATTCTCTCAGTGTTCCCAGTGTATTTACGTTCAAAGTGTTCCCAGTGTACTTACTGTCTCCCAGTGTATTTACTCTCTCAGTTTCCCCAGTGCATTTAATCTCTCTGTGTTCCCAGCGTATTTACTCGCTCTGTGTTCCCTGTGTATTTACTCTCGCAGTGTTCCCAACTTATTTACTCTCCCAGTGTTCCCAGCATATTCAATGTCCCAGTGTTCGCAGTATATTTACTCTGTGTTCCCAGCGCACTTCTACTGGGAACACTGGGAGAGAGTATTTACTTGCTCCAGTGATCCCAGTGTATTTACTCTCCCAGTGTTCCCAGTGTATTTATTGTCACTGTATTCCCAGTGTATTTACTCTCCCAGTGTTCCCGACGTATTACTCTCCCAGTATCCACAGCGAATTTACTCTTTCCCACTGTTCCCAGTGTATTAACTCACTTCCGATGCTCCCAGTTTATTTACTATCCCAGTGATCCCAGCTTATTTACTCTCCCAGTGTTGCCAATGTATTTAATCTTCCAGTGTTCCCAGTTTATTTTTCCTCTCCCAGTGTTCCCAGTATATTTACTCTCCCACTGTGCACAGTTTATTTACCCCCCCTGTTTTCCCAGCGTATTTATTCTCCCAGTGCTCCCAGTGTATTTACTCTCCCAGTGTTCCCAGTGCATTTATTGTCACTGTGTTCCCAGTGTATTTACTTTCCCAGTGTTCCCAGCGTACTACTCTCCCAGTATCCACAGTGTATTTACTCTTTCCAAGTGTTCCCAGTGTATTGACTCACTTCCAATCCTCCCAGTTTATTTACTCTCCCAGTGATCCCAGCATATTTACTCTCCCAGTGTTGCCAATGTATTTAATCTTCCAGTGTTCCCAGTTTATTTTTCCTCTCCCAGTGTTCCCGGTGTATTTACTCTCACAGTGTTCCAAGTACATTTACTCTCCCAGTGTTCCCAACGTATTACTCTCCCAGTATCCACAGCGAATTTACTCTTTCCCACTGTTCCCAGTGTATTAACTCACTTCCAATGCTCCCAGTTTATTTACTCTCCCAGTGTTCCCAGCGTATTTACTCACCCAGTGTTACCAGTGTATTAACTCTCCCAGTGTTCCCAGTGTTTATACTCTCTCCCAGTGTTCCCAGTTCATTTACTCACCCAGTGTTCCCAGTGTGTTTACTCCCCCAGTGTTACAGTGTATTTCTTCTCTCCCAGTGTTCCCAGTGTAATTGCGCTCACGGTGTTCCCAGTGTATTTACTCTCCCAGTGTTCACAGTGTATTTACTCTGGCAGTGATCCCAGCCTATTTACTCTCTCTGCATTCCCAGTGTATTTACTCCCTCACTGTGTTCCCAGTGTATTTACTCTCCCAGTCTTTCAAGTGTATTTACTCTCCCAGCGTTCTCAGTGTATGTTATCTCTCCCAGTGTATTTATTCTCCCGGAGGTCACAGTGTATTTACTCCCTCCCAGTGTTCCCGGTGTATTTACTCTCACAGTGTTCCCAGTACATTTATTCTCCCAGTGTTCCCAGTGTATTTACGTTCAAAGTGTTCCCAGTGTACTTACTGTCTCCCAGTGTATTTACTCTCTCAGTTTCCCCAGTGCATTTAATCTCTCTGTGTTCCCAGCATATTTACTCTCTCTGTGTTCCCTGTGTATTTACTCTCGCAGTGTTCCCAACTTATTTACTCTCCCAGTGTTCCCAGCATATTCAATGTCCCAGTGTTCGCAGTATATTTACTCTGTGTTCCCAGCGCACTTATACTGGGAACACTGGGAGAGAGTATTTACTTGCTCCAGTGATTCCAGTGTATTTACTCTCCCAGTGTTCCCAGTGCATTTATTGTCACTGTGTTCCCAGTGTATTTACTTTCCCAGTGTTCCCAGCGTACTACTCTCCCAGTATCCACAGTGTATTTACTCTTTCCCAGTGTTCCCAGTGTATTAACTCACTTCCAATGCTCCCAGTTTATTTACTCTCCTAGTGATCCCAGCATATGTACTCTCCCAGTGTTGCCAATGTATTTAATCTTCCAGTGTTCCCAGGTTATTTTACCTTTCCCAGATTCCCAGTACATTTACTCTCCCAATGTTCCCAGTACATTTTCTCTCTCCCTGTATTCCTAGTATACTTACTCTCCCAGTGATCCCAGTGCACTTACTCTCGCACTGTTCCCAGTTTATTTACCCCCCCCGTTTTCCCAGTGTATTTACTCTCCCAATGCTCCCAGTGTATTTACTCTGCCAGTGTTCCCAGTTTAATTGCTCTCACAATGTTCCCAGTGTATTTACTCTCCCAATGGTCCCAGTGTATTTACTCTCCCCGTGTTCCCAGTGCCTTTATTGTCACAGTTTTCGCAGTGTATTTACTCTCCCAGTGCTCCCAGCGTATTTACTCAACCAGTGTTACCAGTGTATTAACTCTCCCAGTGTTCCCAGTGTTTATACTCTCTGCCAGTGTTCCCAGTTCATTTACTCACCCAGTGTTCCCAGTGTGTTTACTCCCCCAGTGTTACAGTGTATCTCTTCTCTCCCAGTGGTCCCAGTGTAATTGCGCTCACGGTGTTCCCAGTGTATTTACTCTCCCAATGTTCACAGTGTATTTACTCTGGCAGTGATACCAGCCTATTTACTCTCTCTGCATTCCCAGTGCATTTACTCTCCCAGTTTTACCAGTGTATTTACTCTGTGCCACGGTCCCCAGTGTATTTACTCTCTGCCACTGTTCCCAGTGTATTTACTCTCCCAGTGATCCCAATGTAATTGCTCTCACAGTGTTCGAAGTGTATTTACTCTACCACTGTTCCCAGTGTATTTACTCTCCCAGTGATCCCAGTGTAATTGGTCTCACAGTGTTCGAAGTGTATTTACTCTCCCAGTGTTCCCAGCGCATTTACTCTCCAAGTGCATTTATTCTCCCAGTGTTCCCAGTGTATTTACTCTCTCAGTGTTACCCGTGTATTTACTCTCCCAGTGTTCTTAGTGTAATTAATCTCTCAAAGTTTATTTACTCTCCCTGAGTTCCCAGTGCACTTACTCCCTCCCAGTGCTCCCAGAGTATTTGCTCTCCCAGTGTTCCCAGCGTATTTACTCCCCTAGTGTTACAGTGCATTTATTCTCTCCCAGTGTTCCCTGTGTAATTGCTCTCACGGTGTTCCCAGTGTATTTACTCTCCCAGTGTTCACAGTGTATTTACTCTGGCAGTGATCACAGCCTATTTACTCTCTCTGCATTCTCAGTGTATTTACTCCCGCACTGTGTTCCCAGTGTATTTACTATCCCAGTGTTTCAAGTGTATTTACTCTCCCAGCGTTCTCAGTGTATGTTATCTCTCCCAGTGTATTTATTCTCCCGGAGGTCCCAGTGTATTTACTCTGTGCCACGGTCCCCAGCGCATTTACTCTCTGCCACTGTTCCCAGTGTATTTACTTTCCCAGTGATCCCAGTGTAATTGCTCTCACAGTGTTCGAAGTGTACTTACTCCCCCACTGTTCCCAGTGTATTTACTTTCCCAGTGATCCCAGTGTAATTGCTCTCACAGTGTTCGAAGTGTATTTACTCTCCCAATGTTCCCAGTGCATTTACTCTCCCAGTGTTCCCAGCGCATTTACTCTCCCAGTGCATTTATTCTTCCAGTGTTCCCAGTGTATTTACTCTCTCAGTGTTACCCGTGGATTTACTCTCCCAGTGTTCTCAGTGTAATTAATCTCTCAAAGTGTATTTACTCTCCCTGAGTTACCAGTGTACTTACTCCCTTCCAGTGCTCCCAGAGTATTTGCTCTACCAGTGTTCCCAGCGTATTTACTCACCCAGTGCTACCAGTGTATTTACTCTCCCAGTGTTCCCAGTGTTTATACTCTCTCCCAGTGTTCCCAGTTCATTTACTCACCCAGTGTTCCCAGTGTGTTTATTTCCCCAGTGTTACAGTGTATTTATTCTCTCCCAGTGTTCCCAGTGTAATTGCTCTCACGGTGTTCCCAGTGTATTTACTCTCCCAGTGTTCACAGTGTATTTACTCTGGCAGTGATCACAGCCTATTTACTCTCTTTGCATTCCCAGTGTATTTACTCCCTCACTGTGTTCCCAGTGTATTTACTCTCCCAGTGTTTCAAGTGTATTTACTCTCCCAGCGTTCTCAGTGTATGTTATCTCTCCCAGTGTATTTATTCTCCCGGAGGTCACAGTGTATTTACTCCCTCCCAGTGTTCCCAGTGTATTTACTCTCACAGTGTTCCCAGTACATTTATTCTGCCAGTGTTCCCAGTGTATTTACGTTCAAAGTGTTCCCAGTGTACTTACTGTCTCCCAGTCTATTTACTCTCTCGGTTTCCCCAGTGCATTTAATCTCTCTGTGTTCCCAGCGTATTTACTCTCTCTGTGTTCCCTGTGTATTTACTCTCGCAGTGTTCCCAACTTATTTACTCTCCCAGTGTTCCCAGCATATTCAATGTCCCAGTGTTCACAGTATATTTACTCTGTGTTTCCAGTGCACTTACTCTCTCCCAGTGTTCCCAGTGTATTTACTTGCTCCAGTGATCCCAGTGTATTTACTCTCCCAGTGTTCCCAGCATATTACACTCCCAGTATCCGCAGTGTATTTACTCTTTCCCAGTGTTCCCAGTGTATTAACACACTTCCAATGCTCCCAGTTTATTTACTATCCCAGTGATCCCAGCATATTTACTCTCCCAGTGTTGCCAATGTATTTAATCTTCCAGTGTTCCCAGTTTATTTTTCCTCTCCCAGTGTTCCCAGTATATTTACTCTCCCAATGTTCCCAGTACATTTTTTATCTCCCTGTATTCCTAGTATACTTACTCTCCCAGTGATCCCAGTGCACTTACTCTCCCACTGTTCCCGGTTTATTTACCCCCCCCGTTTTCCCAGTGTAATTACTCTCCCAATGCTCCCAGTGTATTTACTCTGCCAATGTTCCCAGTTTAATTGCTCTCACAGTGTTCCCAGTGTATTTACTCTCCCCATGCTCCCAGTGCATTTATTGTCACAGTGTTCGCAGTGTATTTACTCTCCCAGTGTTCACAGCGTATTTACTCTCCCAGTGTTACCAGTGTATTTTCTCTCCCAGTGTTCCCAGTGTTTATACTCTCTCCCAGTGTTCCCAGTGTAATTGCTCTCACGGTGTTCCCAGTGTATTTACTCTCCCAGTGTTCACAGTGTATTTACTCTGGCAGTGATCCCAGCCTATTTACTCTCTCTATCTTCCCAGTGTATTTACTCCCTCACTGTGTTCCCAGTGTATTTACTCTCCCAGTCTTTCAAGTGTATTTACTCTCCCAGAGTTCTCAGTGTATGTTATCTCTCCCAGTGTATTTATTCTGCCGGAGGTCACAGTGTATTTACTCCCTCCCAGTGTTCCCGGTGTATTTACTCTCACAGTGTTCCCAGTACATTTATTCTCTCAGTGTTCCCAGTGTATTTACGTTCAAAGTGTTCCCAGTGTACTTACTGTCTCCCAGTGTATTTACTCCCTCAGTTTCCCCAGTGCATTTAATCTCTCTGTGTTCCCAGCGTATTTACTCGCTCTGTGTTCCCTGTGTATTTACTCTCGCCGTGTTCCCAACTTATTTACTCTCCCAGTGTTCCCAGCATATTCAATGTCCCAGTGTTCGCAGTATATTTACTCTGTGTTCCCAGCGCACTTATACTGGGAACACTGGGAGAGAGTATTTACTTGCTCCAGTGATCCCAGTGTATTTACTCTCCCAGTGTTCCCAGCGTATTACTCTCCCAGTATCCACAGTGTATTTACTCTTTCCCAGTGTTCCCAGTGTATTAACTCACTTCCAATGCTCCCAGTTTATTTACTATCCCAGTGATCCCAGCATATTTACTCTCCCAGTGTTGCCAATGTATGTAATCTTCCAGTGTTCCCAGTTTATTTTTCCTCTCCCACTGTTCCCAGTATATTTACTCTCCCAATGTTCCCAGTACATTTTTTTATCTCCCTGTATTCCTAGTATACTTACTCTCCCAGTGCTCCCAGTGCAATTACTCTCCCACTGTTCACAGTTTATTTACCGCTCCCCTGTTTTCCCAGCGTATTTACTCTCCCAATGCTCCCAGTGTATTTACTCTCCCCGTGTTCCCAGTGCATTTATTGTCACAGTGTTCGCAGTGTATTTACTCTCCCAGTGTTCCCAGCGTATTTACTCACCCAGTGTTGCCAGTGTATTTACTCTCCCAGTGTTACCAGCGTATTTACTCACCCAGTGTTACCAGTGTATTTACTCTCCCAGTGTTCCCAGTGTTTATACTCTCTCCCAGTGTTCTCAGTTAATTTACTCACCCAGTGTTCCCAGTGTGTTTACTCCCCCAGTGTTACAGTGTATTCATTCTCTCCCAGTGTTCCCTGTGTAATTGCTCTCACGATGTTCCCAGTGTATTTACTCTCCCAGTGTTCACAGTGTATTTACTCTGGCAGTGATCCCAGCCTATTTACTCTCTCTGCATTCCCAGTGTATTTACTCCCTCACTGTGTTCCCAGTGTATTTACTCTCCCAGTCTTTCAAGTGTATTTACCCTCCCAGCGTTCTCAGTGTATGTTATCTCTCCCAGTGTATTTATTCTCCCGGAGGTCATAGTGTATTTACTCCCTCCCAGTGTTCCCGGTGTATTTTCTCTCACAGTGTTCCCAGTACATTCATTCTCCCAGTGTTCCCAGTGTATTTACGTTCAAAGTGTTCCCAGTGTACTTACTGTCTCCCAGTGTATTTACTCTCTCAGTTTCCCCAGTGCATTTAATCTCTCTGTGTTCCCAGCATATTTACTCTCTCTGTGTTCCCTGTGTATTTACTCTCGCAGTGTTCCCAACTTATTTACTCTCCCAGTGTTCCCAGCATATTCAGTGTCCCAGTGTTCGCAGTATATTTACTCTGTGTTCCCAGCGCACTTCTACTGGGAACACTGGGAGAGAGTATTTACTTGCTCCAGTGATCCCAGTGTATTTACTCTCCCAGTGTTCCCAGTGCATTTATTGTCACTGTGTTCCCAGTGTATTTACTCTCCCAGTGTTCCCAGCGTACTACTCTCCCAGTATCCACAGTGTATTTACTCTTTCCCAGTGTTCCCAGTGTATTAACTCACTTCCAATGCTCCCAGTCTATTTACTCTCCCAGTGATCCCAGCATATTTACTCTCCCAGTGTTGCCAATTAATTTAATCTTCCAGTGTTCCCAGTTTATTTTTCCTCTCTCAGTGTTCCCAGTATATTTACTCTCCCAATGTTCCCAGTACATTTTCTCTCTCCCTGTATTGCTAATATACTTACTCTCCCAGTGATCCCAATGCACTTACTCTCCCACTGTTCCCAGTTTATTTACCCCCCCCCCGTTTTCCCAGCGTATTTACTCTCCCAATGCTCCCAGTGTATTTACTCTGCCAGTGTTCCCAGTTTAATTGCTCTCACAATGTTCCCAGTGTATTTACTCTCCCAATGGTCCCAGTGTATTTACTCTCCCCGTGTTCCCAGTGCCTTTATTGTCACAGTTTTCGCAGTGTATTTACTCTCCCAGTGTTCCCAGCGTATTTACTCACCCAGTGTTACCAGTGTATTAACTCTCCCAGTGTTCCCAGTGTTTATACTCTCTCCCAGTGTTCCCAGTTCATTTACTCACCCAGTGTTCCCAGTGTGTTTACTTCCCCAGTGTTACAGTGTATTTCTTCTCTCCCAGTGTTCCCAGTGTAATTGCTCTCACGGTGTTCCCAGTGTATTTAATCTCCCAGTGTTCACAGTGTATTTACTCTGGCAGTGATCCCAGCCTATTTACTCTCTCTGCATTCCCAGTGTTTTTACTCCCTCACTGTGTTCCCAGTGTATTTACTCTCCCAGTCTTTCAAGTGTATTTACTCTCCCAGCGTTCTCAGTGTATGTTATCTCTCTCAGTGTATTTATTCTCCCGGAGGTCACAGTGTATTTACTCCCTCCCAGTGTTCCCAGTGTATTTACTCTCACAGTTTTCCCAGTACATTTATTCTCCCAGTGTTCCCAGTGTATTTACGTTCAAAGTGTTCCCAGTGTACTTACTGTCTCCCAGTGTATTTACTCTCTCAGTTTCCCCTGTGCATTTAATCTCTCTGTGTTCCCAGCGTATTTACTCTCTCTGTGTTCCCTGTGTATTTACTCTCGCAGTGTTCCCAACTTATTTACTCTCCCAGTGTTCCCAGCATATTCAATGTCCCAGTGTTCGCAGTATATTTACTCAGTCTTCCGAGCGCACTTACTCTCTCCCAGTGTTCCCAGTGTATTTACTTGCTCCAGTGATCCCAGTGTATTTACTCTCCCAGTGTTCCCAGTACATTTATTGTCACTGTGTTCCCAGTGTATTTACTCTACCAGTGTTCCCAGCATATTACTCTCCCAGGATCCACAGTGTATTTACTCTTTCCCAGTGTTCCCAGTGTATTAACTCACTTCCAATGCTTCCAGTTTATTTACTATCCCAGTATTGCCAGTGTATTTACTCTCCCAGTGTTGCCAATGTATTTAATCTTCCAGTGTTCCCAGTTTATTTTTCCTTTCCCAGATTCCCAGTACATTTACTCTCCCAATGTTCCCAGTACATTTTTTCTCTCCCTGTATTCCTAGTATACTTACTCTCCCAGTGATCCCAGTGCACTTACTCTCGCACTGTTCACAGCTTATTTACCCCCCCCCCGTTTTCCCAGTGTAATTACTCTCCCAATGCTCCCAGTGTATTTACTCTGCCAGTGTTCCCAGTTTAATTGCTCTCACAGTGTTCCCAGTGGATTTACTCTCCCAATGGTCCCAGTGTATTTACTCTCCCCATGTTCCCAGTGCATTTATTGTCACAGTGTTCCCAGTGTATTTACTCTCCCAGTGTTCCCAGCCTATTACTCTCCCAGTATCCACAGTGTATTTACTCTTTCCCAGTGTTCCCAGTGTATTAATTCTCTTCCAATGCTCCCAGTTTATTTACTATCCCAGTGTTCCCTGTGTATATACTCTCCCAGTGTTACCAGTATATTTACTCTCTCCCAGTGTCCCCACTGTACTTGATCTCCCAGTTTACCCAGTGTATTTACTCTCCCAGTGTTCCCAGCATATTTACTCTCTCCAAATGTTCCCAGTGTTTTTAAACCCACAGTTTCCCAAGTGTCTTTAATCTCCCTGTGTTCCACTGTATTTAAACTCCCACTGTTCCCAGCGTATTTCATCTCTCCCAGTATTCCCAGTGTAGTTAAACTCGTGTAGGGTTCCCAGTGCATTTACTCTCCCAGTGTTCCCAGTGCATTTGCTCTGTGTCATTGTTCCTACTGTATTTACTCCCTGCCACCGTTCCCAGTGCATTTACTCTCCCAGTGATCCCAGTGTAATTGCTCTCACAGTGTTCTAAGTGTATTTACTCACCCAGTGTTCCCAGTGTATTTACTCTCCCAGTGTGCACAGTGTATTTTCTCTTCCAGTGTTCCCAGCGTATTTGCTCTCCCAGTGTATTTATTCTCCCAGTGTTCCCAGTGTATTTACACTCTCTGTGTTCTCAGTGTATTTAATTACTCAAAGTCTATTTAATCTCCCAATGTTCCCAGTGTACTTACTCCCTCCCAATGTTCCCAGTTAATTTACTCTCCCAGTGTTACCAGCATATATACTCTCTCCCAGTGTCCCCACTGTACTTGATCTCCCAGTTTTCCCAGTGTATTTACTCTCCCAGCGTTCCCAGAATATTTACTCTCTCCCAATGTTCCCAGTGTTTTTACACCCACAGTTTCCCCAGTGTCTTTAATCTCCCTGTGTCCCACTATATTTAAACTCCCACTATTCCCAGCGTATTTCCTCTCTCCCAGTATTCCCAGTGTAGTTAAACTCTTGCAGGGTTCCCAGTGCATTTACTCTCCCAGTGTTCTCAGTGCATTTGCTCTGTGTCACTGTTCCCACTGTAGTTACTCCCTGCTACCGTTCCCAGTGCATTTACTCTCCCAGTGATCCCAGTGTAATTGCTCTCAACGTGTTCTAAGTATATTTACTCACCCAATGTTCCCAGTTTATTTACTCTCCCAGTGTGCGCAGTGTATTTACTCTCCCAGTGTTCCCAGCGTATTTACTCTCCGAGTGTATTTATTCTCCCAGTGTTCCCAGTGTATTTACAATCTCTGTGTTCACAGTGTATTTAATTACTCAAAGTTTATTTACTCTCCCAATGTTCCCAGTGTACTTACTCCCTCCCAGTGTTCCCAGTGTATTTACTCTCTCAGTGTTCCCAGTGTATTTACTCTCCCAGTGTTCTCAGTGCATTTAATCTCTCAAAGTTTATTTATACTCCCAGAGTTCCCAGTTTACTTACTCCCTCCCAGTGATCCCAATCTATTTACTCACTCCCAGTGTTCGCAATGTATTTACTCTCCCAGTGTATTTACTCTCCAAGTATTGCGAGTCTATTTACACTCTCTCAGTGATCCCTGTGCGTTACCTCTCCCAGTGTTCCCCGTGTATTTACACTGCCCGTGTTCCTAGTGTATTTATTCTCCCAGTGTTCCCAGTGTAGTTACACTCCCAGTGCTCCCAGAGTATTTGCTCTCCCAGTGTTCCCAGCAAATTTACTCTCCCAGTGTTACCAGTGTATTTACGCTCCTAGTGTTCCCAGTGATTATACTCTCTCCCAGTTTTCCCAGTTTATTTACTCACCAAGTGTTCCCAGTGTGTTTATTCCCCCAGTGTTACAGTGCATTTATTTTCTCCCAGTGTTCCCAGTGTAATTGCTCTCACAGTGTTACCAGTGTATTTACTCTCCCAATGTTCACAGTGTATTTACTCTGGCAGTGATCCCAGCATATTTACTCTCTCTACATTCCCAGTGTATTTACTCCCTCACAATGTTCCCAGTCTATTTACCCTGTCCCAGTTTTCCCACTGTATTTACTCTCCCAGTGTTCCCAGTACATTTACTCTCACAGTGTTCCCAATGTATTTACGTTCAAAGTGTTCCCAGTGTACTTACTGTCTCCCTGTGTATTTACTCTCCCAGTTTCCCCAGTGCATTTAATCTCTCTGTGTTCCCAGTGTATTTACTCTCTCAGTGTCCCCTGTGTATTTACTCTCGCAGTGTTCCCCACGTATTTACTACCCCAGTGTTCCCAGTGTATTTACTCTCTCCCAGTGTTCCCAGCGTATTCACTGTCCCAGTGTTCGCAGTATATTTACTCTGTGTTCCCAGCGCATTTACTCTCTCCGTGTGTTCCCATTATATTTGCTTGCCACAGTGATCCCAGTGTATTTAATCTCCTTGTGTTCCCAGTGTATTTAATCTACCAGTGTTCCCAGCATATTTACTCTCACAGTGTTCCCAGTGTATTTACCCTCTCAGTGTTCCCAGTGTATTTACTCTGTCCCAGTGTTCCCAGTTAATTTACTCTCCCAGTGTTCCCAGAATATTTATTCCCTCAGTGTTCCCAGTGTATGTATTCTCTCCCAATGTTCCTAGTGTATTTACTCTCCCAGTGTTCGCAGTGTATTTAATCTCCCAGTGTTCTCAGTGTATTTAATCTCTCCCAGTGTATTTACTCTCCCAGAGTTCCCAGTATATTTACTGCCTTCCAGTGTTCCCGGTGTATTTTCTCTCCCAGTGTTCCGAGTGTATTTACTCTCTCAGTGTTTCCGGTGTGTTTACTCTCTCTCAGTGTTCCCAGTGTATTTACTCTTCCAGTGATTACAGTGTATTTAATCTCTCCCAGTTTATGTACTGTCACTCTGTATCCAGTGTATATATTCTCTCTGTGATCTCAGTGTACTTCTCTCCCAGTGTTCCTCGTGTATTTAATCTCACCAAGTGTTCCCAGTGTATTTACTCTTCCAGTGTACCCAGCGGATTTACTTTCCCAATTTTCCCAGTTCATTGACTCTCCCAGTGTTCGCTGTGTATTTACTCTGGCAGTGTTCCCAGCGTATTTACTCTCTGCATTCCCAGTGTATTTACTCCTTCCCCGTGTTCCCAACGTATTTACTCTCTTCCAGTGTTCCCCGTGTATTTAGTCTCCCAGTGTTCCCAGTGTAGTTACACTCCCAGTGTTCCCAAAGTATTTACTCTCCCAGTGTTCCCAGCGCATTTACTCTCCCAGTTTTACCAGTATATTTACTCTCCCAGTGTTCCCAGTGTTTATACTCTCTCCCAGTGTTCCCAGTTGATTTACTCACCCAGTGTTTCCAGTGTGTTTACTCCCCCAGTGTCACAGTGTATTTATTGTCTCCCAGTTTTCCCAGTGTAATTGTTCTCACCATGTTCCCAGTGTATTTACTCTCCCAGGGTTCGCAGTGTATTTACTCCGCCAGTGAACCCAGCATATTTATCTGCCTGGAATCCCAGTGTATTTACTTCCTCACAGTGTTCCCAGTGTATTTACTCTCCCCCAATGTTCCCACTGTATTTACTCTCCCTGTGTTCCTAGTGTATTTCCTCTCCCAGTCTTCTCAGTGTATTTACACTCCTAGTGCTCCCTGTGGATTTTCCCCACAAGTGTTCCCAGAGTATTTACTCTCTCAGTGTTCCCAGTGTATTTGTCTCAGTGTTCCAAGTGTATTTATTCATCCAGCATTCTCAGTGTATTTAATCTCTCCCAGTGTATTTATTTTCCAGGAGATCCCCGTGTATTTACTCCCTTCCAATGTTCCCATTGTATTTACCCTCCAAGTGTTCCCAGTACATTTACCCTCCCAGTGTTTCCCGTGTATTTACACTCAAATTGTTCCCAGTGTGCTTACTGTCTCCCAGTGTATTTACTCTCCTAGTTTCCCCAGTGCATTTAATCTCTCTGTGTTCCCAGTGTATTTACTCTCTGTGTTCCCTGTGTATTTACTCTGCTAGTTTTCACAGCGTATTTACTCTCCTGGTTTTGGCATCGTATTTACTCTCCCAGTGTTAACAGTATATTTATTCTCCCGTGTTCCTAGTGTACTTGCTCCCTCTCAGTGTTCCCAGTGTATTTACTCTCCCAGTGTTCCCAGTGTATTCACTCTCCCAGTGTTCTCAGTGTATTTAATCTCTCAAAGTGTATTTATTCTCCCAGAGTTCCCAATGCACTTACTCCCTCCCAGTATTCCCAGTGTATTTACTCTCTCCCAGTGTACGCACTGTTTTTACTCTCCCAGCATTCCAAGTGTATTTACTCTCGCAGTATTGCGAGTGTATTTACTCCTTCTCAGTGTTCCCTGTGCACTACCCCTCCCAGTGTTCCCCATGTATTTACTCTCCCAGTGTTCCAAGTGTATTTACTCTGTCTAAGTGTTCCCAGTATATTCACTCTCCCAGTCTTCCCAGTGTATTTATTCTCCCAGTGTTCCCAGTGTATTTACTCTCTCAGTGTTTCCGGTGTGTTTACTCTCTCTCAGTGTTCCCAGTGTATTTACTCTTCCAGTGATTACAGTGTATTTGATCTCTCCCAGTTTATGTACTGTCACTCTGTATCCAGTGTATATATTCTCTCTGTGATCTCAGTGTACTTCTCTCCCAGTGTTCCTCGTGTATTTAATCTCACCAAGTGTTCCCAGTGTATTTACTCTTCCAGTGTACCCAGCGGATTTACTTTCCCAATTTTCACAGTTCATTGACTCTCCCAGTGTTCGCTGTGTATTTACTCTGGCAGTGTTCCCAGCGTATTTACTCTCTGCATTCCCAGTGTATTTACTCCTTCCCCGTGTTCCCAACGTATTTACTCTCTTCCAGTGTTCCCCGTGTATTTAGTCTCCCAGTGTTCCCAGTGTAGTTACACTCCCAGTGTTCCCAAAGTATTTACTCTCCCAGTGTTCCCAGCGCATTTACTCTCCCAGTTTTACCAGTATATTTACTCTCCCAGTGTTCCCAGTGTTTATACTCTCTCCCAGTGTTCCCAGTTGATTTACTCACCCAGTGTTTCCAGTGTGTTTACTCCCCCAGTGTCACAGTGTATTTATTGTCTCCCAGTTTTCCCAGTGTAATTGTTCTCACCATGTTCCCAGTGTATTTACTCTCCCAGGGTTCGCAGTGTATTTACTCCGCCAGTGAACCCAGCATATTTATCTGCCTGGAATCCCAGTGTATTTACTTCCTCACAGTGTTCCCAGTGTATTTACTCTCCCCCAATGTTCCCACTGTATTTACTCTCCCTGTGTTCCTAGTGTATTTCCTCTCCCAGTCTTCCCAGTGTATTTACACTCCTAGTGCTCCCAGTGGATTTTCCCCACAAGTGTTCCCAGAGTATTTACTCTCTCAGTGTTCCCAGTGTATTTGTCTCAGTGTTCCAAGTGTATTTATTCATCCAGCATTCTCAGTGTATTTAATCTCTCCCAGTGTATTTATTTTCCAGGAGATCCCCGTGTATTTACTCCCTTCCAATGTTCCCATTGTATTTACCCTCCAAGTGTTCCCAGTACATTTACCCTCCCAGTGTTTCCCGTGTATTTACACTCAAATTGTTCCCAGTGTGCTTACTGTCTCCCAGTGTATTTACTCTCCCAGTTTCCCCAGTGCATTTAATCTCTCTGTGTTCCCAGTGTATTTACTCTCTGTGTTCCCTGTGTATTTACTCTGCTAGTTTTCACAGCGTATTTACTCTCCTGGTTTTGGCAGCGTATTTACTCTCCCAGTGTTAACAGTATATTTATTCTCCCGTGTTCCTAGTGTACTTCCTCCCTCTCAGTGTTCCCAGTGTATTTACTCTCCCAGTGTTCCCAGTGTATTCACTCTCCCAGTGTTCTCAGTGTATTTAATCTCTCAAAGTGTATTTATTCTCCCAGAGTTCCCAATGCACTTACTCCCTCCCAGTATTCCCAGTGTATTTACTCTCTCCCAGTGTACGCACTGTTTTTACTCTCCCAGCATTCCAAGTGTATTTATTCTCCCAGTGTTCCCAGTGTATTTACTCTCTCAGTGTTTCCGGTGTGTTTACTCTCTCTCAGTGTTCCCAGTGTATTTGCTCTTCCAGTGATTACAGTGTATTTAATCTCTCCCAGTTTATGTACTGTCACTCTGTATCCAGTGTATATATTCTCTCTGTGATCTCAGTGTACTTCTCTCCCAGTGTTCCTCGTGTATTTAATCTCACCAAGTGTTCCCAGTGTATTTACTCTTCCAGTGTACCCAGCGGATTTACTTTCCCAATTTTCCCAGTTCATTGACTCTCCCAGTGTTCGCTGTGTATTTACTCTGGCAATGTTCCCAGCGTATTTACTCTCTGCATTCCCAGTGTATTTACTCCCTCCCCATGTTCCCAACGTATTTACTCTCTTCCAGTGTTCCCCGTGTATTTAGTCTCCCAGTGTTCCCAGTGTAGTTACACTCCCAGTGTTCCCAAAGTATTTACTCTCCCAGTGTTCCCAGCGCATTTACTCTCCCAGTTTTACCAGTATATTTACTCGCCCAGTGTTCCCAGTGTTTATACTCTCTCCCAGTGTTCCCAGTTGATTTACTCACCCAGTGTTTCCAGTGTGTTTACTCCCCCAGTGTCACAGTGTATTTATTGTCTCCCAGTTTTCCCAGTGTAATTGTTCTCACCATGTTCCCAGTGTATTTACTCTCCCAGGGTTCGCAGTGTATTTACTCCGCCAGTGAACCCAGCATATTTATCTGCCTGGAATCCCAGTGTATTTACTTCCTCACAGTGTTCCCAGTGTATTTACTCTCCCCCAATGTTCCCACTGTATTTACTCTCCCTGTGTTCCTAGAGTATTTCCTCTCCCAGTCTTCCCAGTGTATTTACACTCCTAGTGCTCCCTGTGGATTTTCCCCACAAGTGTTCCCAGAGTATTTACTCTCTCAGTGTTCCCAGTGTATTTGTCTCAGTGTTCCAAGTGTATTTATTCATCCAGCATTCTCAGTGTATTTAATCTCTCCCAGTGTATTTATTTTCCAGGAGATCCCCGTGTACTTACTCCCTTCCAATGTTCCCATTGTATTTACCCTCCAAGTGTTCCCAGTACATTTACCCTCCCAGTGTTTCCCGTGTATTTACACTCAAATTGTTCCCAGTGTGCTTACTGTCTCCCAGTGTATTTACTCTCCCAGTTTCCCCAGTGCATTTAATCTCTCTGTGTTCCCAGTGTATTTACTCTCTGTGTTCCCTGTGTATTTACTCTGCTAGTTTTCACAGCGTATTTACTCTCCTGGTTTTGGCAGCGTATTTACTCTCCCAGTATTAACAGTATATTTATTCTCCCGTGTTCCTAGTGTACTTGCTCCCTCTCAGTGTTCCCAGTGTATTTACTCTCCCAGTGTTCCCAGTGTATTCACTCTCCCAGTGTTCTCAGTGTATTTAATCTCTCAAAGTGTATTTATTCTCCCAGAGTTCCCAATGCACTTACTCCCTCCCAGTATTCCCAGTGTATTTACTCTCTCCCAGTGTACGCACTGTTTTTACTCTCCCAGCATTCCAAGTGTATTTACTCTCGCAGTATTGCGAGTGTATTTACTCCTTCTCAGTGTTCCCTGTGCACTATCCCTCCCAGTGTTCCCCATGTATTTACTCTCCCTGTGTTCCTCGTGTATTTACTCTCCCAGTGTTCCAAGTGTATTTACTCTGTCTAAGTGTTCCCAGTATATTCACTCTCCCAGTCTTTATTTATTCTCCCAGTGTTCCCAGTGTATTTAATCTCTCAGTGTTTCCGGTGTGTTTACTCTCTCTCAGTGTTCCCAGTGTATTTACTCTTCCAGTGATTACAGTGTATTTAATCTCTCCCAGTTTATGTACTGTCACTCTGTATCCAGTATATATATTCTCTCTGTGATCTCAGTGTACTTCTCTCCCAGTGTTCCTCGTGTATTTAATCTCACCAAGTGTTCCCAGTGTATTTACTCTTCCAGTGTACCCAGCGGATTTACTTTCCCAATTTTCCCAGTTCATTGACTCTCCAAGTGTTCGCTGTGTATTTACTCTGGCAGTGTTCCCAGTGTATTTACTCTCTGCATTCCCAGTGTATTTACTCCCTCCCCGTGTTCCCAACGTATTTACTCTCTTCCAGTGTTCCCCGTGTATTTAGTCTCCCAGTGTTCCCAGTGTAGTTACACTCCCAGTGTTCCCAAAGTATTTACTCTCCCAGTGTTCCCAGCGCATTTACTCTCCCAGTTTTACCAGTATATTTACTCTCCCAGTGTTCCCAGTGTTTATACTCTCTCCCAGTGTTCCCAGTTGATTTACTCACCCAGTGTTTCCAGTGTGTTTACTCCCCCAGTGTCACAGTGTATTTATTGTCTCCCAGTTTTCCCAGTGTAATTCTTCTCACCATGTTCCCAGTGTATTTACTCTCCCAGGCTTCGCAGTGTATTTACTCCGCCAGTGAACCCAGCATATTTATCTGCCTGGAATCCCAGTGTATTTACTTCCTCACCGTGTTCCCAGTGTATTTACTCTCCCCCAATGTTCCCACTGTATTTACTCTCCCTGTGTTCCTAGTGTATTTCCTCTCCCGGTCTTCCCAGTTATTTACACTCCTAGTGCTCCCAGTGGATTTTCCCCACAAGTGTTCTCAGAGTATTTACTCTCTCAGTGTTCCCAGTGTATTTGTCTCAGTGTTCCAAGTGTATTTATTCATCCAGCATTCTCAGTGTATTTAATCTCTCCCAGTGTATTTATTTTCCAGGAGATCCCCGTGTATTTACTCCCTTCCAATGTTCCCATTGTATTTACCCTCCAAGTGTTCCCAGTACATTTACTCTCCCAGGGTTTCCCGTGTATTTACACTCAAATTGTTCCCAGTGTGCTTACTGTCTCCCAGTGTATTTACTCTCCCAGTTTCCCCAGTGCATTTAATCTCTCTGTGTTCCCAGTGTATTTACTCTCTGTGTTCCCTGTGTATTTACTCTGCTAGTTTTCACAGCGTATTTACTCTCCTGGTTTTGGCAGCGTATTTACTCTCCCAGTGTTAACAGTATATTTATTCTCCCGTGTTCCTAGTGTACTTGCTCCCTCTCAGTGTTCCCAGTGTAGTTACTCTCCCAGTCTTCCCAGTGTATTTATTCTCCCAGTGTTCCCAGTGTATTTAATCTCCCAGTGTTCCCAGTGTGTTTGCTCTCTGTGTTCCCAATGCATTTACTCTCAGTGTTCCCAGTTCATTTAATCTCCCACGTTGCCAATGCATTTACTCTCCCAGTGTTACCAGTGTATTTACTCTCCTAGTGTTCCCAGTGTATATAATCTCTCAGTGTTCCCAGTGTAGTTGCTCTCTCTCAGTGTTCACAGTGTATTTAGTCTTCCAGTGTTCTCAGAGTATTTAATCTCTCCCAATGTATTTACTCTCCCTGTGTTTCCAGTGTATATACTCTCTCAGTAATTACTCTCCCAGTTTTCCTCGTGTATTTACTCTCTCCCAGTGTTCGCAGTGTAGTTACTGTCTCCTATTGTTCCCAATGTATTTAATCTCTCCCAGTGTTCCCAGTGTATTTACTGTTCCAGTTCTTCCATCGTATTTACTCCCCCAGTGTTCCCCGCGTATTTACTTTCAAAATGTTCCCAGCATATTACTCTCCCAGTATCCTCAGTGTATTTACTCTCTACCAGTGTTCCCAGCGTATTTACTCTCTTCCAGTGTTCCCAGTTTATTTACTACCCAAGTGTTCCCAGTGTATTTACTCTCCCAGTGTTCCCAGTGTATTTAATCTCACAGTGTTCCCAATGTGTTTGCTCTCTGTGTTCCCAATGTATTTACTCACAGTGTGCCCACTGTATTTACTCTCCCAGTGTTCCCAATGTATTTAATCTTCCAGTGTTCCCAGTGTATTTTCCTCTCCCAGTATTCCCAGTTTATTTACTCTCCCAATGTTCTGAGCACATTTACTCTCAATCTGTATTCCCAGTATACTTACTCTCTCAGTGATCCCAGTGTAGTTACTCTCCCACTGCTGCCAGTGTATTTACTCTCGCAGTGTTACCAATGTATTTACTCTCTCTCAGTGTTCCTAGTGCATTTACTCCCTCAATGTTCCCAGTGTATTTATTCTCCCAGTGTTCCCAATGTATTTACTCTCTAAGTGTTCCCAGTGTATTTACTCTCCCAGTGTTCCCAGCGTATTGCTCTCCCAGTATCCTCAGTGTATTTACTCTCTCCCAGTGTTCCCAGTGTATTGACTCTATTCCAGTGTTCCCAGTTTATTTACTACCCCAGCGTTCCCAGTGTATTTACTCTCCCTGAGTTGCCAGTATATTTACTCTCCCAGTGTTCCCAGTGTGTTTGCTCTCTGTGTTCCCAATGTATTTACTCTCAGTGTTCCCAGTGTATTTACTCTCCCTGTGTTCCCAGTGTATTTAATCTCCCACTGTTGCCAATGCATTTACTCTCCCAGTGTTACCAGTGTATTTACCCTCCTAGTGTTCCCAGTGTATATACTCTCTCAGTGTTCCCAGTGTATTTGCTCTCTCTCAGTGTTCCCAGTGTATTTACTCTGCCAGTGTTCTCAGAGTATTTAATCTCTCCCAGTGTATTTACTCTCCCTCTGTTTCCAGTGTATATACTCTCTCAGTGATCTCAGTGTACTTACTCTCCCAGTTTTCCTAGTGTATTTACTCTATCCAGTGTTCGCAGTGTAGTTACTGTCTCCTAGTGTTCCCAGTGTATTTACTGTTCCAGTTCTTCCATCGTATTCACTCCCCAGTGTTCCCCGCGTATTTACTTTCCCAATGTTCCAAGTGTATTTACTCTCCCAGTGTTCCCAGCATATTACTCTCCCAGTATCCTCAGTGTATTTACTCTCTCCCAGTGTTCCCAGTGCATTTACTCTCTTCCGGTGTTCCCACTTTATTTACCTTCCCAGTGTTCCCAGTGTGTTTACTCTCCCAGTGTTCCCAGTGTATTTAATCTCCCAGTGTTCTCAATGTGTTTGCTCTCTGTGTTCCCAATGTATTTACTCACAGTGTTCCCAGTGTATTTACTCTCCCAGTGTTTCCAGTTTATTTAATCTCACAAAGCTCCCAGTATATTTACTCTCCCAGTGTGCCCAATGTAATGAATCTTCCAGCGTTCCCAGTGTATTTTTCCTCTACCAGTATTCCCAGTTTATTTACTCTCCCAATGTTCTGAGCACATTTACTCTCACCCTGTATTCCCAGTATACTTACTCTCCCAGTGATCCCAGTGTACTTACTCTCCCACTGTTGCCAGTGTATTTACTCTCCCAGTGTTACCAGTGTATTTACTCCCCCAGTGTTACCTTGTATTTATTCTCTCCCAGTGTTCCCAGTTTAATTGCTCTCACAGTGTTCCCAGTATATTTATTTTCCAAATGCTTCCAGTGTATTTAATTACCCAGTGTTCCCAGTGTATTTATTGTCACGGTGTTCCCAGTGCATTTATTCTCCCAGTATTCCCAGCCATTACTCTCCCAGTATCCACAGTGTATTTATTCCTTCCCAGTGTTCCCAGTTTATTTACTACCCCAATTTTCCCAGTGTATTTACTCTCCCTGTGTTCCCAGTGTATTTAATCTTCCAGTGCTCCCAGTGTATTTGCTCTCTGTGATCCCAATGTATTCACTCTCAGTGTTCCCAGTGTATTTACTCTCCCAGTGTATCCAGTGTATTTAATCTCCTAAAGCTCCCAGAATATTTACTCTCCCAGTGTTCCCAATGTATTTAATCTTCCAGTGTTCCCAGTGTATTTTCCTCTCCCAGTATTCCAAGTTCATTTACTCTCCCAATGTTCCCAGCACAATTACTGTCACCCTGTATTCCCAGTATACTTACTCTCCCAGTGATCCCAGTGTACTTACTCTCCCACTGTTGCCAGTGTATTTACTCTCCCAGTCTTAGCAGTGCATTTGCTCTCCTAGTGTTCCCAGTGTATATACTCTCTCCCAGTGTTCCCAGTGCATTTAATCTCTCAGTGTTCCCAGTGTGTTTACTCCCCCAGTGTTACAGTATAATTATTCTCTCCCAGTGTTCCAAGCTTACTTGCTCTCACAGTATTCCCAGTGTATTTATTCTCCCAATGCTCCTGGTTTATTTACTCTCCCAGTGTTCCCAGTGCATTTATTGTCACAGTGTTCCCAGTGTATTTACTCTCCCAGTGTTCCCAGCATATTACTCTCCAAGTATCCACAGTGTATTTACTCTTTCCCAGTGTTCCAAGTGTACTAACTCTCTTCCAATGCTCCCAGTTTATTTACTATCCTAGTGTTCCCAGTGTATTTAATCTCCCAGTGTTCCCAGTGTGTTTACTCTCTCAGTGCTCCCAGGCTATTTACTCCCTGTCAGTGATCCCGTATTTACTCTCCCAGTGTTCTCAGTTTATTTACTCGCCCAGTGTTCCCAGTGTATTTAATCTCCCAGTGTTCCCAGTGTGTTTGCTCTCTGTGTTCCCACTGTATTTACTCTCAGTGATCCCAGTGTATTTACTCTCCCAGTGTTACCAGTTTATTTACTCTCCCAATTTTCCCAGTACATTTACTCTCTCCCTGTATTCCCAGTATACTTAGTCTCCCAGTGATCCAAGTGTACTTAATCTCCCACTGTTGCCAATGCATTTACTCTCCCAGTGTTACCAGTGTATTTACTCTCCTAGTGTTCCCAGTGTATATACTCTCGCAGTGTTCCCAGTGTACTTGCTTTCTCTCAATGTTCCCAGTGTATTTACTCTGCCAGTGTTCTCAGAGTATTTAATCTCTCCCAGTGTATTTACTCTCCCTGTGTTTCCAGTGTATATACTTTCTCAGTGATCTCAATGTACTTACTCCCCCAGTTTTGCTTGTGTCTTTACTCTCTCACAGTGTTCGCAGTGTAGTTACTGTCTCCTAGTGTTCCCAGTGTATTTAATCTCTCCCAGTGTTCCCAGTGTATTTACCGTTCCAGTTGTTCCAACGTATTTACTCCCCCAGTGTTCCCCGCGTATTTACTTTCACAATGTTCCCAGTGTAATTACTCTCCCAGTGTTCCCAGCTTATTGCTCTCCCAATCTCCTCATTGTATGTACTCTCTCCCAGTGCTCCCAGTGTATTTACTCTCTCCCAGTGTTCCCACTATATTTACTCTCCCTGTGTTCCTAGTGTATTTCCTCTCCCAGTCTTCCCAGTGTATTTACACTCCTAGTGCTCCCAGTGGATGTATCCCCCATGTTCACAGCCTATTTACTGTCCCAGTGTTCGCAATGTATTTACTCTTCCAGTGTTCCCAGTGTATTTAATATCCCAAAGCTCCCAATATATTTACTCTCCCAGTGTTTCCAATGTATTTAATCTTCCAGTGTTCCCAGTGTATTTTTCCTCTCCCAGTATTCCCATTATACTTACTCTCCCAGTGATCCCAGTGTACATACTCTCCCACTGTTCCCAGTGTATACACTCACTCCCAGTGTTCCCAGTTCAATTGATCTCCCAGGGTTCCAGTGTGTTTACTCCCCCAGTTTTACAGTGTATATATTCTCTCCCAATGTTCCCAGATTAATTGCTCTCACACTGTTCCCAGTGTATTTACTTTCCCAATGCTCCCAGTGTATTTACTCTCCCAGTGTTCCCAGTGCATTTATTGTCAGAGTGTTCCCAGTGTATTTACTCTCCCAGTGTTCCCAGCATATTACTCTCCCAGTATCCACAGTGTATTTACTCTTTCCCAGTGTTCCCAGTGTATCAACTCTTTTCCAATGCACCCAGTTTATTTACGATCCTAGTGTTCCCAGTGTAGTTACTCTCCCAGTGTTCCCAATGTATTTAAACTCCCACTGTTACCAGCGTGTTTCTGCTCTCCCAGTATTCCCAGTGTAGTCACTCTCTTCTAATGTTCCCAGTGTACTTACTCTCCCAGTGTTCTCAGTGTATTTACTCTCCAATTGTTCTCAGTGTATTTACTCACCCAGTGTTCCCAGTGTTTTTATTCTCCCAGTGTTACCAGTGTATTTACTCTCTTCTAATCTCCCCGCTGTACTTGAACTCCCAGTTTTCCCAGTGTATTTACTATCCCAGTGTTCCCAGCATATTCACTCTCTCCCAATGTTCCCAGTGTTTTACTCCCAGTTTTCACAGTGTTCCCAATGTATTTAAACTCCCACTGTTCCCAGCGTATCTCTGCTCTCCCAGTATTCCCAGTGTAGTCACTCTGTTCCAGTGTTCCCAGTGCATTTACTCTCCCAGTGTTCCCATTGTATTTACTCTGTGCCACTGTTCCCAGTGTATTCACACTCTGCTCCTGTTCCCAGTGTATTTACTCTCCCAGAGATCCCAGTGTAATTGATCTCACGGTGTTCTGAGTGGAATTACTCTCCCAGTGTTCCAGCGTATTTACTCTCCAAGTGAATTTATTCTCCCAGTTTTCCCAGTGTAATTACTCTCTCCGTATTCCCCGTGTATTTACTCTCCCAGTGTTCTCAGTGTATTTTTATTTCTCAAAGTTTATTTACTCCCCCAGAGTTCCCAATGTACTTACTCCCTCCAAGTGTTCCCAGTGTATTTACTCTTTCAGTGCTCCCAGTGTATTTACTCTCCCAGTGTTCTCAGTGTACTAAAATCTTCCAGTGTTCGCAATGTATTTACTCTCCCAGTGTTCCTACTCTCCCAGTATTGCGAGTGTATTTACTCTCTCTCAGTGATCCCTGTGCGTCACCTCTCCCAGTGTTCCCCGTGTATTTGCACTACCTGTGTTCCTAGTGTATTTACTCTCTCAATGTTCCCAGCGTATTTGCTCTCTCCCAGTGTTCCCAGTTCATTTACTCACCCAGTGTTCCCAGTGTGTTTACTCCCCCAGTGTTACCGTGTATTTATTCTCTCCCATTGTTCCCAGTGTAATTGCTCTCACAGTGCTCCCAGTGTATTTACTCTCCCAGTGTTCACAGTGTATTTACTCTGGCAGTGGTCCCAGCCTATTTACTCTCTCTGCATTCCCAGTGTATTTACTCCCTCACTGTGTTCCCAGTGTATTTAATCTCTCTAGTGTTCCCGGTTTATTTACTCTCCCAGTGTTCTCAGTGTATTTAATCTCTCCCAGTGCATTTATTCTCCCGGAGTTCCCAGTGTATTAATCCCTCCCAATGTTCCCAGTGTATTTACTCTCACAGTGTTCCCAGTACATTTACTCTCCCAGTGTTCACAGTGTATTTACTCTGGCAGTGGTCCCAGCCTATTTACTCTCTCTGCATTCCCAGTGTATTTACTCCCTCACTGTGTTCCCAGTGTATTTAATCTCTCTAGTGTTCCCGGTTTATTTACTCTCCCAGTGTTCTCAGTGTATTTAATCTCTCCCAGTGCATTTATTCTCCCGGAGTTCCCAGTGTATTAATCCCTCCCAATGTTCCCAGTGTATTTACTCTCACAGTGTTCCCAGTACATTTACTCTCGCAGTGTTCCCAGTGTATTTACGTTCAAAGTGTTCCCAGTGTACTTACTGTCTCCCAGTGTATTTACTCTCCCAGTTTCCCCAGTGCATTTAATCTCTCTGTGTTCCCAGTGTATTTACTCTCTCTGTATTCCCTGTGTATTTATTCTCGCAGTATTCCCAATGTATTTACGCTCTCAGTTTTCCCAGTGTATTTACTCTCTCCCTGTGTATGCAGTGTAGTTACTCTCTCCTAGTATTACCAGTGTATTTAATCTCTCTCAGTGTTGCCAGTGTATTTACTGTTCCTGTGTTTCCATCGTATTTACTGTCTGAGTTTTCCCAGCGTATTTACTTTACCAATGTGCCCAGTGTATTGACTCTCCCAGTGTTCGCAGTGTATTTACTCTGGCAATGTTCCCAGCATCGTAACTCTCTCTGCATTCCCAATGTATTTACTCCCTCCCAGTGTTCCCAGTGTATTTATTCTCTCCCTACGTTCCCCGTGTATTTACTCTCCCTGTGTTTCTAGTGTATTTACTCTCCCAGTGTTACCAGTGTAGTTACACTCCCAGTGTTCCCAGTGTAGTTACACGCCCAGTGCTCCCAGACTATTTACTCTCCCAGTGTTCATAGTGTAGTTACACTCCCAGTTCTCCCAGAGTATTTACTCTCCCAGTGTTCCCATTTTATTTACTCTCCCAGTTTTCCCAGTGTGTCACTCCCCTAGTGTTACAGTGTATTTATTCTCTCCAAGTGTTCCCAGTGTAAATGCTCTCCCAATGCTCCCAGTGTATATACTCTCCCAGTATTCCCAGTGTATTTCTTGTCACAGTGTTCCCAGTGTATTTACTTTCCCAGTTTCCCAGCATATTACCCTCCCAGTACCCCAGTGTATTTACTCTCTCCCAGTGTTCCCAGTGTATTTACTCTGCCAGTGTTCCCAGTGTATTCAATCTCCCAGTGTTCCCAATGTGTTTACTCTCTCAGTGTTTTCAGTGTATTTACTCTCTCAGTGTTCCCAGTGTATATACTCTCCCAGTGATCCCTGTGTATTTAATCTCCCAAAGCACCCAGGATACTCTCCCAATGCTCAAGTGTATTTACTCTCCCAAAGTTCCCAGTATACTCTCCCAGTGTTCCTAGTGTATTTATTCTCTTCCAGTGTTCGTAGTGTAGTTACTTTCTCCTAATGTTCCCAGTGTATTTAATCTCTCCCAGTGTTCCCAGTGTGTTTACTCGCTCAGTTTTTTCAGTGTATTTACTCTTTCTCAGTATTATCAGTGTATATACTCTCCCAATGATCCCAGTGTATTTAATCTCCCAAATATCCCAGGATATTCTCCCAGTGCTCCCAGTGTACTTACTCTCCGAGTGTACCCAGTACATTTACTCTCTCCCTGTGTTCCCAGTGTATGTACTCTCTCACTATTCCCAGTGTAGTTACTCTCCCAGTGTTCCAAGTGTATTTACTCTCCGAGTGTTCCCAGTACATTTACTCTCTCCCTGTGTTCCCAGTGTAGTTACTCTCCCAGTGTTCCTCGTGTATTTACTCTCTTCTAGTGTTCGCAGTGTAGTTATTCTCTGCTAATGTTCCCAGTGTATTTAATCTCTCCCAGTGTTCCCAATGTGTTTACTCTTTCAGTGTTTTCAGTGTATTTACTCTCTCTCAGTGTTCCCAGTGTATATTCTCTCCCAGTGATCCCAGTGTATTTAATCTCCCAAATCTCCCAGGATACTCTCCCAGTGCTCCCAGTCTATTTACTCTCCCAGTGTTCCCAGTGTATTTACTCTCCGAGTTTTCCCAGTACATTTACTCTCTCCCTGTGTTCCCAGTGTATGTACTCGCTCACTAATCGCAGTGTCCTTACTCTCCCAGTGTTCCTAGTGTATTTACTCTCTTCCAGTATTCGCAGTGTAGTTACTCTCTCCTAATGTTCCCGTGTGTTTAATCGCTCCCACTGTTCCAAACGTATTTACTGTTCCAGTGTTTCCATCACATTTACTCTCCCAGTGTTCCCAGCGTATTTACTTTCCCAATATTGCCAGTGTAGTGACTCTCCCAGTGTTCGCAGTGGATTTACTTTCCCAGTGTTCACAGTGTATTTACTCTGGCAGTGTTCCCAGCGCATTTACACTCTCTGCATTCCCAGTGTATTTACTCCATCCCAGTGTTCTCAGTGTATTTTCTCTCTACCAGTGTTCTCAGTGTATTTAATCTCTCTCAGTGCATTTACTCTCCCAGTTTTCCCAGTGCATTTTATCTCTCTGTGTTCCCAGTGTCTCTGTGTTTCCCGTGCATTTACTGTCCCAGTGTTCGCAGTATATTTCCTGTGTTCGCAGTGCATTTACTCGCTCCCAATGTTCCCAGTGTATTTACTTCCCCCAGTGATTCCAGTGTATTTAGTCTCCTTGTGTTCCCAGTGTATTTAATCTACCAGTGTTCCCACTATAGTCACTCTCACAGTTTTCCAAGAGCATTTACTCTCTGTGTTCCCAGTATATTTATTCTCCCAGTGTTCCCAGCGTATTTACTCTCCCAGTGTTTCCAGTGTGTTTATTCATTCAGTGTTCCCAGTGTATTTATTCTCTTCCAGTGTTCCCAGTGTATTTATTCTCTTCTAGTGTTCCCAGTGTATTTACTCTCACCCAGTGTTCCCAGTATATTTACTGTTACAGTGTTCCAATCGTATTTACTTTCCCAGTGTTCCCAGCGTATTTACTTTCCCAATGTTTCCAGTGTATTGAGCATTTAATCTCTTTGTGTTCCCAGTGTCTCTGTGATTCCCGTGCATTTACTGTCCCAGTGTTCGCAGTATATTTCCTGTGTTCGCAGCGCATTTACTCTCTCCCAATGTTCCCAGTGTATTTACTTCCCCCAGTGTTCCCAGTGTATTTACTCTGGCAGTGTTCCCAGCGCATTTACTTTCTCTGCATTCTCAGTGCATTTACTCCCTCCCAGTGTTCCCCGTGTATTTACTCTCCCTGTGTTCCTAGTATAGGTACATTCCCAGTGTTCCCAGTGTAGTTACACTCCCAGTGTTCCCATAGAATTTACGCTCCCACTGTTCCCACTGTATTTACTCTCCCAGTCAAAACGGTGTATTTACTCTCCTAGTGTTCCCACTGTATATACTCTCTCCCAGTGTTCCCAGTTTATTTATTCCCCCAGTTTTACACAGTGTTTATTCTCTCCCAGTTTTCCCAGTGTAATCGCTCTCACTGTGTTCCCTGTGTATTTATTGTCAGTGTTCCCAGTGTGTTTACACTCCCAGTGTTCCCAGCACATTATTCTCCCAGTATCTCCACTGTAGTTACTCTCTCCCAGTGTTCCCAGTGTATTTACTCTCTTCCAGTGTCCCAAGTTTATTTACGATCCCAGTGTTCCCAGTGTATTTACGTTCCCTGTGTTCCCAGTGTAGTTAATCTCCCTGTGTTCGCAGTCTGTTTACTCTCTCGGTGTTTCCAGTGTATTTACTCTCTCCCAGTATCACAACTGTATTTGATTTTCCAGTTTCCCCCGTGTATTTACTCTTCTGTGTTCCTAGTGTATTTACTGTCCCATTTTTCCCAGTGTAGTTACATCCCAGTGCTCCCAGACTATTTACTCTCCCACTGTTCCCACTGTATTTACTATCCCAGTGTTACCAGTGTATTTACTCGCCTAGTGTTCCCAGTGTATATGCTCTCTCCCAGTGTTCCCAGTTTATTTACTATCACAATGTCTTTAATGTCCCAGTGATCTCATAGTGTTCCCAGTGCATTCACTCTCCCAGTGTTCCCAGCATATTTACTCTCTCCCAATGTTCCCAGTGTATTTACTCCCACAGTTTTACCAGTATTTTTAATCTCCCTGTGTTCCCAGTGTATTTAAACTGCCAGTATTCCCCGTGTAATTACTCTCTGCCACTGTTCCCAATTTATTTATTCTCCCAGTGATCCCAGCGTATTTACTCTCGCAGTGATCCGAATGTATTTACTCTGCCAGTGATCCGAGTGTATTTACTCTCCCAGTCTTCCCAGTTTATTTACTCTCGCAGTCTTCCCAGTGCATTTACTGTTTCAGTTTTTCGATCCTATTTACTCTCCCAGTGTTTCCAGCGTATTTGCTTCCCCAGTGTTCCCAGTGTAATTACTCCCCCAGTGTTTCCATTGTATTTACTCTCACAGTGTTCGCAGTGTGTTTACTCTGTCAGTGTTCACAGCGTTTTTACTCTCTCTCTCTTTGTTACCAGCGTGTTTACTCTCTTCCAGTGTTCCCAGTGTATTTACACTCCCAGTGTTCCCAGTTTATTTACTCTCTCCCAGTGTTTTTACTCTCCCCTAATGTGCCCAGTGTATTTATTCTCCCAGTGCTCCCAGTGTATTTACTCTCCCAGTGTTCCCCATGTATTTACTCTCTCCCACTGTTCTAAGTGTATTTACTCCCCCAGTGATCCCAATATATTTCCTCTCTCAGTTTTCCCAGTGTATTTGCTCTCAGTGTTCCCAGTGAATTTACTCCCCCCAGTGTTCACATCGTAATTACTATGCTAGTGTTCCCAGTATATTTACTCTCTCCCAGTGTTCCCAGTGTAGATATTCTCCCAGTGTTCACAGGGTATTTATTCTACCCGTGTTCCCAGTGTTTTTACTCTCCAAATGTTCCCAGTGTATTTAAACTTTCATACTGTTCGCAGTATATTTACTCTCCCAGTGATCGCAGTGTATTTACTCGCCCAGTGTATTTACTCACTCAGTGATCCAAATGTATTTACTCCCACAGTGTTCCCAATTAATTTACTCTCCTAGTGTTCCCTGTGTATTTACTTTCCCAGAGTTCACAGCGTGTTTACTCTCTCCCAGTGTTCCCAGTGCATATGCTCTCCCAGTGTTCCCAGTTTATTTACTCTCTCCCAGTGTTTTTACTCTCTCCCAGTGTTCCCAGTGTAGTTATTCTCCCAGTGTTCACAGTGTATGTATTCTACCCGTGTTCCCAGTGTTTTTACTCTCCAAATGTTCCCAGTGTATTTAAATTCTCCTACAGTTCGCAGTATACCTACTCTCCCAGTGATCGCAATGTATTTACTCTCCCAGTGTTCCCAGTGTATTTACTCCCACAGTGTTCCCTGTGTCTTTAATCTCCGTGTGTTCCCAGTGTATTTAATCTACCAGTTTCCCCAGTATATCTATTCCCAAAGTGTTCCCAGTGTACTTACACTCCCAGTGTTCCAAACGTATTTCCTCTCTCCCAGTATTCCCAGTGTAGTTACTCTCCCAGTGTTCCCTGTCTATTCACTCTCCCAGTGTTCACAGTGTATTTACTCTCCCAGTGTTCTCCATGTTTTAATCCCCCAGTATTCCCAGTGGATTTACTCTCTGCCACTGTTCCCAGTGTATTTACTCTTCCAGTGATCCCAGTGTATTTACTCACCCAGTGATCCGAATGTATTTACTCTCCCAGTGTTCCCAGTTCATTTACTCTCCCAGTGTTCCCAGTGAATTTACTTTCCCAGATTTCACAGTGTATTTACTCTGGCAGTGGTCCCGGCATAGTTACTCTCTCCCAGTGTATTTACACTCCCAGAGTTCCAATATATTTACTCCCTCCCAGTGTTCCCAGTGTATTTATTCTCGCAATGTTCCCAGTATATTTACCCTCTCAGTGTTCCCAGTGTAATTGCTCTCACAGTATATTTACTCTCCCAGTGTTCCCAGTTTATTTACTCTCACAGTGTTCACAGTGTATTTACTCTCCCAGTGTTCCCAACGTATTTAATCGCCCAGTGTTCTCAGTGTAATTAATCTCTCAAAGTTTATTTATGCTCCCAGAGTTCCCACGGCACTTACTCCCTCCCAGTGTTCCCAGTGTATTTAAATTCTCAGTATTGCGAGTGTATTTACTCTCTCTCAGTGTTCCCTGTGTACTACCTCTCCCACTGTTCCCCATGTATTTACTCTACCTGTGTGCCTCGTGTATTTACTCTCCCAGTGTTCCCAGTGTATTTACTCTCTCTCAGTGCTCCCAGTGTATTTATTTCCCCAGTCTTCCCAGTGTATTTATTCTCCCAGTGTTCCCAGTGTATTTAAATCTCTCCAAGTGTTCCCAGTGTATTTACTCTTCCAGTGTACACAGCAGATTTACTTTCCCAATGTTCCCAGCGCATTTACTCTCCCAGTGTTCGCAGTGTATTTACTCTCCCAGTATTCGCTGTGTATTTACTCCCTCCCAGTGTTCCCAATGTATTTACTCTCTCCCAGTGTTCCCCGTGTATTTACTCTCCCTGTGTTCCTAGTGTATTTACTCTCCCAGTGTTCCCAGTGTAGTTACACTCACAGTGTTCCCAGAGTGTTTACTCTCCAGTGTTCCCAGCATATTTACTCTCCCAATTTTACCAGTGTATTTACTCTCCTAGTGTTCCGAGTGTTCATACTCTCTCCCAGTGTTCCCAGTTTATTTACTCACCCCGTGTTCCCAGTGTGTTTACTCCCCCAGTGTTGCAGTGTATTTATTCTCTCCCAGTGTTCCCAGTGTGATTGCTCTCACAGTGTTCCCAGTGTATTTACTCTCCCAGTGTTCGAAGTGTATTTACTCTCCCAGTGTTCCCAGTGTATTTATTCTCGCAATGTTCCCAGTATATTTACCCTCTCAGTGTTCCCAGTGTAATTGCTCTCACAGTGTTCACAGTGTATTTACTCTCCCAGTGTTCGAAGTGTATTTACTCTCCCAGTGTTCCCAGCGTATTTAATCGCCCAGTGTTCTCAGTGTAATTAATCTCCCAAAGTTTATTTATGCTCCCAGAGTTCCCATGGCACTTACTCCCTCCCAGTGTTCCCAGTGTATTTAATCTCTCAGTATTGCGAGTGTATTTACTCTCTCTCAGTGTTCCCTGTGTACTACCTCTCCCACTGTTCCCCATGTATTTACTCTACCTGTGTGCCTCGTGTATTTACTCTCCCAGTGTTCCCAGTGTATTTACTCTCTCTCAGTGTTCCCAGTGTATTTATTTCCCCAGTCTTCCCAGTGTATTTATTCTCCCAGTGTTCCCAGTCTATTTAAATCTCTCCAAGTGTTCCCAGTGTATTTACTCTTCCAGTGTACACAGCAGATTTACTTTCCCAATGTTCCCAGCGCATTTACTCTCCCAGTGTTCGCAGTGTATTTACTCTCCCAGTATTCGCTGTGTATTTACTCCCTCCCAGTGTTCCCAATGTATTTACTCTCTCCCAGTGTTCCCAGTGTATTTACTCTCCCAGTGTTCTCCATGTTTTAATCCCCCAGTATTCCCAGTGTATTTAGTCTGTGCCACTGTTCCCAGTGTATTTACACTCTGCCACTGTTCTAAGTGTATTTACTCTCCCAGTGTTCCCAGTTTATTTACTCTCCCAGTGTTCGCAGTGTATTTTCTCTCACAGAGTTCCCAGTGTACTCCCTCCCTCCCGTGTTCCCACTGTATTGACTCTCTGTGTTCCCCGTGTATGTACTCTCCCAGTGTTCTCATTGTATTTAATCTCTCAAAGTTTATTTACTCTCCCAGCGTTCCCAGTTTACTTACTCCCTCCCAGTGTTACCAGTGTATTTACTCTCTCCCAGTGTTCCCAGTGTAGTTACTCTCCCAGTGTTCCCTGTCTATTCACTCTCCCAGTGTTCACAGTGTATTTACTCTCCCAGTGTTCTCCATGTTTTAATCCCCCAGTATTCCCAGTGGATTTACTCTCTGCCACTGTTCCCAGTGTATTTACTCTTCCAGTGATCCCAGTGTATTTACTCACCCAGTGATCCGAATGTATTTACTCTCCCAGTGTTCCCAGTTCATTTACTCTCCCAGTGTTCCCAGTGAATTTACTTTCCCAGATTTCACAGTGTATTTACTCTGGCAGTGGTCCCGGCATAGTTACTCTCTCCCAGTGTATTTACACTCCCAGAGTTCCAATATATTTACTCCCTCCCAGTGTTCCCAGTGTATTTATTCTCGCAATGTTCCCAGTATATTTACCCTCTCAGTGTTCCCAGTGTAATTGCTCTCACAGTATATTTACTCTCCCAGTGTTCCCAGTTTATTTACTCTCACAGTGTTCACAGTGTATTTACTCTCCCAGTGTTCCCAACGTATTTAATCGCCCAGTGTTCTCAGTGTAATTAATCTCTCAAAGTTTATTTATGCTCCCAGAGTTCCCACGGCACTTACTCCCTCCCAGTGTTCCCAGTGTATTTAAATTCTCAGTATTGCGAGTGTATTTACTCTCTCTCAGTGTTCCCTGTGTACTACCTCTCCCACTGTTCCCCATGTATTTACTCTACCTGTGTGCCTCGTGTATTTACTCTCCCAGTGTTCCCAGTGTATTTACTCTCTCTCAGTGCTCCCAGTGTATTTATTTCCCCAGTCTTCCCAGTGTATTTATTCTCCCAGTGTTCCCAGTGTATTTAAATCTCTCCAAGTGTTCCCAGTGTATTTACTCTTCCAGTGTACACAGCAGATTTACTTTCCCAATGTTCCCAGCGCATTTACTCTCCCAGTGTTCGCAGTGTATTTACTCTCCCAGTATTCGCTGTGTATTTACTCCCTCCCAGTGTTCCCAATGTATTTACTCTCTCCCAGTGTTCCCCGTGTATTTACTCTCCCTGTGTTCCTAGTGTATTTACTCTCCCAGTGTTCCCAGTGTAGTTACACTCACAGTGTTCCCAGAGTGTTTACTCTCCAGTGTTCCCAGCATATTTACTCTCCCAATTTTACCAGTGTATTTACTCTCCTAGTGTTCCGAGTGTTCATACTCTCTCCCAGTGTTCCCAGTTTATTTACTCACCCCGTGTTCCCAGTGTGTTTACTCCCCCAGTGTTACAGTGTATTTATTCTCTCCCAGTGTTCCCAGTGTGATTGCCCTCACAGTGTTCCCAGTGTATTTACTCTCCCAGTGTTCGAAGTGTATTTACTCTCCCAGTGTTCCCAGTGTATTTATTCTCGCAATGTTCCCAGTATATTTACCCTCTCAGTGTTCCCAGTGTAATTGCTCTCACAGTGTTCACAGTGTATTTACTCTCCCAGTGTTCGAAGTGTATTTACTCTCCCAGTGTTCCCAGCGTATTTAATCGCCCAGTGTTCTCAGTGTAATTAATCTCCCAAAGTTTATTTATGCTCCCAGAGTTCCCATGGCACTTACTCCCTCCCAGTGTTCCCAGTGTATTTAATCTCTCAGTATTGCGAGTGTATTTACTCTCTCTCAGTGTTCCCTGTGTACTACCTCTCCCACTGTTCCCCATGTATTTACTCTACCTGTGTGCCTCGTGTATTTACTCTCCCAGTGTTCCCAGTGTATTTACTCTCTCTCAGTGTTCCCAGTGTATTTATTTCCCCAGTCTTCCCAGTGTATTTATTCTCCCAGTGTTCCCAGTCTATTTAAATCTCTCCAAGTGTTCCCAGTGTATTTACTCTTCCAGTGTACACAGCAGATTTACTTTCCCAATGTTCCCAGCGCATTTACTCTCCCAGTGTTCGCAGTGTATTTACTCTCCCAGTATTCGCTGTGTATTTACTCCCTCCCAGTGTTCCCAATGTATTTACTCTCTCCCAGTGTTCCCAGTGTATTTACTCTCTCTCAGTGCTCCCAGTGTATTTATTTCCCCAGTCTTCCCAGTGTATTTATTCTCCCAGTGTTCCCAGTGTATTTAAATCTCTCCAAGTGTTCCCAGTGTATTTACTCTTCCAGTGTACACAGCAGATTTACTTTCCCAATGTTCCCAGCGCATTTACTCTCCCAGTGTTCGCAGTGTATTTACTCTCCCAGTATTCGCTGTGTATTTACTCCCTCCCAGTGTTCCCAATGTATTTACTCTCTCCCAGTGTTCCCCGTGTATTTACTCTCCCTGTGTTCCTAGTGTATTTACTCTCCCAGTGTTCCCAGTGTAGTTACACTCACAGTGTTCCCAGAGTGTTTACTCTCCAGTGTTCCCAGCATATTTACTCTCCCAATTTTACCAGTGTATTTACTCTCCTAGTGTTCCGAGTGTTCATACTCTCTCCCAGTGTTCCCAGTTTATTTACTCACCCCGTGTTCCCAGTGTGTTTACTCCCCCAGTGTTACAGTGTATTTATTCTCTCCCAGTGTTCCCAGTGTGATTGCTCTCACAGTGTTCCCAGTGTATTTACTCTCCCAGTGTTCGAAGTGTATTTACTCTCCCAGTGTTCCCAGTGTATTTATTCTCGCAATGTTCCCAGTATATTTACCCTCTCAGTGTTCCCAGTGTAATTGCTCTCACAGTGTTCACAGTGTATTTACTCTCCCAGTGTTCGAAGTGTATTTACTCTCCCAGTGTTCCCAGCGTATTTAATCGCCCAGTGTTCTCAGTGTAATTAATCTCCCAAAGTTTATTTATGCTCCCAGAGTTCCCACGGCACTTACTCCCTCCCAGTGTTCCCAGTGTATTTAATCTCTCAGTATTGCGAGTGTATTTACTCTCTCTCAGTGTTCCCTGTGTACTACCTCTCCCACTGTTCCCCATGTATTTACTCTACCTGTGTGCCTCGTGTATTTACTCTCCCAGTGTTCCCAGTGTATTTACTCTCTCTCAGTGTTCCCAGTGTATTTATTTCCCCAGTCTTCCCAGTGTATTTATTCTCCCAGTGTTCCCAGTCTATTTAAATCTCTCCAAGTGTTCCCAGTGTATTTACTCTTCCAGTGTACACAGCAGATTTACTTTCCCAATGTTCCCAGCGCATTTACTCTCCCAGTGTTCGCAGTGTATTTACTCTCCCAGTATTCGCTGTGTATTTACTCCCTCCCAGTGTTCCCAATGTATTTACTCTCTCCCAGTGTTCGCCGTGTATTTACTCTCCCTGTGTTCCTAGTGTATTTACTCTCCCAGTGTTCCCAGTGTAGTTACACTCACAGTGTTCCCAGAGTGTTTACTCTCCAGTGTTCCCAGCATATTTACTCTCCAAATTTTACCAGTGTATTTACTCTCCTAGTGTTCCGAGTGTTCATACTCTCTCCCAGTGTTCCCAGTTTATTTACTCACCCCGTGTTCCCAGTGTGTTTACTCCCCCAGTGTTACAGTGTATTTATTCTCTCCCAGTGTTCGAAGTGTATTTACTCTCCCAGTGTTCGCAGTGTATTTACTCCGCCAGTGATCCCAACATATTTATTCTGCCTGGAATCCCAGTGTGTTTACTCCCTCACAGTGTTCCCAGTGTATTTACTCTCTCCCAATACTCCCACTGTAGTTACTCTCCCTGTGTTCCTAGTGTATTTCCTCTCCCAGTCTTCTCAGTGTATTTACACTCCTAGTGCTCCCAGCGGATTTTCTCCCCAGTGTTCCCAGAGTATTTACTCTCTCAGTGTTCCCAGTGTATTTGTCTAAGTGTCCCAAGTGTATTTACTCTCCCAGCGTTCTCAGTGTATTTAATCTCTCCCAGTGTATTTACTCTCCCGGAAATCCCCGTGTATTTACTCTCTCAGTGTTCCCAGTACATTTACTCTCCCAGTGTTCCCCGTGTATTTATGCTCAAAGTGTTCCCAGTATACTTACTGTCTCCCAGTGTATTTACTCTCTGTGTTCCCTGTGTATTTACTCTGCCAGTGTTCCCAGCGTATTTACGCTCCCAGTTTTGGCAGCGTATTTACTCTCCCAATGCTCCCAGTGTATTTACTCTCACAGTCTTCTCAGTATATTCATTCTCTCAGTGTTCCCAGTGTATATACTCTCTCAGTGTTCCCAGCATATTTACTCTCTCTCAGTGTTCCCGGTGTATTTACTCTGCCAGTGTTCCCAGAGTATTTAATATCTCCCAGTGTATTTACTGTTCCAGTGCTTCCATCGTATTTACTCCCCCAGTGTTCCCAGCGTATTTACTTTCCCAATGTTCCCAGTCTATTTAGTCTCCCAGTGTTCCCAGCGTATTGCTCTCCCAGTATCCTCAGTGTATTTACTCTCTCCCAGTGTTCCCAGTGCATTGACTCTCTTCCAGTGTTCCCAGTTTATTTACTACCCCAGTGTTCTCAGTGTATTTACTCCCCCAGTGTTCCCAGTGCATTTAATCTCCCAGTGTTCCCAGTGTGTTTGCTCTCTGTGTTCCCAATGTATTAATCTCAGTGTTCCCAGTGTATGTACTCTCCTAGTGTTCCCAGTGTATTTAATCTCCCAAAGCTCCCAGTGTATTTACTCTCCCAGTGCTCCCAATTTATTTAATCTTCCAGTGTTCCCAGTGTATTTTTCCTCTGCCAGTGTTCCCAGTTTATTTACTCTCCCAATGCTCCCAGTACATTTACTCTCTCCCTGTATTCCCAGTATACTTACTCTCCCAGTGATCCAAGTGTACTTAATCTCTCACTGTTGCCAGTGTATTTACTCTCCCAGTGTTCCAAGTGTATATACTCTCTCAGTATTCCAGTGTATTTGCTCTCTCTCAGGGTTCCCAGTGTATTTACTCTGCCATTGTTCTCAGAGTATTTAATCTCTCCAAGTGTATTTACTCTCCCTGTGTTTCTAGTGTATATACTCTCTCAGTGATCTCAGTGTACCTACTCTCCCAGTTTTCCTCGTGTATTTACTCTCTCCCAGTATTCGCAGTGTATTTACTCTCTCCCAGTGTCCCCACTGTACTTGACCTCCCAGTTTCCCCAATGTCTTTAATCTCCCTGTGTTCCCAGTGTATTTAAACTCCCACTGTTCTCAGCGTATTTCCTCTCTCCCAGTATACCCAGTGTAGGTACTCTCTTCCAGTGTTCCCAGTGCAGTTACTCTCCCAGTGTTCCCAGTGTATTTAGTCTGTGCCACTGTTCCCAGTGTATTTACACTCTGCCACTGTTCTAAGTGTATTTACTCTCCCAGTGTTCCCAGTTTATTTACTCTCCCAGTGTTCGCAGTGTATTTTCTCTCACAGAGTTCCCAGTGTACTCCCTCCCTCCCGTGTTCCCACTGTATTGACTCTCTGTGTTCCCCGTGTATGTACTCTCCCAGTGTTCTCAGTGTATTTAATCTCTCAAAGTTTATTTACTCTCCCAGCGTTCCCAGTTTACTTACTCCCTCCCAGTGTTACCAGTGTATTTACTCTCTCCCAGTGTTCCCAGTGTAGTTACTCTCCCAGTGTTCCCTGTCTATTCACTCTCCCAGTGTTCACAGTGTATTTACTCTCCCAGTGTTCTCCATGTTTTAATACCCCAGTATTCCCAGTGGATTTACTCTCTGCCACTGTTCCCAGTGTATTTACTCTTCCAGTGATCCCAGTGTATTTACTCACCCAGTGATCCGAATGTATTTACTCTCCCAGTGTTCCCAGTTCATTTACTCTCCCAGTGTTCCCAGTGAATTTACTTTCCCAGATTTCACAGTGTATTTACTCTGGCAGTGGTCCCGGCATAGTTACTCTCTCCCAGTGTATTTACACTCCCAGAGTTCCAATATATTTACTCCCTCCCAGTGTTCCCAGTGTATTTATTCTCGCAATGTTCCCAGTATATTTACCCTCTCAGTGTTCCCAGTGTAATTGCTCTCACAGTATATTTACTCTCCCAGTGTTCCCAGTTTATTTACTCTCACAGTGTTCACAGTGTATTTACTCTCCCAGTGTTCCCAACGTATTTAATCGCCCAGTGTTCTCAGTGTAATTAATCTCTCAAAGTTTATTTATGCTCCCAGAGTTCCCACGGCACTTACTCCCTCCCAGTGTTCCCAGTGTATTTAAATTCTCAGTATTGCGAGTGTATTTACTCTCTCTCATTGTTCCCTGTGTACTACCTCTCCCACTGTTCCCCATGTATTTACTCTACCTGTGTGCCTCGTGTATTTACTCTCCCAGTGTTCCCAGTGTATTTACTCTCTCTCAGTGCTCCCAGTGTATTTATTTCCCCAGTCTTCCCAGTGTATTTATTCTCCCAGTGTTCCCAGTGTATTTAAATCTCTCCAAGTGTTCCCAGTGTATTTACTCTTCCAGTGTACACAGCAGATTTACTTTCCCAATGTTCCCAGCGCATTTACTCTCCCAGTGTTCGCAGTGTATTTACTCTCCCAGTATTCGCTGTGTATTTACTCCCTCCCAGTGTTCCCAATGTATTTACTCTCTCCCAGTGTTCCCCGTGTATTTACTCTCCCTGTGTTCCTAGTGTATTTACTCTCCCAGTGTTCCCAGTGTAGTTACACTCACAGTGTTCCCAGAGTGTTTACTCTCCAGTGTTCCCAGCATATTTACTCTCCCAATTTTACCAGTGTATTTACTCTCCTAGTGTTCCGAGTGTTCATACTCTCTCCCAGTGTTCCCAGTTTATTTACTCACCCCGTGTTCCCAGTGTGTTTACTCCCCCAGTGTTACAGTGTATTTATTCTCTCCCAGTGTTCCCAGTGTGATTGCTCTCACAGTGTTCCCAGTGTATTTACTCTCCCAGTGTTCGAAGTGTATTTACTCTCCCAGTGTTCCCAGTGTATTTATTCTCGCAATGTTCCCAGTATATTTACCCTCTCAGTGTTCCCAGTGTAATTGCTCTCACAGTGTTCACAGTGTATTTACTCTCCCAGTGTTCGAAGTGTATTTACTCTCCCAGTGTTCCCAGCGTATTTAATCGCCCAGTGTTCTCAGTGTAATTAATCTCCCAAAGTTTATTTATGCTCCCAGAGTTCCCACGGCACTTACTCCCTCCCAGTGTTCCCAGTGTATTTAATCTCTCAGTATATCGAGTGTATTTACTCTCTCTCAGTGTTCCCTGTGTACTACCTCTCCCACTGTTCCCCATGTATTTACTCTACCTGTGTGCCTCGTGTATTTACTCTCCCAGTGTTCCCAGTGTATTTACTCTCTCTCAGTGTTCCCAGTGTATTTATTTCCCCAGTCTTCCCAGTGTATTTATTCTCCCAGTGTTCCCAGTCTATTTAAATCTCTCCAAGTGTTCCCAGTGTATTTACTCTTCCAGTGTACACAGCAGATTTACTTTCCCAATGTTCCCAGCGCATTTACTCTCCCAGTGTTCGCAGTGTATTTACTCTCCCAGTATTCGCTGTGTATTTACTCCCTCCCAGTGTTCCCAATGTATTTACTCTCTCCCAGTGTTCGCCGTGTATTTACTCTCCCTGTGTTCCTAGTGTATTTACTCTCCCAGTGTTCCCAGTGTAGTTACACTCACAGTGTTCCCAGAGTGTTTACTCTCCAGTGTTCCCAGCATATTTACTCTCCCAATTTTACCAGTGTATTTACTCTCCTAGTGTTCCGAGTGTTCATACTCTCTCCCAGTGTTCCCAGTTTATTTACTCACCCCGTGTTCCCAGTGTGTTTACTCCCCCAGTGTTACAGTGTATTTATTCTCTCCCAGTGTTCGAAGTGTATTTACTCTCCCAGTGTTCGCAGTGTATTTACTCCGCCAGTGATCCCAACATATTTATTCTGCCTGGAATCCCAGTGTGTTTACTCCCTCACAGTGTTCCCAGTGTATTTACTCTCTCCCAATACTCCCACTGTAGTTACTCTCCCTGTGTTCCTAGTGTATTTCCTCTCCCAGTCTTCTCAGTGTATTTACACTCCTAGTGCTCCCAGCGGATTTTCTCCCCAGTGTTCCCAGAGTATTTACTCTCTCAGTGTTCCCAGTGTATTTGTCTAAGTGTCCCAAGTGTATTTACTCTCCCAGCGTTCTCAGTGTATTTAATCTCTCCCAGTGTATTTACTCTCCCGGAAATCCCCGTGTATTTACTCTCCCAGTGTTCCCAGTACATTTACTCTCCCAGTGTTCCCCGTGTATTTATGCTCAAAGTGTTCCCAGTATACTTACTGTCTCCCAGTGTATTTACTCTCTGTGTTCCCTGTGTATTTACTCTGCCAGTGTTCCCAGCGTATTTACGCTCCCAGTTTTGGCAGCGTATTTACTCTCCCAATGCTCCCAGTGTATTTACTCTCACAGTCTTCTCAGTATATTCATTCTCTCAGTGTTCCCAGTGTATATACTCTCTCAGTGTTCCCAGCATATTTACTCTCTCTCAGTGTTCCCGGTGTATTTACTCTGGCAGTGTTCCCAGAGTATTTAATATCTCCCAGTGTATTTACTGTTCCAGTGCTTCCATCGTATTTACTCCCCCAGTGTTCCCAGCGTATTTACTTTCCCAATGTTCCCAGTCTATTTAGCCTCCCAGTGTTCCCAGCGTATTGCTCTCCCAGTATCCTCAGTGTATTTACTCTCTCCCAGTGTTCCCAGTGCATTGACTCTCTTCCAGTGTTCCCAGTTTATTTACTACCCCAGTGTTCTCAGTGTATTTACTCCCCCGGTGTTCCCAGTGCATTTAATCTCCCAGTGTTCCCAGTGTGTTTGCTCTCTGTGTTCCCAATGTATTAATCTCAGTGTTCCCAGTGTATGTACTCTCCTAGTGTTCCCAGTGTATTTAATCTCCCAAAGCTCCCAGTGTATTTACTCTCCCAGTGCTCCCAATTTATTTAATCTTCCAGTGTTCCCAGTGTATTTTTCCTCTGCCAGTGTTCCCAGTTTATTTACTCTCCCAATGCTCCCAGTACATTTACTCTCTCCCTGTATTCCCAGTATACTTACTCTCCCAGTGATCCAAGTGTACTTAATCTCTCACTGTTGCCAGTGTATTTACTCTCCCAGTGTTCCAAGTGTATATACTCTCTCAGTATTCCAGTGTATTTGCTCTCTCTCAGGGTTCCCAGTGTATTTACTCTGCCATTGTTCTCAGAGTATTTAATCTCTCCAAGTGTATTTACTCTCCCTGTGTTTCTAGTGTATATACTCTCTCAGTGATCTCAGTGTACCTACTCTCCCAGTTTTCCTCGTGTATTTACTCTCTCCCAGTATTCGCAGTGTATTTACTCTCTCCCAGTGTCCCCACTGTACTTGACCTCCCAGTTTCCCCAATGTCTTTAATCTCCCTGTGTTCCCAGTGTATTTAAACTCCCACTGTTCTCAGCGTATTTCCTCTCTCCCAGTATACCCAGTGTAGTTACTCTCTTCCAGTGTTCCCAGTGCAGTTACTCTCCCAGTGTTCCCAGTGTATTTAGTCTGTGCCACTGTTCCCAGTGTATTTACACTCTGCCACTGTTCTAAGTGTATTTACTCTCCCAGTGTTCCCAGTTTATTTACTCTCCCAGTGTTCGCAGTGTATTTTCTCTCACAGAGTTCCCAGTGTACTCCCTCCCTCCCGTGTTCCCACTGTATTGACTCTCTGTGTTCCCCGTGTATGTACTCTCCCAGTGTTCTCAGTGTATTTAATCTCTCAAAGTTTATTTACTCTCCCAGCGTTCCCAGTTTACTTACTCCCTCCCAGTGTTACCAGTGTATTTACTCTCTCCCAGTGTTCGCAAAGTATTTACTCTCCCAGTGTTCCCAGTGTATTTACTCTCCCAGTATTGCGAGTGTATTTACTCTCTCCCAGTGTTCCCAGTGTATTTCCTCTCCCAGTGTGTTTACTCCCGCAGTGTTATTGTTACAGTGTATTTATTCTCTCTCAGTGTTCCCAGTTTTTTTTTGCTCTCACAGTGTTCCCAGTGTATTTACTCTCCCAATGCTCCCAGTGTATTTACTCTCCCAGTGTTCTCAGTGCATTTATTGTTACAGTGTTCGCAGTATATTTACTCTCCCAGTGTTCCCAGTGTATTAACTCTCTTCCAATGCTCCCAGTATATTTACTATCCCAGTGTTCCAAGTGTATTTACTCTCCCAGTGTTCCCAGTGTATTTAATCTCCCAGTGTTCCCAGTGAGTTTACTCTCTCAGTGTTCCCAGTGTATTTACTCTCTGTCAGTGTTCCCAGTGTATTTACTCTCTCCCAGTGTTCCCACTGTAATTGACCTCCCAGTTTCCCCAGTGTCTTTAATCTCCCTGTGTTCCCAGTGTATTTAAACTCCCACTGTTCTCAGCGTATTTCCTCTCTCCCAGTATACCCAGTGTAGGTACTCTCTTCCAGTGTTCCCAGTGCAGTTACTCTCCCAGTGTTCCCAGTTTATTTAGTCTGTGCCACTGTTCCCAGTGTATTTACACTCTGCCACTGTTCTAAGTGTATTTACTCTCCCAGTGTTCCCAGTTTATTTACTCTCCCAGTGTTCGCAGTGTATTTACTCTCCCAGAGTTCCCAGTGTACACCCTCCCTCCCAGTGTTCCCACTGTATTAACTCTCTGTGTTCCCCGTGTATTTACTCTCCCTGTGTTCTCCGTGTATTTACTCTCTCAAAGTTTATTTACTCTCCCAGCGTTCCCAGTTTACTTTCTCCCTCCCAGTGTTACCAGTGTATTTACTCTCTCCCAGTGTTCGCAAAGTATTTACTCTCCCAGTATTCCCAGTGTATTTACTCACACAGTATTGCGAGTGGATTTACTCTCTCTCAGTGATCCCTGTACGTTACCTCTCCCTGTCTTCTCCGTGTATTTACACTCCCTGTGTTCCTAGTGTATTTACTCTCCCAGTTTTCCCAGTGTAGTTACACTCCCAGTGTTCTCAGTCTATTTAATCTCTCGCAGTATATTTATTCTCTCGGAGTTCCCAGTGTATTTACTCCCCCCCAATGTTCCCAGTGTATTTACTCTCTCAGTATTCCCCGTGTATTTACTCTCCCAGTGTTCTCAGTGTATTTAATCTCTCAAAGTTGATTTACTCTCCCAGTGTTCCCAGTGTATTTAATCTCCCAGTGTTCCCAGTGAGTTTACTCTCTCAGTGTTCCCAGTGTATTTACTCTCTGTCAGTGTTCCCAGTGTATTTACTCTCTCCCAGTGTCCCCACTGTAATTGACCTCCCAGTTTCCCCAGTGTCTTTAATCTCCCTGTGTTCCCAGTGTATTTAAACTCCCACTGTTGTCAGCGTATTATCCTCTCTCCCAGTATACCCAGTGTAGTTACTCTCTTCCAGGGTTCCCAGTGCAGTTACTCTCCCAGTGTTCCCAGTGTATTTAGTCTGTGCCACTGTTCCCAGTGTATTTACACTCTGCCACTGTTCTAAGTGTATTTACTCTCCCAGTGTTCCCAGTTTATTTACTCTCCCAGTGTTCGCAGTGTATTTACTCTCCCAGAGTTCCCAGTGTACTCACTCCCTCCCAGTGTTCCCACTGTATTAACTCTCTGTGTTCCCCGTGTATTTACTCGCCCAGTGTTCTCCGTGTATTTACTCTCTCAAACTTTATTTACTCTCCCAGCGTTCCCAGTTTACTTTCTCCCTCCCAGTGTTACCAGTGTATTTACTCTCTCCCAGTGTTCGCAAAGTATTTACTCTCCCAGTGTTCCCAGTGTATTTACTCACACAGTATTGCAAGTGATCCCTGTAAGTTACCTCTCCCTGTCTTCTCCGTGTATTTACACTCCCTGTGTTCCTAGTGTATTTACTCTCCCAGTTTTCCCAGTGTAGTTACACTTCCAGTGTTCTCAGTCTATTTAATCTCTCGCAGTATATTTATTCTCTCGGAGTTCCCAGTGTATTTACACCCCCCCAATGTTCCCAGTGTATTTACTCTCTCAGTATTCCCCGTGTATTTACTTTCCCAGTGTTCTCAGTGTATTTAATCTCTCAAAGTTGATTTACTCTCCCAGTGCTCCCAGAATATTTGCTCTCACAGTGTTCCCAGTGTTTATACTCTCGCCCAGTGTTCCCATGTCATTTACTCACCCAGTGTTCCCAGTGTGTTTACTCCCCCAGTGTTACAGTGTATTTATTCTCTCCCAGTGTTCCCAGTATAATTGCTCTCACAATGTTCCCAGTGTATTTACTCTCCCAGTGTTCACAGTGTATTTACTCTGGCAGTGATCCCAGCCTATTTACTCTCGCTGCATTCCCAGTGTATTTACTTCCTCACAGTGTTTGCAGTGTATTTTCTCTCTCCCAGTGTTCCCAATGTATTTACTCTCCCAGTGTTCTCAGTGTATTTAATCTCTCTCAGTATATTTATTCCCCCGGAGTTCCCATTGTATTTACTCCCTCCCAATGTTCCCAGTGTATTTACTCTCTCAGTATTCCCCGTGTATTTACTCTCTCAGTGTTCCCAGTGTATTTGCTCTCTCTCAGGGTTCCCAGTGTATTTACTCTGCCAGTGTTCTCAGAATATTTAATCTCTCCAAGTGTATTTACTCTCCCTGTGTTTCCAGTGTATATACTCTCTCAGTGATCTCAGTGAACTTACTCTCCCAGTTTTCCTAGTGTATTTACTCTCTTCCAGTGTTCGTAGTGTAGTTACTCTCTCCTAGTGTTCTCAGTGTATTTAATCTCTCAAAGTTTATTTACTCTCCCAGCGTTCCCAGTTTACTTACTCCCTCCCAATGTTACCAGTGTATTTACTCTCTCCCAGTGTTCGCAATCTATTTACTCCCCCAGTGTTCCCAGTGTATTTACTCTCCCAGTATTGCGAGTGTATTTAATCTCTCTCAGTGATCCCTGTGCGTTACCTCTCCCAGTGTTCTCCATGTATTTACACTCCCTGTGCTCCTAATTTATTTATTCTCCCAGTGTTCCCAGTGTAGTTACACTCCCAGTGTTCTCAGTCTATTTAATCTCTCCCAGTAAATTTATTCTCCCAGAGTTCCCAGATTACTTACTCCCTCCCAGTGTTCCCAGTGTATGTACACTCTCACTATTCCCAGTGTACTTACTCTCCCAGTGTTCCAAGTGTATTTACTCTCTTCCAGTGTTCGCAGTGTAGTTACTCTTTCCTAATGTTCCCAGTATATTTAATCTCTCCCAGTGTTCCCAGTACATTTACTCGCTCCCTGTGTTCCCAGTGTATGTACTCTATCACTATTCCCAGTGTACTTACTCTCCCAGTGTTCCTAGTGTATTTATTCTCTTCTGTGTTCGCAGTGTAGTTACTCTCTCCGAATGTTCCCAGTGTATTTAATCTCTCCCAGTGTTCCCAGTGTGTTTACTCTTTCAGTGTTTTCAGTGTATTTACTCTCTCTCAGTGTTGCCAGTGTATATACTCTCCCAATGATCCCTGTGTATTTAATCTCCCAAAGCTCCCAGGATACTCTCCTAGTGCTCCCAGTTTATTTACTCTCCCAGTGCTCTCAGTGTATTTACTCTCCGAGTGTTCCCAGTACATTTACTCTCTCCCTGTGTTCCTAGTGTATGTACTCTCTCACCATTCCCAGTGTCCTTACTCTCCCAGTGTTCCTAGTGTATTTACTCTCTTCCAGTGTTCGCAGTGTAGTTATTCACCTAATGTTCCCAGTGTATTTAATCTCTCCCACTGTTCCAAATGTATTTACTGTTCCAGTGTTTCCATCGTATTTACTCTGCCAGTGTTCCCAGCGTATTTACTTTCCCAAAGTTGCCAGTGTATTGACTCTCCCAGTGTTGGCAGTGTATTTACTCTCCCAGTGTTCACAGTGTATTTACTCTGGCAGTGTTCCGAGCGTATTTACTCTCTCTGCACTCCCACTGTATTTACTCCATCCCAGCGTTCTCAGTGTATTTTCTCTCTCCCAGTGCTCTCACTGTATTTAATCTCCCCCAGTGTATTTACTCTCCCAGTTTCCCCAGTGCATTTAATCTCTCTGTGTTCTCGGTGTCTCTGTGTTCTCTGTGTATTTACTGTCCCAGTGTTCTCAGTATATTTCATGTGTTCCCAGCGCATTTACTCTCTCCTGATGTTCCCAGTGTATTTACTTTCCCCAGTGGTCCCAGTGTATTTAGTCTCCTTGTATTCCCAGTGTATTTAATCTGCCAGTGTTCCCACCACATTTACTCTCACAGTGTTCCCAACGCATTTACTCTCTGTGTTCTCAGTATATTTATTCTCCCAGTGTTCCCAGCGTATTTACTCTCCCAGTGTTCACAGTGCGTTTATTCCCTCAGTGTTCCCAGTGTATTGACTCTCTTCCAGTGTTCCCAGTTTATTTGCTACCCCAGTGTTCTCAGTGTATTTACTCCCCCAGTGTTCCCAGTGCATTTTATCTCCCAGTGTTCCCAGTGTGTTTGCTCTCTGTGTTCCCAATGTATTAATCTAAGTGTTCCCAGTGTATGTACTCTCCTAGTGTTCCCAGTGTATTTAATCTCCCAAAGCTCCCAGTGTATTTACTCTCCCAGTGCTCCCAATGTATTTAATCTTCCAGTGTTCCCAGTATATTTTTCCTCTCCCAGTGTTCCCACTTTATTTACTCTCCCAATGTTCCCAGTACATTTACTCTCTCCCTGTATTCCCAGTATACGTACTCTCCCAGTGATCCAAGTGTACTTAAACTCTCACTGTTGCCAGTGTATTTACTCTCCCAGTGTTCCCAGTGTATATACTCTCTCAGTGTTCCAGTGTATTTGCTCTCTCTCAGGGTTCCTAGTGTATTTACTCTGCCAGTGTTCTCAGAGTATTTAATCTCTCCAAGTGTATTTACTCTCCATGTGTTTCTAGTGTATATACTCTCTCAGTGATCTCAGTGTACCTACTCTCCCAGTTTTCCTCGTGTATTTACTCTCTCCCAGTATTCGCAGTGTAGTTACTCTCTCCTAGTGTTCCCAGTGTATTTAATCTATCCCAGTCTTCCCAGTGTATTTACTGTTAGAGTTCTTCCATCATATTTACTCCCCCAGCGTTCCCCGCGTATTTACTTTCCCAATGTTCCCAGTGTATTAACTCTCTTCCAGTGTTCGCAAAGTATTTACTCTCCCAGTGTTCCCAGTGTATTTACTCTCCCAGTATTGCGAGTGTATTTACTCTCTCCCAGTGTTCCCAGTGTATTTACTCTCCCAGTGTTCTCAGAGTATTTAATCTCTCCAAGTGTATTTACTCTCCCTGTGTTTCTAGTGTATATACTCTCTCAGTGATCTCAGTGTACCTACTTTCCCAGTTATCCTCGTGTATTTACTCTCTCCCAGTGTTCGCAGTGTAGTTACTCTCTCCTAGTGTTCCCAGTGTATTTAATCTATCCCAGTGTTCCCAGTGTATTTACTGTTAGAGTTCTTCCATCGTATTTACTCCCCCAGCGTTCCCCGCGTATTTACTGTCCTAATGTTCCCAATGTATTTACTCTCTTCCAGTGTTCACAGTTTATTTACTATTATAGTGTTCCCAGTGAATTTACTCTCATCCAGTGTTCCCAGTTTATTCACTATCCCAGTGTTCCCAGTGTATTTACTCTCCCAGTGTTCCCAGTGTATTTAAACTTCCAGTGTTCCCAGTGTGTTTGCTCTCTGTGTTCCTAATGTATTTACTCTCAATGTTCCCAGTGTATTTACTCTCCCAGTGTACCCAGTGTACTTAATCTCTCAAAGCTCCCAGTTTATGTACTCTCGAAGTGTTCCCAATGTATTTAATCTTCCATTGTTCCCAGTGTATTTTCCTCTCCCAGTATTCCCAGTTTATCTACTCTCCCAATGATCCCAGTACATTTACTCTCCTCCTGTATTCCCAGTATACTTACTCTCCCAGTGATCCCAGTGTACTTACTCTCCCACTCTTGCGGGTGTATTTGCTCTCCCAGTCTTTCCAGTGTATTTACTCTCCTGGTGATCCCAGTGTATATACTCTCTCCCAGTGTTCCCAGTGTATTTACTCTCCCAGTGTGTTTACTCCCGCAGTGTTAAAGAGTATTTATTCTCTCTCAGTGTTCCCAGTTTATTTGCTCTCACAGTGTTCCTAGTGTATTTACTCTCCCAATGCTCCCAGTGTATTTACTCTCCCAGTGTTCTAATTGCATTTATTGTTACAGTGTTCGCAGTATATTTACTCTCCCAGTGTTCCCAGTGTATTAACTCTCTTCCAATGCTCCCAGTTTATTTACTATCCCAGTGTTCCCAGTGAGTTTACTCTCTCAGTGTTCCCAGTGTATTTACTCTCTGTTAGTGTTCCCAGTGTATTTACTCTCTCCCAGTGTCCCCACTGTACTTGACCTCCCAGTTTCCCCAATGTCTTTAATCTCCCTCTGTTCCCAGTGTATTTAAACTCCCACTGTTCTCAGCGTATTTTCTCTCTCCCAGTATACCCAGTGTAGTTACTCTTTTCCAGTGTTCACAGTGCAGTTACTCTCCCAGTGTTCCCAGTGTATTTAGTCTGTGCCACTGTTCCCAGTGTATTTACACTCTGCCACTGTTCTAAGTGTATTTACTCTCCCAGTGTTCCCAGTTTATTTACTCTCCCAGTGTTCGCAGTGTATTCAATCTCCCAGAGTTCCCAGTGTACTCCCTCCCTCCCGTGTTCCGACTGTATTTACTCTCTGTGTTCCCCGTGTATGTACTCGCCCAGCGTTCCCAGTTTACTTACTCCCTCCCAGTGTTACCAGTGTATTTACTCTCTCCCAGTGTGTGCAAAGTATTTACTCTCCCAGTGTTCCCAGTGTATTTACTCTCCCAGTGTGTTTACTGCCGCAGTGTTACAGTGTATTTATTCTCTCTAAGTGTTCCCAGTTTTTTTGCTCTCACAGTGTTCCCAGTGTATTTACTCTCCCAATGCTCGCAGTGTATTTACTCTCCCAGTGTTCTCAGTGCATTTATTGTTACAGTGTTCGCAGTATATTTACTCTCCCAGTGTTCCCAGCGTATTAACTCTCTTCCAATGCTCCCAGTTTATTTACTATCCCAGTGTTCCGAGTGTATTTACGCTCCCAGTGTTCCCAGTGTATTTAATCTCCCAGTGTTCCCAGTGAGTTTACTCTCTCAGTGTTCCCAGTGTATTTACTCTCTGTCAGTGTTCCCAGTGTATTTACTCTCTCCAAGTGTCCCCACTGGAATTGCCCTCCCAGTTTCCCCAGTGTCTTTAATCTCCCTGTGTTCCCAGTGTATTTAAACTCCCACTGTTCTCAGCGTATTTCCTCTCTCCAAGTATACCCAGTGTAGTTACTCTCTTCCAGTGTTCACAGTGCAGTTACTCTCCCTGTGTTCCCAGTGTATTTAGTCTGTGCCACTGTTCCCAGTGTATTTACACTCTGACACTGTTCTAAGTGTATTTACTCTCCCAGTGTTCGCAGTGTATTTACTCTCCCAGAGTTCCCAGTTTACTCCCTCCCTCCCAGTGTTCCCACTGTATTAACTCGCTGTGTTCCCCGTGTATTTACTCTCCCAGTGTTCTCCGTGTATTTACTCTCTCAAAGTTTATTTACTCTCCCAGCGTTCCCAGTTTACTTTCTCCCTCCCAGTGTTACCAGTGTATTTACTCTCTCCCAGTGTTCGCAAAGTATTTACTCTCCCAGTGTTCCCAGTGCATTTACTCACCCAGTATTGCGAGTATATTTACTCTCTCTCTCAGTGATCCCTGTACGTTACCTCTCCCCGTGTTCTCCGTGTATTTACACGCCCTGTGTTCCTAGTGTATTTACTCTCCCAGTTTTCCCAGTGTAGTTACACTCCCAGTGTTCTCAGTCGATTTAATCTCTCACAGTATATTTATTCTCCCGGAGTTCCCAGTGTATTTACTCCCTCCCAATGTTCCTAGTGTATTTACTCTCTCAGTATTCCCCGTGTATTTACTCTCCCAGTGTTCTCAGTGTATTTAATCTCTCAAAGTTGATTTACTCTCCCAGTGCTCCCAGAATATTTGCTCTCCCAGTGTTCCCTGTGTTTATACTCTCTCCCAGTGTTCCCATGTCATTTACTCACCCAGTGTTCCCAGTGTGTTTATTTCCCCAGTGTTACAGTGTATTTATTCTCTCTCAGTGTTCCCAGTGGAATTGCTCTCACAATGTTACCAGTGTATTTACTCTCCCAGTGTTCACAGTGTATTTACTCTGGCAGTGATCCCAGCCTATTTACTATTGCTGCATTCCCAGTGTATTTACCTCCTCACAGTGTTTGCAGTGTATTTTCTCTCTCCCAGTGTTCCCAATGTATTTACTCTCCCAGTGTTCTCAGTGTATTTAATCTCTCTAAGTATATTTATTCTCCCTGAGTTCCCAGTGTATTTACTCCCTCCCAATGTTCCCAGTGTATTTACTCTCTCAGTATTCCCCGTGTATTTACTCTCTCAGTGTTCCCAGTGTATTTGCTCTCTCTCAGGGTTCCCAGTGTATTTACTCTGCCAGTGTTCTCAGAGTATTTAATCTCTCCAAGTGTATTTACTCTCCCTGTGTTTACAGTGTATATACTCTCTCAGTGATCTCAGTGAACTTACTCTCCCAGTTTTCCTAGTGTATGTACTCTCTTCCAGTGTTCGTAGTGTAATTACTCTCTCCTAGTGTTCTCAGTGCATTTAATCTCTCAAAGTTTATTTACCCTCCCAGCGTTCCCAGTTTACTTACTCCCTCCCAGTGTTACCAGTGTATTTACTCTCTCCCAGTGTTCGCAATCTATTTACTCCCCCAGTGTTCCCAGTGTATTTACTCTCCCAGTATTGCGAGTGTATTTACTCTCTCTCAGTGATCCTCTCCCAGTGTTCGCCATGTATTTACACTCCCTGTGTTCCTAGTGTATTTACTTTCCCAGTGTTCCCAGTGTAGTTACACTCCCAGTGTTCTCAGTCTATTTAATCTCTCCCAGTATATTTATTCTCCCAGAGTTCCCAGTTTACTTACTCCCTCCCAGTGTTCCCAATGTATGTACACTCTCACTATTCCCAGTGTACTTACTCTCCCAGTGTTCCAAGTGTATTTACTCTCTTCCAGTGTTCGCTGTGTAGTTACTCTTTCCTAATGTTCCCAGTGTATTTAATCTCTCCCAGTGTTCCCAGTACATTTACTCGCTCCCTGTGTTCCCAGTGTATGTACTCTATCACTATTCCCAGTGTACTTACTCTCCCAGTGTTCCTAGTGTATTTACTCTCTTCAGTGTTCGCAGTGTAGTTACTCTCTCCGAATGTTCCCAGTGTATTTTATCTCTCCCAGTGTTCCCAGTGTGTTTACTCTTTCAGTGTTCCCAGTGTATTTAATCTCTCCCAATGTTCCCAGTGTGTTTACTCTTTCAGTGTTTTCAGTGTATTTACTCTCTCTGTGTTGCCAGTGTATATACTCTCCCAGTGATCCCTGTGTATTTAATCTGCCAAAGCTCCCAGGATACTCTCCTAGTGTTCCCAGTTTATTTACTCTCCCAGTGCTCTCAGTGTATTTACTCTCCGAGTGTTCCCAGTGCATTTACTCTCTCCCTGTGTTCCTAGTGTATGTACTCTCTCACTATTCCCAGTGTCCTTACTCTCCCAGTGTTCCTAGTGTATTTACTCTCTTCCAGTGTTCGCAGTGTAGTTACTCTCTCCTAATGTTCCCAGTGTATTTAATCTCTCCCACTGTTCCAAATGTATTTACTGTTCCAGTGTTTCCATCGTATTTACTCTGCCAGTGTTCCCAGCGTATTTACTTTCCCAAAGTTGCCAGTGTATTGACTCTCCCAGTGTTGGCAGTGTATTTACTCTCCCAGTGTTCACAGTGTATTTACTCTGGCAGTGTTCCGAGCGTATTTACTCTCTCTGCATTCCCACTGTTTTTACTCCATCCCAGTGTTCTCAGTGTATTTTCTCTCTTCCAGTGCTCTCACTGTATTTAATCTCCCCCAGTGTATTTACTCTCCCAGTTTCCCCAGTGCATTTAATCTCTCTGTGTTCTCGGTGTCTCTGTGTTCTCTGTGTATTTACTGTCCCAGTGTTCGCAGTATATTTCATGTGTTCCCAGCGCATTTACTCTCTCCTGATGTTCCCAGTGTATTTACTTTCCCCAGTGGTCCCAGTGTATTTAGTCTCCTTGCGTTCCCAGTGTACTTAATCTGCCAGTGTTCCCACTATATTTACTCTCACAGTGTTCCCAAAGCAATTACTCTCTGTGTTCTCAGTATATTTATTCTCCCAGTGTTCCCAGCGTATTTACTCTCTTCCAGTGTTCCCAGTTTATTTACTACCCCAGTGTTCTCAGTGTATTTACTCCCCCAGTGTTCCCAGTGCATTTAATCTCCCAGTGTTCCCAGTGTGTTTGCTCTCTGTGTTCCCAATGTATTAATCTAAGTGTTCCCAGTGTATGTACTCTCCTAGTGTTCCCAGTGTATTTAATCTCCCAAAGCTCCCAGTGTATTTACTCTCCCAGTGCTGCCAATGTATTTAATCTTCCAGTGTTCCCAGTGTGTTTGCTCTCTGTGTTCCCAATGTATTAATCTAAGTGTTCCCAGTGTATGTACTCTCCTAGTGTTCCCAGTGTATTTAATCTCCCAAAGCTCCCAGTGTATTTACTCTCCCAGTGCTCCCAATGTATTTAATCTTCCAGTGTTCCCAGTGTATTTTTCCTCTCCCAGTGTTCCCACTTTATTTACTCTCCCAATGTTCCCAGTACATTTACCCTCTCCCTGTATTCCCAGTATACTTACTCTCCCAGTGATCCAAGTGTACTTAATCTATCACTGTTGCCAGTGTATTTACTCTCCCAGTGTTCCCAGTGTATATACTCTCTCAGTGTTCCAGTGTATTTGCTCTCTCTCAGGGTTCCTAGTGTATTTACTCTGCCAGTGTTCTCAGAGTATTTAATCTCTCCAAGTGCATTTACTCTCCCTGTGTTTCTAGTGTATATACTCTCTCAGTGATCTCAGTGTACCTACTCTCCCAGTTTTCCTCGTGTATTTACTCTCTCCCAGTATTCGCAGTGTAGTTACTCTCTCCTAGTGTTCCCAGTGTATTTAATCTATCCCAGTGTTCCCAGTGTATTTACTGTTAGAGTTTTTCCATCGTATTTACTCCCCCAGCGTTCCCCGCGTATTTACTTTCCCAATGTTCCCAGTGTATTTACTCTCTTCCAGTGTTCCCAGTTTATTTACTATTATAGTGTTCCCAGTGAATTTACTCTCATCCAGTGTTCCCAGTTTATTTACTATCCCTGTGTTCCCAGTGTATTTACTCTCCCAGTGTTCCCAGTGTATTTAAACTTCCGGTGTTCCCAGTGTGTTTGCTCTCTGTGTTCCTAATGTATTTACTCTCAGTGTTCCCAGTGTATTTACTCTCCCAGTGTTCCCAGTTTATTTTCTCTCCCAGTGTTCGCAGTGTATTTACTCTCCCAGAGTTCCCAGTGTACTCCCTCCCGTGTTCCCACTGTATTTACTCTCTGTGTTCCCCGTGTATGTACTATCCCAGCGTTCCCAGTTTACTTACTCCCTCCCAGTGTTCCCAGTGTATTTACTCTCCCAGTATTGCGAGTGTATTTACTCTCTCCCAGTGTTCCCAGTGTATTTACTCTCCCAGTGTGTTTACTCCCGCAGTGTTACAGTGTATTTATTCTCTCCAAGTGTTCCCAGTTTTTTTGCTCTCACAGTGTTCCCAGTGTATTTATTCTCCCAATGCTCCCAGTGTATTTACTCTCGCAGTGTTCTCAGTGCATTTATTGTTACAGTGTTCGCAGTATATTTACTCTCCCAGTGTTCCCAGTGTATTAACTCTCTTCCAATGCTCCCAGTTCATTTCCTATCCCAGTGTTCCGAGTGTATTTACTCTCCCAGTGTTCCCAGTGTATTTAATCTCCCAGTGTTCCCAGTGAGTTTACTCTCTCAGTGTTCCCAGTGTATTTACTCTCTGTCAGTGTTCCCAGTGTATTTACTCTCTCCCAGTGTCCCCACTGTAATTGACCTCCCAGTTTCCCCAGTGTCTTTAATCTCCCTGTGTTCCCAGTGCATTTAAACCCCCACTGTTCTCAGCGTATTTCCTCTCTCCCAGTATACCCAGTGTAGTTACTCTCTTCCAGTGTTCCCAGTGCAGTTACTCTCCCAGTGTTCCCAGTGTATTTAGTCTGTGCCACTGTTCCCAGTGTATTTACACTCTGCCACTGTTCTAAGTGTATTTACTCTCCCAGTGTTCCCAGTTTATTTACTCTCCCAGTGTTCGCAGTGTATTTACTCTCCCAGAGTTCCCAGTGTACTCACTCCGTCCCAGTGTTCCTACTGTATTAACTCTCTGTGTTCCCCTTGTATTTACTCTCCCAGTGTTCTCCGTGTATTTACTCTCTCAATGTTTATTTACTCTCCCAGCGTTCCCAGTTTACTTTCTCCCTCCCAGTGTTACCAGTGTATTTACTCTCTCCCAGTGTTCGCAAAGTATTTACTCTCCCAGTGTTCCCAGTGTATTTACTCTCCCAGTATTGCGAGTGTATTTACTCTCTCCCAGTGTTCCCAGTGTATTTACGCTCCCAGTGTTCTCAGAGTATTTAATCTCTCCAAGTGTATTTACTCTCCCTGTGTTTCTAGTGTATATACTCTCTCAGTGATCTCAGTGTACCTATTCTCCCAGTTTTCCTCGTGTATTTACTCTCTCCCAGTATTCGCAGTGTAGTTACTCTCTCCTAGTGTTCCCAGTGTATTTAATCTATCCCAGTGTTCCCAGTGTATTTACTGTTAGAGTTCTTCCATCGTATTTACTCCCCCAGCGTTCCCCGCGTATTTACTGTCCCAATGTTCCCAGTGTATTTACTCTCTTCCAGTGTTCCCAGTTTATTTACTATTATAGTGTTCCCAGTGAATTTACTCTCATCCAGTGTTCCCAGTTTATTTACTATCCCAGTGTTCCCAGTGTATTTACTCTCCCAGTGTTCCCAGTGTATTTAAACTTCCAGTGTTCCCAGTGTGTTTGCTCTCTGTGTTCCTAATGTATTTACTCTCAGTGTTCCCAGTGTATTTACTCTCCCAGTGTACCCAGTGTATTTAATCTCCCAAAGCTCCCAGTTTATGTACTCTCCAAGTGTTCCCAATGTATTTAATCTTCCAGTGTTCCCAGTGTATTTTCCTCTCCCAGTAGTCCCAGTTTATTTACTCTCCCAATGATCCCAGTACATTTAGTCTCCTCCTGTATTCCCAGTATACTTACTCTCCCAGTGATCCCAGTGTACTTACTCTCCCACTCTTGCCAGTGTATTTGCTCTCCCAGTCTTGCCAGTGTATTTACTCTCCTGGTGTTCCCAGTGTATATACTCTCTCCCAGTGTTCCCAGTATATTTACTCTCCCAGTGTGTTTACTCCCGCAGTGTTACAGTGTATTTATTCTCTCTCAGTGTTCCCAGTTTATTTGCTCTCACAGTGTTCCTAGTGTATTTACTCTCCCAATGCTCCCAGTGTATTTACTCTCCCAGTGTTCTCATTGCATTTATTGTTACAGTGTTCGCAGTATATTTACTCTCCCAGTGTTCCCAGTGTATTAACTCTCTTCCAATGCTCCCAGTTTATTTACTATCCCAGTGTTCCCAGTGAGTTTACTCTCTCAGTGTTCCCAGTGTATTTACTCTCTGTTAGTGTTCCCAGTGTATTTACTCTCTCCCAGTGTCCCCACTGTACTTGACCTCCCAGTTTCCCCAATGTCTTTAATCTCCCTCTGTTCCCAGTGTATTTAAACTCCCACTGTTCTCAGCGTATTTCCTCTCTCCCAGTATACCCAGTGTAGTTACTCTTTTCCAGTGTTCACAGTGCAGTTACTCTCCCAGTGTTCCCAGTGTATTTAGTCTGTGCCACTGTTCCCAGTGTATTTACACTCTGCCACTGTTCTAAGTGTATTTACTCTCCCAGTGTTCCCAGTTTATTTACTCTCCCAGTGTTCGCAGTGTATTCAATCTCCCAGAGTTCCCAGTGTACTCCCTCCCTCCCGTGTTCCCACTGTATTTACTCTCTGTGTTCCCCGTGTATGTACTCGCCCAGCGTTCCCAGTTTACTTACTCCCTCCCAGTGTTACCAGTGTATTTACTCTCTCCCAGTGTTCGCAAAGTATTTACTCTCCCAGTGTTCCCAGTGTATTTACTCTCCCAGTATTGCGAGTGTATTTACTCTCTCCCAGTGTTCCCAGTGTATTTGCTCTCCCAGTGTGTTTACTGCCGCAGTGTTACAGTGTATTTATTCTCTCTAAGTGTTCCCAGTTTTTTTGATCTCACAGTGTTCCCAGTGTATTTACTCTCCCAATGCTCGCAGTGTATTTACTCTCCCAGTGTTCTCAGTGCATTTATTTTTACAGTGTTCGCAGTATATTTACTCTCCCAGTGTTCCCAGCGTATTAACTCTCTTCCAATGCTCCCAGTTTATTTACTATCCCAGTGTTCCGAGTGTATTTACTCTCCCAGTGTTCCCAGTGTATTTAATCTCCCAGTGTTCCCAGTGAGTTTACTCTCTCAGTGTTCCCAGTGTATTTACTCTCTGTCAGTGTTCCCAGTGTATTTACTCTCTCCCAGTGTCCCCACTGTAATTGCCCTCCCAGTTTCCCCAGTGTCTTTAATCTCCCTGTGTTCCCAGTGTATTTAAACTCCCACTGTTCTCAGCGTATTTCCTCTCTCCCAGTATACCAAGTGTAGTTACACTCTTCCAGTGTTCACAGTGCAGTTACTCTCCCAGTGTTCCCAGTGTATTTAGTCTGTGCCACTGTTCCCAGTGTATTTACACTCTGCCACTGTTCTAAGTGTACTTACTCTCCCAGTGTTCGCAGTGTATTTACTCTCCCAGAGTTCCCAGTGTACTCACTCCCTCCCAGTGTTCCCACTGTATTAACTCGCTGTGTTCCCCGTGTATTTACTCTCCCAGTGTTCTCCGTGTATTTACTCTCTCAAAGTTTATTTACTCTCCCAGCGTTCCCAGTTTACTTTCTCCCTCCCAGTGTTACCAGTGTATTTACTCTCTCCCAGTGTTCGCAAAGTATTTACTCTCCCAGTGTTCCCAGTTTATTTACTCACCCAGTATTGCGAGTGTATTTACTCTCTCTCAGTGATCCCTGTACGTTACCTCTTCCTGTGTTCTCCGTGTATTTACACTCCCTGTGTTCCTAGTGTATTTACTCTCCCAGTTTTCCCAGTGTAGTTAAACTCCCAGTGTTGTCAGTCGATTTAATCTCTCACAGTATATTTATTCTCCCGGAGTTCCCAGTGTATTTACTCCCTCCCAATGTTCCTAGTGTATTTACTCTCTCAGTATTCCCCGTGTATTTACTCTCCCAGTGTTCTCAGTGTATTTAATCTCTCAAAGTTGATTTACTCTCCCAGTGCTCCCAGAATATTTGCTCTCCCAGTGTTTCCTGTGTTTATACTCTCTCCCAGTGTTCCCATGTCATTTACTCACCCAGTGTTCCCAGTGTGTTTATTTCCCCAGTGTTACAGTGTATTTATTCTCTCTCAGTGTTCCCAGTGTAATTGCTCTCACAATGTTACCAGTGTATTTACTCTCCCAGTGTTCACAGTGTATTTACTCTGGCAGTGATCCCAGCCTATTTACTATCGCTGCATTCCCAGTGTATTTACCTCCTCACAGTGTTTGCAGTGTATTTTCTCTCTCCCAGTGTTCCCAATGTATTTACTCTCCCAGTGTTCTCAGTGTATTTAATTTCTCTCAGTATATTTATTCTCCCTGAGTTCCCAGTGTATTTACTCCCTCCCAATGTTCCCAGTGTATTTACTCTCTCAGTATTCCCCGTGTATTTACTCTCTCAGTGTTCCCAGTGTATTTACTCTGCCAGTGTTCTCAGAGTATTTAATCTCTCCAAGTGTATTTACTCTCCCTGTGTTTGCAGTGTATATACTCTCTCAGTGATCTCAGTGAACTTACTCTCCCAGTTTTCCTAGTGTATGTACTCTCTTCCAGTGTTCGTAGTGTAATTACTCTCTCCTAGTGTTCTCAGTGCATTTAATCTCTCAAAGTTTATTTACTCTCCCAGCGTTCCCAGTTTACTTACTCCCTCCCAGTGTTACCAGTGTATTTACTCTCTCCCAGTGTTCGCAATCTATTTACTCCCCCAGTGTTCCCAGTGTATTTACTCTCCCAGTATTGCGAGTGTATTTACTCTCTCTCAGTGATCCTTGTGCATTACCTCTCCCAGTGTTGGCCATGTATTTACACTCCCTGTGTTCCTAGTGTATTTACTTTCCCAGTGTTCCCAGTGTAGTTACACTCCCAGTGTTCTCAGTCTATTTAATCTCTCCCAGTATATTTATTCTCCCAGAGTTCCCAGTTTACTTACTCCCTCCCAGTGTTCCCAGTGTATGTACACTCTCACTATTCCCAGTGTACTTACTCTCCCAGTGTTCCAAGTGTATTTACTCTCTTCCAGTGTTCGCTGTGTAGTTACTCTTTCCTAATGTTCCCAGTGTATTTAATCTCTCCCAGTGTTCCCAGTACATTTACTCGCTCCCTGTGTTCCCAGTGTATGTACTCTATCACTATTCCCAGTGTACTTACTCTCCCAGTGTTCCTAGTGTATTTACTCTCTTCAGTGTTCGCAGTGTAGTTACTCTCTCCGAATGTTCCCAGTGTATTTTATCTCTTCCAGTGTTCCCAGTGTGTTTACTCTTTCAGTGTTCCCAGTGTATTTAATCTCTCCCAATGTTCCCAGTGTGTTTACTCTTTCAGTGTTTTCAGTGTATTTACTCTCTCTGTGTTGCCAGTGTATATACTCTCCCAGTGATCCCTGTGTATTTAATCTCCTAAAGCTCCCAGGATACTCTCCTAGTGCTCCCAGTTTATTTACTCTCCCAGTGCTCTCAGTGTATTTACTCTCCGAGTGTTCCCAGTACATTTACTCTCTCCCTGTGTTCCTAGTGTATGTACTCTCTCACTATTCCCAGTGTCCTTACTCTCCCAGTGTTCCTAGTGTATTTACTCTCTTCCAGTGTTCGCAGTGTAGTTACTCTCTCCTAATGTTCCCAGTGTATTTAATCTCTCCCACTGTTCCAAATGTATTTACTGTTCCAGTGTTTCCATCGTATTTACTCTGCCAGTGTTCCCAGCGTATTTACTTTCCCAAAGTTACCAGTGTATTGACTCTCCCAGTGTTGGCAGTGTATTTACTCTCCCAGTGTTCACAGTGTATTTACTCTGGCAGTGTTCCGAGCGTATTTACTCTCTCTGCATTCCCACTGTTTTTACTCCATCCCCGTGTTCTCAGTGTATTTTCTCTCTTCCAGTGCTCTCACTGTATTTAATCTCCCCCAGTGTATTTACTCTCCCAGTTTCCCCAGTGCATTTAATCTCTCTGTGTTCTCGGTGTCTCTGTGTTCTCTGTGTATTTACTGTCCCAGTGTTCGCAGTATACTTCATGTGTTCCCAGCGCATTTACTCTCTCCTGATGTTCCCAGTGTATTTACTTTCCCCAGTGATCCCAGTGTATTTAGTCTCCTTGTGTTCCCAGTGTACTTAATCTGCCAGTGTTCCCACTATATTTACTCTCACAGTGTTCCCAAAGCAATTACTCTCTGTGTTCTCAGTATATTTATTCTCCCAGTGTTCCCAGCGTATTTACTCTCCCAGTGTTCACAGTGTGTTTATTCCCTCAGTGTTCCCAGTGTATTGACTCTCTTCCAGTGTTCCCAGTTTATTTACTACCCCAGTGTTCTCAGTGTATTTACTCCCCCAGTGTTCCCAGTGCATTTAATCTCCCAGTGTTCCCAGTGTGTTTGCTCTCTGTGTTCCCAATGTATTAATCTAAGTGTTCCCAGTGTATGTACTCTCCTAGTGTTCCCAGTGTATTTAATCTCCCAAAGCTCCCAGTGTATTTACTCTCCCAGTGCTCCCAATGTATTTAATCTTCCAGTGTTCCCAGTGTGTTTGCTCTCTGTGTTCCCAATGTATTAATCTAAGTGTTCCCAGTGTATGTACTCTCCTAGTGTTCCCAGTGTATTTAATCTCCCAAAGCTCCCAGTGTATTTACTCTCCCAGTGCTCCCAATGTATTTAATCTTCCAGTGTTCCCAGTGTATTTTTCCTCTCCCAGTGTTCCCACTTTATTTACTCTCCCAATGTTCCCAGTACATTTACTCTCTCCCTGTATTCCCAGTATACTTACTCTCCCAGTGATCCAAGTGTACTTAATCTCTCACTGTTGCCAATGTATTTACTCTCCCAGTGTTCCCAGTGTATATACTCTCTCAGTGTTCCAGTGTATTTGCTCTCTCTCAGGGTTCCTAGTGTATTTACTCTGCCAGTGTTCTCAGAGTATTTAATCTCTCCAAGTGTATTTACTCTCCATGTGTTTCTAGTGTATATACTCTCTCAGTGATCTCAGTGTACCTACTCTCCCAGTTTTCCCCGTGTATTTACTCTCTCCCAGTATTCGCAGTGTAGTTACTCTCTCCTAGTGTTCCCAGTGTATTTAATCTATCCCAGTCTTCCCAGTGTATTTACTGTTAGAGTTCTTCCATCATATTTACTCCCCCAGCTTTCCCCGCGTATTTACTTTCCCAATGTTCCCAGTGTATTAACTCTCTTCCAGTGTTCGCAAAGTATTTACTCTCCCAGTGTTCCCAGTGTATTTACTCTCCCAGTATTGCGAGTGAATTTACTCTCTCCCAGTGTTCCCAGTGTATTTACTCTCCCAGTGTTCTCAGAGTATTTAATCTCTCCAAGTGTATTTACTCTCCCTGTGTTTGCAGTGTATATACTCTCTCAGTGATCTCAGTGAACTTACTCTCCCAGTTTTCCTAGTGTATGTACTCTCTTCCAGTGTTCGTAGTGTAATTACTCTCTCCTAGTGTTCTCAGTGCATTTAATCTCTCAAAGTTTATTTACTCTCCCAGCGTTCCCAGTTTACTTACTCCCTCCCAGTGTTACCAGTGTATTTACTCTCTCCCAGTGTTCGCAATCTATTTACTCCCCCAGTGTTCCCAGTGTATTTACTCTCCCAGTATTGCGAGTGTATTTACTCTCTCTCAGTGATCCTTGTGCATTACCTCTCCCAGTGTTGGCCATGTATTTACACTCCCTGTGTTCCTAGTGTATTTACTTTCCCAGTGTTCCCAGTGTAGTTACACTCCCAGTGTTCTCAGTCTATTTAATCTCTCCCAGTATATTTATTCTCCCAGAGTTCCCAGTTTACTTACTCCCTCCCAGTGTTCCCAGTGTATGTACACTCTCACTATTCCCAGTGTACTTACTCTCCCAGTGTTCCAAGTGTATTTACTCTCTTCCAGTGTTCGCTGTGTAGTTACTCTTTCCTAATGTTCCCAGTGTATTTAATCTCTCCCAGTGTTCCCAGTACATTTACTCGCTCCCTGTGTTCCCAGTGTATGTACTCTATCACTATTCCCAGTGTACTTACTCTCCCAGTGTTCCTAGTGTATTTACTCTCTTCAGTGTTCGCAGTGTAGTTACTCTCTCCGAATGTTCCCAGTGTATTTTATCTCTTCCAGTGTTCCCAGTGTGTTTACTCTTTCAGTGTTCCCAGTGTATTTAATCTCTCCCAATGTTCCCAGTGTGTTTACTCTTTCAGTGTTTTCAGTGTATTTACTCTCTCTGTGTTGCCAGTGTATATACTCTCCCAGTGATCCCTGTGTATTTAATCTCCTAAAGCTCCCAGGATACTCTCCTAGTGCTCCCAGTTTATTTACTCTCCCAGTGCTCTCAGTGTATTTACTCTCCGAGTGTTCCCAGTACATTTACTCTCTCCCTGTGTTCCTAGTGTATGTACTCTCTCACTATTCCCAGTGTCCTTACTCTCCCAGTGTTCCTAGTGTATTTACTCTCTTCCAGTGTTCGCAGTGTAGTTACTCTCTCCTAATGTTCCCAGTGTATTTAATCTCTCCCACTGTTCCAAATGTATTTACTGTTCCAGTGTTTCCATCGTATTTACTCTGCCAGTGTTCCCAGCGTATTTACTTTCCCAAAGTTACCAGTGTATTGACTCTCCCAGTGTTGGCAGTGTATTTACTCTCCCAGTGTTCACAGTGTATTTACTCTGGCAGTGTTCCGAGCGTATTTACTCTCTCTGCATTCCCACTGTTTTTACTCCATCCCCGTGTTCTCAGTGTATTTTCTCTCTTCCAGTGCTCTCACTGTATTTAATCTCCCCCAGTGTATTTACTCTCCCAGTTTCCCCAGTGCATTTAATCTCTCTGTGTTCTCGGTGTCTCTGTGTTCTCTGTGTATTTACTGTCCCAGTGTTCGCAGTATACTTCATGTGTTCCCAGCGCATTTACTCTCTCCTGATGTTCCCAGTGTATTTACTTTCCCCAGTGATCCCAGTGTATTTAGTCTCCTTGTGTTCCCAGTGTACTTAATCTGCCAGTGTTCCCACTATATTTACTCTCACAGTGTTCCCAAAGCAATTACTCTCTGTGTTCTCAGTATATTTATTCTCCCAGTGTTCCCAGCGTATTTACTCTCCCAGTGTTCACAGTGTGTTTATTCCCTCAGTGTTCCCAGTGTATTGACTCTCTTCCAGTGTTCCCAGTTTATTTACTACCCCAGTGTTCTCAGTGTATTTACTCCCCCAGTGTTCCCAGTGCATTTAATCTCCCAGTGTTCCCAGTGTGTTTGCTCTCTGTGTTCCCAATGTATTAATCTAAGTGTTCCCAGTGTATGTACTCTCCTAGTGTTCCCAGTGTATTTAATCTCCCAAAGCTCCCAGTGTATTTACTCTCCCAGTGCTCCCAATGTATTTAATCTTCCAGTGTTCCCAGTGTGTTTGCTCTCTGTGTTCCCAATGTATTAATCTAAGTGTTCCCAGTGTATGTACTCTCCTAGTGTTCCCAGTGTATTTAATCTCCCAAAGCTCCCAGTGTATTTACTCTCCCAGTGCTCCCAATGTATTTAATCTTCCAGTGTTCCCAGTGTATTTTTCCTCTCCCAGTGTTCCCACTTTATTTACTCTCCCAATGTTCCCAGTACATTTACTCTCTCCCTGTATTCCCAGTATACTTACTCTCCCAGTGATCCAAGTGTACTTAATCTCTCACTGTTGCCAATGTATTTACTCTCCCAGTGTTCCCAGTGTATATACTCTCTCAGTGTTCCAGTGTATTTGCTCTCTCTCAGGGTTCCTAGTGTATTTACTCTGCCAGTGTTCTCAGAGTATTTAATCTCTCCAAGTGTATTTACTCTCCATGTGTTTCTAGTGTATATACTCTCTCAGTGATCTCAGTGTACCTACTCTCCCAGTTTTCCCCGTGTATTTACTCTCTCCCAGTATTCGCAGTGTAGTTACTCTCTCCTAGTGTTCCCAGTGTATTTAATCTATCCCAGTCTTCCCAGTGTATTTACTGTTAGAGTTCTTCCATCATATTTACTCCCCCAGCTTTCCCCGCGTATTTACTTTCCCAATGTTCCCAGTGTATTAACTCTCTTCCAGTGTTCGCAAAGTATTTACTCTCCCAGTGTTCCCAGTGTATTTACTCTCCCAGTATTGCGAGTGAATTTACTCTCTCCCAGTGTTCCCAGTGTATTTACTCTCCCAGTGTTCTCAGAGTATTTAATCTCTCCAAGTGTATTTACTCTCCCTGTGTTTCTAGTGTATATACTCTCTCAGTGATCTCAGTGTACCTACTCTCCCAGTTTTCCTCGTGTATTTACTCTCTTCCAGTATTCGCAGTGTAGTTACTCTCTCCTAATGTTCCCAGTGTATTTAATCTCTCCCACTGTTCCAAATGTATTTACTGTTCCAGTGTTTCCATCGTATTTACTCTGCCAGTGTTCCCAGCGTATTTACTTTCCCAAAGTTGCCAGTGTATTGACTCTTCCAGTGTTCGCAGTGTATTTACTCTCCCAGTGTTCACAGTGTATTTACTCTGGCAGTGTTCCGAGCGTATTTACTCTCTCTGCATTCCCGCTGTATTTACTCCATCCCAGTGTTCTCAGTGTATTTTCTCTCTCCCAGTGCTCTCACTGTATTTAATCTCCCCCAGTGTATTACTCTCCCAGTTTCCCCAGTGCATTTAATCTCTCTGTGTTCTCTGTGTATTTACTGTCCCGGTGTTCGCAGTATATTTCATGTGTTCCCAGCGCATTTAGTCTCTCCTGATGTTCCCAGTGTATTTACTCTCCCCAGTGATCCCAGTGTATTTAGTCTCCTTGTGTTCCCAGTGTATTTAATCTGCCAGTGTTCCCATTATATTTACTCTCACCGTGTTCCCAAAGCATTTACTCTCTGTGTTCTCAGTATATTTATTCTCCCAGTGTTCCCAGCGTATTTACTCTCCCAGTGTTCACAGTGCGTTTATTCCCTCAGTGTTCCCAGTGTATTGACTCTCTTCCAGTGTTCCCAGTTTATTTACTACCCCAGTGTTCTCAGTGTATTTACTCCCCCAGTGTTCCCAGTGTATTTAATCTCCCAGTGTTCCCAGTGTGTTTGCTCTCTGTGTTCCAATGTATTAATCTAAGTGTTCCCAGTGTATGTACTCTCCTAGTTTTCCCAGTGTATTTAATCTCCCAAAGCTCCCAATGTATTTACTCTCCCAGTGCTCCCAATGTATTTAATCTTCCAGTGTTCCCAGTGTATTTTTCCTCTCCCAGTGTTCCCACTTTATTTACTCTCCCAATGTTCCCAGTACATTTACTCTCTCCCTGTATTCCCAGTATACTTACTCTCCCAGTGATCCAAGTGTACTTAATCTCTCACTGTTGCCAGTGTATTTACTCTCCCAGTGTTCCCAGTGTATATACTCTCTCAGTGTTCCAGTGTATTTGCTCTCTCTCAGCGTTCCTAGTGTATTTACTCTGCCAGTGTTCTCAGAGTATTTAATCTCTCCAAGTGTATTTACACTCCCTGTGTTTCTAGTGTATATACTCTCTCAGTGATCTCAGTGTACCTACTCTCCCAGTTTTCCTCGTGTATTTACTCTCTCCCAGTATTCGCAGTGTAGTTACTCTCTCCTAGTGTTCCCAGTGTATTTAATCTATCCCAGTGTTCCCAGTGTATTTACTGTTAGAGTTCTTCCATCGTATTTACTCCCCCAGCGTTCCCCGCGTATTTACTTTCCCAATGTTCCCAGTGTATTTATTCTCTTCCAGTGTTCCCAGTTTATTTACTATTATAGTGTTCCCAGTGTATTTACTCTCATCCAGTGTTCCCAGTTTATTTACTATCCCAGTGTTCCCAGTGTATTTACTCTTCCAGTGTTCCCAGCGTATTTAAACTTCCACTGTTCCCAGTGTGTTTGCTCTCTGTGTTCCTAATGTATTTACTCTCAGTGTTCCCAGTGTATTTACTCTCCCAGTGTACCCAGTGTATTTAATCTCCCAAAGCTCCCAGTTTATGTACTCTCCAAGTGTTCCCAATGTATTTAATCTTCCAGTGTTCCCAGTGTATTTTCCTCTCCCAGTATTCCCAGTTTATTTACTCTCCCAATGATCCCAGTACATTTACTCTCCTCCTGTATTCCCAGTATACTTACTCTCCCAGTGATCCCAGTGTACTTACTCTCCCACTCTTGCCAGTGTATTTGCTCTCCCAGTCTTGCCAGTGTATTTACTCTCCTGGTGTTCCCAGTGTATATACTCTCTCCCAGTGTTCCCAGTGTATTTACTCTCCCAGTGTGTTTACTCCCGCAGTGTTACAGTGTATTTATTCTTTCTAAGTGTTCCCAGTTTTTTTGCTCTCACAGTGTTCCCAGTGTATTTACTCTCCCAATGCTCCCAGTGTATTTACTCTCCCAGTGTTCTCAGTGCATTTATTATTACAGTGTTCGCAGTATATTTACTCTCCCGGTGTTCCCAGTGTATTAACTCTCTTCCAATGCTCCCAGTTTATTTACTATCCCAGTGTTCCGAGTGTATTTACTCTCCCAGTGTTCCCAGTGTATTTAATCTCCCAGTGTTCCCAGTGAGTTTACTCTCTCAGTGTTCCCAGTGTATTTACTCTCTGTCAGTGTTCCCAGTGTATTTACTCTCTCCCAGTGTCCCCACTGTAATTGACCTCCCAGTTTCCCTAGTGTCTTTAATCTCCCTGTGTTTCCAGTATATTTAAACTCCCACTGTTCTCAGCGTATTTCCTCTCTCCCAGTATACCCAGTGTAGTTACTCTCTTCCAGTGTTCCCAGTGCAGTTACTCTCCCAGTGCTCCCAGTGTATTTAGTCTGTGCCACAGTTCCCAGTGTATTTACACTCTGCCACTGTTCTAAGTGTATTTACTCTCCCAGTGTTCCCAGTTTATTTACTCTCCCAGTGTTCGCAGTGTATTTACTCTCCCAGAGTTCCCAGTGTATTCACTCCCTCCCAGTGTTCCCACTGTATTAACTCTCTGTGTTCCCCGTGTATTTACTCTCCCAGTGTTCTCCGTGTATTTACTCTCTCAAAGTTTATTTACTCTCCCAGCGTTCCCAGTTTACTTTCTCCCTCCCAGTGTTACCAGTGTATTTACTCTCTCCCAGTGTTCGCAAAGTATTTCCTCTCCCAGTGTTCCCAGTGTATTTACTCACCCAGTATTGCGAGTGTATTTACTCTCTCTCAGTGATCCCTGTACGTTACCTCTCCCAGTGTTCTCCGTGTATTTACACTCCCTGTGTTCCTAGTGTATTTAATCTCCCAGTTTACACAGTGTAGTTACATTCCCAGTGTTCTCAGTCTATTTAATCTCTCGCAGTATATTTATTCTCCCGGATTTCCCAGTGTATTTACTCCCTCCCAATGTTCCCAGTGTATTTACTCTCTCAGTATTCCCCGTGTATTTACTCTCCCAGTGTTCTCAGTGTATTTAATCTCTCAAAGTTGATTTACTCTCCCAATGCTCCCAGAATATTTGCTCTCCCAGTGTTCCCAGTGTTTATACTCTCTCCCAGTGTTCCCATGTCATTTACTCACCCAGTGTTCCCAGTGTGTTTACTCCCCCAGTGTTCACAGTGTATTTACTCTGGCAGTGATCCCAGCCTATTTACTCCCGCTGCATTCCCAGTGTATTTACTTCCTCACAGTGTTTGCAGTGTATTTTCTCTCTCCCAGTGTTCCCAATGTATTTACTCTCCCAGTGTTCTCAGTGTATTTAATCTCTCTCAGTATATTTATTCTCCCGGAGTTCCCAGTGTACTTACTCCCTCCCAATGTTCCCAGTGTATTTACTCTCTCAGTATTCTCCGTGTATTTACTCTCCCAGTGTTCTCAGTGTATTTAATCTCTCAAAGTTGATTTACTCTCCCAGTGCTCCCAGAATATTTGCTCTCACAGTGTTCCCAGTGTTTATACTCTCTCCCAGTGTTCCCATGTCATTTACTCACCCAGTGTTCCCAGTGTGTTTACTCCCCCAGTGTTACAGTGTATTTATTCTCTCCCAGTGTTCCCAGTGTAATTGCTCTCACAATGTTCCCAGTGTATTTACTCTCCCAGTGTTCACAGTGTATTTACTCTGGCAGTGATCCCGGCCTATTTACTCTCGCTGCATTCCCAGTGTGTTTACTTCCTCACAGTGTTTGCAGTGTATTTTCTCTCTCCCAGTGTTCCCAATGTATTTACTCTCCCAGTGTTCTCAGTGTATTTAATCTCTCTCAGTATATTTATTCTCCCTGAGTTCCCAGTGTATTTACTCCCTCCCAATGTTCCCAGTGTATTTACTCTCCTAGTGCTCCCAGTGTATATACTCTCTCAGTGTTCCCAGTTTATTTGCTCTCTCTCAGGGTTCTCAGTGTATTTATTCTGCCAGTGTTCTCAGAGTATTTAATCTCTCCAAGTGTATTTACTCTCCCTGTGTTTCCAGTGTTTATACTCTCTCAGTGATCTCAGTGAACTTACTCTCCCAGTTTCCCTAGTGTATTTACTCTCTTCCAGTGTTCGTAGTGTAGTTACTCTCTCCTAGTGTTCTCAGTGTATTTAATCTCTCAAAGTTTATTTACTCTCCCAGCGTTCCCAGTTTACTTACTCCCTCCCAGTGTTACCAGTGTATTTACTCTCTCCCAGTGTTCGCAATCTATTTACTCTCCCAGTATTGCGAGTGTATTTACTCTCTCTCAGTGATCCCTGTGCGTTACCTCTCCCAGTGTTCTCCATGTATTTACACTCCCTGTGTTCCTAGTGTATTTACTCTCCCAGTGTTCCCAGTGTAGTTACACTCCCAGTGTTCTCAGTCTATTTAATCTCGCCCAGTATATTTATTCTCCCAGAGTTCCCAGTTTACTTACTCCCTCCCAGTGTTCCCAGTGTATGTACACTCTCACTATTCCCAGTGTACTTACTCTCCAAGTGTTCCAAGTGTATTTATTCTCTTCAGTGTTCGCAGTGTAGTTACTCTCTCCGAATGTTCCCAGTGTATTTAATCTCTCCCAGTGTTCCCAGTGTGTTTACTCTTTCAGTGTTTTCAGTGTATTTACTCTCTCTCAGTGTTGCCAGTGTATATACTCTCCCAGTGATCCCTGTGTATTTAATCTCCCAAAGCTCCCAGGATACTCTCCTAGTGCTCCCAGTTTATTTACTCTCCCAGTGCTCTCAGTGTATTTACTCTCCGAATGTTCCCAGTACATTTACTCTCTCCCTGTGTTCCTAGTGTATGTACTCTCTCACTATTCCCAGTGTCCTTACTCTCCCAGTGTTCCTAGTGTATTTACTCTCTTCCAGTGTTCGCAGTGTAGTTACTCTCTCCTAATGTTCCCAGTGTATTTAATCTATCCCACTGTTCCAAATGTATTTACTGTTCCAGTGTTTCCATCGTATTTACTCTGCCAGTGTTCCCAGCGTATTTACTTTCCCAAAGTTGCCAGTGTATTGACTCTCCCAGTGTTCGCACTGTATTTACTCTCCCAGTGTTCACAGTGTATTTACTCTGGCAGTGTTGCGAGCGTATTTACTCTCTCTGCATTCCCACTGTGTTTACTCCATCCCAGTGTTCTCAGTGTATTTTCTCTCTCCCAGTGCTCTCACTGTATTTAATCTCCCCCAGTGTATTTACTCTCCCAGTTTCCCCAGTGCATTTAATCTCTCTGTGTTCTCGGTGTCTCTGTGTTCTCTGTGTATTTACTGTCCCAGTGTTCGCAGTATATTTCATGTGTCCCAGCGCATTTACTCTCTCCTGATGTTCCCAGTGTATTTACTTTCCCCAGTGATCCCAGTGTATTTAGTCTCCTTGTGTTCCCAGTGTATTTAATCTGCCAGTGTTCCCACTATATTTACTCTCACAGTGTTCCCAAAGCATTTACTCTCTGTGTTCTCAGTATATTTATTCTCCCAGTGTTCCCAGCGTATTTACTCTCCCAGTGTTCACAGTGTGTTTATTCCCTCAGTGTTCCCAGTGTATTGACTCTCCTCCAGTTTTCCCAGTTTATTTACTACCCCAGTGTTCTCAGTGTATTTACTCTCCCAGTGTTCCCAGTGTATTTAAACTTCCAGTGTTCCCAGTGTGTTTGCTCTCTGTGTTCCCAATGTATTAATCTAAGTGTTCCCAGTGTATGTACTCTCCTAGTTTTCCCAGTGTATTTAATCTCCCAAAGCTCCCAGTTTATGTACTCTCCAAGTGTTCCCAATGTATTTAATCTTCCAGTGTTCCCAGTGTATTTTCCTCTCCCAGTGTTCCCACTTTATTTACTCTCCCAATGTTCCCAGTACATTTACTCTCTCCCTGTATTCCCAGTATACTTACTCTCCCAGTGATCCAAGTGTACTTAATCTCTCACTGTTGCCAGTGTATTTACTCTCCCAGTGTTCCCAGTGTATATACTCTCTCAGTGTTCCAGTGTATTTGCTCTCTCTCAGCGTTCCTAGTGTATTTACTCTGCCAGTGTTCTCAGAGTATTTAATCTCTCCAAGTGTATTTACACTCCCTGTGTTTCTAGTGTATATACTCTCTCAGTGATCTCAGTGTACCTACTCTCCCAGTTTTCCTCGTGTATTTACTCTCTCCCAGTATTCGCAGTGTAGTTACTCTCTCCTAGTGTTCCCAGTGTATTTAATCTATCCCAGTGTTCCCAGTGTATTTACTGTTAGAGTTCTTCCATCGTATTTACTCCCCCAGCGTTCCCCGCGTATTTACTTTCCCAATGTTCCCAGTGTATTTATTCTCTTCCAGTGTTCCCAGTTTATTTACTATTATAGTGTTCCCAGTGTATTTACTCTCATCCAGTGTTCCCAGTTTATTTACTATCCCAGTGTTCCCAGTGTATTTACTCTTCCAGTGTTCCCAGCGTATTTAAACTTCCACTGTTCCCAGTGTGTTTGCTCTCTGTGTTCCTAATGTATTTACTCTCAGTGTTCCCAGTGTATTTACTCTCCCAGTGTACCCAGTGTATTTAATCTCCCAAAGCTCCCAGTTTATGTACTCTCCAAGTGTTCCCAATGTATTTAATCTTCCTGTGTTCCCAGTGTATTTTCCTCTCCCAGTATTCCCAGTTTATTTACTCTCCCAATGATCCCAGTACATTTACTCTCCTCCTGTATTCCCAGTATACTTACTCTCCCAGTGATCCCAGTGTACTTACTCTCCCACTCTTGCCAGTGTATTTGCTCTCCCAGTCTTGCCAGTGTATTTACTCTCCTGGTGTTCCCAGTGTATATACTCTCTCCCAGTGTTCCCAGTGTATTTACTCTCCCAGTGTGTTTACTCCCGCAGTGTTACAGTGTATTTATTCTCTCTCAGTGTTCCCAGTTTATTTGCTCTCACAGTGTTCCTAGTGTATTTACTCTCCCAATGCTCCCAGTGTATTTACTCTCCCAGTGTTCTCATTGCATTTATTGTTACAGTGCTCGCAGTATATTTACTCTCCCAGAGTTCCCAGTGTACTCCCTCCCTCCCGTGTTCCCACTGTATTTACTCTCTGTGTTCCCCGTGTATGTACTCTCCCAGTGTTCTCAGTGTATTTAATCTCTCAAAGTTTATTTACTCTCCCAGCGTTCCCAGTTTACTTACTCCCTCCCAGTGTTACCAGTGTATTTACTCTCTCCCAGTGTTCGCAAAGTATTTACTCTCCCAGTGTTCCCAGTGTATTTACTCTCCCAGTATTGCGAGTGTATTTACTCTCTCCCAGTGTTCCCAGTGTATTTACTCTCCCAGTGTGTTTACTCCCGCAGTGTTACAGTGTATTTATTCTTTCTAAGTGTTCCCAGTTTTTTTTGCTCTCACAGTGTTCCCAGTGTATTTACTCTCCCAATGCTCCCAGTGTATTTACTCTCCCAGTGTTCTCAGTGCATTTATTATTACAGTGTTCGCAGTATATTTACTCTCCCGGTGTTCCCAGTGTATTAACTCTCTTCCAATGCTCCCAGTTTATTTACTATCCCAGTGTTCCGAGTGTATTTACTCTCCCAGTGTTTCCAGTGTATTTAATCTCCCAGTGTTCCCAGTGAGTTTACTCTCTCAGTGTTCCCAGTGTATTTACTCTCTGTCAGTGTTCCCAGTGTATTTACTCTCTCCCAGTGTCCCCACTGTAATTGACCTCCCAGTTTCCCTAGTGTCTTTAATCTCCCTGTGTTTCCAGTATATTTAAACTCCCACTGTTCTCAGCGTATTTCCTCTCTCCCAGTATACCCAGTGTAGTTACTCTCTTCCAGTGTTCCCAGTGCAGTTACTCTCCCAGTGTTCCCAGTGTATTTAGTCTGTGCCACAGTTCCCAGTGTATTTACACTCTGCCACTGTTCTAAGTGTATTTACTCTCCCAGTGTTCCCAGTTTATTTACTCTCCCAGTGTTCGCAGTGTATTTACTCTCCCAGAGTTCCCAGTGTATTCACTCCCTCCCAGTGTTCCCACTGTATTAACTCTCTGTGTTCCCCGTGTATTTACTCTCCCAGTGTTCTCCGTGTATTTACTCTCTCAAAGTTTATTTACTCTCCCAGCGTTCCCAGTTTACTTTCTCCCTCCCAGTGTTACCAGTGTATTTACTCTCTCCCAGTGTTCGCAAAGTATTTCCTCTCCCAGTGTTCCCAGTGTATTTACTCACCCAGTATTGCGAGTGTATTTACTCTCTCTCAGTGATCCCTGTACGTTACCTCTCCCAGTGTTCTCCGTGTATTTACACTCCCTGTGTTCCTAGTGTATTTAATCTCCCAGTTTACACAGTGTAGTTACATTCCCAGTGTTCTCAGTCTATTTAATCTCTCGCAGTATATTTATTCTCCCGTATTTTCCAGTGTATTTACTCCCTCCCAATGTTCCCAGTGTATTTACTCTCTCAGTATTCCCCGTGTATTTACTCTCCCAGTGTTCTCAGTGTATTTAATCTCTCAAAGTTGATTTACTCTCCCAATGCTCCCAGAATATTTGCTCTCCCAGTGTTCCCAGTGTTTATACTCTCTCCCAGTGTTCCCATGTCATTTACTCACCCAGTGTTCCCAGTGTGTTTACTCCCCCAGTGTTCACAGTGTATTTACTCTGGCAGTGATCCCAGCCTATTTACTCCCGCTGCATTCCCAGTGTATTTACTTCCTCACAGTGTTTGCAGTGTATTTTCTCTCTCCCAGTGTTCCCAATGTATTTACTCTCCCAGTGTTCTCAGTGTATTTAATCTCTCTCAGTATATTTATTCTCCCGGAGTTCCCAGTGTACTTACTCCCTCCCAATGTTCCCAGTGTATTTACTCTCTCAGTATTCTCCGTGTATTTACTCTCCCAGTGTTCTCAGTGTATTTAATCTCTCAAAGTTGATTTACTCTCCCAGTGCTCCCAGAATATTTGCTCTCACAGTGTTCCCAGTGTTTATACTCTCTCCCAGTGTTCCCATGTCATTTACTCACCCAGTGTTCCCAGTGTGTTTACTCCCCCAGTGTTACAGTGTATTTATTCTCTCCCAGTGTTCCCAGTGTAATTGCTCTCACAATGTTCCCAGTGTATTTACTCTCCCAGTGTTCACAGTGTATTTACTCTGGCAGTGATCCCAGCCTATTTACTCTCGCTGCATTCCCAGTGTGTTTACTTCCTCACAGTGTTTGCAGTGTATTTTCTCTCTCCCAGTGTTCCCAATGTATTTACTCTCCCAGTGTTCTCAGTGTATTTAATCTCTCTCAGTATATTTATTCTCCCTGAGTTCCCAGTGTATTTACTCCCTCCCAATGTTCCCAGTGTATTTACTCTCCTAGTGCTCCCAGTGTATATACTCTCTCAGTGTTCCCAGTTTATTTGCTCTCTCTCAGGGTTCTCAGTGTATTTATTCTGCCAGTGTTCTCAGAGTATTTAATCTCTCCAAGTGTATTTACTCTCCCTGTGTTTCCAGTGTTTATACTCTCTCAGTGATCTCAGTGAACTTACTCTCCCAGTTTCCCTAGTGTATTTACTCTCTTCCAGTGTTCGTAGTGTAGTTACTCTCTCCTAGTGTTCTCAGTGTATTTAATCTCTCAAAGTTTATTTACTCTCCCAGCGTTCCCAGTTTACTTACTCCCTCCCAGTGTTACCAGTGTATTTACTCTCTCCCAGTGTTCGCAATCTATTTACTCTCCCAGTATTGCGAGTGTATTTACTCTCTCTCAGTGATCCCTGTGCGTTACCTCTCCCAGTGTTCTCCATGTATTTACACTCCCTGTGTTCCTAGTGTATTTACTCTCCCAGTGTTCCCAGTGTAGTTACACTCCCAGTGTTCTCAGTCTATTTAATCTCGCCCAGTATATTTATTCTCCCAGAGTTCCCAGTTTACTTACTCCCTCCCAGTGTTACCAGTGTATGTACACTCTCACTATTCCCAGTGTACTTACTCTCCAAGTGTTCCAAGTGTATTTATTCTCTTCAGTGTTCGCAGTGTAGTTACTCTCTCCGAATGTTCCCAGTGTATTTAATCTCTCCCAGTGTTCCCAGTGTGTTTACTCTTTCAGTGTTTTCAGTGTATTTACTCTCTCTCAGTGTTGCCAGTGTATATACTCTCCCAGTGATCCCTGTGTATTTAATCTCCCAAAGCTCCCAGGATACTCTCCTAGTGCTCCCAGTTTATTTACTCTCCCAGTGCTCTCAGTGTATTTACTCTCCGAATGTTCCCAGTACATTTACTCTCTCCCTGTGTTCCTAGTGTATGTACTCTCTCACTATTCCCAGTGTCCTTACTCTCCCAGTGTTCCTAGTGTATTTACTCTCTTCCAGTGTTCGCAGTGTAGTTACTCTCTCCTAATGTTCCCAGTGTATTTAATCTATCCCACTGTTCCAAATGTATTTACTGTTCCAGTGTTTCCATCGTATTTACTCTGCCAGTGTTCCCAGCGTATTTACTTTCCCAAAGTTGCCAGTGTATTGACTCTTCCAGTGTTCGCAGTGTATTTACTCTCCCAGTGTTCACAGTGTATTTACTCTGGCAGTGTTCCGAGCGTATTTACTCTCTCTGCATTCCCGCTGTATTTACTCCATCCCAGTGTTCTCAGTGTATTTTCTCTCTCCCAGTGCTCTCACTGTATTTAATCTCCCCCAGTGTATTACTCTCCCAGTTTCCCCAGTGCATTTAATCTCTCTGTGTTCTCTGTGTATTTACTGTCCCGGTGTTCGCAGTATATTTCATGTGTTCCCAGCGCATTTAGTCTCTCCTGATGTTCCCAGTGTATTTACTCTCCCCAGTGATCCCAGTGTATTTAGTCTCCTTGTGTTCCCAGTGTATTTAATCTGCCAGTGTTCCCATTATATTTACTCTCACCGTGTTCCCAAAGCATTTACTCTCTGTGTTCTCAGTATATTTATTCTCCCAGTGTTCCCAGCGTATTTACTCTCCCAGTGTTCACAGTGCGTTTATTCCCTCAGTGTTCCCAGTGTATTGACTCTCTTCCAGTGTTCCCAGTTTATTTACTACCCCAGTGTTCTCAGTGTATTTACTCCCCCAGTGTTCCCAGTGTATTTAATCTCCCAGTGTTCCCAGTGTGTTTGCTCTCTGTGTTCCAATGTATTAATCTAAGTGTTCCCAGTGTATGTACTCTCCTAGTTTTCCCAGTGTATTTAATCTCCCAAAGCTCCCAGTGTATTTACTCTCCCAGTGCTCCCAATGTATTTAATCTTCCAGTGTTCCCAGTGTATTTTTCCTCTCCCAGTGTTCCCACTTTATTTACTCTCCCAATGTCCCCAGTACATTTACTCTCTCCCTGTATTCCCAGTATACTTACTCTCCCAGTGATCCAAGTGTACTTAATCTCTCACTGTTGCCAGTGTATTTACTCTCCCAGTGTTCCCAGTGTATATACTCTCTCAGTGTTCCAGTGTATTTGCTCTCTCTCAGCGTTCCTAGTGTATTTACTCTGCCAGTGTTCTCAGAGTATTTAATCTCTCCAAGTGTATTTACACTCCCTGTGTTTCTAGTGTATATACTCTCTCAGTGATCTCAGTGTACCTACTCTCCCAGTTTTCCTCGTGTATTTACTCTCTCCCAGTATTCGCAGTGTAGTTACTCTCTCCTAGTGTTCCCAGTGTATTTAATCTATCCCAGTGTTCCCAGTGTATTTACTGTTAGAGTTCTTCCATCGTATTTACTCCCCCAGCGTTCCCCGCGTATTTACTTTCCCAATGTTCCCAGTGTATTTATTCTCTTCCAGTGTTCCCAGTTTATTTACTATTATAGTGTTCCCAGTGTATTTACTCTCATCCAGTGTTCCCAGTTTATTTACTATCCCAGTGTTCCCAGTGTATTTACTCTTCCAGTGTTCCCAGCGTATTTAAACTTCCACTGTTCCCAGTGTGTTTGCTCTCTGTGTTCCTAATGTATTTACTCTCAGTGTTCCCAGTGTATTTACTCTCCCAGTGTACCCAGTGTATTTAATCTCCCAAAGCTCCCAGTTTATGTACTCTCCAAGTGTTCCCAATGTATTTAATCTTCCAGTGTTCCCAGTGTATTTTCCTCTCCCAGTATTCCCAGTTTATTTACTCTCCCAATGATCCCAGTACATTTACTCTCCTCCTGTATTCCCAGTATACTTACTCTCCCAGTGATCCCAGTGTACTTACTCTCCCACTCTTGCCAGTGTATTTGCTCTCCCAGTCTTGCCAGTGTATTTACTCTCCTGGTGTTCCCAGTGTATATACTCTCTCCCAGTGTTCCCAGTGTATTTACTCTCCCAGTGTGTTTACTCCCGCAGTGTTACAGTGTATTTATTCTTTCTAAGTGTTCCCAGTTTTTTTGCTCTCACAGTGTTCCCAGTGTATTTACTCTCCCAATGCTCCCAGTGTATTTACTCTCCCAGTGTTCTCAGTGCATTTATTATTACAGTGTTCGCAGTATATTTACTCTCCCGGTGTTCCCAGTGTATTAACTCTCTTCCAATGCTCCCAGTTTATTTACTATCCCAGTGTTCCGAGTGTATTTACTCTCCCAGTGTTCCCAGTGTATTTAATCTCCCAGTGTTCCCAGTGAGTTTACTCTCTCAGTGTTCCCAGTGTATTTACTCTCTGTCAGTGTTCCCAGTGTATTTACTCTCTCCCAGTGTCCCCACTGTAATTGACCTCCCAGTTTCCCTAGTGTCTTTAATCTCCCTGTGTTTCCAGTATATTTAAACTCCCACTGTTCTCAGCGTATTTCCTCTCTCCCAGTATACCCAGTGTAGTTACTCTCTTCCAGTGTTCCCAGTGCAGTTACTCTCCCAGTGTTCCCAGTGTATTTAGTCTGTGCCACAGTTCCCAGTGTATTTACACTCTGCCACTGTTCTAAGTGTATTTACTCTCCCAGTGTTCCCAGTTTATTTACTCTCCCAGTGTTCGCAGTGTATTTACTCTCCCAGAGTTCCCAGTGTATTCACTCCCTCCCAGTGTTCCCACTGTATTAACTCTCTGTGTTCCCCGTGTATTTACTCTCCCAGTGTTCTCCGTGTATTTACTCTCTCAAAGTTTATTTACTCTCCCAGCGTTCCCAGTTTACTTTCTCCCTCCCAGTGTTACCAGTGTATTTACTCTCTCCCAGTGTTCGCAAAGTATTTCCTCTCCCAGTGTTCCCAGTGTATTTACTCACCCAGTATTGCGAGTGTATTTACTCTCTCTCAGTGATCCCTGTACGTTACCTCTCCCAGTGTTCTCCGTGTATTTACACTCCCTGTGTTCCTAGTGTATTTAATCTCCCAGTTTACACAGTGTAGTTACATTCCCAGTGTTCTCAGTCTATTTAATCTCTCGCAGTATATTTATTCTCCCGGATTTCCCAGTGTATTTACTCCCTCCCAATGTTCCCAGTGTATTTACTCTCTCAGTATTCCCCGTGTATTTACTCTCCCAGTGTTCTCAGTGTATTTAATCTCTCAAAGTTGATTTACTCTCCCAATGCTCCCAGAATATTTGCTCTCCCAGTGTTCCCAGTGTTTATACTCTCTCCCAGTGTTCCCATGTCATTTACTCACCCAGTGTTCCCAGTGTGTTTACTCCCCCAGTGTTCACAGTGTATTTACTCTGGCAGTGATCCCAGCCTATTTACTCCCGCTGCATTCCCAGTGTATTTACTTCCTCACAGTGTTTGCAGTGTATTTTCTCTCTCCCAGTGTTCCCAATGTATTTACTCTCCCAGTGTTCTCAGTGTATTTAATCTCTCTCAGTATATTTATTCTCCCGGAGTTCCCAGTGTACTTACTCCCTCCCAATGTTCCCAGTGTATTTACTCTCTCAGTATTCTCCGTGTATTTACTCTCCCAGTGTTCTCAGTGTATTTAATCTCTCAAAGTTGATTTACTCTCCCAGTGCTCCCAGAATATTTGCTCTCACAGTGTTCCCAGTGTTTATACTCTCTCCCAGTGTTCCCATGTCATTTACTCACCCAGTGTTCCCAGTGTGTTTACTCCCCCAGTGTTACAGTGTATTTATTCTCTCCCAGTGTTCCCAGTGTAATTGCTCTCACAATGTTCCCAGTGTATTTACTCTCCCAGTGTTCACAGTGTATTTACTCTGGCAGTGATCCCGGCCTATTTACTCTCGCTGCATTCCCAGTGTGTTTACTTCCTCACAGTGTTTGCAGTGTATTTTCTCTCTCCCAGTGTTCCCAATGTATTTTACTCTCCCAGTGTTCTCAGTGTATTTAATCTCTCTCAGTATATTTATTCTCCCTGAGTTCCCAGTGTATTTACTCCCTCCCAATGTTCCCAGTGTATTTACTCTCCTAGTGCTCCCAGTGTATATACTCTCTCAGTGTTCCCAGTTTATTTGCTCTCTCTCAGGGTTCTCAGTGTATTTATTCTGCCAGTGTTCTCAGAGTATTTAATCTCTCCAAGTGTATTTACTCTCCCTGTGTTTCCAGTGTTTATACTCTCTCAGTGATCTCAGTGAACTTACTCTCCCAGTTTCCCTAGTGTATTTACTCTCTTCCAGTGTTCGTAGTGTAGTTACTCTCTCCTAGTGTTCTCAGTGTATTTAATCTCTCAAAGTTTATTTACTCTCCCAGCGTTCCCAGTTTACTTACTCCCTCCCAGTGTTACCAGTGTATTTACTCTCTCCCAGTGTTCGCAATCTATTTACTCTCCCAGTATTGCGAGTGTATTTACTCTCTCTCAGTGATCCCTGTGCGTTACCTCTCCCAGTGTTCTCCATGTATTTACACTCCCTGTGTTCCTAGTGTATTTACTCTCCCAGTGTTCCCAGTGTAGTTACACTCCCAGTGTTCTCAGTCTATTTAATCTCGCCCAGTATATTTATTCTCCCAGAGTTCCCAGTTTACTTACTCCCTCCCAGTGTTCCCAGTGTATGTACACTCTCACTATTCCCAGTGTACTTACTCTCCAAGTGTTCCAAGTGTATTTATTCTCTTCAGTGTTCGCAGTGTAGTTACTCTCTCCGAATGTTCCCAGTGTATTTAATCTCTCCCAGTGTTCCCAGTGTGTTTACTCTTTCAGTGTTTTCAGTGTATTTACTCTCTCTCAGTGTTGCCAGTGTATATACTCTCCCAGTGATCCCTGTGTATTTAATCTCCCAAAGCTCCCAGGATACTCTCCTAGTGCTCCCAGTTTATTTACTCTCCCAGTGCTCTCAGTGTATTTACTCTCCGAATGTTCCCAGTACATTTACTCTCTCCCTGTGTTCCTAGTGTATGTACTCTCTCACTATTCCCAGTGTCCTTACTCTCCCAGTGTTCCTAGTGTATTTACTCTCTTCCAGTGTTCGCAGTGTAGTTACTCTCTCCTAATGTTCCCAGTGTATTTAATCTATCCCACTGTTCCAAATGTATTTACTGTTCCAGTGTTTCCATCGTATTTACTCTGCCAGTGTTCCCAGCGTATTTACTTTCCCAAAGTTGCCAGTGTATTGACTCTCCCAGTGTTCGCACTGTATTTACTCTCCCAGTGTTCACAGTGTATTTACTCTGGCAGTGTTGCGAGCGTATTTACTCACTCTGCATTCCCACTGTGTTTACTCCATCCCAGTGTTCTCAGTGTATTTTCTCTCTCCCAGTGCTCTCACTGTATTTAATCTCCCTCAGTGTATTTACTCTCCCAGTTTCCCCAGTGCATTTAATCTCTCTGTGTTCTCGGTGTCTCTGTGTTCTCTGTGTATTTACTGTCCCAGTGTTCGCAGTATATTTCATGTGTCCCAGCGCATTTACTCTCTCCTGATGTTCCCAGTGTATTTACTTTCCCCAGTGATCCCAGTGTATTTAGTCTCCTTGTGTTCCCAGTGTATTTAATCTGCCAGTGTTCCCACTATATTTACTCTCACAGTGTTCCCAAAGCATTTACTCTCTCTGTTCTCAGTATATTTATTCTCCCAGTGTTCCCAGCGTATTTACTCTCCCAGTGTTCACAGTGTGTTTATTCCCTCAGTGTTCCCAGTGTATTGACTCTCTTCCAGTTTTCCCAGTTTATTTACTACCCCAGTGTTCTCAGTGTATTTACTCCCCCAGTGTTCCCAGTGTATTTAATCTCCCAGTGTTCCCAGTGTGTTTGCTCTCTGTGTTCCCAATGCATTAATCTAAGTGTTCCCAGTGTATGTACTCTCCTAGTTTTCCCAGTGTATTTAATCTCCCAAAGCTCCCAGTGTATTTACTCTCCCAGTGCTCCCAATGTATTTAATCTTCCAGTGTTCCCAGTGTATTTTTCCTCTCCCAGTGTTCCCACTTTATTTACTCTCCCAATGTTCCCAGTACATTTACTCTCTCCCTGTATTCCCAGTATACTTACTCTCCCAGTGATCCAAGTGTACTTAATCTCTCACTGTTGCCAGTGTATTTACTCTCCCAGTGTTCCCAGTGCATATACTCTCTCAGTGTTCCAGTGTATTTGCTCTCTCTCAGGGTTCCTAGTGTATTTACTCTGCCAGTGTTCTCAGAATATTTAATCTCTCCAAGTGCATTTACTCTCCCTGTGTTTCTAGTGTATGTACTCTCTCAGTGATCTCAGTGTACCTACTCTCCCAGTTTTCCTCGTGTATTTACTCTCTCCCAGTATTCGCAGTGTAGTTACTCTCTCCTAGTGTTCCCAGTGTATTTAATCTATCCCAGTGTTCCCAGTGTATTTACTGTTAGAGTTCTTCCATCGTATTTACTCCCCCAGCGTTCCCCGCGTATTTACTTTCCCAATGTTCCCAGTGTATTTACTCTCTTCCAGTGTTCCCAGTTTATTTACTATTGTAGGGTTCCCAGTGTATTTACTCTCATCCAGTGTTCCCAGTTTATTTACTATCCCAGTGTTCCCAGTGTATTTACTTTCCCAGTGTTCCCAGTGTATTTAAACTTCCAGTGTTCCCAGTGTGTTTGCTCTCTGTGTTCCTAATGTATTTACTCTCAGTGTTCCCAGTGTATTTACTCTCCAAGTGTACCCAGTGTATTTAATCTCCCAAAGCTCCCAGTGTATGTACTCTCCAAGTGTTCCCAATGTATTTAATCTTCCAGTGTTCCCAGTGTGTTTTCCTCTCCCAGTATTCAACAGTTTATTTATTCTCCCAATGATCCCAGTACATTTACTCTCCTCCTGTATTCCCAGTATACTTACTCTCCCAGTGATCCAAGTGTACTTAATCTCTCACTGTTGCCAGTGTATTTACTCTCCCAGTGTTCCCAGTGTATATACTCTCTCAGTGTTCCAGTGTATTTGCTCTCTCTCAGCGTTCCTAGTGTATTTACTCTGCCAGTGTTCTCAGAGTATTTAATCTCTCCAAGTGTATTTACACTCCCTGTGTTTCTAGTGTATATACTCTCTCAGTGATCTCAGTGTACCTACTCTCCCAGTTTTCCTCGTGTATTTACTCTCTCCCAGTATTCGCAGTGTAGTTACTCTCTCCTAGTGTTCCCAGTGTATTTAATCTATCCCAGTGTTCCCAGTGTATTTACTGTTAGAGTTCTTCCATCGTATTTACTCCCCCAGCGTTCCCCGCGTATTTACTTTCCCAATGTTCCCAGTGTATTTATTCTCTTCCAGTGTTCCCAGTTTATTTACTATTATAGTGTTCCCAGTGTATTTACTCTCATCCAGTGTTCCCAGTTTATTTACTATCCCAGTGTTCCCAGTGTATTTACTCTTCCAGTGTTCCCAGCGTATTTAAACTTCCACTGTTCCCAGTGTGTTTGCTCTCTGTGTTCCTAATGTATTTACTCTCAGTGTTCCCAGTGTATTTACTCTCCCAGTGTACCCAGTGTATTTAATCTCCCAAAGCTCCCAGTTTATGTACTCTCCAAGTGTTCCCAATGTATTTAATCTTCCTGTGTTCCCAGTGTATTTTCCTCTCCCAGTATTCCCAGTTTATTTACTCTCCCAATGATCCCAGTACATTTACTCTCCTCCTGTATTCCCAGTATACTTACTCTCCCAGTGATCCCAGTGTACTTACTCTCCCACTCTTGCCAGTGTATTTGCTCTCCCAGTCTTGCCAGTGTATTTACTCTCCTGGTGTTCCCAGTGTATATACTCTCTCCCAGTGTTCCCAGTGTATTTACTCTCCCAGTGTGTTTACTCCCGCAGTGTTACAGTGTATTTATTCTCTCTCAGTGTTCCCAGTTTATTTGCTCTCACAGTGTTCCTAGTGTATTTACTCTCCCAATGCTCCCAGTGTATTTACTCTCCCAGTGTTCTCATTGCATTTATTGTTACAGTGCTCGCAGTATATTTACTCTCCCAGAGTTCCCAGTGTACTCCCTCCCTCCCGTGTTCCCACTGTATTTACTCTCTGTGTTCCCCGTGTATGTACTCTCCCAGTGTTCTCAGTGTATTTAATCTCTCAAAGTTTACTTACTCTCCCAGCGTTCCCAGTTTACTTACTCCCTCCCAGTGTTACCAGTGTATTTACTCTCTCCCAGTGTTCGCAAAGTATTTACTCTCCCAGTGTTCCCAGTGTATTTACTCTCCCAGTATTGCGAGTGTATTTACTCTCTCCCAGTGTTCCCAGTGTATTTACTCTCCCAGTGTGTTTACTCCCGCAGTGTTACAGTGTATTTATTCTTTCTAAGTGTTCCCAGTTTTTTTTGCTCTCACAGTGTTCCCAGTGTATTTACTCTCCCAATGCTCCCAGTGTATTTACTCTCCCAGTGTTCTCAGTGCATTTATTATTACAGTGTTCGCAGTATATTTACTCTCCCGGTGTTCCCAGTGTATTAACTCTCTTCCAATGCTCCCAGTTTATTTACTATCCCAGTGTTCCGAGTGTATTTACTCTCCCAGTGTTCCCAGTGTATTTAATCTCCCAGTGTTCCCAGTGAGTTTACTCTCTCAGTGTTCCCAGTGTATTTACTCTCTGTCAGTGTTCCCAGTGTATTTACTCTCTCCCAGTGTCCCCACTGTAATTGACCTCCCAGTTTCCCTAGTGTCTTTAATCTCCCTGTGTTTCCAGTATATTTAAACTCCCACTGTTCTCAGCGTATTTCCTCTCTCCCAGTATACCCAGTGTAGTTACTCTCTTCCAGTGTTCCCAGTGCAGTTACTCTCCCAGTGTTCCCAGTGTATTTAGTCTGTGCCACAGTTCCCAGTGTATTTACACTCTGCCACTGTTCTAAGTGTATTTACTCTCCCAGTGTTCCCAGTTTATTTACTCTCCCAGTGTTCGCAGTGTATTTACTCTCCCAGAGTTCCCAGTGTATTCACTCCCTCCCAGTGTTCCCACTGTATTAACTCTCTGTGTTCCCCGTGTATTTACTCTCCCAGTGTTCTCCGTGTATTTACTCTCTCAAAGTTTATTTACTCTCCCAGCGTTCCCAGTTTACTTTCTCCCTCCCAGTGTTACCAGTGTATTTACTCTCTCCCAGTGTTCGCAAAGTATTTCCTCTCCCAGTGTTCCCAGTGTATTTACTCACCCAGTATTGCGAGTGTATTTACTCTCTCTCAGTGATCCCTGTACGTTACCTCTCCCAGTGTTCTCCGTGTATTTACACTCCCTGTGTTCCTAGTGTATTTAATCTCCCAGTTTACACAGTGTAGTTACATTCCCAGTGTTCTCAGTCTATTTAATCTCTCGCAGTATATTTATTCTCCCGGATTTCCAAGTGTATTTACTCCCTCCCAATGTTCCCAGTGTATTTACTCTCTCAGTATTCCCCGTGTATTTACTCTCCCAGTGCTCTCAGTGTATTTAATCTCTCAAAGTTGATTTACTCTCCCAATGCTCCCAGAATATTTGCTCTCCCAGTGTTCCCAGTGTTTATACTCTCTCCCAGTGTTCCCATGTCATTTACTCACCCAGTGTTCCCAGTGTGTTTACTCCCCCAGTGTTCACAGTGTATTTACTCTGGCAGTGATCCCAGCCTATTTACTCCCGCTGCATTCCCAGTGTATTTACTTCCTCACAGTGTTTGCAGTGTATTTTCTCTCTCCCAGTGTTCCCAATGTATTTACTCTCCCAGTGTTCTCAGTGTATTTAATCTCTCTCAGTATATTTATTCTCCCGGAGTTCCCAGTGTACTTACTCCCTCCCAATGTTCCCAGTGTATTTACTCTCTCAGTATTCTCCGTGTATTTACTCTCCCAGTGTTCTCAGTGTATTTAATCTCTCAAAGTTGATTTACTCTCCCAGTGCTCCCAGAATATTTGCTCTCACAGTGTTCCCAGTGTTTATACTCTCTCCCAGTGTTCCCATGTCATTTACTCACCCAGTGTTCCCAGTGTGTTTACTCCCCCAGTGTTACAGTGTATTTATTCTCTCCCAGTGTTCCCAGTGTAATTGCTCTCACAATGTCCCCAGTGTATTTACTCTCCCAGTGTTCACAGTGTATTTACTCTGGCAGTGATCCCAGCCTATTTACTCTCGCTGCATTCCCAGTGTGTTTACTTCCTCACAGTGTTTGCAGTGTATTTTCTCTCTCCCAGTGTTCCCAATGTATTTACTCTCCCAGTGTTCTCAGTGTATTTAATCTCTCTCAGTATATTTATTCTCCCTGAGTTCCCAGTGTATTTACTCCCTCCCAATGTTCCCAGTGTATTTACTCTCCTAGTGCTCCCAGTGTATATACTCTCTCAGTGTTCCCAGTTTATTTGCTCTCTCTCAGGGTTCTCAGTGTATTTATTCTGCCAGTGTTCTCAGAGTATTTAATCTCTCCAAGTGTATTTACTCTCCCTGTGTTTCCAGTGTTTATACTCTCTCAGTGATCTCAGTGAACTTACTCTCCCAGTTTCCCTAGTGTATTTACTCTCTTCCAGTGTTCGTAGTGTAGTTACTCTCTCCTAGTGTTCTCAGTGTATTTAATCTCTCAAAGTTTATTTACTCTCCCAGCGTTCCCAGTTTACTTACTCCCTCCCAGTGTTACCAGTGTATTTACTCTCTCCCAGTGTTCGCAATCTATTTACTCTCCCAGTATTGCGAGTGTATTTACTCTCTCTCAGTGATCCCTGTGCGTTACCTCTCCCAGTGTTCTCCATGTATTTACACTCCCTGTGTTCCTAGTGTATTTACTCTCCCAGTGTTCCCAGTGTAGTTACACTCCCAGTGTTCTCAGTCTATTTAATCTCGCCCAGTATATTTATTCTCCCAGAGTTCCCAGTTTACTTACTCCCTCCCAGTGTTCCCAGTGTATGTACACTCTCACTATTCCCAGTGTACTTACTCTCCAAGTGTTCCAAGTGTATTTATTCTCTTCAGTGTTCGCAGTGTAGTTACTCTCTCCGAATGTTCCCAGTGTATTTAATCTCTCCCAGTGTTCCCAGTGTGTTTACTCTTTCAGTGTTTTCAGTGTATTTACTCTCTCTCAGTGTTGCCAGTGTATATACTCTCCCAGTGATCCCTGTGTATTTAATCTCCCAAAGCTCCCAGGATACTCTCCTAGTGCTCCCAGTTTATTTACTCTCCCAGTGCTCTCAGTGTATTTACTCTCCGAATGTTCCCAGTACATTTACTCTCTCCCTGTGTTCCTAGTGTATGTACTCTCTCACTATTCCCAGTGTCCTTACTCTCCCAGTGTTCCTAGTGTATTTACTCTCTTCCAGTGTTCGCAGTGTAGTTACTCTCTCCTAATGTTCCCAGTGTATTTAATCTATGCCACTGTTCCAAATGTATTTACTGTTCCAGTGTTTCCATCGTATTTACTCTGCCAGTGTTCCCAGCGTATTTACTTTCCCAAAGTTGCCAGTGTATTGACTCTCCCAGTGTTCGCACTGTATTTACTCTCCCAGTGTTCACAGTGTATTTACTCTGGCAGTGTTGCGAGCGTATTTACTCTCTCTGCATTCCCACTGTGTTTACTCCATCCCAGTGTTCTCAGTGTATTTTCTCTCTCCCAGTGCTCTCACTGTATTTAATCTCCCCCAGTGTATTTACTCTCCCAGTTTCCCCAGTGCATTTAATCTCTCTGTGTTCTCGGTGTCTCTGTGTTCTCTGTGTATTTACTGTCCCAGTGTTCGCAGTATATTTCATGTGTCCCAGCGCATTTACTCTCTCCTGATGTTCCCAGTGTATTTACTTTCCCCAGTGATCCCAGTGTATTTAGTCTCCTTGTGTTCCCAGTGTATTTAATCTGCCAGTGTTCCCACTATATTTACTCTCACAGTGTTCCCAAAGCATTTACTCTCTCTGTTCTCAGTATATTTATTCTCCCAGTGTTCCCAGCGTATTTACTCTCCCAGTGTTCACAGTGTGTTTATTCCCTCAGTGTTCCCAGTGTATTGACTCTCTTCCAGTTTTCCCAGTTTATTTACTACCCCAGTGTTCTCAGTGTATTTACTCCCCCAGTGTTCCCAGTGTATTTAATCTCCCAGTGTTCCCAGTGTGTTTGCTCTCTGTGTTCCCAATGTATTAATCTAAGTGTTCCCAGTGTATGTACTCTCCTAGTTTTCCCAGTGTATTTAATCTCCCAAAGCTCCCAGTGTATTTACTCTCCCAGTGCTCCCAATGTATTTAATCTTCCAGTGTTCCCAGTGTATTTTTCCTCTCCCAGTGTTCCCACTTTATTTACTCTCCCAATGTTCCCAGTACATTTACTCTCTCCCTGTATTCCCAGTATACTTACTCTCCCAGTGATCCAAGTGTACTTAATCTCTCACTGTTGCCAGTGTATTTACTCACCCAGTGTTCCCAGTGCATATACTCTCTCAGTGTTCCAGTGTATTTGCTCTCTCTCAGGGTTCCTAGTGTATTTACTCTGCCAGTGTTCTCAGAATATTTAATCTCTCCAAGTGCATTTACTCTCCCTGTGTTTCTAGTGTATGTACTCTCTCAGTGATCTCAGTGTACCTACTCTCCCAGTTTTCCTCGTGTATTTACTCTCTCCCAGTATTCGCAGTGTAGTTACTCTCTCCTAGTGTTCCCAGTGTATTTAATCTATCCCAGTGTTCCCAGTGTATTTACTGTTAGAGTTCTTCCATCGTATTTACTCCCCCAGCGTTCCCCGCGTATTTACTTTCCCAATGTTCCCAGTGTATTTACTCTCTTCCAGTGTTCCCAGTTTATTTACTATTGTAGGGTTCCCAGTGTATTTACTCTCATCCAGTGTTCCCAGTTTATTTACTATCCCAGTGTTCCCAGTGTATTTACTTTCCCAGTGTTCCCAGTGTATTTAAACTTCCAGTGTTCCCAGTGTGTTTGCTCTCTGTGTTCCTAATGTATTTACTCTCAGTGTTCCCAGTGTATTTACTCTCCAAGTGTACCCAGTGTATTTAATCTCCCAAAGCTCCCAGTGTATGTACTCTCCAAGTGTTCCCAATGTATTTAATCTTCCAGTGTTCCCAGTGTGTTTTCCTCTCCCAGTATTCAACAGTTTATTTATTCTCCCAATGATCCCAGTACATTTACTCTCCTCCTGTATTCCCAGTATACTTACTCTCCCAGTGATCCCAGTGTACTTACTCTCCCACTCTTGCCAGTGTATTTGCTCTCCCAATCTTGCCAGTGTATTTAATCTCCCAGTGTTCCCAGTGTATTTACTCTCCCAGTATTGCGAGTGTATTTACTCTCTCCCAGTGTTCCCAGTGTATTTACTCTCCCAGTGTATTTACTCTCCCAGTGTTCCCAGTGTATTTACTCTCCCAGTATTGCGAGTGTATTTACTCTCTCCCAGTGTTCCCAGTGTATTTACTCTCCCAGTGTTCTCAGAGTATTTAATCTCTCCAAGTGTATTTACTCTCCCTGTGTTTCTAGTGTATATACTCTCTCAGTGATCTCAGTGTACCTACTCTCCCAGTTTTCCTCGTGTATTTACTCTCTCCCAGTATTCGCAGTGTAGTTACTCTCTCCTAGTGTTCCCAGTGTATTTAATCTATCCCAGTGTTCCCAGTGTATTTACTGTTAGAGTTCTTCCATCGTATTTACTCCCCCAGCGTTCCCCGCATATTTACTGTCCCAATGTTCCCAGTGTATTTACTCTCTTCCAGTGTTCCCAGTTTATTTACTATTGTAGTGTTCCCAGTGAATTTACTCTCATCCAGTGTTCCCAGTTTATTTACTATCCCAGTGTTCCCAGTGTATTTACTCTCCCAGTGTTCCCAGTGTATTTAAACTTCCAGTGTTCCCAGTGTATTTTCCTCTCCCAGTATTCCCAGTTTATTTACTCTCCCAATGATCCCAGTACATTTACTCTCCTCCTGTATTCCCAGTATACTTACTCTCCCAGTGATCCCAGTGTACTTACTCTCCCACTCTTGCCAGTGTATTTGCTCTCCCAGTCTTGCCAGTGTATTTACTCTCCTGGTGTTCCCAGTGCATATACTCTCTCCCAGTGTTCCCAGTGTATTTACTCTCCCAGTGTGTTTACTCCCGCAGTGTTACAGTGTATTTATTCTCTCTCAGTGTTCCCAGTTTATTTGCTCTCACAGTGTTCCTAGTGTATTTACTCTCCCAATGCTCCCAGTGTATTTACTCTCCCAGTGTTCTCATTGCATTTATTGTTACAGTGTTCGCAGTATATTTACTCTCCCAGTGTTCCCAGTGTATTTAATCTCCCAGTGTTCCCAGTGTATTTAATCTCCCAGTGTTCCCAGTGAGTTTACTCTCTCAGTGTTCCCAGTGTATTTACTCTCTGTCAGTGTTCCCAGTGTATTTACTCGCTCCCAGTGTCCCCACTGTACTTGACCTCCCAGTTTCCCCAATGTCTTTAATCTCCCTGTGTTCCCAGTGTATTTAAACTCCCACTGTTCTCAGCGTATTTCCTCTCTTCCAGTGTCCCCAGTGCAGTTACTGTCCCAGTGTTCCCAGTGTATTTAGTCTGTGCCACTGTTCCCAGTGTATTTACACTCTGCCACTGTTCTAAGTGTATTTACTCTCCCAGTGTTCCCAGTTTATTTACTCTCCCAGTGTTCGCAGTGCATTTACTCTCCCAGAGTTCCCAGTGTACTCACTCCCTCCCAGTGTCCCCACTGTATTAACTCTCTGTTTTCCCCGTGTATTTACTCTCCCAGTGTTCTCCGTGTATTTACTCTCTCAAAGTTTATTTACTCTCCCAGCGTTCCCAGTTTACTTTCTCCCTCCCAGTGTAACCAGTGTATTTACTCTCTCCCAGTGTTCGCAAAGTATTTACTCTCCCAGTGTTCCCAGTGCATTTACTCACCCAGTATTGCGAGTGTATTTACTCTCTCTCAGTGATCCCTGTACGTTACCTCCCCCAGTGTTCTCCGTGTATTTACACGCCCTGTGTTCCTAGTGTATTTACTCTCCCAGTTTTCCCAGTGTAGTTACACTCCCAGTGTTCTCAGTCGATTTAATCTCTCGCAGTATATTTATTCTCCCGGAGTTCCCAGTGTATTTACTCCCTCCCAATGTTCCCAGTGTATTTACTCTCTCAGTATTCCCCGTGTATTTACTCTCCCAGTGTTCTCAGTGTATTTAATCTCTCAAAGTTGATTTACTCTCCCAGAGTTCCCAGTTTACTTACTCCCACCCAGTGTTCCCAGTGTATGTACTCTCTCACTATTCCCAGTGTACTTGCTCTCCCAGTGTTCCAAGTGTTTTTACTCTCTTCAGTGTTCGCAGTGCAGTTACTCGCTCCGAATGTTCCCAGTGTATTTAATCTCTCCCACTGTTCCAAATGTATTTACTGTTCCAGTGTTTCCATCGTATTTACTCTGCCAGTGTTCCCAGCGTATTTACTTTCCCAAAGTTGCCAGTGTATTAACTCTCCCAGTGTTGGCAGTTTATTTACTCTCCCAGTGTTCACAGTGTATTTACTCTGGCAATGTTCCGAGCGTATTTACTCTCTCTGCATTCCCACTGTTTTTACTCCATCCCAGTGTTCTCAGTGTATTTTCTCTCTTCCAGTGCTCTCACTGTATTTAATCTCCCCCAGTGTATTTACTCTCCCAGTTTCCCCAGTGCATTTAATCTCTCTGTGTTCTCGGTGTCTCTGTGTTCTCTATGTATTTACTGTCCCAGTGTTCGCTGTATATTTCATGTGTTCCCAGCGCATTTACTCTCTCCTGATGTTCCCAGTGTATTTAATCTGCCAGTGTTCCCACTATATTTACTCTCATAGTGTTCCCAAAGGAAGAGTAGTGCAAGGAAGGTAGTGCAGGGGTCCCCTGTGGTCATCCCCCTGCAAAACAGATACACCGCTTTGGGTACTGTTGAGGGGAATGACTCATCAGGGGAGGGCAGCAGCAGCCAAGTTCATGGCACCGTGGCTGGCTCTGCTGCACAGGAGGGCAAGAAAAAGAGTGGGAGAGCGATAGTGATAGGGGATTCAATTGTGAGGGGAATAGATAGGCGTTTCTGCGGCCGCAACCGAGACTCCAGGATGGTATGTTGCCTCCCTGGTGCAAGGGTCAAGGATGTCTCGGAGCGGGTGCAGGACATTCTGAAATGGGAGGGAGAACAGCCAGTTGTCGTGGTGCACATTGGTACCAACGACATAGGTAAAAAAAGGGATGAGATCCTACGAAACGAATTTAAGGAGCTAGGAGCTAAATTAAAAAGTAGGACCTCAAAAGTAGTAATCTCGGGATTGCTACCAGTGCCACGTGATAGTCAGAGTAGGAATCGCAGGATAGCGCAGATGAATACGTGGCTTGAGCAGTCGTGCAGCAGGGAGGGATTCAAATTCCTGGGGCATTGGAACCGGTTCTGGGGGAGGTGGGACCAGTACAAACCGGACAGTCTGCACCTGGGCAGGACCGGAACCAATGTCCTAGGGGGAGTGTTTGCTAGTGCTGTTGGGGAGGATTTAAACTAATATGGCAGGGGGATGGGAACCAATGCAGGGAGACAGAGGGAAACAAAAAGGAGACAAAAGCAAAAGACAGAAAGGAGATGAGGAAAAGTGGAGGGCAGAGAAACCCAAGGCAAAGAACAAAAAGGGCCAATGTACAGCAAAATTCTAAAAGGACAAAGGGTGTTAATAAAACAAGCCTGAAGGCTTTGTGTCTTAATGCAAGGAGTATCCGCAATAAGGTGGATGAATTAATTGTGCAAATAGATGTTAACAAATATGATGTGATTGGGATTACGGAGACGTGGCTCCAGGATGATCAGGGCTGGGAACTCAACATTCAGGGGTATTCAACATTCAGGAAGGATAGAATAAAAGGAAAAGGAGGTGGGGTAGCATTGCTGGTTAAAGAGGAGATTAATGCAATAGTTAGGAAAGACATTAGCTTGGATGATGTGGAATCTATATGGGTAGAGCTGCAGAACACCAAAGGGCAAAAAACGTTAGTAGGAGTTGTGTACAGACCTCCAAACAGTAATAGGGATGTTGGGGAGGGCATCAAACAGGAAATTAGGGGTGCATGCAATAAAGGTGTAGCAGTTATAATGGGTGACTTTAATATGCACATAGATTGGGCTAGCCAAACTGGAAGCAATACGGTGGAGGAGGATTTCCTGGAGTGCATAAGGGATGGTTTTCTAGACCAATATGTTGAGGAACCAACAAGGGGGGAGGCCATCTTAGACTGGGTGTTGTGTAATGAGAGAGGATTAATTAGCAATCTCATTGTGCGAGGCCCCTTGGGGAAGAGTGACCATAATATGGTGGAATTCTGCATTAGGATGGAGAATGAAACAGTAATTTCAGTAATTTCAGAGACCATGGTCCAGAACTTAAAGAAGGGTAACTTTGAAGGTATGAGGCGTGAATTGGCTAGGATAGATTGGCGAATGATACTTAGGGGGTTGACTGTGGATGGGCAATGGCAGACATTTAGAGACCGCATGGATGAATTACAACAATTGTACATTCCTGTCTGGCGTAAAAATAAAAAAGGGAAGGTGGCTCAACCGTGGCTATCTAGGGAAATCAGGGATAGTATTAAAGCCAAGGAAGTGGCATACAAATTGGCCAGAAATAGCAGCGAACCTGGGGACTGGGAGAAATTTAGAACTCAGCAGAGGAGGACAAAGGGTTTGATTAGGGCAGGGAAAATGGAGTACGAGAAGAAGCTTGCAGGGAACATTAAGGCGGATTGCAAAAGTTTCTATAGGTATGTAAAGAGAAAAAGGTTGGTGAAGACAAACGTAGGTCCCCTGCAGTCAGAATCAGGGGAAGTCATAACGGGGAACAAAGAAATGGCAGACCAATTGAACAAGTACTTTGGTTCGGTATTCACTAAGGAGGATACAAACAACCTTCCGGATATAAAAGGGGTCAGAGGGTCTAGTAAGGAGGGGGAACTGAGGGAAATCTTTATTAGTCGGGAAATTGTGTTGGGGAAATTGATGGGATTGAAGGCCGATAAATCCCCAGGGCCTGATGGACTGCATCCTAGAGTACTTAAGGAGGTGGCCTTGGAAATAGCGGATGCATTGACAGTCATTTTCCAACATTCCATTGACTCTGGATCAGTTCCTCGTGTATTTGCTCTGCTAGTGTTCCCAGCGTATTTATTCTCCCAGTTTTGGCAACGTATTTACTCTCCCAGTGTTCTCAGTACATTTACTCTCTCCCTGTGTTCCTAGTGTATGTACTCTCTCACTATTCCCAGTGTCCTTACTCTCCCAGTGTTCCGAGTGTATTTACTCTCTTCCAGTGTTCGCAGTGTAGTTACTCTCTCCTAATGTTCCCAGTGTATTTAATCTCTCCCACTGTTCCAAATGTATTTACTGTTCCAGTGTTTCCATCGTATTTACTCTGCCAGTGTTCCCAGCGTATTTACTTTCCCAAAGTTGCCAGTATATTGACTCTCCCTGTGTTCGCAGTGTATTTACTCTCCCAGTGTTCACAGTGTATTTACGCTGGCAGTGTTCCGAGCGTATTTACTCTCTCTGCATTCCCACTGTATTTACTCCATCCCAGTGTTCTCAGTGTATTTTCTCTCTCCCATTGCTGTCACTGTATTTAATCTCCCCCAGTGTATTTACTCTCCCAGTTTCCCCAGTGGATTTAATCTCTCTGTGTTCTCGGTGTCTCTGTGTTCTCTGTGTATTTACTGTCCCAGTCTTCGCAGTATATTTCATGTGTTCCCAGCGCATTTACTCTCTCCTGATGTTCCCAGTGTATTTACTTTCCCCAGTGATACCAGTGTATTTAGTCTCCTTGTGTTCCCAGTGTATTTAATCTGCCAGTGTTCCCACTATATTTACTCTCACAGTGTTCCCAGAGCATTTATTCTCTATGTTCTCAGTATATTTATTCTCCCAGTGTTCCCAGCGTATTTACTCTCCAAGTGTTCACAGTGCGTTTATTCCCTCAGTGTTCCCAGTGTATTTACTCTCTCCCAGTGTTCCCAGTGTATTTACTCTCTCACAGTGTTCCCGATTTATTTACTCTCCCCGTGTTCCTCGTGTTTTTACTCTGCCAGTTTTCCCAGTGTATTTACTCTCCAAGTTTTGGCAGTGTATTTACACTCCCAGTATTATTAATATATTTACTCTCCCGTGTTCCGAGTATATTTCCTCTCTCTCAGTGTTCCCAGTGTAATTACTCTCCCAGTCTTCCCAGTGTATTTATTCTCCCAGTGTTCCCAGTGTATATACTCTCTCAGTGTTCCCAGTGTATTTGCTCTCTCTCAGGGTTCCCAGTGTATTTATTCTGCCAGTGTTCTCAGAGTATTTAATCTCTCCAAGTGTATTTACTCTCCCTGTGTTTCCAGTGTATTTACTCTCCGAGTGTTCCCAGTACATTTACTCTCTCTCTGTGTTGCTAGTGTATGTACGCTCTCACTATTCCCAGTGTAGTTACTCTCTCAGTGTTCCTAGTGTATTTACTCTCTTCCAGTCTTCGCAGTGTAGTTACTCTATCCAAATGTTCCCAGTGTATTTAATCTCTCCCAGTGTTCCCAGTGTGCTTACTCTCTCAGTGTTTTCAGTGTATTTACTCTCTCTCAGTGTTGCCAGTGGATATACTCTCCCAGTGATCCCAGTGTAGTTAATCCTCGAAAGCTCCCAGGATACTCTCCCAGTGCTCTCAGTCTATTTACTCTCCCAGTGTTCCCAGTGTATTTACTTTCCGAATGTTCCCAGTACATTTACTCACTCGCGGTTTTCCCAGTGTATGTACTCTCTCACTATTCCCAGTATACTTATTCTCCCAGTGTTCCAAGTGTATTTACTCTCTTTCAGTGTTCGCAGTGTAGTTACTCTCTCCTAATGTTCCCAGTGTATTTAATCTCTCCCAGTGTTCCCAGTACATTTACTCGCTCCCTGTGTTCCCAGTGTATGTACTCTATCACTATTCCCAGTGTACTTACTCTCCCAGTGTTCCTAGTGTATTTACTCTCTTCAGTGTTCGCAGTGTAGTTACTCTCTCTGAATGTTCCCAGTGTATTTAATCTCTCCCAGTGTTCCCACTGTGTTTACTATTTCAGTGTTTTCAGTGAATTTACTTTCTCAGTGTTGCCAGTATATATAATCTCCCAGTGATCCCAGTGTATTTAAGCTCCCAAAGCTCCCAGGATACTCTCCTAGTGCTCCCAGTTTATTTACTCTCCCAGTGCACTCAGTGTATTTACTCTCCGAGTGCTCCCAGTACATTTACTCTCTCCCTGTGTTCCTAATGTATGTACTCTCTCACTATTCCCAGTGTAGTTACTCTCTCAATGTTCGTAGTGTATTTACTCTCTTCCAGTCTTCGCATTGTAGTTACTCTCTCCTAATGTTCCCAGTGTATTTAATCTCTCGCAGTGTTCCCAGTGTGTTTACTCTTTCAGTGTTTTCAGTGTATTTACTCTCTCTCAGTGTTCCCAGTGTTCATACTCTATCAGTGCTCTCACTGTATTTAATCTCCCCCAGTGTATTTACTCTCCCAGTTTCCCCAGTGCATTTAATCTCTCTGTGTTCTCGGTGTCTCTGTGTTCTCTGTGTATTTACTGTCCCAGTCTTCGCAGTATATTTCATGTGTTCCCAGCGCATTTACTCTCTCCTGATGTTCCCAGTGTATTTACTTTCCCCAGTGATCCCAGTGTATTTAGTCTCCTTGCGTTCCCAGTGTATTTAATCTGCCAGTGTTCCCACTATATTTACTCTCACAGTGTTTCCAGAGCATTTACTCTCTATGTTCTCAGTATATTTATTCTCCCAGTGTTCCCAGCGTATTTACTCTCCCAGTGTTCACAGTGCGTTTATTCCCTCAGTGTTCCCAGTGTATTTACTCTCTCCCAGTGTTCCCAGTGTATTTACTCTCTCACAGTATTCCCGATTTATTTACTCTCCCCGTGTTTCTCGTGTATTTACTCTGCCAGTTTTTCCAGTGTATTTACTCTCCAAGTTTTGGCAGTGTATTTACTCTCCCAGTATTATTAATATATTTACTCTCCCGTGTTCCTAGTATATTTCCTCTCTCTCAGTGTTCCCAGTGTAATTACTCTCCCAGTCTTACCAGTGTATTTATTCTCCCAGTGTTCCCAGTGTATATACTCTTTCAGTGTTCCCAGTGTATTTGTTCTCTCTCAGGGTTCCCAGTGTATTTACTCTGCCAGTGTTCTCAGAGTATTTAATCTCTCCAAGTGTATTTACTCTCCCTGTGTTTCCAGTGTATTTACTCTCCGAGTGTTCCCAGTACATTTACTCTCTCTCTGTGTTGCTAGTGTATGTACTCTCTCACTATTCCCAATGTAGTTACTCTCTCAGTGTTCCTAGTGTATTTACTCTCTTCCAGTCTTCGCAGTGTAGTTACTCTATCCAAATGTTCCCAGTGTATTTAATCTCTCTCAGTGTTCCCAGTGTGCTTACTCTCTCAGTGTTTTCAGTGTATTTACTCTCTCTCAGTGTTGCCAGTGGATATACTCTCCCAGTGATCCCAGTGTAGCTAATCCTCGAAAGCTCCCAGGATACTCTCCCAGTGCTCTCAGTCTATTTACTCTCTCAGTGTTCCCAGTGTATTTACTCTCCGAATGTTCCCAGTACATTTACTGTCTTGCGGTTTTCCCAGTGTATGTACTCTCTCACTATTTCCAGTGTACTTATTCTCCCAGTGTTCCAAGTGTATTTACTCTCTTCCAGTGTTCGCAGTGTAGTTACTCTCTCCTAATGTTCCCAGTGTATTTAATCTCTCCCAGTGTTCACAGTGTATTTACCCTCTCAGTGTTTTCAGTGTATTTACTCTCTCTCAGTGTTGCCAGTGTATATACTCTCCCAGTGATCCCAGTGTAGTTAATCCTCCAAATCTCCAGGATACTCTCCCAGTGCTCCCAGTGTATTTACTATCCCAGTGTATTTACTCTCCTAATGTTCCCAGTACATTTACTCTCTCGCGGTGTTCCCAGTGTATGGACTCTATCACTATTCCCAGTGTACTTACTCTCCCAGCGTTCCAAGTGTATTTATTCTCTCCCAGTGTTCCCAGTACATTTACTCACTCCCTGTGTTCGCAGTGTATTTACTCTCCCAGTATTCCCAGTGTATTTACTTCCCAGTGTATTTATTCTCCCAGTGTTCCCAGTGTATTTACTCTCTCAGTGTTCCCTGTGTATTCACTCTCCCAGTGTTCTCAGTGTATATACTCTCTCAGTGTTCCTAGTGTATTTGCTCTCTCTCAGTGTTCCCAGTGTATTTACTCTGCCAGTGCTCTCAGAGTATTTCATCTCTCCCAGTGTATATACTCTCAAAGTGATCCCAGTTTACTTACTCTCCCAGTTTTCCTAGTGTATTTAGTCTCTCCCAGTGTTCCCAGTGTATTTACTCGCCCAGTGTATTTATTCTCCCAGTGTTCCAAGTGTATTTACTCTCTCAGTGTTCCCTATGTATTCACTCTCCCAGTGTTCTCAGTGTACTTAATCTCTCAAAGTATATTGATTCTCCCAGAGTTCCCAATGCACTTGCTCCATCCCAGTGTTCCCAGCGTATTTACTCTCTCCCAGTGTACACAATGTATTTACTCTCCCAGTGTTCTGAGTGTATTTACTCTCGCAGTATTGCGAGTGTATTTACTCTCTCTCAGTGTTCCATGGCAATCACCTCTCCCAGTGTTCTCCATTTTTTTACTCTCACCTTATTCCTCGTGTATTTGCTCTGCTAGTGTTCCCAGCGTATTTATTCTCCCAGTTTTGGCAACGTATTTACTCTCCCAGTGTTATCAATATATTTACTCTCCCGTGTTCCTGGTATATTTGCTCTCTCTCACTGTTCCCAGTGTAATTACTCTCCGTCTTCCCAGTGTATTTATTCTCCCAGTGTTCCCAGTGTATATACTCTCTCAGTGTTCCCAGCGCATTTGCTCTCTCTCAGTGTTCCCAGTTTATTTACTCTGCCAGTGCGCTCAGCGTATTTAATCTCTCCCAGTGTATATACGCTCTCAGTGATCCCAGTTTACTTACTCTCCCAGTTTTCCTAGTGTATTTACTCTCTTCAGTGTTCGCAGTGTAGTTACTCTCTCCTAATGTTCCCAGTGTATTTAATCTCTCCCAGTGTTCCCAGTGTGTTTACTCTCTCAGTGATTTCAGTGTATTTACTCTCTCTCAGTGTTGCCAGTGGATATACTCTCCCAGTGATCCCAGTGTAGTTAATTCAGAAAGCTCCCAGAATACTCTCCCGGTGCTCCCAGTGTATTTACTCTCCCAGTATATTTACTCTCCTAGTGTTCCCAGTACATTTACTCTCTCGCAGTGTTCCCAGTGTATGTACTCTCTCACTATTCCCAGTGTACTTACTCTCCCAGTATTCCAAGTTTATTTACTCTCTTCCAGTGTTCGCAGTGTAGTTACTCTCTCCTAATGTTCCCAGTGTATTTAATCTCTCCCAGTGTTCCCAGTACATTTACTCGCTCCCTGTGTACCCAGTGTATGTACTCTATCACTATTCCCAGTGTACTTACTCTCCCAGTGTTCCTCGTGTATTTATTCTCTTCAGTGTTCGCAGTGTAGTTACTCTTTCCGAATGTTCCCAGTATATTAAATCTCTCACAGTGTTCCCACTGTGTTTACTATTTCAGTGTTTTCAGGGTATTTACTCTCTCTCAGTGTTGCCAGTATATATAATCTGCCAGTGATCCCAGTGTATTTAATCTCCCAAAGCTCCCAGGATACTCTCCTAGTGCTCCCAGTTTATTTACTCTCCCAGTGCTCTCAGTGTATTTACTCTCCGAGTGCTCCCAGTACATTTACTCTCTCCCTGTGTTCCTAATGTATGTACTCTCTCACTATTCCCAGTGTAGTTACTCTCTCAATGTTCGTAGTGTATTTACTCTCTTCCAGTCTTCGCATTGTAGTTACTCTCTCCTAATGTTCCCAGTGTATTTAATCTCTCGCAGTGTTCCCAGTGTGTTTACTCTTTCAGTGTTTTCAGTGTATTTACTCTCTCTCAGTATTCCCAGTATTCATACTCTCTCAGTGGTCCCAGTCTATTTAATCTCCCAAAGCTCCCAGGATACTCTCCCTGTGTTCCCAGTTTATTTACTCTCCCAGTGCTCCCAGTGTATTTACTCTCCTAGTGTTCCCAGTCCATTTACTCTCTCCCCGTGTTCCTAGTGTATGTACTCTCTCACTATTCCCAGTGTAGTTACTCTCTCTGTTCCTGCTGTATTTACTCTCTTCCAGTGTTCGCAGTGTAGTTACTCTCTCCTAATGTTCCCAGTGTATTTAATCTCTCCCAGTGTTCCCAGTGTGTTTACTCTCTCAGTGTTTTCAGTGTATTTACTCTCGCTCAGTGTTGCCAGTGGATATACTCTCCCAGTGATCCCAGTGTAGTTAATCCTCCAAAGATCTCAGGATACTCTCCCGGTGCTCCCAGTGTATATACTCTCCCAGTGTATTCACTCTCCGAGTGTTCCCAGTACATTTACTCTCTCGCTGTTTTCTCAGTGTATATACTCTCTCACTATTCCCAGTGTACGTTCTCTCCCAGTTTTCCAAGTGTATTTACTGTCTTCCAGTGTTCGCAGTGTAGTTATTCTCTCCTAATGTTCCCAGTGTATTTAATCTCTCCCAGTATTCCCAGTACATTTACTCGCTCCCTGTGTTCCAAGTGTATGTACTCTATCACTATTCCCAGTGCACTTACTCTCCCAGTGTTCCTAGTGTATTTACTCTCTTCAGTGTTCGCAGTGTAGTTACTCTCTTCGAATGTTCCCGGTGTATTTAATCTCTCCCAGTGTTCCCAGTGTGTTTACTCTTTCACTGTTTTAATTGTATTTACTCTCTCTCAGTGTTCCCGATTTATTCACTCTCCCTGTGTTCCCAGTTTATTTACTCTCCCAGTGCTCCCAGTGTATTTACTCTCCGAGTGTTCCCAGTACATTTACTCTCTCCCTGTGTTCCTAGTGTACGTACTCTCTCACTATTCCAAGTGTAGTTACTCTTTCAGTGTTCCTATTGTATTTACTCTCTTCCAGTCTTCGCAGTGTAGTTACTCTCTCCTAATGTCCCCAGTGTATTTAATCTCTCCCAGTGTTCCCGGTGTGTTTACTCTCTCAGTGTTTTCAGTGTACTTACTCTCTCACAGTGTTGCCAGTGGATATACTCTCCCAGTGATCCCAGTGTAGTTAATCCTCCAAAGCTCCCAGGATACTCTCCCGGTGCTCCCAGTGTATTTATTCTCACAGTGTATTTACTCTCCTAGTGTTCCCAGTACATTTACTCTCTCGTGGTGTTCCCAGTGTATGTACGCTCTCACTATTCCCAGTGTACTTACTCTCCCAGTGTTCCAAGTGTATTTACTCTCTTCCAGTGTTCGCAATGTAGTTACTCTCTCCTAATGTTCCCAGTGTATTTAATCTCTCCCAGTGTTCCCAGTACATCTACTCGCTCCCTGTGTTCCCAGTGTATGTACTCTATCACTATTCCCAGTGCACTTACTCTCCCAGTGTTCCTAGTGTATTTACTCTCTTCAGTGTTCGTGATGCAGTTACTCTCTCCTAATGTTCCCGGTGCATTTAATCTCTCCCAGTGTTCCCAGTGTGTTTACCCTTTCACTGTTTTCAGTGTATTTACTCTCTCTCAGTGTTGCCAGTGTATATACTCTCCCAGTTATTGCAGTGTATTTAATCTCCCAAAGCTCCCAGGATACTCTCCTAGTGTTCCCAGTTTATTTACGGTCTCAGTGCTCTCAGTGTATTTACTCTCCGAGTGTTCCCAGTACATTTACTCTCTCCCTGTGTTCCTATTGTATGTACTCTCTCACCATTCCCAGTGTAGTTACTCTTTCAGTTTTCCTAGTTTATTTACTCTCTTCCAGTCTTCACAGTGTAGTTACTCTCCTAATGTTCCCAGTGTATTTAACCTCTTCCAGTGTTCCCAGTGTGTTTAATCTCTCAGTGTTTTCAGTGTATTTACTCTCTCTCAGTGTTGCCAGTGGATATACTCTCCCAGTGATCCCAGTGTCGTTAATCCTCCAAAGCTCCCAGGATACTCTCCCGGTGCTCCCAATGTATTTACTCTCCCAGTGTATTTGCTCTTCGAATGTTTCCAGTACATTTACTCTCTCCCTGTGTTCCTAGTATATGTACTCTCTCACTATTCCCAGTGTAGTTACTCTCTCAGTGTTCCTAGTGTATTTACTCTCTTCCAATCTTCGCAGTGTAGTTACTCTCTCCTTATGTTCCCAGTGTATTTAATCTATCCCACTGTTCCAAATATATGTACTGTTCCAGTGTTTCCATCGTATTTACTCTGCCAGTGTTCCCAGCGTATTTACTTTCCCAAAGTTGCCAGTGTATTGACTCTCCCAGTGTTCGAAGTGTATTTACTCTCCCAGTGTTCACAGTGTATTTACTCTGGCAGCGTTCCCAGCTTATTTACTCTCTCTGCATTCCCAGTGTATTTACTCCATCCCAGTGTTCTCAGTGTATTTTCTCTCTCCCAGTGCTCTCACTGTATTTAATCTCCCCCAGTGTATTTACTCTCCCAGTTTCCCCAGTACATTTAATCTCTCTGTGTTCTGGGCGTCTCTGCGTTCTCTGTGTATTTACTGTCCCAGTGTTCGCAGTATATTTCCTTTGTTCCCAACACAATTACTCTCTCCTGATGTTCCCAGTGTATTTACTTCCCCCAGTGATCCCAGTGTATTTAGTCTCCTTGTGTTCCCAGTGTATTTAATCTACCAGTGTTCGCACTATATTTACTCTCACAGTGTTCCCAGAGCATTTACTCTCTGTGTTCTCAGTATATTTATTCTCCCAGTGTTTCCAGCGTATTTGCTTTCCCAGTGTTCCCAGTGCATTTATTCCCTCAGTGTTCCTAGTGTATTTATTCTCTTCCATTATTCCCAGTGTATTTACTCTCTCCCAGTGTTCCCAGTGTATTTACGATCTCCTGGTCTTCCCAGTGTATTTATTATCCCAGTGTTCCGAGTGTATATACTCTCTCAGTGATCTCAGTGTACTTGCTCTCCCAGTTTTATAGTGTATTTAATCTCTCCCAGTGTTTGCAGTGTAGTTACTTTCTCCCGCTGTTCCCAGTGTATTTCCTGTTACACTGTGTCCATCATATTTACTTCCCCAGTGTTCCCAGCGCATTTACTTTCCCAATGTTTCCAGTGTATTGAATCTCCCAGTTTTCTCAGTGTATTTACTCTCCCAGTGTTCACAGTGTATTTACTCTGGCAGTGTTCCCAGCGTATTTACTCTCTCTGCATTCTCAGTGTATTTACTCCCTCCCAGTGTTCCCCATGTATATACTCTCCCTGTGTTCGTAGTGTATTTACATTCCCAGTGATCCCAGCGTAGTTATACTCCCAGTGTTCCCAAAGTATTTATGCTCCCACTGTTCTCACTGTATTTACTCTCCCAGTGTTACCAGTGTATTTACTCTCCTAGTGTTCCCAGTGTATATACTTTCTCCCAGTGTTCCCAGTTTATTTACTCCCCCAGTTTTACAGAGTATTTATTATCTCCCAGTGTTCCCAGTGTAATCACTCTCAGTGTACCCTGTGTATTTATTGTCAGTGTTCCCAGTGTATTTTCTCTCTCAGTGTTCCCAGCTTATTATTCTCCCAGTACCCCCAGTGTATTTACTCTCTCCCAGTGTTCCCAGTGTATTTACTCTCTTCCAGTGTTCCCAGTTTATTTACGATCCCAGTGTTCCAGTGTATTTACTCTCACAGTGTTTCCAGTGTATTGAATCTCCCTGTGTTCCCGGTCTGTTTACTCTTTCAGTGTTCCCAGTGTATTTACTCTCTCCCAGTATCCCAACTGTATTTGATCTTGTAGTTTCCCCCATGTATTTACTCTTCTGTGTTCCTAGTGTATTTACTCTCCCAGTGTTGCTAGTGTAGTTACACTCCCAGTGCTCCCAGAGTATTTACTCTCCCACTGTTCCCACTTTATTTACTATCCCGGTGTTACCAGTGTATTTACTCGCCTAGTGTTCCCATTGTATATACTCTCTCCCAGTGTTCCCAGTTTATTTACTATCACAATTTCCCCAGTGTATTTAATGTCCCAGTGTTACCAGTGTATTTACTCTCTCTCTGTGTCCCAATTGTACTTGATCTCATAGTGTTCCCAGTGTATTTACTCTCCCAGTCTTCCCAGCATATTTACTCTCTCCCAATGTTCCCAGTGTATTTACTCCCACTGTGTTCCCAGTGTGTTTAATCTCCCTGTGTTCCCAGTGTATTTAAACTCCCAGTGTTCCCAGCATATTTCCTCTCTCCCAGTATTTCCAGTGTAGTTATTCTCTCCCAGTGTTCCCAGTGTATTTACTCTCGAAGTGTTCCCAGTGTATTTACTCTCTGCCACTGTTCCCAGTGTATTTACTCTCCCAGTGATCTCAGTGTATTTACTCTCGCAGTGATCCGAGTATATTTACTCTGCCAGTGATCCAAGTGGATTTACTCTCCCAGTCTTCCCAGTTTATTTACTCTTGCAGTATTCCCAGTATATTTACTGTTCCAGTTTTTCGATTCTATTTACTCTCCCAGTGTTTCCAGCGTATTTGCTTTGCAAGTGTTCCCAGTGTCATTAATCTCCCAGTGTGTCCATTGTATTTACTCTCACAGTGTTCGCAGTGTGTTTATTCTGGCAGTGTTCACAGCGTATTCATTCTCTCTCTGTTCTCAGTTTATTTACTCTCTCCCAGTGTTCCCAGTGTATTTACTCTCCCAGTGTTCCCAGTTTATTTACGCTCTCCCAGTGTTCCCAGTGTATTTACTCCCCCCAGTGTGCCCAGTGTATTCATTCTCCCAGTGCTCCCAGTGTATTTACTCTCCCAATGTTCCCTGTGTTTTAATCTCCGTGTTTTCCCAGTGTACTTACACTCCCAGTGCTCCAAGCGTATTTCCTCTTTCCCAGTATTCCCAGTGTAATTACTCTCCCAGTGTTCCCAGTCTATTTACTCTCCCATGTTCCCAGTGTATTTACTCCTCCAGTATTCCCAGTGTATTTACTCCTCTGCCACTGTTCCCAGTGTATTTACTCTCCCAATGATCCCAGTGTATTTACTCTCGCAGTGATCCGAGTATATTTACTCTGCCAGTGATCCAAGTGTATTTACTCTCCCAGTCTTCCCAGTTTATTTACTCTTGCAGTATTCCCAGTGTATTTACTGTTCCAGTTTTTCGATTCTATTTACTCTCCCAGTGTTTCCAGCGTATTTGCTTTCCCAGTGTTCCCAGTGTAATTAATCTCCCAATGTGTCCATTGTATTTACTCTCACAGTGTTCGCAGTGTGTTTACTCTCTCAGTGTTTTCAGTGTATTTACTCTCGCTCAGTGTTGCCAGTGGATATACTCTCCCAGTGATCCCAGTGTAGTTAATCCTCCAAAGATCTCAGGATACTCTCCCGGTGCTCCCAGTGTATATACTCTCCCAGTGTATTCACTCTCCGAGTGTTCCCAGTACATTTACTCTCTCGCTGTTTTCTCAGTGTATATACTCTCTCACTATTCCCAGTGTACGTTCTCTCCCAGTTTTCCAAGTGTATTTACTGTCTTCCAGTGTTCGCAGTGTAGTTATTCTCTCCTAATGTTCCCAGTGTATTTAATCTCTCCCAGTATTCCCAGTACATTTACTCGCTCCCTGTGTTCCAAGTGTATGTACTCTATCACTATTCCCAGTGCACTTACTCTCCCAGTGTTCCTAGTGTATTTACTCTCTTCAGTGTTCGCAGTGTAGTTACTCTCTTCGAATGTTCCCGGTGTATTTAATCTCTCCCAGTGTTCCCAGTGTGTTTACTCTTTCACTGTTTTAATTGTATTTACTCTCTCTCAGTGTTCCCGATTTATTCACTCTCCCTGTGTTCCCAGTTTATTTACTCTCCCAGTGCTCCCAGTGTATTTACTCTCCGAGTGTTCCCAGTACATTTACTCTCTCCCTGTGTTCCTAGTGTACGTACTCTCTCACTATTCCAAGTGTAGTTACTCTTTCAGTGTTCCTATTGTATTTACTCTCTTCCAGTCTTCGCAGTGTAGTTACTCTCTCCTAATGTCCCCAGTGTATTTAATCTCTCCCAGTGTTCCCGGTGTGTTTACTCTCTCAGTGTTTTCAGTGTACTTACTCTCTCACAGTGTTGCCAGTGGATATACTCTCCCAGTGATCCCAGTGTAGTTAATCCTCCAAAGCTCCCAGGATACTCTCCCGGTGCTCCCAGTGTATTTATTCTCACAGTGTATTTACTCTCCTAGTGTTCCCAGTACATTTACTCTCTCGTGGTGTTCCCAGTGTATGTACGCTCTCACTATTCCCAGTGTACTTACTCTCCCAGTGTTCCAAGTGTATTTACTCTCTTCCAGTGTTCGCAATGTAGTTACTCTCTCGGAATGTTCCCAGTGTATTTAATCTCTCCCAGTGTTCCCAGTACATCTACTCGCTCCCTGTGTTCCCAGTGTATGTACTCTATCACTATTCCCAGTGCACTTACTCTCCCAGTGTTCCTAGTGTATTTACTCTCTTCAGTGTTCGTGATGCAGTTACTCTCTCCTAATGTTCCCGGTGCATTTAATCTCTCCCAGTGTTCCCAGTGTGTTTACCCTTTCACTGTTTTCAGTGTATTTACTCTCTCTCAGTGTTGCCAGTGTATATACTCTCCCAGTTATTCCAGTGTATTTAATCTCCCAAAGCTCCCAGGATACTATCCTAGTGTTCCCAGTTTATTTACGGTCTCAGTGCTCTCAGTGTATTTACTCTCCGAGTGTTCCCAGTACATTTACTCTCTCCCTGTGTTCCTATTGTATGTACTCTCTCACCATTCCCAGTGTAGTTACTCTTTCAGTTTTCCTAGTTTATTTACTCTCTTCCAGTCTTCACAGTGTAGTTACTCTCCTAATGTTCCCAGTGTATTTAACCTCTTCCAGTGTTCCCAGTGTGTTTAATCTCTCAGTGTTTTCAGTGTATTTACTCTCTCTCAGTGTTGCCAGTGGATATACTCTCCCAGTGATCCCAGTGTCGTTAATCCTCCAAAGCTCCCAGGATACTCTCCCGGTGCTCCCAATGTATTTACTCTCCCAGTGTATTTGCTCTTCGAATGTTTCCAGTACATTTACTCTCTCCCTGTGTTCCTAGTATATGTACTCTCTCACTATTCCCAGTGTAGTTACTCTCTCAGTGTTCCTAGTGTATTTACTCTCTTCCAATCTTCGCAGTGTAGTTACTCTCTCCTTATGTTCCCAGTGTATTTAATCTATCCCACTGTTCCAAATATATGTACTGTTCCAGTGTTTCCATCGTATTTACTCTGCCAGTGTTCCCAGCGTATTTACTTTCCCAAAGTTGCCAGTGTATTGACTCTCCCAGTGTTCGAAGTGTATTTACTCTCCCAGTGTTCACAGTGTATTTACTCTGGCAGCGTTCCCAGCTTATTTACTCTCTCTGCATTCCCAGTGTATTTACTCCATCCCAGTGTTCTCAGTGTATTTTCTCTCTCCCAGTGCTCTCACTGTATTTAATCTCCCCCAGTGTATTTACTCTCCCAGTTTCCCCAGTACATTTAATCTCTCTGTGTTCTGGGCGTCTCTGCGTTCTCTGTGTATTTACTGTCCCAGTGTTCACAGTATATTTCCTTTGTTCCCAACACATTTACTCTCTCCTGATGTTCCCAGTGTATTTACTTCCCCCAGTGATCCCAGTGTATTTAGTCTCCTTGTGTTCCCAGTGTATTTAATCTACCAGTGTTCGCACTATATTTACTCTCACAGTGTTCCCAGAGCATTTACTCTCTGTGTTCTCAGTATATTTATTCTCCCAGTGTTTCCAGCGTATTTGCTTTCCCAGTGTTCCCAGTGCATTTATTCCCTCAGTGTTCCTAGTGTATTTATTCTCTTCCATTATTCCCAGTGTATTTACTCTCTCCCAGTGTTCCCAGTGTATTTACGATCTCCTGGTCTTCCCAGTGTATTTATTATCCCAGTGTTCCGAGTGTATATACTCTCTCAGTGATCTCAGTGTACTTGCTCTCCCAGTTTTATAGTGTATTTAATCTCTCCCAGTGTTTGCAGTGTAGTTACTTTCTCCCGCTGTTCCCAGTGTATTTCCTGTTACACTGTGTCCATCATATTTACTTCCCCAGTGTTCCCAGCGCATTTACTTTCCCAATGTTTCCAGTGTATTGAATCTCCCAGTTTTCTCAGTGTATTTACTCTCCCAGTGTTCACAGTGTATTTACTCTGGCAGTGTTCCCAGCGTATTTACTCTCTCTGCATTCTCAGTGTATTTACTCCCTCCCAGTGTTCCCCATGTATATACTCTCCCTGTGTTCGTAGTGTATTTACATTCCCAGTGATCCCAGCGTAGTTATACTCCCAGTGTTCCCAAAGTATTTATGCTCCCACTGTTCTCACTGTATTTACTCTCCCAGTGTTACCAGTGTATTTACTCTCCTAGTGTTCCCAGTGTATATACTTTCTCCCAGTGTTCCCAGTTTATTTACTCCCCCAGTTTTACAGAGTATTTATTATCTCCCAGTGTTCCCAGTGTAATCACTCTCAGTGTACCCTGTGTATTTATTGTCAGTGTTCCCAGTGTATTTTCTCTCTCAGTGTTCCCAGCTTATTATTCTCCCAGTACCCCCAGTGTATTTACTCTCTCCCAGTGTTCCCAGTGTATTTACTCTCTTCCAGTGTTCCCAGTTTATTTACGATCCCAGTGTTCCAGTGTATTTACTCTCACAGTGTTTCCAGTGTATTGAATCTCCCTATGTTCCCGGTCTGTTTACTCTTTCAGTGTTCCCAGTGTATTTACTCTCTCCCAGTATCCCAACTGTATTTGATCTTGTAGTTTCCCCCATGTATTTACTCTTCTGTGTTCCTAGTGTATTTACTCTCCCAGTGTTGCTAGTGTAGTTACACTCCCAGTGCTCCCAGAGTATTTACTCTCCCACTGTTCCCACTTTATTTACTATCCCGGTGTTACCAGTGTATTTACTCGCCTAGTGTTCCCATTGTATATACTCTCTCCCAGTGTTCCCAGTTTATTTACTATCACAATTTCCCCAGTGTATTTAATGTCCCAGTGTTACCAGTGTATTTACTCTCTCTCTCTGTGTCCCAATTGTACTTGATCTCATAGTGTTCCCAGTGTATTTACTCTCCCAGTCTTCCCAGCATATTTACTCTCTCCCAATGTTCCCAGTGTATTTACTCCCACTGTGTTCCCAGTGTGTTTAATCTCCCTGTGTTCCCAGTGTATTTAAACTCCCAGTGTTCCCAGCATATTTCCTCTCTCCCAGTATTTCCAGTGTAGTTATTCTCTCCCAGTGTTCCCAGTGTATTTACTCTCGAAGTGTTCCCAGTGTATTTACTCTCTGCCACTGTTCCCAGTGTATTTACTCTCCCAGTGATCTCAGTGTATTTACTCTCGCAGTGATCCGAGTATATTTACTCTGCCAGTGATCCAAGTGGATTTACTCTCCCAGTCTTCCCAGTTTATTTACTCTTGCAGTATTCCCAGTATATTTACTGTTCCAGTTTTTCGATTCTATTTACTCTCCCAGTGTTTCCAGCGTATTTGCTTTGCAAGTGTTCCCAGTGTCATTAATCTCCCAGTGTGTCCATTGTATTTACTCTCACAGTGTTCGCAGTGTGTTTATTCTGGCAGTGTTCACAGCGTATTCATTCTCTCTCTGTTCTCAGTTTATTTACTCTCTCCCAGTGTTCCCAGTGTATTTACTCTCCCAGTGTTCCCAGTTTATTTACGCTCTCCCAGTGTTCCCAGTGTATTTACTCCCCCCAGTGTGCCCAGTGTATTCATTCTCCCAGTGCTCCCAGTGTATTTACTCTCCCAATGTTCCCTGTGTTTTAATCTCCGTGTTTTCCCAGTGTACTTACACTCCCAGTGCTCCAAGCGTATTTCCTCTTTCCCAGTATTCCCAGTGTAATTACTCTCCCAGTGTTCCCAGTCTATTTACTCTCCCATGTTCCCAGTGTATTTACTCCTCCAGTATTCCCAGTGTATTTACTCCTCTGCCACTGTTCCCAGTGTATTTACTCTCCCAATGATCCCAGTGTATTTACTCTCGCAGTGATCCGAGTATATTTACTCTGCCAGTGATCCAAGTGTATTTACTCTCCCAGTCTTCCCAGTTTATTTACTCTTGCAGTATTCCCAGTGTATTTACTGTTCCAGTTTTTCGATTCTATTTACTCTCCCAGTGTTTCCAGCGTATTTGCTTTCCCAGTGTTCCCAGTGTAATTAATCTCCCAATGTGTCCATTGTATTTACTCTCACAGTGTTCGCAGTGTGTTTATTCTGGCAGTGTTCACAGCGTATTCATTCTCTCTCTGTTCTCAGTGTATTTACTCTCTCCCAGTGTTCCCAGTGTATTTACTCTCCCAGTGTTCCCAGTACATTTACTCCCCCTTAGTGTGCCCAGTGTATTTATTCTCCCAGTGCTCCCAGTGTATTTACTCTCCCAGTGTTCCCTGTGTCTTTAATCTCCATGTGTTCCCAGTGTACTTACACTCCCAGTGCTCCAGGCATATTTCCTCTCTCCCAGTATTCCCAGTGTAATTACTCTCCCAGTGTTCCCAGTCTATTTACTCTCCCATGTTCCCAGTGTATTTACTCTCCCAGTGGTCTCCATGTTTTTACTCCCCCAGTATTCCCAGTGTATTTACTCTCTGCCACTTTCCCCAGTGTATTTACTCTCCCAGTGATCCCAGTATATTTACTCTCCCAGTGATCCGAATGTATTTACTCTCCCAGTGTTCCCAGTTCATTTACTCTCCATGTGTTCCCAGTGTATTTACTGTTCCAGTGTTTCGATCCTATTTACTCTCCCAGGGTTCCCAGCGTATTTACTTTCCCAGTTTTCCCAGTGTAATTACTCTCCCAGTTTTGTCAGTGTAATTTACTTTCCCATAGTTCACAGTGTATTTACTCTGGCAGTGGTCTCAGCATATTTACTCTCTCCCAGTGTATTTGCACTCCCAGAGTTCCAAGATATTTACTCCCTTCCAGTGTCCCAGTGTATTTATTCTCACAGTGGTCCCAATACATTTACCCTCTCAATGTTCCCAGTGTAATTGCTCTCACAATGTATCTACTCTCCCATTGTTCCCAGTTTATTTTCTCCCCAGTGTTCGCAGTGTATTTACTCTCCCAGTATTCCCAGTGTATTTACTTCCCAGTGTATTTATTCTCCCAGTGTTCCCAGTGTATTTACTCTCTCAGTGTTCCCTGTGTATTCACTCTCCCAGTGTTCTCAGTGTAAATACTCTCTCAGTGTTCCTAGTGTATTTGCTCTCTCTCAGTGTTCCCAGTGTATTTACTCTGCCAGTGCTCTCAGAGTATTTCATCTCTCCCAGTGTATATACTCTCAAAGTGATCCCAGTTTACTTACTCTCCCAGTTTTCCTAGTGTATTTAGTCTCTCCCAGTGTTCCCAGTGTATTTACTCGCCCAGTGTATTTATTCTCCCAGTGTTCCAAGTGTATTTACTCTCTCAGTGTTCCCTATGTATTCACTCTCCCAGTGTTCTCAGTGTACTTAATCTCTCAAAGTATATTGATTCTCCCAGAGTTCCCAATGCACTTGCTCCATCCCAGTGTTCCCAGCGTATTTACTCTCTCCCAGTGTACACAATGTATTTACTCTCCCAGTGTTCTGAGTGTATTTACTCTCGCAGTATTGCGAGTGTATTTACTCTCTCTCAGTGTTCCCTGGCAATCACCTCTCCCAGTGTTCTCCATTTTTTTACTCTCACCTTATTCCTCGTGTATTTGCTCTGCTAGTGTTCCCAGCGTATTTATTCTCCCAGTTTTGGCAACGTATTTACTCTCCCAGTGTTCTCAGTACATTTACTCTCTCCCTGTGTTCCTAGTGTATGTACTCTCTCACTATTCCCAGTGTCCTTACTCTCCCAGTGTTCCGAGTGTATTTACTCTCTTCCAGTGTTCGCAGTGTAGTTACTCTCTCCTAATGTTCCCAGTGTATTTAATCTCTCCCACTGTTCCAAATGTATTTACTGTTCCAGTGTTTCCATCGTATTTACTCTGCCAGTGTTCCCAGCGTATTTACTTTCCCAAAGTTGCCAGTATATTGACTCTCCCTGTGTTCGCAGTGTATTTACTCTCCCAGTGTTCACAGTGTATTTACGCTGGCAGTGTTCCGAGCGTATTTACTCTCTCTGCATTCCCACTGTATTTACTCCATCCCAGTGTTCTCAGTGTATTTTCTCTCTCCCATTGCTGTCACTGTATTTAATCTCCCCCAGTGTATTTACTCTCCCAGTTTCCCCAGTGGATTTAATCTCTCTGTGTTCTCGGTGTCTCTGTGTTCTCTGTGTATTTACTGTCCCAGTCTTCGCAGTATATTTCATGTGTTCCCAGCGCATTTACTCTCTCCTGATGTTCCCAGTGTATTTACTTTCCCCAGTGATACCAGTGTATTTAGTCTCCTTGTGTTCCCAGTGTATTTAATCTGCCAGTGTTCCCACTATATTTACTCTCACAGTGTTCCCAGAGCATTTATTCTCTATGTTCTCAGTATATTTATTCTCCCAGTGTTCCCAGCGTATTTACTCTCCAAGTGTTCACAGTGCGTTTATTCCCTCAGTGTTCCCAGTGTATTTACTCTCTCCCAGTGTTCCCAGTGTATTTACTCTCTCACAGTGTTCCCGATTTATTTACTCTCCCCGTGTTCCTCGTGTTTTTACTCTGCCAGTTTTCCCAGTGTATTTACTCTCCAAGTTTTGGCAGTGTATTTACACTCCCAGTATTATTAATATATTTACTCTCCCGTGTTCCGAGTATATTTCCTCTCTCTCAGTGTTCCCAGTGTAATTACTCTCCCAGTCTTCCCAGTGTATTTATTCTCCCAGTGTTCCCAGTGTATATACTCTCTCAGTGTTCCCAGTGTATTTGCTCTCTCTCAGGGTTCCCAGTGTATTTATTCTGCCAGTGTTCTCAGAGTATTTAATCTCTCCAAGTGTATTTACTCTCCCTGTGTTTCCAGTGTATTTACTCTCCGAGTGTTCCCAGTACATTTACTCTCTCTCTGTGTTGCTAGTGTATGTACGCTCTCACTATTCCCAGTGTAGTTACTCTCTCAGTGTTCCTAGTGTATTTACTCTCTTCCAGTCTTCGCAGTGTAGTTACTCTATCCAAATGTTCCCAGTGTATTTAATCTCTCCCAGTGTTCCCAGTGTGCTTACTCTCTCAGTGTTTTCAGTGTATTTACTCTCTCTCAGTGTTGCCAGTGGATATACTCTCCCAGTGATCCCAGTGTAGTTAATCCTCGAAAGCTCCCAGGATACTCTCCCAGTGCTCTCAGTCTATTTACTCTCCCAGTGTTCCCAGTGTATTTACTTTCCGAATGTTCCCAGTACATTTACTCACTCGCGGTTTTCCCAGTGTATGTACTCTCTCACTATTCCCAGTATACTTATTCTCCCAGTGTTCCAAGTGTATTTACTCTCTTTCAGTGTTCGCAGTGTAGTTACTCTCTCCTAATGTTCCCAGTGTATTTAATCTCTCCCAGTGTTCCCAGTACATTTACTCGCTCCCTGTGTTCCCAGTGTATGTACTCTATCACTATTCCCAGTGTACTTACTCTCCCAGTGTTCCTAGTGTATTTACTCTCTTCAGTGTTCGCAGTGTAGTTACTCTCTCTGAATGTTCCCAGTGTATTTAATCTCTCCCAGTGTTCCCACTGTGTTTACTATTTCAGTGTTTTCAGTGAATTTACTTTCTCAGTGTTGCCAGTATATATAATCTCCCAGTGATCCCAGTGTATTTAAGCTCCCAAAGCTCCCAGGATACTCTCCTAGTGCTCCCAGTTTATTTACTCTCCCAGTGCACTCAGTGTATTTACTCTCCGAGTGCTCCCAGTACATTTACTCTCTCCCTGTGTTCCTAATGTATGTACTCTCTCACTATTCCCAGTGTAGTTACTCTCTCAATGTTCGTAGTGTATTTACTCTCTTCCAGTCTTCGCATTGTAGTTACTCTCTCCTAATGTTCCCAGTGTATTTAATCTCTCGCAGTGTTCCCAGTGTGTTTACTCTTTCAGTGTTTTCAGTGTATTTACTCTCTCTCAGTGTTCCCAGTGTTCATACTCTATCAGTGCTCTCACTGTATTTAATCTCCCCCAGTGTATTTACTCTCCCAGTTTCCCCAGTGCATTTAATCTCTCTGTGTTCTCGGTGTCTCTGTGTTCTCTGTGTATTTACTGTCCCAGTCTTCGCAGTATATTTCATGTGTTCCCAGCGCATTTACTCTCTCCTGATGTTCCCAGTGTATTTACTTTCCCCAGTGATCCCAGTGTATTTAGTCTCCTTGCGTTCCCAGTGTATTTAATCTGCCAGTGTTCCCACTATATTTACTCTCACAGTGTTTCCAGAGCATTTACTCTCTATGTTCTCAGTATATTTATTCTCCCAGTGTTCCCAGCGTATTTACTCTCCCAGTGTTCACAGTGCGTTTATTCCCTCAGTGTTCCCAGTGTATTTACTCTCTCCCAGTGTTCCCAGTGTATTTACTCTCTCACAGTATTCCCGATTTATTTACTCTCCCCGTGTTTCTCGTGTATTTACTCTGCCAGTTTTTCCAGTGTATTTACTCTCCAAGTTTTGGCAGTGTATTTACTCTCCCAGTATTATTAATATATTTACTCTCCCGTGTTCCTAGTATATTTCCTCTCTCTCAGTGTTCCCAGTGTAATTACTCTCCCAGTCTTCCCAGTGTATTTATTCTCCCAGTGTTCCCAGTGTATATACTCTTTCAGTGTTCCCAGTGTATTTGTTCTCTCTCAGGGTTCCCAGTGTATTTACTCTGCCAGTGTTCTCAGAGTATTTAATCTCTCCAAGTGTATTTACTCTCCCTGTGTTTCCAGTGTATTTACTCTCCGAGTGTTCCCAGTACATTTACTCTCTCTCTGTGTTGCTAGTGTATGTACTCTCTCACTATTCCCAATGTAGTTACTCTCTCAGTGTTCCTAGTGTATTTACTCTCTTCCAGTCTTCGCAGTGTAGTTACTCTATCCAAATGTTCCCAGTGTATTTAATCTCTCTCAGTGTTCCCAGTGTGCTTACTCTCTCAGTGTTTTCAGTGTATTTACTCTCTCTCAGTGTTGCCAGTGGATATACTCTCCCAGTGATCCCAGTGTAGCTAATCCTCGAAAGCTCCCAGGATACTCTCCCAGTGCTCTCAGTCTATTTACTCTCTCAGTGTTCCCAGTGTATTTACTCTCCGAATGTTCCCAGTACATTTACTGTCTTGCGGTTTTCCCAGTGTATGTACTCTCTCACTATTTCCAGTGTACTTATTCTCCCAGTGTTCCAAGTGTATTTACTCTCTTCCAGTGTTCGCAGTGTAGTTACTCTCTCCTAATGTTCCCAGTGTATTTAATCTCTCCCAGTGTTCACAGTGTATTTACCCTCTCAGTGTTTTCAGTGTATTTACTCTCTCTCAGTGTTGCCAGTGTATATACTCTCCCAGTGATCCCAGTGTAGTTAATCCTCCAAATCTCCAGGATACTCTCCCAGTGCTCCCAGTGTATTTACTATCCCAGTGTATTTACTCTCCTAATGTTCCCAGTACATTTACTCTCTCGCGGTGTTCCCAGTGTATGGACTCTATCACTATTCCCAGTGTACTTACTCTCCCAGCGTTCCAAGTGTATTTATTCTCTCCCAGTGTTCCCAGTACATTTACTCACTCCCTGTGTTCGCAGTGTATTTACTCTCCCAGTATTCCCAGTGTATTTACTTCCCAGTGTATTTATTCTCCCAGTGTTCCCAGTGTATTTACTCTCTCAGTGTTCCCTGTGTATTCACTCTCCCAGTGTTCTCAGTGTATATACTCTCTCAGTGTTCCTAGTGTATTTGCTCTCTCTCAGTGTTCCCAGTGTATTTACTCTGCCAGTGCTCTCAGAGTATTTCATCTCTCCCAGTGTATATACTCTCAAAGTGATCCCAGTTTACTTACTCTCCCAGTTTTCCTAGTGTATTTAGTCTCTCCCAGTGTTCCCAGTGTATTTACTCGCCCAGTGTATTTATTCTCCCAGTGTTCCAAGTGTATTTACTCTCTCAGTGTTCCCTATGTATTCACTCTCCCAGTGTTCTCAGTGTACTTAATCTCTCAAAGTATATTGATTCTCCCAGAGTTCCCAATGCACTTGCTCCATCCCAGTGTTCCCAGCGTATTTACTCTCTCCCAGTGTACACAATGTATTTACTCTCCCAGTGTTCTGAGTGTATTTACTCTCGCAGTATTGCGAGTGTATTTACTCTCTCTCAGTGTTCCATGGCAATCACCTCTCCCAGTGTTCTCCATTTTTTTACTCTCACCTTATTCCTCGTGTATTTGCTCTGCTAGTGTTCCCAGCGTATTTATTCTCCCAGTTTTGGCAACGTATTTACTCTCCCAGTGTTATCAATATATTTACTCTCCCGTGTTCCTGGTATATTTGCTCTCTCTCACTGTTCCCAGTGTAATTACTCTCCGTCTTCCCAGTGTATTTATTCTCCCAGTGTTCCCAGTGTATATACTCTCTCAGTGTTCCCAGCGCATTTGCTCTCTCTCAGTGTTCCCAGTTTATTTACTCTGCCAGTGCGCTCAGCGTATTTAATCTCTCCCAGTGTATATACGCTCTCAGTGATCCCAGTTTACTTACTCTCCCAGTTTTCCTAGTGTATTTACTCTCTTCAGTGTTCGCAGTGTAGTTACTCTCTCCTAATGTTCCCAGTGTATTTAATCTCTCCCAGTGTTCCCAGTGTGTTTACTCTCTCAGTGATTTCAGTGTATTTACTCTCTCTCAGTGTTGCCAGTGGATATACTCTCCCAGTGATCCCAGTGTAGTTAATTCAGAAAGCTCCCAGAATACTCTCCCGGTGCTCCCAGTGTATTTACTCTCCCAGTATATTTACTCTCCTAGTGTTCCCAGTACATTTACTCTCTCGCAGTGATCCCAGTCTATGTACTCTATCGCTATTCCCAGTGCACTTACTCTCCCAGTGTTCCTAGTGTATTTAATCTCTTCAGTGTTCGCAGTGTAGTTACTCTCTCCTAGTGTTCCCAGTGTATGTACTCTGTACCAGTGTATTTACAGTTCCAGTGCTTCCATCGTATTTACTCCCGCAGTGTTCCCTGCATATTTACTTTCCAAATGTTCCCAGTGTATTTACTTTCCTAGTGTTCCCAGCGTATTGCTCTCCCAGTATCCCCAGGATATTTATTCTCTCTCAGTATCCCCAGTGTATTTATTCTCTTACAGTGTTCCCAATTTATTTACAACCCAGCATTGCCAGTGTATTTACTCTCCTAGTGTTCCCAGTGTATTTAATCTCCCAACGCTCCCAGTAAATTTACTCTCCTCGTGTTCCGAGTGTATTCACTCTCTTCCAGTGTTCGCACTGTAGTTACTCTCTCCTAATGTTCCCAGTGTATTCAATCTCTCCCAGAGTTCCCAGTGTGTTTACTCTCTCAGTGTTTTCAGTGTATTTACTCTCTCTCAGTGTTACCAGTGTATATACTCTCCCAGTGATCCCAGTGTATTTAATCTCCCAAAGCTCCCAGGATACTCTCCCAGTGCTCCCAGTGTATTTACTCTCCCAGTGTTCCCAGTATATTTACTCTCCGAGTGTTCCCAGTACATTTACTCTCTCCCTGTGTTCCCAGTGTATGTACTCTCTCTCTATTCCCAGTGTCCTTACTCTCCCAGTGTTCCAAGTGTATTTACTCTCTTCCAGTGTTCGCAGTGTAGTTACTCTCTCCTCATGTTCCCAGTGTATTTAATCTCTCCCACTGTTCCAAATGTATTTACAGTTCGAGTGTTTCGATCGTATTTATTCTCCCAGTGTTCCCAGCGTATTTACTTTAAACAAGGTTGCCAGTGTTTTGACTCTCCCAGTGTTCGCAGTTTATTTGCGATCCCAGTGTTCACAGTGTATTTACTGTGGCAGTGTTCCTAGTGTATTTACTCCCTCTGAATTCCCAGTGTATTTACACCATCCCACTGTTCTGAGTGAATTTTCCCTCTTCAGTGCTCACAGTGTATTTAATCTCCCGCGGTGTATTTACTCTCCCAGTTTCCCCAGTGCATTTAATCTCTCTGTGTTCCCAGTGTCTCTGTGTTCCCTGTGTATTTATTGTCCCAGTGTTCGCAGTATATTTCCTGAGTTCCCCGTTTATTTACTCTCTCCCAGTGTTCCCAGTGTATTTACTCCCCCCAGTGTGCCCAGTGTATTTATTCTCCCAGTGCTCCCAGTGTATTTATTCTCCCAGTGTTCCCAGTGTATTTTCTCTCTTCCCATGTTCCCAGTTTATTTATTATGCCAGTGTTCCCAGTGTATTTAATATCTCAGTGGTCCCAGTTTGTTTACTGTCTTAGTGTTTCCAGAGTATTTACTCTCTCTCAGTGTTGCCAGTGTATTTAATCTCCCAGTATTCTCAGAGTATTTACTCTCCCAGTGTCCCCAGTGCATTTACTCTCCCAGTGTTACCAGTGTATTTACTCTCTCTCTGTGTCCCAATTGTACTTGATCTCCCACTGTTCCCATTATATTTACTCTCACGGTGTTCCCAGTGTATTGAATCTCGCTGTGTTCCCAGTCTGTTTACTCGCCCAGTGTTCCCAGTGTAGTTACACTCCCAGAGCTCCCAGAGTATTTACTCTCCCACTGTTCCCACTGTATTTACTATCCCAGTGTTACCAGTGCATTTACTCGCCTTGTGTCCCCAGTGTATATACTCTCTCCCAGTGTTCCCAGTTTATTTACTATCACAATTTTCCCAGTGTATTTAATGTCACAGTGTTACCAGTGTATTTACTCTCTCCCTGTGTCCCAATTGTACTTGATCTCATAGTGTTCCCAGTGTATTTACTCTCCCCCAATGTTTCCAGTGTATTTACTCTCCCAGTTCCCAGCATATTTACTCTCTCCCAATGTTCCCAGTATTTACTCTCTCCCAGTGTTCCCAGTGTATCTACTCTCGAAGTGTTCCCAGTGTATTTACTCTCCCAGTATTCCCAGTGTATTTACTCTCTGCCAGTGTTCCCAGTTTATTTACTCTCCCAGTGATCCCAATGTATTTACTCTCCAAGTGATCTGAGTGTATTTATTCGCCCAGTGTTCCCAGTGCATTTACTCTTGCAGTATTCCCAGTGTATTTACTGTTCCTGTTTTCGATCCTATTTACTCTCCCAATGTTTCCAGGGTATTTGCTTTCCCAGTGTTCCCAGTGTAATTACTCTCCCAGTGGTGTCCATTGCATTTACTCTCAGTGTTCACAGTGCGCTTACTCTGACAGTGTTCACAGCGTATTCACTCTCTCTCTGTTCCCAGTGTATTTAATCACTCCCAGTGTTCCCAGTGTATTTACTCTCCCAATTTTCCCAGTTTATTTACTCTCTCCCATTGTTCCCAGTGTATTTACTCCCCCTCCCAGTGTGCACAGTGTATTTACTCTCGCAGTATTCACAGTGTATTTACTCTGGCAGTGTTCCCAGCGTATTTACTCTCTCTGCGTTCTCAGTGCATTTACTCCCTCCCAGTGTTCCCCATGTATATACTCTCCCTGTGTTCCTAGTGCATTTACATTCCCAGTGTTCCCAGCGTAGTTATACTCCCAGTGTTCCCAGAGTATTTATGCTCCCAGTGTTCTCACTGTATTTACTCTCCCAGTGTTACCGGTGTATTTACTCTCCTAGTGTTCCCAGTGTATATACTCTCTCCCAGTGTTCCCAGTTTATTTACTCCCCCAGTTTTACAGAGTATTTATTATCTCCCAGTGTTCCCAGTCTGTTTACTCTCTCAGTGTTCCCAGTGTATTTACTCTCTCCCAGTATGCCAACTGTATTGGATCTTCCAGTTTTCCCCTTGTATTTACTCTTCTGTGTTCCTAGTGTATTTACTCTCCCAGTGTTCCTCGTGTAGTTACACTGCCAGTGCTCCAAGAGTATTTACTCTCCCACTGTTCCCACTGTATTTACTATCCCGGTGTTACCAGTGTATTTACTCGCCTAGAGTTCCCATTGTATATACTATCTGCCAGTGTTCCCAGTTTATTTACTATCACAATTTCCCCAGTGTATTTAATGTCCCAGTGTTACCCGTGTATTTACTCTCTCCCTGTGTCCCAATTGTACTTGATCTCATAGTGTTCCCAGTGTATTTATTCTCCCAATCTTCCCAGCATATTTACTGTCTCCCAATGTTCCCAGTGTATTTACTCCCACTGTGTTCCCAGTGTGTTTAATCTCCCTGTGTTCCCAGTGTATTTAAACTCCCAGTGTTCCCAGCGTATTTCCTCTCTCCCAGTATTCCCAGTATATTTACCTTCCCAGTGTTCCCCGTGTATTTACTCTCTCCCACTGTTCCAAGTGTATTTACTCTCCCAGTGATCCCAATGTATTTAGTCTCCCAGTGTTCCCAGTGTATTTGCTCTCAGTGTTCCCAGAACATTTACTCTCCCAGTGTTCACAGCATAATTACTATCCTAGTGTTCCCTGTGTATTTACTCTCTCCCAGTGTTCTCAGTGTAGTTATTCTACCCGTGTTCCCAGTGTATTTACTCTCCCAGTGGTCCCAGTGTATTTAAACTCTCCTACTGTTCGCAGTATATTTACTCTCCCAGTGTTCCCAGTGTATTTAATCTCTGCCACTGTTCCCAGTGTATTTACTCTCCCAGTGACCTCATTGTATTTACTCTCCCAGTGATCCGAATATATTTACTCTCCCAGTCTTCCCAGTTAACTTACTCTACCAGTGTTCCCAGTGTATTTACTGTTCCAGTGTTTCATTCCTATTTACTCTCTCCCAGTGTTCCCAGTGTATTTACTCTGGCAGTTTTCCCAGTTTATTTACTCTCTCCCAGTGTTCCCAGTGTATTTACCCTCTCAGTGTTCCCCGTGTATTTACTCTCTCCCACTGATCCAAGTGTATTTACTCTCCCAGTGATCCCAATGTATTTACTCTCCAAGTGTTCCCTGTGTATTTGCTCTCAGTGTTCCCAGAGCATTTACTCTCCCAGTGTTCACAGCATAATTGCTATCCTAGTGTTCCCTGTGTATTTACTCTATCCCAATGTTCTCAGTGTAGTTATTCTACCCATGTTACCAGTGTATTTACTCTCCCAGTGGTCCCAGTGTATTTAAACTCTCCTAATGTTCGCAGTATATTTACTCTCCCAGTGATCGCAGTGTATTTACTCTCCCAGTGTTCCAAGTCTATTTACTCTCTCCCAATGTTCCCAGTGTATTTATTTCCACAGTGTTCCATGTGTCTTTAATCTCCGTGTGTTCCCAGTGTACATACACTCCCAGTGTTCCAAGCGTATTTCCTCTCTCCCATTATTCCCAGTGTAAATACTCTCCCAGTGTTCCCAGTCTATTTACTCTCCCAGTGTTCCCAGTATATTTACTCTCCCAGTGTTCTCTATGTTTTTACTCCCCCAGTATTACCAGTGTATTTACTCTCTACCACTGTTCCCAGTGTATTTACTCTCCCAGTGACCTCAGTGTATTTACTCTCCCAGTGATCCGAATATATTTATTCTCCCAGTCTTCCCAGTTCATTTACTCTCCCAGTGTTCCCAGTGTATTTACTGTTCCAGTGTTTCGATCCTATTTACTGTCCCAGTGCTCCCAGCGTAATTACCTCCCCAGTATTCCCAGTGTAATTACCGTCCCAGTGTTCCCAGTGTAATTACTCTCCCAGTTTTCCCAATGTATTTACTTTCCCAGAGTTCACAGTGTATTTACTCTGGCAGTGGTCCCAGCATATTTACTCTCTCCCAGTGTATTTGCACTCCCAGAGTTCCAAGATATTTACTCCCTCCCAGTGTTCCCAGTGTATTTATTCTCACAGTGTTCCCAGTATATTTACCCTCTCAGTATTTCCAGTGTAATTGCTCTCACAATGTATTTACTCTCCCAGTGATCCGAATATATTGACTCTACCAGTGATCCCAGTTCATTTATTCTCCCAGTGTTCCCAGTGTATTTACTGTTCCAGTGTTTCGATCCTATTTACTCTCCCAGTGTTCCCAGCGTATTTACTTCTCCAGTGTTCCCAGTGAAATTACTCTCCCAGTTTTCCCAATGTATTTACTTTCCCAGAGTTCACAGTGTGTTTACTCTGGCAGTGGTCCCAGCATATTTACTCTCTCCCAATGTATTTGCACCCCCAGAGTTCCAAGATATTTACTCCCTCCCAGTGTTGCCAGTGTATTTATTCTCACAGTGTTCCCAGTATATTTACCCTCTCAGTGTCCCCAGTGTAATTGCTCTCACAATGTATTTACGCTCACAGCGATGCCAGTTTATTTACTCTCCCAGTGTTCGCAGTGTATTTACTCTCCCAGTGTTCCTAGTGCATTTACTCACCCAGTGTATTTATTCTCCCAGTGTTCCCAGTGTATTTACTCTGTCAGTGTTCCCTGTGTATTCACTCTCCCAGTGTTCTCAGTGTACTTAATCTCTGAAAGTATATTTACTCTCCATGAGTTCCCAATGCACTTACTCCATCCCAGTGTTCCCAGAGTATTTACTCTCTCCCAGTGTACGCAATGTATTTACTCTCCCAGTGTTCCGAGTGTATTTACTCTCGCAGTATTGCGAGTGTATTTACTCTCTCTCAGTGTTCCCTGTGCATTACCTCTCCCAGTGTTCCCCATGTATTTACTCTCCCCGTGTTCCTCGTGTATTTAGTCTGCCAGTGTTCACAGTGTATTTACTCTCCAAGTTTTGGAAGTGTATTTACTCTCCCAGTGTTATCAATATATTTACTCTCCCGTGTTCCTAGTATATTTGCTCTCTCTCAGTATTCCCAGTGTATTTATTCTCCCAGTGTTCCCAGTGTATATACTCTCTCAGTTTTTCCAGCGTATTTGCTCACTCTCAGTGTTCCAATGTATTTACTCTGCCAGTGCTCTCAGAGTATTTAGTCTCTCCCAGTGTATATACTCACTCAGTGATCCCAGTTTACTTACTCTCCCAGTTTTCCTAGTGTATTTACTCTTTCCCAGTGTTCCCAATGTATTTACTCGCCCAGTGTATTTATTCTCCCAGTGTTCCCTGTGTATTCACTCTCCCAGTGTTCTCAGTGTACTTAATCTCTCAAAGTATATTTATTCTCCAAGAGTTCCCAATGCACTTACTCCATCCCAGTGTTCCAAGTGTATTTACTCTCTCCCAGTGTACGCAATGTATTTACTTTCCCAGTGTTTCGGGTGTATTTACTCTCACAGTATTGCGAGTGTATTTACTCTCTCTCAGTGTTCCCTATGCATAACCTCTCCCAATGTTCTCCATTTTTTTTACTCTCCCCGTGTTCCTCATGTATTTACTCTGCCAGTGTTTCCAGCGTATTTTCTCTCCCAGTTTTGGCAGCGTATTTACTCTCCCAGTGTTATCAATATATTTACTCTCCCGTGTTCCTCGTGTATTTGCTCTCTCCCAGTATTCCCAGTGTATTTACTCCCTCCAGTGTGCCCAGTGTATTTACTCTCCCAATATTCTCAGAGTATTCACTCTTCCAGTGTCCCCAGTGCATTTACTCTCCCAGTATTACCAGTGTATTTGCCCTCTCCCTGTGTCCCAATTGTACTTGATCTCATAGTGTTGCCAATATATTTACTCTCCCAGTTCCCAGCATATTTACTCTCTCCCAATGTTCCCAGAATTTACTCTCTCCCAGTGTTCCCAATGTATTTACTACCGAAGTGTTCCCAGTGTATTTACTCTCCCAGTTTTACCAGTGTATTTACTCTCTCAGTGTTCCCAGTATATTTACTCTCTTCCAGTGTTCCCAGTTTATTTACTATCCCAGTGTTCCCAGTGTATTTACTCTCCCAGGGTTCCCAGTGTATTTAATTTCCCAGTGTTCCCAGTCTGTTTACTCTCAGTGTTCCCGGAGTATTTACTTTCCGAGTGTTCCCAATGCACTTGCACCCTCCCAGTGTTCCCAATGTATTTACTCTCACCCAGTGTACGCAATGTATTTACTCTCCCAGTGTTCGAGTGTTTTTACTCTCGCAGTATTGCGAGTGTATTTACTCTCTCCCAGTGTTCCCCATGTATTTACTCTCCCTGTGTTCCTCGTGTATTTACTGTCCCAGTGCCCCCAGTGTATTTACTCCCCCAGTGTTACAGTGTAATTACTATCCTTGTGTTCCCAGTGTATTTCCTCTCTCCCAGTGTTCGCAGTGCAGTTATACTCCCAGTGTTCACAGTTTATTTATTCTACCCATGTTCGCAGTGTAGTTATACTCCCAGTGTTCCCAGTCTATTTACTCTCTCCCAATGTTCCCAGTGTATTTACTCCCACAGTGTTCCCTGCATCTTTAATCTCCGTGTGTTCCCAGTGTATTTAATATACCAGTTTTCCTAGTATATCTATTCTCAAAGTGTTCCCAGTGTATTTATTCTCCCAGTGTTCCCAATGTATATACTCTCTCAGTGTTCCCAGCGTATTTGCTCTCTCTCAGTGTTCCCAGTATATTTACTCTGCCAGTGTTCTCAGAGTATTTAATCTCTCCCAGTGTATTTACTCTCCGTGTTTCCAGTGTATATACTCCCTCAGTGATCCCGGTTTACTTACTCTCCCAGTTTTCCGAGTGTCTTTACTCTCTACCAGTGTTCGCAGTGTAGTTACTCTCTCTTAGTGTTACCAGTGTATTTAATTTCTCCCGATGTATTTACTGTTCCAGTGCTTCCATCGTATTTACTACCCCAGTATTCCCTGCGTAATTACTTTCCCAATGTTCCCAGTGTATTTACTCTCCAAGTGTTCCCAGCGTATTGCTCTCCCAGTATCCTCAATGTATTTACTCTCTCCCAGTGTTCCCAGTTTATTTACTACCCCAGTGTTCCCAATGTATTTACTCTCAGTGTTCCCACTGTATTTAACCTCCCAAAGCTCCCAGTAAATTTACTCTCCCAGTGTTCCCAGTGTATTTTTCCTCTCCCAGTGTTCCCAGTTTATTTACTCTCCCAATGTTGTCAGTACATTTACTCTATCCCTGTATTCCCAGTATACTTACTCTCCCAGTGATCCAAGGGTATTTAATCTCCCACTGTTGCGAGTGTATTTACTCTCCCAGTGTTACCAGTGTATTTACTCTCCTAGTGGTCCCAGTGTATATACTCTCTCAGTGTTCCCAGTGTCTTTGCTCTCTCAGGGTTCCCAGTGTATTTACTCTGCCAGTGTTCTCAGAGTATTTAATCTCTCCAAGTGTATTTACTCTCCGTGTTTCCAGTGTATATACTCTCTCAGTGATCTCAGTGTACTTATTCTCCCAGTGTTCCTAGTGTAGTACTCTCCCCCAGTGTTCGCAGTGTAGTTACTGTCTCCTCGTGTTCCCAGTGCATATAATCTCTCCCAATGTTCCCAGTGTATTTACTCCCCCAGTTTTACAGTGCATTTAATCTCTCCCAGTATTCCCAGTGTAATTGCTCTCACATTGTTCGCAGTGTATTTATTGTTGCAGTGTTCTCAGTGTATTTACTCTCCCAGTTTTCCAAGCATATTATTCTTCCAGTATCCCCAGTGTATTTACTCTCTCCCAGTGTTCCCAGTGTATTTTCGTTCTTCCCGTGTTCCCAGTTTATTTATTATCCCAGTGTTCCCAGTGTATTTAATGTCCCAGTGTTCCTAGTTTGTTTACTGTCTTAGTGTATCCAGAGTATTTACTCTCTCTTAGTGTTGCCAGTGTATTTACTCTCTCCCTGTGTCCCAATGGTACTTGATCTCATAGTGTTACCAGTGTATTTACTCCCCCAGTGTTCCCGGCATATTTACTCTCTCCCAATGTTCCCAGTTTTTAATCTCACCCAGTGTTTCCAGTGTATTTATTCTCGAACTGTTCCCAGTGTATTTACTCCCCCAGTATTCCCAGTGTATTTACTCTCTGCCACTGTTCCCAGTTTATTTACTCTGCCAGTGATCCGAGTGTATTTACTCTCCCAGTGTACTCAGTTTATTTACTCTCACAGTGTTCACAGTGTGTTTACTCTCCCAATATTCCCAGCGTAATTACTCTCTCTGTACTCTCATTGTATTTACTCAGTCTCAGTGTTCCCCGTGTATTTACTCTCCATGTGTTCCCAGTATGTTTACTCTCCCAGTGTTCCCAGTGTATTTACACTCCCAGTGTTCCCAGTGTATTTACTCTCTTCCAGTGTTCCCAGTTTATTTTCTATCCCAGTGTTCCCAGTGTATTTACTCTCCCAGGGTTCCCAGTGTGTTTACTCCCTCCCAGTGTATTTACTCTTCCAGAGTTCCCAGTGTGTTTACTCTCTGGCACTTTCCCCAGTTTATTTACTCTTCCAGTGATCCCAGTGTATTTACTCTCCCAGTGATCCGAGTGTATTTACTCTGCCAGTGATCCGAATGTATTTACTCACCCAGTGTTCCCAGTTTATTTACTCTCGCAGTATTCCCAGCGTATTTACTGTTCTACTTTTTCGATCCTATTTACTCTCACAGTGTTTCCAGCGTATTTGCTTTCCCAGTGTTCCCAGTGTAATTACTCTCCCAGTGTTTCCATTGCATTTACTCTCACAGTGTTCACAGTGTGTTTATTCTGGCAGTGTTCACAGCGTATTCACTCTCTCTCTGTTCCCAGTGTATTTACTCTCCCCCAGTTTTCCCAGTGTATTTACTCTCACAGTGTTCCCAGTTTATTTACTCTCTCTCAGTGTTCCCAGTGTATTTACTCCCCCCTCCAGTGTGCCCAGTGTATTTATTCTCCCAGTGTTCTTAGTGTATTTACTCTCCCAGTGTTCACAGCGTAATTACTATCCTAGTGTTCCCTGTGTATTTACTCTCTCCCAGTGTTCCCAGTGTATTTAAACTCTCCTACTCTTCGCAGTATATTTACTCTCCCAGTGATCGCAGTGTGTTTACTCTCCCAGTGTTCCCAGTCTATTTACTCTCTCCCAATGTTCCCAGTGTGTTTACTCCCACAGTGTTCCTGCGTCTTTAATCTCCGTGTGTTCCTAGTGTATTTAATATACCAGTTTTCCCAGTATATGTATTCCCAAAGTGTTCCTAGTGTACTTACACTCGCAGTGTTCCAAGTATATTTCCTCTCTCCCAGTATTCCCAGGGTAATTACTTTCTCCCACTGTTCCAAGTGTATTTACTCTCCCAGTGATCCCAAAGCATTTACTCTCCAGGTGTTCCCAGTATATTTGCTCTCAGTGTTCCCAGTGCATTTACTCTCCCAGTGTTCACAGCGTATTTGCTCTCTCTCAGTGTTCCCAGTATATTTACTCTGCCAGTGTTCTCAGAGTATTTATTCTCTCCCAGTGTATTTACTCTCCGTGTTTCCAGTGTATATACTCCCTCAGTGATCCCAGTTTACTTACTCTCCAAGTTTTCCTAGTGTATTTACTCTCTCCTAGTGTTCGCAGTGTAGTTACTCTCTCTTAGTGTATTTAATCTCTCCCAGTGTATTTTCTGTTCCAGTGCTTCCATCGTATTTACTCACCCAATGTTCCCTGCGTATTTACTTTGCCAATGTTCCCAGTGTATTTACTCTCCCAGTGTTCCCAGCGTATTGCTCTCCCAGTATCCTCAATGTATTTACTCTCTCCCAGTGTTCCCAGTGTATTTACTCTCTTCCAGTGTTCCCAGTTTATTTACTACCCCAGTGTTCCCAATGTATTTACTCTCTGTGTTCCCACTGTATTTAATCTCCCAAAGCTCCCAGTAAATTTACTCTCCCAGTGTTCCCAGTGTATTTGTCCTCTCCCAGTGTTCCCAGTTTGTTTACTCTCCCAGTGTTCTCAGTACATTTACTCTCTCCCTGTATTCCCAGTACACTTACTCTCCCAGTGATTCAAGGGTATTTAATCTCCCACTGTTGCGAGTGTATTTACTCTCCCAGTGTTACCAGTGTATTTACTCTCCTAGTGGTCCCAGTGTATATACTCTCGCAGTGTTCCCAGTGTACTTGCTTTCTCTCAGTGTTCCCAGTATATTTATTCTGCCAGTGTTCTCAGAGTATTTAATCTCTCCAAGTGTATTTACTCTCCCTGTGTTTCCAGTGTATATACTCTCTCAGTGATCTCAGTGTACTTACTCTCCCAGTGTTCCTAGTGTATTTACTCTCCCCCAGTGTTCGCAGTGTAGTTACTGTCTCCTCGTGTTCCCAGTGCATTTAATCTCTCCCAATATTCCCAGTGTATTTACTCCCCCAGTTTTACAGTGTATTTATTCTCTCCCAGTATTCCCAGTGTAATTGCTCTCACATTGTTCGCAGTGTATTTATTGTTGCAGTGTTCTCAGTGTATTTACTCTCCCAGTTTCCCCAGCATATTATTCTCCCAGTATCTCCAGTGTATTTACTCTCTCCCAGTGTTCCCAGTGCATTTACTCTCCCAGTGTTACCAGTGTATTTATTCTCCCAGTGTTCCCAGCATATTTACTATCTCCCAATGTTCGCAGTTTTTACTCTCTCCCAGTGTTTCCAGTGTATTTATTCTCGAAGTGTTCCCAGTGTATTTACTCTCCCAGTATTCCCTGTGTATTTACTCTCTGCCACTGTTCCCAGTTTATTTACTCTCCCAGTGATCCCAGTGTATTTACTCTCCCAGTGATCCGACTGTATTTACTCTGCCAGTGATCCGAGTGTATTTACTCTCCCAGCAATCTCAGTTTATTTACTCTCACAGTGTTCAGAGTGTGTTTACTCTCCCAATGTTCCCAGCGTATTTACACTCTCTGCATTCTCAGTGTATTTACTCAGTCCCAGGGTTCCCCGTGTATTTGCTCTCCATGTGTTCCCAGTGTATTTACTCTCCCAGTGTTCCCAGTGCAGTTACACTCCCAGTGTTCCCAGAATATTTACGCTCCCAATGTTCCCAATGTATTTACTCTCAGTGTTCCCAGTGTATTTAATCTCCCAAAGCTCCCAGTAAATTTACTCTCCCAGTGTTCCCAGTGTATTTACTCTCCCAGTGTTCCCAGTGCAGTTACACTCCCAGTGTTCCCAGAATATTTACGCTCCCACTTTCCCAATGTATTTACTCTCCCAGTTTTACCAGTGTATTTACTCTCTCAGTGTTCCCAGTATATTTACTCTCTTCCAGTGTTCCCAGTTTATTTACTATCCCAGTGTTCCCAGTGTATTTACTCTCCCAGGGTTCCCAATGTATTTAATTTCCCAGTGTTCCCAGTCTGTTTACTCTCAGTGTTCCCAGAGTATTTACTTTCCGAGTGTTCCCAATGCACTTACACCCTCCCAGTGTTCCCAATGTATTTACTCTCACCCAGTGTACGCAATGTATTTACTCTCCCAGTGTTCGAGTGTTTTTACTCTCGCAGTATTGCGAGTGTATTTACTCTCTCCCAGTGTTCCCCATGGATTTACTCTCCCTGTGTTCCTCGTGTATTTACTGTCCCAGTGCCCCCAGTGTATTTACTCCCCCAGTGTTACAGTGTAATTACTATCCTTGTGTTCCCAGTGTATTTCATCTCTCCCAGTGTTCGCAGTGCAGTTATACTCCCAGTGTTCACAGTGTATTTATTCTACCCATGTTCGCAGTGTAGTTATACTCCCAGTCTATTTACTCTCTCCCAATGTTCCCAGTGTATTTACTCCCACAGTGTTCCCTGCATCTTTAATCTCCGTGTGTTCCCAGTGTATTTAATATACCAGTTTTCCCAGTATATCTATTCTCAAAGTGTTCCCAGTGTATTTATTCTCCCAGTGTTCCCAATGTATATACTCTCTCGGTGTTCCCAGCGTATTTGCTCTCTCTCAGTGTTCCCAGTATATTTACTCTGCCAGTGTTCTCAGAGTATTTAATCTCTCCCAGTGTATTTACTCTCCGTGTTTCCAGTGTATATACTCCCTCAGTGATCCCGGTTTACTTACTCTCCCAGTTTTCCTAGTGTCTTTACTGTCTCCCAGTGTTCGCAGTGTAGTTACTCTCTCTTAGTGTTACCAGTGTATTTAATCTCTCCCAGTGTATTTAATGTCCCAGTGTTCCCAGTTTGTTTACTGTCTTAGCGTATCCAGAGTATTTACTCTCTCTTAGTGTTGCCAGTGTATTTACTCTCCCAGTATTCTCAGAGTATTTACTCTCGCAGTGTCCCCAGTGCATTTACTCTCCAGGTGTTACCAGTGTATTTGCTCTCTCCCTGTGTCCCAATGGTACTTGATCTCATAGTGTTATCAGTGTATTTACTCTCCCAGTGTTCCCAGCATATTTACTCTCTCCCAATGTTCCCAGTTTTTAATCTCACCCAGTGTTTCCAGTGTATTTATTCTCGAACTGTTCCCAGTGTATTTACTCTCCCAGTATTCCCAGTGTATTTACTCTCTGCCACTGTTCCCAGTTTATTTACTCTGCCAGTGATTCGAGTGTATTTACTCTCCCAGTGTACTCAGTTTATTTACTCTCACAGTGTTCACAGTGTGTTTACTCTCCCAATGTTCACAGTGTATTTACTCTGGCAGTGTTCCCAGCGTAATTACTCTCTCTGCATTCTCATTGTATTTGCTCAGTCCCAGTGTTCCCCGTGTATTTACTCTCCATGTGTTCCCAGTATGTTTACTCTCCCAGTGTTCCCAGTGTAGATACACTCCCAGTGTTCCCAGTATTTTAACTCTCTTCCAGTGTTCCCAGTTTATTTTCTATCCCAGTGTTCCCAGTGTATTTAATCTCCCAGGGTTCCCAGTGTGTTTACTCCCTCCCAGTGTATTTACTCTTTCAGAGTTCCCAGTGTGTTTACTCCCTCCCAGTGATTCCATTGTATTTACTCTGCCAGTGTTACCAGTACATTTACTCACTCGCAGTGTTTGCAGTGTATTTACTCTCCCAGTGTTCCCAATTTATTTACTCTCCCAGTGTTCCCAGTGTATTTACTCTCCCAGGGTTCCCAGTGTATTTAATTTCCCAGTGTTCCCAGTCTGTTTACTCTCAGTGTTCCCAGAGTATTTACTTTCCGAGTGTTCCCAATGCACTTACACCCTCCCAGTGTTCCCAATTTATTTACTCTCACCCAGTGTACGTAATGTATTTACTCTCACAATGTTCGAGAGTTTTTACTCTCGCAGTATTGCGACTGTATTTACTCTCTCCCAGTGTTCCCCATGTATTTACTCTCCCTGTGTTCCTCGTGTATTTACTGTCCCAGTGCCCCCAGTGTATTTACTCCCCCAGTGTTACAGTTTATTTGTTCTCTCCCAGTGTTCCCAGTGTAATTGCTCTCTAAGTGTCCCCAGTGTATTTAATCTCCCAGTGCTCCCAGTGTATTTACCCTGACAGTGATCCCAGCCTATTTACTCTCTCTGCATTCCCAGTGTATTTACTCCCTCACAGTGTTTCCAGTGTTCTTACTCTTGCCCAGTGTTCCCAATTTATTTACTCTCCCAGTGTTCTCAGTGTATTTAATCTCTCCCAGTGTATTTATTCCCCCGGAGTTCCCAGTGCATTTACTCCCTCCCAATGTCCCCACACTCACAGTGTTCCCAGAAAATTTATTCTCGCAGTGTTCCCAGTGTTTTACGTTCAAAGTGCTCCCAGTGTACTTACAGTCTCCCAGTGTATTTACTCTCCCAGTTTCCCCAGTGCATTTAATCTCTGTGTGTTCCCAGTGTATTTACTCTCTCTGTGTTCCCTGTGTATTTATTCTCGCAGTGTTCCCAACGTATTTACTCTCCCAGTGTTCCCAGTGTATTTATGCTCTTCCAGTGTTAACAGCGTATTCACTGTCCGAGTGTTCACAATACATTTACTCAGTGTTCCCAGCGCATTAACTCTCTCCCTGTGTTCCCAGTGTATTTCCTTGCCACCGTGATCCCAGTGTATTTAATCTCCTTGTGTTCCCAGTGTATTTAATCTACCAGTCTTCCCAGTATAGTTACTCTCACAATGTTCCCAGTGTATTTACTCTCCGAGTGTTCCCAGTCTATTTACTCTCCCAGTGATCCCAGTATATTTACTCTCCCAGTGATCCGAATGTATTTACTCACCCAGTATTCCCTGCTCATTTACTCTCCCAGTGTTCCCAGTATATTTACTGTTCTAGTGTTTCGATCCTATTTACTCTCTCAGTGTTCCCAGCGTATTTACTTTCCCAGTGTTCCCAGTTTAATTACTCTCCCAGTTTTCCCAGTGTATTTACTCTCCCAGAGTTCACAGTGTATCTACTCCGGCAGTGGTCCCAGCATATTTACTCTCTCCCAATGTAATTACACTCCCAGAGTTCCAATATATTACTCACTCTCAGTGTTCCCAGTGTAGTTACTCTCCCAATGTTCGCAGTGAAATTGTTTTCACAGTGTTCCTAGTGTATTTACTCTCCGAGTGTTCCCATTTTATTTACTCTCTCAGTGTTCCCAGTGTTCCCATTGTAGTTACTTTCTCCCAGTGTTCCCAGTGCATTTACTCTCCCTGCGTTCCCAGTGTATTTACTCTCCCAGTGTACCCAGTGTATTTGATCTCCCAGTGTCCCCAGTGTATTTACTCTCCCAGTGTTCACAGTGTCTTTACTGTCCCTGTGCACCCAGTCTGTTCCCAGTATATTTACACTCTGTGTTCCCAGTGTATTTATGCTCAAAATATTCCCAGTGTATTTTCTCTCTCCCAGTGTATTTACTCTTCTAGAGTTCCCAGTGTGTTTACTCCCTCCCAGTGATTCCATTGTATTTACTCTGCCAGTGTTACCAGTACATTTACTCACTCGCAGTGTTTGCAGTGTATTTACTCTCCCAGTGTTCCCAATGTATTTACTCTTCCAGTGTTCCCAGTGTATTTACTCTCCCAGGGTTCCCAGTGTATTTAATTTCCCAGTGTTCCCAGTCTGTTTACTCTCAGTGTTCCCAGAGTATTTACTTTCCGAGTGTTCCCAATGCACTTACACCCTCCCAGTGTTCCCAATTTATTTACTCTCACCCAGTGTACGCAATGTATTTACTCTCACAATGTTCGAGTGTTTTTACTCTCGCAGTATTGCGACTGTATTTACTCTCTCCCAGTGTTCCCCATGTATTTACTCTCCCTGTGTTCCTCGTGTATTTACTGTCCCAGTGCCCCCCCCGTGTATTTACTCCCCCAGTGTTACAGTGTGTTTGTTCTCTCCCAGTGTTCCCAGTGTAATTGCTCTCACAGTGTCCCCAGTGTATTTAATCTCCCAGTGCTCCCAGTGTATTTATCCTGGCAGTGATCCCAGCCTATTTACTCTCTCTGCATTCCCAGTGTATTTACTCCCTCACAGTGTTTCCAGTGTTCTTACTCTTGCCCAGTGTTCCCAATTTATTTACTCTCCCAGTGTTCTCAGTGTATTTAATCTCTCCCAGTGTATTTATTCCCCCGGAGTTCCCAGTGCATTTACTCCCTCCCAATGTCCCCACACTCACAGTGTTCCCAGAAAATTTATTCTCGCAGTGTTCCCAGTGTTTTACGTTCAAAGTGCTCCCAGTGCACTTACAGTCTCCCAGTGTATTTACTCTCCCAGTTTCCCCAGTGCATTTAATCTCTGTGTGTTCCCAGTGTATTTACTCTCTCTGTGTTCCCTGTGTATTTATTCTCGCAGTGTTCCCAACGTATTTACTCTCCCAGTGTTCCCAGTGTATTTATGCTCTCCCAGTGTTAACAGCGTATTCACTGTCCGAGTGTTCACAATACATTTACTCAGTGTTCCCAGCGCATTAACTCTCTCCCTGTGTTCCCAGTGTATTTCCTTGCCACCGTGATCCCAGTGTATTTAATCTCCTTGTGTTCCCAGTGTATTTAATCTACCAGTCTTCCCAGTATAGTTACTCTCACAATGTTCCCAGTGTATTTACTCTCCGAGTGTTCCCAGTCTATTTACTCTCCCAGTGATCCCAGTGTATTTACTCTCCCAGTGATCCGAATGTATTTACTCACCCAGTATTCCCTGCTCATTTACTCTCCCAGTGTTCCCAGTATATTTACTGTTCTAGTGTTTCGATCCTATTTACTCGCTCAGTGTTCCCAGCGTATTTACTTTCCCAGTGTTCCCAGTTTAATTACTCTCCCAGTTTTCCCAGTGTATTTACTCTCCCAGAGTTCACAGTGTATCTACTCCGGCAGTGGTCCCAGCATATTTACTCTCTCCCAATGTAATTACACTCCCAGAGTTCCAATATATTACTCACTCTCAGTGTTCCCAGTGTAGTTACTCTCCCAATGTTCGCAGTGAAATTGTTTTCACAGTGTTCCTAGTGTATTTACTCTCCGAGTGTTCCCATTTTATTTACTCTCTCAGTGTTCCCAGTGTTCCCATTGTAGTTACTTTCTCCCAGTGTTCCCAGTGCATTTACTCTCCCTGCGTTCCCAGTGTATTTACTCTCCCAGTGTACCCAGTGTATTTGATCTCCCAGTGTCCCCAGTGTATTTACTCTCCCAGTGTTCACAGTGTCTTTACTGTCCCTGTGCACCCAGTCTGTTCCCAGTATATTTACACTCTGTGTTCCCAGTGTATTTATGCTCAAAATATTCCCAGTGTATTTTCTCTCTCCCAGTGTATTTACTCTTCTAGAGTTCCCAGTGTGTTTACTCCCTCCCAGTGATTCCATTGTATTTACTCTGCCAGTGTTACCAGTACATTTACTCACTCGCAGTGTTTGCAGTGTATTTACTCTCCCAGTGTTCCCAATGTATTTACTCTCCCAGTGTTCCCAGTGTATTTACTCTCCCAGGGTTCCCAGTGTATTTAATTTCCCAGTGTTCCCAGTCTGTTTACTCTCAGTGTTCCCAGAGTATTTACTTTCCGAGTGTTCCCAATGCACTTACACCCTCCCAGTGTTCCCAATTTATTTACTCTCACCCAGTGTACGCAATGTATTTACTCTCACAATGTTCGAGTGTTTTTACTCTCGCAGTATTGCGACTGTATTTACTCTCTCCCAGTGTTCCCCATGTATTTACTCTCCCTGTGTTCCTCGTGTATTTACTGTCCCAGTGCCCCCAGTGTATTTACTCCCCCAGTGTTACAGTGTATTTGTTCTCTCCCAGTGTTCCCAGTGTAATTGCTCTCTAAGTGTCCCCAGTGTATTTAATCTCCCAGTGCTCCCAGTGTATTTATCCTGGCAGTGATCCCAGCCTATTTACTCTCTCTGCATTCCCAGTGTATTTACTCCCTCACAGTGTTTCCAGTGTTCTTACTCTTGCCCAGTGTTCCCAATTTATTTACTCTCCCAGTGTTCTCAGTGTATTTAATCTCTCCCAGTGTATTTATTCCCCCGGAGTTCCCAGTGCATTTACTCCCTCCCAATGTCCCCACACTCACAGTGTTCCCAGAAAATTTATTCTCGCAGTGTTCCCAGTGTTTTACGTTCAAAGTGCTCCCAGTGTACTTACAGTCTCCCAGTGTATTTACTCTCCCAGTTTCCCCAGTGCATTTAATCTCTCTGTGTTCCCAGTGTATTTACTCTCTCTGTGTTCCCTGTGTATTTATGCTCGCAGTGTTCCCAACGTATTTACTCTCCCAGTGTTCCCAGTGTATTTATGCTCTCCCAGTGTTAACAGCGTATTCACTGTCCGAGTGTTCACAATATATTTACTCAGTGTTCCCAGCGCATTAACTCTCTCCCTGTGTTCCCAGTGTATTTCCTTGCCACCGTGATCCCAGTGTATTTAATCTCCTTGTGTTCCCAGTGTATTTAATCTACCAGTCTTCCCAGTATAGTTACTCTCACAATGTTCCCAGTGTATTTACTCTCCGAGTGTTTCCAGTCTATTTACTCTCCCAGTGATCCCAGTGTATTTACTCTCCCAGTGATCCGAATGCATTTACTCACCCAGTATTCCCTGCTCATTTACTCTCCCAGTGTTCCCAGCGTATTTACTTTCCCAGTGTTCCCAGTTTAATTACTCTCCCAGTTTTCCCAGTGTATTTGCTCTCCCAGAATTCACAGTGTATCTACTCCGGCAGTGGTCCCAGCAAATTTACTCTCTCACAATGTAATTACACTCCCAGAGTTCCAATATATTACTCACTCTCAGTGTTCCCAGTGTATTTACTCTCCCAATGTTCGCAGTGAAATTGTTTTCACAGTGTTCCCAGTGTATTTACTCTCCGAGTGTTCCCATTTTATTTACTATCTCAGTGTTCCCAGTGTTCCCATTGTAGTTACTTTCTCCCAGTGTTCCCAGTGCATTTACTCTCCCTGCGTTCCCAGTGTATTTACTCTCCCAGTGTACCCAGTGTATTTGATCTCCCAGTGTCCCCAGTGTATTTACTCTCCCAGTGTTCACAGTGTCTTTACTGTCCCTGTGCACCCAGTCTGTTCCCAGTATATTTACACTCTGAGTTCCCAGTGTATTTATGCTAAAAATATTCCCAGTGTATTTTCTCTCTCCCAGTGTATTTACTCTTCCAGAGTTCCCAGTGTGTTTACTCACTCCCAGTGATTACATTGTATTTACTCTGCCAGTGTTACCAGTACATTTACTCACTCGCAGTGTTTGCAGTGTATTTACTCTCCCAGTGTTCCCAATGTATTTACTCTCCCAGTGTTCCCAGTGTATTTACTCTCCCAGGGTTCCCAGTGTATTTAATTTCCCAGTGTTCCCAGTCTGTGTACTCTCAGTGTTCCCAGAGTATTTACTTTCCGAGTGTTCCCAATGCACTTACACCCTCCCAGTGTTCCCAATTTATTTACTCTCACCCAGTGTACGCAATGTATTTACTCTCCCAGTGTTCGAGTGTTTTTACGCTCGCAGTATTGCGACTGTATTTACTCTTTCCCAGTGTTCCCCATGTATTTACTCTCCCTGTGTTCCTCGTGTATTTACTGTCCTAGTGCCCCCAGTGTATTTACTCCATCAGTGTTACAGTGTATTTGTTCTCTCCCAGTGTTCCCAGTGTAATTGCTCTCACAGTGTCCCCAGTGTATTTAATCTCCCAGTGCTCCCAGTGTATTTACCCTGGCAGTGATCCCAGCCTATTTACTCTCTCTGCATTCCCAGTGTATTTACTCCCTCACAGTGTTTCCAGTGTTCTTACTCTCGCCCAGTGTTCCCAATTTATTTACTCTCCCAGTGTTCTCAGTGTATTTAATCTCTCCCAGTGTATTTATTCCCCCGGAGTTCCCAGTGCATTTACTCCCTCCCAATGTCCCCACACTCACAGTGTTCCCAGAACATTTATTCTCGCAGTGTACCCAGTGTTTTTACGTTCAAAGTGCTCCCAGTGTACTTACAGTCTCCCAGTGTATTTACTCTCCCAGTTTCCGCAGTGCATTTAATCTCTCTGTGTTCCCAGTGTATTTACTCTCTCTGTGTTCACTTTGTATTTATTCTCGCAGTGTTCCCAACGTATTTACTCTCCCAGTGTTCCCAGTGTATTTATGCTCTCCCAGTGTTAACAGCGTATTCACTGTCCCAGTGTTCGCAATATATTTACTCAGTGTTCCCAGCGCATTAACTCTCTCCCTGTGTTCCCAGTGTATTTCCTTGCCACCGTGATCCCAGTGTATTTAATCTCCTTGTGTTCCCAGTGTATTTAATCTACCAGTCTTCCCAGTATAGTTACTCTCACAATGTTCCCAGTGTATTTACTCTCCCAGTGTTCCCAGTCTATTTACTCTCCCAGTGACCCCAGTGTATTTACTCTCCCAGTGATCCGAATGTATTTACTCACCCAGTATTCCCTGCTCATTTACTCTCCCAGTGTTCCCAGTGTATTTACTGTTCTAGTGTTTCGATCCTATTTACTCTCCCAGTGTTCCCAGCGTATTTACTTTCCCAGTGTTCCCAGTTTAATTACTCTCCCAGTTTTCCCAGTGTATTTACTCTCCCAGAGTTCACAGTGTATCTACTCCGGCAGTGGTCCCAGCATATTTACTCTCTCCCAATGTAATTACACTCCCAGAGTTCCAATATATTACTCACTCCCAGTGTTCCCAGTGTATTTATTCTCACAGTGTTCATAGTGTCTTTACTGTCCCTGTGCACCCAGTCTGTTCCCAGTATATTTACACTCTGTGTTCCCAGTGTATTTATGCGCAAAATATTCCCAGTGTATTTTCTCTCTCCCAGTGTATTTACTCTTCCAGAGTTCCCAGTGTGTTTACTCCCTCCCAGTGATTCCATTGTATTTACTCTGCCAGTGTTACCCGTACATTTACTCACTCGCAGTGTTTGCAGTGTATTCACTCTCCCAGTGTTCCCAATGTATTTACGCTCCCAGTGTTCCCAGTGTATTTACGCTCAAAGTGTTCCCAGTGTAATTACCGTCAGCCAGTGTATTTACTCTCCCAGTTTCCCCAGTGCAATTAATTTCTCCCAATTTTCCCAGTGTTTTTATTCTCTCCCAGTGTTCCCAGTGATTTTACTGTCCTTGTGCTCCTAGTGTATTAATTCTTCCAGTGTTCCAGGTGTATTTACCCTCCGAGTATTCCCAGTTTATTTGCTCTCCTGTAGACTTCCCAGTGCATTTACTCTCTGCAAGTGATCCCAGTGTATTTACTCCCTCCGAGCGTTCCCAGTTAAATTATTCTGTATTCCTAGCACATGTACTCTCTCCCAATGTTCCGAGTGTATTTATTCCCTAAGTGTTTCCAATGTATTTAATCCCCCTGTGTCCCAGTGCATATCATATACCAGTGTTCCCAGTATATTTACTCTCACAGTGTTCCCAGTATATTTACTCTCACAGTGCTCTCAGTGCATTTACACTCCCAATGTTGCCAGTCTATTGGCTCTCCCAATGATCCCAGTTTATTTACTCTCACAATGTTCCAGTGTATTTACCCTCTCCCACTATTCCCAGAGATTTACTTTCTCCTAGTTTTCTCAATGTATGTACTCTCCCAGTGTTCCCATTGTATTTACTCTCTCAGTGATCCCGGTTTTCCCATTGTAGTTACTCTCTCCTAGTGTTCCCAGTGTATTTACTCTCCCTGTGTTCCCAGTGCATTTAATCTCCCAGTGTACCCACTGATCTTCCAGTCTCCCCGTTGTATTTACTCATCCTGTGTTCCCAGTGTATTTTCTGTCCCAGTGTACCCAGTCTGTTCCCAGTGTCATTACACTCTCAGTGTTCCCAGTGTATTTATGCTCAAAATATTCCCAGTGTATTTTCTCTCTCCCAGTGTATTTACTCTTCCAGTGTTCCCAGTGTGTTTACTCCCTCCCAGTGATCCCATTTCATTGACTCTCCCAGTGTTCCCAGTACATTTACTCACTCGCAGTGCTTGCAGTGTATTTACTCTCCCAGGGCTCCCAGTTTATTTACTCTCTCCCAGTGTTCTCAGTGTATTTACTCCCCCCTCCAGTATGCCCAGTGTATTTATTCTCCCAGTGTTCCCATTGCATTTGCTCTCTCAGTGTGCACAGCGTAATTACTATCCTAGTGTTCCCAGTGTATTTACTCTCTCCCAGTGTTCCCAGTGTATTTAAACTCTCCTACTGTTCGCAGTATATTTTCTCTCCCAGTGATCGCAGTGCATTTACTCTCCCAGTGTTCCCAGTCTATTTACTCTCTGCCAATATTCCCAGTGTGTTTACTCCCACAGTGTTCCCTGCGTCTTTAAAACCGTGTGTTCCCAGTGTATTTAATATACCAGTTTTCCCAGTATATCTATTCTCAAAGTGTTCCCAGTGTACTTACACTCCCAGTGTTCCAAGCATATTTCCTCTCTCCCAGTATTCCCAGTGTAATTACTCTCTCCCACTGTTCCAAGTGTATTTACTCTCCCAGTGATCTCAATGCGTTTACTCTCCAGGTGTTCCCAGTGTATTTGCTCTCAGTGTTCCCAGTGCATTTACTCTCCCAGTGTTCACAGTGTAATTACTATCCTTGTGTTCCCAGTGTATTTCCTCTCTCGCAGTGTTCGCAGTGTAGTTATACTCCCAGTGTTCACAGTGTATTTATTCTACCCATGTTCCCAGTGTATTTACTCTCCCAGTGTTCCCAGTCTATTTACTCTCTCCCAATGTTCCCAGTGTATTTACTCCCACAGTGTTCCCTGCATCTTTAACCTCCGTGTGTTCCCAGTGTATTTAATATACCAGTTTTCCCAGTATATTTATTCCCAAAGTTTTCCCAGTGTATTTATTCTCCCATTGTTCCCAGTGTATATACTCTCTCAGTGTTCCCAGCGTATTTGCTCTCAGTGTTCCCAGTATATTTAATCTGCCAGTGTTCTCAGAGTATTTAATCTCTCCCAGTGTATTTACTCTCCATGTTTCCAGTGTACATACTCCCTCAGTGATCCCGGTTTACTTACTCTCCCAGTTTTTCGAGTGTATTTACTCTCTCCCAGTGTTCGCAGTGTATTTACTCTCTCTTAGTGTTACCAGTGCATTTAATTTCTCCCAATATATTTACTGTTCCAGTGCTTCCATCGTATTTACTCCCCCCGGTGTTCCCTGCGTAGTTACTTTCCCAATGTTCCCAGTGTATTTACTCTCCAAGTGTTCACAGCGTATTGCTCTCCCAGTATCCTCAATGTATTTACTCTCTCCCAGTGTTCCCAGTGTATTTACTCTCTTCCAGGGTTCCCAGTTTATTTTCTACCCCAGTGTTCCCAATGTATTTACTCTTAGTGTTCCCAGTGTATTTAATCTCCCAAAGCTCCCAGTAAATTTACTCTCCCAGTGTTCCCAGTGTATTTTTCCTCTCCCAGTGTTCCCGGTTTATTTACTCTCCCAATGATCTCAGTACATTTACTCTCTCCCTGTATTCCCAGTATACTTACTCTCCCAGTGATCCAAGGGTATTTAACTCCCACTGTTGCGAGTGTATTTACTCTCCCAGTGTTACCAGTGTATTTACTCTCCTAGTGGCCCCAGTGTATATACGTTCTCAGTGTTCCCAGTGTATTTGCTCTCTCTCAGGGTTCCTAGTGTATTTACTCTGCCAGTGTTCTCAGAGTATTTAATCTCTCCAAGTGCATTTACTCCCCCTGTGTTTCCAGTGTATATACTCTCTCAGTGATCTCAGTTTACTTACTCTCCCAGTGTTCCTAGTGTATTTACTCTCCCCCAGTGTTCGCAGTGTAGTTACTGTCTCCTCGTGTTCCCAGTGCATATAATCTCTCCCAATGTTCCCAGTGTATTTACTCCCCCAGTTTTACAGTGTATTTATTCTCTCCCAGTATTCCCAGTGTACTTGCTCTCACATTGTTCGCAGTGTATTTATTGTTGCAGTGTTCTCAGTGTATTTACTCTCCCAGTTTTCCCAGCATATTATTCTTCCAATATCCCCAGTGTATTTACTCTCTCCCAGTGTTCCCAGTGTATTTTCTTTCTTCCCGTGTTCCCAGTGTATTTATTATCCCAGTGGTCCGAATGTATTTAATGTCCCAGTGTCCCCAGTTTGTTTACTGTCTTAGTGTATCCAGAGTATTTACTCTCTCTTCGTGTTGCCAGTGTATTTACTCTCCCAGTATTCTCAGAGTATTTACTCTCGCAGTGTCCCCAGTGCATTTACTCTCCAGGTGTTACCAGTGTAATTACTCTCTCCCTGTGTCCCAATGGTACTTGATCTCATAGTGTTACCAGTGTATTTACTCTCCCAGTGTTCACAGCATATTTATTCTCTCCCAATGTTCCCAATTTTTGCTCTCACCCAGTGTTTCCAGTGTATTTATTCTCGAAGTGCTCCCAGTGTAATTACTCTCCCAGTATTCCCAGTGCATTTACTCTCTGCCACTGTTCCCAGTTTATTTACTCTCCCAGTGATCCCAGTGTATTTTCTCTCCCAGTGATCCGAGTGTATTTACTCTGCCAGTGATCCGAGTGTATTTACTCCCCCAGTGTTCTCAGTTTATTTACTCTCACAGTGTTCACAGTGTGTTTACTCTCCCAATGTTCACAGTGTATTTACTCTGGCAGTGTTCCCAGCGTAATTACTCTCTCTGCATTCTCACTGTATTTACTCAGTCCCAGTGTTCCCCGTGTATTTAATCTTCATGTGTTCCCAGTATGTTTATTCTCCCAGTGTTCCCAGTGTAGTTACACTCCCAGTGTTCCTAGAGTATTTACGCTCCCACTTTCCCAATGTATTTACTTTCCCAGTTTTACCAGTGTATTTACTCTCCCAGTGTTCCCAGTGTATTTACTCTCCCAGGGTTCCCAGTGTATTTAATTTCCCAGTGTTCCCAGTCTGTTTACTCTCAGTGTTCCCAGAGTATTTACTTTCCGAGTGTTCCCAATGCACTTACACCCTCCCAGTGTTCCCAATTTATTTACTCTCACCCAGTGTACGCAATGTATTTACTCTCCCAGTGTTCGAGTGTTTTTACTATCGCAGTATTACGTGTGTATTTATTCTCTCCGTGTTCCCCATGTAGTTACTCTCCCTGTGTTCCTCGTGTATTTACTGTCCCAGTGCCCCCAGTGTATTTACTCCCCCAGTGTTACAGTGTATTTATTCTCTCCCAGTGTTCCCAGTGTAATTGCTCTCACAGTGTCCCCAGTGTATTTACTCTCCCAGTGGTCCCAGTGTATTTACTCTGGCAGTGATCCCAGCCTATTTACTTTCTCTGCCTTCCCAGTGTATTTACTCTCCCAGTGGTCCCAGTCTATTTACTCTCCCAGTGATCCCAGTGTATTTACTCTCCCAGTGATCCGAATGTATTTACTCTCCCAGTATTCCCAGCTCATTTACTCTCCAGGTGTTACCAGTGTAATTACTCTCTCCCTGTGTCCCAATGGTACTTGATCTCATAGTGTTACCAGTGTATTTACTCTCCCAGTGTTCACAGCATATTTATTCTCTCCCAATGTTCCCAATTTTTGCTCTCACCCAGTGTTTCCAGTGTATTTATTCTCGAAGTGCTCCCAGTGTAATTACTCTCCCAGTATTCCCAGTGTATTTACTCTCTGCCACTGTTCCCAGTTTATTTACTCTCCCAGTGATCCCAGTGTATTTTCTCTCCCAGTGATCCGAGTGTATTTACTCTGCCAGTGATCCGAGTGTATTTACTCCCCCAGTGTTCTCAGTTTATTTACTCTCACAGTGTTCACAGTGTGTTTACTCTCCCAATGTTCACAGTGTATTTACTCTGGCAGTGTTCCCAGCGTAATTACTCTCTCTGCATTCTCACTGTATTTACTCAGTCCCAGTGTTCCCCGTGTATTTAATCTTCATGTGTTCCCAGTATGTTTACTCTCCCAGTGTTCCCAGTGTAGTTACACTCCCAGTGTTCCTAGAGTATTTACGCTCCCACTTTCCCAATGTATTTACTTTCCCAGTTTTACCAGTGTATTTACTCTCCCAGTGTTCCCAGTGTATTTACTCTCCCAGGGTTCCCAGTGTATTTAATTTCCCAGTGTTCCCAGTCTGTTTACTCTCAGTGTTCCCAGAGTATTTACTTTCCGAGTGTTCCCAATGCACTTACACCCTCCCAGTGTTCCCAATTTATTTACTCTCACCCAGTGTACGCAATGTATTTACTCTCCCAGTGTTCGAGTGTTTTTACTATCGCAGTATTACGTGTGTATTTACTCTCTCCGTGTTCCCCATGTAGTTAATCTCCCTGTGTTCCTCGTGTATTTACTGTCCCAGTGCCCCCAGTGTATTTACTCCCCCAGTGTTACAGTGTATTTATTCTCTCCCAGTGTTCCCAGTGTAATTGCTCTCACAGTGTCCCCAGTGTATTTACTCTCCCAGTGGTCCCAGTGTATTTACTCTGGCAGTGATCCCAGCCTATTTACTTTCTCTGCCTTCCCAGTGTATTTACTCTCCCAGTGGTCCCAGTCTATTTACTCTCCCAGTGATCCCAGTGTATTTACTCTCCCAGTGATCCGAATGTATTTACTCTCCCAGTATTCCCAGCTCATTTACTCTCTCAGTGTTCCCAGTGTATTTACTGTTCTAGTGTTTCGATCCTATTTACTCTCCCAGTGTTCCCAGCGTATTTACTCTCTCTGCATTCCCAGTGTATTTACTCTCCCAGTGTTCCCAGTTTAATTACTCTCCCAGTTTTCCCAGTCTGTTTACTCTCCCAGAGTTCACAGTGTATTTACTCCGGCAGTGGTCCCAGCATATTTACTCTCTCCCAAAGTAATTACACCCCCAGAGTTCCAATATATTACTCACTCCCAGTGTTCCCAGTGTATTTATTCTCACAGTGTCCCCAGTATATTTACGCTCTCAGTGTTCCCAGTGTAGTTACTCTCCCAATGTTCGCAGTGTAATTGTTCTCACAGTGTTCCCAGTGTATTTACTCTCCCAGTGTTCCCATTTTATTTACTCTCTCAGTGTTCCCAGTTTTCCCATTGTAGTTACTTTCTCCCAGTGTTCCCAGTGTATTTACTCTCCCTGCGTTACCAGTGTATTTACTCTCCCAGTGTACCCAGTGTATTTGATCTCCCAGTGTCCCCAGTGTATTTACTCTCCCAGTATTCACAGTGTCTTTACTATCCCAGTGTAATTACACTCTAAGTGTTCCCAGTGTATTTATGCTCAAAATATTCCCAGTGTATTTTCTCTCTCCCAGTGTATTTACTCTTCCAGAGTTCCCCGTGTGTTTACTCCCTCCCAGTGATCCCATTGTATTTACTCTCCCAGTGTTCCCAGTACATTTACTCATTCGCAGTGTTTGCAGTGTATTTACGCTCCCAGTGTTCGCAATGTGTTTACTCTCCCAGTGTTCCCAGTGTATTTATGCTCAAAGTGTTCCCAGTGTAATTACCGTCTCCCAGTTTATTTACTCTCCCAGTTTCCCCAGTGCAATTAATTGCTCCCAGTGTTCACAGTGTATTTACTCTCTCCCAGTGTTCCCAGTGTTTTTACTCTCCTAGTGCTCTCAGTGTATTTATTCTTCCAGTGTTCCAGGTGTATTTACTCTGCAAGCTTTGGCAGTGTATTTACTCTCCCAGTGTTATCAATATATTTACTCTCCCGTGTTCCTAGTATATTTGCTCTCTCTCCGTGTTCCCAGTGTAATTACTCTCCCAGTGCTCTCAGAGTATTTGATTACTCCCAGTGTATATACTCTCTAAGTGATCCCAGTTTACTTACTCTCCCAGTTTTCATAGTGTATTTACTCTCTCCCAGTGTTCCCTGTGTACTTACTCGCCCAGTGTATTTATTCTCCCAGTGTTCCCAGTGTATTTACTCTCTCAGTGTTCCCTGTGTATTCACTCTCCCAGTGTTCTCAGTGTACTTAATCTCTCAAAGTTTATTTATTCTCCCAGAGTTCCCAATGCACTTACTCAATCGCAGTGTTCCAAGTGTATTTACTCTCTCCCAGTGTACGCAATGTATTTACTTTCCCAGTGTTCTGAGTGTATTTACTCTATCAGTATTGCGAGTGTATTTACTCTCTCTCAGTGTACCCTGTGCATAACCTCTCCCAGTGTTCTCCATTTTTTTACTCTCCCCGTGTTCCTCATGTATTTACTCTGCCAGTGTTCCCAGCGTATTTACTCTCCCAGTTTTGGCAGCGTATTTACTCTCCCAATGTTATCAATATATTTACTCTCCCGTGTTCCTAGTGTATTTGCTCTCTCTCAGTGTTCCCAGTGTAATTACTCTCCCAGTCTTCCCAGTGTATTTATTCTCCCAGTGTGCCCAGTGTATTTATTCTCCCAGTGCTCCCAGTGCATTTACTCTCCCAGTGTTCCCAGTGTATTTTCTCTCTTCCCGTGTTCCCAGTTTATTTATTATGCCAGTGTTCCCAGTGTATTTATTATCCCAGTGGTCCCAGTTTGTTTACTGTCTTAGTGTTTTCAGAGTATTTACTCTCTTTCAATGTTGCCAGTGTATTTACTCTCCCAATATTCTCAGAGTATTTACTCTCCCAGTGTCCCCAGTGCATTTACTCTGCCAGTATTACCAGTGTATTTGCTCTCTCCCTGTGTCCCAATTGTACTTCATCTCATAGTGTTCCCAGTGTATTTACTCTCCCAGTTCCCAGCATATTTACTCTCTCCCAATGTTCCCAGAATTTACTCTCTCCCAGTGTTCCCAATGTATTTACTCTCGAATTGTTCCCAGCGTATTTACTCTCCCAGTATTCCCAGTGTATTTACTCTCTGCCGCTTTTCCCAGTTTATTTACTCTCCCAGTGATCCCAGTGTATTTACTCTCCCAGTATTCCCAGTGTATTTACTGTTCCAGTTTTTCGATCCTATTTATTCTCACAGTGTTTCCAGCGTATTTGTTTTCCCAGTGTTGCCAGTGTAATTACTCTCCCAGTGTTTCCATTGTATTTACTCTCACAGTGTTCGCAGTGTATTTATTCTGGCAGTGTTCACAGCGTATTCACTCTCTCTCTGTTCCCAGTGTATTTACTCTCTCCCAGTTTTCCCAGTGTATTTACTCTCCCAGGGTTCCCAGTTTATTTACTCTCTCCCATTTTCCCCAGTGTAATTACTCCCCCCTCCAGTGTGCCCAGTGTATTTATTCTCCCAGTGTTACCAGTGCATTTGCTCTCCCAGTGTTCACAGCTTAATTACTATCCTAGTGTTCCCAGTGTATTTACTCTCTCACAGTGTTCCCAGTGTATTTAAACTCTCCTACTGTTCGCAGTATATTTACTCTCCCAGTGATCGCAGTGTATTTACTCTCCCAGTGTTCTCAGTCTATTTACTCTCTCCCAATGTACCCAGTGTGTTTACTCCCACAGTGTTCCCTGCGTCTTTAAAACCGTGAGTTCCCAGTGTATTTAATATACCAGTTTTCCCAGTATATCTATTCCCAAAGTGTTCCCAGTGCACTAACACTCCCAGTGTTCCAAGAATATTTCCTCTCTCCCAGTATTCCCAGTGTAATTACTCTCTCCCACTGTTCCAAGTGTATTTACTCTCCCAGTGATCTCAATGCATTTACTCTCCAGGTGTTCCCAGTGTATTTGCTCTCAGTGTTCCCAGTGCATTTACTCTCCCAGTGTTCACAGCGTAATTACTATCCTTGTGTTCCCAGTGTATTTCCTCTCTCCCAGTGTTCGCAGTGTAGTTATACTCCCAGTGTTCACAGTGTATTTATTCTACCCATGTTCTCAGAGTATTTACTTTCCCAGTGTTCCCAGTGTATTTAAACTCTCCAACTGTTCGCAGTATTTTTGCTCTCCCAGTGATCGCAGTGTATTTACTCTCCCAGTGTTCGTAGTCTATTTAATCTCTCCCAATGTTCCCAGTGTATTTACTCCCACAGTGTTCCCTGCGTCTTTAATCTCCGTGTGTTCACAGTGTATTTAATATACCAGTTTTCCCAGTATATCTATTCCCAAAGTGTTCCCAGTGTATTTATTCTCCCAGTGTTCACAGTGTGTATACTCTCTCAGTGTTCCCAGCGTATTTGCTCTCTCTCAGTGTTCCCAGTATATTTACTCTGCCAGTGTTCTCAGAGTATTTAATCTCTCCCAGTGTATTTACTCTCCGAGTGTTCCCAGTCTATTTACTCTCCCAGTGATCCCAGTGTATTTACTCTCCCAGTGATCCGAATGTATTTACTCACCCAGTATTCCCTGCTCATTTACTCTCCCAGTGTTCCCAGTATATTTACTGTTCTAGTGTTTCGATCCTATTTACTCTCTCAGTGTTCCCAGCGTATTTACTTTCCCAGTGTTCCCAGTTTAATTACTCTCCCAGTTTTCCCAGTGTATTTACTCTCCCAGAGTTCACAGTGTATCTACTCCGGCAGTGGTCTCAGCATATTTACTCTCTCCCAATGTAATTAAACTCCCAGAGTTCCAATATATTACTCACTCTCAGTGTTCCCAGTGTAGTTACTCTCCCAATGTTCGCAGTGAAATTGTTTTCACAGTGTTCCTAGTGTATTTACTCTCCGAGTGTTCCCATTTTATTTACTCTCTCAGTGTTCCCAGTGTTCCCATTGTAGTTACTTTCTCCCAGTGTTCCCAGTGCATTTACTCTCCCTGCGTTCCCAGTGTATTTACTCTCCCAGTGTACCCAGTGTATTTGATCTCCCAGTGTCCCCAGTGTATTTACTCTCCCAGTGTTCACAGTGTCTTTACTGTCCCTGTGCACCCAGTCTGTTCCCAGTATATTTACACTCTGTGTTCCCAGTGTATTTATGCTCAAAATATTCCCAGTGTATTTTCTCTCTCCCAGTGTATTTACTCTTCTAGAGTTCCCAGTGTGTTTACTCCCTCCCAGTGATTCCATTGTATTTACTCTGCCAGTGTTACCAGTACATTTACTCACTCGCAGTGTTTGCAGTGTATTTACTCTCCCAGTGTTCCCAATTTATTTACTCTCCCAGTGTTCCCAGTGTATTTACTCTCCCAGGGTTCCCAGTGTATTTAATTTCCCAGTGTTCCCAGTCTGTTTACTCTCAGTGTTCCCAGAGTATTTACTTTCCGAGTGTTCCCAATGCACTTACACCCTCCCAGTGTTCCCAATTTATTTACTCTCACCCAGTGTACGCAATGTATTTACTCTCACAATGTTCGAGTGTTTTTACTCTCGCAGTATTGCGACTGTATTTACTCTCTCCCAGTGTTCCCCATGTATTTACTCTCCCTGTGTTCCTCGTGTATTTACTGTCCCAGTGCCCCCAGTGTATTTACTCCCCCAGTGTTACAGTGTATTTGTTCTCTCCCAGTGTTCCCAGTGTAATTGCTCTCTAAGTGTCCCCAGTGTATTTAATCTCCCAGTGCTCCCAGTGTATTTATCCTGGCAGTGATCCCAGCCTATTTACTCTCTCTGCATTCCCAGTGTATTTACTCCCTCACAGTGTTTCCAGTGTTCTTACTCTTGCCCAGTGTTCCCAATTTATTTACTCTCCCAGTGTTCTCAGTGTATTTAATCTCTCCCAGTGTATTTATTCCCCCGGAGTTCCCAGTGCATTTACTCCCTCCCAATGTCCCCACACTCACAGTGTTCCCAGAAAATTTATTCTCGCAGTGTTCCCAGTGTTTTACGTTCAAAGTGCTCCCAGTGTACTTACAGTCTCCCAGTGTATTTACTCTCCCAGTTTCCCCAGTGCATTTAATCTCTCTGTGTTCCCAGTGTATTTACTCTCTCTGTGTTCCCTGTGTATTTATGCTCGCAGTGTTCCCAACGTATTTACTCTCCCAGTGTTCCCAGTGTATTTATGCTCTCCCAGTGTTAACAGCGTATTCACTGTCCGAGTGTTCACAATATATTTACTCAGTGTTCCCAGCGCATTAACTCTCTCCCTGTGTTCCCAGTGTATTTCCTTGCCACCGTGATCCCAGTGTATTTAATCTCCTTGTGTTCCCAGTGTATTTAATCTACCAGTCTTCCCAGTATAGTTACTCTCACAATGTTCCCAGTGTATTTACTCTCCGAGTGTTTCCAGTCTATTTACTCTCCCAGTGATCCCAGTGTATTTACTCTCCCAGTGATCCGAATGCATTTACTCACCCAGTATTCCCTGCTCATTTACTCTCCCAGTGTTCCCAGCGTATTTACTTTCCCAGTGTTCCCAGTTTAATTACTCTCCCAGTTTTCCCAGTGTATTTGCTCTCCCAGAGTTCACAGTGTATCTACTCCGGCAGTGGTCCCAGCAAATTTACTCTCTCACAATGTAATTACACTCCCAGAGGTCCAATATATTACTCACTCTCAGTGTTCCCAGTGTATTTACTCTCCCAATGTTCGCAGTGAAATTGTTTTCACAGTGTTCCCAGTGTATTTACTCTCCGAGTGTTCCCATTTTATTTACTATCTCAGTGTTCCCAGTGTTCCCATTGTAGTTACTTTCTCCCAGTGTTCCCAGTGCATTTACTCTCCCTGCGTTCCCAGTGTAGTTACTCTCCCAGTGTACCCAGTGTATTTGATCTCCCAGTGTCCCCAGTGTATTTACTCTCCCAGTGTTCACAGTGTCTTTACTGTCCCTGTGCACCCAGTCTGTTCCCAGTATATTTACACTCTGAGTTCCCAGTGTATTTATGCTAAAAATATTCCCAGTGTATTTTCTCTCTCCCAGTGTATTTACTCTTCCAGAGTTCCCAGTGTGTTTACTCACTCCCAGTGATTACATTGTATTTACTCTGCCAGTGTTACCAGTACATTTACTCACTCGCAGTGTTTGCAGTGTATTTACTCTCCCAGTGTTCCCAATGTATTTACTCTCCCAGTGTTCCCAGTGTATTTACTCTCCCAGGGTTCCCAGTGTATTTAATTTCCCAGTGTTCCCAGTCTGTGTACTCTCAGTGTTCCCAGAGTATTTACTTTCCGAGTGTTCCCAATGCACTTACACCCTCCCAGTGTTCCCAATTTATTTACTCTCACCCAGTGTACGCAATGTATTTACTCTCCCAGTGTTCGAGTGTTTTTACGCTCGCAGTATTGCGACTGTATTTACTCTTTCCCAGTGTTCCCCATGTATTTACTCTCCCTGTGTTCCTCGTGTATTTACTGTCCTAGTGCCCCCAGTGTATTTACTCCATCAGTGTTACAGTGTATTTGTTCTCTCCCAGTGTTCCCAGTGTAATTGCTCTCACAGTGTCCCCAGTGTATTTAATCTCCCAGTGCTCCCAGTGTATTTACCCTGGCAGTGATCCCAGCCTATTTACTCTCTCTGCATTCCCAGTGTATTTACTCCCTCACAGTGTTTCCAGTGTTCTTACTCTCGCCCAGTGTTCCCAATTTATTTACTCTCCCAGTGTTCTCAGTGTATTTAATCTCTCCCAGTGTATTTATTCCCCCGGAGTTCCCAGTGCATTTACTCCCTCCCAATGTCCCCACACTCACAGTGTTCCCAGAACATTTATTCTCGCAGTGTACCCAGTGTTTTTACGTTCAAAGTGCTCCCAGTGTACTTACAGTCTCCCAGTGTATTTACTCTCCCAGTTTCCGCAGTGCATTTAATCTCTCTGTGTTCCCAGTGTATTTACTCTCTCTGTGTTCACTTTGTATTTATTCTCGCAGTGTTCCCAACGTATTTACTCTCCCAGTGTTCCCAGTGTATTTATGCTCTCCCAGTGTTAACAGCGTATTCACTGTCCCAGTGTTCGCAATATATTTACTCAGTGTTCCCAGCGCATTAACTCTCTCCCTGTGTTCCCAGTGTATTTCCTTGCCACCGTGATCCCAGTGTATTTAATCTCCTTGTGTTCCCAGTGTATTTAATCTACCAGTCTTCCCAGTATAGTTACTCTCACAATGTTCCCAGTGTATTTACTCTCCCAGTGTTCCCAGTCTATTTACTCTCCCAGTGACCCCAGTGTATTTACTCTCCCAGTGATCCGAATGTATTTACTCACCCAGTATTCCCTGCTCATTTACTCTCCCAGTGTTCCCAGTGTATTTACTGTTCTAGTGTTTCGATCCTATTTACTCTCCCAGTGTTCCCAGCGTATTTACTTTCCCAGTGTTCCCAGTTTAATTACTCTCCCAGTTTTCCCAGTGTATTTACTCTCCCAGAGTTCACAGTGTATCTACTCCGGCAGTGGTCCCAGCATATTTACTCTCTCCCAATGTAATTACACTCCCAGAGTTCCAATATATTACTCACTCCCAGTGTTCCCAGTGTATTTATTCTCACAGTGTTCATAGTGTCTTTACTGTCCCTGTGCACCCAGTCTGTTCCCAGTATATTTACACTCTGTGTTCCCAGTGTATTTATGCGCAAAATATTCCCAGTGTATTTTCTCTCTCCCAGTGTATTTACTCTTCCAGAGTTCCCAGTGTGTTTACTCCCTCCCAGTGATTCCATTGTATTTACTCTGCCAGTGTTACCAGTACATTTACTCACTCGCAGTGTTTGCAGTGTATTCACTCTCCCAGTGTTCCCAATGTATTTACGCTCCCAGTGTTCCCAGTGTATTTACGCTCAAAGTGTTCCCAGTGTAATTACCGTCAGCCAGTGTATTTACTCTCCCAGTTTCCCCAGTGCAATTAATTTCTCCCAATTTTCCCAGTGCATTTATTCTCTCCCAGTGTTCCCAGTGATTTTACTGTCCTTGTGCTCCTAGTGTATTAATTCTTCCAGTGTTCCAGGTGTATTTACCCTCCGAGTATTCCCAGTTTATTTGCTCTCCTGTAGACTTCCCAGTGCATTTACTCTCTGCAAGTGATCCCAGTGTATTTACTCCCTCCGAGCGTTCCCAGTTAAATTATTCTGTATTCCTAGCACATGTACTCTCTCCCAATGTTCCGAGTGTATTTATTCCCTAAGTGTTTCCAATGTATTTAATCCCCCTGTGTCCCAGTGCATATCATATACCAGTGTTCCCAGTATATTTACTCTCACAGTGTTCCCAGTATATTTACTCTCACAGTGCTCTCAGTGCATTTACACTCCCAATGTTGCCAGTCTATTGGCTCTCCCAATGATCCCAGTTTATTTACTCTCACAATGTTCCAGTGTATTTACCCTCTCCCACTATTCCCAGAGATTTACTTTCTCCTAGTTTTCTCAATGTATGTACTCTCCCAGTGTTCCCATTGTATTTACTCTCTCAGTGATCCCGGTTTTCCCATTGTAGTTACTCTCTCCTAGTGTTCCCAGTGTATTTACTCTCCCTGTGTTCCCAGTGCATTTAATCTCCCAGTGTACCCACTGATCTTCCAGTCTCCCCGTTGTATTTACTCATCCTGTGTTCCCAGTGTATTTTCTGTCCCAGTGTACCCAGTCTGTTCCCAGTGTCATTACACTCTCAGTGTTCCCAGTGTATTTATGCTCAAAATATTCCCAGTGTATTTTCTCTCTCCCAGTGTATTTACTCTTCCAGTGTTCCCAGTGTGTTTACTCCCTCCCAGTGATCCCATTTCATTGACTCTCCCAGTGTTCCCAGTACATTTACTCACTCGCAGTGCTTGCAGTGTATTTACTCTCCCAGGGCTCCCAGTTTATTTACTCTCTCCCAGTGTTCTCAGTGTATTTACTCCCCCCTCCAGTATGCCCAGTGTATTTATTCTCCCAGTGTTCCCATTGCATTTGCTCTCTCAGTGTGCACAGCGTAATTACTATCCTAGTGTTCCCAGTGTATTTACTCTCTCCCAGTGTTCCCAGTGTATTTAAACTCTCCTACTGTTCGCAGTATATTTACTCTCCCAGTGATCGCAGTGCATTTACTCTCCCAGTGTTCCCAGTCTATTTACTCTCTGCCAATATTCCCAGTGTGTTTACTCCCACAGTGTTCCCTGCGTCTTTAAAACCGTGTGTTCCCAGTGTATTTAATATACCAGTTTTCCCAGTATATCTATTCTCAAAGTGTTCCCAGTGTACTTACACTCCCAGTGTTCCAAGCATATTTCCTCTCTCCCAGTATTCCCAGTGTAATTACTCTCTCCCACTGTTCCAAGTGTATTTACTCTCCCAGTGATCTCAATGCGTTTACTCTCCAGGTGTTCCCAGTGTATTTGCTCTCAGTGTTCCCAGTGCATTTACTCTCCCAGTGTTCACAGTGTAATTACTATCCTTGTGTTCCCAGTGTATTTCCTCTCTCGCAGTGTTCGCAGTGTAGTTATACTCCCAGTGTTCACAGTGTATTTATTCTACCCATGTTCCCAGTGTATTTACTCTCCCAGTGTTCCCAGTCTATTTACTCTCTCCCAATGTTCCCAGTGTATTTACTCCCACAGTGTTCCCTGCATCTTTAACCTCCGTGTGTTCCCAGTGTATTTAATATACCAGTTTTCCCAGTATATTTATTCCCAAAGTTTTCCCAGTGTATTTATTCTCCCATTGTTCCCAGTGTATATACTCTCTCAGTGTTCCCAGCGTATTTGCTCTCAGTGTTCCCAGTATATTTACTCTGCCAGTGTTCTCAGAGTATTTAATCTCTCCCAGTGTATTTACTCTCCATGTTTCCAGTGTACATACTCCCTCAGTGATCCCGGTTTACTTACTCTCCCAGTTTTTCGAGTGTATTTACTCTCTCCCAGTGTTCGCAGTGTATTTACTCTCTCTTAGTGTTACCAGTGCATTTAATTTCTCCCAATGTATTTACTGTTCCAGTGCTTCCATCATATTTACTCCCCCGGTGTTCCCTGCGTAGTTACTTTCCCAATGTTCCCAGTGTATTTACTCTCCAAGTGTTCACAGCGTATTGCTCTCCCAGTATCCTCAATGTATTTACTCTCTCCCAGTGTTCCCAGTGTATTTACTCTCTTCCAGGGTTCCCAGTTTATTTTCTACCCCAGTGTTCCCAATGTATTTACTCTTAGTGTTCCCAGTGTATTTAATCTCCCAAAGCTCCCAGTAAATTTACTCTCCCAGTGTTCCCAGTGTATTTTTCCTCTCCCAGTGTTCCCGGTTTATTTACTCTCCCAATGATCTCAGTACATTTACTCTCTCCCTGTATTCCCAGTATACTTACTCTCCCAGTGATCCAAGGGTATTTAACTCCCACTGTTGCGAGTGTATTTACTCTCCCAGTGTTACCAGTGTATTTACTCTCCTAGTGGCCCCAGTGTATATACGTTCTCAGTGTTCCCAGTGTATTTGCTCTCTCTCAGGGTTCCTAGTGTATTTACTCTGCCAGTGTTCTCAGAGTATTTAATCTCTCCAAGTGCATTTACTCCCCCTGTGTTTCCAGTGTATATACTCTCTCAGTGATCTCAGTTTACTTACTCTCCCAGTGTTCCTAGTGTATTTACTCTCCCCCAGTGTTCGCAGTGTAGTTACTGTCTCCTCGTGTTCCCAGTGCATATAATCTCTCCCAATGTTCCCAGTGTATTTACTCCCCCAGTTTTACAGTGTATTTATTCTCTCCCAGTATTCCCAGTGTAATTGCTCTCACATTGTTCGCAGTGTATTTATTGTTGCAGTGTTCTCAGTGTATTTACTCTCCCAGTTTTCCCAGCATATTATTCTTCCAATATCCCCAGTGTATTTACTCTCTCCCAGTGTTCCCAGTGTATTTTCTTTCTTCCCGTGTTCCCAGTGTATTTATTATCCCAGTGGTCCGAATGTATTTAATGTCCCAGTGTCCCCAGTTTGTTTACTGTCTTAGTGTATCCAGAGTATTTACTCTCTCTTCGTGTTGCCAGTGTATTTACTCTCCCAGTATTCTCAGAGTATTTACTCTCGCAGTGTCCCCAGTGCATTTACTCTCCAGGTGTTACCAGTGTAATTACTCTCTCCCTGTGTCCCAATGGTACTTGATCTCATAGTGTTACCAGTGTATTTACTCTCCCAGTGTTCACAGCATATTTATTCTCTCCCAATGTTCCCAATTTTTGCTCTCACCCAGTGTTTCCAGTGTATTTATTCTCGAAGTGCTCCCAGTGTAATTACTCTCCCAGTATTCCCAGTGTATTTACTCTCTGCCACTGTTCCCAGTTTATTTACTCTCCCAGTGATCCCAGTGTATTTTCTCTCCCAGTGATCCGAGTGTATTTACTCTGCCAGTGATCCGAGTGTATTTACTCCCCCAGTGTTCTCAGTTTATTTACTCTCACAGTGTTCACAGTGTGTTTACTCTCCCAATGTTCACAGTGTATTTACTCTGGCAGTGTTCCCAGCGTAATTACTCTCTCTGCATTCTCACTGTATTTACTCAGTCCCAGTGTTCCCCGTGTATTTAATCTTCATGTGTTCCCAGTATGTTTACTCTCCCAGTGTTCCCAGTGTAGTTACACTCCCAGTGTTCCTAGAGTATTTACGCTCCCACTTTCCCAATGTATTTACTTTCCCAGTTTTACCAGTGTATTTACTCTCCCAGTGTTCCCAGTGTATTTACTCTCCCAGGGTTCCCAGTGTATTTAATTTCCCAGTGTTCCCAGTCTGTTTACTCTCAGTGTTCCCAGAGTATTTACTTTCCGAGTGTTCCCAATGCACTTACACCCTCCCAGTGTTCCCAATTTATTTACTCTCACCCAGTGTACGCAATGTATTTACTCTCCCAGTGTTCGAGTGTTTTTACTATCGCAGTATTACGTGTGTATTTACTCTCTCCGTGTTCCCCATGTAGTTACTCTCCCTGTGTTCCTCGTGTATTTACTGTCCCAGTGCCCCCAGTGTATTTACTCCCCCAGTGTTACAGTGTATTTATTCTCTCCCAGTGTTCCCAGTGTAATTGCTCTCACAGTGTCCCCAGTGTATTTACTCTCCCAGTGGTCCCAGTGTATTTACTGTGGCAGTGATCCCAGCCTATTTACTTTCTCTGCCTTCCCAGTGTATTTACTATCCCAGTGGTCCCAGTCTATTTACTCTCCCAGTGATCCCAGTGTATTTACTCTCCCAGTGATCCGAATGTATTTACTCTCCCAGTATTCCCAGCTCATTTACTCTCCAGGTGTTACCAGTGTAATTACTCTCTCCCTGTGTCCCAATGGTACTTGATCTCATAGTGTTACCAGTGTATTTACTCTCCCAGTGTTCACAGCATATTTATTCTCTCCCAATGTTCCCAATTTTTGCTCTCACCCAGTGTTTCCAGTGTATTTATTCTCGAAGTGCTCCCAGTGTAATTACTCTCCCAGTATTCCCAGTGTATTTACTCTCTGCCACTGTTCCCAGTTTATTTACTCTCCCAGTGATCCCGGTGTATTTTCTCTCCCAGTGATCCGAGTGTATTTACTCTGCCAGTGATCCGAGTGTATTTACTCCCCCAGTGTTCTCAGTTTATTTACTCTCACAGTGTTCACAGTGTGTTTATTCTCCCAATGTTCACAGTGTATTTACTCTGGCAGTGTTCCCAGCGTAATTACTCTCTCTGCATTCTCACTGTATTTACTCAGTCCAAGTGTTCCCCGTGTATTTAATCTTCATGTGTTCCCAGTATGTTTACTCTCCCAGTGTTCCCAGTGTAGTTACACTCCCAGTGTTCCTAGAGTATTTACGCTCCCACTTTCCCAATGTATTTACTTTCCCAGTTTTACCAGTGTATTTACTCTCCCAGTGTTCCCAGTGTATTTACTCTCCCAGGGTTCCCAGTGTATTTAATTTCCCAGTGTTCCCAGTCTGTTTACTCTCAGTGTTCCCAGAGTATTTACTTTCCGAGTGTTCCCAATGCACTTACACCCTCCCAGTGTTCCCAATTTATTTACTCTCACCCAGTGTACGCAATGTATTTACTCTCCCAGTGTTCGAGTGTTTTTACTATCGCAGTATTACGTGTGTATTTACTCTCTCCGTGTTCCCCATGTAGTTACTCTCCCTGTGTTCCTCGTGTATTTACTGTCCCAGTGCCCCCAGTGTATTTACTCCCCCAGTGTTACAGTGTATTTATTCTCTCCCAGTGTTCCCAGTGTAATTGCTCTCACAGTGTCCCCAGTGTATTTACTCTCCCAGTGGTCCCAGTGTATTTACTCTGGCAGTGATCCCAGCCTATTTACTTTCTCTGCCTTCCCAGTGTATTTACTCTCCCAGTGGTCCCAGTCTATTTACTCTCCCAGTGATCCCAGTGTATTTACTCTCTCAGTGATCCGAATGTATTTACTCTCCCAGTATTCCCAGCTCATTTACTCTCTCAGTGTTCCCAGTGTATTTACTGTTCTAGTGTTTCGATCCTATTTACTCTCCCAGTGTTCCCAGCGTATTTACTCTCTCTGCATTCCCAGTGTATTTACTCTCCCAGTGTTCCCAGTTTAATTACTCTCCCAGTTTTCCCAGTCTGTTTACTCTCCCAGAGTTCACAGTGTATTTACTCCGGCAGTGGTCCCAGCATATTTACTCTCTCCCAAAGTAATTACACCCCCAGAGTTCCAATATATTACTCACTCCCAGTGTTCCCAGTGTATTTATTCTCACAGTGTCCCCAGTATATTTACGCTCTCAGTGTTCCCAGTGTAGTTACTCTCCCAATGTTCGCAGTGTAATTGTTCTCACAGTGTTCCCAGTGTATTTACTCTCCCAGTGTTCCCATTTTATTTACTCTCTCAGTGTTCCCAGTGTTCCCATTGTAGTTACTTTCTCCCAGTGTTCCCAGTGTATTTACTCTCCCTGCGTTACCAGTGTATTTACTCTCCCAGTGTACCCAGTGTATTTGATCTCCCAGTGTCCCCAGTGTATTTACTCTCCCAGTATTCACAGTGTCTTTACTATCCCAGTGTAATTACACTCTAAGTGTTCCCAGTGTATTTATGCTCAAAATATTCCCAGTGTATTTTCTCTCTCCCAGTGTATTTACTCTTCCAGAGTTCCCCGTGTGTTTACTCCCTCCCAGTGATCCCATTGTATTTACTCTCCCAGTGTTCCCAGTACATTTACTCACTCGCAGTGTTTGCAGTGTAAATACTCTCCCAGTGTTCCCATTGTATTTACTCTCCCAGTGTTCCCAGTGTATTTACGCTCAAAGAGTTCCCAGTGTAATTACCATCTCCCAGTTTATTTACTCTCGCAGTTTCCCCAGTGCAATTAATTTCTCCCAATGCTCCCAGTGTATTTACTCTCCCAGTGTTCCCTATGTAGTTAATATTTCAGAGTTTTCATCGTATTTACTCTCGCCATTGTTCCCAGCGTGTTTACTCACCCCATGTTCGCAGTTTATTTTCTCTGGCAGTGTTGCCAGCGTATTTACACGTTCTATGTTCCCAATGTATTTACTCTCTACCAGTGTTCCCATTGTATTTAATCTCTCAGTGTTCCCAATGTTCCCATTGTAGTTACTTTCTCCCAGTGTTCCCAGTGATTTACACTCCCTGCGTTCCCAGTGTATTTACTCTCCCAGTGTACCCAGTGTATTGATCTCCCAGTGTCCCCAGTGTATTTACTCTCCCAGTGTTCCCAGTGTAATTACCGTCTCCCAGTTTTCCCAGTTCAATTAATTTCTTCCAATGTTCCCACTGTATTTACTCTGCCAGTGTCCCCTGTGTATTTAATGTTTCTGTGTTTTCATCGTATTTACTCTCGCCATTGTTCCCAGCGTATTTACTCTCCCAGTGTTCGCAGTTTATTTTCTCTGGCAGTGTTCCCAATGTTCCCATTGTAGTTACTTTCTCCCAGTGTTCCCAGTGTAGTTACACTCCCTGCGTTCCCAGTGTATTTACTTTCCCAGTTCACCCAGTGTATTTGATCTCCCAGTGTCCACAGTGTATTTACTCTCCCAGTGTTCCCAGTGTGTTTACTCTCTGTGTTCCCAATGTATTTACTCTCAGTGTTCCCAGTGTATTTACTCTCCCAGTGTTCGCAGTGCATTTAATCTCCGAAAGCTCCCAGTATATTTACTCTCCCAGTGCTCCCAATGTATTTAATCTTCCAGTGTCCCCAGTGTATTTTTCTCTACCAGTGTTCTCAGTTTATTTACTATCCCAATGTGCTCAATACATTTACTCTCTCCCTGTGTTCCCAGTGTACTTACTCACCCAATAATCTCAGTGTACTTACTCTCCCAGTGCTCCCAGTGTATTTATTGTCACTGTGTCCCCACTTTATTTAATCTCCCAGGGTTCCCAGCGTATTACTCTCCCAGTATCCCCAGTGTATATACTCTCTACCAGTGTTCCCTCTGTATTTACTCTCTTCCAGTGTTCCCAGTGCATTTACTCTCCCAGTGTTCCCAGTATATTGAATCTCCCAGTGTTCCCCGTGTATTTAATCTTCCAGTTTTCCCAGTGTATTTTTTCTCTCCCAGTAATCCAAGTTTATTTACTATCCCAATGTTCCCTGTGTATTTACTCTCCCAGTCTTCCTAGTATATTTAATCTCCCAGTGTTCCCAGTGTGTTTACTCTCTCAGTGTTCCCAGTGTATTTACTCTTTCTCAGTGTTCCCAGTGTATTTACTCTGCCAGTTCTCAGTGTAATTAATCTGTCCCAGTGTATTTACTCTCCCAGTCTTCCCAGTGTATTTACTCTCTCGCAGTGTTCCCAGTGTTATTGCTCTCACAGTGTGCCCAGTGTATTTACTCTCTCCCAGTGTTCCCAGTTTATTTACTCTCCCAGTGTTCCCAGTGTATTTACTCTCGGAGTGTTCCCAGTGGATTTTCTCTCTCCAAGTGTTTCCAGTGTATATACTCCCTCCCAGTGTTTCCAATTTATTTACTCTTATTTTCCAGCGTATTTACTCTCTCTCAACGTTCCTAGTGTATATACACTTAGTCTTCACAGCATATTTACTCTCCCAGTGTTCCCAGCATATTTTCTCTCTCAGTGAGCCCAGTGTATTTACTCTCCCAGTCATCACATTGTATTTACTCTCCGAGTGTTCCCAGTGGATTTCTTCTCTCCCTGTTAATCCCAGTGTATTTACTCTTTCGCAGTGTTCCCAGTGTATTTTCTCTCACAGTGTTCCCAGTGTATTTAATCTACCAGTGCTCCCAATGCATTTAATCTTCCAGTGTTCCATGTGCATTTTTCCTCTCCCAGTGTTCCCAGTTTATTTACTCTCCCAATGTTCCCAGTACATTTACTCTCACCCTGTATTCCCAGTATACGTACTCTCCCAGTGATCCCAGTGTACTTACTCGCCCACTGATGCCAGTGTATTTACTCTCCTAGTGTTCCCAGTGTATAAACTCTCTCCCAGTGTTCCCAGTGTATTTACTCTCCCAATGCTCCCAATGTATTTACTCTCCCAATGTTCCCGGTGCATTTATTGTCACAGTGTTCCCAGTGTATTTACTCTCCCAGTGTTCCCAGCATATTACTCTCCCAGTATCCGCAGTGTATTTACTCTTTCGCAGTGTAATAACTCTCTTCCAATGCTTCCAGTTTATTTGCTATCCCAGTGTTCCCAGTGTATTTACTCTCCCAGTGTGGCCAGTGTATTTAAACTCCCAGTGTTCCCAGTGGATTTACTCTCTTCTAGTGTCCCCAGTGTATTTACTCTCCCTCAGTGTTCCCAGTGTATTTACTCTCCCAGTTTTCCCAGTGTATTTAATCTCCCAAAGCTCGCAGTATATATTACTCTCCCAGAGCTCCCAATGTATTTAATCTTCCAGTGTTCCCAGTGTATTTTTTCTGTCCCTATGTGCTAAGTTTATTTACTGTCCAAATTGTGCCAGTGTATTTACTCTCCTAGTGTTCCCAGTGTATTTACTCTCGCAGTGTTCACAGCACATGTACTCTCTCCCTGTGTTCCCAGTGTATATACTTTCTCACTGATTCTTGTGTATTTAGTCTCCCAGTGTTCCTAATGTATTTACTCTCTCCTTGAGTTCGCAGTGTAGTTACTCTCTCCTAGTGTCCCCAGTGTATATAATCTCCCCCACAGTTCCGAGTGTATTTGCTGTTCCAGTGTTTCCATCATATTTACTCTCCCAGTGTTCCCACCATATTTACTTTCCCAATGTTCCCAGTGTATTGACTATCCCAGTGTTCACCGTGTATTTACTCTAGCAGTGTTCCCAGCGTATGTCCTCCCTCTGCATTCCCAGTGTATATTCTACCTCCCAGTGTTTCCAGTGTATTTACAGTCTCCCAGTGCTCTTCGTGTAATTGCTCTCCCTGTGTTCCTAGTGTATTTACTCTCCCAGTTTTCCCAGTGTAGTTACATTCCCAGTGCTCCCAGAGTATTTACTCCCCCAGTATTCCCAGTGTAATTACACTCCCAGTACTCCCAGATTCTATACTCTCCCAGTGTTCCCAGTGTTATATACTCTCTCCCAGTGTTCCCAGTTTATTTACTGTTCCAGTGCTTCCATCGAATTCACTTCCCAAGTGTTCCCAGCGTATTTACTTTCCCAATGTTCCCAGTGTATTTACTCTCCCAGTGTTCCCAGCGTATTACTCTCCCAGTATTCGCAGTGTGTTTACTCTCTCCCAGTGTTCCCCGTGTATTTAATCTCGTCCAGTGTTCCCAGTGTATTTACTATCCCAGTGTTCCCAGTGTATTTACTCTGCCAGTGTTCCCAATGTATTTAATCTCACAGTGTTCCCAGTGTGTTTACTCTATGTGTTCCAAATGCATTTACTCCCAATGTTCCCAGTGTATTTAATCTCCCAGTGTTCACAATGTGTTTAGTCTCACAGTGTTCCCAGTGTATTTAGTCTCCCAGTGCTCCCAGTGTATTAATCTCCCAAAGCTCCCAGTGTATTTACTCTCCCAGTGCTTCCAATGTATTTAATATTCCAGTGTTCCCAGTGTATTTTTTCTCTCCCAGTGTTCCCAGTTTATTTACTATCCCAATGTTCCCAGTACATTTACTCTCTCCCTATGTTCTCAGTGTACTCGCTCTCCCAGTGATCCCAGTGTATTTACTCTCCCAGTGTTCCCAGTGTTTATACTCTCTCCCAGTGTTCCCAGTGTATTTACTCTCCCAGTGCTCCCAGTGTATTTATTGCCACAATGTCCCCAGTTCATTTACTCTCCCAGTGTTTCCAGCGTATTACTCTCCCAGTATCCTCAGTGTATTTACTCTCTACCAGTGTTCCCTCTGTATTTATTCTCTTCCAATGTTCCCAGTTTATTTACTATCCAAGTGTTCCCAATGTATTTTATCTCAAAGTGTTCCCGGTGTATTTAATCTCCCATTGTTCCCAGTGTGCTTACTCTCACAGTGTTCCCAGTGTATGTATTCTCCCAGTGTTCCCAGTGTATTTAAACTCCCGAAACTCCCAGTGTATCTTTTCTCCCAGTACTCCCAGTTGTATTTATTGTCACAGTGTCCCCAGTTTATTTAATCTCGCAGTGTTCCCAGCGTATTATTCTCCCAGTATCCTCAGTGTATTTACTCACTACCAGTGTTCCCTCTGTATTTACTCTCTTCCAGTGTTCCCAGTTTATTAACTATCCAAGTGTTCCCAGTGTATTTACTCTCAAAGCGTTCCCAGTGTATTTAATCTCCCAGTGTTCCCAGTGAGTTTACTCTCACAGTGTTCCCAGTGTATTTACTCTCTTCAAGTGATCCCAGTATATTTACTCTCCCAGAGCTCCCAATGTATTTAATCTCCCAGTGTGCCCAGTGTATTTAGTCTCGCAGTGTACACCAGAGTATTTACACTCCCAGTGTTCCCAGTACATGTGCTCTCTCCCGGTATTCCCAGTGTATATACTTTCTCGGTGATCCCAGTGTACTTACTCTCCCAGTGTTCCTAGTGTATTTACTCTCTCCCAGTGTTCGAAGTGTAATTAGTCTCTCCAAGTGCCCCTAGTGTATTTAATCTCTCCCACTGTTCCGAGTGTATTTACTGTTCCAGTGTTTCCATCGTATTTATTCTCCCAGTGTTCCCACCGTATTTACTTTCCCAATGGTCCCAGTGTATTGACTCTCCCAATGTTCAAAGTGTATTTACTCTCCCAGTGTTCGCAGTGTATTTAGTCTGGCAGTGTTCCCAGCGTATTTACTCTCTCTGCATCCCCAGTGTATTTACTCCCTCCCAGTATTTCCAGAGTATTTACACTCTCCCCGTGCTCCCCGTATAATTGCTCTCCGTGTTCCTCGTGTATTTACTCTCCCAGTGCTCCCGGAGTATTTACTCTCGCAGTGTTCCCAGTGTAATTACACTCCCAGTGCTCCCAGAGTATTTACACTCCCAGTGTTCCCAGTGTATATAGTCTCTCCCAGTGTTCCCAGTTTATTTACTCTGTTTTCCAGCGTATGCACAATCTCACAATGTCCCGAGTGTACATACCCTTACAGTGTTCCCAGCATATTTACTCTCCCAGTGTTCACATTGTATTTGCTCTCCGAGTGTTCCCAGTGGATTTCCTCTCTCCCAGTGTCCCCAGTTTATTTACTCTCCCACGGTTCCCAGTGTCTTTACTCTCCCAGTGTTCCCAGTGTATTTACTCTCTCTCAGTGTTCCCAGTGTAATTGCTCTCACAGTGTGCCCAGTGTATTTACTCTCCCAATGCGCCCAGTGTATATACTCTCCCAGTGTTCCCAATATATTTACTCTTCCATGTTCCCAGATTATGTACTCTCCCAGTGTTCCCAGTGTATTTACTCTTTCCCACTGTTCCCAGTGTATTTACTCTCTCAGTGCTCCCAATGTATTTACTGTCCCAGTGTTCCCAGTGTTCCCAGTGTAATTACTCTCTCCCGCTGTTGCCAGTCTATTTGCACTCCCAATGATCACAGTGTCTTTACTGTCCCAGTGTTCCCAGTGTAATTGCTCTTACAGTTAGCAATGTATTTACTCTTCTAGTGCTCCCAGTGTATTTAGTCTCACAGTGTTCCCAATGTATTTACTCTTCCAGTGTTCCCAGTATATTTATTCTCCCAGTCTTCCCAGTGTATTTACATTCTCCAGGTGTTCCCAGAGTATTTACTCTCTCCCAGTGTTCCCAATGTATTTACCCTGCGTTCCCATCGTATTTACTCTCTCCCAATATTCCCTTGTGTATTTAATCTCCCTGTGTTCCCAATGTATTTAATCTACCAGTGTTCCCAGTATATTTACTCTCACAGTGTTCCTAGTGTATTTATTCTCCCAGTGTTCCCATTGTATTACTCTCCCAATGTTTCCAGCATATGTACTGTTCAAGTGTTCCCAGCGTATTTCTTCTCTCCCAGTGTTCCCACCGCATTTACTCTCCCATTGTTCCCAATGTATTTGCTGTCTACCACTGCAACCCGTCTATTTTCTCTCCCAATGATCCCAGTATATTTACTCTCCCAATGTTCCCAGTGTATGAACTCTCTGCGAGGGTTCCCAGTTTAATTATTCTGTATTCCTAGCGCGTGAACACTCTCCCAATGTTCCGAGTGTATTTATTCCCCCAGTATTTCCAGTGTATTTAATCTCCCTGTGTTCCCAGTGTAGATCATACACCAGTGTTCCCAGTTTATTTACTCTCACAGTGTTTCCAGTGCATTTACTCTCCCAATGTTCCCAATTTATTTACCCTCTTCCACTGTTCCCAGAGATTTACCATCTCCTAGTTTTCTCAATGTATGTACTCTCCCAGTGTTCCCAGTGTATTTACTGTTCCAGTGTTTCCATCATATTTATTTGCTGTGTTCCCAGCGTAGTTACCTTCTCCATGTTCGCAGTATATTTACTCTCTCCCAGTTTCCCAGTTTATTTACTCTCTCCCAGTGTTCCGTGTGTATTAAATGTTCCAGTGTTTTAAACACATTTACTCTCACCTGTGTTTCCAGTGTATATGCTATCTCCCAGCGTTCCCATTGTAGTTACTCTCCCAGTGTTCCCAGTGTATTTATCACTCCCAGTGGTCCCATTGTATTTACTCTCGCTATGTTCCCAGTGTATTTTCTCTCCCAGTGCTTCCAATGCATTTACACTCCCAGTCTTCCCAGTGTATTTACTCTCCCATTGTACCTAGTGTATATATTCTCACAGTGTTCCCAGTGTATTAACACTCTCAGTGTCCCCAGTGTATTTATGCTCAAAATATTCCCAGTGTATATACTCTTCCAGAGCTCCCAGTGTGTTTACTCCCTCCCAGAGATCCGATTGTATTTACTCTCCCAAAGTTTCCAGTACATTATTCACTCGCAGTGTTTGCAGTGTATTTACTCTCCCAGTCGTCCCAATGTATTTACTCTACCAGTGTTCCCAGTGTATTTACGCTCAAAGTGTTCCAAGTGTAATTACCATCTCCCAGTTTATTTACTCTCCCAGTTTCCCCAGTGCAATTAATTTCTCCCAGTGTTCCCAGTGTATCTACTCTCTCCCAGTGTTCCCAGTGTTTTTACTCCCCTTGTGGTCCCAGTGTATTTATTCTTCCAGTGTTTCAGGTGTATTTACTCTCCGAGTATTCCCAGTATATTTGCTCTCCTGCAGTCTTCCCAGTGCATTTACTCACTGCAATTGTTCCCAGTGTATTTACTCTCTCTGACGGTTCCCAGTTTAATTATTCTGTATTCCTAGCGCATGTACCCTCTCCAATGTTCCGAGTGTATTTATTCTCTCAGTTTTACCAGTGTATTTAATCTCCCTGTGTTTCCAGTGTATATCATATACCAGTGTTCCCAGTATATTTACTCTCACAGTGTTCCCAGTGTATTTACTCTCCCAGTTTTCCCAGTGCATTTACACTCCCAATGTTGCCAGTCTATTGGCTCTCCTAATGTTCCCAGTGTATTTACTCTCTGCCAGTGTTCCCAGTTTGTTTACTCGCCCGCAGTGTTCCCAGCATATTTACTCTCCCAGTGTTCCCAGTGTATTTAGTCTCTCCCAGTGTTCCCAGAGTAATTGCTCTCACAATGTACCCATTGAATTTACTCTCCCTGTGTTACCGGTGTATTTCCTTGCTCCCAGTGTTCCCAGTGTATTTACCCTCCCAGTGTTACGAGTCTATTCAGTCTCTCTCAGCGTTCTCAGTGTATTTACTCTCCCAGCGTTCCCAGTCTATTTAGTCCCCCAGTGTTCACAAACGATTTACTTGTCTCGTGTTCCCAGTGTATTTACTCTCTCCCAGTATTTCCAGTTTATTTACTCTCCCAGTGTTCGCAGTGTATTTTCTCTCCCAGTTGTCTCAGTGTGTTTTCTCTCTCCCATTATTTTACTCTCCCTGATTTCTCAGTGTATTTACTCCCTCCTGGTCTTTCTATTGTATTTACTCTCCCATTGTTCCCAGTATATTTAGTATCTCAGTTTTCCCAGGATATTTACTCTCCTAGTGTTCCCAGTGTATTTATGCTCAAATTGTCCCCAGTATAATTACTGTCTCCCTGTGTATTTACTCTCGCAGTTTCCCCAGTTCATTTAATTTCTGCCAGTGTTCCCAGTGTATTTACTTTCGCCCAGTGTTTCCAGTGTTTTTACACTCCTAGTGTTCCAACTGAATTTATTCTCCCAGTGTTCCCGGTGTATTTACTCTCCTAGTTTTCCCAGTATATTTACTCTCCCAGAGTTCCCAGTGTATTTACATAGTGTATTTACTTTCTCCCAGTGTTCCCAGTGTATTTACTCACCCTTTTGTCAAAGTGTATTTACTCTCTGCCATTGTTCCCAGTGTATTTACTCTCTCCCGGTATTCACAGTGTACATACTTTCTCCCAGTGTTCCCATTTTATTTACTCTGTGGTCCCAGTGTATTTTCTCTCTCCCAATGTTCCTAGTGTATATACTGTCACAGTGCTCCCATCGTATTTACTCTCACCCAATGATCACAGTATATTTAATCTCCCAGTGTTTCCAGTGCATTTACTCTCTCCCAGTGTTCCGTGTGTATTTAATATTTCAGTGTTTTCATCGTATTTACTATCAACAGTGTTCCCAGTGTATATACACTATACCAGTGTTCCCAGTGTACTTACTCTCCCAGTGTTCCCAGTGTATTTCTCACTCCCAGTGTTCCCACTGTATTTACTCTCCCTGTGTTCCCAGTTTATTTACTCTCCCAGGGCTCCCAATGCATTTACAGTCCCTCTGTTCCCAGTGTATTTCATCTCCCTGTGTTCCCAGTGTATTTATTCTCCCAGTGTTCCCCGTTTATTTGCACTCTTAGTGCACCCAATGTATTTAATCTCCCAGTGTTCCCAGTGTTTTTATTCTCTCTGTGTTCCCAGTGTATTTACCCCCCCAGTGCACGCAGTGTATTTATTCTCACAGTGTTCCCAGTGTATTTACACAACAGTGTTCCCAGTGTATTTACACTCAAAGTGTTCCCAGTGTATTTTCACTCTCCCATTGTATTTACTCTTCCAGAGTTCCCATGGTATCTATCCCCTCCCAGTGATCCCATTGTATTTACTCTCCCAGTGTTCCCAGTACATTTACTCACTCGCAGTGTTTGCAGTGTATTTACTCTCCCAGTGTTCCCAATGTATTTACTCTCCGAGTGTTCCCAGTGTATTTATGCTCAACGTGTTTCCAGTGTAATTACTGTCTCCCAGAGTATTTACTCTCCGAGTTTCCACAGTGCAATTACTTTCTCCCATTGTTCCCAGTGTATTTACTCTCTCGCAATGTTCCCAGTGTTTTTACTATCCTAGTGCTCCCAGTCTATTTATTCTCCAGTGTTCCAGGTGTACTTATTCTCTGAGTATTCCCAGTGTTTGCTCTCCTGCCGTCGTCCCAGTGCATTTACTCTCTGCAAGTGTTCCCAGTGTATTTACTCTATCCCAGGATTCCCAGTGCAATTATTCTGTATTCCCAGTGCATGTACTCTCTCCCAATGTTCCCATTGTATTTATTCCCCCAGTGTTCCCAGTGTATCTAATCTCCCTGTGTTCCCAATGTATTTAATCTACCAGTGCTCCCAGTATATTTACTCTCACAGTGTTCCCAGTGTATTTATTCTCCCAGTGTTCCCATTGTATTACTCTCCCAGTGTTTCCAGCATATGTACTGTTCAAGTGCTCCCAGCGTATTTCTTCTCTCCCCGTGTTCCCATCACATTTACTCTCCCATTGTTCCCAATGTATTTGCTGTCTACCACTGCAGCCCGTCTATTTGCTCTCCCAATGATCCCAGTATATTTACTCTCCCAATGTTCCCAGTGTATGAACTCTCTCCCAATTCTCCCAGAATATGACTCTTTCCTAGTTTTCCCAATGCATTTACTCCCTGCAGTCTTCCCGGTGTATTTACTGTTCCAGTGTTCCCAGTGTATGTATTCTGCTCGTGTTGTGAGTCTCTCTGTGTTCCCATTGTATTTACTCTCCCAGTGTTCCCTGTGTATTTACTCACTCCCAGTGTACCCAGTGGAATTGCTCTCCCAGTGTTCCCAGTGTATTTAATCTCCAATGCTTACAGTGTATTTACTCTCCAAGTGTTCCCAATGTATTTACTTTTCCAGTATTCCCAGTGTATATACTCTCTCCCATTGTTCGCAGTTTAATTACTCGTTGTTGCCTCATATTTATACTCTCCCAATGTTCCTACTGTATATAGTCTCACAGTGTTCCCAGCATGTTTAGTCTCAGTGTTCCCAGTGTATTTTCACTCCCAGTTTTTCCAGTGTATTTACTCTACCTGTGTTCCCAGTGGATTTCCTCTCTTCCAGTGTTCCCAGTTCATTTACTCTCCTACTGTTCCCAGTGTGTTCACTCTCCCAGTGGCCCCAGTGTGTTTACTCTCTCCCAGTATTCTCTGTGTAAGTGGTCTCACTGTGTGCCCAGTGTATTTGCTCTCCTAATGCTCCCAGTGTATTTACTCTCCCAGTGTTCCTAATGTATTAACTCTTACAGTGTTCCCAGTATATTTACTCTCTCCCAGCGTTCTCAGTTTATTTACTCTCCCACTGTTCACAGTGTATTTACTCTCCCAGTATTCACAGTGTATTTCCTCTCTCCCAGCGTTCCCAGTGTAATTGCTCTCCCGGTCTTCCCAGTGTATTTACTCTCCCAATGCTCCCAGCGTATTTACTCTCCCAGTGTTCCCAGTGTATTTCTTCTTTCCCAGGGTTTCCAGTGTATTTATTCTCCCAGTGTTCCCAGTCTATTTACTCTCCCGGTGTTCCCAGTGTATTTACTCTCCCGGTGTTCCCAGTCTATTTACTCTCCCAGTGTTCCCAGTGTATTTACTCTCCCGGTGTTCAGAGTGTAATTACTTTTCCAGTGTTCCTAGTGTATTTATTCTCCGAATGTTCCAGGTCTATTTACACTTCTATTTTTTCTCAGTGTATTTACTCTCCCAGTGTTCCCAGTGTATATACTCTCTCCCAGTGTTCCCAGTTTATTTACTCTGTGTTCCATGTGTATTTACTCTTTCCCAATGTTCCCAGTGTATGTACTCTCAAAGTGTTCCCAGCGTAATTACTCTCCCAGTTTTCCCAGCGTATTTACTCTCTTAGTGTTCCCAGTTTATTTACTGTCCCACTGCTCCAGGTGTGTTTAATCTCCCAGTGTTACCAGTGTATTTACTCTCTCACATTGTCCCCAATGTAATTGCCCTCACAGTGTACACAGTATATTTACTGTCCCAATGCTCCCAGTGTATTTACACTCCCAGTGTTCCCAATATCTTTATTCTCCCAGTTTTCCCAGTGCATTTGCTCTCTCCCATTGTGCCCTGTGTGTTTACATCCCCAGTGTTCCCAGTGTAATTAAACTCCCTGTGTTCCCAGAGTAATGCATCTACCAGTGTTCCCAATGCATTTACTGTCACTGTGTTCCCAGTGTATTTACACTCCCAGTGATCTCAGTGTATGTACTCTCTCCCGGTGTTCTCAGTGTATTTACTCTCCCAGTGTTCCCAGTGTATTTGCTCTCTCCCACTGTTTCCAGTGTATTAACTCTCGCAGTGTTCCCAGTGTATTTACTCTCTCTGCATTCCCAGTGTATTTACTCCCTCCCAGTATTTCCAGAGTATTTACACTCTCCCCGTGCTCCCCGAGTAATTGCTCTCCGTGTTCCTAGTGTATTTACTCTCCCAGTGTTCCCAGTATATTTACTCTCCCAGTGCACCCAGTGTATTTGATCTCCCAGTGTCCCCAGTGTATTTACTCTCCCAGTGTTCCCAGTACATTTACTCACTCGTAGTGTTTGCAGTGTATGTACTCTCACAGTGTTCCCAATGTATTTAATCTCCCAGTGTTCCCAGTGTATTTACGCTCAAAGTGTTCCCAGTGTAATTACCGTCTCCCAGTGTATTTACTCTCCCAGTTTCCCCAGTGCAATTAATTTCTCCCAATGTTCCCAGTGTATTTTCTCTCCCAGTGTTCCCTGTGTATTTAATGTTTCAGTGTATTCATCGTATGTACTCTCGCCATTGTTCCCAGCGTATTTACTCTCCCATGTCCGCAGTTTATTTTCTCTGGCAATGTTGCCAGCGTATTTACACGTTCTATGTTTCTAATGTATTTACTCTCTACCAGTGTTCCCATTTTATTTACTCTCTCAGTGTTCCCAGTGTTCCCATTGTAGTTACTTTCTCCCAGTGCATCCAGTGTATTTGATCTCCCAGTGACCCAAGTGTATTTACTCTCCCAGTGTTCCCAGTGTATTTACTGTCCCAGTGCACCCCGTCAGTTCCCAGTGTATTTACACTCTCAGTGTTCCCAGTGTATTTATGCTCAAAATATTCCCAGTGTATTTTCTCTCTCCCCGTGTATTTACTATTCCAGAGTTCCCATTGTGTTTACTCCCTCACAGTGATCCCATTGTATTTACTCTCCCAGTGTTCCCAGTACATTTACTCACTCACAGTCTTTGCAATGTATTTACTCTCCCAGTGTTCCCAATGTATTTACTCTCCCAATGTTTCCAGTGTAATTACCGTCTCCCAGTGTATTTACTCTCCCAGTTTCCCCAGTGCAATTAATTTCTCCCAATGTTCCCAGTGTATTTACTCTCTCCCAGTGTTCCCAGTGTTTTTACTCTCCTAGTGCTCCCAGTGTATTTGTTCTTCCAGTGTTCCAGGTGTATTTATTCTCTCTGCGTTCCCAGTGTATTTACTCTCCCTGTGTACCCAGTGTATTTGATCTCCGAGTGTCCCCCGTGTATTTACTCTCCCAGTGTTCCCAGTATATTTGCTCTCCTGCAGACTTCCCAGTAAATTTACTCTCTGCAAGTGTTCCCAGTGTATTTACTCTCTCAGAGGGTTCCCAGTTTAGTTATGCTGTATTCCTAGCGCATGTACTCTCTCCCAATGTTCCGAGTTTATTTATTCCCTAAGTGTTTCCAATGTATTTAATCTCCCTGTGTCCCAGTGTATATCATATACCAGTGTTCCCAGTATATTTACTATCACAGTGTTCCCAGTGTATTTACTCTCACAGTGTTCCCAGTGCATTTACACTCCCAATGTTGCCAGTCTATTGGCTCTCCCAATGATCCCAGTTTATTTACTCTCCCAATGTTTCCGGTGTATTTACCCTCTCCCACTGTTCCCAGAGATTTACTCTCTCCTAGTTACTCAATGTATGTACTCTCCCAGTGTTCCATTGTATTTACTCTCTCAGTGTTCCCAGTTTTCCCATTGTAGTTACTCTCTCCCAGTGTTCCCAGTGTATTTACTCTCCCTGTGTTCCCAGTGTATTTACTCTCCCAGTGTACCCAGTGTATTTGATCTTCCAGTCTCCCCATTGTATTTACTCATCCTGTGTTCCCAGTGTATTTACTGTTGCAGTGTACCCAGCCTGTTCCCAGTGTATTTGCACTCTCAGTGTTACCAGTGTATTTATGCTCACAATATTCCAAGTGTATTTTCTCACTCCCAGTGTATTTACTCTTCCAGAGTTCACAGTGTGTTTACACCCTCCAAGTGATCCCATTGTATTTACTCTCCCAGTGTTCCCAGTACATTTACTCACTCGCAGTGTTTGCAGTGTAAGTACTCTCCCAGTGTTCCCATTGTATTTACTCTCCCAGTGTTCCCAGTGTATTTACGCTCAAAGAGTTCCCAGTGTAATTACCGTCTCCCAGTGTATTTACTCTCCCAGTGTTCCCAGTGTAATTACCGTCTCCCAGTTTCCCCAGTGCAATTAATTTCTCCCAATGTTCCCAGTGTATTTACTCTGCCAGTGTTTCCTGTGTGTTTAATGTTTCTGTGTTTTCATCGTATTTACTCTCGCCATTGTTCCCAGCGTATTTACTCTCCCAGTGTTCGCAGTTTATTTTCTCTGGCAGTGCTCCCAATGTTCCCATTGTAGTTACTTTCTCCCAGTGTTCCCAGTGTATTTACTCTCCCTGCGTTCCCAGTGTATTTACTCTCCCAGTTTACCCAGTGTATTTGATCTCCCAGTGTCCCCAGTGTATTTACTCTCCCAGTGTTCCCAGTGTATTTTCTGTCCCAGTGCACCCAGTCTGTTCCCAGTGTATTTACACTCTCAGTGTTCCCAGTGTATTTATGCTCAAAATATCCCCCGTGTATTTACTCTTCCAGAGTTCCCAGTGTGTTTACTCTCTCCCAGTGATCCCATTGTATTTACTCTCCCAGTGTTCCCAGTACATTTACTCACTCGCAGTGTTTGCAGTGTATTTACTCTCCCAGTGTTCCCAATGTATTTACTCTCCTAGTGTTGCTAGTGTATTTACGCTCAAAGTTTTCGCAGTGTAATTACCGTCTCCCAGTTTATTTACTCTCCCAGTTTCGCCAGTGCAATTAATTGCTCCCAGTGTTCACAGTGTATTTACTCTCTCCCAGTGTTCCCAGTGTTTTTACTCTCCTCGTGCTCCCAGTGTATTTATTCTTCCAGTGTTTCAGGTGTATTTACTCTCCGAGTATTCCCAGTATATTTGCTCTCCTGCAGACTTCCCAGTGCATTTACTCTCTGCAAGTGTTCCCTGTGTCGTTACACTCCCAGTGCTCGCAGATTATTTATTGTCCCAGTGTTTCCATTTTATTTACTCTCTCAGTTTTCCCACTGGGTCACTCTCCCAGTGTTACATTGTGTTTATCCTCTCCAAGTGTTTCCGGTGTATTTACTCTCCCAGTGTTCCCAGTGCTTTTATTGTCACAGTGTTCGCAGTGTATTTACTCTCCGTGTTCCCAGCATATTACTCTACCAGTATCCACAGCGTATTTACTCTTTCCCAGTGTTCCCTGTGTATTAACTCTCTTCCAATGCACCTAGTTTAATTACTATCCCAGTGTTCCCAGTGTATTTACTCTCCCAGTGTTCCCAGTGTATTTAATCTCCCAGTGTTTCCAGTGTGTTTACTCTCTCAGTGTTCCCAGTGTGTTTACTCTCTTTTAGTGTTCCCATTGTCGTTATACTCCCAGTGCTCCCAGTGTATTAAATCTCCCAGTGTTTCCAGTGTGTTTACTGTCTGTGTTCCCAGTGTATTTACTCTCTTTTAGTGTTCCCAGTGTATTTACTCTCCATGTGTTCCCAGAGTATTTACTCACACTGTGTTCCCAGTGAAATTACTATCCCAGTGTTACCAGTGTATTTACTATCCTAGTGTTCCCAGTTTATATAGTCTCTCCCAATGTTCCCAGTTTATTTACTCTCCCAGTTTTCCCAGTTTGTTTACTCCCCCAGTGTTACAGTGTATTTATTCTCTCCCAATTTTCCCAGTTTAATTGATCTCACAGTGTTCCCAGTGTATTTAGTCCCCCAATGCTCCCAGTGTATTTACCCTTCCAGTGTTCCCAGTGCATTTATTGTCACAGTGTTCCCAGTGTATTTACTCTCCCAGTGTTCCCAACATATTACTCCCCCAGTATCCACAGTGTATTTACTCTTTCCGAGTGTTCCCAGTATATTAACTCTCTTCCAATGCTTCCAGTTTATTTACTATCCCAGTGTTCCCAGTGTATTTACTCTCCCAGTGTTCCCAGTGTGTTTACTCTCTCAGTATTCCCAGTGTATTTACTCTCTGTCAGTGTTCCCAGTGTATTTACTCTCCAAGTGCTCCCAGTGTATTTACTCACTCAGTGCTCCCAGTGCATTTACTCGCCAAGTTTTACCAGTATATTTACTCTCTCCCAGTGTCCCCACTGTACTTGATCTCCTAGTTTTCCCAGTGTATTTGCTCTCCCAGTGTTCCCAATGTATTTACTCTCCTAGTGTTGCCAGTGTATTTATGCTCAACGTTTTCGCAGTGTAATTACCGTCTCCCAGTTTATTTACTCTCCCAGTTTCCCCAGTGCAATTAATTTCTCCCAATGTTCCCAGTGTATTTACTCACTCCCAGTGTTCCCAGTGTTTTTACTGTCCTCGTGCTCCCAGTGTATTTATTCTTCCAGTGTTCCAGGTGTATTTACTATCCGAGTATTCCCAGTATATTTGCTCTCCTGCAGACTTCCCAGTGCATTTACTCTCTGCAAGTGTTCCCTGTGTCGTTACACTCCCAGTGCTCGCAGATTATTTATTGTCCCAGTGTTTCCATTTTATTTACTCTCTCAGTTTTCCCAGTGGGTCACTCTCCCAGTGTTACATTGTGTTTATCCTCTCCAAGTGTTTCCGGTGTATTTACTCTCCCAGTGTTCCCAGTGCTTTTATTGTCACAGTGTTCGCAGTGTATTTACTCTCCGTGTTCCCAGCATATTACTCTACCAGTATCCACAGTGTATTTACTCTTTCCCAGTGTTCCCTGTGTATTAACTCTCTTCCAATGCACCTAGTTTAATTACTATCCCAGTGTTCCCAGTGTATTTACTCTCCCAGTGGTCCCAGTGTATTTAATCTCCCAGTGTTTCCAATGTGTTTACTCTCTCAGTGTTCCCAGTGTATTTACTCTCTTTTAGTGTTCCCAGTGTATTTAATCTCCCAGTGTTCTCAGAGTATTTACTCTCCCAGTGTTCCCATTGTCGTTATACTCCCAGTGCTCCCAGTGTATTTAATCTCTCAGTGTTTCCAGTGTGTTTACTCTCTCAGTGTTCCCAGTGTATTTACTCTCCATCTGTTCCCAGAGTATTTACTCACACTGTGTTCCCAGTGAATTTACTATCCCAGTGTTACCAGTGTATTTACTATCCTAGTGTTCCCAGTTTATATAGTCTCTCCAAATGTTCCCAGTTTATTTACTCTCCCAGTTTTCCCAGTTTGTTTACTCCCCCAGTGTTACAGTGTATTTATTCTCTCCCAATTTTCCCAGTTTAATTGATCTCACAGTGTTCCCAGTGTATTAATCTCCAAATGCTCCCAGTGTATTTACCCTTCCAGTGTTCCCAGTGCATTTATTGTCACAGTGTTCCCAGTGTATTTACTCTCCCAGTGTTCCCAACATATTACTCCCCCAGTATCCACAGTTTATTTACTCTTTCCGAGTGTTCCCAGTGTATAAACTCTCTTCCAGTGCTTCCAGTTTATTTACTATCCCAGTGTTCCCTGTGTATTTACTCTCCCAGTTTACCCAGTGTATTTGATCTCCCAGTGTCCCCAGTGTATTTACTCTCCCAGTGTTCCCAGTGTATTTTCTGTCCCAGTGCACCCAGTCTGTTCCCAGTGTATTTACACTCTCAGTGTTCCCAGTGTATTTATGCTTAAAATATCCCCCGTGTATTTACTCTTCCAGAGTTCCCAGTGTGTTTACTCTCTCCCAGTGATCCCATAGTATTTACTCTCCCAGTGTTCCCAGTACATTTACTCACTCGCAGTGTTTGCAGTGTATTTACTCTCCCAGTGTTCCCAATGTATTTACTCTCCTAGTGTTGCCAGTGTATTTACGCTCAAAGGTTTCGCCGTGTAATTACCGTCTCCCAGTTTATTTACTCTCCCAGTTTCCCCAGTGCAATTAATTGCTCCCAGTGTTCACAGTGTGTTTACTCTCTCCCAGTGTTCCCAGTGTTTTTACTCTCCTCGTGCTCCCAGTGTATTTATTCTTTCAGTGTTCCAGGTGTATTTACTCTCCGAGTATTCCCAGTATATTTGCTCTCCTGCAGACTTCCCAGTGCATTTACTCTCTGCAAGTGTTCCCTGTGTCGTTACACTCCCAGTGCTCGCAGATTATTTATTGTCCCAGTGTTTCCATTTTATTTACTCTCTCAGTTTTCCCAGTGGGTCACTCTCCCAGTGTTACATTGTGTTTATCCTCTCCAAGTTTTTCCGGTGTATTTACTCTCCCAGTGTTCCCAGTGCTTTTATTGTCACAGTGTTCGCAGTGTATTTACTCTCCGTGTTCCCAGCATATTACTCTACCAGTATCCACAGTTTATTTACTCTTTCCCAGTGTTCCCTGTGTATTAACTCTCTTCCAATGCACCTAGTTTAATTACTATCCCAGTGTTCCCAGTGTATTTACTCTCCCAGTGTTCCCAGTGTATTTAATCTCCCAGTGTTTCCAGTGTGTTTACTCTCTCAGTGTTCCCATTGTGTTTACTCTCTTTTAGTGTTCCCATTGTCGTTATACTCCCAGTGCTCCCAGTGTATTAAATCTCCCAGTGTTTCCAGTGTGTTTACTGTCTGTGTTCCCAGTGTATTTACTCTCTTTTAGTGTTCCCAGTGTATTTACTCTCCATGTGTTCCCAGAGTATTTACTCACACTGTGTTCCCAGTGAAATTACTATCCCAGTGTTACCAGTGTATTTACTATCCTAGTGTTCCCAGTTTATATAGTCTCTCCCAATGTTCCCAGTTTATTTACTCTCCCAGTTTTCCCAGTTTGTTTACTCCCCCAGTGTTACAGTGTATTTATTCTCTCCCAATTTTCCCAGTTTAATTGATCTCACAGTGTTCCCAGTGTATTTAGTCTCCCAATGCTCCCAGTGTATTTACCCTTCCAGTGTTCCCAGTGCATTTATTGTCACAGTGTTCCCAGTGTATTTACTTTCCCAGTGTTCCCAACATATTACTCCCCCAGTATCCACAGTGTATTTACTCTTTCCGAGTGTTCCCAGTATATTAACTCTCTTCCAATGCTTCCAGTTTATTTACTATCCCAGTGTTCCCAGTGTATTTACTCTCCCAGTGTTCCCAGTGTGTTTGCTCTCTCAGTATTCCCAGTGTATTTACTCTCTGTCAGTGTTCCCAGTGTATTTACTCTCCAAGTGCTCCCAGTGTATTTACTCACTCAGTGCTCCCAGTGCATTTACTCGGCAAGTTTTACCAGTATATTTACTCTCTCCCAGTGTCCCCACTGTACTTGATCTCCTAGTTTTCCCAGTGTATTTGCTCTCCCAGTGTTCCCAATGTATTTACTCTCCTAGTGTTGCCAGTGTATTTATGCTCAAAGTTTTCGCAGTGTAATTACCGTCTCCCAGTTTATTTACTCTCCCAGTTTCCCCAGTGCAATTAATTTCTCCCAATGTTCCCAGTGTATTTACTCACTCCCAGTGTTCCCAGTGTTTTTACTGTCCTCGTGCTCCCAGTGTATTTATTCTTCCAGTGTTCCAGGTGTATTTACTATCCGAGTATTCCCAGTATATTTGCTCTCCTGCAGACTTCCCAGTGCATTTACTCTCTGCAAGTGTTCCCTGTGTCGTTACACTCCCAGTGCTCGCAGATTATTTATTGTCCCAGTGTTTCCATTTTATTTACTCTCTCAGTTTTCCCAGTGGGTCACTCTCCCAGTGTTACATTGTGTTTATCCTCTCCAAGTGTTTCCGGTGTATTTACTCTCCCAGTGTTCCCAGTGCTTTTATTGTCACAGTGTTCGCAGTGTATTTACTCTCCGTGTTCCCAGCATATTACTCTACCAGTATCCACAGTGTATTTACTCTTTCCCAGTGTTCCCTGTGTATTAACTCTCTTCCAATGCACCTAGTTTAATTACTATCCCAGTGTTCCCAGTGTATTTACTCTCCCAGTGGTCCCAGTGTATTTAATCTCCCAGTGTTTCCAATGTGTTTACTCTCTCAGTGTTCCCAGTGTATTTACTCTCTTTTAGTGTTCCCAGTGTATTTAATCTCCCAGTGTTCTCAGAGTATTTACTCTCCCAGTGTTCCCATTGTCGTTATACTCCCAGTGCTCCCAGTGTATTTAATCTCCCAGTGTTTCCAGTGTGTTTACTCTCTCAGTGTTCCCAGTGTATTTACTCTCTTTTAGTGTTCCAGTGTATTTACTCTCCATGTGTTCCCAGAGTATTTACTCACACTGTGTTCCCAGTGAATTTACTATCCCAGTGTTACCAGTGTATTTACTATCCTAGTGTTCCCAGTTTATATAGTCTCTCCAAATGTTCCCAGTTTATTTACTCTCCCAGTTTTCCCAGTTTGTTTACTCCCCCAGTGTTACAGTGTATTTATTCTCTCCCAATTTTCCCAGTTTAATTGATCTCACAGTGTTCCCAGTGTATTTAGTCTCCCAATGCTCCCAGTGTATTTACCCTTCCAGTGTTCCCAGTGCATTTATTGTCACAGTGTTCCCAGTGTATTTACTCTCCCAGTGTTCCCAACATATTACTCCCCCAGTATCCACAGTGTGTTTACTCTTTCCGAGTGTTCCCAGTATATTAACTCTCTTCCAATGCTTCCAGTTTATTTACTATCCCAGTGTTCCCAGTGTGTTTACTCTCTCAGTATTCCCAGTGTATTTACTCTCTGTCAGTGTTCCCAGTGTATTTACTCTCCAAGTGCTCCCAGTGTATTTACTCACTCAGTGCTCCCAGTGCATTTACTCGCCAAGTTTTACCAGTATATTTACTCTCTCCCAGTGTCCCCACTGTACTTGATCTCCTAGTTTTCCCAGTGTATTTGCTCTCCCAGTGTTCCCAGCATATTTACTCTCTCCCAATGTTCCCAATATATTTACTCCCACAGTTTTCGCAGTGTCTTTAATCTCCCTGTGTTCCCAGTGTATCTAAACTCCCAGTGTTTCCAGTGTAATTACCGTCTCCCAGTGTATTTACTCTCCCAGTTTCCCAAGTGCAATTAATTTCTCCCAATGTTCCCAGTGTATTTACTCTCTCCCAGTGTTCCCAGTGTTTTTACTCTCCCAGTGCTCCCAGTGTATTTGTTCTTCCAGTGTTCCAGGTGTATTTAGTCTCTCTGCGTTCCCAGTGTATTTACTCTCCCTGTGTATCCAGTGTATTTGATCTCCCAGTGTCCCCAGTGTATTTACTCTCCCAGTGTTCCCAGTATATTTGCTCTCCTGCAGACTTCCCAGTACATTTACTCTCTGCAAGTGTTCCCAGTGTATTTACTCTCTCAGAGGGTTCCCAGTTTAGTTATTCTGTATTCCTAGCGCATGTACTCTCTCCCAATGTTCCGAGTTTATTTATTCCCTAAGTGTTCCAATGTATTTAATCTCCCTGTGTCCCAGTGTATATCATATACCAGTGTTCCCAGTATATTTACTATCACAGTGTTCCCAGTGTATTTACTCTCACAGTGTTCCCAGTGCATTTACTCTCCCAATGTTGCCAGTCTATTGGCTCTCCCAATGATCCCAGTTTATTTACTCTCCCAATGTTTCCGGTGTATTTACCCTCTCCCACTGTTCCCAGAGATTTACTCTCTCCTAGTTACTCAATGTATGTGCTCTCCCAGTGTTCCATTGTATTTACTCTCTCAGTGTTCCCAGTTTTCCCATTGTAGTTACTCTCTCCCAATGTTCCCAGTGTATTTACTCTCCCTGTGTTCCCAGTGTATTTACTCTCCCAGTGTACCCAGTGTATTTGATCTTCCAGTCTCCCCATTGTATTTACTCATCCTGTGTTCCCAGTGTATTTACTGTCGCAGTGTACCCAGACTGTTCCCAGTGTATTTGCACTCTCAGTGTTACCAGTGTATTTATGCTCACAATATTCCCAGAGTATTTTCTTACTCCCAGTGTATTTACTCTTCCAGAGTTCCCAGTGTATTACACCCTCCCAGTGATCCCATTGTATTTACTCTCCCAGTGTTCTCAGTACATTTACTCACTCGCAGTGTTTGCAGTGTAAGTACTCTCCCAGTGTTCCTATTGTATTTACTCTCCCAGTGTTCCCAGTGTATTTACGCTCAAAGTATTCCCAGTGTAATTACCGTCTCCCAGTTTATTTACTCTCCCAGTTTCCCCAGTGCAATTAATTTCTCCCAATGCTCCCACTGTATTTACTCTCCCAGTGTTCCCTATGCAGTTAATATTTCAGAGTTTTCATCGTATTTACTCTCGCCATTGTTCCCAGCGTATTTACTCTCCCCATGTTCGCAGTTTATTTTCTCTGGCATTGTTGCCAGCGTATTTACACGTTCTATGTTCCCAATGTATTTACTCTCTACCAGTGTTCCCATTGTATTTAATCTCTCAGTGTTCCCAATGTTCCCATTGTAGTTACTTTCTCCCAGTGTTCCCAGTGATTTACACTCCCTGCGTTCCCAGTGTATTTACTCTCCCAGTGTACCCAGTGTATTGATCTCCCAGTGTCCCCAGTGTATTTACTCGCCCAGTGTTCACAGTGTAATTACCGTCTCCCAGTTTCCCCAGTGCAATTAATTTCTCCCAATGTTCCCAGTGTATTTACTCTGCCAATGTTCCCTGTGTATTTACTGTTTCTGTGTTTTCATCGTATTTACTCTCGCCATTGTTCCCAGCGTATTTACTCTCCCAGTGTTTGCAGTTTATTTTCTCTGGCAGTGTTCCCAATGTTCCCATTGTAGTTACTTTCTCCCAGTGTTCCCAGTGTATTTACACTCCCTGCGTTCCCAGTGTTTTTACTCTCCCAGTTTACCCAGTGTATTTGATCTCCCAGTGTCCCCAGTGTATTTTCTGTCCCAGTGCACCCAGTCTGTTCCCAGTGTATTTACACTCTCAGTGTTCCCAGTGTATTTATGCTCAAAATATCCCCAGTGTATTTACTCTTCCAGAGTTCCCAGTGTGTTTACACTCTCCCAGTGATCCCATTGTATTTTCTCTCCCAGTGTTCCCAGTACATTTACTCACTCGCTGTGTTTGCAGTGTATTTACTCTCCCAGTGTTCCCAATGTATTTACTCTCCCAGTGTTGCCAGTGTATTTACGCTCAAAGTTTTCGCAGTGTAATTACTGTCTCATAGTGTATTTGCTCTCCCAGTTTCCCCAGTGCAATTAATTTCTCCCAATGTTCCCAGTGTATTTACTCACTCCCAGTGTTCCCAGTGTTTTTACTGTCCTCGTGCTCCCAGTGTATTTATTCTTCCAGTGTTCCAGGTGTATTTACTATCCGAGTATTCCCAGTATATTTGCTCTCCTGCAGACATCCCAGTGCATTTACTCTCTGCAAGTGTTCCCTGTGTCGTTACACTCCCAGTGCTCGCAGATTATTTATTGTCCCAGTGTTTCCATTTTATTTACTCTCTCAGTTTTCCCAGTGGGTCACTCTCCCAGTGTTACATTGTGTTTATCCTCTCCAAGTGTTTCCGGTGTATTTACTCTCCCAGTGTTCCCAGTGCTTTTATTGTCACAGTGTTCGCAGTGTATTTACTCTCCGTGTTCCCAGCATATTACTCTGCCAGTATCCACAGTGTATTTACTCTTTCCCAGTGTTCTCTGTGTACTAACTCTCTTCCAATGCACCTAGTTTAATTACTATCCCAGTGTTCCCAGTGTATTTACTCTCCCAGTGGTCCCAGTGTATTTAATCTCCCAGTGTTTCCAATGTGTTTACTCTCTCAGTGTTCCCAGTGTATTTACTCTCTTTTAGTGTTCCCAGTGTATTTAATCTCCCAGTGTTCTCAGAGTATTTACTCTCCCAGTGTTCCCATTGTCGTTATACTCCCAGTGCTCCCAGTGTATTTAATCTCCCAGTGTTTCCAGTGTGTTTACTCTCTCAGTGTTCCCAGTGTATTTACTCTCTTTTAGTGTTCCCAGTGTATTTACTCTCCATGTGTTCCCAGAGTATTTACTCACACTGTGTTCCCAGTGAATTTACTATCCCAGTGTTACCAGTGTATTTACTATCCTAGTGTTCCCAGTTTATATAGTCTCTCCAAATGTTCCCAGTTTATTTACTCTCCCAGTTTTCCCAGTTTGTTTACTCCCCCAGTGTTACAGTGTATTTATTATCTCCCAATTTTCCCAGTTTAATTGATTTCACAGTGTTCCCAGTGTATTTAGTCTCCAAATGCTCCCAGTGTATTTACTCTCCCAGTGTTCCCAGTGCATTTATTGTCACAGTGTTCCCAGTGTATTTACTCTCCCAGTGTTCCCAACATATTACTCCCCCAGTATCCACAGTGTATTTACTCTTTCCGAGTGGTCCCAGTGTATTAACTCTCTTCCAATGCTTCCAGTTTATTTACTATCCCAGTGTTCCCAGTGTATTTACTCTCCCAGTGTTCCCAATGTGTTTACTCTCTCAGTATTCCCAGTGTATTTACTCTCTGTCAGCGTTCCCAGTGTATTTACTCTCCAAGTGCTCCCAGTGTATTTACTCACTCAGTGCTTCCAGTGCATTTACTTTCCAAGTTTTACCAGTATATTTATTCTCTCCCAGTGTCCCCACTGTACTTGATCTCCCAGTTTTCCCAGTGTATTTGCTCTTCCAGTGTTCCCAGCATATTTACTCTCGCCCAATGTTCCCAGTGTATTTACTCCCACAGTTTTCGAAGTGTCTTTAATCTCCCTGTGTTCCCAGTGTATCTAAACTCCCAGTGTTCTCAGCATATTTCCTCTCTCCCAGTGTTCCCAGTGTGTATACTCTCTCCCAGTGTTCCCATGTCATTTACTCACCCAGTGTTCCCAGTGTGTTTACTTCCCCGGTGTTACGTTGCATTTATTCTCTCCCAGTTTTCCCAGTGTAATTGCTCTCACATTGTTCCCAGTGTATTTACTCTCCCAGTGTTCGAAATGTATTTACTCTCCCAGTGTTCGCAGTGTATTTACTCCGCCCGTGATCTCAGCATATTTACTCTGTCTGCATTCCCAGTGTATATACTCCCTTACAGTGTTCCCAGTGTATTTATTCTCTCCCAGTGTTCCCACTGTATTTACTCACCCTGTGTTCCTAGTGTATTTCCTCTCCCAGTCCTCCCAGCGTATTTACACTCCAAGTGCTCCCAGTGCATTTCCTCTCTCAGTGTTCCCAGTGTATTTACTTTCCCATTGTTACCAGTGTATTTACTCTCCCAGTGTTCCCAGCTTATTACTCTCCCAGTATTCCCAGTTTATTTACTCTCTCCCAGAGTTCCCATTGTATTTAGTCTGTTCCAGTGTCCCCAGTTTATTTACTATCCCAGTGTTGCCAGTGTGTTTACTCTCTGTGTTCCCAATGTATTTACTCTCAGTGTTCCCAGTGTATTTACTCTCCCAGTATTCCCAGTGTATTTACTCTCCCAGTATTCCCAATGTATTTACTCTCCCAGTGTTCCCAGTATGTTTACTCTCTGTGTTCCCAATGTATTTACTCTCAGTGTTCCCAGTGTATTTACTCTCCCAGTGTTCGCAGTGCATTTAATCTCCCAAAGCTCCCAATATATTTACTCTCCCAGTGCTCCCAATGTATTTAATCTTCCAGTGTCCCCACTGTATTTTTCTCTACCAGTGTTCTCAGTTTATTTACTATCCCAATGTGCTCAATACATTTACTCTCTCCCTGTGTTCCCAATGTACTTACTCACCCAATAATCTCAGTGTACTTACTCTCCCAGTGCTCCCAGTGTATTTATTGTCACTGTGTCCCCAGTTTATTTAATCTCCCAGGGTTCCCAGCGTATTACTCTCCCAGTATCCCCAGTGTATATACTCTCTATCAGTGTTCCCTCTGTATTTACTCTCTTCCAGTGTTCCCAGTGCATTTACTCTCCCAGTGTTCCCAGTATATTGAATCTCCCAGTGTTCCCCGTGTATTTAATCTTCCAATTTTCCCAGTGTATTTTTTCTCTCCCAGTCTTCCAAGTTTATTTACTATCCCAATGTTCCCTGTGTATTTACTCTCCCAGTCTTCCTAGTGTATTTAATCTCCCAGTGTTCCCAGTGTGTTTACTCTCTCAGTGTTCCCAGTGTATTTACTCTCTCTCAGTGTTCCCAGTGTATTTACTCTGCCAGTTCTCAGTGTAATTAATCTCTCCCAGTGTATTTACTCTCCCAGTCTTCCCAGTGTATTTACTCTCTCGCAGTGTTCCCAGTGTAATTGCTCTCACAGTGTGCCCAGTGTATTTATTCTCTCCCAGTGTTCCCAGTTTATTTACTCTCCCAGTGTTCCCAGTTTATTTACTCTCGGAGTGTTCCCAATGGATTTTATCTCTCCAAGTGTTTCCAGTTTATATACTCCCTCCCAGTGATCCCAATTTATTTACTCTTATTTTCCAGCGTATTTACTCTCTCTCAATGTTCCTAGTGTATATACACTTAGTCTTCACAGCATATTTACTCTCCCAGAGTTCCCAGCATATTTACTCTCTCAGTGAGCCCAGTGTATTTACTCTCCCAGTCATCACATTGTATTTACTCTCCGAGTATTCCCAGTGGATTTCTTCTCTCCCAGTGTTCCCAGTGTATTTACTCTTTCGCAGTGTTCCCAGTGTATTTTCTCTCACAGTGTTCCCAGTGTATTTAATCTACCAGTGCTCCCAATGCATTTAATCTTCCAGTGTTCCATGTGTATTTTTCCTCTCCCAGTGTTCCCAGTTTATTTACTCTCCCAATGTTCCCAGTACCTTTACTCTCACCCTGTATTCCCAGTATACTTATTCTCCCAGTGATCCCAGTGTACTTACTCGCCCACTGTTGCCAGTGTATTTACTTTCCTAGTGTTCCCATTGTATAAACTCTCTCCCAGTGTTCCCAGTTTATTTACTCTCCCAATGCTCCAAATGTATTTACTCTCCCAATGTTCCCGGTGCATTTATTGTCACAGTGTTCCCAGTGTATTTACTCTCCCAGTGTTCCCAGCACATTACTCTCCCAGTATCCGCTGTGTATTTACTCTTTCGCAGTGTAATAACTCTCTTCCAATGCTTCCAGTTTATTTGCTATCCCAGTGTTCCCAGTGTATTTACTCTCCCAGTGTGGCCAGTGTATTTAAACTCCCAGTGTTCCCAGTGGATTTACTCTATTCTAGTGTCCCCAGTGTTTTACTCTCCCTCAGTGTTCCCAGTGTATTTACTCTCCCAGTGTTCACAGCACATGTACTCTCTCCCTGTGTTCCCAGTGTATATACTTTCTCACTGATTCTTGTGTATTTAGTCTCCCAGTGTTCCTAATGTATTTACTCTATCCTTGAGTTCGCAGTGTAGTTACTCTCTCCTAGTGTCCCCAGTGTATATAATCTCCCCCACTGTTCCGAGTGTATTTGCTGTTCCAGTGTTTCCATCATATTTACTCTCCCAGTGTTCCCACCATATTTACTTTCCCAATGTTCCCAGTGTATTGACTATCCCAGTGTTCACCGTGTATTTACTCTAGCAGTGTTCCCAGCGTATTTCCTCTCTCTGTATTCCCAGTGTATATTGTACCTCCCAGTGTTTCCAGTGTATTTACACTCTCCCAGTGCTCTTCGTGTAATTGCTCTCCCTGTGTTCCTAGTGTATTTACTCTCCCAGTTTTCCCAGTGTAGTTACATTCCCAGTGCTCCAAGAGTATTTACTCCCCCAGTATTCCCAGTGTAATTACATTCCCAGTACTCGCAGAGTATTTACTCTCCCAGTGTTCCCAGTGTTATATACTCTCTCACAGTGTTCCCAGTTTATTTACTGTTCCAGTGCTTCCATCGAATTTACTCCCCAATTGTTCCCAGCGTATTTACTTTCCCAATGTTCCCAGTGTATTTACTCTCCCAGTGTTCCCAGCGTATTACTCTCCCAGTATTCCCAGTGTATTTACTCTCTCCCAGTGTTCCCAGTGTATTTAATCTCGTCCAGTGTTTCCAGTGTATTTACTATTCCAGTGTTCCCAGTGTATTTACTCTGCCAGTGTTCCCAATGTATTTAATCTCACAGTGTTCCCAGTGTGTTTACTCTCTGTGTTCCAAATGTATTTACTCCCAGTGTTCCCAGTGTATTTAATCTCCCAGTGTTCACAATGTGTTTAGTCTCACAGTGTTCCCAGTGTATTTAGTCTCCCAGTGCTCCCAGTGTATTAATCTCCCAAAGCTCCCAGTATATTTACTCTCCCAGTGCTTCCAATGTATTTAATATTCCAGTGTTCCCAGTGTATTTTTTCTCTCCCAGTGTTCCCAGTTTATTTACTATCCCAATGTTCCCAGTACATTTACTCTCTCCCTATGTTCTCAGTGTACTCGCTCTCCCAGTGATCCCAGTGTATCTACTCTCCCAGTGTTTCCAGCGTATTACTCTCCCAGTATCCTCAGTGTATTTACTCTCTACCAGTGTTCCCCCTGTATTTATTCTCTTCCAATGTTCCCAGTTTATTTACTATCCAAGTGTTCCCAATGTATTTTAGCTCAAAGTGTTCCCAGTGTATGTATTCTCCCAGTGTTCCCAGTGTATTTAAACTCCCGAAACTCCCAGTGTATCTTTTCTCCCAGTACTCCCAGTTGTATTTATTGTCACAGTGTCCCCAGTTTATTTAATCTCCCAGTGTTCCCAGCGTATTACTCTCCCAGTATCCTCAGTGTATTTACTCTCTACCAGTGTTCCCCCTGTATTTATTCTCTTCCAATGTTCCCAGTTTATTTACTATCCAAGTGTTCCCAATGTATTTTAGCTCAAAGTGTTCCCAGTGTATGTATTCTCCCAGTGTTCCCAGTGTATTTAAACTCCCGAAACTCCCAGTGTATCTTTTCTCCCAGTACTCCCAGTTGTATTTATTGTCACAGTGTCCCCAGTTTATTTAATCTCCCAGTGTTCCCAGCGTATTATTTTCCCAGTATCCTCAGTGTATTTACTCTCTACCAGTGTTCCCTCTGTATTTACTCTCTTCCAGTGTTCCCAGTTTATTAACTATCCAAGTGTTCCCAGTGTATTTACTCTCAAAGCGTTCCCAGTGTATTTAATCTCCCAGTGTTCCCAGTGAGTTTACTCTCTTCAAGTGATCCCGGTATATTTACTCTCCCAGAGCTCCCAATGTATTTAATCTCCCAGTGTTCCCAGTGTATTTAGTCTCGCAGTGTACACCAGAGTATTTACACTCCCAGTGTTCCCAGTACATGTGCTCTCTCCCGGTATTCCCAGTGTATATACTTTCTCGGTGATCCCAGTGTACTTACTCTCCCAGTGTTCCTAGTGTATTTACTCTCTCCCAGTGTTCGAAGTGTAATTAGTCTCTCCAAGTGCCCCTAGTGTATTTAATCTCTCCCACTGCTCCGAGTGTATTTACTGTTCCAGTGTTTCCATCGTATTTACTCTCCCAGTGTTCCCGCCGTATTTACTTTCCCAATGGTCCCAGTGTATTGACTCTCCCAGTGTTCAAAGTGTATTTACTCTCCCAGTGTTCGCAGTGTATTTAGTCTGGCAGTGTTCCCAGCGTATTTACTCTCTCTGCATTCCCAGTGTATTTACTCCCTCCCAGTATTTCCAGAGTATTTACACTCTCCCCGTGCTCCTCGTGTAATTGCTCTCCGTGTTCCTCGTGTATTTACTCTCCCAGTGCTCCCGGAGTATTTACTCTCGCAGTGTTCCCAGTGTAATTACACTCCCAGTGCTCCCAGAGTATTTACACTCCCAGTGTTCCCAGTGTATATACTCCCTCCCAGTGTTCCCAGTGTATTTACTCTGTTTTCCAGCGTATTTACGCTCTCACAATGTCCCGAGTGTACATACCCTTACAGTGTTCCCAGCATATTAACTCTCCCAATGTACCCAGCGTATTTACTCTCCCAGTGTTCACATTGTATTTGCCCTCCGAGTGTTCCCAGTTGATTTCCTCTCTCCCAGTGTTCCCAGTTTATTTACTCTCCCACGGTTCCCAGTGTCTTTACTCTCGCAGTGTTCCCAGTGTAATTGCTCTCACAGTGTGCCCAGTGTATATACTCTCCCAGTGTTCCCAATGCATTTACTCTTCCATGTTCCCAGATTATGTACTCACCCAGTGTTCCCAGTGTATTTACTCTTTCCCACTGTTCACAGTGTATTTACTCTCAGTGTTCCCAATGTATTTACTGTCCCAGTGTTCCCAGTGTATTTACTCTCTCCCGCTGTTGCCAGTCCATTTGCCCTCCCAATGATCCCAGTGTCTTTACTGTCCCAGTGTTCCCAGTGTAATTGCTCTTACAGTTAACAATGTATTTACTCTTCTAGTGCTCCCAGTGTATTTAGTCTCCCAGTGTTCCCAATGTATTTACTCTTCCAGTGTTCCCAGTATGTTTATTCTCCCAGTCTTCCCAGTGTATTTACATTCTCGAGGTGTTCCCAGAGTATTTACTCTCTCCCAGTGTTCCCAATGTATTTACCCTGCGTTCCCAACGTATTTACTCTCTCCCAATATTCCCTTGTGTATTTAATCTCCCTGTGTTCCCAATGTATTTAATCTACCAGTGTTCCCAGTATATTTACTCTCACAGTGTTCCCAGTGTATTTATTCTCCCAGTGTTCGCATTGTATTACTCTCCCAGTGTTTCCAGCATATGTACTGTTCAAGTGTTCCCAGCGTATTTCTTCTCTCCCAGTGTTCCCACTGCATTTACTCTCCCATTGTTCCCAATGTATTTGCTGTCTACCACTGCAGCCCGTCTATTTGCTCTCCCAATGATCCCAGTATATTTACTCTCCCAATGTTCCCAGTGCATGAACTCTCTCCCAATTTTCCCAGAATATGACTCCCTCCTAATTTTCCCAATGCATTTACTCTCTGCAGACTTCCCGGTGTATTTACTGTTCCAGTGTTCCCAGTGTATGTATTCTGCTAGTGTTGTGAGTCTCTCTGTGTTCCCATTGTATTTACTCTCCCAGTGTCCCCTGTGTATTTACTCACTCCCAGTGCACCCAGTGGAATTGCTCTCCCAGTGTTCCCAGTGTATTTAATCTCCAATGCTTACAGTGTATTTACTCTCCAAGTGTTCCCAATGTATTTACTCTTCCAGTATCCCCAGTGTACTTACTCTCTCCCAGTGTTTCCAGTGTACATACTCTCTCCCATTGTTTGCAGTTTAATTACTCGTTGTTTCCTCATAATTACACTCTCCCAATGTTCCTACTGTATATAGTCTCACAGTGTTCCCAGCATGTTTAGTCTCACAGTGTTCCTAATGTATTTTCACTCCCAGTATTTCCAGTGTTTTTACTCTACCTGTGTTCCCAGTGGATTTCCTCTCTCCCAGTGTTCCCAGTTCATTTACTCTCCTACTGGTCCCAGGGTGTTCACGCTCCCAATGGCCCCAGTGTGTTTACTCTCTCCCAGTATTCCCTGTGTAATTGGTCTCACTGCGTGCCCAGTGTATTTGCTCTCCTAATGCTCCCAGTGTGTTTACTCTCCCAGTGTTCCTAATGTATTAATTCTTACAGTGTTCCCAGTGTATTTTCTCTCTCCCAGGGTTCCCAGTGTAATTGCTCTCCCGGTCTTCCCAGTGTATTTACTCTCCCAATGCTTCCAGCGTATTTGCTCTCCCTGTGTTCCCAGTGTATTTCTTCTTTCCCAGGGTTTCCAGTGTATTTACTCTCCCAGTGTTCCCAGTCTATTTACTCTCCCGGTGTTCCCAGTGTATTTACTCTCCTGGTGTTCAGAGTGTAGTTACTCTTCCAGTGTTCCTAGTGTATTTATTCTCCGAATGTTCCAGGTCTATTTATACTCCTATTTTTCTCAGTGTATTTACTCTCCCAGTGTTCCCAGTGTATATACTCTCTCCCAGTGTTCCCAGTTTATTTACTCTGTGTTCCCAGTGTATTTACTCTTTCCCAATGTTCCCAGTGTATTTAATGTCCCTGTGTTCCCAATGTATTTAATCTTCCAGTGTTCCCAGTATATTTACTCTCACAGTGTTCCCAGTGTATTTGTTCTCCCAGTGTTCTCATTGTATTACGCTCCCAGTGTTTCCAGCATATGTACTGTTCAAATGTTCCCAGCGTATTTCTTCTCTCCCCGTGTTCCCACCGCATTTACTCTCCCATTGTTCCCAATGTATGTGCTGTCTGCCACTGCAGCCCGTCTATTTGCTCTCCCAATGATCCCAGTATATTTACTCTCCCAATGTTCCCAATGTATGAACTCTCTCCCAATTTTCCCAGAATATGACTCTCTCCTAGTTTTCCCAATGCATTTACTCTCTGCCGTCTTCCCGGTGTATTTACTGTTCCAGTGTTCCCAGTGTATGTATTCTGCTAATGTTGTGAGTCTCTCTGTGTTCCCATTGTATTTACTATCACAGTGTTCCATGTGTATTTACTCACTCCCAGTGTACCCAGTGGAATTGCTCTCCAAGTGTTCCCAGTGTATTTAATCTCCAATACTTACAGTGTATTTACTCTCCAAGTGTTCCCAATGTATTTACTCTTCCAGTATTCCCAGTGTACTTACTTTCTCCCAGTGTTCCCAGTGTATATACTCTCTCCTATTGTTCACAGTTTAATTACTCATTGTTTCCTCATATTTATACTCTCCCAATGTTCCTACTGTATATAGTCTCACAGTGTTCCCAGCATGTTTAGTCTCAGTGTTCCCAGTGTATTTTCACTCGCAGCGTTTCCAGTGTATTTACTCTACCTTTGTTCCCAGTGGATTTCCTCTCTTCCAGTGTTCCCAGTTCATTTACTCTCCTACTGTTCCCAGTGTGTTCACTCTCCCAGTGGCCCCAGTGTGTTTACTCTCTCCCAGTATTCCCTGTGTAATTGGTCTCACTGTGTGCCCAGTGTATTTGCTCTCCTAATGCTCCTAGTGTATTTACTCTCCCAGTGTTCCTAATGTATTAACTCTTACAGTCTTCCCAGTGTATTTACTCTCTCCCAGCGTTCTCAGTTTATTTACTCTCCCACTGTTCCCAGTGTATTTACTCTCCCAGTATTCACAGTGTATTTCCTCTCTCCCAGCGTTCCCAGTGTAATTGCTCTCCCGGTCTTCCCAGTGTATTTACTCTCCCAATGCTCCCAGCGTATTTACTCTCCCAGTGTTCCCAGTGTATTTCTTCTTTCCCAGGGTTTCCAGTGTATTTATTCTCCCAGTGTTCCCAGTCTATTTACTCTCCCGGTGTTCCCAGTGTATTTACTCACCCGGTGTTCCCAGTCTATTTACTCTCCCGGTGTTCCCAGTGTATTTACTCTCCCGATGTTCAGAGTGTAGTTACTCTTCCAGCGTTCCTAGTGTATTTATTCTCCGATTGTTCCAGGTCTATTTACACTCCTATTTTTCTCAGTGTATTTACTCTCCCAGTGTTCCCAGTGTATATACTCTCAAAGTGTTCCCAGCGTAATTACTCTCCCAGTGTTCCCAGTTTATTTACTCAGTGTTCCCAGTGTATTTACTCTTTCCCAATGTTCACAGTGTATGTACTTTCAAAGTGTTCCCAGCGTAATTACTCTCCCAGTTTTCCCAGCGTATTTACACTCTTAGTGTTCCCAGTTTATTTACTCTCCCACTGCTCCAGGTGTGTTTAATCTCCCAGTGTTACCAGTGTATTTACTCTCTCACATTGTCCTCAATGTAATTGACCTTACAATGTACACAGTATATTTACTGTCCCAATGCTCCCAGTGTATTTACACTCCCAGTGTTCCCAATATCTTTATTCGCCCAGTGTTCCCAGTGTATTTACTCTCTCCCAGTGTTCCCAGTTTATTTACTCTCCCAGTGTTCTCAGTGCATTTACTATCCAAGTGTTTCCAGTATATTTACTCTCCCAGTGTTCCCAGTGTCTTTATTCTCCCAGCGTTCGAGATGTATTTGCTCTGCCAGTTTTCCCAATACATTTATTCTCCCAGTTTTCCCAGTGCATTTGCTCTCTCCCATTGTGCCCTGTGTATTTACATCCCCAGTGTTCCCAGTGCAATTAAACTCCCTGTGTTCCCAGAGTAATGCATCTACCAGTGTTCCCAATGTATTTACTGTCACTGCGTTCCCAGTGTATTTACACTCCCAGTGATCTCAGTGCATGTACTCTCTCCCAGTGTTCTCAGTGTATTTACTCTCCCATTGTTCCCAATGTATTTGCTCTCTCCAACTGTTTCCAGTGTATCAACTCTCGCAGTTTTCCCAGTGTATTTGCTCTCCCTGCATTCCCAGTGTATTTACTCCCTCCCAGTATTTCCAGAGTATTTACACTCTCCCCGTGCTCCCCGAGTAATTGCTATCCGTGTTCCTAGTGTATTTACTCTCCCAGTGTTCCCAGTGTAATTACTCTCCCAGTGCTCCCGTAGTATTTACTCTCGCAGTGTTCCCAGTGTAATTACACTCCCAGTGCTCCCAGAGTATTTGGTCTCCCAGTGTTCGCAGTTTATTTTCTCTGACAGTGTTCCCAGCGTATTTACACGTTCTATGTTCCTAATGTATTTACTCTCTACCAGTGTTCCCATTGTATTTAGTCTCTCAGTGTTCCCAGTGTTCCCATTGTAGTTACTTTCTCCCAGTGTTCCCAGTGTATTTACTCTCCCTGCGTTCCCAGTGTATTTACTCTCCCAGTCTACCCAGTGTATTTGATCTCCCAGTGTCCCCAGTGTATTTACACCCTCAGTGTTCCCAGTGTATTTATGCTCAAAATATTCCCAGTGTATTTTCTCTCTCCCAGTGTATTTACTCTTCCAGCGTTCCCAGTGTGTCTCCACCTTACCAGTGATCCCATTGTATTTACTCTCCCAGTGTTCCCAGTACATTTAATCACTCGCAGTGTTTGCAGTTTATTTACTCTCCCAGTGTTCCCAATGTATTTACTCTCCCAGTGTTCCCAGTGTATTTACGCTCAAAGTGTTCCCAGTGTAATTACTGTATCCCTGTGTATTTACTCTCCCAGTTTCCCCAGTGCAATTAATTTCTCCCAATGTTCCCAATATATTTACTCTCCCAGTGTTCCCTGTGTATTTAATGTTTCAGTGTTTTCATCCTATTTACTCTTGCCATTGTTCCCAGCGTATTTACTCTCCCAGTGTTCGCAGTTTATTTTCTCTGGCAGTGTTCCCAGCGTACTTACACGTTCTATGTTCCTAATGTATTTACTCTCTACCAGTGTTCCCATTTTATTTACTCTCTCAGTGTTCCCAGTGTTCCCATTGTAGTTACTTTCTCCCAGTGTTCCCAGTATATTTACTCTCCCTGCGTTCCCAGTGTATTTACTCTCCCAGTGTACCCAGTGTATTTGATCTCCAAGTGTCCCCAGTGTATTTACTCTCACAGTGTTCACAGTGTCTTTACTGTCCCAGTGCACCCAGTCTGTTCCCAGTGTATTTACACTCTCAGTGTTCCCAGTGTATTTATGCTCATAATATTCCCAGTGTATATTCTCTCTCCCAGTGTATTTACTCTTCCAGCGTTCCCAGTGTGTTTACACCTTACCAGTGATCCCATTGTATTTACTCTCCCAGTGTGCCCAGTACATTTACTCACTCGCAGTGTTTGCAGTGTATTTACTCTCCCAGTGTTCCCAATGTATTTACGCTCAAAGTGTTCCCAGTTTAATTACCGTCTCCCAATGTTTTTACTCTCCCAGTTTCCCCAGTGCAATTAATTTCTCCCAATGTTCCCAGTGTATTTATTCTCTTCCAGTGTTCCCAGTGATTTTACTCTCCTTGTGCTCCCAGTGTATTTATTCTTCCACTGTTCCAGGTGTATTTACTCTCCGAGTATTCCCAGTATATTTGCTCTCCTGTAGACTTCCCAGTGCATTTACTCTCTGCAAGTGTTCCCAGTGTATTTACTCTCTCCGAGGGTTCCCAGTTTAATTATTCTGTATTCCTAGCGCATGTACTCTCTCCCAATGTTCCGAGTGTATTTATTCCCTAAGTGTTTCCAATGTATTTAATCTCCCTGTGTCCCAGTGTATAGCATATACCAGTATTCCCAGTATATTTACTCTCACAGTGTTCCCAGTGTATTTACCCTCACAGTGTTCCCAGTGCATTTACACTCCCAATGTTGCCAGTCTACTGGCTCTCCCAATGATTCCAGTTTATTTACTCTCCCAATGTTCCCAGTGTATTTACCCTCTCCCACTGTTCACCAGAGACTTACTCTCTCCTAGTTTTCTTAATGTATGTACTCTCCCAGTGTTCCCATTGTATTTACTCTCTCAGTGTTCCCAGTTTTCCCATTGTAGTTACTCTCTCCTAGTGTTCCCAGTGTATTTACTCTCACTGTGTTCCCAGTGTATTTACTCTCCCAGTGTACGCAGTGTATTTGATCTTCCAGTCTCCCCATTGTATTTACTCTCCCAGTGTTCCCAGTGTATTTACTGTCCCAGTGTACCCAGTCTGTTCCCAGTGTCTTTACACTCTCAGTGTTCCCAGTGTATTTATGCTCAAAATATTCCCAGTGTTATTTCTCTCTCCCAGTGTATTTACTCTTCCAGAGTTCCCAGTGTGTTTACTCTCTTTCAGTGATCCCATTGTATTTCTCTCCCAGTGTTCCCGTACATTTACTCACTCGCAGTGTTTGCAGTGTATTTACTCTCCCAGTGTTCACAATGTATTTACTCTCCCTGTGTTCCTAGTGTATTTACGCTCAAAGTGTTCCCAGTGTAATTACCGTCTCCTAATTTATTTACTCTCGCAGTTTCCCCAGTGCAATTAATTGCTCCCACTGTTCCCAATGCAATTAATTGCTCCCAGTGTTCCCAGTGTATTTACTCTCTCCCAGTGTTCCCAGTGTTTTTACTCTCCTAGTACTTCCAGTGTGTTTATTCTTCCAGTGTTCCCAGTGTATTTACTCTCCAAGTTTTGGCAGTGTATTTACTCTCCCAGTGTTATGAACATATTTACTCTTCCGTGTTCCTAGTATATTTGCTGTCTCTCAGTGTTCCCAGTGTAATTACTCTCCCAGTCGTCCCAGTGTATTTATTCTCCCAGTGTTCACAGTGTATATACTCTCTCAGTGTTCCCAGCGTATTTGCTCTCTCTCAGTGTTCCCAGTGTTTTTACTCTGCCAGTGCTCTCAGACTATTTGATCTCTCCCAGTGTATATACTCACTCAGTGATCGCAGTTTACTTACTCTCCCAGTTTTCTTAGTGTATTTACTCTCTCCCAGTGTTCCCAGTGTATTTACTCGCCCAGTGTATTTATTCTCCCAGTGTTCCCAGTGTATTTACTCTCTCAGTGTTCCCTGTGTATTCACTCTCCCAGTGTTCTCAATGTACTTAATCTCTCAAAGTATATTTATTCTCCCAGAGTTCTCCATTTTTTTACTCTCCCCGTGTTCCTCATGTATTTACTCTGCCAGTGTTCCCAGCGTATTTACTCTCCCAGTTTTGGCAGCGTATTTACTCTCCCAGTGTTATCAATATATTTACTCTCCCGTATTCCTAGTGTATTTGCTCTCTCTCAGTGTTCCCAGTGTAATTACTCTCCCAGTCTTCCCAGTGTATTTACTCTCCCAGTGTTCCCCGTTTATTTACTCTCTCCCAGTGTTCCCAGTGTATTTTCTCTCTTCCCGTGTTCCAAGTTTATTTATTATGCCAGTGTTCCCAGTGTACTTATTATCCCAGTGGTCCCAGTTTGTTTAATGTCTTAGTGTTTCCAGAATATTTACTCTCTTTCAATGTTGCCAGTGTATTTACTCTCCCAATATTCTCAGAGTTATTTACTCTACCAGTGTCCCCAGTGCATTTACTCTCCCAGTATTACCAGTGTATTTGCTCTCTCCCTGTGTCCCAATTGTACTTGATCTCATAGTGTTCCCAGTGTATTTACTCTCCCAGTTCCCAGAATATTTACTCTCTCCCAATGTTCCCAGAATTTACTCTCTCCCAGTGTTCCCAATGTAGTTACTCTCGAAGTGATCCCAATGTATTTACTCTCCCAATATTCCCAGTGTATTTACTCTCTGCCACTTTTCCCAGTTTATTTACTCTCCCAGTGATCCCAGTGTATTTACTCTCCCAGTGTTCCCAGTTTATTTACTCTCGCAGTATTCCCAGTGTATTTACTGTTCCAGTTTTTCGATCGTATTTACTCTCACAGTGTTTCCAGCGTATTTGCTTTCCCAATGTTCCCAGTGTAATTACTCTCCCAGTGTTTCCATTGTATTTACTCTCACAGTGTTCGCAGTGTATTTATTCTGGCAGTGTTCACAGCGTATTCACTCTCTCTCTGTTCCCAGTGTATTTACTCTCTCCCAGTTTTCCCAGTGTATTTACTCTCCCAGGGCTCCCAGTTTATTTACTCTCTCCCAGTGTTCTCAGTGTATTTACTCCCCCCTCCAGTGTGCACAGTGTATTTATTCTCCCAGTGTTCCCAGTGCATTTGCTCTCCCAGTGTTCACAGCGTAATTACTATCCTAGTGTTCCCAGTGTATTTACTCTCTCCCAGTGTTCCCAGTGTATTTACTCGCCCAGTGTATTTATTCTCCCAGTGTTCCCAGTGTATTTACTCTCTCGGTGTTCCCTGTGTATTCACTCTCCCAGTGTTCTCAATGTACTTAATCTCTCAAAGTATATTTATTCTCCCAGAGTTCTCCATTTTTTTACTCTCCCCGTGTCCCTCATGTATTTACTCTGCCAGTGTTCCCAGCGTATTTACTCTCCCAGTTTTGGCAGCGTATTTACTCTCCCAATGTTATCAATATATTTACTCTCCCGTGTTCCTAGTGTATTTGCTCTCTCTCAGTGTTCCCAGTGTAATTACTCTCCCAGTCTTCCCAGTGTATTTACTCTCCCAGTGTTCCCCGTTTATTTACTCTCTCCCAGTGTTCCCAGTGTATTTTCTCTCTTCCCGTGTTCCAAGTTTATTTATTATGCCAGTGTTCCCAGTGTACTTATTATCCCAGTGGTCCCAGTTTGTTTAATGTCTTAGTGTTTCCAGAGTATTTACTCTCTTTCAATGTTGCCAGTGTATTTACTCTCCCAATATTCTCAGAGTATTTACTCTCCCAGTGTCCCCAGTGCATTTACTCTCCCAGTATTACCAGTGTATTTGCTCTCTCCCTGTGTCCCAATTGTACTTGATCTCATAGTGTTCCCAGTGTATTTACTCTCCCAGTTCCCAGAATATTTACTCTCTCCCAATGTTCCCAGAATTTACTCTCTCCCAGTGTTCCCAATGTAGTTACTCTCGAAGTGATCCCAATGTATTTACTCTCCCAATATTCCCAGTGTATTTACTCTCTGCCACTTTCCCCAGTTTATTTACTCTCCCAGTGATCCCAGTGTATTTACTCTCCCAGTGTTCCCAGTTTATTTACTCTCGCAGTATTCCCAGTGTATTTACTGTTCCAGTTTTTCGATCCTATTTACTCTCACAGTGTTTCCAGCGTATTTGCTTTCCCAGTGTTCCCAGTGTAATTACTCTCCCAGTGTTTCCATTGTATTTACTCTCACAGTGTTCGCAGTGTATTTATTCTGGCAGTGTTCACAGCGTATTCACTCTCTCTCTGTTCCCAGTGTATTTACTCTCTCCCAGTTTTCCCAGTGCATTTACTCTCCCAGGGCTCCCAGTTTATTTACTCTCTCCCAGTGTTATCAGTGTATTTACTCCCCCTCCAGTGTGCACAGTGTATTTATTCTCCCAGTGTTCCCAGTGCATTTGCTCTCCCAGTGTTCACAGCGTAATTACTATCCTAGTGTTCCCAGTGTATTTACTCTCTCCCAGTGTTCCCAGTGTATTTAAACTCTCCTACTGTTCGCAGTATATTTACTCTCCCAGTGATCGCAGTGCATTTACTCTCCCAGTGTTCCCAGTCTATTTACTCTCTCCCAATGTTCCCAGTGTGTTTACTACCACAGTGTTCCCTGCGTCTTTAAAACCGTGTGTTCCCAGTGTATTTAATATACCAGTTTTCCCAGTATATCTATTCCCAAAGTGTTCCCAGTGTACTTACACTCTCGATGTTCCAAACATATTTCCTCTCTCCCAGTATTCCCAGTGTAATTACTCTCTCCCACTGTTCCAAGTGTATTTACTTTCCCAGTGATCTCAATGCATTTACTCTCCAGGTGTTCCCAGTGCATTTACTCTCCCAGTGTTCACAGCATAATTACTATCCTTGTGTTCCCAGTGTATTTCCTCTCTCCCAGTGTTCGCAGTGTAGTTATACTCCCAGGGTTCACAGTGTATTTATTCTACCCATGTTCCCAGTGTATTTACTCTCCCAGTGTTCCCAGTGTATTTAAACTCTCCTAATGTTCGCAGTATTTTTGCTCTCCCAGTGATCGCAGTGTATTTACTCTCCCAGTGTTCCCAGTCTATTTACTCTCTCCCAATGTTCCCAGTGTATATCCTCCCACAGTGTTCCCTGAGTCTTTAATCTCCGTGTGTTCCCAGTGTATTTAATATACCAGTTTCCCAGTATATCTATTCCCAAAGTGTTCCCAGTGTATTTATTCTCCCAGTGTTCCCAGTGTATATACTCTCTCAGTTTTCCCAGCGTATTTGCTCTCTCTCAGTGTTCCCAGTATAATTACTCTGCCAGTGTTCTCAGAGTATTTAATCTCTCCCAGTGTATTTACTCTCCGTGTTTCCAGTGTATATACTCCCTCAGTGATCCCGATTTACTTACTCTCCCAGTTTTCCTAGTGTATTTACTCTCTCCCAGTGTTCGCAGTGTAGTTACTCTCTCTTAGTGTTACCAGTGTATTTAATCTCTCCCAATGTCTTTACTGTTCCAGTGCTTCAATCGTATTTACTCCCCAGTGTTCTCTGCGTATTTACTTTCCCAATGTTCCCAGTGTATTTACTCTCCCAGTTTTCCCAGCGTATTGCTCTCCCAGTATCTTCAATGTATTTACTCTCTCCCAGTGTTCCCAGTGTATTTACTCTCTTCCAGTGTTCCCAGTTTATTTACTGCCCCAGTGTTCCCAATGTATTTACTCTCAATGTTCCCAGTGTATTTAATATCCCAAAGCTCCCAGTAAATTTACTCTCCCAGTGTTCCCAGTTTATTTTTCCTCTCCCAGTATTCGCAGTTTATTTACTCTCCCAATGTTCTCAGTACATTTACTCTCTCCCTGTATTCCCAGTATACTTACTCTCAAAGTGATCCAAGGGTATTTAATCTCCCACTGTTGCGAGTATATTTAGTCTCCCAGTGTTACCAGTGTATTTACTCTCCCAGTGTTCCCAGTGTATATACTCTCTCAGTGTTCCCAGTGTATTTGCTCTCTCTCAGGGTTCCCAGTGTATTTACTCTGCCAGTGTTCTCAGAGTAATTAATCTCTCCAAGTGTATTTACTATCCCTGTGTTTCCAGTGTATATACTCTCTCAGTGATCTCAGTGTACTTACTCTCCCAGTGTTCCTAGTGTATTTACTCTCCCCCAGTGTTCGCAGTGTAGTTACTGTCTCCTCGTGTTCCCAGTGCATTTAATCTCTGCCAGTGTTCCCAGTGTATTTACTCCCCCAGTTTTACAGTGTATTTATTCTCTCCCATTATTCCCAGTGTAATTGCTCTCACATTGTTCGCTGTGTATTTATTGTTGCAGTTTTCTCAGTGTATTTACTCTCCCAGTTTTCCCAGCTTATTATTCTCCCAGTATCCCCAGTGTATTCACTCACTCCCTGTGTTCCCAGTGTATTTTCTTTCTTCCCGTGTTCCCAGTGTTCCCAGTGTATTTAATATCCCAGTGTTCCCAGTTTGTTTATTGTCTAAGTGTTTCCAGAGTATTTACTCTATCTCAGTGTTGCCAGTGTATTTACTCTCCCAGTAGTCTCAGAGTATTTACTCTCCTAGTGTCCCCAGTGCATTTACTCTCCCAGTGCTCCCAGCATATTTACTCTCACCCAATGTTCCCAGTTTTTACTCTCTCCCAGTGTTTCCAGTGTATTTATTCTCGAAGTGTTCCCAGTGTATTTACTCTCCCAGTATTCCCAGTGTATTTACGCTCTGCCACTGTTCCCAGTTTATTTACTCACCCAGTGATCCCAGTGTATTTACTCTGCCAGTGATCCGAGTGTATTTACTCTGACAGTGTTCTCAGTTTATTTACTCTCACAGTGTTCACAGTGTGTTTACTCTCCCAATGTTCACAGTGTATTTACTCTGGCAGTGTTCCCAGCGTATTTACTCTCTCTGCATTCTCAGCGTATTTACACAGTCTCAGTGTTCCCCGTGAATTTACTCTCCATGTGTTCCCAGTATATTTACTCTCCCAGTGTTCCCAGTGTAGTTACACTCCCAGTGTTCCAAGAATAATCACGCTCCCAATTTCCCAATGTATTTACTCTCCCAGTTTTACCAGTGTATTTACTCTCCCAATGTTCCCAGTATATTTACTCTCTTCCAGTCTTCCCAGTTTATTTACTATCCCAGTGTACCCAGTGTATTTACTCTCCCAGGGTTCCCAGTGTATTTAATTTCCCAGTGTTCCCAGTCTGTTTACTCTCAGTGTTCCCAGAGTATTTACTTTCCGAGTATTCGCAGTGCATTTACTCTCCCAGTGTTCCCAGTGTATTTACTCCCCCAGTGTTACAGTGTATTTATTCTATCCCAGTGTTCCCAGTGTAATTGATCTCTGCATTCCCAGTGTATTTACTCTCTCCCAGTGTTCCCCATTTATTTACTCTCCCAGTGTTCTCAGTGTATTTAATCTCTCCCAGTGTATTTATTCCCCCGGAGTTCCCAGTGCATTTACTCCCTCCCAATGTTCCCACACTCACAGTGTTCCCAGAACATTTATTCTCGTAGTGTTCCCAGTGTTTTTACGTTCAAAGATCTCCCAGTGTACTTACAGTCTCCCAGTGTATTTACTCTCCCAGTTTCCCCAGTGCATTTAATCTCTCTGTATTCCCAGTGTATTTATTCTCTGTGTGTTCCCTGTGTATTTATTCTCGCAGTGTTCCCAAAGTATTTACTGTCCCAGTGTTCCCAGTGTATTTACTCACTCCCTGTGTTCCCAGTGTATTTTCTTTCTTCCCGTGTTCCCAGTTTATTTATTATCCCAGTGTTCCCAGTGCATTTAATGTCCCAGTGTTCCCAGTCTGTTTATTGTCTTAGTGTTTCCAGAGTATTTACTCTCTCTCAGTGTTGCCAGTGTATTTACTCTCCCAGTATTCTCAGAGTATTTACTCTCCCAGTGTCCCCAGTGCATTTACTCTCCCAGTGCTCCCAGCATATTTACTCTCACCCAATGTTCCCAGTTTTTACTCTCTCCCAGTGTTTCCAGTGTATTTATTCTCGAAGTGTTCCCAGTGTATTTACTCTCCCAGTATTCCCAGTGTATTTACTCTCTGCCACTGTTCCCAGTTTATTTACTCACCCAGTGATCCCAGTGTATTTACTCTGCCAGTGATCCGAGTGTATTTACTCTGACAGTGATCCGAGTGTATTTACTCTCCCAGTGTTCTCAGTTTATTTACTCTCACAGTGTTCACAGTGTGTTTACTCTCCCAATGTTCACAGTGTATTTACTCTGGCAGTGTTCCCAGCGTATTTACTCTCTCTGCATTCTCAGCGTATTTACACAGTCTCAGTGTTCCCCGTGTATTTACTCTCCATGTGTTCCCAGTATATTTACTCTCCCAGTGTTCCCAGTGTAGTTACACTCCCAGTGTTCCCAGAGTATTCACGCTCCCACTTTCCCAATGTATTTACTCTCCCAGTTTTACCAGTGTATTTACTCTCCCAGTGTTCCCAGTATATTTACTCTCTTCCAGTCTTCCCAGTGTAGTTACTATCCCAGTGTACCCAGTGTATTCACTCTCCCAGGGTTCCCAGTGTATTTAATTTCCCAGTGTTCCCAGTCTGTTTACTCTCAGTGTTCCCAGAGTATTTACTTTCCGAGTATTCCCAGTGCATTTACTCTCCCAGTGTTCCCAGTGTATTTACTCCCCCAGTGTTACAGTGTATTTATTCTGTCCCAGTGTTCCCAGTGTAATTGCTCTCTGCATTCCCAGTGTATTTACTCTCTCCCAGTGTTCCCAATTTATTTACTCTCCCGGTGTTCTCAGTGTATTTAATCTCTCCCAATATATTTATTCCCCCGGAGTTCCCAGTGCATTTACTCCCTCCCAATGTTCCCACACTCACAGTGTTCCCAGAGCATTTATTCTCGCAGTGTTCCCAGTGTTTTTACGTTCAAAGATCTCCCAGTGTACTTACAGTCTCCCAGTGTATTTACTCTCCCAGTTTCCCCAGTGCATTTAATCTCTCTGTGTTCCCAGTGTATTTATTCTCTGTGTGTGTTCCCTGTGTATTTATTCTCGCAGTGTTCCCAACGTATTTACTGTCCCAGTGTTCCCAGTGTATTTACTCTCTCCCAGTGTTAACAGCGTATTCACTGTCCCAGTGTTCGCAATATATCTACTCTGTGTTCCCAGCGCATTAACTCTCTCCCTGTGTTCCCAGTGTATTTCCTTGCCACCGTGATCCCAATGTATTTAATCTCCTTGTGTTCCCATTGTATCTAATCAACCAGTCTACTCAGTATAGTTACCCTCACAATATTCCCAATGTATTTACTCTTCCAGTGTTCCCAGTCTATTTACTCTCCCAGTGATCCCAGTGTATTTACTCTCCAGTGATCCCAGTGTATTTACTCTCCCAGTGATCCGAATGTATTTACTCTCCCAGTGTTCCCAGCTCATTACTCTCCCAGTGTTCCCAGTGTATTTACTGTTCTAGTGTTTCGATCATATTTACTCTTCCAGTGTTCCCAGCATATTTACTTTCCCAGTGTTCCCAGTTTAATTACTCTCCCAGTTTTCCCAGTGCATTTACTCTCCCAGAGGTCACAGTGTATTTACTCCGGCAGTGGTCCCAGCATATTTACTCTCTCCCAATGTAATTACACGCCCAGAGTTCCAATATATTACTCACTCCCAGTGTTCCCAGTGTATTTATTCTCACAGTGTCCCCAGTATATTTACCCTCTCAGTGTTCCCAGTGTAGTTACTCTCCCAATGTTCGCAGTGTAATTGTTCTCACAGTGTTCCCAGTGTATTTACTCTCCGTGCGTTCCCAGTGTATTTACTCTCTCAGTTTTCGCAGTGTATTGACTCTTCCAGTGTTCCCAGTGTATTTACTGTCCCAGTGTACCCAGTCTGTTCCCAGTGTATTTGCACTCTCAGTGTTACCAGTGTATTTATGCTCAAACATTCCCAGTGTATTTTCTCACTCCCAGTGTATTTACTCTTCCAGAGTTCCCAGTACATTTACCCACTCGCAGTGTTCGCAGTGTATTTACTCTCACAGTGTTCTCAATGTATTTACTCTCCCAGTTTCCCCAGTGCAATTAATTTCTCCCAATGTTCCCAATGTATTCACTCTCCCAGTGTTCCCTGTGTATTTAATGTTTCAGTGGTTTCATCGTATTTACTCTCGCCATTGTTCCTAGCGTATTTACTCTCCCAGTGTTCGCAGTTTATTTTCTCTGACAGTGTTCCCAGCGTATTTACACGTTCTATGTTCCTAATGTATTTACTCTTTACCAGTGTTCCCATTTTGTTTACTCTCTCAGTGTTCCCAGTGTTCCCATTGTAGTTACTTTCTCCCAGTGTTCCCAGTGTATTTACTCTCCCTGTATTCCCAGTTTATTTACTGTCCCAGTGCACCCAGTCTGTTCCCAGTGTATTTACACTCTCAGTGTTCCCAGTGTATTTATGCTCAAAATATTCCCAGTGCATTTTCTCTCTCCCAGTGTATTTACTCTTCCAGAGTTCCCAGTGTGTTTACTCCCTCCCAGTGATCTCATTGTATTTACTCTCCCAGTGTTCCCAGTACATTTACTCACTCGCAGTATTTCCAGTGTATTTACTCTCCCAGTGTTCCCCATGTATTTACTCTCCCAGTGTTCCCAGTGTATTTACGCTCAAAGTGTTCCCAGTGTAATTACCGTCTCCCAGTCTATTTACTCTCCCAGTTTCCCCAGTGCAATTAATTTCTCCCAATGTTCCCAGTGTATTTACTCTCTCCCAGTTTTCCCAGTGTTTTTACTCTCCTAGTGCTCCAGTGTATTTATTCTTCCAGCGTTCCAGGTGTATTTACTCTCTAAGTATTCCCAGTATATTTGCTCTCCTGCAGACTTCCCAGTGCATTTACTCTCTGCAAGTGTTCCCAGTTTATTTACTCTCTCCGAGGGTTCCCAGTTTAATTATTCTGTATTCCTAGCGCATGTACTCTCTCCCAATGTACCGAGTGTATTTATTCCCTAAGTGTTTCCAATGTATTTAATCTCCCTGTGTCCCAGTGTATATGATATACCAGTGTTCCCAGTATATTTACTCTCACAGTGTTCCCCGTGTATTTACTCGCACAGTGTTCCCAGTGCATTTACACTCCCAATGTTGCCAGTCTATTGGCTCTCCCAATGATCCCAGTTTATTTACTCTCCCAATGTTCCCAGTGTATTTACCCTCTCCCACTGTTCCCAGAGATTTACTCTCTCCTAGTTTTCTCAATGTATGTACTCTCCCAGTGTTCCCACTGTATTTACTCTCTCATTGTTCCCAGTTTTCCCATTGTAGGTACTCTCTCCTAGTGTTCCCAGTGTATTTACTCTCCCTGTGTTCCCAGGGTATTTACGCTCCCAGTGTACCCAGTGTATTTGATCTTCAAGTCTCCCCATTGTATTTACTCATCCTGCGTTCCCAGTGTATTTACTGTCCCAGTGTACCCAGTGTATTTATGCTCAAAATATTCCCAGTGTATTTTCTCACTCCCAGTGTATTTACTCTTCCAGAGTTCCCAGTGTGTTTACACCCTCCCAGTGATCACATTGTATTTACTCTCCCAGTGTTCTCAGTACATTTACTCACTCGCAGTGTTTGCAGTGTATTTACTCTCCCAGTGATCCAATTGTATTTACTCTCCCAGTGTTCCCAGTGCATTTACTCACTCGCAGTGTTTGCAGTGTATTTACTCTCCTAGTGTTCCCAATGTATTTACTCTCCCAGTGTTCCCAGTTCATTTACTCCCCTACTGTTCCCAGTGTGTTCACTCTCCCAGTGTCCCCAGTGTGTTTAATCTCCCGGTATTCCCAGTGTAATTGATCTCACTGTGTGTCCAGTGTATTTGCTCTCCTAATGCTCCCAGTGTATTTACTCACCCAGTGTTCCTAATGTATTAATTCTTCCAGTGTTCCCAGTGTATTTACTCTCTCCCAGCATTCTCAGTTTATTTACTCTCCCAATGTTCACAGTGTATTTACTCTGGCAGTGTTCCCAGCGTATTTACTCTCTCTGCATTCTCAGCGTATTTACACAGTCTCAGTGTTCCCCGTGTATTTACTCTCCATGTGTTCCCAGTATATTTACTCTCCCAGTGTTCCCAGTGTAGTTACACTCCCAGTGTTCCCAGAGTATTCACGCTCCCACTTTCCCAATGTATTTACTCTCCCAGTTTTACCAGTGTATTTACTCTCCCAGTGTTCCCAGTATATTTACTCTCTTCCAGTCTTCCCAGTTTATTTACTATCCCAGTGTACCCAGTGTATTTACTCTCCCAGGGTTCCCAGTGTATTTAATTTCCCAGTGTTCCCAGTCTGTTTACTCTCAGTGTTCCCAGAGTATTTACTTTCCGAGTATTCCCAGTGCATTTACTCTCCCAGTGTTCCCAGTGTATTTACTCCCCCAGTGTTACAGTGTATTTATTCTGTCCCAGTGTTCCCAGTGTAATTGCTCTCTGCATTCCCAGTGTATTTACTCTCTCCCAGTGTTCCCAATTTATTTACTCTCCCAGTGTTCTCAGTGTATTTAATCTCTCCCAGTGTATTTATTCCCCCGGAGTTCCCAGTGCATTTACTCCCTCCCAATGTTCCCACACTCACAGTGTTCCCAGAGCATTTATTCTCGTAGTGTTCCCAGTGTTTTTACGTTCAAAGATCTCCCAGTGTACTTACAGTCTCCCAGTGTATTTACTCTCCCAGTTTCCCCAGTGCATTTAATCTCTCTGTGTTCCCAGTGTATTTATTCTCTGTGTGTTCCCTGTGTATTTATTCTCGCAGTGTTCCCAACGTATTTACTGTCCCAGTGTTCCCAGTGTATTTACTCTCTCCCAGTGTTAACAGCGTATTCACTGTCCCAGTGTTCGCAATATATTTACTCTGTGTTTCCAGCGCATTAACTCTCTCCCTGTGTTCCCAGTTTATTTCCTTGCCACCGTGATCCCAATGTATTTAATCTCCTTGTGTTCCCATTGTATCTAATCAACCATTCTACTCAGTATAGTTACCCTCACAATATTCCCAATGTATTTACTCTTCCAGTGTTCCCAGTCTATTTACTCTCCCAGTGATCCCAGTGTATTTACTCTCCCAGTGATCCCAGTGTATTTACTCTCCCAGTGATCCGAATGTATTTACTCTCCCAGTGTTCCCAGCTCATTACTCTCCCAGTGTTCCCAGTGTATTTACTGTTCTAGTGTTTCGATCATATTTACTCTCCCAGTGTTCCCAGCATATTTACTTTCCCAGTGTTCCCAGTTTAATTACTCTCCCAGTTTTCCCAGTGCATTTACTCTCCCAGAGGTCACAGTGTATTTACTCCGGCAGTGGTCCCAGCATATTTACTTTCTCCCAATGTAATTACACGCCCAGAGTTCCAATATATTACTCACTCCCAGTGATCCCAGTGTATTTATTCTCACAGTGTCCCCAGTATATTTACCCTCTCAGTGTTCCCAGTGTAGTTACTCTCCCAATGTTCGCAGTGTAATTGTTCTCACAGTGTTCCCAGTGTATTTACTCTCCGTGCGTTCCCAGTGTATTTACTCTCTCAGTTTTCGCAGTGTATTGACTCTTCCAGTGTTCCCAGTGTATTTACTGTCCCAGTGTACCCAGTCTGTTCCCAGTGTATTTGCACTCTCAGTGTTACCAGTGTATTTATGCTCAAACATTCCCAGTGTATTTTCTCACTCCCAGTGTATTTACTCTTCCAGAGTTCCCAGTACATTTACCCACTCGCAGTGTTCGCAGTGTATTTACTCTCACAGTGTTCTCAATGTATTTACTCTCCCAGTTTCCCCAGTGCAATTAATTTCTCCCAATGTTCCCAATGTATTTACTCTCCCAGTGTTCCCTGTGTATTTAATGTTTCAGTGGTTTCATCGTATTTACTCTCGCCATTGTTCCTAGCGTATTTACTCTCCCAGTGTTCGCAGTTTATTTTCTCTGACAGTGTTCCCAGCGTATTTACACGTTCTATGTTCCTAATGTATTTACTCTTTACCAGTGTTCCCATTTTGTTTACTCTCTCAGTGTTCCCAGTGTTCCCATTGTAGTTACTTTCTCCCAGTGTTCCCAGTGTATTTATTCTCCCTGTATTCCCAGTTTATTTACTGTCCCAGTGCACCCAGTCTGTTCCCAGTGTATTTACACTCTCAGTGTTCCCAGTGTATTTATGCTCAAAATATTCCCAGTGCATTTTCTCTCTCCCAGTGTATTTACTCTTCCAGAGTTCCCAGTGTGTTTACTCCCTCCCAGTGATCTCATTGTATTTACTCTCCCAGTGTTCCCAGTACATTTACTCACTCGCAGTATTTCCAGTGTATTTACTCTCCCAGTGTTCCCCATGTATTTACTCTCCCAGTGTTCCCAGTGTATTTACGCTCAAAGTGTTCCCAGTGTAATTACCGTCTCCCAGTCTATTTACTCTCCCAGTTTCCCCAGTGCAATTAATTTCTCCCAATGTTCCCAGTGTATTTACTCTCTCCCAGTTTTCCCAGTGTTTTTACTCTCCTAGTGCTCCAGTGTATTTATTCTTCCAGCGTTCCAGGTGTATTTACTCTCTAAGTATTCCCAGTATATTTGCTCTCCTGCAGACTTCCCAGTGCATTTACTCTCTGCAAGTGTTCCCAGTTTATTTACTCTCTCCGAGGGTTCCCAGTTTAATTATTCTGTATTCCTAGCGCATGTACTCTCTCCCAATGTACCGAGTGTATTTATTCCCTAAGTGTTTCCAATGTATTTAATCTCCCTGTGTCCCAGTGTATATGATATACCAGTGTTCCCAGTATATTTACTCTCACAGTGTTCCCCGTGTATTTACTCGCACAGTGTTCCCAGTGCATTTACACTCCCAATGTTGCCAGTCTATTGGCTCTCCCAATGATCCCAGTTCATTTACTCTCCCAATGTTCCCAGTGTATTTACCCTCTCCCACTGTTCCCAGAGATTTACTCTCTCCTAGTTTTCTCAATGTATGTACTCTCCCAGTGTTCCCACTGTATTTACTCTCTCATTGTTCCCAGTTTTCCCATTGTAGGTACTCTCTCCTAGTGTTCCCAGTGTATTTACTCTCCCTGTGTTCCCAGGGTATTTACGCTCCCAGTGTACCCAGTGTATTTGATCTTCCAGTCTCCCCATTGTATTTACTCATCCTGCGTTCCCAGTGTATTTACTGTCCCAGTGTACCCAGTGTATTTATGCTCAAAATATTCCCAGTGTATTTTCTCACTCCCAGTGTATTTACTCTTCCAGAGTTCCCAGTGTGTTTACACCCTCCCAGTGATCACATTGTATTTACTCTCCCAGTGTTCTCAGTACATTTACTCACTCGCAGTGTTTGCAGTGTATTTACTCTCCCAGTGATCCAATTGTATTTACTCTCCCAGTGTTCCCAGTGCATTTACTCACTCGCAGTGTTTGCAGTGTATTTACTCTCCTAGTGTTCCCAATGTATTTACTCTCCCAGTGTTCCCAGTTCATTTACTCCCCTACTGTTCCCAGTGTGTTCACTCTCCCAGTGTCCCCAGTGTGTTTAATCTCCCGGTATTCCCAGTGTAATTGATCTCACTGTGTGTCCAGTGTATTTGCTCTCCTAATGCTCCCAGTGTATTTACTCACCCAGTGTTCCTAATGTATTAATTCTTCCAGTGTTCCCAGTGTATTTACTCTCTCCCAGCATTCTCAGTTTATTTACTCTCCCACTGTTCCCAGTGTATTTACTCTCCCTGTATTCGCAGTGTATTATCTCTCGCCCAGCGGTCCCAGTGTAATTGCTCTCCCGGTCATCCCAGTGTATTTACTCTCCCAATGCCCCCAGCGTATTTACTCTCCCAGTGTTCCCAGTGTATTTCGTCTTTCCCAGGATTTCCAGTGTATTTACTCTACCAGTGTTCCCAGTCTATTTACTCTCACGGTGATCCCAGTGTATTTACTCTCCCGATGTTCAGAATGTAGTTATGCTTCCATTGTTCCAAGTGTACTTATTCTGCGAATGTTCCAGGTCTATGTACACTCCTATTTTTCTCAGTGTATTTACTCTCCCAGTTTTCCCAGTGTATATACTCTCTCCCAGTGTTCCCAGTTTATTTACTCTGTGTTCCCAGTGTATTTACTCTTTCCCGATGTTCCTCGTGTATGTACTCTCAAAGTGTTCCCAGCGTAATTACTCTCCCAGTTTTCCCAGCGCATTTACTCTCTTAGTGTTCCCAGTTTATTTACTCTCCCACTGTTCCAGGGTGTGTTTAATCTCCCAGTGTTACCAGTGTATTTACTCTCTCACATTGTCCCCAATGTAATTGCCCTCACAGTGTGCACAGTATATTTACTGTCCCAATGCTCCCAGTGTATTTACACTCCCAGTGTTCCCAATATCTTCATTCGTCCAGTGTTCCCAGTGTATTTACTCTCTCCCAGTGTTCCCAGTTTATTTACTCTCCCAGTGTTCTCAGTGCATTTACTATCCACGTGTTTCCAGTATATTTACTCTCCCAGTGTTCCCAGTGTATTTATTCTCCCAGTGTTCGAGATGTATTTGCTCTGCTAGTTTTCCCAATACATTTATTCTCCCAGTTTTCCCAGTGCATTTGCTCTCTCCCATTGTTCCCTGTGTATTTACATCCCCAGTGTTCCCAGTGTAATTAAACTCCCTGTGTTCCCAGAGTAATGAATCTACCAGTGTTCCCAATGTATTTACTTTCACTTTGTACCCAGTGTATTTACACTCCCAGTGATCTCAGTGTATGTACTCTCTCCCAGTGTTCTCAGTGTATTTACTCTCCCATTGTTCCCCGTGTATTTGCTCTCTCCCACTGTTCCCAGTGTATTAACTCTCCCAGTGTTCCCAGAGTATTTAATCTCCCAGTGTTCCCAGTTATTTCATCTCTCAGTGTTTCCAGTGTATTTACTCTTTCTCAGTGTTCCCAGTGTATTTTTTCTCTCCCAGTGTTCCAAGTTTATTTACTATCCCAATGTTCCCAGTACATTTACTCTCTCCCTGTGTTCTCAGTATACTCGCTCTCCCAGTGATCCCAGTGTATTTACTCTCCCAGTGGTCCCAGTGTATTTACTCTCCCAGTGTTCTCAGTGCATTTACTATCCACGTGTTTCCAGTATATTTACTCTCCCAGTGTTCCCAGTGTATTTATTCTCCCAGTGTTCGAGATGTATTTGCTCTGCTAGTTTTCCCAATACATTTATCCCCCCAGTTTTCCCAGTGCATTTGCTCTCTCCCATTGTTCCCTGTGTATTTACATCCCCAGTGTTCCCAGTGTAATTAAACTCCCTGTGTTCCCAGAGTAATAAATCTACCAGTGTTCCCAATGTATTTACTTTCACTTTGTACCCAGTGTATTTACACTCCCAGTGATCTCAGTGTATGTACTCTCTCCCAGTGTTCTCAGTGTATTTACTCTCCCTTTGTTCCCAGTGTATTTGCTCTCTCCCACTGTTCCCAGTGTATTAACTCTCCAAGTGTTCCCAGAGTATTTAATCTCCCAGTGTTCCCAGTTATTTCATCTCTCAGTGTTTCCAGTGTATTTACTCTTTCTCAGTGTTCCCAGTTTATTTTTTCTCTCCCAGTGTTCCAAGTTTATTTACTATCCCAATGTTCCCAGTACATTTACTCTCTCCCTGTGTTCTCAGTATACTCGCTCTCCCAGTGATCCCAGTGTATTTACTCTCCCAGTGTTCCCAGTGTTTATACTCTCTCCCAGTGTTCCCAGTGTATTTACTCTCCCAGTGGTCCCAGTGTATTTATTGCCACAGTGTCCCCAGTTCATTTAATCTCCCAGTGTTTCCAGCGTATTATTCTCCCAGTATCCTCAGTGTATTTACTCTCTACCAGTGTTCCCTCTATATTTATTCTCTTCCAGTGTTCCCAGTTAATTTACTATCCAAGTTTTCCCAATGTATTTTATCTCAAAGTGTTCCCAGTGTATTTAATCTCCCATTGTTCCCAGTGTGCTTACTCTCACAGCGTTTCGGTGTATGTATTCTCTCTTAGAGTTCCCAGCGTATTTACTCTCCCAGTGTTCCCAGTGTATTTAATCGCCCGAAACTCCCAGTGTATTTTTTCTCCCAGTACTCCCAGTATATTTATTGTCACAGTGTCCCCAGTTTATTTAATCTCCCAGTGTTCCCAGCGTATTACTCTCCCAGTATCCTCAGTGTATTTACTCACTACCAGTGTTCCCTCTGCATTTACTCTCAAAGCGTTCCCAGTGTATTTAATCTCCCAGTGTTCCCGGTGAGTTTACTCTCACAGTGTTCCCAGTGTATTTACTCTCTTCAAGTGATCCCAGTATATTCACTCTCCCAGAGATCCCAATGTATTTAATCGTCCAGTGTTCCCAGTGTATTTAGTCTCGCAGTGTACACCAGTGTATTTACACTCACAGTGTTCCCAGTACATGTGCTCTCTCCCTGTATTCCCAGTGTATATATTTTCTCGGTGATCCCAGTGTACTTACTCTCCCAGTGTATTTACTCTCTCCCAGTGTTCGAAGTGTAATTACTCTCTCCTAGTGCCCCTAGTGTATTTAATCTCTCCCACTGCTCCGAGTGTATTTACTGTTCCAGTGTTTCCATCGTATTTACTCTCCCAGTGTTCCCACCGTATTTACTTTCCCAATGTTCCTAGTGTATTGACTCTCCCAGTGTTCAAAGTGTATTTACTCTCCCAGTGTTCGCAGTGTATTTAGTCTGGCAGTGTTCCCCGTGTATTTACTCTCTCTGGATTCCCAGTGTATTTACTCACTCCCAGTATTTCCAGAGTATTTACACTCTCCCAGTGCTCCCCGTGTAATTGCTCTCCGTGTTCCTCGTGTATTTACTCTACCTGTGCTCCCGGAGTATTTACACTCCCAGTGTTCCCAGTGTATATACTCTCTCCCAGTGTTACCAGTTTATTTACTCTGTTTTCCAGCGTATTTACGCTCACACAATGTCCCGAGTGTACATACCCTTACAGTGTTCCCGGCATATTTACTCTCCCAATGTACCCAGCGTATTTACTCTCCCAGTGTTCACATTGTATTTGCTCTCCGAGTGTTCCCAGTGGATTATCTCTCTCCCAGTGTTCCCAGTTTATTTACTCTCCCACGGTTCCCAGTATCTTTACACTCCCAGTGTTCCCAGTGTATATACTCTCTCCCAGTGTTCCCAGTTTTGTTTACTCTGTTTTCCAGCGTATTTATTCTCTCACAATGTCCCGAGTGTACATACCCTTACAGTGTTCCCAGCATATTTACTCTCCCAATGTACCCAGCGTATTTCCTCTCCCAGTGTTCACATTGAATTTACTCTCCGAGTGTTCCCAGTAGATTTCCTCTCTCCCAGTGTTCCCAGTTTATTTAATCTCCCACGGTTCCCAGTGTCTTTACTCTCCCAGTGTTCCCAGTGTATTTACTCTCTCGCAGTGCTCCCAGTGTAATTGCTCTCACAGTGTGCCCAGTGTATTTACTCTCCCAATGCGCCCAGTGTATATACTCTCCCAGTGTTCCCAATGTATTTACTCTTCCATGTTCCCAGTTTATGTACTCTCCCAGTGCTCCCAGTGTATTTACTCTTTCCCACTGTTCCCAGTGTATTTACTCTCCCAGTGTTCCCAATGTATTTACTGTCCCAGTGTTCCCAGTGTATTTACTCTCTCCCACTGTTGCCAGTCTATTTGCCCTCCCAATGATCCCAGTGTCTTTACTGTCCCAGTGTTCCCAGTGTAATTGCTATTACAGTTAGCAATGTATTTACTCTTGCAGTGCTCCCAGTGTATTTAGTCTCCCAGTGTTCCCAATGTATTTACTCTTTCAGTATTCCCAGTATATTTATTCTCCCAGTCTTCCCAGTGTATTTACATTCTCGAGGTGTTCCCAGAGTATTTACTCTCTCCCAGTGTTCCCAATGTATTTACCCTGCGTTCCCATCGTATTTACTCTCTCCCAATATTCCCTTGTGTATGTATTCCCCAGTGTTCCCAGTGTATTTGCTCTCTCCCACTGTTTCCAGTATATTAACTCACGCAGTGTTCCCAGTGCATTTGCTCTCTCTGCATTCCCAGTGTATTTACTCCCTCCCAGTATTTCCAGAGTATTTGCACTCTCCCCGTGCTCCCCGTGTAATTGCTCTCCGTGTTCCTAGTGTATTTACTCTCCCAGTGCTCCCGGAGTATTTACTCTCGCAGTGTTCCCAGTGTAATTACACTCCCAATGCTCCCAGAGTATTTACTCTCCCAGTGTTCGCAGTTTATTTTCTCTGACAGTGTTCCCAGCGTATTTACACGTTCTATGTTCCTAATGTATTTACTCTCTACCAGTGTTCCCATTGTATTTAATCTCTCAGTGTTCCCAGTATTCCCATTGTAGTTACTTTCTCCCAGTGTTCCCAGTGTATTTACTCTCACTGCGTTCCCAGTGTATTTATTCTCCCAGTGTACCCAGTGTATTTGACCTCCCAGTCTCCCCAGTATATTTACTCTCCCAGTGTTCCCACTGTATTTACTGCCCAAGTGTACCCAGTCTGTTCCCAGTGTATTTACCCTCTCAGTGTTCCCAGTGTATTTATGCTCAAAATATTCATAGTGTATTTTCTCTCTCCCAGTATATTTACTCTTCCAGAGTTCCCAGTGTGTTTACACCCTACTAGTGTTCCCATTGTATTTACTCTCCCAGTGTTCACAGTGCAATTACTAACTCGCAGTGTTTGCAGTTTATTTACTCTCCCAGTGTTCCCATGTATTTACTCTCCCAGTGTTCTCAGTGTATTTACGCTCAAAGTGTTCCCAGTGTAATTACTGTCTTCCTGTGTATTTACTCTCCCAGTTTCCCCAGTGCAATTAATTTCTCCCAATGTTCCCAGTGTATTTACTCTCCGAGTGTTCCCTGTGTATTTAATGTTTCAGTGTTTTCATCGTATTTACTCTTGCCATTGTTCCTAGCGTATTTACTCTGCCAGTGTTCGCAATTTATATTCTCTGGCAGTGTTCCCAGTGTATTTACACGTTCTATATTCCAAATGTATTTACTCTCTACCAGTGTTCCCATTTTATTTACTCTCTCAGTGTTCCCATTGTAGTTACTTTCTCCCAGTGTTCCCAGTGTATTTACTCTCCCTGCGTTCCCAGTGTATTTACTCTCCCAGTGTACCCGTGTACTTGATCTCCCAGTGTCCCCAGTGTGTTTACTCTCCCAGTGTTGAAGTGTCTTCACTGTCCCAGTGCACCCAGTCTGTTCCCAGTGTATTTACACTCTCAGTGTTCCCAGTGTATTTATGCTCAAAATATTCCCAGTGTATTTTCTCTCTCCAAGTGTATTTACTCTTCCAGAGTTCCCAGTGTGTTTACTCCCTCCCAGTGATTCCATTGTATTCACTCTCCCTGTGTTCCCAGTACATTTACTCACTCGCAGTGTTTGCAGTGTCTTTACTCTCCCAGTGCTCCCAATGTATTTACTCTCCCAGTGTTCCCAGTGTATTTACGTTCAAACTGTTCCCAGTATAATTACCGTCTCCCAGTGTATTTACTCTCCCAGTTTCCCCAGTGCAATTAATTTCTCCCAATGTTCCCAGTGTATTTATTCTCTCCCAGTGTTCCCAGTGATTTTACTCTCCTTGTGCTCCTAGTGTATTTATTCTTCCAGTGTTCCAGGTGTATTTACTCTCCGAGTATTCCCAGTATATTTGCTCTCCTGTAGACTTCCCAGTGCATTTACTCTCTGCAAGTGTTCCCAGTGTATTTACTCTCTCCGAGGGTTCGCAGTTTAATTATTCTGTATTCCTAGCGCATGTACTCTCTCCCAATGTTCCGAGTGTATTTATTCCCTAAGTGTTTCCAATGTATTTAATCTCCATGTGTCCCAGTGTATGTCATATACCAGTATTCCCAGTATATTTACTCTCACAGTGTTCCCAGTGTATTTACTCTCACAGTGTTCCCAGTGCATTTACACTCCCAATGTTGCCAGTCTATTGGCTCTCCCAATGATCCCAGTTTATTTACTCTCCCAATGTTCCCAGTGTATTTACACTCTCCCACTGTTCCCAGAGATTTACTCTCTCCTAGTTTTCTTAATGTATGTACTCTCCCAGTGTTCCCATTGTATTTACTCTCTCAGTGTTCCCAGTTTTCCCATTGTAGTTACTCTCTCCTAGTGTTCCCAGTGTATTTACTCTCCCTGTGTTCCCAGTGTATTTACTCTCCCAGTGTACCCAGTGTATTTGATCTTCCAGTCTCCCCATTGTATTTACTTATCCTGTGTTCCCAGTGTATTTACTGTCCCAGTGTACCCAGTCTGTTCCCAGTGTCTTTACACTCTCAGTGTTCCCAGTGTATTTATGCTGAAAATATTCCCAGTGTATTTTCCCTCTCCCAGTGTATTTACTCTTCCAGAGTTCCCAGTGTGTGTACTCCCTCCCAGTGATCCCATTGTATTTACTCTCCCAGTGTTCCCAGTACATTTACTCACTCGCAGTGTTTGCAGTGTATTTACTCTCCCAGTGTTCCCAATGTATTTACTCTCCCAGTGTTCCCAGTGTATTTACGCTCAAAGTGTTCCCAGTGTAATTACCTTCTCCCAGTTTATTTACTCTCCCAGTTTCCCCAGTGCAATTAATTGCTCCCAGTGTTCCCAGTGTATTTACTCTCTCCCAGTGTATTTACTCTCTCCCAGTGTTCCCAGTGTTTTTACTCTCCTAGTGCTCCCAGTGTATTTATTCTTCCCGTGTTCCAGGTGTATTTACTCTCCAAGTTTTGGCAGTGTATTTACTCTCCCAGTGTTATCAATATATTTACTCTCCGTGTACCTAGTATATTTTCTCTCTCAGTGTTCCCAGTGTAATTACTCTACCAGTCTTCCCAGTGTATTTATTCTCCCAGTGTTCACAGTGTATATACTCTCTCAGTGTTCCCAGCGTATTTGATCTCTCTCAGTGTTCCCAGTGTATTTACTCTGCCAGTGCTCTCAGAGTATTTGATCTCTCCCAGTGTATACTCTCACTCGGTGATCCCAGTTTACTTACTCTCCCAGTTTTCCTCGTGTATTTACTCTCTCCCAGTGTTCCCAGTGTATTTACTCGCCCAGTGTACTTATTCTCCCAGTGTTCCCAGTGTATTTACTCTCTCACTGTTCCCTGTGTATTCACTCTCCCAGTGTTCTCAGTGTACTTAATCTCTCAAAGTATATTTATTCTCCCAGAGTTCCCAATGCACATACTCCATCCCAGTGTTCCAAGTGCATTTACTCTCTCCCAGTGTACGGAATGTATTTACTTTCCCAGTATTCCGGGTGTATTTACTTTCGCAGTATTGCGAGTGTATTTACTCTCTCTCAGTGTTCCCTGTGCATAACCTCTCCCAGTGTTCTCCATTTTTTTTACTCTCCCCGTGTTCCTCATGTATTTACTCTGCCAGTGTTCCCAGCGTATTTACTCTCCCAGTTTTGGCAGCGTATTTACTCTCCCAGTGTTATCAATATATTTACTCTCCCGTGTTCCGAGTGTATTTGCTCTCTCTCAGTGTTCCGAGTGTAATTACGCTCCCAGTCTTTCCAGTGTATTTATTCTCCCAGTGTTCCCAGTGTATATACTCTCCCAGTGTTCCCGTGTATTTACTCTCCCAGTGTTCCCCGTTTATTTACTCTCTCCCAGTGTATTTACTCCCTCCAGTGTGCCCAGTGTATTTATTCACCCAGTGCTCCCAGTGCATTTACTCTGCCAGTGTTCCCAGTGTATTTTCTCTCTCCCTGTGTCCCAATTGTACTTGATCTCATAGTCTTCCCAGTGTATTTACTCTCCCAGTTCCCAGCATATTTACTCTCTCCCAATGTTCCCAGAATTTACTCTCTCCCAGTGTTCCCAATGTATTTACTCTCGAACTGTTCCCAGTGTATTTTCTCTCCCAGTATTCCCAGTGCATTTACTCTCTGCCACTTTTCCCAGTTTATTTACTCTCCCAGTGATCCCAGTGTATTTATTCTCCCAGTGTTCCCAGTTTATTTACTATCACAGTATTCCCAGTGTATTTACTGTTCCAGTTTTTCGATCCTATTTACTCTCACAGTGTTTCCAGCGTATTTGCTTTCCCAGTGTTCCCAGTGTAATTACTCTCCCAGTGTTTCCATTGTATTTACTCTCACAGTGTTCGCAGTGTATTAATTCTGGCAGTGTTCACAGCTTATTCACTCTCTCTCTGTCCCCAGTGTATTTACTCTCTCCCAGTTTTCCCAGTGTATTTACTCTCCCAGGCTTCCCAGTTTATTTACTCTCTCCCAGTGTTCCCAGTGTGTTTATTCCCCTCCAGTGTGCTCAGTGTATTTATTCTCCCAGTGTTCCCAGTGCATTTACTCTCCTAGTGTTCACAGCGTAATTACTATCCTAGTGTTCCCAGTGTATTTACTCTCTCCCAGTGTTCCCAGGGTATTTAAACTCTCCTACTGTTCGCAGTATATTTACTCTCCCAGTGATCGCAGTGCATTTACTCTCCCAGTGTTCCCAGTCTATTTATTCTCTCCCAATGTTCCCAGTGTGTTTACTCCCACAGTGTTCCCTGCGTCTTTAAAACCGTGTGTTCCAAGTGTATTTACTATACCAGTTTGCCCAGTATATCTATTCCCAAAGTGTTCCCAGTGTACTTACACTCCCAGTGTTCCAAGCATATTTCCTCTCTCCCATTATTCCCAGTGTAATTACTCTCTCCCACTGTTCCAAGGGTATTTACTCTCCCAGTGATCTCAATGCATTTACTCTCCAGGTGTTCCCAGTGTATTTGCTCTCAGTGTTCCCAATGCATTTACTCACCCAGTGTTCACAGTGTAATTACTATCCTTGTGTTCCCAGCGTATATACTCAATCAGTGTTCCCAGCGTATTTGATCTCTCTCAGTGTTCCCAGTGTATTTACTCTGCCAGTGCTCTCAGAGTATTTGATCTCTCCCAGTGTATATACTCACTCAGTGATCCCAGTTTACTTACTCTCCCAGTTTTCCTCGTATATTTACTCTCTCCCAGTGTTCCCAGTGTATTTACTCGCCCAGTGTATTTATTCTCCCAGTGTTCCCAGTGTATTTACTCTCTCAGTGTTCCCTGTGTATTCACTCTCCCAGTGTTCTCAGTGTACTTAATCTCTCAAAGTATATTTATTCTCCCAGAGTTCCCAATGCACTTACTCCATCCCAGTGTTCCAAGTGTATTTACTCTCTCCCAGTGTACGCAATGTATTTACTTTCGCAGTGTTCCGGGTGTATTTACTCTCGCAGTATTGCGAGTGCATTTACTCTCTCTCAGTGTTCCCTCTGCATAACCTCTCCCAGTGTTCTCCATTTTTTTTACTCTCCCCGTGTTCCTCATGTATTTACTCTGCCAGTGTTCCCAGCGTATTTACTCTCCCAGTTTTGGCAGCGTATTTACTCTCCCAGTGTTATCAATATATTTACTCTCCCGTGTTCCTAGTGTATTTGCTCTCTCTCAGTGTTCCCAGTGTAATTACTCTCCCAGTCTTTCCAGTGTATTTATTCTCCCAGTGTTCCCAGTGTATATACCCTCCCAGTGTTCCCCGTGTCTTTAATCTCCCAGTTTTCCCCGTTTATTTACTCTCTCCCAGTGTATTTACTCCCTCCAGTGTGCCCAGTGTATTTATTCTCCCAGTGTTCCCAGTGTATATATTCTCTCACTGGTTCGCAGCGTATTTGCTCTCTCTCAGTGTTCCCAGTATATTTACTCTGCCAGTGTTCTCAGAGTATTTAATCTCTCCCAGTGTATTTACTCTCCGTGTTTCCAGTGTATATACACCCTCAGTGATCCCAGTTTACTTACTCTCCCAGTTTTCCTAGTGTATTTACTGTCTCCCAGTGTTCGCAGTGTAGTTACTCTCTCTTAGTGTTACCAGTGTATTTAATCTCTCCCAATGTATTTACTTTTCCAGTGCTTCCATCGTATTTACTCCCCCAGTGTCCCCTGCGTATTTACTTTACCAATGTTCCCAGTGTATTTACTCTCCCAGTGTTCCCACCGTATTGCTCTCCCAGTATCCTCAATGTATTTACTCTCTCCCAGTGTTCCCAGTGTATTTACTCTCTTCCAGTGTTCCCAGTTTATTTACTACCCCAGTGTTCCCAATGTATTTACTCTCAGTGTTCCCAGTGTATTTAATCTCCCAAAGCTCCCAGTAAATTTACTCTCCCAGTGTTCCCAGTGTATTTTTCCTCTCCCATTGTTCGCAGTTTATTTACTCTCCCAATGTTCTCAGTACATTTACTCTCTCCCTGTATTCCCAGTATACTTACTCTCCCAGTGATCCAAGGGTATTTAATCTCCCACTGTTGCGAGTGTATTTACTCTCCCAGTGTTACCAGTTTATTTACTTCCCTAGTGTAACCAGTGTATATACTCTCTCAGTGTTCCCAGTGTATTTGCTCTCTCTCAGGGTTCCCAGTGTATTTACTCTGCCAGTGTTCTCAGAGTATTTAATCTCTCCAAGTGTATTTACTCTCCCTGTGTTTCCAGTGTATATACTCTTTAGTGATCTCAGTGAACTTACTCTCCCAGTGTTCCCAGTGTATTTACTCTCCCCAAGTGTTCGCAGTGTAGTTACTGTCTCCTCGTGTTCCCAGTGCATTTAATCTCTGCCAGTGTTCCCAGTGTATTTACTCCCCCAGTTTTACAGTGTATTTATTCTCTCCCAGTATTCCCAGTGTAATTGCTCTCACATTGTTCGCAGTGTATTTATTGTTGCAGTGTTCTCAGTGTATTTACTCTCCCAGTTTCCCCAGCATATTATTCTCCCAATATCCCCAGTGTATTTACTCTCTGCCAGTGTTCCCAGTTTATTTTCTTTCTTCCCGTGTTCCCAGTTTATTTATTATCCCAGTGTTCCCAGTGTATTTAATGTCCCAGTGTTCCCAGTGTGTTTACTGTCTTAGTGTTTCCAGAGTATTTTCTCTCTCTCAGTGTTGCCAGTGTATTTACTCTCCCAGTATTCTCAGAGTATTTACTCTCCCAGTGTCCCCAGTGCATTTACTCTCCCAGTGTTACCAGTGTATTTACTCTCTCCCTGTGTCCCAATGGTACTTGATCTCATAGTGTTACCAGTGTATTTATTCTCCCAGTGTTTCCAGCATATTTACTCTCACCCAATGTTCCCAGTTTTTACTCTCTCCCAGTGTTTCCGGTGTATTTATTCTCGAAGTGTTCCCGTGTATTTACTCTCCCACTATTCCCAGTGTATTTACTCTCTGCCACTGTTCCCAGTTTATTTACTCTCCCAGTGATCCCAGTGTATTTACTCTCCCAGTGATCCGAGTGTATTTACTCTGCCAGTGATCCGAATTTAGTTACTCTCCAAGTGTTCTCAGTTTATTTACTCTCACAGTGTTCACAGTGTATTTACTCTGGCAGTGTTCTCAGCGTATTTACTCTCTCTGCATTCTCAGCGTATTTACTCAGTCCCAGTGTTCCCCGTGTATTTACGCTCCATGTGTTCCCAGTGTATTTACTCTCCCAGTGTTCCCAGTATATTTACTCTCTTCCAGAGTTCCCAGTTTATTTACTATCCCAGTGTACCCAGTGCATTTACTCTCCCAGGGTTCCCAGTGTATTTAATTTCCCAGTGTTCCCAGTCTGTTTACTCTCAGTGTTCCCAGAGTATTTACTTTCCGAGTGTTCACAGTGCATTTACTCTCCCAGTGTTCCCAGTGTATTTAATCTCTCAAAGTATAATTATTTTCCCAGAGTTCCCAATGCACATACACTCGCAGTATTGCGAGTGTATTTACTCTCTCCCAGTGTTCCCCATGTATTTACTCTCCCTGTGTTCCTCGTGTATTTACTGTCCCAGTGTCCCCAGTGTATTTACTCCGCCAGTGTTACAGTGTATTTATTCTCTCACAGTGTTCCCAGTGTAATTGCTCTCGCAGTGTCCCCAGTGTATTAACTCTCCCAGTGGTCCCAGTGTGTTTACTCTGGCAGTGATCCCAGCCTAGTTACTCTCTGCATTTCCAGCGTATTTACTCCCTCACAGTGTTTCCAGTGTATTTACTCTCTCCCAGTGTTCCCAATGTATTTACTCTCCCAGTGTTCTCAGTGTATTTCATCTCTCCCAGTGTATTTATTCCCCCGGAGTTCCCAGTGCATTTACTCCCTCCCAATATTCCCACACTCACAGTGTTCCCAGAACATTTATTCTCGCAGTGTTCCCAGTGTTTTTACGTTCAAATATCTCCCAGTGTACTTACTGTCTCCCAGTGTATTTACTCTCCCATTTTCCCCAGTGCATTTAATCTCTCTGTGTTCCCAGTGTATTTACTCTCCCTGTGTTCCCTGTGTATTTATTCCCGCAGTGTTCCCAACGTACTTACTGTCCCAGTGTTCCCAGTGTATTTACTCTCTCCCAGTGTTAACAGCGTATTCACTGTCCCAGTGTTCGCAATATATTTACTCTGTGTTCCCAGCGTATTAACTCTCTCCCTGTGTTCCCAGTGTATTTCCTTGCCACCGTGATCCCAGTGTATTTAATCTCCTTGTGTTCCCAGTGTATTTAATCTACCAGTCTTCCCAGTATAGTTACTCTCACAATGTATTTACTGTCCCAGTGTTCCCAGTGTATTTACTCTCTCCCAGTGTTAACAGCGTATTCACTGTCCCAGTGTTCGCAATATATTTACTCTGTGTTCCCAGCGTATTAACTCTCTCCCTGTGTTCCCAGTGTATTTCCTTGCCACCGTGATCCCAGTGTATTTAATCGCCTTGTGTTCCCAGTGTATTTACTTTCCCAGTGTTCCCAGTTTAATTACTCTCCCAGTTTTCCCAGTGTATTTACTCTCCCAGAGTTCACAGTTTATTTACTCCGGCAGTGGTCCCAGCATATTTACTCTCTCCCAATGTAATTACACTCCCAGAGTTCCAATATATTACTCACTCCCAGTGTTCCCAGTGTATTTATTCTCACAGTGTCCCCAGTAGAATTACCCTCTCAGTGTTCCCAGTGTAGTTACTCTCCCAATGTTCGCAGTGTAATTGTTCTCCCAGTGTTCCCAGTGTATTTACTCTCCGTGCGTTCCCAGTGTATTTACTCTCCCAGTGCACCCAGTGTATTTGATCTCCCATTGTCCCCAGTGTATTTACTCTCCCAGTATTCCCAGTGTATTTACTGTCCCAGTGTACCCAGTCTGTTCCCAGTGTATTTGCACTCTCAGTGTTACCAGTGTATTTATGCTCAAAATATTCGCATTGTATTTTCTCACTCCCAGTATATTTAGTCTTCCAGAGTTCCCAGTGTGTTTACACCCTCCCAGTGATCCCATTGTATTTACTCTCCCAGTGTTCCCAGTACATTTACTCACTCCCAGTGTTTGCAGTGTATTTACTCTCACAGTGTTCCCAATGTATTTACTCTCCCAGTTTCCCCAGTGCAATTAATTTCTCCCAATGTTCCCAGTGTATTTACTCTCCCAGTGTTCCCTGTGTATTTAATGTTTCAGTGTTTTCATCGCATTTACTCTCGCCATTGTTCCCAGCGTATTTACTCTCCCAGTGTTCGCAGTTTATTTTCTCTGGCAGTGTTCCCAGCGTATTTACAAGTTCTATGTTCCTAATGTATTTACTCTCTACCAGTGTTCCCATTTTATTTACTCACTCATTGTTCCCAGTGTTCCCATTGTAGTTACTTTCTCCCAGTGTATTTACTCTCTGTGCATTCCCAGTGTATTTACTCTCCCAGTGCATCCAGTGTATTTGATCTCCCATTGTCCCCAGTGTATTTAGTCGCCCAGTGTTCCCAGTGTATTTACTGTCCCAGTGCACCCAGTCTGTTCCCAGTGTATTTACACTCTCAGTGTTCCCAGTGTATTTATTCTCAAAATATTCCCAGTGCATTTTCTCTCTCCCAGTGTTCTTAGTTTATTTACTCTCACAGTGTTCACAGTGTGTTTACTCTCCCAATGTTCACAGTATATTTACTCTCTTCCAGTGTTCCCAGTTTATTTACTATCCCAGTGTACCCAGTGTGTTTACTCTCCCAGGGTTCCCAGTGTAATTAATTTCCAAGTGTTCCCAGTCTGTTTACTCTCAGTGTTCCCAGAGTATTTACTTTCCGAGTGTTCCCAGTGCATTTACTCTCCCAGTGTTCCCAGTGTATTTACTGTCCCAGTGTACCCAGTCTGTTCCCAGTGTATTTGCACTCTCAGTGTTACCAGTGTATTTATGCTCAAATATTCCCAGTGTATTTTCTCACTCCCAGTGTATTTACTCTTCCAGAGTTCCCAGTACATTTACCCACTCGCAGTGTTCGCAGTGTATTTACTCTCACAGTGTTCTCAATGTATTTACTCTCCCAGTTTCCCCAGTGCAATTAATTTCTCCCAGTGTTCCCCATGTATTTACTTCCCCAGTGTTACAGTGTATTTATTCTCTCCCAGTTTTCGCAGTGTAATTGCTCTCACAGTGTCCCAAGTGTATTAACTCTCCCAGTGGTCCCAGTGTGTTTACTCTGGCAGTGATCCCAGCCTATTTACTCTCTGCATTCCCAGTGTATTTACTCCCTCACAGTGTTTCCAGTGTATTTACTCTCTCCCAGTGTTCCCCATGTATTTACTCTCCCTGTGTTCCTCGTGTATTTACTGTCCCAGTGTTCTCAGTGTATTTCATCTCTCCCAGTGTATTTATTCACCCGGAGTTCCCAGTGCATTTACTCCCTACCAATATTCCCACACTCACAGTGTTCCCAGTGCATTTACTCACTCGCAGTGTTTGCAGTGTATTTACTCTCCCAGTGTTCCCCATGCATTTACTCTCCCAGTGTTCCCAGTGTATTTACGCTCAAAGTGTTCCCAGTGTAATTACCGTCTCCCAGTGTATTTACTCTCCCAGTTTCCCCAGTGCAATTAATTGCTCCCAATGTTCCCAGTGTAGTTACTCTCTCCCAGTGTTCCCAGTGTTTTTACTCTCCTAGTGCTCCCAGTGTATTTATTCTTCCAGCGTTCCAGCTGTATTTACTCTCTGAGTATTCCCAGTATATTTGCTCTCCTGCAGACTTCCCAGTGCATTTACTCTCTGCAAGTGTTCCCAGTGTATTTACTCTCTCCGAGAGTTCCCAGTTTAATTATTCTGTATTCCTAGCGCATGTACTCTCTCCCAATGTTCAGAGTGTATTTATTCCCTAATTGTTTCCTATGTGTTTAATCTCCCTGTGTCCCAGTGTATATGATATACCAGTGTTCCCAGTATATTTACTCTCACAGTGTTCCCCGTGTATTTACTCTCACAGTGTTCCCAGTGCAGTTACACTCCCAATGTTGCCAGTCTATTGGCTCTCCCAATGATTCCAGTTTATTTACTCTCCCAATGTTCCCAGTGTATTTACCCTCTCCCACTGTTCCCAGAGAATTACTCTCTCTTTGTTTTCTCAATGTATGTACTCTCCCAGTGTTCCCACTGTATTTACTCTCTCAGTGTTCCCAGTTTTCCCATTGTAGTTACTCTCTCCTAGTGTTCCCAGTGTATTTACTCATCCTGTGTTCCCAGTGTATTTATGCTCAAAATATTCCCAGTGTATTTTCTCACTCCCAGTGTATTTACTCTTCCAGAGTTCCCAGTGTGTTTACACCCTCCCAGTGATCCCATTGTATTTACTCTCCCAGTGTTCCCAATGTATTTACTCTCCCAGTGTTCCCAGTTCATTTACTCCCCTACTGTTCCCAGTGTGTTCACTCTCCCAGTGTCCCCAGTGTGTTTACTCTCTCCCAGTATTCCCTGTGTAATTGGTCTCACTGTGTGCCTAGTCTATTTGCTCTCCTAATGCTCCCAGTGTATTTACTCTCCCAGTGTTCCTAATGTATTAACTCTTACAGTGTTACCAGTCTATTTACTCTCTCCCAGCGTTCTCAGTTTATTTACTCTACCACTGTTCCCATTGTATTTACTCTCCCTGTATTCGCAGTGTGTTTCCTCTTTCCCAGCGGTCCCAGTGTAATTGCTCTCCCGGTCTTCCCAGTGTATTTACTCTCCCAATGCTCCTAGCGTATTTACTCTCCCAGTGTTCCCAGTGCATTTCTTCTTTCCCAGGGTTTCCAGTGTATTTACTCTCCCAGTGTTCCCAGTCTATTTACTGTCCCGGTGTTCCCAGTGTATTTAATCTCCCGGTGTTCAGAGTGTAGTTACTCTTCCAGTGTTGCTAGTGTATTTATTCTCCGAATGTTCCAGGTCTATCTACACTCCTATTTTTCTCAGTGTATTTACTCTCCCAGTATTCCCAGTGTATATACTCTCTCCCAGTGTTCCCAGTTTTTTTTCTCTGTGTTCCCAGTGTATTTACTCTTTCCCAATGTTCCTAGTGTATGTACTCTCAAAGTGTTGCCAGCGTAATTACTCTTCCAGTTTTCCCAGCGTATTTACTCTCTTAGTGTTCCCAGTTTATTTACTCTCCCACTGTTCCAGGTGTGTTTAATCTCCCAGTGTTACCAGTGTATTTACTCTCTCACATTGTCCCCAATGTAATTGCCCTCACAGTGTGCACAGTATATTTACTGTCCCAATGCTCCCAGTGTATTTACACTCCCAGTGTTCCCAATATCTTTATTCGTCTAGTGTTCCCAGTGTATTTACTCTCTCCCAGTGTTCCCAGTTTATTTACTCTCCCAGTGTTCTCAGTGCATTTACTATCCAAGTATTTCCAGTATATTTACTCTTCCAGTGTTCCCAGTGTATTTATTCTCCCAGTGTTCGAGATTTATTTGCTCTGCTAGCTTTCCCAATACATTTATTCTCCCAGTTTTCCCAGTGCATTTGCTCTCTCCCATTGTTCCCTGTGTAATTACTTCCCCAGTGTTCCCAGTGTAATTAAACGCCCTGTGTTCCCAGAGTAATGCATCTACCAGTGTTCCCAATGTATTTACTTTCACTTTGTACCCAGTGTATTTACACTCCCAGTGATCTCAGTGTATGTACTCTCTCCCAGTGCTCTCAGTGTATTTACTCTCCCATTGTTCCCAGTGTATTTGCTCTCTCCCACTGTTCCCAGTGTATTAACTCTCGCAGTGTTCCCAGTGTATTTAGTCTCCCAGTGATCCCAGAGTATTTAATCTCCCAGTGTTCCCAGTTATTTCATCTCTCAGTGTTTGCAGTGTATTTACTCTTTCTCAGTATTCGCAGTGTATTTACTCTTTCTCAGTATTCCCAGTGTATTTACTCTGCAAGTGTTCTCAGTGGATTTACTCCCCCAGTGCTCCAAGAGTATTTACTGTCTCCTAGTTTCCCAGTGTATTTACTCTCCCAGTGTTCCCTGTCTATTTAATGTTTCAGTGTTTTCATCGTATTTACTCTCGCCATTGTTCCCAGCGTATTTACTGTCTCGGTGATCCCAGTGTACTTACTCTCCCAGTGTTCCTAGTGTATTTACTCTCTCCCACTGTTCAAAGTGTAATTACTCTCTCCAAGTGCCCCTAGTGTATGTAATCTCTCCCACTGCTCCGAGTGTATTTACTCTCCCAGTGTTTCCACCGTATTTACTTTCCCAATGTTCCAAGTGTATTGACTCTCCTAGTGTTCACAGTGTATTTACTCTCGCAGTGTTCGCAGTGTATTTAGTCTGTCAGTGTTCCCAGCGTATTTACTCCCTCTGCATTCCCAGTGTATTTACTCCCTCCCAGTATTTCCAGAATATTGACACTCTCCCAGTGTTCCCCGTGTAATTGCTCTCCGTGTTCCTAGTGTATTTACTCTCCCAGTTTTCACAGTGTAATTGCTCTCCCAGTGCTCCCGAAGTATTTACTCTCGTAGTGTTCCCAGTGTAATTACACTCCCAGTGCTCCCAGAGTATTTACTCTCCCAGTGTTCGCAATTTATTTTCTCTGACCGTGTTCCCAGCGTATTTACACGTTCTATGTTCCTAATGTATTTACTCTCTACCAGTGTTCCCATTGTATTTACTCTCTCAGTGTTCCCAGTGTTCCCATTGTAGTTACTTTCTCCTAGTGTATTTACTCTCCCTGCATTCCCACTGTATTTACTGTCCCAGTGTACCCATTGTATTTGGTCTCCAAGTATCCCCAGTGTATTTACTCTCCCAGTGTTCCCAGTGTATTTCCTGTTCCAGTGTGCCCCATCTGTTCCCAGTGTGTTTGCACTCTCAGTGTTACCAATGTATTTATGCTCAAAATATTCCCAGTATATTTTCTCACTCCCAGTGTATTTACTCTTCCAGAGTTCCCAGTGTGTTTACACCCTCCCAGTGATCCCATTGTATTTACTCTCCCAGTGCTCCCAGTACATTTACTCACTCGCAGTGTTTGCAGTGTATTTACTCTCCCAGTGATCCCATTGTATTTAGTCTCCCAGTTTTCCCAGTACATTTAATCACTCGCAGTGTTTGCAGTGTATTTACTCTCCCAGCGTTCCCAATGTATTTATTCTCCCAGTGTTCCCAGTTAATTTACTCTCCTGCTTTTCCGAGTATGTTCACTCTCCCAGTGTGCCATGTGTGTTTACTCTCTCCCAGTATTCCCTGTGTAATTTGTCTCACTGTGTGCCCAATGTATTTGCTCTCCTAATGTTCCCACTGTATTTAATCTCCCAGTGTTCCTAATGTATTAGCTCTTCCAGTGTTCCCAGTGTATTTACTCTCTTCCAGCGTTCTCAGTTTATTTACTCACCCACTGTTCCCAGTATATTTACTCTCCCAGTATTCGCAGTGTATTTCCTCTCTCCCAGCGTTCCCAGTGTAATTGCTCTCCCGGTCTTCCCAGTGTATTTACTCTCCCAATGCTCCCAGCGTATTTACTCTCCCAGTGTTCCCATTGTATTTCTTCTTTCCCAGGGTTTCCAGTGTATTTACGCTCCCAGTGTCCCCAGTCTATTTACTCTCTCCCAGTGTTCCCAGTTTATTTACTCTCCCAGTGTTCTCAGTGCATTTACTATCCAAGTGTTTCCAATATATTTACTCTCCCAGTGTTCCCAGTGTCTTTATTCTCCCAGTGTTCGATATGTATTTGCTCTGCCAGTTTTCCCAATACATTTATTCTCCCAGTTTTCTCAGTGCATTTGCTCTCTCCCATTGTTCCCTGTGTATTTACTTCCCCAGTGTTTCCAGTGTAATTAAACTCCCTGTGTTCCCAGAGTAATGGATCTACCAGTGTTCCCAATGTATTTACTTTCACTGTGTTCGCAGTGTATTTAAACTCCCAGTGTTCTCAGTGTATTTACTCTCCCATTGTTCCCAGTGTATTTGCTCTCTCCCACTGTTCCCAGTGTATTAACTCTCGCAGTGTTCCCAGTGTATTTGCTCTCTCTGCAATCCCAGTGTATTTACTCCCTCCCAGTATTTCCAGAGTATTTACACTCTCCTAGTGTTCCCAATGTAATTGCACTCCCAGTGCTCCCGGAGTATTTACTCTCGCAGTGTTCCCATTGTATTTACTCTCTCAGTGTTCCCAGTGTTCCCATTGTAGTTACTTTCTCCCAGTGTTCCCAGTGTATTTACTCTCCCTGCGTTCCGAGTGTATTTACTCTCCCAGTGTTCCCAGTGTAATTACTGCCCCAGTGTACACAGTCGGTACCCAGTGTATTTACTCTCGCAGTGTTCCCAGTGTATTTATGCTCAAAATATTCCCAGTGTATTTTCTCTCTCCCAGTGTATTTACTCTTCCAGAGTTCCCAGTGTCTTTGCACCCTACCAGTGATCCCATTGTATTTACTCTCCAAGTGTTCCCAGTACATTTACTCACTCGCAGTGTTTGCAGTTTATTTACTCTCCCAGTGTTCCCAATGTATTTACTCTCCCACTGTTCCCAGTGTATTTACGCGCAAAGTGTTCCCAGTGTAATTACTGTCTCCCTGTGTATTTAATCTCCCAGTTTCCCCAGTGCAATTAATTTCTCCCAATGTTCCCAGTGTATTTACTCTCCCAGTGTTCCCTGTGTATTTAATGTTTCAGTGTTTTCATCGTATTTACTCTTGACATTGTTCCCAGCGTATTTACTCTCCCAGTGTTCGCAGTTTATTTTCTCTGGCAGTGTTCCTAGCGTATTTACACGTTCTATGTTCCTAATGTATTTACTCTCGACCAGTGTTTCCATTGTATTTATTCTTTCAGTGTTCCCAGTGTTCCCATTGTAGTTACTTTCTCCCAGTGTTCCCTGTGTATTTACTCTCCCTGCGTTCCCAGTGTATTTACTCTCCCAGTGTAACCAGTGTATTTGATCTCCCAGTGTCCCTGGTGTATTTACTCTCCCAGTGTTCACAATGTCTTTACTGTCCCAGTGCACCCAGTCTGTTTCCAGTGTATTTACACTCTCAGTGTTCCCAGTGATTTTACTCTCCTTGTGCTCCTAGTTTATTTATTCTTCCAGTGTTCCAGGTGTATTTACTTTCCGAGTATTTCCAAGTGTATTTACTCCACCAGTGATCCTGGTGTATTTACTATCTCCCAGTGTTCCCAGTGTATTTGTTCTCCTTGTGTTCCCAGTGTATTCATTCACCCAGTGTTCCAGTGCAATTCGTCTCTGAGTTCCCGATGCATTTACACTCCCAGTGTTCCCAGTGTTTTTATTCTCCCAGTATTGCAGGTGTGTTTACTCTCCTAGTTTTCCCAGTATATTTACTCTCCCATTTTCCCAGTGCTATTAATCTCTCCCAGTGTTCCTAGTTCATTTACTGTCTCCCAGGTTCATTGGCTATTTACACTCCCAGTGTTTTCAGTGTATTTACTCTCCCATTGTTCGCAGTGTATTTACTCTCCCAATGTTCCCAGTTTATTTACTCGCAAAGTGTTCCCGGTGTACTTACTCTCTCCCGGGGTTCCCAGTTTATTTACGCTCCCTGTGTTCCCAGTGTACTTACTATCTACAAGTGTTCCAATGTATTTATTTTCGCTGCGTTCGCAAATTATTTAGTCTCTCACAGCGTTCCCTGTGCATTTACTCTTCCAGTGTTCCCAGTGTATTTACTATCTCTTTGTGTTCCCAGTGTATTTATTCTCCCAGTGTTCCCAGTGTATTTACTCTCTCCCAGTGTATTTGCTCTTCCAGTGTTCCCAGTGTGTTTACTATCTCCCCGTGTTCCCATTTTATTTACTCTCCTTGTGTTCCCATTATATTTACTCTCCCAGTTTTCTCAGTGCATTTACTCTCTCCCAGTGTTCCCAGGGTATTTACTCTCCTAGTTTTCCCAGGATATATACTCTTCCAGTGTTCCCAGTGTATTTACTGTCTCACAGTTTTCCCAGTTTATTTACTCTCCGTGTTCCCTGTGTATTTAATCGCCTTGTTTTTCCAATGCATTTATACTTCCAGTATTCCCAGTGTTTTTATTCTCCCAGTATTCCAGGTGTGTTTACTCTCCTAGTTTTCCCAGTATATTTACTCTTCCATTTTCTCAGTGCTATTAATCTCTCCCAGTGTTCCTAGTTCATTTACTCTCTCGCAGGTTCATAGTCTATTTACTCTCCCAGTGTTCCCAATGTATTTACTCTCTCTGTTTTCCCAGTTCATTTATTCCCTCAGTGTTTCTGGTGTATTTACTCTCCCAGTGATCCCTGTATATTTATTCACCCAGTGTTCCCGGTGTATTTACTCTCCCATTGTTCCCAGTGTATTTTTGCACCCTCAGTGGTCGCAGTTTATTTACTCTCCAAGTGTTCCCGGTGTATTTACTCTCTCCCATTGTTGCCAGTTTATTTACCCTCTCTGTTTTCCCAGTATATTTCCTCTCTACAAGTGTTCCAGTGTATTTATTTTTACTGTGTTCCCAGTTTATTTACTCTCTCCCAGTGTTCCCAGTCTATTTACTCTGTCCAAGTGTTCCCAGTGTATTTATTCTCCCAGTGTTCCCTGTGTATTTACTCTCCCAGTGTTCCCACTGTATTTACTCTGGCTTCCCAGTGTATTTACTCTCTACCAGTTTTCCCAGTGTTATTACTCTCCCAGTGCCCCAAGTGCATTTCCTCTCTCCCAGTGTTCCCAGTGCATTTACTCTTCCAGTTTTCACAGTGTATTTACTCTCTCCCAGTGTTCCCAGTGTATTTATTCTCCCAGTGTACCCAGTGTATTTATTCTCCCAGTGTTCCCAATGTATATACTCTCCCATTGCTCCCAGTGTGTTTACTCTCCCAGCTTTCCAATTGCATTTACACTCCCAGTGTTCCCAGTTTATTTATTCTCCCAACATTCCAGACGTACTTACTTCTCTTATTCCCAGTGTATTTACTCTTCCAGTCTTCCCAGTGTATTTACTCTCACAGTGGTCTCAGTGTATTTGCTCTATCCCAGTGTATTTGCTCTCCCAGTTTTTCCAGTGTATTTACTCTCTCCCACTGTTGCCAGTCTATTTGCGCTCCCAATGCTCCCAGTGTATTTATTCTCCCAATGTTCCCAATGTATATATTATCACCCACTTTTCCCACAGTATTACTCGCCCCTAGTAATTTCAATGCCTTTACTCTCCCAGTGTTCCCAGTGAATTTACTGTTCCAGTATTTCCATCATATTTATTCTTGGTGTTCCCAGCATATTTACTCTCCCAGTGTTCCCAATGTCTTTACTCTCTCCTTGTTCCCAGTGTATTTAATAGACCAGTGTTCACAGTGTATTTACTCTGGCCGTTTCCCCAACGTAGTTACTCTCTATTAGTTCCCAGTGTATTTACTCACTCCCAGTTTCCCAGTATATTTACCCTCCAAGTGTTCCCAGTGTATTTATTCTCTCCCAGTGTTCCAAATGCATTTACTCTCCCAGTGTTCCCAGTGTATTTACTAACTGCATGTGTTCCCAGTGCATTTACTCTCCCAATGATCCCAGTGTATTTATTCTCCCAATGTTCCCAATGCATTTATTATCTCACTCTTTTCCCAGAGTATTACTCTCTGCTAGTTTTTCCAATGCCTTTAGTCTCCCAGTGTTCCCAGTGAATTTACTGTTTCAGTATTTCCATCGTATTTAATCTCCGTGTTCCCAGCATATTTACTCTCCCAGTGTTTGCAGTGTATTTTCTCTCCCCTTGTTCCCAGTGTATTTAATATCCCAGTGTTCGCAGTGTATTTACTCTGGCCGTGTTCCCGGCGTAGTTACTCTCTCGGAGTTCCAAGTGTATTTGCTCTCTCCCAGTTTCCCAATGTATTTACCCGCCTAGCATTCCCAGTGTATTTACTCTCTCCCAGTGTTCCTAGTGTATTTACTCTCTCCCAGTGTTCCCAGTGTATTTACTAACTGCAGTTGTTCCCAGTGCATTTACTCTCCCAATGACCCCAGTCTATTTATTCTCTCAATGTTCCCAATGCATTTATTATCTCACTCTTTTCCCAGAGTATTACTCTCTGCTAGTTTTTCCAATGCCTTTAGTCTCCCAGTGTTCCCAGTGAATTTACTGTTTCAGTATTTCCATCGTATTTAATCTCCGTGTTCCCAGCATATTTACTCTCCCAGTGTTCCCAATGTCTTTACTCTCCCCTTGTTCCCAAGGTATTTAATATACCAGCGTTCGCAGTGTATTTACTCTGGCCGTGTTCCCGGTGTAGTTACTCTCTCGGAGTTCCAAGTGTATTTGCTCTCTCCCAGTTTCCCAATGTATTTACCCTCCTAGCATTCCCAGTGTATTTACTCTCTCCCAGTGTTCCTAGTGTATTTACTCTCTCCCAGTGTTCCCAGTGTATTTACTAACTGCAGTTGTTATCAGTGCATTTACTCTCCCAATGATCCCAGTCTATTTATTCTCTCAATGTTCCCAATGCATTTATTATCTCACTCTTTTCCCAGAGTATTACTCTCTGCTAGTTTTTCCAATGCCTTTAGTCTCCCAGTGTTCCCAGTGAATTTACTGTTTCAGTATTTCCATCGTATTTAATCTCCGTGTTCCCAGCATATTTACTCTCCCAGTGTTTGCAGTGTATTTTCTCTCCCCTTGTTCCCAGTGTATTTAATATCCCAGTGTTCGCAGTGTATTTACTCTGGCCGTGTTCCCGGCGTAGTTACTCTCTCGGAGTTCCAAGTGTATTTGCTCTCTCCCAGTTTCCCAATGTATTTACCCTCCTAGCATTCCCAGTGTATTTACTCTCTCCCAGTGTTCCTAGTGTATTTACTCTCTCCCAGTGTTCCCAGTGTATTTACTAACTGCAGTTGTTATCAGTGCATTTACTCTCCCAATGATCCCAGTCTATTTATTCTCTCAATGTTCCCAATGCATTTATTATCTCAATCTTTTCCCAGAGTATTACTCTCTGCTAGTTTTTCCAATGCCTTTAGTCTCCCAGTGTTCCCAGTGAATTTACTGTTTCAGTATTTCCATCGTATTTAATCTCCGTGTTCCCAGCATATTTACTCTCCCAGTGTTTGCAGTGTATTTTCTCTCCCCTTGTTCCCAGTGTATTTAATATCCCAGTGTTCGCAGTGTATTTACTCTGGCCGTGTTCCCGGCGTAGTTACTCTCTCGGAGTTCCAAGTGTATTTGCTCTCTCCCAGTTTCCCAATGTATTTACCCTCCTAGCATTCCCAGTGTATTTACTCTCTCCCAGTGTTCCCAGTGTATTTATTCTCCCAGTGTTCCCAGTGTATCTTTTCGCCCACTGTTCCCAATGGATTTACTATCTCAGTGTTTCGAGTGCATTTACTCTCCGAGTGTTCCCAGTGTATTTACTCTCTCAGTGGTCTCAGTGTATTTGCTCTCCCCTAGTGTATTTGCTCTCCAAGTGGTCCCAGTGTAGTTACTCTCTGCCAATGTTCCCAGTGTAATTGCTCTCCCAGTGTTCCCACTGTATTTACTCACCCATTGCTCCCAGTGTGTTTACGCTCCCAGTGTGTTTACTCTCTCAGTGTTCCCAATGTGTTTACTCTTCCAGTGTTCCCAGTGTATTTACTCTCTCCCAGTGTTCCCAGTTTAATTACTCTCCGTGTTCACAGTCTATTTAATATTCCAGTCTTCCAAGTTCATTTACTCTCTCCCAGTGTACCCAGTGTATTTACAATCTCCCAGTGTTCCTAGTGTATTTACTCTCTCCCAGTGTTCCGAGTGTATTTACTCTGTACCCAGTGTATTTACTCCCTACCAGTTTCCCCACTGCCTTTATTCTCCCAGTGCTCCCAGTGTAATTCCTCTCTCCCAGTGTACTTGCTCTCACAGTGTTCCCAGTATATTTACTCTCACAGTGTTCCCAGTGTATTTATTACCCCTGTGTTCCCAGTGCATTTACTCTCCCAGTGTTCCCAGCCTATTTACTCTCCCAGTGTTTCCAGTGTATTTACTCTCTCTCACTATCGCCAGTCTATTGGTGCTCCCAATGATCCCAATGTATTTATTCTCCCAATGTTCCCAATGTATTTATTATCTCCCACATTTTCCAGAATAATACTCTCTCCTAGTTTTTCCAATGCCTTTACTCTCCCAGTGTTCCCAGTGTATTTACTCTCCCAGTATTCCCAGTGAAATTACTGTTCCAGTATTTCCATCATTTTTATTCTCGGTGTTCCCAGCATATTTACTCTCCCAGTGTTGCCAATGTATTTACTCTCCCCTTGTTCCCAGTGTATTTAATATACCAGTGTTCGTAGTGTATTTACTCTGGCCGTTTACCCAATGTAGTTACTCTCTCTGAGTTCCCAGTGTATTCACTCTCTCCCAGTTTCCCAGTATATTTACCCTCCAAGCATTCCCAGTGTATTTACTCTCTCCTAGTGTTCCAAGTGTATTTACTCTCCCAGTGTTCCCAGTGTATTTACTCTCTGCAGGTCTTCACAGTGCATTCACTCTCTCACTGTTCCCAGTGTAATTGCTCTCCCAGTGTTACCAGTATATTTGCTCTACCAATGCTCCCAGTGTTTTACTCTTCCAGTGTTCCCAATATATTTACTCTTCCAGTTTTCCAATTGTATTTACTCTCTCCAAGTGTTCCCAGTGTATTTACTCTCCCAATGTTCCCAGTATATATACTCTCCCACTCTCCCAGTGTAGTTACTCTCCCAGTGCTCCCAGTGTATTTATTCTCCCTGTGTTCCAGGTCTATTTATGCTCCTAGTTTCCCCAGTGTAATTAATCTCCCTGTGTTCCCAGTGCAATTAATCTACCAGTGTTCCCAGTGTAATTAATCTACCAGTGGTCCCAGTGTATTTACTATCACAGTGTTCCCTGTGTATTTTCTCTCCCAGTGTTCCCAGTGTATTTACACTCCAAGTGATCATAGTATATTTAATCTCTCAATGTTTCCAGTTTATTTACTCTTTCCCAGTGCTCCATTGTATGTACTCTCTCCTACTTTTCCCAGTTTATTTACTCTCCCAGTGTTCCCTGATTATTTAATGTCCAGTGTTTTCTTCGTATTGACTCTCCCAGTGTTCGCAGTGTATTTACTCTGGCAGTGCCACCAACGTATTTACTCTTTCTGTGTTCCCAGTGTATTTAATCTCTCCCAGTGCTCCCAGTGTATTTATTATCCTCGTGTTCCCAGTGTATTTAATCATTACGAGTGTTCCCATTGCAGTTACTCTCCCTGTGTTCCAGTGTATTTACTTTCCCAGTGTTCCCAGTGTATCTACTCTCCAAGTCTTCCGAGTGCATTTACAATCCCAATGTTCCCAGTGTATTTACTCTTCCAGTTTCCCAGTGTATTTATTCTCCCAGTGTTCCCAGTGCATTTACTCTCGCAGTGTTTCCAGTCTATTTACTCTCCCAGTGTTCTCAGTGTATCTATTCTCTCACAATGTAGTTCCTCTATCCCCCAGAATTCCCAGTGTTTTACTCCCTCCCAGTGTTCCCAGTGTATTTACTCTCCCAGTGTTCCCGTTACATTTACTCTCTGCCAGTGCTCGCTGTGTATTTACTCTCTCAGTGTTTCCAATGCATTTACTCTCCATGTTCCCAGTGTACCAACTGTCTCCTAGTGCAACCAGTGTATTTACTCTCTCCGAGTTTTCCCAGTGCATTTACTCTCCTAGCTTTCCCAGTGTATTTACTCTCACAGTGTTGCGATTGTATTTACTATCTGTGTTCCTAGTGTATTTACTCTCCCAGTGTTCCAAGTGTATTTACTCCACCAGTGATCCTGGTGTATTTACTATCTCCCAGTGTTCCCAGTGTATTTATTCTCCTTGTGTTCCCAGTGTATTCATTCACCCAGTGTTCCAGTGCAATTAGTCTCTGAGTTCCCAATGCATTTACACTCTCAGTGTTCCCAGTATATTTATTATCACCCAATATTCCCAGTGTATGTACTCAATCCCAATTTTCCCAGTATGTTTAGTCTCCCAGTTTTCCCAGTTTATTTTCTCTCTCTCAAGTTCATAGTGTATTTACCCTCGCAGTTTTCACAGTGTATTTACTGTCTCTGTGTTCCCAGTGTATTTACTCGCTCAGTGTTCCTGATGAATTTACTATCCCAGTGTTCCCTGTGTATTTCCTCTTCCAATGTTCCCAGTTTATTTACTCTCTACAATTGTTCCAATGTATTTATTTTCGCTGTGTTCGCAGTTTATTTAGTCTCTCACAGTGTTCCCTGTATATTTACTCTCCCAGTTTTGCAAATGTATTTACTCTCCCAATGTTCTCAGTTTGTTAACTCTCCCAGTGTTCCAGTGTATTTACTCTCCCAGTGTTCCCAGTGTAGTTACTATCCCCCAGTGTTCCCAGTGTATTTACTAACTGCAGTTGTTCCCAGTGCATTTATTCTCCCAATGACCCCAGTCTATTTATTCTCTCAATGTTCCCAATGCATTTATTATCTCACTCTTTTCCCAGAGTATTACTCTCTGCTAGTTTTTCCAATGCCTTTAGTCTCCCAGTGTTCCCAGTGAATTTACTGTTTCAGTATTTCCATCGTATTTAATCTCCGTGTTCCAAGCATATTTACTCTCCCAGTGTTCCCAATGTCTTTACTCTCCCCTTGTTCCCAGTGTATTTAATATACCAGCGTTCGCAGTGTATTTACTCTGGCCGTGTTCCCGGTGTAGTTACTCTCTCGGAGTTCCAAGTGTATTTGCTCTCTCCCAGTTTCCCAATGTATTTACCCTCCTAGCATTCCCAGTGTATTTACTCTCTCCCAGTGTTCCTAGTGTATTTACTCTCTCCCAGTGTTCCCAGTGTATTTACTAACTGCAGTTGTTCCCAGTGCATTTACTCTCCCAATGATCCCAGTGTATTTATTCTCCCAATGTTCCCAATGCATTTATTATCTCACTCTTTTCCCAGAGTATTACTCTCTGATAGTTTTTCCAATGCCTTTAGTCTCCCAGTGTTCCCAGTGAATTTACTGTTTCAGTATTTCCATCGTATTTAATCTCCGTGTTCCCAGCATATTTACTCTCCCAGTGTTTGCAGTGTATTTTCTCTCCCCTTGTTCCCAGTGTATTTAATATCCCAGTGTTCGCAGTGTATTTACTCTGGCCGTGTTCCCGGCGTAGTTACTCTCTCGGAGTTCCAAGTGTATTTGCTCTCTCCCAGTTTCCCAATGTATTTACCCTCCTAGCATTCCCAGTGTATTTACTCTCTCCCAGTGTTCCCAGTGTATTTATTCTCCCAGTGTTCCCAGTGTATCTATTCGCCCAGTGTTCCCAATGGAATTACTATCTCAGTGTTCCGAGTGCATTTACTCTCCGAGTGTTCCCAGTGTATTTACTCTCTCAGTGGTCTCAGTGTATTTGCTCTCCCCTAGTGTATTTGCTCTCCAAGTGGTCCCAGTGTATTTACTCTCTGCCAATGTTCCCAGTGTAATTGCTCTCCCAGTGTTCCCACTGTATTTACTCACCCATTGCTCCCAGTGTGTTTACGCTCCCAGTGTGTTTACTCTCTCAGTGTTCCCAATGTGTTTACTCTTCCAGTGTTCCCAGTGTATTTACTCTCTCCCAGTGTTCCCAGTTTAATTACTCTCCGTGTTCACAGTGTATTTAATATTCCAGTCTTCCAAGTGCATTTACTCTCTCCCAGTGTACCCAGTGTATTTACAATCTCCCAGTCTTCCTAGTGTATTTACTCTCTCCCAGTGTTCCGAGTGTATTTACTCTGTACCCAGTGTATTTACTCCCTACCAGTTTCACCACTGCCTTTATTCTCCCAGTGCTCCCAGTGTAATTCCTCTCTCCCAGTGTACTTGCTCCCGCAGTGTTCCCAGTATATTTACTCTCACAGTGTTCCCGGTGTATTTATTACCCCTGTGTTCCCAGTGCATTTACTCTCCCAGTGTTCCCAGCCTATATACTCTCCCAGTGTTTCCAGTGTATTTACTCTCTCTCACTATCGCCAGTCTATTGGTGCTCCCAATGATCCCAATGTATTTATTCTCCCAATGTTCCCAATGTATTTATTATCTCCCACATTTTCCAGAATACTACTCTCTCCTAGTTTTTCCAATGCCTTTACTCTCCCACTGTTCCCAGTGTATTTACTCTCCCAGTGTTCCCAGTGTATTTACTCTCTGCAGGTGTTCCCAGTGTATTTACTCTCCCAGTGTTCTCAGTGTATTTACTCTCTGCAGGTGTTCACAGTGCATTTACTCTCTCACTGTTCCCAGTGTATTTACTCTCCCAGTGTTTCCAGTGTCGTTACTCTCTCCCACTATTGCCAGTCTATTGGTGTTCCCAATGATTCCAATGTATTTATTCTCCCAATGTTCCCAATGTATTTATTATCTCCCACATTTCCCAGAATACTACTCTCTCCTAGTTTTTCCAATGCCTTTACTCTCCCAATATTCCCAGTGAAATTACTGTTCCAGTATTTCCATCGTATTTATTCTCGGTATTCCCAGAATATTTACTCTCCCAGTGTTGCCAATGTATTTACTCTCCCCTTGTTCCCAGTGTATTTAATATACCAGTGTTCGTAGTGTATTTACTCTGGCCGTTTACCCAATGTAGTTACTCTCTCTGAGTTCCTAGTGCATTTACTCTCTCCCAGTTTCCCAGTATATTTACCCTCCAAGCATTCCCAGTGTATTTACTCTCTCCCAGTGTTCCCAGTGTATTTACTCTCCCAGTGTTCCCAGTGTATTTACTCTCTGCATGTGTTCACAGTGCATTTATTCTCTCACTGTTCCCAGTGTATTTACTCTCCCAGTGTTTCCAGTGTCGTTACTCTCTCCGACTATTGCCAGTCTATTGGTGCTCCCAATGATCCCAATGTATTTATTCTCCCAATGTTCCCAATGTATTTATTATCTCCCACATTTCCCAGAATACTACTCTCTCCTAGTTTTTCCAATGCCTTTACTCTCCCAGTATTCCCAGTGAAATTACTGTTCCAGTATTTCCATCATTTTTATTCTCGGTGTTCCCAGCATATTTACTCTCCCAGTGTTGCCAATGTATTTACTCTCCCCTTGTTCCCAGTGTATTTAATATACCAGTGTTCGTAGTGTATTTACTCTGGCCGTTTACCCAATGTAGTTACTCTCTCTGAGTTCCCAGTGTATTTACTCTCTCCCAGTTTCCCAGTATATTTACCCTCCAAGCATTCCCAGTGTATTTACTCTCTCTTAGTGTTCCCAGTGTATTTACTCTCCCAGTGTTCCCAGTGTATTTACTCTCTGCAGGTGTTCACAGTGCATTCACTCTCTCACTGTTCCCAGTGTAATTGCTCTCCCAGTGTTCCCAGTATATTTGCTCTACCAATGCTCCCAGTGTTTTACTCTTCCAGTGTTCCCAATATATTTACTCTTCCAGTTTTCCAATTGTATTTACTCTCCCCAAGTGTTCCCAGTGTATTTACTCTCCCAATGTTCCCAGTATATATACTCTCCCACTCTCCCAGTGTAGTTACTCTCCCAGTGCTCCCAGTGTATTTATTCTCCCTGTGTTCCAGGTCTATTTATGCTCCTAGTTTTCCCAGTGTAATTAATCTCCCTGTGTTCCCAGTGCAATTAATCTACCAGTGTTCCCAGTGTAATTAATCTACCAGTGGTCCCAGTATATTTACTCTCACAGTGTTCCCTGTGTATTTTCTCTCCCAGTGTTCCCAGTGTATTTACACTCCAAGTGATCATAGTATATTTAATCTCTCAATGTGTCCAGTTTATTTACTCTTTCCCAGTGCTCCATTGTATGTACTCTCTCCTACTTTTCCCAGTTTATTTACTCTCCCAGTGTTCCCTGATTATTTAATGTCCAGTGTTTTCTTCGTATTGACTCTCCCAGTGTTCGCAGTGTATTTACTCTGGCAGTGCCACCAGCGTATTTACTCTTTCTGTGTTCCCAGTGTATTTAATCTCTCCCAGTGCTCCCAGTGTAATTATTATCCTCGTGTTCCCAGTGTATTTAATCATTACGAGTGTTCCCATTGCAGTTACTCTCCCTGTGTTCCAGTGTATCTACTCTCCAAGTCTTCCGAGTGCATTTACAATCCCAATGTTCCCAGTGTATTTACTCTTCCAGTTTTCCCAGTGTATTTATTCTCCCAGTGTTCCCAGTGCATTTACTCTCGCAGTGTTTCCAGTGTATTTACTCCCCCAGTGTTCTCAGTGTATCTATTCTCTCACAATGTAGTTCCTCTATCCCCCAGACTTCCCAGTGTTTTACTCCCTCCCAGTGTTCCCAGTGTATTTACTCTCCCAGTGTTCCCGTTACATTTACTCTCTGCCAGTGCTCGCTGTGTATTTACTCTCTCAGTGTTTCCAATGCATTTACTCTCCATGTTCCCAGTGTACCAACTGTCTCCTAGTGCAACCAGTGTATTTACTCTCTCCGAGTTTTCCCAGTGCATTTACTCTCCTAGCTTTCCCAGTGTATTTACTCTCACAGTGTTGCGATTGTATTTACTATCTGTGTTCCTAGTGTATTTACTCTCCCATTGTTCCAAGTGTATTTACTCCACCAGTGATCCTGGTGTATTTACTATCTCCCAGTGTTCCCAGTGTATTTATTCTCCTTGTGTTCCCAGTGTATTCATTCACCCAGTGTTCCAGTGCAATTAGCCTCTGAGTTCCCAATGCATTTACACTCTCAGTGTTCCCAGTATATTTATTCTCACCCAATATTCCCAGTGTATGTACTCAATCCCAATTTTCCCAGTATGTTTAGTCTCCCAGTGTTCCCAGTTTATTTTCTCTCTCTCAAGTTCATAGTGTATTTACCCTCGCAGTTTTCACAGTGTATTTACTGTCTGTGTTCCCAGTGTATTTACTCGCTCAGTGTTCCTGATGAATTTACTATCCCAGTGTTCCCTGTGTATTTCCTCTTCCAATGTTCCCAGTTGATTTACTCTCTACAATTGTTCCAATGTATTTATTTTCGCTGTGTTCGCAGTTTATTTAGTCTCTCACAGTGTTCCCTGTATATTTACTCTCCCAGTTTTGCAAATGTATTTACTCTCCCAATGTTCGCAGTTTGTTAACTCTCCCAGTGTTCCAGTGTATTTACTCTCCCAGTGTTCCCAGTGTAGTTACTATCCCCCAGTGTTCCCCCTGTATTTATTCATGCAGTTTTCCAGTGTATTTATTCTCCCAGTGTTTCCAGTGTATTTACTCTCTGTATTCTGTGTGCATTTATTCTCTGAATGTTCCCAGTATATTTACTCTCCCAGTTTTCTCAGTGCATTTACTCTTTCCCAGTGTTTCCAGTGTATTTACTCTCCCAATGCTCCCAGTGTATTTACTCTCTCACAGTATTCCCAGTTAATTACTCTCTGTCTTCCCAGTGTAATAATCTCCCAGTGTTCCAAATGCAATTACACTCCCAGTATTCCCAGTATATTTATTCTCCCCGTGTTCTAGGTGTATTTGCTCTCCTAGTTTTCCCTTTGTATTTATATTCCCAGTTTTCCCTGTGTATTTCCTCTTCCAATGTTCCCAGTTTATTTACTCTCTACAATTGTTCCAATGTATTTATTTTCGCTGTGTTCGCAGTTTATTTAGTCTCTCACAGTATTCCCAGTTAATTACTCTCTGTCTTCCCAGTGTAATAATCTCCCAGTGTTCCAAATGCAATTACACTCCCAGTATTCCCAGTATATGTATTCTCCCCGTGTTCTAGGTGTATTTGCTCTCCTAGTTTTCCCTGTGTATTTATATTCCCAGTGTTCCAAATGCATTTACACTCCCAATGTTCCCAGTTTATTTACTCTCTACAATTGTTCCAATGTATTTATTCTCCCAATGTTCCCAGTGTATTTACACACTGTGTTCCCAGTGCATTTACTCTCGCAGTGTTTCCAGTGTATTTACTCTCCCAGTGTTCTCAGTGTATCTATTCTCTCACAATGTAGTTCCTCTATCCCCCAGAGTTCCCAGTGTTTTACTCCCTCCCAGTGTTCCCAGTGCATTTACTCTCCCAGTGTTCCCGTTACATTTACTCTCTGCCAGTGCTCGCTGTGTATTTACTCTCTCAGTGTTTCCAATGCATTTACTCTCCATGTTCCCAGTGTACCAACTGTCTCCTCGTGCAACCAGTGTATTTACTCTCTCCGAGTTTTCCCAGTGCATTTACTCTCCTAGCTTTCCCAGTGTATTTACTCTCACAGTGTTGCGATTGTATTTACTATCTGTGTTCCTAATGTATTTACTCTCCCAGTGTTCCAAGTGTATTTACTCCACCAGTGATCCTGGTGTATTTACTATCTCCCAGTGTTCCCAGTGTATTTATTCTCCTTGTGTTCCCAGTGTATTCATTCACCCAGTGTTCCAGTGCAATTAGTCTCTGAGTTCCCAATGCATTTACACTCCCAGTGTTCCCAGTATATTTATTCTCACCCAATATTCCCAGTGTATGTACTCAATCCCAATTTTCCCAGCATGTTTAGTCTCCCAGTGTTCCCAGTTTATTTTCTCTCTCTCAGGTTCATAGTGTATTTACCCTCGCAGTTTTCACAGTGTATTTACTCTCTCTGTGTTCCCAGTGTATTTACTCACTCAGTATTCCTGGTGAATTTACTATCCCAGTGTTCCCTGTGTATTTCCTCTCCCAATGTTCCCAGTGTATTTACTCTCTACAATTGTTCCAATATATTTATTTTCGCTGTGTTCGCAGTTTATTTAGTCTCTCACAGTGTTCCCAGTATATTTACTCTCCCAGTTTTGCAAATGTATTTACTCTCCCCATGTTCTCAGTTTGTTAACTCTCACAGTGTTCCAGTGCATTTACTCTCTCCCAGTGTTCGCAGTGTATTTACTCTACCAGTGTTCCCAGTGCAGTTACTATCCCCCAGTGTTCCCAGTGTATTTATTCATGCAGTTTTCCAGTGTATTTATTCTCCCAGTGTTTCCAGTGTATTTACTCTCTGTACTCTGAGTGCATTTATTCTCTGAATGTTCCCAGTATATTTACTCTCCCAGTTTTCTCAGTGCATTTACGCTCTCCCAGTGTTCCCAGTGTATTTACTCTCCCAATGCTCCCAGTGTATTTACTCTCTCACAGTGTTCCCAGTTTATTTACTCTCCGTCTTCCCAGTGTAATAATCTCCCAGTGTTCCAAATGCAATTACACTCCCAGTATTCCCAGTATATTTATTCTCCCCGTGTTCTAGGTGTATTTGCTCTCCTAGTTTTCCCTGTGTATTTATATTTCCAGTTTTTCCAAGTGCATTTACTCTCTCCCAGTGTTTCCAGTTTATTTACTCTCTCTGTGTTCCCAGTGTATTTGCTCCCTCAGTGATCCCTGTGTATTTACTCTCCCAGTGTTTCCAATGTATTTACTCGTCCATTGTTCCCAGTTTATTTACTCGCAAAGTGTTCCCGGTGTAATTACTCTCTTCCAGTGTTCCCAGTTTATTTACGCTCCCTATGTTCCCAGTGTATTTACTCTCTACAAGTGTTCCCGTGTATTTATTTTCGCTGCGTTCGCAGTTTATTTAGTCTCTCACAGTCTTCCCAGTGTATTTACTCTACCAGTGTTCCCAGTGTAGTTACTATCCCCCAGTGTTCCCAGTGTATTTATTCATGCAGTTTTCCAGTGTATTTATTCTCCCAGTGTTTCCAGTGTATTTACTCTCTGTATTCTGAGTGCATTTATTCTCTGAATGTTCCCAGTGTATTTACTCTCTCACAGTGTTCCCAGTTTATTTACTCTCCTCTTCCCAGTGTAATAATCTCCCAGTGTTCCAAATGCAATTAAACTCCCAGTATTCCCAGTATATTTATTCTCCCCGTGTTCTAGGTGTATTTGATCTCCTAGTTTTCCCTGTGTATTTATATTCCCAGTTTTCCCAAGTGCATTTACTCTCTCCCAGTGTTTCCAGTTTATTTACTCTCTCTGTGTTCCCAGTGTATTTGCTCCCTCAGTGATCCCTGTGTATTTACTCTCCCAGTGTTTCCAATGTATTTACTCTCCCATTGTTCCCAGTTTATTTACTCGCAAAGTGTTCCCGGTGTAATTACTCTCTTCCAGTGTTCCCAGTTTAATTACGCTCCCTATGTTCCCAGTGTATTTACTCTCTACAAGTGTTCCCGTGTATTTATTTTCGCTGCGTTCGCAGTTTATTTAGTCTCTCACAGTCTTCCCAGTGCATTTACTTTTCCAGTGTTCCCAGTGTATTTACTATCTGCCTGTGTTCCCAGTGTATTTATTCTCCCAGTGTTGCCAGTGTATTTATTCTCCCAGTGTTCCCAGTGTATTTACCATCTCAGTGTTCCGAGTGCATTTACTCTCCGAGTGTTCCCAGTGTATTTACTCTCTCCCAGTCTACTTGCTCTCCCAGTGTTCACAATGTGTTTACTCTCTCCCAGTGTTCTCAGTTTATTTACTCTCCTAGTGTTCCCAGTGTATTTACTCTCCCAGTTTTCTCAGTGCATTTACTCTCTCCCAGTGTTCCCAGTGTATTTACTCTCCTAATGCTCCCAGCGTATTTACTCTCCCAGTGTTCCCAGTTTATTTACTCTCCTAGTTTTCCCAGTACGTATACTCTTTCAATGTTCCCAGTGTATTTATTCATGCAGTTTTCCAGTGTATTTATTCTCCCAGTGTTTCCAGTGTATTTACTCTCTGTACTCTGAGTGCATTTATTCTCTGAATGTTCCCAGTATATTTACTCTCCCAGTTTTCTCAGTGCATTTACGCTCTCCCAGTGTTCCCAGTGTATTTACTCTCCCAATGCTCCCAGTGTATTTACTCTCTCACAGTGTTCCCAGTTTATTTACTCTCCGTCTTCCCAGTGTAATAATCTCCCAGTGTTCCAAATGCAATTACACTCCCAGTATTCCCAGTATATTTATTCTCCCCGTGTTCTAGGTGTATTTGCTCTCCTAGTTTTCCCTGTGTATTTATATTCCCAGTTTTCCCAAGTGCATTTACTCTCTCCCAGTGTTTCCAGTTTATTTACTCTCTCTGTGTTCCCAGTGTATTTGCTCCCTCAGTGATCCCTGTGTATTTACTCTCCCAGTGTTTCCAATGTATTTACTCTCCCATTGTTCCCAGTTTATTTACTCGCAAAGTGTTCCCGGTGCAATTACTCTCTTCCAGTGTTCCCAGTTTATTTACGCTCCCTATGTTCCCAGTGTATTTACTCTCTACAAGTGTTCCCGTGTATTTATTTTCGCTGCGTTCGCAGTTTATTTAGTCTCTCACAGTCTTCCCAGTGTAGTTACTATCCCCCAGTGTTCCCAGTGTATTTATTCATGCAGTTTTCCAGTGTATTTATTCTCCCAGTGTTTCCAGTTTATTTACTCTCTCTGTGTTCCCAGTGTATTTGCTCCCTCAGTGATCCCTGTGTATTTACTCTCCCAGTGTTTCCAATGTATTTACTCTCCCATTGTTCCCAGTTTATTTACTCGCAAAGTGTTCCCGGTGTAATTACTCTCTTCCAGTGTTCCCAGCTTATTTACGCTCCCTATGTTCCCAGTGTATTTACTCTCTACAAGTGTTCCCGTGTATTTATTTTCGCTGCGTTCGCAGTTTATTTAGTCTCTCACAGTCTTCCCAGTGTATTTACTCTACCAGTGTTCCCAGTGTAGTTACTATCCCCCAGTGTTCCCAGTGTATTTATTCATGCATTTTTCCAGTGTATTTATTCTCACAGTGTTTCCAGTGTATTTACTCTCTGTATTCTGAGTGCATTTATTCTCTGAATGTTCCCAGTATATTTACTCTCCCAGTTTTCTCAGTGCATTTACTCTCTCCCAGTGTTCCCTGTGTATTTACTCTCCCAATGCTCCCAGTGTATTTACTCTCTCACAGTGTTCCCAGTTTATTTACTCTCCTCTTCCCAGTGTAATAATCTCCCAGTGTTCCAAATGCAATTACACTCCCAGTATTCCCAGTATATTTATTCTCCCCGTGTTCTAGGTGTATTTGCTCTTCTAGTTTTCCCTGTGTATTTATATTCCCAGTTTTCCCAAGTGCATTTACTCTCTCCCAGTGTTTCCAGTTTATTTACTCTCTCTGTGTTCCCAGTGTATTTGCTCCCTCAGTGATCCCTGTGTATTTACTCTCCCAGTGTTTCCAATGTATTTACTCTCCCATTGTTCCCAGTTTATTTACTCGCAAAGTGTTCCCGGTGTAATTACTCTCTTCCAGTGTTCCCAGTTTATTTACACTCCCTATGTTCCCAGTGTATTTACTCTCTACAAGTGTTCCCGTGTATTTATTTTCGCTGCGTTCGCAGTTTATTTAGTCTCTCACATTCTTCCCAGTGCATTTACTTTTCCAGTGTTCCCAGTGTATTTACTATCTGCCTGTGTTCCCAGTGTATTTATTCTCCCAGTGTTGCCAGTGTATTTATTCTCCCAGTGTTCCCAGTGTATTTACCATCTCAGTGTTCCGAGTGCATTTACTCTCCGAGTGTTCCCAGTGTATTTACTCTCTCCCAGTCTACTTGCTCTCCCAGTGTTCACAATGTGTTTACTCTCTCCCAGTGTTCTCAGTTTATTTACTCTCCTAGTGTTCCCAGTGTATTTACTCTCCCAGTTTTCTCAGTGCATTTACTCTCTCCCAGTGTTCCCAGTGTATTTACTCTCCTAATGCTCCCAGCGTATTTACTCTCCCAGTGTTCCCAGTTTATTTACTCTCCTAGTTTTCCCAGTACGTATACTCTTTCAATGTTCCCAGTGTATTTACTCCCTCACAGTGCTCACAGTTTATTTACTCTCCGTGTTCCCTGTGTATTTAATCGCCCAGTTTTTCCAATGCATTTATACTCCCAGTGTTCCCAGTGTTTTTATTCTCCCAGTATTGCAGGTGTGTTTACTCTCCTAGTTTTCCCAGTATATTTACTCTCCCATTTTCCCAGTGCTATTAATTTCTCCCAGTGTTCCTAGTTCATTTACTCTCTCCCAGGTTCATCGGCTATTTACTCTCCCAGTGTTCCCAGTGTATTTACTCTCTCTGTTTTCCCAGTTCATTTATTTCTTCAGTGTTCCTGGTGTATTTACTCTCCCAGCGATCCCTGTGTATTTACTCACCCGGTGTTCCCAGTGTATTTACACTCCCAGTGTTTTCAGTGTATTTACTCTCCCATTGTTCGCAGTGTATTTACTCTCCCAATGTTCCCAGTTTATTTACTCGCAAAGTGTTCCCAGTGTAGTTACTCTCTCCCGGGGTTCCCAGTTTATTTACGCTCCCTGTGTTCCCAGTGTATTTACTCTCTACAAGTGTTGCAATGTATTTATTTTCGCTGCGTTCGCAAATTATTTAGTCTCTCACAGCGTTCCCTGTGTATTTACTCTTCCAGTGTTCCCAGTTTATTTACTATCTCTTTGTGTTCCCAGTGTATTTATTCTCCCAGTGTTCCCAGTGTATTTACTCTCTCAGTGGCCTCAGTGTGTTTATTCTCTCCCAGTGTTACCATTTTATTTACTCTCCTTGTGTTCCCAGTATATTTACTCTCCCAGTTTTCTCAGTGCATTTACTCTCTCCCAGTGTTCCCAGGGTATTTACTCTCCTAGTTTTCCCAGGATATATACTCTTCCAGTGTTCCCAGTGTATTTACTCTCTCACAGTTTTCCCAGTTTATTTACTCTCCGTGTTCCCTGTGTATTTAATCGCCTAGTTTTTCCAATGCATTTATACTCCCAGTATTCCCAGTGTTTTTATTCTCCAAGTATTCCAGGTGTGTTTACTCTCCTAGTTTTCCCAGTATATGTACTCTCCCATTTTCTCAGTGCTATTAATCTCTCCCAGTGTTCCTAGTTCATTTACTCTCTCGCAGGTTCATAGTCTATTTACTCTCCCAGTGTTCCCAATGTATTTACTCTCTCTGTTTTCCCAGTTCATTTATTCCCTAAGTGTTCCTGGTGTATTTACTCTCCCAGTGATCCCTGTATATTTATTCACCCAGTGTTCCCGGTGTATTTACTCTCCCATTGTTCCCAGTGTATTTTTGCACTCTCAGTGGTCGCAGTTTATTTACTCTCCAAGTGTTCCCGGTGTATTTACTCTCTCCCATTGTTCCCAGTTTATTTACACTCTCTGTTTTCCCAGTATATTTCCTCTCTACAAGTGTTCCAGTGTATTTATTTTTACTGTGTTCCCAGTTTATTTACTTTCTCCCAGTGTTCCCAGTCTATTTACTCTGTCCAAGTGTTCCCAGTGTATTTATTCTCCCAGTGTTCCCTGTGTATTTACTCTCCCAGTGTTCCCATTGTATTTACTCTGTCTTCCCAGTGTATTTACTCCTTACCAGTTTTCCCAGTGTTATTACTCTCCCAGTGCACCGAGTGCATTTCCTCTCTCCCAGTGTTCCCAGTGCATTTACTCTTCCAGTTTTCACAGTGTATTTACTCTCTCCTAGTGTTTCCAGTTTATTTACTCTCCCAGTTTTCCCAGTGTATTTACTCTCCCATTGTTCCCATGTATTCATTCCCCCTGTGATACTAGTGTATTTATTCTGCCAGTTATCCCAGTGTTTTACTCTCATAGTGTTCTCAGTGTATTTGCACTCCAAGTGTTCCTAGTTTACTTACTTTCCCAGTGTTCCCAGTATATTTACTCTTCCTGTGTTCCCAGTGTATTTGCTCTCCCAGTGTTCCAATGCATTTACTCTCTCACAGGTTTCCCAGTACATTTAGTCTTCTAATGCTCCCAGTGTACTTCCTGTCTCCCAGTGTTCTCAGTGTAATTGCTTTCCCAATGTTCCCAGTGCATTTACTCTCCCAATGTTCCCAGTTTATTTACTCTCCGGGTTTTCGAAGTGTTATAACTCTATCTCAGTGATCTCAGTGTATAACTCTATCTCAGCTTTCTCAGTGTATTTACTCTCAGTGTTCCCGGTACATTTATTCCCCCAGTGTTCCCAGTGAATTAATTCTCTACCAGTGTTCCCGTTTTTTTTACACTCCCAGTGTTCCCAGTATATTTACGCTCTCAGTGCTCCCAGTGTATTTATTCTCCCTGTGTTCCAGGTCTATTTATGCTCCTAGCTTTCCCAGTGTAATTAATCTCCCTGTGTTCCCAGTGCAATTAATCTACCAGTGTTCCCAGTGTAATTAATCTACCAGTGTTCCCAGTATATTTACTCTCACAGTGTTCCCTGTGTATTTACACTCCAAGTGATCATAGTATATTTAATCTCTCAATGTTTCCAGTTTATTTACTCTTTCCCAGTGCTCCATTGTATGTACTCTCTCCTACTTTTCCCAGTTTATTTACTCTCCCAGTGTTCCCTGACTATTTAATGCCAGTGTTTTCTTCGTATTGACTCTCCCAGTGTGCGCAGTGTATTTACTCTGGCAGTGCCACCAGCGTATTTACTCTTTCTGTGTTCCCAGTGTATTTACTCTCTCCCAGTGTTCCCAGTGTAATTATTCCCCTCGTGTTCCCAGTGTATTTAATCATTACGAGTGTTCCCATTGCAGTTACTCTCCCTGTGTTCCAGCGTATTTACTTTCCCAGTGTATCTACTCTCCAAGTCTTCCAAGTGCATTTACACTCCCAATGTTCCCAGTGTATCTACTCTTCCAGTTTGCCCAGTGTATTTATTCTCCCAGTGTCCCCAGTGTATTTACACACTGTGTTCCCAGTGCATTTACTCTCGCAGTGTTTCCAGTGTATTTACTCTCCCAGTGTTTTCAGTGTATCTATTCTCTCACAATGTAGTTCCTCTATCCCCAGAGTTCCCAGTGTTTTACTCCCTCCCAGTGTTCCCAGTGTATTTACTCTCCCAGTGTTCCCGTTACATTTACTCTCTGCCAGTGCTCGCTGTGTATTTACTCTCTCAGTGTTTCCAATGCATTTACTCTCCATGTTCCCAGTGTACCAACTGTCTCCTAGTGCAACCAGTGTATTTACTCTCTCCGAGTTTTCCCAGTGCATTTACTCTCCTAGCTTTCCCAGTGTATTTACTCTCACAGTGTTGCGATTGTATTTACTATCTGTGTTCCCAGCATATTTACTCTCCCAGTGTTCCCAATGTCTTTACTCTCCCCTTGTTCCCAGTGTATTTAATAGACCAGTGTTCGCAGTGTATTTACTCTGGCCGTTTCCCCAACGTAGTTACTCTCTATGAGTTCCCAGTGTATTTACTCACTCCCAGTTTCCCAGTATATTTACCCTCCAAGTGTTCCCAGTGTATTTACTCTCTCCCAGTGTTCCAAATGCATTTACTCTCCCAGTGTTCCCAGTGTATTTACTAACTGCAGGTGTTCCCAGTGCATTTACTCTCCCAATGATCCCAGTGTATTTATTCTCCCAATGTTCCCAATGCATTTATTATCTCACTCTTTTCCCAGAGTATTACTCTCTGCTAGTTTTTCCAATGCCTTTAGTCTCCCAGTGTTCCCAGTGAATTTACTGTTTCAGTATTTCCATCGTATTAACTCTCCGTGTTCCCAGCATATTTACTCTCCCAGTGTTTGCAGTGTATTTTCTCTCCCCTTGTTCCCAGTGTATTTAATATCCCAGTGTTCGCAGTGTATTTACTCTGGCCGTGTTCCCGGCGTAGTTACTCTCTCGGAGTTCCAAGTGTATTTGCTCTCTTCCAGTTTCCCAATGTATTTTCCCTCCTAGCATTCCCAGTGTATTTACTCTCGCCCAGTGTTCCTAGTCTACTTACTCTCTCCCAGTGTTCCCAGTGTATTTACTAACTGCAGGTGTTCCCAGTGCATTTACTCTCCCAATGATCCCAGTGTATTTATTCTCCCAATGTTCCCAATGCATTTATTATCTCACTCTTTTCCCAAAGTATTACTCTCTGCTAGTTTTTCCAATGCCTTTAGTCTCCCAGTGTTCCCAGTGAATTTACTGTTTCAGTATTTCCATCGTATTTAATCTCCGTGTTCCCAGCATATTTACTCTCCCAGTGTTTGCAGTGTATTTTCTCTCCCCTTGTTCCCAGTGTATTTAATATCCCAGTGTTCACAGTGTATTTCCTCTGACCGTGTTCCCGGCGTAGTTACTCTCTCGGAGTTCCAAGTGTATTTGCTCTCTCCCAGTTTCACAATGTATTTACCCTCCTAGCATTCCCAGTGTATTTACTCTCTCCCAGTGTTCCTTGTGTATTTACTCTCTGCCAATGTTCCCAGTGTATTTACTCTCTGCCAATGTTCCCAGTGTAATTGCTCTCCCAGTGTTCCCACTGTATTTACTCACCCATTGCTCCCAGTGTGTTACGCTCCCAGTGTGTTTACTCTCCCAGTGTTCCCAATGTGTTTACTCTTCCAGTGTTCCCAGTTTATTTGCTCTCTCCCAGTGTTCCCAGTTTATTTATTCTCCGTGTTTCCAGTGTATTTAATATTCCAGTCTTCCAAGTGCATTTACTCTCTCCCAGTGTTCCGATTGTATTTACTCTGTACCCAGTGTATTTACTCCCTACCAGTTTCCCCACTGCCTTTATTATCCCAGTGCTCCCAGTGTAATTCCTCTCTCCCAGTGTACTTGCTCTCGCAGTGTTCCCAGTATATTTACTCTCACAGTGGTCCCAGTGTATTTATTACCCCTGTGTTCCCAGTGCATTTACTCTCCCAGTGTTCCCAGCCTATTTACTCTCCCAATGTTTCCAGTGTATTTAATATACCAGTGTTCGCAGTGTATTTACTCTGGCCATTTACCCAATGTAGTTACTCTCTCTGAGTTCCCAGTGTATTTACTCTCTCCCAGTTTCCCAGTATATTTACCCGCCAAGCATTCCCAGTGTACTTAGTCTCTCCCAGTGTTCCCAGTGTATTTACTCTCCCACTGTTCCCAGTGTATTTACTCTCTGCAGGCGTTCACAGTACATTTATTCTCTCACTGTTCCCTGTGTATTTACTCTCCCAGTGTTTCCAGTGTCGTTACTCTCTCCCACTATTGCCAGTCTATTGGTGCTCCCAATGATCCCAATGTATTTATTCTCCCAATGTTCCCAATGTATTTATTATCTCCCACATTTCCCAGAATACTACTCTCTCCTAGTTTTTCCAATGCCTTTACTCTCCCAGTATTCCCAGTGAAATTACTGTTCCAGTATTTCCATCGTATTTATTCTCGGTGTTCCCAGCATATTTACTCTCCCAGTGTTGCCAATGTATTTACTCTCCCCTTGTTCCCAGTGTATTTAATATACCAGTGTTCGTAGTGTATTTACTCTGGCAGTTTACCCAATGTAGTTACTCTCTCTGAGTTCCTAGTGCATTTACTCTCTCCCAGTTTCCCAGTATATTTACCCTCCAAGCATTCCCAGTGTATTTACTCTCTCCCAGTGTTCCCAGTGTATTTACTCTCCCAGTGTTCCCAGTGTATTTACTCTCTGCAGGTGTTCACAGTGCATTTATTCTCTCACTGTTCCCAGTGTATTTACTCTCCCAGTGTTTCCAGTGTCGTTACTCTCTCCGACTATTGCCAGTCTATTGGTGCTCCCAATGATCCCAATGTATTTATTCTCCCAATGTTCCCAATGTATTTATTATCTCCCACATTTCCCAGAATACTACTCTCTCCTAGTTTTTCCAATGCCTTTACTCTCCCAGTATTCCCAGTGAAATTACTGTTCCAGTATTTCCATCATTTTTATTCTCGGTGTTCCCAGCATATTTACTCTCCCAGTGTTGCCAATGTATTTACTCTCCCCTTGTTCCCAGTGTATTTAATATACCAGTGTTCGTAGTGTATTTACTCTGGCCGTTTACCCAATGTAGTTACTCTCTCTGAGTTCCCAGTGTATTTACTCTCTCCCAGTTTCCCAGTATATTTACCCTCCAAGCATTCCCAGTGTATTTACTCTCTCTTAGTGTTCCCAGTGTATTTACTCTCCCAGTGTTCCCAGTGTATTTACTCTCTGCAGGTGTTCACAGTGCATTCACTCTCTCACTGTTCCCAGTGTAATTGCTCTCCCAGTGTTCCCAGTATATTTGCTCTACCAATGCTCCCAGTGTTTTACTCTTCCAGTGTTCCCAATATATTTACTCTTCCAGTTTTCCAATTGTATTTACTCTCCCCAAGTGTTCCCAGTGTATTTACTCTCCCAATGTTCCCAGTATATATACTCTCCCACTCTCCCAGTGTAGTTACTCTCCCAGTGCTCCCAGTGTATTTATTCTCCCTGTGTTCCAGGTCTATTTATGCTCCTAGTTTTCCCAGTGTAATTAATCTCCCTGTGTTCCCAGTGCAATTAATCTACCAGTGTTCCCAGTGTAATTAATCTACCAGTGGTCCCAGTATATTTACTCTCACAGTGTTCCCTGTGTATTTTCTCTCCCAGTGTTCCCAGTGTATTTACACTCCAAGTGATCATAGTATATTTAATCTCTCAATGTGTCCAGTTTATTTACTCTTTCCCAGTGCTCCATTGTATGTACTCTCTCCTACTTTTCCCAGTTTATTTACTCTCCCAGTGTTCCCTGATTATTTAATGTCCAGTGTTTTCTTCGTATTGACTCTCCCAGTGTTCGCAGTGTATTTACTCTGGCAGTGCCACCAGCGTATTTACTCTTTCTGTGTTCCCAGTGTATTTAATCTCTCCCAGTGCTCCCAGTGTAATTATTATCCTCGTGTTCCCAGTGTATTTAATTATTACGAGTGTTCCCATTGCAGTTACTCTCCCTGTGTTCCAGTGTATCTACTCTCCAAGTCTTCCGAGTGCATTTACAATCCCAATGTTCCCAGTGTATTTACTCTTCCAGTTTTCCCAGTGTATTTATTCTCCCAGTGTTCCCAGTGCATTTACTCTCGCAGTGTTTCCAGTGTATTTACTCCCCCAGTGTTCTCAGTGTATCTATTCTCTCACAATGTAGTTCCTCTATCCCCCAGACTTCCCAGTGTTTTACTCCCTCCCAGTGTTCCCAGTGTATTTACTCTCCCAGTGTTCCCGTTACATTTACTCTCTGCCAGTGCTCGCTGTGTATTTACTCTCTCAGTGTTTCCAATGCATTTACTCTCCATGTTCCCAGTGTACCAACTGTCTCCTAGTGCAACCAGTGTATTTACTCTCTCCGAGTTTTCCCAGTGCATTTACTCTCCTAGCTTTCCCAGTGTATTTACTCTCACAGTGTTGCGATTGTATTTACTATCTGTGTTCCTAGTGTATTTACTCTCCCAGTGTTCCAAGTGTATTTACTCCACCAGTGATCCTGGTGTATTTACTATCTCCCAGTGTTCCCAGTGTATTTATTCTCCTTGTGTTCCCAGTGTATTCATTCACCCAGTGTTCCAGTGCAATTAGCCTCTGAGTTCCCAATGCATTTACACTCTCAGTGTTCCCAGTATATTTATTCTCACCCAATATTCCCAGTGTATGTACTCAATCCCAATTTTCCCAGTATGTTTAGTCTCCCAGTGTTCCCAGTTTATTTTCTCTCTCTCAAGTTCATAGTGTATTTACCCTCGCAGTTTTCACAGTGTATTTACTGTCTGTGTTCCCAGTGTATTTACTCGCTCAGTGTTCCTGATGAATTTACTATCCCAGTGTTCCCTGTGTATTTCCTCTTCCAATGTCCCCAGTTGATTTACTCTCTACAATTGTTCCAATGTATTTATTTTCGCTGTGTTCGCAGTTTATTTAGTCTCTCACAGTGTTCCCTGTATATTTACTCTCCCAGTTTTGCAAATGTATTTACTCTCCCAATGTTCGCAGTTTGTTAACTCTCCCAGTGTTCCAGTGTATTTACTCTCCCAGTGTTCCCAGTGTAGTTACTATCCCCCAGTGTTCCCCCTGTATTTATTCATGCAGTTTTCCAGTGTATTTATTCTCCCAGTGTTTCCAGTGTATTTACTCTCTGTATTCTGTGTGCATTTATTCTCGGAATGTTCCCAGTATATTTACTCTCCCAGTTTTCTCAGTGCATTTACTCTTTCCCAGTGTTTCCAGTGTATTTACTCTCCCAATGCTCCCAGTGTATTTACTCTCTCACAGTATTCCCAGTTAATTACTCTCTGTCTTCCCAGTGTAATAATCTCCCAGTGTTCCAAATGCAATTACACTCCCAGTATTCCCAGTATATTTATTCTCCCCGTGTTCTAGGTGTATTTGCTCTCCTAGGTTTCCCTGTGTATTTATATTCCCAGTTTTCCCTGTGTATTTCCTCTTCCAATGTTCCCAGTTTATTTACTCTCTACAATTGTTCCAATGTATTTATTTTCGCTGTGTTCGCAGTTTATTTAGTCTCTCACAGTATTCCCAGTTAATTACTCTCTGTCTTCCCAGTGTAATAATCTCCCAGTGTTCCAAATGCAATTACACTCCCAGTATTCCCAGTATATGTATTCTCCCCGTGTTCTAGGTGTATTTGCTCTCCTAGTTTTCCCTGTGTATTTATATTCCCAGTGTTCCAAATGCATTTACACTCCCAATGTTCCCAGTTTATTTACTCTCTACAATTGTTCCAATGTATTTATTCTCCCAATGTTCCCAGTGTATTTACACACTGTGTTTCCAGTGCAAATACTCTCGCAGTGTTTCCAGTGTATTTACTCTCCCAGTGTTCTCAGTGTATCTATTCTCTCACAATGTAGTTCCTCTATCCCCCAGAGTTCCCAGTGTTTTACTCCCTCCCAGTGTTCCCAGTGTATTTACTCTCCCAGTGTTCCCGTTACATTTACTCTCTGCCAGTGCTCGCTGTGTATTTACTCTCTCAGTGTTTCCAATGCATTTACTCTCCATGTTCCCAGTGTACCAACTGTCTCCTAGTGCAACCAGTGTATTTACTCTCTCCGAGTTTTCCCAGTGCATTTACTCTCCTAGCTTTCCCAGTGTATTTACTCTCACAGTGTTGCGATTGTATTTACAATCTGTGTTCCTAGTGTATTTACTCTCCCAGTGTTCCAAGTGTATTTACTCCACCAGTGATCCTGGTGTATTTACTATCTCCCAGTGTTCCCAGTGTATTTATTCTCCTTGTGTTCCCAGTGTATTCATTCACCCAGTGTTCCAGTGCAATTAGCCTCTGAGTTCCCAATGCATTTACACTCTCAGTGTTCCCAGTATATTTATTCTCACCCAATATTCCCAGTGTATGTACTCAATCCCAATTTTCCCAGTATGTTTAGTCTCCCAGTGTTCCCAGTTTATTTTCTCTCTCTCAAGTTCATAGTGTATTTACCCTCGCAGTTTTCACAGTGTATTTACTGTCTGTGTTCCCAGTGTATTTACTCGCTCAGTGTTCCTGATGAATTTACTATCCCAGTGTTCCCTGTGTATTTCCTTTTCCAATGTTCCCAGTTGATTTACTCTCTACAATTGTTCCAATGTATTTATTTTCGCTGTGTTCGCAGTTTATTTAGTCTCTCACAGTGTTCCCTGTATATTTACTCTCCCAGTTTTGCAAATGTATTTACTCTCCCAATGTTCGCAGTTTGTTAACTCTCCCAGTGTTCCAGTGTATTTACTCTCCCAGTGTTCCCAGTGTAGTTACTATCCCCCAGTGTTCCCCCTGTATTTATTCATGCAGTTTTCCAGTGTATTTATTCTCCCAGTGTTTCCAGTGTATTTACTCTCTGTATTCTGTGTGCATTTATTCTCTGAATGTTCCCAGTATATTTACTCTCCCAGTTTTCTCAGTGCATTTACTCTTTCCCAGTGTTTCCAGTGTATTTACTCTCCCAATGCTCCCAGTGTATTTACTCTCTCACAGTATTCCCAGTTAATTACTCTCTGTCTTCCCAGTGTAATAATCTCCCAGTGTTCCAAATGCAATTACACTCCCAGTATTCCCAGTATATTTATTCTCCCCGTGTTCTAGGTGTATTTGCTCTCCTAGTTTTCCCTGTGTATTTATATTCCCAGTTTTCCCTGTGTATTTCCTCTTCCAATGTTCCCAGTTTATTTACTCTCTACAATTGTTCCAATGTATTTATTTTCGCTGTGTTCGCAGTTTATTTAGTCTCTCACAGTATTCCCAGTTAATTACTCTCTGTCTTCCCAGTGTAATAATCTCCCAGTGTTCCAAATGCAATTACACTCCCAGTATTCCCAGTATATGTATTCTCCCCGTGTTCTAGGTGTATTTGCTCTCCTAGTTTTCCCTGTGTATTTATATTCCCAGTGTTCCAAATGCATTTACACTCCCAATGTTCCCAGTTTATTTACTCTCTACAATTGTTCCAATGTATTTATTCTCCCAATGTTCCCAGTGTATTTACACACTGTGTTCCCAGTGCATTTACTCTCGCAGTGTTTCCAGTGTATTTACTCTCCCAGTGTTCTCAGTGTATCTATTCTCTCACAATGTAGTTCCTCTATCCCCCAGAGTTCCCAGTGTTTTACTCCCTCCCAGTGTTCCCAGTGCATTTACTCTCCCAGTGTTCAGTTACATTTACTCTCTGCCAGTGCTCGCTGTGTATTTACTCTCTCAGTGTTTCCAATGCATTTACTCTCCATGTTCCCAGTGTACCAACTGTCTCCTCGTGCAACCAGTGTATTTACTCTCTCCGAGTTTTCCCAGTGCATTTACTCTCCTAGCTTTCCCAGTGTATTTACTCTCACAGTGTTGCGATTGTATTTACTATCTGTGTTCCTAATGTATTTACTCTCCCAGTGTTCCAAGTGTATTTACTCCACCAGTGATCCTGGTGTATTTACTATCTCCCAGTGTTCCCAGTGTATTTATTCTCCTTGTGTTCCCAGTGTATTCATTCACCCAGTGTTCCAGTGCAATTAGTCTCTGAGTTCCCAATGCATTTACACTCCCAGTGTTCCCAGTATATTTATTCTCACCCAATATTCCCAGTGTATGTACTCAATCCCAATTTTCCCAGTATGTTTAGTCTCCCAGTGTTCCCAGTTTATTTTCTCTCTCTCAGGTTCATAGTGTATTTACCCTCGCAGTTTTCACAGTGTATTTACTCTCTCTGTGTTCCCAGTGTATTTACTCACTCAGTGTTCCTGGTGAATTTACTATCCCAGTGTTCCCTGTGTATTTCCTCTCCCAATGTTCCCAGTGTATTTACTCTCTACAATTGTTCCAATATATTTATTTTCGCTGTGTTCGCAGTTTATTTAGTCTCTCACAGTGTTCCCAGTATATTTACTCTCCCAGTTTTGCAAATGTATTTACTCTCCCCATGTTCTCAGTTTGTTAACTCTCCCAGTGTTCCAGTGTATTTACTCTCTCCCAGTGTTCGCAGTGTATTTACTCTACCAGTGTTCCCAGTGCAGTTACTATCCCCCAGTGTTCCCAGTGTATTTATTCATGCCGTTTTCCAGTGTATTTATTCTCCCAGTGTTTCCAGTGTATTTACTCTCTGTACTCTGAGTGCATTTATTCTCTGAATGTTCCCAGTATATTTACTCTCCCAGTTTTCTCAGTGCATTTACGCTCTCCCAGTGTTCCCAGTGTATTTACTCTCCCAATGCTCCCAGTGTATTTACTCTCTCACAGTGTTCCCAGTTTATTTACTCTCCGTCTTCCCAGTGTAATAATCTCCCAGTGTTCCAAATGCAATTACACTCCCAGTATTCCCAGTATATTTATTCTCCCCGTGTTCTAGGTGTATTTGCTCTCCTAGTTTTCCCTGTGTATTTATATTTCCAGTTTTTCCAAGTGCATTTACTCTCTCCCAGTGTTTCCAGTTTATTTACTCTCTCTGTGTTCCCAGTGTATTTGCTCCCTCAGTGATCCCTGTGTATTTACTCTCCCAGTGTTTCCAATGTATTTACTCGTCCATTGTTCCCAGTTTATTTACTCGCAAAGTGTTCCCGGTGTAATTACTCTCTTCCAGTGTTCCCAGTTTATTTACGCTCCCTATGTTCCCAGTGTATTTACTCTCTACAAGTGTTCCCGTGTATTTATTTTCGCTGCGTTCGCAGTTTATTTAGTCTCTCACAGTCTTCCCAGTGTATTTACTCTACCAGTGTTCCCAGTGTAGTTACTATCCCCCAGTGTTCCCAGTGTATTTATTCATGCAGTTTTCCAGTGTATTTATTCTCCCAGTGTTTCCAGTGTATTTACTCTCTGTATTCTGAGTGCATTTATTCTCTGAATGTTCCCAGTATATTTACTCTCCCAGTTTTCTCAGTGCATTTACTCTCTCCCAGTGTTCCCAGTGTATTTACTCTCCCAATGCTCCCAGTGTATTTACTCTCTCACAGTGTTCCCAGTTTATTTACTCTCCTCTTCCCAGTGTAATAATCTCCCAGTGTTCCAAATGCAATTAAACTCCCAGTATTCCCAGTATATTTATTCTCCCCGTGTTCTAGGTGTATTTGATCTCCTAGTTTTCCCTGTGTATTTATATTCCCAGTTTTCCCAAGTGCATTTACTCTCTCCCAGTGTTTCCAGTTTATTTACTCTCTCTGTGTTCCCAGTGTATTTGCTCCCTCAGTGATCCCTGTGTATTTACTCTCCCAGTGTTTCCAATGTATTTACTTTCCCATTGTTCCCAGTTTATTTACTCGCAAAGTGTTCCCGGTGTAATTACTCTCTTCCAGTGTTCCCAGTTTAATTACGCTCCCTATGTTCCCAGTGTATTTACTCTCTACAAGTGTTCCCGTGTATTTATTTTCGCTGCGTTCGCAGTTTATTTAGTCTCTCACAGTCTTCCCAATGCATTTACTTTTCCAGTGTTCCCAGTGTATTTACTATCTGCCTGTGTTCCCAGTGTATTTATTCTCCCAGTGTTGCCAGTGTATTTATTCTCCCAGTGTTCCCAGTGTATTTACCATCTCAGTGTTCCGAGTGCATTTACTCTCCGAGTGTTCCCAGTGTATTTACTCTCTCCCAGTCTACTTGCTCTCCCAGTGTTCACAATGTGTTTACTCTCTCCCAGTGTTCTCAGTTTATTTACTCTCCTAGTGTTCCCAGTGTATTTACTCTCCCAGTTTTCTCATTCCATTACTCTCTCCCAGTGTTCCCAGTGTATTTACTCTCCTAATGCTCCCAGCGTATTTACTCTCCCAGTGTTCCCAGTTTATTTACTCTCCTAGTTTTCCCAGTACGTATACTCTTTCAATGTTCCCAGTGTATTTATTCATGCAGTTTTCCAGTGTATTTATTCTCCCAGTGTTTCCAGTGTATTTACTCTCTGTACTCTGAGTGCATTTATTCTCTGAATGTTCCCAGTATATTTACTCTCCCAGTTTTCTCAGTGCATTTACGCTCTCCCAGTGTTCCCAGTGTATTTACTCTCCCAATGCTCCCAGTGTATTTACTCTCTCACAGTGTTCCCAGTTTATTTACTCTCCGTCTTCCCAGTGTAATAATCTCCCAGTGTTCCAAATGCAATTACACTCCCAGTATTCCCAGTATATTTATTCTCCCCGTGTTCTAGGTGTATTTGCTCTCCTAGTTTTCCCTGTGTATTTATATTCCCAGTTTTCCCAAGTGCATTTACTCTCTCCCAGTGTTTCCAGTTTATTTACTCTCTCTGTGTTCCCAGTGTATTTGCTCCCTCAGTGATCCCTGTGTATTTACTCTCCCAGTGTTTCCAATGTATTTACTCTCCCATTGTTCCCAGTTTATTTACTCGCAAAGTGTTCCCGGTGCAATTACTCTCTTCCAGTGTTCCCAGTTTATTTACGCTCCCTATGTTCCCAGTGTATTTACTCTCTACAAGTGTTCCCGTGTATTTATTTTCGCTGCGTTCGCAGTTTATTTAGTCTCTCACAGTCTTCCCAGTGTAGTTACTATCCCCCAGTGTTCCCAGTGTATTTATTCATGCAGTTTTCCAGTGTATTTATTCTCCCAGTGTTTCCAGTTTATTTACTCTCTCTGTGTTCCCAGTGTATTTGCTCCCTCAGTGATCCCTGTGTATTTACTCTCCCAGTGTTTCCAATGTATTTACTCTCCCATTGTTCCCAGTTTATTTACTCGCAAAGTGTTCCCGGTGTAATTACTCTCTTCCAGTGTTCCCAGTTTATTTACGCTCCCTATGTTCCCAGTGTATTTACTCTCTACAAGTGTTCCCGTGTATTTATTTTCGCTGCGTTCGCAGTTTATTTAGTCTCTCACAGTCTTCCCAGTGTATTTACTCTACCAGTGTTCCCAGTGTAGTTACTATCCCCCAGTGTTCCCAGTGTATTTATTCATGCATTTTTCCAGTGTATTTATTCTCACAGTGTTTCCAGTGTATTTACTCTCTGTATTCTGAGTGCATTTATTCTCTGAATGTTCCCAGTATATTTACTCTCCCAGTTTTCTCAGTGCATTTACTCTCTCCCAGTGTTCCCTGTGTATTTACTCTCCCAATGCTCCCAGTGTATTTACTCTCTCACAGTGTTCCCAGTTTATTTACTCTCCTCTTCCCAGTGTAATAATCTCCCAGTGTTCCAAATGCAATTACACTCCCAGTATTCCCAGTATATTTATTCTCCCCGTGTTCTAGGTGTATTTGCTCTTCTAGTTTTCCCTGTGTATTTATATTCCCAGTTTTCCCAAGTGCATTTACTCTCTCCCAGTGTTTCCAGTTTATTTACTCTCTCTGTGTTCCCAGTGTATTTGCTCCCTCAGTGATCCCTGTGTATTTACTCTCCCAGTGTTTCCAATGTATTTACTCTCCCATTGTTCCCAGTTTATTTACTCGCAAAGTGTTCCCGGTGTAATTACTCTCTTCCAGTGTTCCCAGTTTATTTACACTCCCTATGTTCCCAGTGTATTTACTCTCTACAAGTGTTCCCGTGTATTTATTTTCGCTGCGTTCGCAGTTTATTTAGTCTCTCACATTCTTCCCAGTGCATTTACTTTTCCAGTGTTCCCAGTGTATTTACTATCTGCCTGTGTTCCCAGTGTATTTATTCTCCCAGTGTTGCCAGTGTATTTATTCTCCCAGTGTTCCCAGTGTATTTACCATCTCAGTGTTCCGAGTGCATTTACTCTCCGAGTGTTCCCAGTGTATTTACTCTCTCCCAGTCTACTTGCTCTCCCAGTGTTCACAATGTGTTTACTCTCTCCCAGTGTTCTCAGTTTATTTACTCTCCTAGTGTTCCCAGTGTATTTACTCTCCCAGTTTTCTCAGTGCATTTACTCTCTCCCAGTGTTCCCAGTGTATTTACTCTCCTAATGCTCCCAGCGTATTTACTCTCCCAGTGTTCCCAGTTTATTTACTCTCCTAGTTTTCCCAGTACGTATACTCTTTCAATGTTCCCAGTGTATTTACTCCCTCACAGTGCTCACAGTTTATTTACTCTCCGTGTTCCCTGTGTATTTAATCGCCCAGTTTTTCCAATGCATTTATACTCCCAGTGTTCCCAGTGTTTTTATTCTCCCAGTATTGCAGGTGTGTTTACTCTCCTAGTTTTCCCAGTATATTTACTCTCCCATTTTCCCAGTGCTATTAATTTCTCCCAGTGTTCCTAGTTCATTTACTCTCTCCCAGGTTCATCGGCTATTTACTCTCCCAGTGTTCCCAGTGTATTTACTCTCTCTGTTTTCCCAGTTCATTTATTTCTTTAGTGTTCCTGGTGTATTTACTCTCCCAGCGATCCCTGTGTATTTACTCACCCGGTGTTCCCAGTGTATTTACACTCCCAGTGTTTTCAGTGTATTTACTCTCCCATTGTTCGCAGTGTATTTACTCTCCCAATGTTCCCAGTTTATTTACTCGTAAAGTGTTCCCAGTGTAGTTACTCTCTCCCGGGGTTCCCAGTTTATTTACGCTCCCTGTGTTCCCAGTGTATTTACTCTCTACAAGTGTTGCAATGTATTTATTTTCGCTGCGTTCGCAAATTATTTAGTCTCTCACAGCGTTCCCTGTGTATTTACTCTTCCAGTGTTCCCAGTTTATTTACTATCTCTTTGTGTTCCCAGTGTATTTATTCTCCCAGTGTTCCCAGTGTATTTACTCTCTCAGTGGCCTCAGTGTGTTTATTCTCTCCCAGTGTTACCATTTTATTTACTCTCCTTGTGTTCCCAGTATATTTACTCTCCCAGTTTTCTCAGTGCATTTACTCTCTCCCAGTGTTCCCAGGGTATTTACTCTCCTAGTTTTCCCAGGATATATACTCTTCCAGTGTTCCCAGTGTATTTACTCTCTCACAGTTTTCCCAGTTTATTTACTCTCCGTGTTCCCTGTGTATTTAATCGCCTAGTTTTTCCAATGCATTTATACTCCCAGTATTCCCAGTGTTTTTATTCTCCAAGTATTCCAGGTGTGTTTACTCTCCTAGTTTTCCCAGTATATGTACTCTCCCATTTTCTCAGTGCTATTAATCTCTCCCAGTGTTCCTAGTTCATTTACTCTCTCGCAGGTTCATAGTCTATTTACTCTCCCAGTGTTCCCAATGTATTTACTCTCTCTGTTTTCCCAGTTCATTTATTCCCTAAGTGTTCCTGGTGTATTTACTCTCCCAGTGATCCCTGTATATTTATTCACCCAGTGTTCCCGGTGTATTTACTCTCCCATTGTTCCCAGTGTATTTTTGCACTCTCAGTGGTCGCAGTTTATTTACTCTCCAAGTGTTCCCGGTGTATTTACTCTCTCCCATTGTTCCCAGTTTATTTACACTCTCTGTTTTCCCAGTATATTTCCTCTCTACAAGTGTTCCAGTTTATTTATTTTTACTGTGTTCCCAGTTTATTTACTCTCTCCCAGTGTTCCCAGTCTATTTACTCTGTCCAAGTGTTCCCAGTGTATTTATTCTCCCAGTGTTCCCTGTGTATTTACTCTCCCAGTGTTCCCATTGTATTTACTCTGTCTTCCCAGTGTATTTACTCCTTACCAGTTTTCCCAGTGTTATTACTCTCCCAGTGCACCGAGTGCATTTCCTCTCTCCCAGTGTTCCCAGTGCATTTACTCTTCCAGTTTTCACAGTGTATTTACTCTCTCCTAGTGTTTCCAGTTTATTTACTCTCCCAGTTTTCCCAGTGTATTTACTCTCCCATTGTTCCCATGTATTCATTCCCCCTGTGATACTAGTGTATTTATTCTGCCAGTTATCCCAGTGTTTTACTCTCATAGTGTTCTCAGTGTATTTGCACTCCAAGTGTTCCTAGTTTACTTACTTTCCCAGTGTTCCCAGTATATTTACTCTTCCTGTGTTCCCAGTGTATTTGCTCTCCCAGTGTTCCAATGCATTTACTCTCTCACAGGTTTCCCAGTACATTTAGTCTTCTAATGCTCCCAGTGTACTTCCTGTCTCCCAGTGTTCTCAGTGTAATTGCTTTCCCAATGTTCCCAGTGCATTTACTCTCCCAATGTTCCCAGTTTATTTACTCTCCGGGTTTTCCAAGTGTTATAACTCTATCTCAGTGATCTCAGTGTATAACTCTATCTCAGCTTTCTCAGTGTATTTACTCTCAGTGTTCCCGGTACATTTATTCCCCCAGTGTTCCCAGTGAATTAATTCTCTACCAGTGTTCCCGTTTTTTTTACACTCCCAGTGTTTCCAGTATATTTACGCTCTCAGTGCTCCCAGTGTATTTATTCTCCCTGTGTTCCAGGTCTATTTATGCTCCTAGCTTTCCCAGTGTAATTAATCTCCCTGTGTTCCCAGTGCAATTAATCTACCAGTGTTCCCAGTGTAATTAATCTACCAGTGTTCCCAGTATATTTACTCTCACAGTGTTCCCTGTGTATTTACACTCCAAGTGATCATAGTATATTTAATCTCTCAATGTTTCCAGTTTATTTACTCTTTCCCAGTGCTCCATTGTATGTACTCTCTCCTACTTTTCCCAGTTTATTTACTCTCCCAGTGTTCCCTGACTATTTAATGCCAGTGTTTTCTTCGTATTGACTCTCCCAGTGTGCGCAGTGTATTTACTCTGGCAGTGCCACCAGCGTATTTACTCTTTCTGTGTTCCCAGTGTATTTACTCTCTCCCAGTGTTCCCAGTGTAATTATTCCCCTCGTGTTCCCAGTGTATTTAATCATTACGAGTGTTCCCATTGCAGTTACTCTCCCTGTGTTCCAGCGTATTTACTTTCCCAGTGTATCTACTCTCCAAGTCTTCCAAGTGCATTTACACTCCCAATGTTCCCAGTGTATCTACTCTTCCAGTTTGCCCAGTGTATTTATTCTCCCAGTGTCCCCAGTGTATTTACACACTGTGTTCCCAGTGCATTTACTCTCGCAGTGTTTCCAGTGTATTTACTCTCCCAGTGTTTTCAGTGTATCTATTCTCTCACAATGTAGTTCCTCTATCCCCAGAGTTCCCAGTGTTTTACTCCCTCCCAGTGTTCCCAGTGTATTTACTCTCCCAGTGTTCCCGTTACATTTACTCTCTGCCAGTGCTCGCTGTGTATTTACTCTCTCAGTGTTTCCAATGCATTTACTCTCCATGTTCCCAGTGTACCAACTGTCTCCTAGTGCAACCAGTGTATTTACTCTCTCCGAGTTTTCCCAGTGCATTTACTCTCCTAGCTTTCCCAGTGTATTTACTCTCACAGTGTTGCGATTGTATTTACTATCTGTGTTCCCAGCATATTTACTCTCCCAGTGTTCCCAATGTCTTTACTCTCCCCTTGTTCCCAGTGTATTTAATAGACCAGTGTTCGCAGTGTATTTACTCTGGCCGTTTCCCCAACGTAGTTACTCTCTATGAGTTCCCAGTGTATTTACTCACTCCCAGTTTCCCAGTATATTTACCCTCCAAGTGTTCCCAGTGTATTTACTCTCTCCCAGTGTTCCAAATGCATTTACTCTCCCAGTGTTCCCAGTGTATTTACTAACTGCAGGTGTTCCCAGTGCATTTACTCTCCCAATGATCCCAGTGTATTTATTCTCCCAATGTTCCCAATGCATTTATTATCTCACTCTTTTCCCAGAGTATTACTCTCTGCTAGTTTTTCCAATGCCTTTAGTCTCCCAGTGTTCCCAGTGAATTTACTGTTTCAGTATTTCCATCGTATTAACTCTCCGTGTTCCCAGCATATTTACTCTCCCAGTGTTTGCAGTGTATTTTCTCTCCCCTTGTTCCCAGTGTATTTAATATCCCAGTGTTCGCAGTGTATTTACTCTGGCCGTGTTCCCGGCGTAGTTACTCTCTCGGAGTTCCAAGTGTATTTGCTCTCTTCCAGTTTCCCAATGTATTTTCCCTCCTAGCATTCCCAGTGTATTTACTCTCGCCCAGTGTTCCTAGTCTACTTACTCTCTCCCAGTGTTCCCAGTGTATTTACTAACTGCAGGTGTTCCCAGTGCATTTACTCTCCCAATGATCCCAGTGTATTTATTCTCCCAATGTTCCCAATGCATTTATTATCTCACTCTTTTCCCAAAGTATTACTCTCTGCTAGTTTTTCCAATGCCTTTAGTCTCCCAGTGTTCCCAGTGAATTTACTGTTTCAGTATTTCCATCGTATTTAATCTCCGTGTTCCCAGCATATTTACTCTCCCAGTGTTTGCAGTGTATTTTCTCTCCCCTTGTTCCCAGTGTATTTAATATCCCAGTGTTCACAGTGTATTTCCTCTGACCGTGTTCCCGGCGTAGTTACTCTCTCGGAGTTCCAAGTGTATTTGCTCTCTCCCAGTTTCACAATGTATTTACCCTCCTAGCATTCCCAGTGTATTTACTCTCTCCCAGTGTTCCTTGTGTATTTACTCTCTGCCAATGTTCCCAGTGTATTTACTCTCTGCCAATGTTCCCAGTGTAATTGCTCTCCCAGTGTTCCCACTGTATTTACTCACCCATTGCTCCCAGTGTGTTACGCTCCCAGTGTGTTTACTCTCCCAGTGTTCCCAATGTGTTTACTCTTCCAGTGTTCCCAGTTTATTTGCTCTCTCCCAGTGTTCCCAGTTTATTTATTCTCCGTGTTTCCAGTGTATTTAATATTCCAGTCTTCCAAGTGCATTTACTCTCTCCCAGTGTTCCGATTGTATTTACTCTGTACCCAGTGTATTTACTCCCTACCAGTTTCCCCACTGCCTTTATTATCCCAGTGCTCCCAGTGTAATTCCTCTCTCCCAGTGTACTTGCTCTCGCAGTGTTCCCAGTATATTTACTCTCACAGTGGTCCCAGTGTATTTATTACCCCTGTGTTCCCAGTGCATTTACTCTCCCAGTGTTCCCAGCCTATTTACTCTCCCAATGTTTCCAGTGTATTTAATATACCAGTGTTCGCAGTGTATTTACTCTGGCCATTTACCCAATGTAGTTACTCTCTCTGAGTTCCCAGTGTATTTACTCTCTCCCAGTTTCCCAGTATATTTACCCGCCAAGCATTCCCAGTGTACTTAGTCTCTCCCAGTGTTCCCAGTGTATTTACTCTCCCACTGTTCCCAGTGTATTTACTCTCTGCAGGCGTTCACAGTACATTTATTCTCTCACTGTTCCCTGTGTATTTACTCTCCCAGTGTTTCCAGTGTCGTTACTCTCTCCCACTATTGCCAGTCTATTGGTGCTCCCAATGATCCCAATGTATTTATTCTCCCAATGTTCCCAATGTATTTATTATCTCCCACATTTCCCAGAATACTACTCTCTCCTAGTTTTTCCAATGCCTTTACTCTCCCAGTATTCCCAGTGAAATTACTGTTCCAGTATTTCCATCGTATTTATTCTCGGTGTTCCCAGCATATTTACTCTCCCAGTGTTGCCAATGTATTTACTCTCCCCTTGTTCCCAGTGTATTTAATATACCAGTGTTCGTAGTGTATTTACTCTGGCAGTTTACCCAATGTAGTTACTCTCTCTGAGTTCCTAGTGCATTTACTCTCTCCCAGTTTCCCAGTATATTTACCCTCCAAGCATTCCCAGTGTATTTACTCTCTCCCAGTGTTCCCAGTGTATTTACTCTCCCAGTGTTCCCAGTGTATTTACTCTCTGCAGGTGTTCACAGTGCATTTATTCTCTCACTGTTCCCAGTGTATTTACTCTCCCAGTGTTTCCAGTGTCGTTACTCTCTCCGACTATTGCCAGTCTATTGGTGCTCCCAATGATCCCAATGTATTTATTCTCCCAATGTTCCCAATGTATTTATTATCTCCCACATTTCCCAGAATACTACTCTCTCCTAGTTTTTCCAATGCCTTTACTCTCCCAGTATTCCCAGTGAAATTACTGTTCCAGTATTTCCATCATTTTTATTCTCGGTGTTCCCAGCATATTTACTCTCCCAGTGTTGCCAATGTATTTACTCTCCCCTTGTTCCCAGTGTATTTAATATACCAGTGTTCGTAGTGTATTTACTCTGGCCGTTTACCCAATGTAGTTACTCTCTCTGAGTTCCCAGTGTATTTACTCTCTCCCAGTTTCCCAGTATATTTACCCTCCAAGCATTCCCAGTGTATTTACTCTCTCCCAGTGTTCCCAGTGTATTTACTCTCCCAGTGTTCCCAGTGTATTTACTCTCTGCAGGTGTTCACAGTGCATTTACTCTCTCACTGTTCCCAGTGTATTTACTCTGCCAGTGTTTCCAGTGTAGTTAATCTCTGCCTGTGTTGCCAGTGTAATTGCTCTCCCAGTGTTCCCAGTATATTTGCTCTACCAATGCTCCCAGTGTTTTACTCTTCCAGTGTTCCCAATATATTTACTCTACCAGTTTTCCAATTGTATTTACTCTCTCCAAGTGTTCCCAGTTTATTTACTCTCCCAATGCTCCCAGTATATTTACTCTCCCAGTCTCCCAGTGTAGTTACTCTCCCAGTGCTCCCAGTGTATTTATTCTCCCTGTGTTCCAGGTCTATTTATGCTCCTAGTTTTCCCAGTGTAATTAATCTCCCTGTGTTCCCAGTGCAATTAATCTACCAGTGTTCCCAGTGTAATTAATCTACCAGTGTTCCCGTTATATTTACTCTCACAGTGTTCCCTGTGTATTTTCTCTCCCAGCGTTCCCAGTGTATTTACACTCCAAGTGATCATAGTATATTTAATCACTCAATGTTTCCAGTTTATTTACTCTTTCCCAGTGCTCCATTGTATGTACTCTCTCCTACATTTCCCAGTTTATTTATTCTCCCAGTGTTCCCTGATTATTTAATGTCCAGTGTTTTCTTCGTATTGACTCTCCCAGTGTTCGCAGTGTATTTACTCTGGCAGTACCACCAGCGTATTTACTCTTTCTGTGTTCCCAGTGTATTTGATCTCTCCCACTGCTCCCAGTTTAATTATTCTCCTCGCGTTCCCAGTGTATTTAATCATTACGAGTGTTCCCATTGCAGTTACTCTCCCTGTGTTCCAGTGTATTTACTTTCCCAGTGTTCCCAGTGTATCTACTCTCCAAGTCTTCCAAGTGCATTTACACTCCCAATGTTCCCAGTTTATTTACTCTTCCAGTTTTCCCAGTGTATTTATTCTCCCAGTGTTCCCTGTGTATTTACACACTGTGTTCCCAGTGCATTTACTCTCGCAGTGTTTCCAGTGTATTTACTCTCCCAGTGTTCTCAGTGTATCTATTCTCTCACAATGTAGTTCCTCTATCCCCCAGAGTTCCCAGTGTTTTACTCCCTCCCAGTGTTCCCAGTGTATTTACTCTCCCAGTGTTCCCGTTACATTTACTCTCTGCCAGTGCTCGCTGTGTATTAACTCTCTCAGTGTTTCCAATGCATTTACTCGCCATGTTCCCAGTGTACCAACTGTCTCCTAGTGCAACCAGTGTATTTACTCTCTCCGAGTTTTCCCAGTTCATTTGTTCCCTCAGTGTTCCTGGTGTATTTACTCTCCCAGTGATCCCTGTATATTTATTCACCCAGTGTTCCCGGTGTATTTACTCTCCCATTGTTCCCAGTGTATTTTTGCACTCTCAGTGGTCGCAGTGTGTTTGCTCTCCAAGTGTTCCCGGTGTATTTACTCTCTCCCATTGTTCCCAGTTTATTTACCCTCTCTGTTTTCCCAGTATATTTCCTCTCTACAAGTGTTCCAGTGTATTTATTTTCACTGTGTTCCCAGTTTATTTACTCTCTCCCAGTGTTCCCAGTCTATTTACTCTCTCCCAGTGTTCCCAGTGTATTTATTCTCCCAGTGTACCCAGTGTATTTATTCTCCCAGTGTTCCCAATGTATATACTCTCCCATTGCTCCCAGTGTGTTTACTCTCCCAGCGTTGCAATTGCATTTACACTCCCAGTGTTCCCATTGTATTTATTCTCCCAGCATTCCAGACGTATTTACTTCTCGTATTCCCAGTGTATTTACTCTTCCAGTCTTCCCAGTGTATTTACTCTCTCAGTGGTCTCAGTGTATTTGCTCTATCCCAGTGTATTTGCTCTCCCAGTTTTTCCAGTGTATTTACTCTCTCCCGCTGTTGCCAGTCTATTTGCGCTCCGAATGCTCCCAGTGTATTTATTCTCCCAATGTTCCCAATATATATATTATCACCCACTTTTCCCAGAGTATTACTCGCCCCTAGTAATTTCAATGCCTTTACTCTCCCAGTGTTCCCAGTGAATTTACTGTTCCAGTCTTTCCATCATATTTATTCTTGGTGTTCCCAGCATATTTACTCTCCCAGTGTTCCCAATGTCTTTACTCTCCCCTTGTTCCCAGTGTATTTAATAGACCAGTGTTCGCAGTGTATATACTCTGGCCGTTTCCCCAACGTAGTTACTCTCTATGAGTTCCCAGTGTATTTACTCACTCCCAGTTTCCCAGTATATTTACCCTCCAAGTGTTCCCAGTGTATTTACTCTCTCCCAGTGTTCCAAATGCATTTACTCTCCCAGTGTTCCCAGTGTATTTACTAACTGCAGGTGTTCCCAGTGCATTTACTCTCCCAATGATCCCAGTGTATTTATTCTCCCAATGTTCCCAATGCATTTATTATCTCACTCTTTTCCCAGAGTATTACTCTCTGCTAGTTTTCCAATGCCTTTAGTCTCCCAGTGTTCCCAGTGAATTTACTGTTTCAGTATTTCCATCGTATTTACTCTCCGTGTTCCCAGCATATTTACTCTCCCAGTGTTTGCAGTGTATTTTCTCTCCCCTTGTTCCCAGTGTATTTAATATCCCAGTGTTCGCAGTGTATTTACTCTGGCCATGTTCCCGGCGTAGTTACTCTCTCGGAGTTCCAAGTGTATTTGCTCTCTTCCAGTTTCCCAATGTATTTTCCCTCCTAGCATTCCCAGTGTATTTACTCTCGCCCAGTGTTCCTAGTCTACTTACTCTCTCCCAGTGTTCCCAGTGTATTTACTAACTGCAGGTGTTCCCAGTGCATTTACTCTCCCAATGATCCCAGTGTATTTATTCTCCCAATGTTCCCAATGCATTTATTATCTCACTCTTTTCCCAGAGTATTACTCTCTGCTAGTTTTTCCAATGCCTTTAGTCTCCCAGTGTTCCCAGTGAATTTACTGTTTCAGTATTTCCATCGTATTTAATCTCCGTGTTCCCAGCATATTTACTCTCCCAGTGTTTGCAGTGTATTTTCTCTCCCCTTGTTCCCAGTGTATTCAATATCCCAGTGTTCGCAGTGTATTTACTCTGGCCGTGTTCCCGGCGTAGTTACTCTCTCGGAGTTCCAAGTATATTTGCTCTCTCCCAGTTTCACAATGTATTTACCCTCCTAGCATTCCCAGTGTATTTACTCTCTCCCAGTGTTCCTTGTGCATTTACTCTCTCCCAGTGTTCCCAGTGTATTTATTCTCCCATTGTTCCCAGTGTATCTATTCGCCCAATGTTCCAAATGGATTTACTCTCTCAGTGTTCCGAGTGCATTTACTCTCCGAGTGTTCCCAGTGTAGTTACTCTCTCAGTGGTCTCAGTGTATTTGCTCTCCCCTAGTGTATTTGCTCGCCAAGTGGTCCCAGTGTATTTACTCTCTGCCAATGTTCCCAGTGTAATTGCTCTCCCAGTGTTCCCACTGTATTTACTCACCCATTGCTCCCAGTGTGTTTACGCTCCCAGTGTGTTTACTCTCCCAGTGTTCCCAATGTGTTTACTCTTCCAGTGTTCCCAGTGTATTTGCTCTCTCCCAGTGTTCCCAGTTTATTTACTCTCCGTGTTCCCAGTGTATTTAATATTCCAGTCTTCCAAGTGCATTTACTCTCTCCAAGTGTACCCAGTGTATTTACAATCTCCCAGTGTTCCTAGTGTATTTACTCTCTCCCAGTGTTCCGAGTGTATTTACTCTGTACCCAGTGTATTTACTCCCTACCAGTTTCCCCACTGCCTTTATTCTCCCAGTGCTCCCAGTGTAATTCCTCTCTCCCAGTGTACTTGCTCTCACAGTGTTCCCAGTATATTTACTCTCACAGTGTTCCCAGTGTATTTATTACCCCTGTGTTCCCAGTGCATTTACTCTCCCAGTGTTCCCAGCCTATTTACTCTCCCAGTGTTTCCAGTGTATTTAACATACCAGTGTTCGCAGTGTATTTACTCTGGCCGTTTACCCAATGTAGTTACTCTCTCTGAGTTCCCAGTGTATTTACTCTCTCCCAGTTTCCCAGTATATTTACCCGCCAAGCATTCCCAGTGTATTTACTCTCTCCCAGTGTTCCCAGTGTATTTACTCTCCCACTGTCCCCAGTGTATTTACTCTCTGCAGGCGTTCACAGTGCATTTATTCTCTCACTGTTCCCTGTGTATTTACTCTCCCAATGTTTCCAGTGTCGTTACTCTCTCCCACTATTGCCAGTTTATTGGTGCTCCCAATGATCCCAATGTATTTATTCTCCCAATGTTCCCAATGTATTTATTATCTCCCACATTTCCCAGAATACTACTCTCTCCTAGTTTTTCCAATACCTTTACTCTCCCAGTATTCCCAGTGAAATTACTGTTCCAGTATTTCCATCGTATTTATTCTCGGTGTTCCCAGCATATTTACTCTCCCAGTGTTGCCAATGTATTTACTCTCCCCTTGTTCCCAGTGTATTTAATATACCAGTGTTCGCAGTGTATTTACTCTGGCCGTTTACCCAATGTAGTTACTCTCTCTGAGTTCCCAGTGTATTTACTCTCTCCCAGTTTCCCAGTATATTTACCCTCCAAGCATTCCCAGTGTATTTACTCTCTCCCAGTGTTCCCAGTGTATTTACTCTCCCAGTGTTCCCAGTGTATTTACTCTATGCAGGTGTTCACAGTGCATTTAACCTCTCACTGTTCCCAGTGTATTTACTCTCCCAGTGTTTCCAGTGTAGTTCATCTCTGCCTGTGTTGCCAGTGTAATTGCTCTCCCAGTGTTCTCAGTATATTTGCTCTACCTATGCTCCCAGTGTTTTACTCTTCCAGTGTTCCCAATATATTTACTCTACCAGTTTTCCAATTGTATTTACTCTCTCCAAGTGTTCCCAGTTTATTTACTCTCCCAATGTTCCCAGTATATATACTCTCCCAGTGCTCCCAGTGTATTTATTCTCCCTGTGTTCCAGGTCTATTTATGCTCCTAGTTTTCACAGTGTAATTAATCTCCCTGTGTTCCCAGTGCAATTAATCTACCAGTGTTCCCAGTGTAATTAATCTACCAGTGTTCCCAGTATATTTACTCTCACAGTGTTCCCTGTGTATTTTCTCTCCCAGTGTTCCCAGTGTATTTACACTCCAAGTGATCATAGTATATTTAATCTCTCAATGTTTCCAGTTTATTTACTTTTTCCCAGTGCTCCATTGTATGTACTCTCTCCTACTTTTCCCAGTTTATTTACTCTCCCAGTGTTCCCTGATTATTTAATGTCCAGTGTTTTCTTCGTATTGACTCTCCCAGTGCTCGCAGTGTATTTACTCTGGCAGTACCACCAGCGTATTTACTCTTTCTGTGTTCCCAGTGTATTTAATCTCTCCCACTGCTCCCAGTGTAATTATTCTCCTCGTGTTCCCAGTGTATTTAATCATTACGAGTGTTCCCATTGCAGTTACTCTCCCTGTGTTCCAGTGTATTTACTTTCCCAGTGTTCCCAGTGTATCTACTCTCCAAGCCTTCCAAGTGCATTTACACTCCCAATGTTCCCAGTGTATTTACTCTTCCAGTTTTCCCAGTGTACTTATTCTCCCCGTCATCCCAGTGTATTTACACACTGTGTTCCCAGTGCATTTACTCTCGCAGTGTTTCCAGTGTATTTACTCTCCCGGTGTTCTCAGTGTATCTATGCTCTCACAATGTAGTTCCTCTATCCCCCAGAGTTCCCAGTGTTTTACTCCCTCCCAGTGTTCCCAGTGTATTTACTCTCCCAGTGTTCCCGTTACATTTACTCTCTGCCAGTGCTCGCTGTGTATTTACTCTCTCAGTGTTTCCAATGCATTTACTCTCCATGTTCCCAGTGTACCAACTGTCTCCTAGTGCAACCAGTGTATTTACTCTCTCCGAGTTTTCCCAGTGCATTTACTCTCCTAGCTTTCCCAGTGTATTTACTCTCACAGTGTTGCGATTGTATTTACTATCTGTGTTCCTAGTGTATTTACTCTCCTGCAGACTTCCCAGTGCATTTACTCTCTGCAAGTGTTCCCAGTGTATTTACTCTCTCCGAGGGTTCCCAGTTTAATTATTCTGTATTCCTAGCGCATGTACTCTCTCCCAATGTTCCGAGTGTATTTATTCCCTAAGTGTTTCCAATGTATTTAATCTCCCTGTGTCCCAGTGTATATCATATAGCAGTATTCCCACTATATTTACTCTTACAGTGTTCCCAGTGTATTTACTCTCACAGTGTTCCCAGTGCATTTACACTCCCAATGTTGCCAGTCTATTGGCTTACCAATGATCCCAGTTTATTTACTCTCCCAATGTTCCCAGTGTATTTACCGTCTCACACTGTTCCCAGAGATTTACTCTCTCCTAGTTTTCTCAATGTATGTAATCTCCCTGTGTTCCCAGTGTATTTACTCTCCGAGTGTACCCAGTGTATTTGATCTTCCAGTCTCCCGATTGTATTTACTCATCCTGTGTTCCCCGTCTATTTATTGTCCCAGTGTACCCAGTCTGTTCCCAGTGTCGTTACACTCTCAGTGTTCCCAGTGTATTTATGCTCAAAATATTCCCAGTGTATTTTCTCTCTCCCAGTGTGTTTACTCTCCCAGTGTTCCCAGTGCATTTACTCACTCGCAGTGTTTGCAGTCTATTTACTTTCCCAGTGTTCCCAATGTATTTACTCTCCCAGTGTTCCCAGTGTATTTACGCTCAAAATGTTCCCAGTGTAATTACTGTCTCCCAGTTTATTTACTCTGCCAGTTGCCCCAGTGCAATTAATTTCTCCCATAGTTCCCAGTGTATTTACTCTCTCCCAGTGTTCCCAGTGTTTTTACTCTCCTCGTGCTCCCAGTGTATTTATTCTTCCAGTGTTCCAGGTGTATTTACTCTCCGAGTATTCCCAGTATTTTTGCTCTCCTGCAGTCTTCCCAGTGCATTTACTCTCTGCAAGTGTTCCCAGTGTATTTACTCTCTCCGAGGGTTCCCAGTTTAATTATTCTGTATTCCTAGCGCATGAACTTTCTTCCAATGTTCCGAGTGTATTTATTCCCTCAGTGTTGCCATTGTATTTAATCTCCCTGTGTTCCCAGTGTATATCATATACCAGTGTTCCCAGTGTATTTACTCTTACAGTGTTCCCATTGTATTTATTCTCCCAGTGTTCCCAGTGCATTTGCACTCCCAATGTTGCCAGTCTATTGGCTCTCCCAATGATCCCAGTGTATTTACTCTCCCAATGTTCCCAGTGCATTTACCCTCTCCCACTGTTTTCTCAATGTATGTACACTCCCAGTGTTCCCAGTGTATTTACTGTCCCAGTGTACCCCGTCTGTTCCCAGTGTATTTACACTCTCAGTGTTCCCGGTGTTTTTATGCTCAAAATATTCCCAGTGTATTTTCTCTCTCCCAGTGTATTTACTCTGCCAGAGTTCCCAGTGTATTTACTCCCTCCCAGCGATCGCATTGTATTGACTCTCCCAGTGTTCCCGGTACAGTTACTCACTCGCAGTGTTTGCAGTGTATTTGCTCTCCCAGTGTTCCCAATGCATTTACTCTACCAGTGTTCCCAGTGTATCTATGCTCAAAGTATTCCCAGTGTAATTATTCTTCCAGTGTTCCAGGTGCATTTACTCTCCGAGTGTTCCCAGTATATTTGCTCTCCTGCCGTCTTCCCAGTGCATTTACTCTCTGCAAGTGTTTCCAGCGTATTTCCTCTCTCCCAGTGTTTCGTGTGTATTTAATGTTCCAGTGTTTTGGTCGTATTTACTCTTACCAGTGTTTCCAGTGTATATACTCTCTCCCAGCGTTCCCAGTGTATTTACTCTCCCAGTGTTCCCAGTGTATTTATCTCTCGCAGTGTTCCCATTGAATTTACTCTCCCCATGTTCCCGGTGGATTTACTTTCCCAGTGCTCCCAATGCATTTACACTCCCAGTCTTCCCAGTGTATTTACTCCCCCAGTGTATTTCTTCTCCCAGTGTTCCCATTGTATGTACACTCTCGGTGCTCCCAGTGTATTTACTCACCCAGTGTACCCAGTGTATTTACTCTCTCCCAGTATTCCCAGTGTGTTTACTCTGCCTGTGTTCCCAGTGTATTTACACATCCGGTGTACCCGGTGTATTTATTCTCGCAGTGTTCCCTGTATATTTACACTCTCAGTGCTCCCAATGTAGTTATGCTCAAACTATCCCCAGTGTATTTTCTCTCTCCGAGTGTATTTACTCTTCCAGAGTTCCCAGTGTATTTACTCCCTCTCAGTGATCCCATTGTATTTGCTCTCCCAGTGTTCCCAGTACATTTACTCACTCGCAGTGTTTGCAGTGTATTTACTCTCCCAGTGTTCCCAATGTATTTACTCGCCCAGTGTTCCCAGTGTATTTACACTCAAAGCGTTCCCAGTGTAATTACCGTCTCCCAGTGCATTTACTGTCCCAGCTTCCCCAGTGCAATTAATTTCTCCCAGTGTTCCCAGTGTATTTACTCTCTCCCAGTGTTCCCAGTGTTTTTACTCTCCTAGTGCTCCCAGTGTATGTATTCTCCTCGTGTTCCAGGTGTATTTACTCTCCGACTATTCCCAGTATATTTGCTCTCCTGCCGTCTTCCCTGTGCATTTGCTCTCTGCAGGTGTTCCCAGTGTATTTACTCTCTCCGACGGTTACCAGTGTAATTATTCTTTATTCCCAGCGCATGTACTCCCTCCCAACTTTCCGAGTGTATTTATTCACCCAGTGTTTCCAGTGTATTTATTCTCCCTGTGTTCCCAGTGTATATCATGTACCAGTGTTCCCAGTATATTTACTCTCACAGTGTTCCCAGTGTATTTACTCTCCCAGTTTTTGCAGTGCTTTTACTCTCCCAATGTTCCCAATGTGTTTACCCTCTCCCACTGTTCCCAGAGATGTACTCTCTCCTAGTTTTATCAATGTATGTACTCTCCCAGTGCTCCCAGTGTATTTACTTTTCCAGTGTTTCCATCGTATTTATTTGCCGTGTTCCCAGTGTAGTTACTTTCTCCATGTTCACAGTGTATTTACTCTCTCCCAGTTTTCCAGTCTATTTACTCTTCCAGGTTCCCAATTTATTTACTCTCTCCCAGTGTTTCCAGTGTATATACTATCTCCCAGTGTTCCCATTGTATTTACTCTCCCTGTGTTCCCAGTGAATTTACTCTCCCAGTGCTCCCAATGCATTTACACGCCCAGTCTTCCCAGTGTATTTACTCTCCCAGTGTACCCAGTGTAGTTATGCTCAAAGTATTCCCAGTGTATTTTCTCTCTCCCAGTGTATTTACTCTTCCAGAGTTCCCAGTGTGTTTACTCCCTCCCAGTGATCCCATTGTATTTACTCTCCCAGTGTTCCCACTACATTTACTCAGTCACATTGTTTGCAGTGTATTTACTCTCCCAGTGTTCCCAAATGCATTTATTCTCCCAGTGTTCCCAGTGTATTTATGCTCAAAGTGTACCCAGTGTAATTACCGTCTCCAAGTTTATTTACTCTGCCAGTTGCCCCAGTGCAATTAATTTCTCCCAGTATTCCCAGTGTATTTACTCTCTCCCAGTGTTCCCAGTGTTTTTACTCTCCGAGTGCTCCCAGTGTATGTATTCTTCTAGTGTTCCAGGTGTATTTACTCTCTGAGTATTCCCAGTATATTTGCTCTCCTGCAGTCTTCCCACTGCATGTACTCTCTGCAAGTGTTCCCAGTGTATTAACTCTCTCCGAGGGTTTCCAGTTTAATTATTCTGTGTTCCTAGCGCATGTACTCTCTCCCAATGTTCCGAGTGTATTTATGCCCTCAGCTTTTCCAGTGTATTTAATCTCCCTGTGTTCCCAGTGTATATCATATACCAGTCTTCCCAGTATATTCACTCTCACAGTGTTCCCAGTGCATTTACACTCCCAATGTTGCCAGTCTATTGGCTCTCCCAATGATCCCAGTGTATTTACTCTTGCAATGTTCCCAGTGTATTTAACCTCTCCCACTGTTCCCAGAAATTTAATCTCTCCTAGTTTTCTCAATGTATGTACTCTCCCAGTGTTCCCAGTGTATTTACTGTTCCAGTGTTTCCATCATATTTATTTGCCTAGTGTACCCAGCGTAGTCACCCCCTCCGTGTTCCCAGTGTATTTACTCTCTCCCAGTTTCCAGGTGTGCTTACTCTCCCAGTGTTCCCAGTTTACTTAATCTCTCTCAGTGTTCCCAGTGTATTTACTCACCCTGTGTTCCCAGTGTATTTACTCTCACAGTGTTCCCAGTGTATTTACTCTCACAGTGTTCCCAGTGCATTTACACTCCCAATGTTGCCAGTCTATTGGCTTACCAATGATCCCAGTTTATTTACTCTCCCAATGTTCCCAGTGTATTTACCGTCTCCCACTGTTCCCAGAGATTTACTCTCTCCTAGTTTTCTCAATGCATGTACTCTCCCAGTGTTCCCAGTTTTCCCAATGCAGTTACTCTCTCCTAGTGTTCCCAGTTTATTTATTCTCCCTGTGTTCCCAGTTTATTTACTCTCCCAGTGTACCCAGTGTATTTGATCTTCCAGTCTCCCGATTGTATTTACTCATCCTGTGTTCCCCGTCTATTTACTGTCCCAGTGTACCCAGTCTATTCCGAGTGTCGTTACACTCTCAGTGTTCCCAGTGTATTTATGCTCAAAATATTCCCAGTGTATTTTCTCTCTCCCAGTCTATTTACTCTCCCAGTGTTCCCAGTGCATTTACTCACTCGCAGTGTTTGAAGTGTATTTACTTTCCCAGTGTTCCCAATGTATTTACTCTCCCAGTGTTCCCAGTGTATTTACGCTCAAATTGTTCCCAGTGTAATTACTGTCTCCCAGTTTATTTACTCTGCCAGTTGCCCCAGTGCAATTAATTTCTCCCATAGTAACCAGTGTATTTACTCTCTCCCAGTTTCCCAGTGTACTTACTCTCCCAATGTTCCCAGTTTATTTACTCTCTCGAAGTGTTCCCAGTGTATTTGCTCACCCGGTGTTCCCAGTGTATTTGCTCTTCCAGTGTACCCAGTGTATTTGCTCTCCCAGCGTCCCCAGTGTATTTACTCTCTGCCATTGTTCCCAGTGTATTTACTCTCCCTGTGTTCCCAGTGTATTTACTCTCCCAGTGTTCCCAGTGTACTTACTGTCCCAGTGTACCCCGTCTGTTCCCAGTGTATTTACACTCTCAGTGTTCCCGGTGTTTTTATGCTCACAATATTCCCAGTGTATTTTCTCTCTCCCAGTGTATTTACTCTGCCAGAGTTCCCAGTGTATTTACTCCCTCCCAGCGATCGCATTGTATTGACTCTCCCAGTGTTCCCGGTACAGTTACTCACTCGGAGTGTTTGCAGTGTATTTGCTCTCCCAGTGTTCCCAATGCATTTACTCTACCAGTGTTCCCAGTGTATTTAGGCTCAAAGTATTCCCAGTGTAATTATTCTTCCAGTGTTCCAGGTGCATTTACTCTCCGAGTGTTCCCAGTATATTTGCTCTCCTGCCGTCTTCCCAGTGCATTTACTCTCTGCAAGTGTTTCCAGCGTATTTCCTCTCTCCCAGTGTTTCGTGTGTATTTAATGTTCCAGTGTTTTGATCGTATTTACTCTCACCAGTGTTCCAGTGTATATACTCTCTCCCAGCGTTCCCAGTGTATTTACTCTCCCAGTGTTCCAAGTGTATTTATCTCTCGCAGTGTTCCCATTGAATTTACTCTCCCTGTGTTCCCGGTGTATTTACTCTCCCAGTGCTCCCAATGCATTTACACTCCCAGTCTTCCCAGTGTATTTACTCCCCCAGTGTATTTCTTCTCCCAGTGTTCCCATTGTATGTACACTCTCAGTGCTCCCAGTGTATTTACTCACCCAGTGTACCCAGTGTATTTACTCTCTCCCAGTATTCCCAGTGTGTTTACTCTGCCTGTGTTCCCAGTGTATTTACACATCCAGTGTACCCGGTGTATTTATTCTCGCAGTGTTCCCTGTATATTTACACTCTCAGTGCTCCCAATGTAGTTATGCTCAAACTATCCCGTGTATTTTCTCTCTCCGAGTGTATTTACTCTTCCAGAGTTCCCAGTGTATTTACTCCCTCCCAGTGATCCCATTGTATGTGCTCTCCCAGTGTTCCCAGTACATTTACTCACTCGCAGTGTTTGCAGTGTATTTACTCTCCCAGTGTTCCCAATGTATTTACTCTCCCAGTGTTCCCAGTGTATTTACACTCAAAGCGTTCCCAGTGTAATTACCGTCTCCCAGTGCATTTACTGTCCCAGCTTCCCCAGTGCAATTAATTTCTCCCAGTGTTCCCAGTGCATTTACTCTCTCCCAGTGTTCCCAGTGTTTTTACTCTCCTAGTGCTCCCAGTGTATGTATTCTCCTCGTGTTCCAGGTGTATTTATTCTCCGACTATTCCCAGTATATTTGCTCTCCTGCCGTCTTCCCTGTGCATTTGCTCTCTGCAGGTGTTCCCAGTGTATTTACTCTCTCCGACGGTTACCAGTGTAATTATTCTTTATTCCCAGCGCATGTACTCCCTCCCAACTTTCCGAGTGTATTTATTCACCCAGTGTTTCCAGTGTATTTAATCTCCCTGTGTTCCCAGTGTATATCATGTACCAGTGTTCCCATTATATTTACTCTCACAGTGTTCCCAGTGTATTTACTCACCCAGTTTTTGCAGTGCTTTTACTCTCCCAATGTTCCCAATGTGTTTACCCTCTCCCACTGTTCCCAGAGATGTACTCTCTCCTAGTTTTATCAATGTATGTACTCTCCCAGTGTTCCCAGTGTATTTACTTTTCCAGTGTTTCCATCGTATTTATTTGCCGTGTTCCCAGTGTAGTTACTTTCTCCATGTCCACAGTGTATTTACTCTCTCCCAGCTTTGCAGTCTATTTACTCTTCCAGGTTCCCAATTTATTTACTCTCTCCCAGTGGTTCCAGTGTATATACTATCTCCCAGTGTTCCCATTGTATTTACTCTCCCTGTGTTCCCAGTGAATTTACTCTCCCAGTGCTCCCAATGCATTTACACGCCCAGTCTTCCCAGTGTATTTACTCTCTCAGTGTACCCAGTGTAGTTATTCTCGCAGTGTTCCCAGTGTATTTACACTATCAGTGTTCCCAGAGTATTTATGCTCAAAATATTCCCAGTGTATTTTCTCTCTCCCAGTGTATTTACTCTTCCAGAGTTCCCAGTGTGTTTACTCCCTCCCAGTGATCCCATTGTATTTACTCTCCCAGTGTTCCCACTACATTTACTCAGTCACAGTGTTTGCAGTGTATTTACGCTCCCAGTGTTCCCAAATGCATTTACTCTCCCAGTGTTCCCAGTGTATTTATGCTCAAAGTGTACCCAGTGTAATTACCGTCTCCTAGTTTATTTACTCTGCCAGTTGCCTCAGTGCAATTAATTTCTCCCAGTGTTCCCAGTGTATTTACTCTCTCCCAGTGTTCCCAGTGCTTTTACTCTCCGAGTGCTCCCAGTGTATTTATTCTTCTAGTGTTCCAGGTGTATTTACTCTCTGAGTATTCCCAGTATATTTGCTCTCCTGCAGTCTTCCCACTGCATGTACTCTCTGCAAGTGTTCCCAGTGTATTAACTCTCTCCGAGTGTTTCCAGTTTAATTATTCTGTGTTCCTAGCGCATGTACTCTCTCCCAATGTTCCGAGTGTATTTATGCCCTCAGCTTTTCCAGTGTATTTAATCTCCCTGTGTTCCCAGTGTATATCATATACCAGTGTTCCCAGTATATTCACTCTCACAGTGTTCCCAGTGCATTTGCACTCCCAATGTTGCCAGTCTATTGGCTCTCCCAATGATCCCAGTGTATTTACTCTTGCAATGTTCCCAGTGTATTTAACCTCTCCCACTGTTCCCAGAGATATAATCTCTCCTAGTTTTCTCAATGTATGTACTCTCCCAGTGTTCCCAGTGTATTTACTGTTCCAGTGTTTCCATCATATTTATTTGCCTAGTGTACCCAGCGTAGTCACCCCCTCCGTGTTCCCAGTGTATTTACTCTCTCCCAGTTTCCCAGTGTACTTACTCTCCCAGTGTTCCCAGTTTACTTAATCTCTCTCAGTGTTCCCAGTGTATTTACTCACCCTGTGTTCCCAGTGTATTTACTCTCACAGTGTTCCCAGTGTATTTACTCTCACAGTGTTCCCAGTGCATTTACACTCCCAATGTTGCAAGTCCATTGGCTTACCAATGATCCCAGTTTATTTACTCTCCCAATGTTCCCAGTGTATTTACCGTCTCCCACTGTTCCCAGAGATTTAATCTCTCCTAGTTTTCTCAATGTATGTACTCTCCCAGTGTTCCCAGTTTTCCCAATGCAGTTACTCTCTCCTAGTGTTCCCAGTTTATTTACTCTCCCTGTGTTCCCAGTTTATTTACTCTCCCAGTGTACCCAGTGTATTTGATCTTCCAGTCTCCCAATTGTATTTACTCATCCTGTGTTCCCCGTCTATTTACTGTCCCAGTGTACCCAGTCTATTCCGAGTGTCGTTACACTCTCAGTGTTCCCAGTGTATTTATGCTCAAAATATTCCCAGTGTATTTTCTCTCTCCAAGTCTTTTTACTCTCCCAGTGTTCCCAGTGCATTTACTCACTCGCAGTGTTTGCAGTGTATTTACTTTCCCAGTGTTCCCAATGTATTTACTCTCCCAGTGTTCCCAGTGTATTTACGCTCAAATTGTTCCCAGTGTAATTACTGGCTCCCAGTTTATTTACTCTGCCATTTGCCCCAGTGCAATTAATTTCTCCCATAGTTCCCAGTGTATTTACTCTCTCCCAGTTTCCCAGTGTACTTACTCTCCCAATGTTCCCAGTTTACTTACTCTCTCGAAGTGTTCCCAGTGTATTTGCTCACCCGGTGTTCCCAGTGTATTTGCTCTTCCAGTGTACCCAGTGTAGTTGCTCTCCCAGCGTCCCCAGTGTATTTACTCTCTGCCATTGTTCCCAGTGTATTTACTCTCCCTGTGTTCCCAGTGTATTTACTCTCCCAGTGGTCCCAGTGTACTTACTGTCCCAGTGTACCCCGTCTGTTCCCAGTGTATTTACACTCTCAGTGTTCCCGGTGTTTTTATGCTCACAATATTCCCAGTGTATTTTCTCTCTCCCAGTGTATTTACTCTGCCAGAGTTCCCAGTGTATTTACTCCCTCCCAGCGATCGCATTGTATTGACTCTCCCAGTGTTCCCGGTACAGTTACTCACTCGCAGTGTTTGCAGTGTATTTGCTCTCCCAGTGTTCCCAATGCATTTACTCTACCAGTGTTCCCAGTGTATCTACGCTCAAAGTATTCCCAGTGTAATTATTCTTCCAGTGTTCCAGGTGCATTTACTCTCCGAGTGTTCCCAGTATATTTGCTCTCCTGCCGTCTTCCCAGTGCATTTACTCTCTGCAAGTGTTTCCAGCGTATTTCCTCTCTCCCAGTGTTTCGTGTGTATTTAATGTTCCAGTGTTTTGATCGTATTTACTCTCACCAGTGTTTCCAGTGTATATACTCTCTCCCAGCGTTCCCAGTGTATTTACTCTCCCAGTGTTCCAAGTGTATTTATCCCTCGCAGTGTTCCCATTGAATTTACTCTCCCTGTGTTCCCGGTGTATTTACTCTCCCAGTGCTCCCAATGCATTTACACTATCAGTCTTCCCAGTGTATTTACTCCCCCAGTGTATTTCTTCTCCCAGTGTTCCCATTGTATGTACACTCTCAGTGATCCCAGTGTATTTACTCACCCAGTGTACCCAGTGTATTTTCTCGCTCCCAGTATTCCCAGTGTGTTTACTCTGCCTGTGTTCCCAGTGTATTTACACATCCAGTGTACCCGGTGTATTTATTCTCGCAGTGTTCCCTGTATATTTACACTCTCAGTGCTCCCAATGTAGTTATGCTCAAACTATCCCCAGTGTAATTTCTCTCTCCGAGTGTATTTACTCTTCCAGAGTTCCCAGTGTATTTACTCCCTCCCAGTGATCCCATTGTATTTGCTCTCCCAGTGTTCCCAGTACATTTACTCACTCGCAGTGTTTGCAGTGTATTTACTCTCCCAGTGTTCCCAATGTATTTACTCTCCCAGTGTTCCCAGTGTATTTACACTCAAAGCGTTCCCAGTGTAATTACCGTCTCCCAGTGCATTTACTGTCCCAGCTTCCCCAGTGTAATTAATGTCTCCCAGTGTTCCCAGTGTATTTACTCTCTCCCACTGTTCCCAGTGTTTTTACTCTCCTAGTGCTCCCAGTGTATGTATTCTCCTCGTGTTCCAGGTGTATTTATTCTCCGACTATTCCCAGTATATTTGCTCTCCTGCCGTCTTCCCTGTGCATTTGCTCTCTGCAGGTGTTCCCAGTGTATTTACTCTCTCCGACGGTTACCAGTGTAATTATTCTTTATTCCCAGCGCATGTACTCCCTCCCAACTTTCCGAGTGTATTTATTCACCCAGTGTTTCCAGTGTATTTAATCTCCCTGTGTTCCCAGTGTATATCATGTACCAGTGTTCCCAGTATATTTACTCTCACAGTGTTCCCAGTGTATTTACTCTCCCAGTTTGTGCAGTGCTTTTACTCTCCCAATGTTCCCAATGTGTTTACCCTCTCCCACTGTTCCCAGAGATGTACTCTCTCCTAGTTTTATCAATGTATGTACTCTCCCAGTGTTCCCAGTGTATTTACTTTTCCAGTGTTTCCATCGTATTTATTTGCCGTGTTCCCAGTGTAGTTACTTTCTCCATGTTCACAGTGTATTTACTCTGTCCCAGTTTTCCAGTCTATTTACTCTTCCAGGTTCCCAATTTATTTACTCTCTCCCAGTGTTTCCAGTGTATATACTATCTCCCAGTGTTCCCATTGTATTTACTCTCCCTGTGTTCCCAGTGAATTTACTCTCCCAGTGCTCCCAATGCATTTACACGCCCAGTCTTCCCAGTGTATTTACTCTACCAGTGTACCTAATGTAGGTATTCTCGCAGTGTTCCCAGTGTATTTACACTCTCAGTGTTCCCAGAGTATTTATGCTCAAAATATTCCCAGTGTATTTTCTCTCTCCCAGTGTATTTACTCTTCCAGAGTTCCCAGTGTGTTTACTCCCTCCCAGTGATCCCATTGTATTTACTCTCCCAGTGTTCCCAAAATGCATTTACTCTCCCAGTGTTCCCAGTGTATTTATGCTCAAAGTGTTCCCAGTGTAATTACCGTCTCCTAGTTTATTTACTCTGCCAGTTGCCCCAGTGCAATTAATTTCTCCCAGTGTTCCCAGTGTATTTACTCTCTCCCAGTGTTCCCAGTGTTTTTACTCTCCGAGTGCTCCCAGTGTATTTATTCTTCTAGTGTTCCAGGTGTATTTACTCTCTGAGTATTCCCAGTATATTTGCTCTCCTGCAGTCTTCCCACTGCATGTACTCTCTGCAAGTGTTCCCAGTGTATTAACTCTCTCCGAGGGTTTCCAGTTTAATTATTCTGTGTTCCTAGCGCATGTACTCTCTCCCAATGTTCCGAGTGTATTTATGCCCTCAGCTTTTCCAGTGTATTTAATCTCCCTGTGTTCCCAGTGTATATCATATACCAGTGTTCCCAGTATATTCACTCTCACAGTGTTCCCAGTGCATTTACACTCCCAATGTTGCCAGTCTATTGGCTCTCCCAATGATCCCAGTGTATTTACTCTTGCAATGTTCCCAGTGTATTTAACCTATCCCACTGTTTCCAGAGATTTAATCTCTCCTAGTTTTCTCAATGTATGTACTCTCCCAGTGTTCCCAGTGTATTTACTGTTCCAGTGTTTCCATCATATTTATTTGCCTAGTGTACCCAGCGTAGTCACCCCCTCCGTGTTCCCAGTGTATTTACTCTCTCCCAGTTTCCCAGTGTACTTACTCTCCCAGTGTTCCCAGTTTACTTAATCTCTCTCAGTGTTCCCAGTGTATTTACTCACCCTGTGTTCCCAGTGTATTTACTCTCACAGTGTTCCCAGTGTATTTACTCTCACAGTGTTCCCAGTGCATTTACACTCCCAATGTTGCCAGTCTATTGGCTTACCAATGATCCCAGTTTATTTACTCTCCCAATGTTCCCAGTGTATTTACCGTCTCCCACTGTTCCCAGAGATTTACTCTCTCCTAGTTTTCTCAATGTATGTACTCTCCCAGTGTTCCCATTGTATTTACTCTCTCAGTGTTCCCAGTTTTCCCAATGCAGTTACGCTCTCCTAGTGTTCCCAGTTTATTTACTCTCCCTGTGTTCCCAGTGTATTTACTCTCCCAGTGTACCCAGTGTATTTGATCTTCCACTCTCCCGATTGTATTTACTCATCCTGTGTTCCCCGTCTATTTACTGTCCCAGTGTACCCAGTCTGTTCCCAGTGTCGTTACACTCTCAGTGTTCCCAGTGTATTTATGCTCAAAATATTCCCAGTGTATTTTCTCTCTCCCAGTCTATTTACTCTCCCAGTTTTCCCAGTGCATTTACTCACTCACAGTGTTTGCAGCGTATTTACTTTTCCAGTATTCCCAATGTATTTACTCTCCCAGTGTTCCCAGTGTATTTACGCCAAAGTGTTCCCAGTTTATTTACTCTGCCATTTGCCCCAGTGCAATTAATTTCTCCCATAGTTCCCAGTGTATTTACTCTCTCCCAGTTTTCCAGTATACTTACTCTCCCAATGTTCCCAGTTTACTTACTCTCTCGAAGTGTTCCCAGTGTATTTGCTCACCCGGTGTTCCCAGTGTTTTTGCTCTTCCAGTGTATCCAGTGTATTTGCTCTCCCAGCGTCCCCAGTGTATTTACTCTCTGCCATTGTTCCCAGTGTATTTACTCTCCCCGTGTTCCCAGTGTATTTACTCTCCCAGTGTTCCCAGTGTATTTACTGTCCCAGTGTACCCCGTCTGTTCCCAGTGTATTTACACTCTCAGTGTTCCCGGTGAAAATATTCCCAGTGTATCTTCTCTCTCCCAGTGTATTTACTCTGCCAGAGTTCCCAATTTATTTACTCCCTCCCAGCGATCGCATTGTATTGACTCTCCCAGTGTTCCCAGTACAGTTACTCACTCGCAGTGTTTGCAGTGTATTTGCTCTCCCAGTGTTCCCAATGCATATACTCTACCAGTGTTCCCAGTGTATTTACGCTCAAAGTATTCCCAGTGTAATTATTCTTCCAGTGTTCCAGGTGCATTTACTCTCCGAGTGTTCCCAGTATATTTGCTCTCCTGCCGTCTTCCCAGTGCATTTACTCTCTGCAAGTGTTTCCAGCGTATTTCCTCTCTCCCAGTGTTTCGTGTGTATTTAATGTTCCAGTGTTTTGATCGTATTTACTCTCACCAGTGTGTCCAGTGTATATACTCTCTCCCAGCGTTCCCAGTGTATTTACTCTCCCAGTGTTCCCAGTGTATTTATCTCTCGCAGTGTTCCCATTGAATTTACTCTCCCTGTGTTCCCGGTGTATTTACTCTCCCAGTGCTCTCAATGCATTTACACTCCCAATCTTCCCAGTGTATTTACTCCCCCAGTGTATTTCTTCTCCCAGTGTTCCCATTGTATGTACACTCTCAGTGCTCCCAGTGTATTTACTCACCCAGTGTACCCAGTGTATTTACTCTCTCCCAGTATTCCCAGTGTGTTTACTCTGCCTGTGTTCCCAGTGTATTTACACATCCAGTGTACCCGGTGTATTTATTCTCGCAGTGTTCCCTGTATATTTACACTCTAAGTGCTCCCAATGTAGTTATGCTCAAACTATCCCCAGTGTATTTTCTCTCTCCGAGTGTATTTACTCTTCCAGAGTTCCCAGTGTATTTACTCCCTCCCAGTGATCCCATTGTATTTGCTCTCCCAGTGTTCCCAGTACATTTACTCACTCGCAGTGTTTGCAGTGTATTTACTCTCCCAGTGTTCCCAATGTATTTACTCTCCCAGTGTTCCCAGTGTATTTACACTCAAAGCGTTCCCAGTGTAATTACCGTCTCCCAGTGCATTTACTGTCCCAGCTTCCCCAGTGCAATTAATTTCTCCCAGTGTTCCCATTGTATATACTCTCTCCCAGTGTTCCCAGTGTTTTTACTCTCCTAGTTTTTGCAGTGCTTTTACTCTCCCAATGTTCCCAATGTGTTTACCCTCTCCCACTGTTCCCAGAGATTTACTTTCTCCTAGTTTTCTCAATGTATGTACTTTCCCAGTGTTCCCAGTGTATTTACTTTTCCAGTGTTTCCATCGTATTTATTTGCCGTGCTCCCAGTGTAGTTACTTTCTCCATGTTCGCAGTGTATTTACTCTCTCCCAGTTTTCCAGTCTATTTACTCTTCCAGGTTCCCAGTTTATTTACTCTCTCCCAGTGTTTCCAGTGTATATACTATCTCCCAGTGTTCCCATTGTATTTACTCTCCCTGTGTTCCCAGTGAATTTACTCTCCCAGTGCTCCCAATGCATGTACACTCCCCGTCTTCCCAGTGTATTTACTCTCCCAGTGTACCCAGTGTATTTATTCTCGCAGTGTTCCTAGTGTATTTACACTCTCAGTGTTCCCAGAGTATTTATGCTCAAAATATTCCCAGTGTATTTTATCTCTCCCAGTGTATTTACTCTTCCAGAGTTCCCAGTGTGTTTACTCCTTCCCAGTGATCCCATTGTATTTACTCTCCCCGTGTTCCCACTACATTTACTCAGTCACAGTGTTTGCAGTTTATCTACTCTCCCAGTGTTCCCAAATGCATTTACTCTCCCAGTGTTCCCAGTGTATTTATGCTCAAAGTGTTCCCAGTGTAATTACCGTCTCCAAGTTTATTTACTCTGCCAGTTGCCCCAATGCAATTAATTTCTCCCAGTGTTCCCAGTGTATTTACTCTCTCCCAGTGTTCCCAGTGTTTTTACTCTCCGAGTGCTCCCAGTGTATTTATTCTTCTAGTGTTCCAGGTGTATTTACTCTCTGAGTATTCCCAGTATATTTGCTCTCTTGTAGTCTTCCCACTGCATGTACTCTCTGCAAGTGTTCCCAGTGTATTAACTCTCTCCGAGGGTTTCCAGTTTAATTATTCTGTATTCCTAGAGCATGTACTCTCTCCCAATGTTCCGAGTGTATTTATGCCCTCAGCTTTTCCAGTGTATTTAATCTCCCTGTGTTCCCAGTGTATATCATATACCAGTGTTCCCAGTATATTCACTCTCACAGTGTTCCCAGTGTATTTACTCTCCCAGTGTTCCCAGTGCATTTACACTCCCAGTGTTGCCAGTCTATTGGCTCTCCCAATGATCCCAGTGTATTTACTCTTGCAATGTTCCCAGTGTATTTAACCTCTCCCACTGTTCCCAGAGATTTAATCTCTCCTAGTTTGCTCAATGTATGTACTCTCCCAGTGTTCCCAGTGTATTTACTGTTCCAGTGTTTCCATCATATTTATTTGCCTAGTGTACCCAGCGTAGTCACCCTCTCCGTGTTCCCAGTGTATTTACTCTCCCCCAATTTCCCAGTGTACTTAATCTCCCAGTGTTCCCAGTTTACTTAATCTCTCTCAGTGTTCCCAGTGTATTTACTCACCCTGTGTTACCAGTGTATTTACTCTTCCAGTGTACCCAGTGTATTTGCTCTCCCAGTGTTCCCAGTGTATTTACTCTTTGCCATTGTTCCCAGTGTATTTACTCTCCCTGCGTTCCCAGTGTATTTACTCTCCCATTGTAACAAGTGTATTTATTCTCGCAGTGTTTCCAGTGTATTTACACTTTCAGTGTTCCCAGTGTATTTTCTCTCTCCCAGTGTATTTACTCTTCCAAAGTTTCCAGTGTATTTACTCCCTCACAGTGATCCCATTGTATTTACTCTCTAGTGTTCTCAGTACATTTACTCACTCGCAGTGTTTGCAGTGCATTTCCCCCCAGTATTCCCAATGTATTTACTCTCCCAGTGTGCCAGGGTATTTACTCTCCCAGTGTTCCCAGTGTATTTACTCTCAAAGTTTCCCCAGTGCAATTAATGTATCCCAGTGTTCCCAGTGTATTTACTCTCTCCCAGTTTTCCCAGTGTTTTTACTCTCCTAGTGCTCCCAGTGTGTTTATTCTCCCAGTGTTCCGGTTGTATTTACTCTCCGAGTATTCCAGTATATTTGCTCCCCTGCCTTCTTCCCAGTGCATTTACTCTTTCCAAGTGTTCCCAGTGTATTTGCTCTCTGCGAGGGTTCCCAGTTTAATTATCCTGTATTCCTAGCGCGTGAACTCTCTCCCAATGTTCCGAGTGTATTTATTCCCCCAGTGTATTTAATCTCCCTGTGTTCCCAGTGCAGATCATACACCAGTGTTCCCAGTTTATTTACTCTCACAGTGTTCCCAGTGTATTTACTCTCCCAGTGTTTCCAGTTCATTTACTCTCCCAATGTTCCCAATTTATTTACCCTCTTCCACTGTTCCCAGAGATTTACCATCTCCTAGTTTTCTCAATGTATGTACTCACCCAGTGTTCCCAGTGTATTTACTGTTCCAGTGTTTCCATCATATTTATTTGCTGTGTTCCCAGCGTAGTTACCTTCTCCATGTTCGCAGTATATTTATCTCTCCCAGTTTCCCAGCTTATTTACTCTCCCAGCTTCCCAGTTTATTTACTCTCTCCCAGTGTTCCGTGTGTATTAAATGATCCAGTGTTTTAAACATATTTACTCTCACCAGTGTTTCCAGTGTATATGCTATCTCCCAGCGTTCCCAGTGTAGTTACTATCCCAGTGTTCCCAGTGTATTTATCACTCCCAGTGTTCCCATTGTATTTACTCTCCCTATGTTCCCAGTGTATTAACTCTCCCAGTGCTTCCAATGCATTTACACTCCCAGTCTTCCCAGTGTATTTACTCTCCCATTGTACCCAGTTATTGTATTCTCACAGTGTTCCCAGTGTATTTACACTCTCAGTGTCCCCAGTGTATTTATGCTCAAAATATTCCCAGTGTATTTTCTCTCTCCCAGTGTATTTACTCTTCCAGAGTTCCCAGTGTGTTTACTCCCTCCCAGAGATCCGATTGTATTTACTCTCCCAGAGTTTCCAGTACATTTATCCACTCGCAGTGTTTGCAGTGTATTTACTCTCCCAGTCGTCCCAATGTATTTACTCTACCAGTGTTCCCAGTGTATTTACGCTCAAAGTGTTCCAAGTGTAATTACCATCTCCCAGTTTATTTACTCTCCCAGTTTCCCCAGTGCAATTAATTTCTCCCAGTGTTCCCAGTGTATCTACTCTCTCCCAGTGTTCCCAGTGTTTTTCCTCCCCTTGTGGTCCCAGTGTATTTATTCTTCCAGTGTTCCAGGTGTATTTACTCTCCCAGTATTCCCAGTATATTTGCTCTCCTGCAGTCTTCCCAGTGCATTTACTCCCTGCAAGTGTTTCCAGTGTATTTACTCTCTCCGAGGGTTCCCAGTTTAATTATTCTGTATTCCTAGCGCATGCACCCTCTCCCAATGTTCCGAGTGTATTTATTCCCTCAGTTTTTCCAATGTATTTAATCTCCCTGTGTTTCCAGTGTACATCATATACCAGTGTTCCCAGTATATTTACTCTCACAGTGTTCCCAGTGTATTTACTCTCCCAGTGTTCCCAGTACATTTACACTCCCAATGTTGCCAGTCTATTGGCTCTCCCAATGATCCCAATGTATTTACTCTCCCAGTGTTCCCAGTGAATTTACACTCCCAATGTTGCCAGTCTATTGGCTCTCCCAATGTTCCCAGTGTATTTACTCTCTGCCATTGTTCCCAGTTTGTTTACTCGCCCGCAGTGTTCCCAGTATATTTACTCTCCCAGTGTTCCCAGTGTATTTATTCTCTCCCAGTGTTCCCAGAGTAATTGCTCTCACAGTGTACCCATTGAATTTACTCTCCCTGTGTTACCGGTGTATTTCCTCGCTCCCAGTGTTGCGAGTCTATTTACTCCCCCAGTGTTCACAAAGGATTTACTTGTCTCGTGTTCCCAGTCTATTTACTCTCCCAGTGTTCGCAGTATATTTTCTCTCCCAGTGTTTTCTGTGTGTTTTCTCTATCCCATTATTTTACTCTCCCTGATTTCTCAGTGTATTTACTCCCTCCTAGTCTTCCTATTGTATTTACTCTCCCAGTGTTCCCAGTATATTTAGTATCCCAGTTTTCCCAGGATATTTGCGCTCCTAGTGTTCCCAGTGTATTTATGCTCAAATTGTCCCCAGTATAATTACTGTCTCCCTGTGTATTTGCTCTCGCAGTTTCCCCAGTGCATTTAATTTCTGCCAGTGTTCCCAGTGTATTTACTCTCGCCCAGTGTTTGCAGTGTTTTTACACTCCTAGTGTTCCAACTGAATTTATTCTCCCAGTGTTCCCGGTGTATTTACTCTCCTAGTTTTCCCAGTATATTTACTCTCCCAGAGTTCCCAGTGTATTTACTTTATCCCAGTGTTCCCAGTGTATTTATTCACCCTGTTTTCAAAGTGTATTTACTCTCTGCCATTGTTCCCAGTGTATTTACTCGCTCTAAGTTTCCCAGTGTATTTACTCTCCCAGTGTTCCAAGTGTATTTACTTTCTCCCAGTGTTTCCAGTATATTTACTCACCCTTTTGTCAAAGTATATTTACTCTCTGCCATTGTTACCAGTGTATTTACTCTCTCCCGGTATTCACAGTATACATACTTTCTCCCAGTGTTCCCATTTTATTTACTCTGTGGTCCCAGTTTATTTTCTCTCTCCCAATGTTCCTCGTGTATATACTGTCACAGTGCTCCCATCGTATTTACTCTCACCCAATGATCACATTATATTTAATCTCCCAGTGTTTCCAGTGCATTTACTCTCTCCCAGTGTTCCGTGTGTATTTAATGTTTCAGTGTTTTCATCGTATTTACTATCAAAAGTGTTCCCAGTGTATATACACTATACCAGTGTTCCCAGTGTATTTACTCTCCCAATGTCCCCAGTGTATTTCTCACTCCCAGTGTTCCCACTGTATTTACTCTCCCTGTGTTCCCAGTATATTTACTCTCCCAGGGCTCCCAATGCATTTACACTCCCTCTGTTCCCAGTGTATTTCATCTCCCAGTGTTCCCAGTGTATTTATTCTCCCAGTGTTCCCCGTTTATTTACACTCTCAGTGCACCCAATGTATTTAATCTCCCAGTGTTCCCAGTGTTTTTATTCTCTCTGTGTTCCCAGTGTATCTACTCCCCCCCCAGTGCACCCAGTGTATTTATTCTCACATTGTTCCCAGTGTATTTACACAACAGTGTTCCCAGTGTATTTACACTCAAAGTGTTCCCAGTGTATTTTCTCTCTCCCAGTGTATTTACTCTTCCAGAGTTCCCATGGTATCTATCCCCTCCCAGTGATCCCATTGTATTTACTCTCCCAGTGTTCCCAGTACATTTACTCACTTGCAGTGTTTGCAGTGTATTTACTCTCCCAGTGTTCCCAATGTATTTACTCTCCGAGTGTTCCCAGTGTATTTATGCTCAACGTGTTTCCAGTGTAATTACTGTCTCCCAGAGTATTTACTCTCCGAGTTTCCACAGTGGAATTAATTTCTCCCATTGTTGCCAGCGTATTTACTCTCTCCCAATGTTCCCAGTCTTTTTACTATCCTAGTGCTCCCAGTGTATTTATTCTGCCAGTGTTCCAGGTGTACTTACTCTCTGAGTATTCCCAGTATTTGCTCTCCTGCCGTCTTCCCAGTGCATTTACTATCTGCAAGTGTTCCCAGTGTATTTACTCTCTCCCAGGATTCCCAGTGCAATTATTCTGTATTCCCAGTGCATGTACTCTCTCCCAATGTTCCCATTGTATTTATTCCCCCAGTGTTCCCAGTGCATGTACTCTCCCAATGTTGCAGTCTATTGGCTCTCCCAATGTTCGCAGTGTATTTACTCTCCAAATGTTACCAGTGTATTTACCCTCTCCCACTGTTCCCAGAGATGTACTCTCTCCTAGTTTTCTCAACGTATGTACTTTCGCAGTGTTCCCAGTGTATTTACTGTTCCAGTGTTTCCATTGTATTTATTTGCCTCGTGTACCCAGTGTAGTTACCCGCTCCGTGCTCCCAGTGTATTTGCTCTCTCACAGTTTCCCAGTGTATTTAATCTCCCAGTGTTCCCAGTTTACTTACTCTCTCCCAGTGTTCCCAGTGCATTTACACTCCCAATGTTGCCAGTCTATTGGCTTACCAATGATTCCAGTTTATTTACTCCCCCAATGTTGCAATCTATTGGCTCTCCCAATGTTCGCAGGGTATTTACTCTCCCAATGTTACCAGTGTATTTATCCTCTCCCACTGTTCCCAGAGATTTACTCTCTCCTAGTTTTCTCAATGTATGTACTTTCGCAGTGTTCCCAGTGTATTTACTGTTCCAGTGTTTCCATTGTATTTATTTGCCTCGTGTACCCAGTGTAGTTACCCGCTCCGTGCTCCCAGTGTATTTGCTCTCTCACAGTTTCCCAGTGTATTTAATATTTCAGTTTACCAGTTTACTTACTCTCTCCCAGTGTTCCCAGTGTATTTACTCACCATGTGTTCCCAGCGTATTTTCTCTTCCAGTGTACCCAGTGTATTTGCTCTCCCAGTGTTCCCAGTGTATTTACTCTCTGCCATTGTTCCCAGTGTATTTACTCTATTCCAGTGTTCCCAGTGTACTTAATCTCTCCCAGTCTTACCAGAGTAATTGCTCTCCCAGTGTACCCATTGAATTTACTCTCCCAGTGTTCCCAGTGTATTTACTCGCTCGCAGTGTTCCCAGTGTATTTACTCTCCCAGTGTTGCGAGTCTATTCACTCTCTCTCAGTGCTCCCAGCGTATGTACTCTCCCAGTGTTCCCAGTCTATTTATGCTCAAGGTGTTCGCAGTGTAATTACTGTCTCCCTGTGTATTTACTTTCGCAGTTTCCCCAGTGCATTTAATTCCTCCCAGTATTAACTGCTCCCAGTGTATTTACTCTCTCCCATTGTTCCCAGTGTATTTACTCAGTGTATTTACTCTCTCCCAGTGTTCCCAGTCTGAATTTATTCTCCCAGTCTTCCAGTGTATTTACTCTCCGAGTTTCCCCAGTATATTTACTCTCCCAGTCTTGCCAGTGCATTGGATCTCTGCCAGTGTTCCGATTGTATTTATTATCTCCCACTGTTGCCAGTCTAGTGGCGCTCTCAGTGTTCCCAGTGTATTTCTCTCCCAATGTTCCCGGTGTTCCCAGTGTTTTTATTCTCACCGTGTTCCCAGTGTATTTACTCTCCCAGTGCACTCAGTGTATTTATTCTCGCAGTGTTCCCAGTGTATTTACACTCTCAGTGTTCCCAGTGTATTTACGCGCAAAGTGTTCCCAGTGTATTTTCATTCTCCCAGTGTATTTACTCTTCCAGAGTTCCCAGGGTATTTATCCCCTCCCAGTGATCCCATTGTATTTACTCTCCCAGTGTTTCCAGTACATTTACTCCCTCACAGTGTTTGCAGTGTATTTACTCTCCCAGTTTTCCCAATGTATTTACTCTCCGAGTATTCCCAGTGTATTTATGCTCAACGTGTTTCCAGTGTAATTACTGTCGCCCAGAGTATTTACTCTCCGAGTTTCCACAGTGCAATTAATTTCTCCCATTGTTCCCAGTGTATTTACTCGCTCCCAATGTTCCCAGTGTTTTTACTCTCCGAATGCTCCCAGTGTATTTATTCTCCCAGTGTTCCAGGTTTACTTACTCTCTGAGTATTCCCAGTATTTGCTCTCCTGCCGTCTTCCCAGTGCATTTACTCCCTGCAAGTGTTCCCAGTGTATTTACTCTCTCCCAGGGTTCCCAGTGTAATTATTCTGTATTCCCAGTGCATGTACTCTCTCCCAATGTTCTCATTGTATTTATTCCCCCAGTGTTCCCAGTGCATGTACTCTCCCAATGTTGCAGTCTATTGGCTCTCCCAATGTTCGCAGTGTATTTACTCTCCCAATGTTGCCAGTGCATTTATTCTCTCCCACTGTTCCCAGAGATTTACTCTCTCCTAGTTTTCTCAATGTATGTACTTTCGCAGTGTTCCCAGTGTATTTACTGTTCCAGTGTTTCCATTGTATTTATTTGCCTAGTGTACCCAGCTTAGTTACCCTCTCCGTGCTCCCAGTGCATTTGCTCTCTCCCAGTTTCCCAGTGTATTTACTCTCTCAGTGTTCCTAGTTTACTTACTCTCTCCCAGTGTTCCCAATGTATTTACTCACCCTGTGTTCCCAGTGTATTTTCTCTTCCAGTGTACCCGGTGTATTTACTCTCCCAGTGTTCCCAGTGTATTTACTCTCTTCCAGTGTTCCCAGTGTACATACTCTCTCCCAGTCTTACCAGAGTAATTGCTCTCCCAGTGTACCCATTGAATTTACTCTCCCAGTGTTCCCAGTCTATTTACTCGCTCGCAGTGTTCCCAGTGTACCTACTCTCCCAGTGTTGCGAGTCTATTCACTCTCTCGCAGTGTTCCCAGTGTATGCACTTTCCCAGTTTTCCCAGTCTATTTATGCTCAAAGTGTTCGCAGTGTAATTACTGTCTCCCTGTGTATTTACTCTCGCAGTTTTAATTTTTCCCAGTAATAACTGCTCCCAGTGTATTTACTCTCTCCCAGTGTTCCCAGTGTATTTACTCTCTCCCAGTGTTCCCAATCGTTTTACTCTCCTAGTGTTCCAACTGAATTTATTCTCCCAGTGTTCCAGGTGTATTTACTCTCCGAGTTTCCCCAGTATATTTACTCTCCCAGTCTTGCCAGTGCATTGAATCTCTGCCAGCGTTCCGAGTGTATTTATTCTCTCCCACTGTTGCCAGTCTACTGGCGCTCTCAATGTTCCAGTGTATTTCTCTCCCAATGTTCCCAGTGTTCCCAGTGTTTTAATCTCCCTGTGTTCCCAGTGTATTTACTCCCCCAGTGCACCCAGTGTATTTATTCTCACAGTGTTCCCAGTGTATTTACACTCTCAGTGTCCCCAGTGTATTTACTCACTCGCAGTGTTTGCAGTGTATTTACGCTCCCAGTGTTCCAAATGTACTTACTCTCCGAGTGTTCCCAGTGTATTTATGCTCAACGTGTTTCCAGTGTAATTACTGTCGCCCAGAGTATTTACTCTCCGAGTTTCCACAGTGCAATTAATTTCTCCAATTGTTCCCAGTTTATTTACTCTCTTCCAATGTTCCCAGTGTTTTTATTCTCCTAGTGCTCCCAGTGTAATTATTCTCCCAGTGTTCCAGGTGTACTTACTCTCCGAGTATTCCCAATATGTGCACTCCTGCCATCTTCCCAGTGTATTTACTCTGTGCAAGTGTTCCCAGTGTATTTACTCTCTCCCAGTGTTCCCAGTGCAATTATTCTGTATTCCCAGTGCATGCACTTCCCAGTGTATTTATTCCCCCAGTGTTCCCAGTGCATGTACTCTCCCAATGTTGCAGTCTATTGGCTCTGCCAATGTTCGCAGTGTATTTACTCTCCCAATGTTGCCAGTGTATTTACCCTCTCCCATTGTTCCCAGAGATTTACTCTCTCCTAGTTTTCTCAATGTATGTACTTTCCCAGTGTTCCCAGTGTATTTACTGTTCCTGTGTTTCCATTGTATTTATTTGCCCAGTGTACCCAGCGTAGTTACCCTCTCCATGCTCCCAGTGTACTTGCTCTCTCCTAGTTTCCCAGTGTATTTACTCTCCCAGTGTTCCCAATTTACTTACTCTCTCCCAGTATTCCCAGTGTAATTGCTCACCCGGTGTTCCCAGTGTATTTTATCTTCCAGTGTACCCAGTGTATTTGCTCCCCCAGTGTTCCCAGTGTATTTTCTCTCTGCCATTGTTCCTAGTTTATTTACTCGCTCCCAGTGTTCCTAGTATATTTACTCTCCCAGTTTTCCCAGTGTATTTACTCTCTTCCAGTGTTCCCAGCGTACTTACTCTCTCCCACTCTTACCAGAGTAATTGCTCTCCCAGTGAACACATTGAATTTACTCTCCCAGTGTTCCCTGTGTATTTACTCGCTCGCAGTGTTCCCAGTGTATGTACTCTCCCAGTGTTGCGAGTCTATTCACTCTCTCTCAGTGTTCCAAGTGTATGTACTCTCCCAGTGTTACAAGTCTATTTATGCTCAAAGTGTTCGCAGTGTAATTACTGTCTCCCTGTGTATTTACTCTCGCAGTTTATCCAGTGCATTTAATTTCTCCCCAGTAATAACTGCTCCCAGTGTATTTACTCTCTCCCAGTGTACCCAGTGTATTTACACTCTCCCAGTGTTCCCAGTCTTTTTACTCTCCTAGTGCTCCAACTGAATTTATTCTCACACTGTTCCAGTGTAATTACTCTGCAAGTTTCCCCACTATATTTACTCTCCCAGTCTTGCCAGTGCATTTAATCTCTGCCAGTGTTCCGAGTGTATTTATTCTCTCCCACTGTTGCCAGTCTAGTGGCGCTCTCAATGTTCCCAGTGTATTTCTCTCCCAATGTTCCCGGTGCTCCCAGTGTTTTTATTCTCCCAGTGTTCCCAGTGTATTTACTCTCCCAGTGCACCCAGTGTATTTATTCTCGCAGTGTTCCCAGTGTATTTACACTCTCAGTGTTCCCAGTGTATTTACGCGCAAAGTGTCCCCAGTGTATTTTCATTCTCCCAGTGTATTTACTCTTCCAGAGTTCCCAGGGTATTTATCCCCTCCCAGTGATCCCATTGTATTTACTCTCCCAGTGTTCCCAGTACATTTACTCCCTCACAGTGTTTGCAGTGTATTTACTCTCCCAGTTTTCCCAATGTATTTACTCTCCGAGTGTTCCCAGTGTATTTATGCTCAACGTGTTTCCAGTGTAATTACTGTCGCCCAGAGTATTTACTCTCCGAGTTTCCACAGTGCAATTAATTTCTCCCATTGTTCCCAGTGTATTTACTCGCTCCCAATGTTCCCAGTGTTTTTACTCTCCGTATGCTCCCAGTGTATTTATTCTCCCAGTGTTCCAGGTGTACTTACTCTCTGAGTATTCCCAGTATTTGCTCTCCTGCCGTCTTCCCAGTGCATTTACTCTCTGCAAGTGTTCCCAGTGTATTTACTCTCTCCCAGGGTTCCCAGTGTAATTATTCTGTATTCCCAGTGCATGTACTCTCTCCAAATGTTCCTTTTGTATTTATTCCCCCACTGTTCCCAGTGCATGTACTCTCCCAATGTTGCAGTCTATTCGCTCTCCCAATGTTCACAGTGTATTTACTCTCCCAATGTTGCCAGTGCATTTATTCTCTCCCACTGTTCCCAGAGATTTACTCTCTCCGAGTTTTCTCAATGTATGTACTTTCACAGTGTTCCCAGTGGATTTACTGTTCCAGTGTTTCCATTGTATTTATTTGCCTAGTGTACCCAGCTTAGTTACCCTCTCCGTGCTCCCAGTGCATTTGCTCTCTCCCTGTTTCCCAGTGTATTTACTCTCTCAGTGTTCCTAGTTTACTTACTCTCTCCCAGTGTTCCCAATGTATTTACTCACCCTGTGTTCCCAGTGTATTTTCTCTTTCAGTGTACCCGGTGTATTTACTCTCCCAGTGTTCCCAGTGTATTTACTCTCTTCCAGTGTTCCCAGTGTACATACTCTCTCCCAGTCTTACCAGAGTAATTGCTCTCCCAGTGTACCCATTGAATTTACTCTCCCAGTGTTGCGAGTCTATTCACTCTCTCGCAGTGTTCCCAGCGTATGTACTGTCCCAGTGTTCCCAGTCTATTTATGCTCAAAGTGTTCGCAGTGTAATTACTGTCTCCCTGTGTATTTACTTTCGCAGTTTCCCCAGTGCATTTAATTCCTCCCAGTATTAACTGCTCCCAGTGTATTTACTCTCTCCCAGTGTTCCCAGTCTATTTACTCAGTGTATTTACTCTCTCCCAGTGTTCCCAGTCTGAATTTATTCGTCAGTCTTCCAGTGTATTTACTCTCCGAGTTTCCCCAGTATATTTACTCTCCCAGTCTTGCCAGTGCATTGAATCTCTGCCAGTGTTCCGAGTGTATTTATTTTCTCCGACTGTTGCCAGTCTAGTGGCGCTCTCAATGTTCCCAGTGTATTTATCTCCCAATGATCCCGCTGTTCCCAGTGTTTTTATTCTCCCCGTGTTCCCAGTGTATTTACTCTCCCAGTGCACCCAGTGTATTTATTCTCGCAGTGTTCCCAGTGTATTTACACTCTCAGTGTTCCCAGTGTATTTACGCGCAAAGTGTTCCCAGTGTATTTTCATTCTCCCAGTGTATTTACTCTTCCAGAGTTCCCAGGGTATTTATCCCCTCCCAGTGATCCCATTGTATTTACTCTCCCAGTGTTTCCAGTACATTTACTCCCTCACAGTGTTTGCAGTGTATTTACTCTCCCAGTTTTCCCAATGTATTTACTCTCCGAGTGTTCCCAGTGTATTTATGCTCAACGTGTTTCCAGTGTAATTACTGTAGCCCAGAGTATTTACTCTCCGAGTTTCCACAGTGCAATTAATTTCTCCCATTGTTCCCAGTGTATTTACTCGCTCCCAATGTTCCCAGTGTTTTTACTCTCCGAATGCTCCCAGTGTATTTATTCTCCCAGTGTTCCAGGTGTACTTACTCTCTGAGTATTCCCAGTATTTGCTCTCCTGCCGTCTTCCCAGTGCATTTACTCCCTGCAAGTGTTCCCAGTATATTTACTCTCTCCCAGGGTTCCCAGTGTAATTATTCTGTATTCCCAGTGCATGTACTCTCTCCCAATGTTCCCATTGTATTTATTCCCCCAGTGTTCCCAGTGCATGTACTCTCCCAATGTTGCAGTCTATTGGCTCTCCCAATGTTCGCAGTGTATTTACTCTCCCAATGTTGCCAGTGCATTTATTCTCTCCCACTGTTCCCAGAGATTTACTCTCTCCTAGTTTTCTCAATGTATGTACTTTCGCAGTGTTCCCAGTGTATTTACTGTTCCAGTGTTTCCATTGTATTTATTTGCCTAGTGTACCCAGCTGAGTTACCCTCTCCGTGCTCCCAGTGCATTTGCTCTCTCCCAGTTTCCCAATGTATTTACTCTCTCAGTGTTCCTAGTTTACTTACTCTCTCCCAGTGTTCCCAATGTATTTACTCACCCTGTGTTCCCAGTGTATTTTCTCTTCCAGTGTACCCGGTGTATTTACTCTCCCAGTGTTCCCAGTGTATTTACTCTCTTCCAGTGTTCCCAGTGTACATACTCTCTCCCAGTCTTACCAGAGTAATTGCTCTCCCAGTGTACCCATTGAATTTACTCTCCCAGTGTTCCCAGTCTATTTACTCGCTCGCAGTGTTCCCAGTGTACCTACTCTCCCAGTGTTGCGAGTCTATTCACTCTCTCGCAGTGTTCCCAGTGTATGCACTTTCCCAGTTTTCCCAGTCTATTTATGCTCAAAGTGTTCGCAGTGTAATTACTGTCTCCCTGTGTATTTACTCTCGCAGTTTTAATTTTTCCCAGTAATAACTGCTCCCAGTGTATATACTCTCTCCCAGTGTTCCCAGTGTATTTACTCTCTCCCAGTGTTCCCAATCTTTTTACTCTCCTAGTGTTCCAACTGAATTTATTCTCCCAGTGTTCCAGGTGTATTTACTCTCTGAGTTTCCCCAGTATATTTACTCTCCCAGTCTTGCCAGTGCATTGAATCTCTGCCAGCGTTCCGTGTGTATTTATTCTCTCCCACTGTTGCCAATCTACTGGCGCTCTCAATGTTCCAGTGTATTTCTCTCCCAATGATCCCAGTGTTCCCAGTGTTTTTATTCTCCCTGTGTTCCCAGTGTATTTACTCCCCCAGTGCACCCAGTGTATTTATTCTCACAGTGTTCCCAGTGTATTTACACTCTCAGTGTCCCTAGTGTATTTACGCGCAAAGTGTTCCCAGTGTATTTTCACTCTCCCAGTGTATTTACTCTTCCAGAGTTCCCAGGGTATTTATCCCCTCCCAGTGATCCCATTGTATTTACTCTCCCAGTGTTCCCAGTACATTTACTCACTCGCAGTGTTTGCAGTGTATTTACTCTCCCTGTGTTCCCAATGTACTTACTCTCCGAGTGTTCCCAGTGTGTTTATGCTCAACGTGTTTCCAGTGTAATTCCTGTCGCCCAGAGTATTTACTCTCCGAGTTTCCACAGTGCAATTAATTTCTCCAATTGTTCCCAGTTTATTTACTCTCTCCCAATGTTCCCAGTGTTTTTATTCTTCTAGTGCTCCCAGTGTAATTATTCCCCCAGTGTTCCAGGTGTACTTACTCTCCGAGTATTCCCAGTATTTGCACTCCTGCCATCTTCCCAGTGCATTTACTCTCTGCAAGTGTTCCCAGTGTATTTACTCTCTCCCAGGGTTCCCAGTGTAATTATTCTGTATTCCCAGTGCATGTACTTCCCAGTGTATTTATTCCCCCAGTGTTCCCAGTACTCTCCCAATGTTGCAGTCTATTGGCTCTACCAATGTTCGCAGTGTATTTACTCTCCCAATGTTGCCAGTATATTTACCCTCTCCCATTGTTCCCAGAGATTTACTCTCTCCTAGTTTTCTCAATGTATGTACTTTCCCAGTGTTCCCAGTGTATTTACTGTTCCTGTGTTTCCATTGTATTTATTTGCCCAGTGTACCCAGCGTAGTTACCCTCTCCATGCTCCCAGTGTACTTGCTCTCTCCTAGTTTCCCAGTGTATTTACTCTCCCAGTGTTCCCAATTTACTTACTCTCTCCCAGTATTCCCAGTGTATTTACTCACCATTTGTTCCCAGTGTATTTTCTCTTCCAGTGTACCCAGTGTATTTGCTCTCCCAGTGTTCCCAGTGTATTTACTCTCTGCCATTGTTCCTAGTTTATTTACTCGCTCCCTGTGTTCCTAGTATATTTACTCTCCCAGTGTTCCCAGTGTATTTACTCTCTTCCAGTGTTCCCAGCGTACTTACTCTATCCCACTCTTACCAGAGTAATTGCTCTCCCAGTGATCCCATTGAATTTACTCTCCCAGTGTTCCCAGTGTATTTACTCGCTCGCAGTGTTCCCAGTGTATGTACTCTCCCAGTGTTGCGAGTCTATTCACTCTCTCTCAGTGTTCCAAGTGTATGTACTCTCCCAGTGTTCCAAGTCTATTTATGCTCAAAGAGTTCGCAGTGTAATTACTGTCTCCCTGTGTATTTACTCTCGCAGTTTCCCCAGTGCATTTAATTTCTCCCAGTAATAACTGCTCCCAGTATATTTACTCTCTCCCAGTGTACCCAGTGTATTTACACTCTCCCAGTGTTCCCAGTCTTTTTACTCTCCTAGTGCTCTAACTGAATTTATTCTCACAGTGTTCCAGTGTAATTACTCTGCAAGTTTCCCCAGTATATTTATTCTCCCAGTCTTGCCAGTGCATTTAATCTCTGTCAGTGTTCCGAGTTTATTTATTCTCTCCCACTGTTGCCAGACTAGTGGCGCTCTCAATGTTCCCAGTGTATTTCTCTCCCAATGTTCCCGGTGTTCCCAGTGTTTTTATTCTCCCCGTGTTCCCAGTGTATTTACTCTCCCAGTGCACCCAGTGTATTTATTCTCGCAGTGTTCCCAGTGTATTTACACTCTCAGTGTTCCCAGTGTATTTACGCACAAAGTGTTCCCAGTGTATTTTCATTCTCCCAGTGTATTTACTCTTCCAGAGTTCCCAGGGTATTTATCCCCTCCCAGTGATCCCATTGTATTTACTCTCCCAGTGTTCCCAGTACATTTACTCCCTCACAGTGTTTGCAGTGTATTTACTCTCCCAGTTTTCCCAATGTATTTACTCTCCGAGTGTTCCCAGTGTATTTATGCTCAACGTGTTTCCAGTGTAATTACTGTCGCCCAGAGTATTTACTCTCCGTGTTTCCACAGTGCAATTAATTTCTCCCATTGTTCCCAGTTTATTTACTCGCTCCCAATGTTCCCAGTGTTTTTACTCTCCGAATGCTCCCAGTGTATTTATTCGCCCAGTGTTCCAGATGTACTTACTCTCTGAGTATTCCCAGTATTTGCTCTCCTGCCGTCTTCCCAGTGCATTTACTCCCTGCAAGTGTTCCCAGTATATTTACTCTCTCCCAGGGTTCCCAGTGTAATTATTCTGTATTCCCAGTGCATGTACTCTCTCCCAATGTTCCCATTGTATTTATTCCCCCACTGTTCCCAGTGCATGTACTCTCTCAATGTTGCAGTCTATTGGCTCTCCCAATGTTCGCAGTGTATTTACTCTCCCAATGTTGCCAGTGCATTTATTCTCTCCCACTGTTCCCAGAGATTTACTCTCTCCTAGTTTTCTCAATGTATGTACTTTCGCAGTGTTCCCAGTGTATTTACTGTTCCAGTGTTTCCATTGTATTTATTTGCCTAGTGTACCCAGCTTAGTTACCCACTCCGTGCTCCCAGTGCACTTGCTCTCTCCCAGTTTCCCAGTGTATTTACTCTCTCAGTGTTCCTAGTTTACTTACTCTCTCCCAGTGTTCCCAATGTATTTACTCACCCTGTGTTCCCAGTGTATTTTCTCTTCCAGTGTACCTGGTGCATTTACTCTCCCAGTGTTCCCAGTGTATTTACTCTCTTCCAGTGTTCCCAGTGTACATACTCTCTCCCAGTTTTACCAGAGTAATTGCTCTCCCAGTGTACCCATTGAATTTACTCTCCCAGTGTTCCCAGTCTATTTACTCGCTCGCAGTGTTCCCCGTGTACCTACTCTCAGAGTTTTGCGAGTCTATTCACTCTCTCGCAGTGTTCCCAGTGTATGCACTTTCCCAGTTTTCCCAGTCTATTTATGCTCAAAGTGTTCGCAGTGTAATTACTGTCTCCCTGTGTATTTACTCTCGCAGTTTTAATTTTTCCCAGTTATAACTGCTCCCAGTGTATTTACTCTCTCCCAGTGTTCCCAGTGTATTTACTCTCTCCCAGTGTTCCCAATCTTTTTACTCTCCTAGTGTTCCAACTGAATTTATTCTCCCAGTGTTCCAGGTGTATTTACTCTCTGAGTTTCCCCAGTATAATGACTCTCCCAGTCTTGCCAATGCATTGAATATCTGCCAGCGTTCCGAGTGTATTTATTCTCTCCCACTGTTGCCAGTCTACTGGCGCTCTCAATGTTCCAGTGTATTTCTCTCCCAATGTTCCCAGTGTTCCCAGTGTTTTTACTCTCCCTGTATTCCCAGTGTATTTATTCCCCCAGTGCACCCAGTGTATTTATTCGCACAGTGTTCCCAGTGTATTTACACTCGCAGTGTCCCCAGTGTATTTACTCTTCCAGAGTTCCCAGGGTCGTTATCCCCTCCCAGTGATCCCATTGTATTTACTCTCCCAGTGTTCCCAGTACATTTACTCACTCGCAATGTTTGCAGTGCATTTACTCTCCCAGTGTTCCCAATGTACTTACTCTCCAAGTGTTCCCAGTGTATTTATGCTCAACGTGTTTCCAGTGTAATTACTGTCGCCCAGAGTATTTACTCTCCGAGTTTCCACAGTGCAATTAATTTCTCCCATTGTTCCCAGTTTCTTTACTCTCGCCCAATGTTCCCAGTGTTTTTATTGTCCTAGTGCTCCCAGTGTAATTATTCTCCCAGTGTTCCAGGTGTACTTACTCTCCGAGTATTCCCAGTATTTGCACTCCTGCCATCTTCCCAGTGCATTTACTCTCTGCAAGTGTTCCCAGTGTATTTACTCTCTCCCAGGGTTCCCAGTGTAATTATTCTGTATTCCCAGTGCATGTACATCCCAGTGTATTTATTCCCCCAGTGTTCCCAGTGCATGTTCTCTCCCAATGTTGCAGTCTATTGGCTCTACCAATGTTCGCAGTGTATTTACTCTCCCAATGTTGCCAGTGTATTTACTCTCTCCCATTGTTCCCAGAGATTTACTCTCTCCTAGTTTTCTCAATGTATGTACTTTCCCAGTGTTCCCAGTGTATTTACTGTTCCTGTGTTTCCGTTGTATTTATTTGCCCAGTGTACCCAGCGTAGTTACCCTCTCCATGCTCCCAGTGTACTTGCTCTCTCCTAGTTTCCCAGTGTATTTACTCTCCCAGTGTTCCCAATTTACTTACTCTCTCCCAGTATTCCCAGTGTATTTACTCACCCTGTGTTCCCAATGTATTTTCTCTTCCAGTGTACCCAGTGTATTTGCTCTCCCAGTGTTCCCAGTGCATTTACTCTCTGCCATTGTTCCTAGTTTATTTACTCGCTCCCAGTGTTCCTAGTATATTTACTCTCCCAGTGTTCCCAGTGTATTTACTCTCTTCCAGTGTTCCCAGCGTACTTACTCTCTCCCACTCTTACCAGAGTAATTGCTCTCCCAGTGTACCCATTGAATTTACTCTCCCAGTGTTCCCAGTGTATTTACTCGCTCGCAGTGTTCCCAGTGTATGTACTCTCCCAGTGTTGCGAGTCTATTCACACTCTCTCAATGTTCCCAGTGTATGTACTCTCCCAGTGTTCCAAGTCTATTTATGCTCAAAGTGTTCGCAGTGTAATTACTGTCTCCCTGTGTATTTACTCTCGCAGTTTCCCCAGTGCATTTAATTTCTCCCACTAATAACTGCTCCCAGTGTATTTACTCTCTCCCAGTGTACCCAGTGTATTTACACTCTCCCAGTGTTCCCAGTCTTTTTACTCTCCTAGTGCTCCAACTGAATGTATTCTCACAGTGTTCCAGTGTAATTACTCTGCAAGATTCCCCAGTATATTTACTCTCCGAGTCTTGCCAGTGCATTTAATCTCTGCCAGTGTTCCGAGTGTATTTATTCTCTCCCACTGTTGCCAGTCTAGTGGCACTCTCAATGTTCCCAGTGTATTTCTCTCCCAATGTTCCCGGTGTTCCCAGTGTTTTTATTCTCCCCGTGTTCCCAGTGTATTTACTCTCCCAGTGCACCCAGTGTATTTATTCTCGCAGTGTTCCCAGTGTATTTACACTCTCAGTGTTCCCAGTGTATTTACGCGCAAAGTGTTCCCAGTGTATTTTCACTCTCCCAGTGTATTTACTCTTCCAGAGTTCCCAGGGTATTTATCCCCTCCCAGTGATCCCATTGTATTTACTCTCCCAGTGTTTCCAGTACATTTACTCCCTCACAGTGTTTGCAGTGTATTTACTCTCCCAGTGTTCCCAATGTATTTACTCTCCGAGTGTTCCCAGTGTATTTATGCTCAACGTGTTTCCAGTGTAATTACTGTCGCCCAGAGTATTTACTCTCCGAGTTTCCACAGTGCAATTAATTTCTCCCATTGTTCCCAGTGTATTTACTCGCTCCCAATGTTCCCAGTATTTTTACTCTCCGAATGCTCCAAGTGTATTTATTCTCCCAGTGTTCCAGGTGTACTTACTCTCTGAGTATTCCCAGTATTTGCTCTCCTGCCGTCTTCCCAGTGCATTTACTCTCTGCAAGTGTTCCCAGTGTATTTACTCTCTCCCAGGGTTCCCAGTGTAATTATTCTGTATTCCCAGTGCATGTACTCTCTCCCAATGTTCCCATTGTATTTATTCCCCCACTTTTCCCAGTGCATGTACTCTCCCAATGTTGCAGTCTATTGGCTCTCCCAATGTTCGCAGTGTATTTACTCGCTCGCAGTGTTCCCAGTGTACCTACTCTCCCAGTGTTGCGATTCTATTCACTCTCTCGCAGTGTTCCCAGTGTATGTACTTTCCCAGTTTTCCCAGTCTATTTATGCTCAAAGTGTTCGCAGTGTAATTACTGTCTCCCTGTGTATTTACTCTCGCAGTTTTAATTTTTCCCAGTAATAACTGCTCCCAGTTTTCCCAGTGTATTTACTGTCTCCCAGTGTTCCCAATCTTTGTACTCCCCTTGTGTTCCAACTGAATTTATTCTCCCAGTGTTCCAGGTGTATTTACTCTCCGTGTTTCCCCAGTTGATTTACTCTCCCAGTTTTCCCTGTGTAATTACTCTCCCAATGTTCCCAGCGTGGTTACCCTCTCTGTGTTCCCAGTGTATTTACTCACCCTGTGTTCCCAGTGTGTTTACTCTCTGCCATTGTTGCCCATGTATTTACTCTCTCCCAGTGTTCCCAGTACCTTTACTCTCCCAGTGTTCCCAGAGTATTTATTCTCTCTCCGTGTTCCCAGTGTAATTGTTCTCAGTGTTCCTAGTATATTTACTTTCCCAATGCTCGCAGTGTTCCCAATATATTTACACGTCCGGTGTTCCCATTGTATTTACTCTCTCCCAGTGTTCCCAGGTTCTTTACTCTTCTAGTGTTCCCTGTGTAATTAGTCTCCCGGTGTTCCCAGTGTAGTTACTCTCCCATTGTCCCCAGTGTATTTACTCTCCCAATGGTCCAGGTCTATTTACACTCCTAGTTTTCCCAGTATATTTACTCTCCCAGGCTTCCCAGTGCATTTAATCTCTCGCAGTGTTCCCAGCATATTTACTCTCTCCCAATGTTCCTAGTGTATATACTCTCACAAGTGTTCCCAGCGTATTTACTCTCCCAGTATTCCCAGCGTGGTTACCCTCTCTGTGTTCTCAATGTATTTACTCTCTCCCAGAGTTCCCAGTGCGTTTACTTTCTCCCAGTTTTCCCAGTGTATTTACTCTCCCAGTGCTCCCAGAGTATTTATTCTCTCGCCGTGTTCCCAGTGTAATTGTTCTCAGTGTTCCAATATATTTACTCTCCCAATGCTCGCAATTTATTTACTCTCCCAGTGTTCCCAATATATTTACACGTCCAGTGTTCCCATTGTATTTACTCTCTCCCAATGCTCCCAGGTTATTTATTCTTCTAATATTCCCTGTGTAATTAGTCTCCCGGTGTTCCCTGTGCAGTTAATCTCCCAGTGTTCCTCGTGTATTTACTCTCCCAATGTTCCAGATCTATTGACACTCCTAGTTTTCGAAGTACATTTACTCTCCCCGGTTTCCCAGTGCATTTAATCACTCGCAGTGTTCCCAGCATATTTACTCTCACCCAATGTTCCTAGTGTATATATTCTCACAAGTGTTCCAAGCGTATTTACTCTCCCAGTGTTCCCAGCATATTTATTCTCCCAGTGTTCCTAGTGTATTTACTCTCCCAGTGTTTCCAGTGTATTTACTCTCTCCCAGTGTTCAGAGTGTAATTGTTCTCACAGTGTTCCCAGTGCATTTACGCGGTCTCAGTGTTCCCAGTGTATTTACTCTCTCCCAGTGTGTCCAGTGTATTTACTCTGTGTTCCCAGCGTATTTTCTCTCTCCCAATGTACACGGTCAATTTCCTGCCTCCCAGTGTTCCCAGTGTATTTACTCTCCTGGTGTTCACTGTGTATTTAATGTTCCAGTGTTTTCATCGTCTTTACTCTCGCCAGTGTTCCCAGCGTTCGCAGTTTATTTACTCTGGCAGTGTTTCCAACATATTTACTATTTCTGTGTTCCCATTGTATTTGCTCTCCCTGTGTTCCCAGTGCATTTACTCTCCCAGTGTTCTCAATGTATTTACTCTGGCAGCGTTTCCATCGTATTTACTATTCCTGTGTTCCCATTGTATTTGCTCTCCCCGTGTTCCAAGTGCACTTACTCTCCCAGTGTTCTTAATGCATTTACTCTCCCAGTGTTCCCACTGTATTTATGCTCCCAGTGTTCCCAGTTTATTTACTATTCTTGTGTTCCCAGTGTATTTATTCTCCCAGTGTTCCCAGTGTATTTACACTCTCAATATTCACAGTGTATTCACTCTCCCAGTGTTCCCAGTGTATTTACTCTATCTCAGTGTTCTCAGTGTATTTGCTCTCCCAGTGTTCCAAGCGTATGTACTCTTTCCCACTGTTCCCAGAGTTTTACTCTCTCCTAGTTTTCCCAATGTATGTACTCTCCCAGTGTTCCCAGTGCATTTACTCCCCCAATGCTCCCAGTTTTTTTTACTCTCTCCCAGTGTTCCCAGTTTATTTACTCTCCCAGTGTTCCCTGTGTAATTACTCTCCCGGTGTTCCCCGTGCGGTTACTCGCCCAGTGTTCCCAGTATATTTATTCTCCCAATGTTCGAGGTCTATTTACACTCCTAGTTTTCCCAGTATATTGAGTCTCCCAGTCATCCCAATGCATTTAATCTCTCCCAATGTTCGCAGTGTACACACTTTCTCCCATTATTCCAAGGATATTTACTGTGTGGTCCCAGTGTATTTTCTCTCTCTCAATATTCCCAGTGTATTCACTCTCCCAGTGTTCCCAGTGTATTTACTCTATCTCATTGTTCTCAGTGTATTTGCTCTCCCAGTGTTCCAAGCGTATGTACTCTCTCCCACTGTTCCCAGAGTTTTACTCTCTCCTAGTTTTCCCCATGTATGTACTCTCCCAGTGTTCCCAATATATTTACTCGTCCAGTGTTCTCAGTGTATTTACTCTCGCCCAGTGTTCCCAGTTTATTTACTCTCCCAGTGTTCCCTGTGTAATTACTCTCCCGGTGTTCCCCATGCAGTTACTCGCCCAGTGTTCCCAGTGTATTTATTCTCCCAATGTTCGAGGTCTATTTACACTCCTAGTTTTCCCAGTATATTTAGTCTCCCAGTCTTCCCAATGCATTTAATCTCTCCCAATGTTCGCAGTGTACATACTTTCTCCCATTGTTCCAAGGATATTTACTGTGTGGTCCCAGTGTATTTTTTCTCTCCCAATGTTCCTGGTGTATATACTCTCACAGTGTTCCCAATATATTTACTCGTCCAGTGTTCCCAGTGTATTTACTCTTCCAGTGCTCCCAGTGTATTTATTATCCCAGTGTTCGCAATGTACTTACACTCTCAGTGTTCCCAGTCTATTTACTCTCCCAGTGGTCCCAGTGTATTTATTCTCTCCCAGTGTTCTCAGTGCATTTACTCACCCTGTGTTCCCAGTGTTTTTATTCTCGCAGTGTACCCAGTCTATTTACTCTCCCAGAGATCCCAGTTTATGTAATCTCCCAGTGTACCCAGCGTATTTACTCTCCCAGTGTTCGCAGTTTATTTACTCTGGCAGTGTTCCCAGCGAATTTACTACTTCTGTGTTCCCATTGTATTCACTCGCCCAGTTTTCCTACTGTATTCACTCTCCCACCGTTGCCTGTGTATTTACCCTCTCCCACTGTTCCCTGAGCTTTACACTCTCCTAGTTTTCCCAGTGTATGTATTCTCCCAGTATTCCTAGTTTATTTACTGTTCCAGTGTTTCCATCATATTTATTCGCCCCGTTTTCCCAGTGTATTTACTCTCTCCCAATGTTCACAGTGTATTTACACCCCCAGTCTTCCCAGTGTAATTAATCTCCCTATGTTCTCCGTGTAATGAATCTACCAGTGTTCCCAGTATATTACTCTCCCAGTTTTCCCATTGTATCTACACTCTCAGTGTTCCCAGTGTATTTACTCTCCCAGTGTTCCCAGTGTATTTACTCTCTCCCAGTGTTCCCAGTGTATGTACTCTCTCACATTGTTCACAGTGTAATTGCTTTCACAGTGTGCCCAATTTATTTACTCTCCCAATGCTCCAAGTTTATTTACTCTCCCAGTGTTCCCAATGTATTTACTCTCTCACTGTGTGCCCAGTGTAATTGCTCTCACAGTGTGCCCAGTGTATTTACTCTCCCAATGCTCCCAGTGAATTTACTCTTCCAGTGTTCCGTGAATTTACTCTCTCCCAGTGTTCCCACTTCGTTTACCCTTCCAGTGTTCCCAGTGTATTTAATATCCCAGTGTTCCCAGTATATTGACTCTCCCAATGTTACCACTGCATTTATTCTCCCAGTGTTCGAGGTTTATTTGCTCTCTTAGTTTTCCCAGTCTATTTATTCTGCCAGTTTTCCCTGTGCATTTACTCTCTCCCATTGTTCCCAGTGAATTTGCTCCCCCCAGTGTTCTCAGTGTATTTACTCTCTTTTCCCAGCGTATTTACTCTCTCCCAATGTTCACAGTCTATTTCCTCTCTCCCAGTTTCCCCAGCGTATTTACTCACCCATTGTTCGCAGCTTATTTACTCTGGCAGTGTTCCCAGCGTATTCACTAATTCTGCGTTCCTATTGTATTCACTCGCCCAGCTTTCCCAGTGTATTTACTCTCCCTATGTTCCCAGCATATTTACTAATTCTGTATTCCTATTGTATTCACTCTTCCAGTTTTCACAGTGTATTTACTCTCCCTATTTTCGCAGTCTATGTACTGTCTCCCACTGTTCCCAGAGTTTTACACGCTTCTAGTTTCCCCAATGTATGTACTCTCCCAGTGTTCCTACTGTATTTACTGTTCCAGTGTTCCAATCGTATTTATTCGCCCCCTGTTCACTGTGTATTTACTCACTCCCAATGTTCTCAGTGTATTTACGCCCCCACTGTTTCCAGTGTAATGAATCCTCTAGTGTTCCCAGTGTATTTACTCTCCCAGTATTCCAGTGCATTTACTCTCACAGTGTTCCCAGTGCATGTAATCTCCCAGTGTTCCCAGCGTATTTATTCTCCCAGTTTTCCCAGTGTATTTACCCTCTCAGTGTTTCCAGTGTATTTACTCTCCCCGTGTTCCCAGTGTTTACTCCAGCAGTATTCCCAGTGTATTTACTCTCCCAGAGATCCCAGGTTATGTAATCTCCCAGTATTCCCAGCGTATTTGCTCTAACAGTTTTCCCAGTGTAGTTACTCTCCCAATGTTCCCAGTGTATTTACTCTCTCCCACTGTTCCCAGAGTTTTACTCTCTCCTAGTTTTCCCAATATATGTACTCTTCCAGTGTTCCCAGTGTATTTACTCTCCCAATGCTCCCCGTTTATTTACTCTCCCAGTGTTCCCAATATATTTACTCGTCCAGTGTTCCTAGTGTATTTACTCTCCTAGTGTTCCCAGTGTATTTATTCCCCAGTATTCCCAGTGTATTTTCTCTCACAGTGTACACAGCGTATGTAATCTCCCCGTGTTCTCAGTGTTCTCAGTGTATTTACTCACCCTGTGTTCCCAGTGTATTTACTCTCACAGTGTTCCCAGTGTATTTACTCTCCCAGAGATCCCAGGTTATGTAATCTCCCAGTATTCCTAGCGTATTTACTCTCGCAGCTTTCCCAGTGTATTTACTCTCCTAATGTACCCAGTGTATTTACTCTCTCCCGCTGTTTCCACAGTTTTACTCTCTCCTATTTTTCCCAATGTATGTACACTCCCAGTGCTCCAAGTGTATTTACTCTCCCAATGCTCCCCGTTTATTTACACTCCCAGTGTTCGCAATATATTTAATAGTCCAGTGTTCCCAGTGTATTTACTCTCCCAGTGATCCAGTGTATTTACTCTCTCCCAATGTTCTCAGTGTATTTACTCTCCCCGTGTTCCCAGTGTATTTACTCTCGCAGTGTTCCCTGTGTAGGTACTCTCCCAGTGTTCTCAGTGCATTTACTCTCCCTATGTTCCCAGTGTTTTTACTCTCGCAGTGTTCTCAGTTTATTTACTCTGGCGTGTTTGCAGTTTATTTACTCTGGCAGTGTTCCCAGCGTATTTACTTTTCTGTGTTCCCATTGTATTCACTCGCCCAGTTTTCCCAGTTTATTTACTCTCCCAATGTTCCCAATGTATTTACTCTCTCTCACTGTTCCCAATATATTTACTCGTCCAGTGTTCTCAGTGTATTTACTCTCTCCCCGTATTCCCAGTGTATTTACTCTCGCAGTGCTCCCAGTGTAGTTACTCTCCCAGTGTTCTCAGTGCATTTACTCTCCCGATGTTCCCAGTGTTTTTACTCTCGCAGTGTTTGCAGTTTATTTACTCTGGCGTGTTTGCAGTTTGTTTACCCTGGCAGTGTTCCCAGCGTATTTACTATTATGTGTTCCCATTATATTCACTCGCCCAGTTTTCCCAGTTTATTTACTCTCCCAATGTTCCCAATGTATTTACTCTCTCTCACTGTTCCCAATATATTTACTCGTCCAGTGTTCTCAGTGTATTTTCTCTCTCCCCGTGTTCCCAGTGTATTTACTCTCGCAGTGTTCCCAGTGTAGTTACTCTCCCAGTGTTCTCAGTGCATTTACTCTCCCTATGTTCCCAGTATTTTTACTCTGGCAGTGTTCGCAGTTTATTTACTGTGGCAGTGTTCCCAGCGTATTTACTTTTCTGTGTTCCCATTGTATTCACTCGCCCAGTTTTCCCAGTTTATTTACTCTCCCAATGTTCCCAATGTATTTACTCTCTCTCACTGTTCGCAGAGTTTTACACTTTCCTAGTTTTCCCAATGTATGTATTCTCCCAGTATTCCTAGCGTATTTACTGTTCCAGTGTTTCCATTGTATTTATTCACCCAGTGTCCCCAGTGTATTTGCTATCTCCCAGTGTTCACAGCGTATTTACTCTTCCATTGTTCACTGTGTATTTAATGTTCCAGTGTATTCATCGTATTTACTCCCGCCAGTGTTCCCAACATATTTACTATCTCTGTGTTCCCATCGTATTTACTCTCCCTGTGTTCCCATTGTATTTACTCTCCCTGTGTTCCCAGTGTATTTACTCTCTCCCAATTTTCACAGTGTATTTATGCCCCCAGTGTTCCCAATGTAATTAATCTGCCTGTGTTCCCAGTGTAATGAATCTACCAGTGTTCCCAGTATATTTACTCCCCCAGTATTCCCAGTGTATTTACTCTCACGGTGTACCCAGCGTATGTAATCTCCCAATGTTCCCAGCGTATTTACTCTCCCAGTTTTCCCAGTGTATTTACACTCTCAGTGTTCACAGTGTATTTAGTCTCCCAGTGTTCCCAGTATATTTACTCTCTCCCAGTGTTCTCAGTGTATTTACTCTCCCCGTGTTCCCGGTGTATTTACTCACGCTGTGTTCCCAGTGTATTTACTCTCCCAGAGATCCCAGGTTATGTAATCTCCCAGTATTCCCAGCGTATTTATTCCCCCAGTTTTTCCAGTGCATTTACTCTCCCAATATTTTCAGTGTATTTACTCTCTCCCAGTGATCCCAGAGAGTTACTCTCTTCTAGTTTACCCAATATATATACTCTCCCATTGTTCCCAGTGTATTTACTCTCCCGATGCTCCCCATTTATTTACTCTCGCTAGTTTTCCCAGCATATTTACTCTCCCAGTTTAGCAGTGCATTTACTCTCCCAGTGTTCCCAGTGTATTTACTCACTTCCAAATTTCCGCAGTGCATTTACTCTCCCATTGTTCCCACTATATTTACTCTCCCAGTATTTCCACTGCATTTATTCTCCCAGTGTTCGAGATGTATTTGCTCTCCTAGTTTTCCCATATATTTATTCTCCCTGTTTTCCCAGTGCATTTACTCTCTCCCAGTGTTCCAGTGTATTTACTCTCCCCAATGTGTCCAGTGTATTTACTCTCTGTTCCCAGCGTATTTACTCTCTCCCAATGTTCACAGTCTATTTTCTTTCTCCCAGTGTTCCCAGTGTATTTACTCTCCCAGTGTTCACTGTGTATTTAATGTTCCAGTGTTTTCATCGTATTTAATCCCGCCAGTGTTCACAACATATTTACTTTTTCTGTGTTCCCATTGTATTTACTCTCCCTGTGTTTCCAGTGTATTTACTGTCCCAGTGTTCCCAATGTATTTACTACCCCAGTGTTCTCAGTGTATTTATTCTCCCAGTGTTCCCAGTTTATTTACTCTCTCAGTGTTCCCAGTGTATTTACTCTCCCAGTGTTCCCGGTGTATTTACTCTCTCCCAGTGTTCTCAGTGTAATTACTCTTCCTGTGTTCCCAGTGTATTTACTCTCCCAGTGTTCGCAGTGTATTTCCTCTCCCAGGGAACCCAGTGTATGTAATCTCCCTGTTCTCCCAGCGCATTTACTCTCCTAATGTTCCCAGTGTATTTACTCTCCCAGTGTTCCCAGAGTAGTTACTCTCTCCAAGTGTTCTCAGTGTAATTACTCTTCCTGTGTTCCCAGTGTATTTACTCTCCCAGTGTTCCCAGTGTATTTCCTCTCCCAGGAAACCTAGTGTATGTAATCTCCCAGTTCTCCCAGCGCATTTACTCTCCTAATGTTCACAGTGTATTTACTCTCGCAGTGTTCTCAGTGTATTTACTCTCTCCTGCTGTTCCCAGAGTTTTACTCTCTCCTAGTTTTCCCAATGTATTTACTCTCCCAGTGTTGCCAGTGTATTTGCCGTTCCAGTGTTTCCATCGCATTTATACGCCGAATGATCCCAGTGTATTTACTCTCTCCTCGTATTCCCAGTGTATTTATTCTGTGTTCCCATCGTATTTACTCTTTCCCAATGTTCCCAGTGTATTTACTCTCCCAGTGTTCTCAGTGTATTTACTCTGCCTGTGTTCCCAACGTATGTACTCTCCCAGTTATCCCAGTGTATTTACTCTCCCAGTGTTTCCAGTTTATTTCTTCTGTGCCAGTGTTCCCAGTATATTTACTCTTCCAGTGTTCCCAGTCTATTTACTCTCCCAGTGTTCCCAGTGTTTTACTCTCCCAGTGTTCCCAGTGTATTTACTGTTCCAGGGGTTCCATCGTATTTGTTCGCCCAGTATTAGCAGTGTATTTACTCTCTCCCAGTGTTCCCAGTGTAGTCATGCTGTGTTCCCATCGTATTTCCTCTCTCCCAATGTTCACAGTGTATTTACTCCCCCAGTGTTCCCAGTGTAATTAATCTCCTTGTGTTCCCAGTGTAATGAATCTACCAATGTTACCAGTATATTTACTTTCCCAGTGTTCCCAGTGTATTTACTCTCCCAATGTTCCCAGTGTATTTGCTCTCTTCCAGAATTGCGCAGTGCATTTACTCTCCCATTGTTCCCACTATACTTACTCTCCCAGTATTCCCACTGCATTTATTCTCCCAGTGTTCGAGGTGTATTTGCTCTCCTAGTTTTCCCAGTATATTCATTCTTCCTCTTTTCGCAGTGCATTTACTCTCTCCCAGTGTTTCCAGTGTATTTACTCTCCCCAATGTGTCCAGTGTATTTACGCGCTGTTCCCAGCATATTTACTCTCTCCGAATGTTCACAGTCTATTTTCTTTCTCCCAGTGTTCCCAGTGTATTTACTCTCCCAGTGTTCACTGTGTATTTAATGTTCCAGTGTTTTCATCGTATTTACTCCCGCCAGTGTTCACAGCATATTTACTTTTTCTGTGTTCCCATTGTATTTACTCTCCCTGTGTTTCCAGTGTATTTACTGTCCCAGTGTTCCCAATGTATTTACTACCCCAGTGTTCTCAGTGTATTTATTCTCCCAGTGTTCCCAGTGTATTTACTCTCTCAGTGTTCCCAGTGTATTTACTCTCCCAGTGTTCCCGGTGTATTTACTCTCTCCCAGTGTTCTCAGTGTAATTACTCTTCCTGTGTTCCCAGTGTATTTACTCTCCCAGTGTTCGCAGTGTATTTCCTCTCCCAGGGAACCCAGTGTATGTAATCTCCCTGTTCTCCCAGCGCATTTACTCTCCTAATGTTCCCAGTGTATTTACTCTCCCAGTGTTCCCAGAGTAGTTACTCTCTCCAAGTGTTCTCAGTGTAATTACTCTTCCTGTGTTCCCAGTGTATTTACTCTCCCAGTGTTCCCAGTGTATTTCCTCTCCCAGGAAACCTAGTGTATGTAATCTCCCAGTTCTCCCAGCGCATTTACTCTCCTAATGTTCACAGTGTATTTACTCTCGCAGTGTTCTCAGTGTATTTACTCTCTCCTGCTGTTCCCAGAGTTTTACTCTCTCCTAGTTTTCCCAATGTATTTACTCTCCCAGTGTTGCCAGTGTATTTGCCGTTCCAGTGTTTCCATCGCATTTATACGCCGAATGATCCCAGTGTATTTACTCTCTCCTCGCATTCCCAGTGTATTTATTCTGTGTTCCCATCGTATTTACTCTTTCCCAATGTTCCCAGTGTATTTACTCTCCCAGTGTTCTCAGTGTATTTACTCTGCCTGTGTTCCCAACGTATGTACTCTCCCAGTTATCCCAGTGTATTTACTCTCCCAGTGTTCCCAGTTTAGTTCTTCTGTGCCAGCGTTCCCAGTATATTTACTCTTCCAGTGTTCCCAGTCTATTTACTCTCCCAGTGTTCCCAGTGTTTTACTCTCCCAGTGTTCCCAGTGTATTTACTGTTCCAGGGGTTCCATCGTATTTGTTCGCCCAGTATTAGCAGTGTATTTACTCTCTCCCAGTGTTCCCAGTGTAGTCATTCTGTGTTCCCATCGTATTTCCTCTCTCCCAATGTTCACAGTGTATTTACTCCCCCAGTGTTCCCAGTGTAATTAATCTCCTTGTGTTCCCAGTGTAATGAATCTACCAATGTTACCAGTATATTTACTTTCCCAGTGTTCCCAGTGTATTTACTCTCCCAATGTTCCCAGTGTATTTGCTCTCTTCCAGAATTGCGCAGTGCATTTACTCTCCCATTGTTCCCACTATACTTACTCTCCCAGTATTCCCACTGCATTTATTCTCCCAGTGTTCGAGGTGTATTTGCTCTCCTAGTTTTCCCAGTATATTCATTCTTCCTCTTTTCCCAGTGCATTTACTCTCTCCCAGTGTTCCTAGTATATTTACTCATTTACTTTGCAAATGTTCACAGTGTATTTAGTCTCTCCCACAGTTCCCAGAATTTGACTCTCTCCTAGTTTTGTCGATGCATGTACTCTCCAATGTTGCCAGTGTATTTACTGTTCCAGTGTTTGCATCGTATTTATTCGCCCAGTGGTCCCGATGTATTTATTCTCTCCCAGTGTTCCCACTGTATTTATTATGTGTTCCCATCGTATTTCCTCTCTCCTAATGTTCACAATGTGTTTACTCCCCCAGTGTTCCCAGTGTAATTAATCTCCCAGTGTTCCCAGTGTAATGAACCTACCAGTGTTCCCAGTGTAATGAACCTACCAGTGTTCCCAGTATATTTACTCTCCCAATGTTCGCAATTTATTTACTCTGGCAGTGTTCCCAGCGTATTTATTATTTCTGTGTTCCCATTGTATTTACTCAGCTTGTGGTCCCAGTGTATTTATTCTCCCAGTGTTGCCAGTGTATTTACTCTCTGTGTTCCCAATGTATTTACTCTCTCCCAGTGTTCTCAATGTAATTACACTTCCTGTGTTCCCAGTGTATTTACTCTCCCAGTGTTCCCAGTGTATTTATTCTTTATTTCCACCACTTGTCTCTATCCCAATGTTCACAGTGTATTTACTCTCCCAGTGTTCCCAGTGTCTTTACTCTCCCAGTTTTCCTAGTGTATTTACTCCCTCCCAGTTTTCCCAGTGTATTTACTCTCCCAGTTTTCGCAGTGTATTTACGCTCCCAATGTTCCCAGTGTATTTACTGTCTCCCACTCTTCCCAGAGTTTGACTCTCTCCTAGTTTTCCCAATGTATGTACTCTCCCAGTGATGCCAGTGTATTTATTCTGTGTTTCGATCGTATTTACTCTGTCCTAATGTTCACAGTGTATTTACTCTCCCAGTGTTCCCAGTGTATTTACTTTCCCAGTGTTTCCAGTGTATTTACTCCCTCCCAGTGTTCTCAGTATATATACACTCCCAGTCTTCCCAGTGTATTTACTCTCCCACAGTTCCCAGTGTATTTACTCTCTCCCACTGTTCCCTGAGTTTTACTCTCTCCTAGTTTTCCCAAAGTATGTACTCTCCCAGCGATGCCATTGTATTTACTGTTCCAGTGTTTCGATCGTAGTTATTCGCCCAGTGGTCCCAGTGTATTTATTCTCTCCCAATGTTCCCAGTGTATTTATTCTGTGTTCCTATCGTATTTCCTCTCTCCTAATGTTCACGGTGTATTTACTCCCCCAGTGTTCCCAGTGTAATTAATCTCACAGTGTTCCCAGTGTAATGCACCTACCAGTGTTCCCAGTATATTTACTCTCCCAGGGTTCACAATTTATTTACTCTGGCAGTGTTCCCAGCGTATTTACTATTTCTGTGTCCTCTTTGTATTTACTCTCCCTGTGGTCAGATTGTATTTATTCTCCCAGTGTTGCCAGTATATTTACTCTCCCAGTTTTCCCAGTGTATTTATGCTCCCAATGTTCCCAGTGTATTTACTCTCTCCCACTGTTCCCAGAGTTTGACTCTCTCCTAGTTTTCCCAATGTATGTACTCTCCCAGTGATGCAGTGTATTTACTGTTCCAGTGTTTCCATTGTATGTATTCGCACAGTGGCCCCAATGTATTTATTCTCTTCCAGTGTTCCCAGTGTATTTATTCTGTGTTTCGATCGTATTTATTCCCTCCCAATGTTCACAGTGTATTTACTCTCCCAGTGTTCCCAGTGTATTAACTTTCCCAGTGTTTCCAGTGTATTTACTCCCTCCCAGTGTTCTCAGTATATATACACTCCCAGCTTTCCCAGTGTATTTACTCTCCAAATGTTCCCAGTATATTCACTCTCTCCCACTGTTACCTGCGTTTTACTCTCTCCTTGTTTTCCTAATGAATGCACTCTCCCAGTGATGCCAGTATAGTTACTGTTCCATTGTTTCCATGGTATTTATTCGCCCAGTGGTCCCAGTGTATTTATTCTCTCCCAGTGTTCCCAGTATATTTATTCTGTGTTTCCATCGTATTCCGTCGTATTTACTTTCTCCCAATGTTCACAGTGTATTTACTCCCCCAGTGTTCCCAGTGTAATGAATCTACCACTGTTCCCAGTATATTTACTCTTCAAGTCTTGCCAGCCTCAAAATACGGGGCAGCCAATTTCAAACCGAGTTGAGAAGGAATTTCCTCTCCCAGGGGGTTGTGAATCTATGGAATTCTCTGCCCAAGGAAGCAGTTGAGGCTAGCTCATTGAATGTATTCAAACCACAGATAGATAGATTTTTAATCAATAAGGGAATTAAGGGTTACAGGGAGCGGGCGTGTAAGTGGAACTGAGTCCATGGCCAGATCAGCCATGATCTTGTTGAATGGCGGAGCAGGCTTGAGGGGCTAGATGGCCTACTCCTGTTCCTAATTCTTATGTTCTTATGTATTTACCCTCCAGGCTTTCCCAGTGCATTTACTCTCCCAGTGTTCCCGGTGTATATCCTCTCTCCCAGGATTCCCAGTGTTTTCACTCTCCCAGTGTTCCCAGTATATTTACTCGACCACCAGTGTTCTCAGTGTATTTACTCTCCCCGTTTTCCCAATGTATTTACTCTCCCCAGTGTTTCCAGAGTATTTACTCTGTATTCCCAGCGTATTTGCTCTCTCTCCAATGTTCACAGTATATTTCCTCTCTCCCAGTGTTCCCAGTGTTTTTATTCTCCCAGTGTTCACTGTGTATTTAATGTTCCAGTCTTTTCATTGTATTAACTCCTGCCAGTGTTCCCTGCATATTTACTATTTCTGTGTTCCCATTGTATTTACTCTCCCAGTGTCCCCAGTGTATTTGCTCTCCCAGTGTTCCCAATGTATTTACTATCCCGGTGTTCCCAGTGTATTTATTCTCCCAGAGAACCCAGTGTATGTACTCTCCCAGTGTTCCCAGCGCATTTACTCTCCAGGTTTTCCCAGTGTATTTACTCCCCCAATGTTCATAGTGTATTTACTTTCTCCCACTGTTCCCAGAGTTTGACTCTCTCCTAGTTTTCCCAATGTATTTACTCTCGCAGTGTTGCCAGTTTATTTACTGTTCCAGTGTTTCGATCGTATTTATTCGCCCAGTGGTCCCAGTGTATTTATTTTCTCCCAATGTTCCCAGTGTATTTATTCTGTGTTCCTATCGTATTTCCTCTCTCCTAATGTTCACAGTGTATTTACTCCCCCAGTGTTCCCAGTGTAATTAATCTCCCAGTGTTCCCAGTGTAATGAACCTACCAGTGTTCCCAGTATATTTACTCTCCCAGGGTTAGCAATTTATTTACTCTGGCAGTTTTCCCAGCGTATTTACTATTTCTGTGTCCTCTTTGTATTTACTCTCACTGTGGTCAGAGTATATTTATTCTCCCGGTGTTGCCAGTGTATTTACTCTCTGTGTTCCCAGTGTATTTACTCTCTCCCAGTGTTCTCAATTTAATTACACTTCCTGTGTTCCCAGTGTATTTACTCTCCCAGTGCTCCCAGTGTATTTATTCTGTATTTCCACCATTTGTCACTATCCCAATGTTCACAGTGTATTTACTCTCGCAGTGTTCCTAGTGTCTTTACTCTCCCAGTGTTCCCAGTGTATTTACTCCCTCCCAGTTTTCCCAGTATATTTACTCTCCCAGTTTTCCCAGTGTATTTATGCTCCCAATGTTCCCAGTGTATTTACTCTCTCTCACTGTTCCCAGAGTTTGACTCTCTCCTAGTTTTCCCAATGTATGTACTCTCCCAGTGATGCAGTGTATTTACTGTTCCAGTGTTTCCAGTGTATTTATTCGCACAGTGGTCCCAATGTATTTATTCTCTCCCAGTGTTCCCAGTGTATTTATTCTGTGTTTCGATCGTATTTATTCCCTCCCAATGTTCACAGTGTATTTACTCTCCCAGTGTTCCCACTGTATTAACTTTCCCAGTGTTTCCAGTGTATTTACTCCCTCCCAGTGTTCTCAGTATATATACACTCCCAGTTTCCCAGTGTATTTACTCTTCAAATATTCCCAGTATATTCACTCTCTACCACTGTTATCTGAGTTTTACTCTCTCCTAGTTTTCCCAATGAATGCACTCTCCCAGTGATGCCAGTATATTTACTGTTCCAGTGTTTCCATGGTATTTATCCGCCCAGTGGTCCCAGTGTATTTATTCTCTCCCAGTGTTCCCAGTGTATTTATTCTGTGTTTCCATCGTATTCCATCGTTTTTACTTTCTCCCAATGTTCACAGTGTATTTACTCCCCCAGTGTTCCCAATGTAATGAATCTACCACTTCTCAGTATATTTACTCTCCAAGTTTTGCCAGCCTCAAAATACGGGGCAGCCAATTTAAAACCTAGTTGAGAAGGAATTTCCTCTCCCAGGGGGTTGTGAATCTATGGAATTCTCTGCCCACGGAAGCAGTTGAGGCTAGCTCATTGAATGTATTCAAATCACAGATAGATAGATTTTTAACCAATAAGGGAATTAAGGGTTACAGGGAGCGGGTGGGTAAGTGGAACTGAGTCCATGGCCAGATCAGCCATGATCTTGTTGAATGGCGGAGCAGGCTTGAGGGGCTAGATGGCCTACTCCTGTTTCTAATTCTTATGTTCTTATGTATTTACCCTCCCAGTTTTCCCAGTGCATTTACTCTCCCAGTGTTCCCGGTGTATTTCCTCTCTCCCAGGATTCCCAGTGTTTTCACTCTCCCAGTGTTCCCAGTGTATTTACTCGACCACGAGTGTTCTCAGTGTATTTACTGTCCCAGTTTTCCCAATGTATTTACTATCCCCAGCGTTTCCAATGTATTTACTCTGTATTCCCAGCGTATTTACTCTCTCTCCAATGTTCACAGTATATTTCCTCTCTCCCAGTGTTCCCAGTGTTTTTATTCTCCCAGTGTTCACTGTGTATTTAATGTTCCAGTCTTTTCATTGTTTTAACTCCTGCCAGTGTTCCCTGCATATTTACTATTTCTGTGTTCCCATTGTATTTACTCTCCCAGTGTCCCCAGCGTATTTGCTCTCCCAGTGTTCCCAATGTATTTACTATCCCAGTGTTCCCAGTGTATTTATTCTCCCAGAGAACCCAGTGTAAGTACTCTCCCAGTTTTCCTAGCGCATTTACTCTCCCAGTTTTCCCAGTGTATTTACTCCCCCAATGTTCATAGTGTATTTACTTTCTCCCACTGTTCCCAGAGTTTGACTCTCTCCTAGTTTTCCCAACGTATTTACTCTCGCAGTGTTGCCAGTGTATTTACTGTTCCAGTGTTTCCATCGTATTTATTCGCCGTGTGTTCCCAGTGTATCTACTCTCCCAGTTCTCAGTGTATTACTCCCTCCCAGTGTTCTCAGTGTATTTACTCTCTCCCACTGTTCCCTGAGTTTGACTCTCTCCTAGTTTTCCCAATGTATGTACTCTCCCAGTGATGCCAGTGTATTTACTGTTCCAGTGTTTCCATCGTATTTATTCGCCCAGTAGTCCCAGTGTATTTATTCTCTCCCAGTGTTCCTAGTCTATTTATTCTATATTTCCATCGTATTTACTCTCTCCCACTGTTCGCAGTGTATTTACTCTCTCCTACTGTTCGCAGTGTATTTACTCTCTCCTACTGTTCGCAGAGTTTTACTCTCTCCCAGTTTTCCAAATGTATGTACTCTCCCAGCGTTGCGAGTGTATTTAATGTTCCAGTGTTTCCATCCTATTTATTCGCCCAGTGTTCCCAGTGTACTTACTCTCTCCTAGTGTTCCCAGTGTGTTTATTCTGTGTTCCTATCGTATTTACTCTCTCCCGATGTTCTCAGAGTATTTACTCTGCCCGTGTTCCCAGTGTATTTACTCTCCCAATGTTCCCAATGTAATGAACCAATCAGTGTTCCCAGTGCATTTACTCTCCCAGTGTTTCCAGTGTATTTACTCTCCCAGTGTTTCCAGTGCATTTACTCTCACAGTGTTTCTATTGTATTTACTCTCTCCCAGGATTCCCAGTGCAATTACTCTCCCATTGTTCCCACTCTATTTACTCTCCCAGTTTTCTCACTGCATTTATTCTCCCAGTGTTCGAGGTGTATTTGCTCTCCTAGTTTTCACAGTATATTTATTCTCCCTGTTTTCCCAGTGCATTTACTCTCTCCCAGTGTTCCCAGTGTATTTACTCTCCCCAATGTTTCCATTGTATTTACTGTGTTCCCAGTGTATTTACTCTATCCGAATGTTCACAGTGTATTTCCTCTCTGCCAGTGTTCTTAGTGTATTTACTCTCCCAGTGTTCGCAATGTATTTATTATTCCAGTGTTCCCAGTGAGGTTGCTTTCTCAGTGTTCCCAGTGTATTTACTCTCCCCAATGTTTCCAGTGTATTTACTCTGTGTTCCCTGCGTATTTACTCTCTCCCAATGTTCACAGTCTATTTCCTCTCTCCCAGTGTTCCCAGTGTATTTACTCTCCCAGTGTTCACTGTGTATTTAATGTTCCAGTGTAGTCATCGTATTTACTCCCGCCAGTGTTCCCAGCACATTTAGTATTTCTGTGTTCCCATTGAATTTACTCTCTCTGTGTTCCCAGTGCATTTACTCTCTCAGTGTTCCCAGTGTATTTACATTCCCACTGTTCCCTGAGTTTTACTCGCTCCCAGTTTTCCCAGTGTATTTCCTCTCCCAGAGAACCCAGTGTATGTAATCTCCCAGTTTTCCCAGCGCATTTACTCTCCCAGTTTTCCTACTCTCTCCTAGTTTTCCCAATGTATGTACTCTCCCAGTGTTGCCAGTGTATTTACTGGTCCAGTGTTTCCATCGGATTTATTTGCCCAGTGTTCCCAGTGTATTTACTCTCTCCCAGTAGTTCCCCGTATATTTATTCTGTGTTTCCATCGTATTTATTCTCTCCGATTTTCACAGTGCATTTACTCTCCCAGTGTTCCCAGTTTATTTACTCTGCTACCTGAGTTTAACTCGCTCCTAGTTTTCCCAATGTATGTACCATCCCAGTGATGCCAGTGTATTTACTGTTCCAGTGTTTCCATCGTATTTATTCACCCAGTGGTCCCAGTGTATTTATTCTCTCCCAGTGTTCCCAGTGTATTTATTCTGTGTTCCCATCGTATTTCCTCTGTCCCAATGTTCACAATGTATTTACTCTACCAGTGTTCTCAGTGTATTTACTCTGACTGTGTTCCCAGTGTATTTACTCTGCCAGAGATCCCTGTGTATTTACTCTCCCAATATTCCCAGTGTATTTACTCCCTCCAACGTTTCCCAGAGTTTGACTCTCTTGTATTTTCCCCAATGTATGTACTCTCCCAGTGTTGCTAGTGTTTTTACTGTTCCTGTGTTTCCATCGTATTTATTCGCCCAGTATTCCCAGTGTATTTACTCTCTCCCAATGTTCCCAGTGTATTAATTCTGTGTTTCCATCGGCTTTCCTCTCTCCCAATCTTCACAGTGTATTTACTTCCCCAGTGTTTCCAGTGTAATTAATCTCCCATTGTTCCCAGTGTAATGGACCTAGCAGTGTTCCCAGTATATTTACTCTCCCAGTGTTTGCAATTTATTTACTCTGGCAGTCTTCCCAGCATATTTACTATTTCTGTGTTCCCATTGTATTTACTCTCCCTGTGGTCACAGTGTATTTATTCTCCCAGTGTCCCCAGTTTATTTACTCACCCTGTGTTCCCAGTGCATTTACTTTCCCAGTGGTCCCAGTGTATTTACTGTCTGCCAGTGTTCCCATTGCATTTATTCTGTCCCAGTGTTCCCAGGGTATTTATTGTCCCAGTGTTCCCAGTCTATTTAGTCTCCCAGTGTTCCAAGTGTAATTGATCTCCTGGTGTTCCCAGTGTATATTCTCCCTCCCAGTGTTCCTAGTTTATTTACTCTCTCAATGTTACCAGTGTATTTACTCTCCCAGTGTTCCCAAAGTCGTTACTCTCCCAGTGTTCCCCGTGTGATATTCTCCAAGTGTTCCAGGTCTATTTACGCTCCTAGTTTTCCCTGTCTATTTACTCTGCCAGTCTTCACACCGTATTTAATTTCTCCCAGTGTTCCCGGCGTATTTACTGTCTCCCAATGTTTCCTGTGTATTTACTCGCCCAGTGTAATCAATCCTCCTGTGTTCCCAGTGTAATTAACCTACCAGTGCTCCCAGTATATTTAATCGCACAGTGTTCCCAGTGTATTTACTCTCCCAGTGTTCCCAGTGTATTTACTCTCCCAGTGTTCCCAGTGTATTTACTCTCCCGGTGTACCCAGCGTGTATAATCTCAAAGTGTTCTCAACGTATGTACTCTCCCAGTTTTGCCAGCGTATTTACTCCCAGGTTATTTCCTCTTTCCCAGGGTTCACAGTATATTTACTCTTTCAGTGTTCCCGTCTATTTACTCTCCCAGTGTTCCCAGCGTTTTTACTCTCCCAGTGTTCCCAGTGTATTTACTCTCTTCCACTGGTCCCAGTGTATTCACACTCCCAGTGATCATAGTATATTTATTCTCCCAGTGTTTCCAGTATATTTACTCTCTCGCCATGCTCCCAGTGTATTTACTCTCTCTTAGTTTTCCAGTGTATTTACGCTCCCAGTGTTCCCTGTGTATTTAATGTTCCAGTGTGTTCATTGTATTCACCCTCTCTGAGTATTCCTAGTGCATTTTCTCTCCCATTGTTCCCAGTGCACTTACTGTCTCCCAGTTTATTTACTCTACCAGTGTCCTTAGTGCAATTAATGTCACCCAGTATTCCCAATTTATTTATTCTCTCCGCGATTTCCCATTGCATTTACTCTCCCAGTGTTCCCAGTGTATTTATTCTGCCAGTGTTGCGATTGTATTTGCTCTCTGTGTTCCCGGTGTATTTACTCACCCAGTGTTCCAAGTTTATTTACTCTCCCAGTGTTCCCTGCGTATTTACCATCTCCCAGTGTTCCCAGTGTATTTACTCTCACAGTGTTCCCAGTTTATTTCTTCTCCCCCAGGGTTCACAGTATATTTACTCTTCCAGTGTTCCCAGTCTATTTACTCTCCCAGTGTTCCCAGTGTTTTTACTCTCCCAGTGTTCCCAGTGTATTCACTCTCTTCCACTGGTCCCAGTGTATTTAAACTCCCAGTGATCATAGTATATTTACTCTCCCAGTGTTTCCAGTGTATTTACTTTCTCCCTGTGCTCCCTGTGTATTTACTCTCTCCTAGTTTTCCCAGTCTATTTAAGCTCACAGTATTTCCTGTGCATTTAAAGTTCCATTGTTTTCATTGTATTTACTCTCCCAGTGTTCACAGTGTATTTATTCTGACCGTGTTCCCAGTGCATTTACTCTTTCTGTGTTCCCAGTTTATTTACTCTCTCACAGTGTTCCCAGTGTATTTACTGACTTCCAGTATTCCCATTGTATTTGCTCTCCCTGTGTTCCCAGTGTATTTACTCTCCCAGTTTTCCCAGTGCGTCTATGCCTCCAGTGTTCCCAGTGTATTACTCTCCACGTGTTCCCGGTGCATTTATTCCCAGATTTTCCCAGTGTATTTACACTCTTATTGTTCCCAGTACATTGACTCTCCCAGTGTTCCCATTGTATTTCCTCCCACTGCGTTCCCAGTGTATTTACTCTCCCAATGTTCCCAGTGGAGTTACTCTCCCAGTCTTCCCAGTCTAATATTCTCCCAGTGTTCCAGGTCTATTTACGCGCCTATTTTTCCCAGTATGTTTACTCTCCCAGTCTCCATAGCGTATTTAATTTCTCCCAGTGTTCCCGGCATATTTACTCTCTCCGAATGTTTCCAGTGTATTTACTCCCCCAGTGTGATTAATCTCCCTGTGTTCCCAGTGTCATTAATCTACCAGTGTTCCCGGTATATTTACTCTCACAGTGTTCCCAGTGTATTTATTCTCCCAATGTCCCAGTGTATTTACTCTCCCAGCGTACCCAGCGTATGTAATCTCGCAGTGTTTCCAACGTATGTACTCTCCCAGTTTTCCCAGTGTATTTACTCTTCCAGTCTTCCCAATCGATTTACTCTCCCAGTGTTCCCAGTGTTTTTATTCTCCCAGTGTCCCATTGCATCTGCTCTCTCCCACTGTATACCAGTGTATTTGCGCTCCCAGTGTTCCCTGTGTATTTAATGAGCCAGTGTTTTCATTGTATTTACCCTCCCAGTGTTCACAGTGTATTTACTCTGACCCTGTTCCCAGTGTATTTATTCTTTCTGTGTTTCCAGTGTTTAATTACTCTCTCCCAGTGTTCCCAGTGTATTTACTCTCTTAGTGTTAACAGTGTATTTACTCACTCCCTGTGTTCCCATTGTATTTGCTGTCCCTGCATTCCCAGTGTATTTACTCTCCCAACGTTCCCAGTGTATTTACTCTCCCAGTGTTGCCAGTGCATTTACGCACCCAGTGTTCCCAGTGTATTTACTCTCTCCCTGTTTTCCAAGTGTATTTACTCATCCTGTGTTCCCAGTGCATTTACTTTCCCAGCGGTCCCAGTTTATTTACTGTCTGCCAGTGTTCCCATTTTATTTATTCTGTCCCAGTGTTCCCAGGGTATTTATTGTCCCAGTGTTCCCGGTATATTTACTGTCTCCCAATATTTCCTGTGTATTTACTCGCCCAGTGTAATCAATCTTCCTGTGTTCCCAGTGTAATTAACCTACCAGTTCTCCCAGTATATTTAATCGCACAGTGTTCGCAGTGTATTTATTCTCCAAGTGTTCCCAGTGTATTTACTCTCCCAGTGTACCCAGCGTGTATAATCTCAAAGTGTTCTCAACGTATGTACTCTCCTAGTTTTGGCAGCGTATTTACTCTCCCAGTGTTCCCAGTTTATTTCCTCTTTCACAGTATATTTACTCTTCCAGTGTTCCCAGTCTATTTACTCTCCCAGTGTTCCCAGCGTTTTTACTCTCCCAGTGTTCCCAGTCTATTTATTCTCTTCCACTGGTCCCAGTGTATTTACACTCCCAGTGATCATAGTATATTTACTCTCCCAGTGTTTCCAGGATATTTACTCTCTCGCCATGCTCCCAGCGTATTTACTCTCTCTTAGTTTTCCCGGTGTATTTACACTCCCAGTGTTCCCTGTGTATTTAATGTTCCAGTGTGTTTATTGTATTCACCCTCTCTGAATATTCCTAGTGCATTTTCTCTCCCATTGTTCCCAGTGTACTTACTGTCTCCCAGTTTATTTACTCTACCAGTGTCCCCAGTGCAATTAATGTCACCCAGTGTTCCCAGTTTATTTATTCTCTCCGCGAATTTCCATTGCATTTACTCTCCCAGTGTTCCCAGTGTATTTATTCTGCCAGTGTTGCGATTGTATTTGCTCCCAGTGTTCCCTGTGTATTTAATGAGCCCGTGTTTTCATTTTATTTACCCACCCAGTGTTCACAGTGTATTTACTCTGACCCTGTTCCCAGTGTATTTACTCTTTCTGTGTTCCCAGTGTGTTTATTCTCCCAGTGTTCCCAGTGCATTTACTCTACCCCCTGTCCCCAGTAGATTTGCACTGCCAGCGATCATAATATAATTACACTTCCAGTGTGTCAGTGTATTTACTCTCTCCCAGTGCTTCCAGTGTATTTACTCTCTCCTAGGTTTCCCAGTGTATTTACGCTCCCAGTGTTCCCTGTGTATTTAATGAGCCAGTGTTTTCATTGTATTTACCCTCCCAGTGTTCACAGTGTATTTACTCTGACCCTGTTCCCAGTGTATTTATTCTTTCTGTGTTCCCAGTGTTTAATTACTCTCTCCCAGTGTTCCCAGTGTATTTACTCTCTTAGTGTTAACAGTGTATTTACTCACTCCCTGTGTTCCCATTGTATTTGCTCTCCCTGCATTCCCAGTGTATTTACTCTCCCAACGTTCCCAGTGTATTTACTCTCCCAGTGTTGCCAGTGCATTTACGCGCCCAGTGTTCCCAGTGTATTTACTCTCTCCCAGTTTTCCAAGTGTATTTACTCATCCTGTGTTCCCAGTGCATTTACTTTCCCAGCGGTCCCAGTTTATTTACTGTCTGCCAGTGTTCCCATTGTATGTATTCTGCCCCAGTGTTACCAGGGTAATTATTGTCCCAGTGTTCCCGGTATATTTACTGTCTCCCAATGTTTCCTGTGTATTTACTCGCCCAGTGTAATCATTCTTCCTGTGTTCCCAGTGTAATTAACCTACCAGTTCTCCCAGTATATTTAATCGCACAGTGTTCGCAGTGTATTTATTCTCCCAGTGTTCCCAGTGTATTTACTCTCCCAGTGTACCCAGCGTGTATAATCTCAAAGTGTTCTCAACGTATGTACTCTCCCAGTTTTGGCAGCGTATTTACTCTCCCAGTGTTCCCAGTTTATTTCCTCTTTCACAGTATATTTACTCTTCCAGTGTTCCCAGTCTATTTACCCTCCCAGTGTTCCCAGCGTTTTTACTCTCCCAGTGTTCCCAGTCTATTTATTCTCTTCCACTGGTCCCAGTGTATTTACACTCCCAGTGATCATAGTATATTTACTCTCCCAGTGTTTCCAGGATATTTACTCTCTCGCCATGCTCCCAGTGTATTTACTCTCTCTTAGTTTTCCCAGTGTATTTACGCTCGCAGTGTTCCCTGTGTATTTAATGTTCCAGTGTGTTTATTGTATTCACCCTCTCTGAATATTCCTAGTGCATTTTCTCTCCCATTGTTCCCAGTGTACTTACTGTCTCCCAGTTTATTTACTCTACCAGTGTCCCCAGTGCAATTAATGTCACCCAGTGTTCCCAGTTTATTTATTCTCTCCGCGAATTTCCATTACATTTACTCTCCCAGTGTTCCCAGTGTATTTATTCTGCCAGTGTTGCGATTGTATTTGCTCCCAGTGTTCCCTGTGCATTTAATGAGCCCGTGTTTTCATTGTATTTACCCACCCAGTGTTCACAGTGTATTTACTCTGACCCTGTTCCCAGTGTATTTACTCTTTCTGTGTTCCCAGTGTTTACTCTCCCAGTGTTCCCAGTGCATTTACTCTACCCCCTGTTCCCAGTAGATTTGCACTGCCGGCGATCATAGTATAATTGCACTTCCAGTGTGTCCAGTGTATTTACTCTCTCCCGGTGCTTCCAGTGTATTTAATCTCTCCTAGGTTTCCCAGTGTATTTACGCTCCCAGTGTTCCCTGTGTATTTAATGAGCCAGTGTTTTCATTGTATTTACCCTCCCAGTGTTCACAGTGTATTTACTCTGACCCTGTTCCCAGTGTATTTATTCTTTCTGTGTTCCCAGTGTTTAATTACTCTCTCCCAGTGTTCCCAGTGTATTTACTCTCTTAGTGTTAACAGTGTATTTACTCACTCCCTGTGTTCCCATTGTATTTGCTCTCCCTGCATTCCCAGTGTATTTACTCTCCCAACGTTCCCAGTGTATTTACTCTCCCAGTGTTGCCAGTGCATTTACGCGCCCAGTGTTCCCAGTGTATTTACTCTCTCCCAGTTTTCCAAGTGTATTTACTCATCCTGTGTTCCCAATGCATTTACTTTCCCAGCGGTCCCAGTTTATTTACTGTCTGCCAGTGTTCCCATTGTATGTATTCTGCCCCAGTGTTACCAGGGTATTTATTGTCCCAGTGTTCCCGGTATATTTACTGTCTCCCAATGTTTCCTGTGTATTTACTCGCCCAGTGTAATCAATCTTCCTGTGTTCCCAGTGTAATTAACCTACCAGTTCTCCCAGTATATTTAATCGCACAGTGTTCGCAGTGTATTTATTCTCCCAGTGTTCCCAGTGTATTTACTCTCTCCCAGTTTTCCAAGTGTATTTACTCATCCTGTGTTCCCAATGCATTTACTTTCCCAGCGGTCCCAGTTTATTTACTGTCTGCCAGTGTTCCCATTGTATGTATTCTGCCCCAGTGTTACCAGGGTATTTATTGTCCCAGTGTTCCCGGTATATTTACTGTCTCCCAATGTTTCCTGTGTATTTACTCGCCCAGTGTAATCAATCTTCCTGTGTTCCCAGTGTAATTAACCTACCAGTTCTCCCAGTATATTTAATCGCACAGTGTTCGCAGTGTATTTATTCTCCCAGTGTTCCCAGTGTATTTACTCTCCCAGTGTACCCAGCGTGTATAATCTCAAAGTGTTCTCAACGTATGTACTCTCCCAGTTTTGGCAGCGTATTTACTCTCCCAGTGTTCCCAGTTTATTTCCTCTTTCACAGTATATTTACTCTTCCAGTGTTCCCAGTCTATTTACTCTCCCAGTGTTCCCAGCGTTTTTACTCTCCCAGTGTTCCCAGTCTATTTATTCTCTTCCACTGGTCCCAGTGTATTTACACTCCCAGTGATCATAGTATATTTACTCTCCCAGTGTTTCCAGGATATTTACTCTCTCGCCATGCTCCCAGTGTATTTACTCTCTCTTAGTTTTCCCAGTGTATTTACGCTCGCAGTGTTCCCTGTGTATTTAATGTTCCAGTGTGTTTATTGTATTCACCCTCTCTGAATATTCCTAGTGCATTTTCTCTCCCATTGTTCCCAGTGTACTTACTGTCTCCCAGTTTATTTACTCTACCAGTGTCCCCAGTGCAATTAATGTCACCCAGTGTTCCCAGTTTATTTATTCTCTCCGCGAATTTCCATTGCATTTACTCTCCCAGTGTTCCCAGTTTATTTATTCTGCCAGTGTTGCGATTGTATTTGCTCTCTGTGTTCCCGGTGTATTTACTCACCCAGTGTTCCAAGTTTATTTACTCTCCCAGTGTTCCCTGCGTATTTACCATCTCCCAGTGTTCCCAGTGTATTTACTTTCTCAGTGTTCCCAGTACATGTACTCTCCCAGTTTTCCCAGTGTATTTACTCTCCCAGTGTTCCCAGTTTATTTCTTCTCTCCCAGGGTTCACAGTATATTTACTCTTCCAGTGTTCCCAGTTTATTTACTCTCCCAGTGTTCCCAGTGTTTTTACTATCCCAGTGCTCCCAGTGTATTCACTCTCTTCCACTGACCCCAGTGTATTTACACTCCCAGTGATCATAGTATATTTACTCTCCCAGTGTTTCCAGTTTATTTACTTTCTCCCTGTGCTCCAGTGTATTTACTCTCTCTTAGTTTTCCCAGTGTATTTCAGTCCTGTGTATTTAAAGTTCCATTGTTTTAATTGTATTTACTCTCCCAGTGTTCACAGTGTATTTATTCTGACGGTGTTCCCAGTGCATTTAATCTTTCTGTGTTCCCAGTGTATTTACTGTCTCACAGTGTTCCCAGTGTATTTACTCTCCTAGTGTTCCCAGTGTATTTACTCTCCCAGTGTTGCCAGTGCATGCATGCCTCCAGTGTTCCCAGTGTATTTACTCTCCGCGTGTTCCCAGTGTATTTACTATTCCAGCGCTACCAGAGCATTTGCACTCCCAGTATTCCCAGTGTATTTACTCTCCAATGTTCCCAGTGGAGTTACTCTCCCAGTGTTCCCAGTTTAATATTCTCCCAGTGTTCCAGGTCTATTTACACGCCTAGTTTTCCCACTATATTTACTCTCCCAGTCTTCATAGCGTAGTTAATTTCTCCCAGTGTTCCCGGCATACTTACTCTCTCTCAATGTGTCCAGTGTATTTACTTCCCCAGTGTAATTAATCTACCAGTGTTCCCGGTATATTTACTCTCACAGTGTTCCCAGTGTATGTATTCTCCCAATGTCCTAGTGTATTTACTCTCCCAGTGTACCCAGCGTATGTAATCTCCCAGTGTTCCCAGTGCATGCATTCTCTTCCACTGGTCCCAGTGTATTTACACTCCCAGTGATCATAGTATATTTACTCTCTAAGTGTTTCCAGTGTATTTACTTTCTGCCTGTGCTCCAGTGTATTTACTCTCTCCTAGTTTTCCCAGTGTATTTAAGCTCACAGTATTTCCTGTGTATTTAAAGTTCCATTGTTTTCATTGTATTTACTCTCCCAGTGTTCACAGTGTATTTATTCTGACCGTGTTCCCAGTGCATTTACTCTTCCTGTGTTCCCAGTGTATTTACTCTCCTAGTGTTCCCAGTATATTTACTCACTTCCAGTATTCCCATTATATTTGCTCTCCCTGTGTTCCCAGTGTATTTACTTTCCAAGTGTTGCCAGTGCATTTATGCCTCCAGTGTTCCCAGTGTATTTACTCTCCACGTGTTCCCAGTGTATTTACTATTCCAGCGCTGCCAGTGCATTTGCACTCCCAGTGTTCCCAGTGTATTTACTCTCCGATGTTCCCAGTGGAGTTACTCTCCCAGTCTTCCCAGTCTAATATTCTCCCAGTGTTCCAGGTCTATTTACGCTCCTAGTTTTCCCACTATATTTACTCTCCCAGTCTTCATAGCGAATTTAATTTATCCCAGTGTTCCCGGCATATTTACTCTCTCCCAATGTTTCCAGTGTATTTACTACCCCAGTGTGATTAATCTCCCTGTGTTCCCAATGTAATTAATCTACCAGTGTTCCTGGTATATTTACTCTCACAGTGTTCCCAGTGTATCTATTCTCCCAATGTCCCAGTGTATTTTCTCTCCCAGTGTACCCACCGTATGTAATCTCCCAGTGTTCCCAACGTATGTACTCTCCCAGTTTTCCCCGGTATTTACTCTTCCAGTGTTACCAGTCGATTTACTCTCCCAGTGTTCCCAGTGTTTTATTCTTCCAGTCTCCCAGTGTATTTGCTCTGTCCCAGTGCATCCAGTGTATTTACTCTCTCCTAGGTTTCCCAGTGTATTTACACTCCCAGTGTTCCCTGTGTATTTAATGAGCCAGTGTTTTCATTGTATTTACCCTCCCAGTGTTCACAGTGTATTCACTCTGGCCCTGTTCCCAGTGTATTTACTCTTTCTGTGTTCCCAGTGTATTTACTCTCTCCCAGTGCTCCCAGTATATTTACTGTCTTAGTGTTAACAGTGTATTTACTCACTCCCTGTGTTCCCATTGTATTTGCTGTCACTGCATTCCCAGTGTATTTACTCTCCCAACGTTCCCGGTGTATTTACTCTCCCAGTGTTGCCAGTGCATTTACGCTCCCAGTGTTCCCAGTGTGTTTACTCTCCCAGTGTTCCCATTTTATTTATTCTCCCAGTTTTCCCAGTGTATTTACTCTCCCAGTGTAGCAAGTGCATTTATGCTTCCAGTGTTCCCAGTGTATTTACTTTCCCCGTATTCCCAGTGTTTTTACTCCCCAGATTTTCCCGGTGTATTTAGACTCTCAGTAGTCCCAGTGTATTAACTCTCCCAGTGTTCCCAGTGTCTTTACTCTCCCAGTGTCCTTAGTGTATCTACTCTCTCCTAATGTACTTCCTCTCTTCCCCAGAGTTCACAATGTTTTTGCTCCCTTCCAATGTTCCCAGTCTATTTATTCTCACAGAGTTTCCAATGTTTTTACTCTCCCAGTGTTTCCAATGTATTCACCCTCTCCGAGTATTCCTAGTGCATTTTTTCTCACAATGTTCCCAGTGTACTTACTGACTCCCAGTGTTTTTACTCCCACAGTTTCCCCAGTGCATTTAATGTCACCCAGTGTTCCCAGTGAATTTACTATCACCGTGTTTTCCCAGTGTATTTACTCTCCCAGTGTTCCAAGTGTATTTACTCTCCCAGTGTTCCCTGCATATTTACCATCTCCCAGTGTTCCCAGTGTATTTACTATCTCAGTGTTCCCAGTACATTTAGTCTCCGAGTCTTCCCAGTGTATTTACTCTCTCAGTGGTCTCAGTGTATTTATTCTCTCCCATTGTATTTGCTCTCTCAGTGATCCCAGTGTATTTACTCTCTCCCAGTGCTCCCAGTGTATTTGCTCTCCCAGTGTTCCCAGCGTATTTTCTTTCCCAATGCTCCCAGTTTGTTTCCTCTCCCTGTGTTCCCAGTGTATTTACTCTCTTCCAGTGTTCCCAGTTTATTTACTCTCCGTGTTCCCAGTGTTTTTGTCGTCCAACGTGTTCCCAATGCATTTATACTCACAGTGTTGCCAGTATATTTATTCTCCCAGTGTTCCATGTGTATTTACCCTCCTAGTTTTCCCAGTATATTTACATTCCCAATCTTCCCAGTGCATTTACTCTCTCCCGATGTTCCCAGTGCATTTATTCTGTGTACCCAGTATATTTACTCTCTACCGGTGTTCCCAGTGTTTTACTGTGCCAGTGCTACCAGTGTACTCCCCCTCTCCCAGTGTTCCCAGTTGATTTGCTCTCCCGGTGTTCCCAATGTATTTACTCTCGCAGTGTTCCCAGTCTATTTAATCCCCCAGTTCTCTCAGTATATTTCCTCTCCCATTCTTCCCAGTGAATTTACTTTTCTCAGTGTTGCCAGTGTATTTACTCTCCCCTAGTGTTCCCAGTGTATTTACTCTCAGTTTTCCAAGTGGATTACTCTCCCAGTGTTCACAATGTATTTACTCTGTCCCAATGTTCCCATTGTGTTTACTCTCTCATTGTTCCCAGTTTATTTACTCTCTCCCCGTTTCCCAGTGTATTTTTCTCTCCCTGTGTTCGCAGTGTATATTCGATCTCTCAGTGTTCTCAGTGTATTTACTCCCTCAGTGTTCCTGGTGTATTTTTCCTACAAATGATCCTTGTGTATTTACTCTTCCTGTGTTCTCAGTGTATTTCATCTCCCAGTGTACCCAGCGTATGTAATCTCCCAGTGTTCCTAACGTATTTACTCTCCAAGTTTTCCCAGTCTACTTACTCTCCCAGTGTTCCCTATGTATTTACTCTCCCAGTGATCCCAGTCTATTTACTCTCCCAGTGTTCCCAGTGTATTTACTCTCCCAGTATTCCCAGTATAGTTACTCTCTCCAACTGTTCCAAAGTATTTACTCTCCCAGCGTTTCCAGTGTATTTACTCACCTAGTGTTCTCAGTGTATCTACACTCTCGCAGTATACTTCCTCTCTCCCCCAGAGTTCCTAGTGTTTCTACTCTCTTCCAGTGTTGCCAGTGTATTTACTCTCCCAGTGTTCCCGTTACATTTACTCTCTGCCAGTACTCGCTGTGTATTTACTCTCCCAGTGTTTCCAATGTATTTACTGTGTCCGATTTTCCCCAGTGCATTTACTCTCCTAGTGACCCAGTGTATTTAATCTACCAGTGTTGCGATTGTATTTACTCTCTGTGTTCCTAGTGCATTTACTCTCCCAGTATTCCCAGTGTATTTACTCTCCCAGTGTTTCCAGTGTATTTACTATCTCCCAGTGTTCCCAGTGCATTTACTCTCCCAGTGTTCCCAGTGTATTAACTCCCTCCCAGTGTTCACAGTTTAGTTATTCTCCGTGTTCAAAGTGTATTTAATCTCCCAGAGTTCGAATTGCATTTACACTCTAAGTGATCCCACTGTCTTTATTCTCCCTGAGTTCCAGGCGTATTTAGTCTCCCAGTTTTCCCAGTATATTTATTCTCCCAGTCTTCCCAGTGCATTTACTCACGCCCAGTGTTCCCAGTGTATTTACCCTTTAACAGTGTTCCCAGTGTATTTATTCTCTCCCAGTGTTCCCAGTGTATTTATTCTGTGTACCCAGTGCATTTGCTCCCTACCAGTGTTTCCAGTGTCTTTACTCACCCAGTGCTCCCAGTGTTCTTTATCTCTACCAGTGTTCCCAGTGTATTTACTCTACCTGTGTTCCCAGTTTATTTACTCCCCGGTGTTCCCAGTGTCTTTACTCTCCCAGTGTTCCCATTGCATTTACTCGCCCAGTTCACCAAGTATATTTCCTCTCCCATTCTTCCCAGTGAATTCACACTCTCCCAGTGTTGCCAGGGTATTTGCTCTCTCCCAGTGTATTCATTCTCACCCAGTGCTCCCAGTGTATTTACTCTGTGTTCCCAGCGTATTTGCCCTCTCCCAATGTTCCCAGTGTATTTATTCCCCAGTGTTCCCAGTGTATTTAATCTCCCTGTGTTTCCAATGTATTTAATCTTCCAGTGATCCAACTATATTTACTCTCACAGTATTCCCAGTGTATTTATTATCCCAGTGTTTCCAGTGTATTTACTCTCTCCCCGTGTTCCTAGTTTATTCGGTCTCTCATTGGTACCAGTGTATTTACTCTCCCAGTGTTCCCAGTGTATTTACTCTCTCCCACTGTTGCCAGTCTATTACTCTCTCCTATATTTTCCAATGCATTTACTCTCCCAGAGTTACTAGTGAATGTACTGTTCCCGTGTTTCCATCGTATATATTCTCCCAGTGTTCCCAGCATATTTACGCTCCCAGTGTTCCCAGTGTATTTACTCTCCCAGTGTTCCTAGTGTATCTACTCCCTCCTAGTTGTCCCAGTGTATTTACTCTCCCTGTGTTCGCAATGCATTTAATCTCCCAGTGTTCACAGTGTCTTTACTCTCTGCCAGTTTCCCCAGTGAATTTACTCTCGCCCAGTGTTCCCAGTGTATTTACTCTCACTGTGTTGCGAGTCTATTTACTCTCTCTCAGTGTTCCCAGTGTATTTACTCTCCCATTGCTCCCAGTGTTTTTACTCTCCCAGTGTTCCCAATGTGTTTACTCTTCCAGTGTTCCCAGTGTAGTTACTCTCTTCCAGTGTTCCCAGTTTATTTATTCTCCCTGTTCCCAGTGCATTTACTCCCTGTGTTCCAATTGCATTTACACTCTAAGTGATCCCAGTGTACTTATTCTCCGAGTGTTCCAGGTGTATTTGCTCTCCTAGTCTTCCCAGTGCATTTACTCTCTCCCAATGTTCCCAGTGTATTTACTCTGTGTACCCAGTGTGTGTGCTCCCTACCAGTTTTCCCAGTGTCTTTACTATCCCAGTGCTCCCAATTTACTTCCTGCTCCAATAGTTCTCAGTTTAAATACTCTCCCAGTGTTCACGTTGTATTTACGCCCCCAGTTCTCCCAGTATATTTCCACTTCCATTCTTCCCAGTGAATTTACTCTCTACCAGTGTTGCCAGTGAATTCACTCTCTCCCAGTGTCCCCAGTGTATTTACTCTCACCCAGCGTTCCCAGTGTATTTACTCTGTGTTCCCAGCGTATTTGCTATCTCCGAATGTTCCCAGTGTATTTATTCCCCAGTGTTCCCTGTGTATTTAATCTCCCTGTGTTCCCAATGTTTTTAATCTACCAGTGATTGCACCATATTTACTCACACAGTGCTCCCAGTGTATTTATTAGTCCAGTGTTCCAAGTGTATGTACTCTCCCCGTGTTCCTGCATATTTATGTTCCCAGTGTTCCCAGTGTATTTCCTCTCTCCCAGTGTTCCCAGTGTATTTACTCTCTCCCCGTGTTCCTAGTGTATTTACTCTCATATTGTTACCAGTGTATTTACTGTCCCAGTGTTCCCAGTATATTTACTCTCTTCCACTGTTGCCAGTCTATTTGTGCTCCCAATGATCCCAGTGTATTTATTCTCCCAATGTTTCCAGTGTATATACTATCTCCGACGGTTCCCAGAGTATTAATCTCCAGTAGTTTTTTCCACTGCATTTACCCTCCCAGTATTCTCAGTGAATTTACTGATCCAGTGTTTCCATCGTATTTATTCTCCTAGTGTTCCCAGCATATTTACTCTCCCAGTGTTCCCATTGTATTTACTCTCCCTGTGTCCCCAATGTGTTTAATATCCCAGTGTTCGCAGTGTCTTTAGTCTCTCCCAGTCTTGCCAGCGTATTTACTCTCTGCAAGTGTTGCCATTGCATTTACTCTCTGCCACTGTTGCCACTATATTTGCACTCCCAATGATCCCAGTGTATTTACTCTTTCAATGTTCCCACTGTATAACTCTCTCCCACTGTTCCTACAGTTTTACTCTCTCCTGTTTTCCCAATGTATATACGCTCCCAGTGTTCCCAATGTATTTAATGTTCCAGTGATTCCATCGCAACTTTTCGTCTTGTGTTGCCAGCGTAGTTACCCATCCCAGTGTATTTACTCGCTCCCAGTTTCCCAGTGTATTTACTCTCGCAGTGTTCCCAGTGTATTTTCCCCCCCTCTGTTCCCAGTGTATTTACTCTCCCAGTGTACCCAGTGTATTTGTTCTCCCAGTGTTCCCAGTGTATTTACTCTCTCCCATTGTTCCCAGAGTATTTGCTCTCCCAGTGATCCCAGTATATTTACTCTGCCAGTATTCCCAGTGTGTTTCCTTCTACAATGTTCCCAGTGTATTTACTGTCCGTGTGCCCAATGTATTTACTCTTCCAGTGTTCCCTGTTTATTTGCTCTCTCTCAGTGTCCCCCGTTTATTTACTCTCTCGTTGTTCCCAGTGTATTTACTCTCCCAGTTTTCCCTGTGTACTTATTCTCCCAGTGTTCCAGGTGTATTTACTCTCCCAATGCTCCCTGTGTATTTACTCTCCCAGTGTTCCCAGTGTATTTACTCTCTCCCACCGTTGCCTATTTGTGCTCCCAATGATCCCAGTCTATTTATTCTCCCAATGATTGCAGTGTATATACTATTTCCCACGGTTCCCAGAGTATTACTCTCTAGTAGTTTTCCATTGCATTTACTCTCCCAGTGTTCTCAGTGAATTTACTGATCCAGTGTTTCCATCGTATTTATTCTCCCAGTGTTCACAGCATATTTACTCTCCCAGTGTTCCCAATGCTTTTAATGTTCCAGGGTTTCCATCGTAATTATTCGTCTTGTGTTGCCAGCGTAGTTACCGTCTCTGCATTCCCAGTGTATTTACTCGCTCCCAGTTTCTCAGTTTATTTACAATCCCAGTGTTCCAAGTGTATTGTCTCCCCCTCTGTTCCCAGTGTATTTACTCTCCCAGTGTAACCGGTGTATTTGTTCTCCGAGTGTTCCTATTGTATTTACTCCCTCGCACTGCTCCCAGTGTATTTACTCTCCCAGTGTTGCGAGTCTATTGACTCTCTCTCAGTGTTCCCAGTGTATTTATTCTCCCAGTGTTCCCAGTCAATTTACTCTACCAGTATTCGCAGTGTATTTACTCTCCTTGTGTTTCCAGTATATTTATGCTCCCAGTGTTCCCACTGCATTTATTCTCCCAGCGTTCGATGTGTATTCGCTCTCCTAGTTTTTCCAGTATGTTTATTCTCCCAGTTTTCCCAGTGCATTTACCCTCTCCTAGTGTTCCCAGTGTATTTACTTTGTGTTCCCAGCATATTTACTCTCTCCCAATGTTCCCAGTGTATTTACTCCCCCTCTGTTCGCGATGTAATTAACTTCCCTTTGTTCCCAATGAATCTTCCAGTGTTACCATTATATTTGTTCTCACATTGTTCCCAGTGTATTTACTCTCCCTGTGTTCCCAGTGTATTTACTCTCCGAGTGCACCCAGCCTATGTAATCTCCCTGTGTTCCCAGTTTATGTCCTCTAAGCGTGTTCCCATTGTATTTACACTCAGTTTTCCCATCGTATTTAATCTCCCAATTTTCCCAGTGTATTTACTCCCTCAATGTTGGTGTGTATTTACTCGCGCAGTGTTCCCAGTGTTTTTCCCCTCTCCCACGGTTCCAAGTGTTTTTATTCTCCCAGTATTCCCAGTCTATTTCTTCCCTCGCAGTGTTCCCAGTGTATTTACTTTCCCAGTGTTCCCAGTGCATTGAATCTCCCAGTGTTCCCAGTGTATTTACTCTCCCAGTGTCCCAAGTGTATTTAGCCTCTCCCACTGGTCCCAGTGTATTTACTCTACCAGAGATCCCAGTGTATTTACTCTCTCAGCGTTCCCATTGCATGCACTCTTCGAGTGCATCCAACGTATGTAATCTCCCAATGTTCCCAGCATTTTTACTCTCCCAGTTTTCCCAGTGTTTCCTCTCTCCCACGGTTCCAAGTGTATTCATTCTCCCAGTGTTCCCAGTCTATTTCTTCCCTCCCAGTGTCCCTAGTGTATTTACTCTCACAGTGTTCCCAGTGTATTTACTCTCCCAGTGTTCCCAGTGTATTTAGTCTCTCCCACTGTTTCCAGTGTATTTACTCTCCCAGAGATCCCAATGTATTTACTCTCTCAGTGTTCCCAGTGCATTTACTCTCACATTGTTCCCAGTGTATTTACTCTCCTTGTGTTCCCAGTGTATTTACTCTCTCCCACTGTTCCCACTGTATTTACTCTCCCAGAGATCCCAGTGTATTTACTCTCTCAGTGTTCCCAATGTATGTACTCTCCAAGTGCACCCAACGTATGTAATTTCCCAGTGTTCCCAGCGTTTTTGCACTCCCATTTTCACCAGTGTATTTACTCTCCCAGTGTTCCCAGTGTTTCCTCTCTCCCACGGTTCCAAGTGTATTCATTCTCCCAGTGTTCCCATCTATTTCTTCCCTCCCAGTGTCCCGAGTGTATTTACTCTCACAGTGTTCCCAGTGTATTTACTCTCCCAGTGTTCCCAGTGTATTTATTCTCTCCCACTGTTTCCAGTGTAGTTACTCTCACATTGTTCCCAGTGTATTTACTCTCCCTGTGTTCCCAGTGTATTTACTCGACCAGTGTACCCAGCGTATGTAATCTCCCAGTGTTTCCAATGTATTTACTCTCTCCCAGTGCTCACCATAATGTTGTCTCTCGGACATTTCCCAGTGTTTTTATTCTCCCAGGTTTCCCTGTGTATTTAATGTTGCAGTGTTTTCGTCGTATTTTCTGTCCTGTGTTCCCAGCGAATTTTCTCTCGCAGCGTTCGCAGTTTTTTACACTGCAAGTATTCCCAGCTTATTTACTATTTCTGCGTTCCCAGTGTATTTACTCTCTACCAGTGTTCCCAGTTTATTTACTCTCTACCAGTGTTCACAGTGTATTTCTCTCTCCCAGTGTTCCCATTGTATTTACTTTCCCTGTGTTGCCAGTGCATTTACTCTCCCAGTGCTCCTCATGTATTTACTCTCCCAATGTTCCCTGTGCATTTATACTCGTTGTGTCCCCAGAGTATTTACTATCCCAGTGTCCCCAGTGTATTCATTCTCCCAGTCTTGCCAGTGTATTTACCCTCTCAGTGTTCCCAGTGTATTTAATCTCGCAGTGCTCCCAGTGTGTTCACTCTCTCCCAGTGTTCCCAGTGTATTTACCCGCCCCCTGTGTTCCCTGTGTATTTACTCTCCCAGTATACCCAGTGTATTTAATCACCCAGTGTTGCCAATTTATTTACTCTCCCAGCGTTCCCAGTGTATTTAATCTCCCAGTGTTCCTAGAGTATTTATTCTCCCAGTGTTCCCAGTGTATTTATACTCTCGATGTTCCCATTGTTTTTATACTCCCAGTGTTCCCTGTGTATTTACTCTCCCAGTGTTCCCAGAGTATTTAATCTCCCAGTGTTCCCAATGTATTGAATTTCTCAGTGTTCCCAGTGTATTTACTCTTTCTTAGTGTTCCCAGTTTATTTACTCTCCCAGTCTTCCCAGAGTATTTAATCTCACAGTGTTCCCAGTGTATTTAATTTCTCAGTGTTCCCAGTTTTTTCTCTCTCTCCCAGCGTTCCCACAATATTTACTCTCCCAGTGTTCCCAGAGTATTTATTCCGCCAGTGTTCCCGGTGTATGTACACTTTCAGTGTTCCCATTGTATTTATACTCCCCGTGTTCGCAGTGTATTTACTCTCTCCCAGTATTCCCATTGTATTTACTCACCCAGTGTACCCAGCGTATTTACTCTCACAGAGTTCCCAGAGTATTTACTCCCTGCTAGTCTTCCCAGTGCATTTACACTCACATTGTTCCCAGTGTATTTACTCTTCTTGTGTTCCCAGTGTATTTACTCTCTCCCACTGTTCCCACTGTATTTACCCTCCCAGAAATCCCAGTGCATTTACTCTCTCAGTGTTCCCAATGTATGTACTCTCCGAGTACACCCAACGTATGTAATCTCCCAGTGTTCCCAGCGTTTTTACTCTCCCATTTTTCCCAGCGTATTTACTCTCCCAGTGTTCCCAGTGTTACCTCTGTCCCACGCTTCCAAGTGTATTCATTATCCTAGTGTTCCCAGTCTATTTCTTCCCTCCCAGTGTCCCTAGTCTATTTACTCTGTGTTCCCAGTGTATTTATTCTCTCCCACGGTTTCCAGTGTATTTACTCTCACATTGTTCCCAGTGTATTACTCTCCCTGTGTTCTAAGTGTATTTACTCTCCCAGTGTACCCAGCGTATGTAATCTCCCAGTATTCACAGCGTGTTTCCTCTATCCCACGGTTCTAATTGTATTTATTCTCCCATTGTTCCCAGTCTATTTCTTCCCACCCAGTGTTCCTAGTGCATTAACTTTTACAGTGTTCCGAGTGTATTTACTCTCCCAGTGTTCCCAGTGTTTTTACTCACAGATGTTCCCAGTGTATTTAGTCTCTCCCACTTTTCCCAGTTTATTTACTTTCCAGAGATCCCAGTGTATTTACTCTCCCAGTGTTCCCAGTGTATTTACTCCCCCAGTGTTTCCAATGTATTTACTCTCTGCCAGTGCTCACCATAATGTTGTCTCTCGGACATTTCCCAGTGTTTTTATTCTCCCAGGGTTCCCTGTGTATTTAATGTTGCAGTGTTTTCGTCGTATTTTCTCTCCTGTGTTCCCAGCGAATTTTCTCTCCCAGCGTTCGCAGTTTATTTACACTGCAAGTGTTCCCAGCCTGTTTACTATTTCTGCGTTCCCAGTGTATTTACTCTCTACCAGTGTTCCCAGTTTATTTACTCTCTACCTGTGTTCACAGTGTATTTACTCCCCCAGTGTTCACAGTGTATTTCTCTCTCCCAGTGTTCCCATTGTATTTACTCTCCCTGTGTTGGCAGTGCATTTATACTCGTCGTGTCCCCAGTGTATTTACTATCCCAGTGTCCCCAGTGTATTTATTCTCCCAGTCTTGCCAGTGTATTTACCCTCTCAGTGTTCCCAGTGTATTTACTCTCGCAGTGTTCCCAGTGTGTTTACTCTCTCCCAGTGTTCCCAGTGTATTTACCCGCACCATGTGTTCCCTGTGTATTTACTCTCCCAGTATACCCAGTGTATTTAATCACCCAGTGTTGCCAATTTATTTACTCTCCCAGCGTTCCCAGTGTATTTACTCTCCCAGTGTTCCTAGAGTATTTATTCTCCCAGTGTTCCCAGTGTATGTACACTCTCGATGTTCCCATTGTTTTTATACTCCCAGTGTTCCCAGTATATTTACTCTCCCAATGTTCCCAGAGTATTTAATCTCCCAGTGTTCCCAATGTATTGAATTTCTCAGTGTTCCCAGTGTATTTACTCTTTCTTAGTGTTCCCAGTTTATTTACTCTCCCAGTGTTCCCAGAGTATTTAATCTCACAGTGTTCCCAGTGTATTTAATTTCTCAGTGTTCCCAATGTATTTAATTTCTCAGTGTTCCCAGTGTATTTACCCTTTCTTAGTGTTCCCAGTGTATTTACTCTCCCAGTGTTCCTAGAGTATTTATTCTCCCAGTGTTCCCAGTGTATGTACACTCTCGATGTTCCCATTGTTTTTATACTCCCAGTGTTCCCAGTGTATTTACTCTCCCAGTGTTCCCAGAGTATTTAATCTCCCAGTGTTCCCAATGTATTTAATTTCTCAGTGTTCCCAGTGTATTTACTCTTTCTTCGTGTTCCCAGTTTATTTACTCTCCCAGTTTCCCCAGAGTATTTAATCTCACAGTGTTCCCAGTGTATTTAATTTCTCAGTGTTACTCACCCAGTGTTGCCAATTTATGTACTCTCTCAGCATTCCCAGTGTATTTACTCTCCCAGTGTTCCTAGAGAATTTATTCTCCCAGTGTTCCCAGTGTATGTACACTCTCGATGTTCCCATCGTTTTTAAACTCCCAGTGTTCCCAGTGTATTTCCTCTCCCAGTGTTCCTAGAGAATTTATTCTCCCAGTGTTCCCAGTGTATGTATACTCTCGATGTTCCCATTGTTTTTAAACTCCCAGTGTTCCCAGTGTATTTACTCTCCCAGTGTTCCCAGATTATTTGATCTCCCGGTGTTCCCAATGTATTTAATTTCTCAGTGCTCCCAGTGTATTTACTCTTTCCTAGTGTTCCCAGTTTATTTACTCTCCCAGTGTTCCCAGACTATTTAATCTCCCAGTGTTCCCAATGTATTTAATTTCTCAGTGCTCCCAGTGTATTTACTCTCTCCCGGCGTTCCCACAATATTTACTCTCCCAGTGTTCCCAGAGTATTTATTCCGCCAGTGTTCTCGGTGTATGTACACTTTCAGTGTTCCCATTGTATTTATACTCCCCGTGTTCGCAGTGTATTTAGTCTCTACCAGTGTTCTCATTGTATTTACTCACCCAGTGTACCCAGTGTATTTACTCTCACAGAGTTCCCAGAGTATTTACTCCCTGCTAGTCTTCGCATTGTATTTACTCTCTCAACTGTTGCCAGTGTATTTACTCTCCCCGTGTTCCCAGGCATTTACTCTCCCAGTGTTCCCAGTGTATGTACTCCCTCCCAATCTTTCCATTGAATTTACGCTCCTAGTGTTCCCAGTACATTTACTCTTCCAGTGTTCGCAGTGTATTTAATCCCTCCCAATCGTTCCATTGAATTTACTCTCCTAGTGTTCCCAGTACATTTACTCTCTCGCAGTGTTTGCAGTACACTTACTCTCCCAGTGTTCCCAATGTATTTACTCTCCCTGTGTTCACAGTCTATTTACGCTCAATGTGTTCCCAGTGTAATTACTGTCTCCCAGTGTCTTTACTCTGCCAGTTTCCCCAGTGCATTTAATTTCTCCCAGTGTTCTCAGTGTATTTAATCTCTGCTAGTGTTGCCAGTGTATTTACTCTCTCCATCTTCCCAGTGTTTTTACTCTCATAGTGTTCCCAGAGTATTTATTTTCCCAGTTTTCCAGGTGTATTTACTCTCTGAATGTTCCCAGTATCTTTACTCTCCTAGTCTTCCCAGTGCATTTATTCTCTGCCAGTGTTCCCAGTGTATTTACTCTCTCCCATTCTTCCCAGTGTATTTATTTTGTGTTCCCAGTGCTCTTACTCTCTCCCAATGTTCCCAGTGTATTTACTCCCCCAGTGTTCAAAGTGTATTTAATCCCCCTGTGTTCCCAGTGTATATGATACACCAGTGTTCCCAGTGTATTTATTCTCAGTGTTCCCAGAGTATTTACTTTCCCAGTGTTCCCAGTGTATTTACTCTCCCATTGTTCCCAGTATATGTCCTCTCTCTCAGTGTTCCCAGTTTATTTACACTGGTCATGTTCCATGTGCATTTCCTCTACCAGTGTTCCCAGTGTAATTGTTATCTCACTGTTCCCAATGTATTTACTCTCCCAATGCTCCGAGTGTATTTAATCTCCCCGTGTTCCCAATACTTATTTACTCTTCCAGTGTTCTCAGTTTATTTACTCTCTCCCAGTGTTCCCAGTTTATTTACTTCCCCAGTACTCCCAGTGTATTTACTCTCCCAGTGTTCTCAGTGCATTTTCTCCCTCCCAGAATGTTCACTCTCCCAGAGTTCCCAGTGTATTTACTCCCTCCTAGTCTACCCATTGTCTTTACTTTCCAAGTGTTCCCAGTACATTTACTCTCTCGCAGTGTTTGCAGTGCATTTACTCTCCCAGTGTTGCCAGTGTATTTACTCTCCCAGTGTTTCCAGTGTAGTAATGCTCAACATGTTCCCAGTGCAATTACTGTCTACATTGTATTTACACTCCCACTTTGCCCAGTGCATTTAATTGCTCCCAGTGTTCCCAGTGTATTTACTCACTCCCAGTGTTCCCATTGTATTTTCTGTCCTACTATCCCCAGTTTAATTATTCTCCCAATGTTCCAGGTGTATTTACTCTCTCCCACTGTTCACAATGTATTTACTCTCCCAGTGCTGAGAGTCTATTGACTCTCTCTCTCTCAGTGTTCCCAGTGGCTTTAGTCTCCCAGTGTTCCCAGAGTATTTGCTCTCCTAGTGATCCCTGTTTATTTACTCTCCCATTGTTCCCATTGAATTTCCTCTCTCCCAGTGTTGCCAGTTTATTTACTCTGCCAGTATTCCCAGTGTGTTTCCTTCTCCAATGCTCCCAGTGTACTTACTGTCCATGTTCCCAATGTATTTACCCTTCTAGTGTTCCCAGTTTATTTACTCTCTCCCAATGTCCCCAGTTTATTTACTCTCCCAGTGTTCATAGTGTATTTACTCTCCCAGTTTTCCCTGTGTATTTATTCACACAGTGTTCAGGGTGCATTTACTCTCCTAGATTTCCCAGTATATTTACTTTCCCTTTGTTCCCAATGTATTTAATCTACCAGTGTTCCCAGTATATCTACTATCACAGTGTTCCCAGACTATTTAATCTCCCAGTGTATTTACTTTTGCAGTGTTCCCAGCGTATGTACTCTCCCAGTGTTCCAGCGTATTTACTTTCCAAGTATACCAGTGTATGTGCTCTCTCCCAGTGTTCACAGTGTATTTACTCTCCCAGTGTTCCCAGTGTATTAATACTCAACATGCGCCCAGTGTAATTACTGTCTACATTGTATTTACTCTCCCAGTTTGCCCAGTGCATTTAATTTCTCCCAGTGTTCCCAGTGCATTTACTCTCTCCCAGTGTTCCCAGTGTCTTTACTGTCCTACTAGCCCCAGTTTAATTAATCTCCCAGTGTTCCCTAGTGTATTTACTCTCTCCCACTGTTCCCAGTGTATTTACTCTCCCAGTTTTGAGAGTCTATTGACTCTCTCTCTCTCATTGTTCCCAGTGTATTTACTCTCCCAGTGTTCCCAGTCAATTTACTCTCCCATTGTTCCCAGTGGCTTTATTCTCCCAGTGTTCCCAGAGTATTTGCTCTCCTAGTGATCCCTGTCTATTTACTCTCCCATTGTTCCCAGTGTATGTCCTCTCTCCCAGTGTTGCCAGTTTATTTACTCTGCCAGTATTCCCAGTTTGTTTCCTTCACCAATGCTCCCAGTGTACTTACTGTCCGTGTTCACAATGTATTTACTCTTCCAGTGTTCCCAGTTTATTTACTCTCTCCCAGTGTCCGCAGTTTATTTACTCTCCCAGTGTTCGCAGTGTATTTACTCTCCCAGTTTTCCCTGTGTATTTATTCACCCAGTGTTCAAGGTGTATTTACTCTCCTAGTTTTCCCAGTACATTTCCTCTCCCTTTGTTCCCAATGTATTTAATCTACCAATGTTCCCAGTATATCTACTCTCACAGTGTTCCCAGACTATTTAATCTCCCAGTGTTCCCAGTGTATTTAATCTCCCCGTGTTCCCAATACCTATTTACTCTCCCAGTGTTCCCAGTTTATTTACTTCCCCAGTACTCCCAGTGTATTTACTCTCCCAGTGTTCCCAGTTTATTTACTCTCCCAGTGTTCCCAGAGTATTTAATCTCACAGTGTTCCCAGTGTATTTAATTTCTCAGTGTTCCCAGTTTATTTTCTCTCTCCCAGCGTTCCCACACTATTTACTCTCCCAGTTTTCCCAGAGTATTTATTCCGCCAGTGTTCCCGGTGTATGTACACTTTCAGTGTTCCCATTGTATTTATACTCACCGTGTTAGCAGTGTATTTACTCTCTCCCAGTGTTCCCATTGTATTTACTCACCCAGTGTACCCAATGTATTTACTCTCACAGAGTTCCCAGGGTAATTATTCCCTGCTAGTCTTCCCATTGTATTTACTCTCTCAACTGTTGCCAGTGTATTTACTCTCCCCGTGTTCCCAGGTATTTACTCTCCCAGTGTTCCCAGTGTATTTACTCCCTCCCAATCTTTCCATTGAATTTACTCTCCTAGTGTTCCCAATACATTTACTCTTCCAGTGTTCGCAGTGTATTTAATCCCTCCCAATTGTTCCATTGAATTTACTCTCCTCGTTTTCCCAGTACATTTACTCTCTCGCAGTGTTTGCAGTACACTTACTCTCCCAGTGTTCCCAATGTATTTACTCTCCCTGTGTTCACAGTCTATTTACGCTCAAAGTGTTCCCAGTGTAATTACTGTCTCCCAGTGTCTTTACTCTGCCAGTTTCCCCAGTGCATTTAATTTCTCCCAGTGTTCCCAGTGTATTTAATCTCTGCTAGTGTTGCCAGTGTATTTACTCTCTCCGTCTTCCCAGTGTTTTACTCTCCTAGTGTTCCCAGAGTATTTATTTTCCCAGTTTTCCAGGTGTATTTACTCTCTGAATGTTCCCAGTATCTTTACTCTCCTAGTCTTCCCAGTGCATTTATTCTCTGCCAGTGTTCCCAGTGTATTTACTCTCTCCAATTCTTCCCAGTGTATTTATTCTGTGTTCCCAGTGCTCTTACTTTCTCCCAATGTTCCCAGTGTATTTACTCCCCCAGTGTTCAAAGTGTATTTAATCTCCCTGTGTTCCCAGTGTATATGATACACCAGTGTTCCCAGTGTATTTAATCTCAGTGTTCCCAGAGTATTTACTTTCCCAGTGTTCCCAGTGTATTTACTCTCCCATTGTTCCCAGTGTATGTCCTCTCTCTCAGTGTTCCCAGTATATTTACACTGGTCATGTTCCATGTGCATTTCCTCTACCAGTGTTCCCAGTGTAATTGTTCTCTCACTGTTCCCAATTTAATTCCTCTCGCAATGCTACCAGTGTATTTACTCTCCCAGTGTTCCCAGTGTGTTTCCTCTCACAGTGTTCCCAGTGTAATTGTTATCTCACTGTTCCCAATGTATTTACTCTCCCAACGCTCCGAGTGTATTTAATCTCCCCGTGTTCCCAATTCTTATTTAGTCTTCCAGTGTTCTCAGTTTATGTACTCTCTCCCAGTGTTCCCAGTTTATTTACTTCCCCAGTACTCCCAGTGTATTTACTCTCCCAGTGTTCTCAGTGCATTTTCTCCCTCCCAGAATGTTCACTCTCCCAGAGTTCCCAGTGTACTCCCTCCTAGTCTACCCATTGTCTTTACTTTCCAAGTGTTCCCAGTACATTTACTCTCTCGCAGTGTTTGCAGTGCATTTACTCTCCCAGTGTTGCTAGTGTATTTACTCTCCCAGTGTTTCCAGTGTAGTAATGCTCAACATGTTCCCAGTGTAATTACTGTCTACATTGTATTTACACTCCCACTTTGCCCAGTGCATTTAATTTCTCCCAGTGTTCCCAGTGTATTTACTCACTCCCAGTGTTCCCAGTGTATTTTCTGTCCTACTATCCCCAGTTTAATTATTCTCCCAGTGTTCCAGGTGTATTTACTCTCTCCCACTGTTCACAATGTATTTACTCTCCCAGTGCTGAGAGTCTATTGACTCTCTCTCTCTCAGTGTTCCCAGTGTAATTACTCTCCCAGTGTTCCCAGTTTATTTACTCTCCCATTGTTCCCAGTGGCTTTAGTCTCCCAGTGTTCCCAGAGTATTTGCTCTCCTAGTGATCCCTGTTTATTTACTCTCCCATTGTTCCCATTGAATTTCCTCTCTCCCAGTGTTGCCAGTTTATTTACTCAGCCAGTATTCCCAGTGTGTTTCCTTCTCCAATGCTCCCAGTGTACTTACTGTGCATGTTCCCAATGTATTTACCCTTCTAGTGTTCCCAGTTTATTTACTCTCTCCCAATGTCCCCAGTTTATTTACTCTCCCAGTGTTCATAGTGTATTTACTCTCCCAGTTTTCCCTGTGTATTTATTCACACGATGTTCAGGGTGCATTTACTCTCCTAGATTTCCCAGTATATTTACTTTCCCTTTGTTCCCAATGTATTTAATCTACCAGTGTTCCCAGTATATCTACTCTCACAGTGTTCCCAGACTATTTAATCTCCCAGTGTATTTACTTTTGCAGTGTTCCCAGCGTATGTACTCTCCCAGTGTTCCAGCGTATTTACTTTCCAAGAATACCAGTGTATGTGCTCTCTCCCAGTGTTCACAGTGTATTTACTCTCCCAGTGTTCTCAGTGCATTTTCTCCCACCCAGAATGTTTACTCTCCCAGAGTTCCCATTGTATTTACTCCCTCCTAGTCGACCCATTGTCTTTCCTTTCCAAGTGTTGCCAGTGTATTTACTCTCCCAGTGTTCCCAGTGTATTAATGCTCAACATGCTCCCAGTGTAATTACTGTCTACATTGTATTTACTCTCCCAGTTTGCCCAGTGCATTTAATTTCTCCCAGTGTTCCCAGTGCATTTACTCTCTCCCAGTGTTCCCAGTGCATTTACTGTACTACTAGCCCCAGTTTAATTAATCTCCCAGTGTTCCCTAGTGTATTTACTCTCTCCCACTGTTCCCAGTGTATTTACTCTCCCAGTTTTGGGAGTCTATTGACTCTCTCTCTCTCAGTGTTCCCAGTGTATTTACTCTCCCAGTGTTCCCAGTCAATTTACTCTCCCATTGTTCCCAGTGGCTTTATTCTCCCAGTGTTCCCAGAGTATTTGCTCTCCTAGTGATCCCTGTCTATTTACTCTCCCATTGTTCCCAGTGTATGTCCTCTCTCCCAGTGTTGCCAGTTTATTTACTCTGCCAGTATTCCCAGTGTGTTTCCTTCACCAATGCTCCCAGTGTACTTACTGTCCGTGTTCACAATGTATTTACTCTTCCAGTGTTCCCAGTTTATTTACTCTCTCCCAGTGTCCGCAGTTTATTTACTCTCCCAGTGTTCGCAGTGTATTTACTCTCCCAGTTTTCCCTGTGTATTTATTCACCCAGTGTTCAAGGTGTATTTACTCTCCTAGTTTTCCCAGTATATTTCCTCTCCCTTTGTTCCCAATGTATTTAATCTACCAGTGTTCCCAGTATATCGACTCTCACAGTGTTCCCACACTATTTAATCTCCCAGTGTTCCCAGTGTATTTAATCTCCCCGTGTTCCCAATACCTATTTACTCTCCCAGTGTTCCCAGTTTATTTACTTCCCCAGTACTCCCAGTGTATTTACTCTCCCAGTGTTCTCAGTGCATTTTCTCCCTCACAGAATGTTCACTCTCCCAGAGTTCCCAGTGTATTTACTCCCTCCTAGTCTACCCATTGTCTTTACTTTCCAAGTGTTCCCAGTACATTTACTCTCTCGCAGTGTTTGCAGTGCATTTACTCTCCCAGTGTTGCCAGTGTATTTACTCTCCCAGTGTTTCCAGTGTATTAATGCTCAACAGGTTCCCAGTGTAATTACTGTCTACATTGTATTTACTCTCCCACTTTGCCCAGTGCATTTTATTTTTCCCAGTGTTCCCAGTGTATTTACTCTCTCCCAGTGTTCCCAGTGTATTTTCTGTCCTACTATCCCCAGTTTAATTATTCTCCCAGTGTTCCAGGTGTATTTACTGTCTCCCACTGTTCCCAGTGTATTTACTCTCCCATTGTTCCCATTGAATGTCCTCTCTCCCAGTGTTGCCAGTTTATTTGCTCTGCCAGTATTCCCAGTGTGTTTCCTTCTTCAATGCTCCCAGTGTACTTACTGTCCATGTTTCCACTGTATTTACTCTTCCAGTGTTCCCAGTTTATTTACACTCTCCCAATGTCCCCAGTTTACTTACTCTCCCAGTGTTCATAGTGTATTTACTCTCCCAGTTTTCCCTGTGTATTTATTCACACATTGTTCAAGGTGCATTTACTCTCCTAGTTTTCCCAGTATAATTACTATCCCTTTGTGCCCAATGTATTTAATCTACCAGTGTTCCCAGTATATCTACTCTCACAGTCTTCCCAGACTTTTTAATCTCCCAGTGTTCCCAGTGTATTTACTCTCGCATTGTTCCCAGCGTATGTACTCTCCCAGTGTTCCAGCGTATTTACTTTCCAAGTATACCAATGTATGTGCTCTCTCCCAGTGTTCCCAGTGTATTTCCTCTCCCAGTGTTCTCAGAGTGCATTTTCTCCCTCCCAGAATGTTTACTCTCCCATAGTTCCCATTGTATTTACTCCCTCCTAGTCGACCCATTGTCTTTACTTTCCAAGTGTTCCCAGTGTATTTACTCTCCCAGTGTTCCCAGTGTATTAATGCTCAACATGTTCCCAGTGTAATTACTGTCTACATTGTATTTACTCTCCCAGTTTGCCCAGTGCATTTAAATTCTCTCAGTGTTCCCAGTGCATTTACTCTCTCCCAGTGTTCCCAGTGTATTTACTCTCTCCTACTGTTCCCAGTATATTTACTCTCCCTTTGTTCCCAATGTATTTAATCTACCAGTTTTCCCAGTATATCTACTCTCACAGTGTTCCCAGACTATTTAATATCCCAGTGTTTCCAGTGTATTTACTCTCGCAGTGTTCCCAGCGTATGTACTCTCCCAGTGTTCCAGCGTTTTTACTTCCCCAGTATTCCCAGTGTATGTGCTCTCTTCCACTATTCCCAGTGTATTTACTCTCCCAGTGTTCTCAGTGCATTTTCTCCCTCCCAGAATGTTCACTCTCCCAGAGTTCCCAGTGTATTTACTCCCTCCTAGTCTACCCATTGTCTTTACTTTCCAAGTGTTCCCAGTACATTTACTCTCTCGCAGTGTTTGCAGTGCATTTACTCTCCCAGTGTTCCCAGTGTATTCATGCTCAACATGTTCCCAGTCTAATTACTGTCTACATTGTATTTACTCTCCCACTTTGCCCAATGCATTTAATTTCTCCCAGTCTTCCCAGTGTATTTACTCTCTCCTAGTGTTCCCAGTGTATTTACTGTCCTACTAGCCCCAGTTTAATTAATCTCCCAGTGTTCCCCGGTTGTATTTACTCTCTCCCACTGTTCCCAGTGTATTTGCTCTCCCAGTGTTGAGAGTCTATTGACTCTCTCTCTCAGTGTTCCCAGTGGATTTACTCTCCCAGTGTTCCCAGTCAATTTACTCTCCCATTGGTCCCAGTGGCTTTATTCTCCCAGTGTTCCCAGAGTATTTACTCTTCTAGTGATCCCTGTCTATTTACTCTCCCATTGTTCCCAGTGTATGTCCTCTCTCCCAGTGTTCCCAGTTTATTTACTCTGCCAGTATTCCCAGTGTGTTTCCTTCTCCAATGCTCCCAGTGTACTTACTGTCCGTGTTCCCAATGTATTTACTCTTCCAGTGTTCCCAGTTTATTTACTCTCTCCCAGTGTCCCCAGTTTATTTACTCTCCCAGTGTTCCCAGTGTATTTACTCTCCCAGTTCTCCCTGTGTATATATTCACTCAGTGTTCAAGGTGTATTTACTCTCCTAGTTTTCCCAGTATATCTACTCTCACAGTGTTCCCAGCGTATGTACTCTCCCAGTGTTCCAGCGTTTTTACTTTCCCAGTACTCCCAATGTATGTGCTCTCTCCCAGTGTTCCCAGTGTATTTACTCTGCCAGTTTTCTCAGTGCATTTTCTCCCTCCCAGAATGTTCACTCTCCCAGAGTTCCCAGTGTATTTACTCCCTCCTAGTCTACCCATTGTCTTTACTTTCCAAGTATTCCCAGTACATTTACTCTCTCGCAGTGTTTGCAGTGCATTTACTCTCCCAGTGTTCCCAGTGTATTTACTCTCCCAGTGTTTCCAGTGTATTAATGCTCAACATGTTCCCAGTGTAATTGCTGTCTACATTGTATTTACTCTCCCACTTTGCCCAGTGCATTTAATTTCTCCCAGTATTCCCAGTGCACTTACACTCTCCCAGTGTTCCCAGTGTATTTACTGTACTACTAGTCCCAGTTTAATTAATCTCCCCGTGTTCACCAGTGTATTTACTCTCTCCCACTGTTCCCAGTGTATTTACTCTCCCAGTGTTGAGAGTCTATTGACTCTATCTCTCAGTGTTCCCAGTGTATTTACTCTCCCAGTGTTCCCAGTCAATTTACTCTCCCATTGTTCCCAGTGGCTTTATTCTCCCAGTGTTCCCAGAGTATTTGCTCTCCTAGTGATCCCTGTTTATTTACTCTCCCATTGTTCCCATTGAATGTCCTCTCTCCCAGTGTTGCCAGTCTATTTACTCTGCCTATATTCCCAGTGTGTTTCCTTCTCCAATGCTCCCAGTGTACTTACTGCCCGTGTTCCCAATGTATTTATTCTTCCAGTGTTCCCAGTTTATTTACTCTCTCCCAGTGTCCCCAGTGTATTTCCTCTCCCAGTGTTCCCAGTGTATTTACTCTCCCAGTTTTCCCTGTGTATTTATTCACCCAGTGTTCAAGGTGCATTTACTCTCCTAGTTTTCCCAGTATATTTACTCTCCCTTTGTTCCCAATGTATTTAATCTACCAGTGTTCCCAGTATATCTACTCTCAGTGTTCCCAGACTATTTAATCTCCCAGTGTTCCCAGCGTATGTACTCTCCCAGTGTTCCAGCGTTTTTACTTTCCCAGTACTCCCAATCTATAAGCTCTCTCCCAGTGTTCCCAGTGTATTTACTCTTCTAGTGTTCTCAGTGCATTTTCTCCCTCCCAGAATGTTCAATCTCCCAGAGTTCCCAGTGCATTTACTCCCTCCTAGTCTAACAATTGTCTTTACTTTCCAAGTATTCCCAGTACATTTACTCTCTCGCAGTGTTTGCAGTGCATTTACTCTCCCAGTGTTCCCAGTGTATTTACTCTCCCAGTGTGTCCAGCGTATTAATGCTCAACATGTTCCCAGTGTAATTACTGTCTACATTGTATTTACTCTCCCACTTTGCCCTGTGCATTTAATTTCTCCCAGTGTTCCCAGTATATTTACTCTCTCCCAGTGTTCCCAGTGTATTTACTGTCCTACAATCCACAGTTTAATTATTCTCCCAGTGTTCCAGGTGTATTTACTCTCTCCCACTGTTCCCAGTGTATTTATTCTCCCAGTGTTGAGAGTCTATTGACTCTCTCTCTCAGTGTTCCCAGTGTATTTACTCTCCCAGTGCTCCCAGTCAATTTACTCTCCCATTGTTCCCAGTGGCTTTTTTCTCGCAGTGTTCCCAGAGTATTTGCTCTCCTAGTGATCCCTGTTTATTTACTATCCCATTGTTCCCATTGAATGTCCTCTCTCCCAGTGTTGCCAGTTTATTTACTCTGCCAGTATTCCCAGTGTGTTTCCTTCTCCAATGCTCCCAGTGTACTTACTGTCCATGTTCCCAATGTATTTACCCTTCCAGTGTTCCCAGTTTATTTACTCTCTCCCAGTGTCCCCAGTTTATTTACTCTCCAAGTGATCATAGTGTATTTACTCTCCCAGTTTTCCCTGTGTATTTATTCACACAGTGTTCAAGGTGCATTTACTCTCCTAGTTTTCCCAGTATATTTACTTTACGTTTGTTCCCAATGTATTTAATCTACCAGTGTTCCCAGTATATCTACTCTCGCAGTGTTCCCAGACTATTTAATCTCAGAGTGTTCCCAGTGTATTTACTTTTGCAGTGTTCCCAGCGTATGTACTCTCCCAGTGTTCCAGCGTATTTACTTTCCAAGTATACCACTCTATGTGTTCTCTCCCAGTGTTCCCAGTGTATTTACTCTCCCAGTGTTCTCAGTGCATTTTCTCCCTCCCAGAATGTTTACTCTCCCAGAGTTCCCATTGTATTTACTCCCTCCTAGTCGACCCATTGTCTTTACTTTCCAAGTGTTCCCAGTGTATTTACTCTCCCAGTGTTCCCAGTGTATTAATGCTCAACATGCTCCCAGTGTAATTACTGTCTACATTGTATTTACTCTCCCAGTTTGCCCAGTGCATTTAATTTCTCCCAGTGTTCCCAGTGCATTTACTCTCTCCCAGTGTTCCCAGTGTATTTACTGTACTACTAGCCCCAGTTTAATTAATCTCCCAGTGTTCCCTAGTGTATTTACTCTCTCCCACTGTTCCCAGTGTATTTACTCTCCCAGTTTTGAGAGTCTATTGACTCTCTCTCTCTCAGTGTTCCCAGTGTATTTACTCTCCCAGTGTTCCCAGTCAATTTACTCTCCCATTGTTCCCAGTGGCTTTATTCTCCCAGTGTTCCCAGAGTATTTGCTCTCATTGTGATCCCTGTCTATTTACTCTCCCATTGTTCCAGTGTATGTCCTCTCTCCCAGTGTTGGCAGTTTATTTACTCTTCCAGTATTCCCAGTGTGTTTCCTTCACCAATGCTCCCAGTGTACTTACTGTCCGTGTTCACAATGTAATTACTCTTCCAGTGTTCCCAGTTTATTTACTCTCTCCCAGTGTCCGCAGTTTATTTACTCTCCCCGTGTTCGCAGTGTATTTACTCTCCCAGTTTTCCCTGTGTATTTATTCACCCAGTGTTCAAGGTGTATTTACTCTCCTAGTTTTCCCAGTATATTTCCTCTCCCTTTGTTCCCATTGAATGTCCTCTCTCCCAGTGTTGCCAGTTTATTTACTCTGCCAGTATTCCCAGTGTGTTTCCTTCTCCAATGCTCCCAGTGTACTTACTGTCCATGTTCCCAATGTATTTACCCTTCCAGTGTTCCCAGTTTATTTACTCTCTCCCAATGTCCCCAGTTTATTTACTCTCCCAGTGATCATAGTGTATTTACTCTCCCAGTTTTCCCTGTGTATTTATTCACACAGTGTTCAAGGTGCATTTATTCTCCTAGTTTTCCCAGTATATTTACTTTCCCTTTGTTCCCAATGCATTTAATCTACCAGTGTTCCCAGTATATCTACTCTCACAGTGTTCCCAGACTATTTAATCTCCCAGTGTTCCCAGTGTATTTACTTTAGCAGTGTTCCCAGCGTATGTACTCTCCCAGTGTTCCAGCGTATTTACTTTCCAAGTATACCACTCTATGTGCTCTCTCCCAGTGTTCCCAGTGTATTTACTCTCCCAGTGTTCTCAGTGCATTTTCTCCCTCCCAGAATGTTTACTCTCCCAGAGTTCCCATTGTATTTACTCCCTCCTAGTCGACCCATTGTCTTTACTTTCCAAGTGTTCCCAGTGTATTTACTCTCCCAGTGTTCCCAGTGTATTAATGCTCAACATGTTCCCAGTGTAATTACTGTCTACATTGTATTTACTCTCCCAGTTTGCCCAGTGCATTTAAATTCTCCCACTGTTCCCAGTGCATTTACTCTCTCCCAGTGTTCCCAGTGTATTTACTCTCTCCTACTGTTCCCAGTATATTTACTCTCCCTTTGTTCCCAATGTATTTAATCTACCAGTTTTCCCCGTATATCTACTCTCACAGTGTTTCCAGACTATTTAATCTCCCAGTGTTCCCAGTGTATTTACTCTCGCAGTGTTCCCAGCGTATGTACTCTCCCAGTGTTCCAGCGTTTTTACTTCCCCAGTACTCCCAGTGTATGTGCTCTCTTCCAGTATTCCCAGTGTATTTACTCTCCCAGTGTTCTCAGTGCATTTTCTCCCTCCCAGAATGTTCACACTCCCAGAGTTCCCAGTGTATTTACTCCCTCCTAGTCTACCCATTGTCTTTACTTTCCAAGTGTTCCCAGTACATTTACTCTCTCGCAGTGTTTGCAGTGCATTTACTCTCCCAGTGTTCCCAGTGTATTCATGCTCAACATGTTCCCAGTGTAATTACTGTCTACATTGTATTTCCTCTCCCACTTTGCCCAGTGCATTTAATTTCTCCCAGTGTCCCCAGTGTATTTACTCTCTCCCAGTGTTCCCAGTGTATTTACTGTCCTACTAGCCCCAGTTTAATTAATCTCCCAGTGTTCCCCGGTTGTATTTACTCTCTCCCACTGTTCCCAGTGTATTTGCTCTCCCAGTGTTGAGAGTCTATTGATTCTCTCTCTCAGTGTTCCCAGTGGATTTACTCTCCCAGTGTTCCCAGTCAATTTACTCTCCCATTGGTCCCAGTGGCTTTATTCTCCCAGTGTTCCCAGAGTATTTACTCTTCTAGTGATCCCTTTCTATTTACTCTCCGATTGTTCCCAGTGTATGTCCTCTCTCCCAGTGTTCCCAGTTTATTTACTCTGCCAGTATTCCCAGTGTGTTTCCTTCTCCAATGCTCCCAGTGTACTTACTGTCCGTGTTCCCAATGTATATACTCTTCCAGTGTTCCCAGTTTATTTAGTCTCTCCCAGTGTCCCCGGTGTATTTACTCTCCCAGTGTTCCCAGTGTATTTACTCTCCCAGTTCTCCCTGTGTATTTATTCACCCAGTGTTCAAGGTGTATTTACTCTCCTAGTTTTCCCAGTATATCTACTCTCACAGTGTTCCCAGACTATTTAATCTCCCAGTGTTCCCAGTGTATTTACTCTCGCAGTGTTCCCAGTGTATTTACTCTCGCAGGGTTCCCAGCGTATGTACTCTCCCAGTGTTCCAGCGTTTTTACTTTCCCAGTACTCCCAATGTATGTGCTCTCACCAAGTGTTCCCAGTGTATTTACTCTCCCAGTTTTCTCAGTGCATTTTCTCCCTCCCAGAATGTTCACTCTCCCAGAGTTCCCAGTGTATTTACTCCCTCCTAGTCTACCCATTGTCTTTACTTTCCAAGTATTCCCAGTACATTTAGTCTCTCGCAGTGTTTGCAGTGCATTTACTCTCCCAGTGTTCCCAGTGTATTTACTCTCCCAGTGTTTCCAGTGTATTAATGCTCAACATGTTCCCAGTGTAATTACTTTCTACATTGTATTTACTCTCCCACTTTGCCCAGTGCATTTAATTTCTCCCAGTATTCCCAGTGCATTTACACTCTCCCAGTGTTCCCAGTGTATTTACTGTACTACTATTCCCAGTTTAATTAATCTCCCCGTGTTCACCAGTGTATTTACTCTCTCCCACTGTTCCCAGTGTATTTACTCTCCCAGTGTTCCCAGTCAATTTACTCTCCCATTGTTCCCAGTGGCTTTATTCTCCCAGTGTTTCCAGAGTATTTGCTCTTCTAGTGACCACTGTCTATTTACTCTCCCATTGTTCCCAGTGTATGTCCTCTCTCCCAGTGTTGCCAGTTTATTTACTCTGCCAGTATTCCCAGTGTGTTTCCTTCTCCAATGCTCCCAGTGTACTTACTGTCCTGTTCCCAATGTATTTACTCTTCCAGTGTTCCCAGTTTATTTACTCTCTCCCAGTGTCCCCAGTGTATTTCCTCTCCCAGTGTTCCCAGTGTATTTACTCTCCCAGTTTTCCCTGTGTATTTATTCACCCAGTGTTCAAGGTGTATTTACTCTCCTAGTTTTCCCAGTATATTTACTCTCCCTTTGTTCCCAATGTATTTAATCTACCAATGTTCCCAGTATATCTACTCTCAGAGTTCCCAGACTATTTAATCTCCCAGTGTTCCCAGTGTATTTACTCTCTCCCAGTGTTCCCAGTGTCTTTACTGTCCTACTAGCCCCAGTTTAATTAATCTCCCAGTGTTCCCCGGTTGTATTTACTCTCTCCCACTGTTGCCAGTGTATTTGCTCTCCCAGTGTTGAGAGTCTATTGATTCTCTCTCACAGTGTTCCCAGTGGATTTACTCTCCCAGTGTTCCCAGTCAATTTACTCTCCCATTGTTCCCAGTGGCATTATTCTCCCAGTGTTCCCAGAGTATTTGCTCTCCTTGTGATCCCTGTCTATTTACTCTCCCATTGTTCCCAGTGTATGTCCTCTCTCCCAGTGTTGCCAGTTTATTTACTCTGCCAGTATTCCCAGAGTGTTTCCTTCACCAATGCTCCCAGTGTACTTACTGTCCGTGTTCCCAATGTATATACTCTTCCAGTGTTCCAAGTTTATTTACTCTCTCCCAGTGTCCCCGGTTTATTTACTCTCCCAGTGTTCCCAGTGTATTTACTCTCCCAGTTCTCCCTGTGTATTTATTCACCCAGTGTTCAAGGTGTATTTACTCTCCTAGTTTTCCCAGTATATCTACTCTCACAGTGTTCCCAGACTATTTAATCTCCCAGTGTTCCCAGTGTATTTACTCTCGCAGTGTTCTCGCAGTGTTCCCAGTGTATTTACTCTCGCAGGGTTCCCAGCGTATGTACTCTCCCAGTGTTCCAGCGTTTTTACTTTCCCAGTACTCCCAATGTATGTGCTCTCACCCAGTGTTCCCAGTGTATTTACTCTCCCAGTTTTCTCAGTGCATTTTCTCCCTCCCAGAATGTTCACTCTCCCAGAGTTCCCAGTGTATTTACTCCCTCCTAGTCTACCCATTGTCTTTACTTTCCAAGTATTCCCAGTACATTTACTCTCTCGCAGTGTTTGCAGTACATTTACTCTCCCAGTGTTCCCAGTGTATTTACTCTCCCAGTGTTTCCAGTGTATTAATGCTCAACATGTTCCCAGTGTAATTACTTTCTACATTGTATTTACTCTCCGACTTTGCCCAGTGCATTTAATTTCTCCCAGTATTTCCAGTGCATTTACACTCTCCCAGTGTTCCCAGTGTATTTACTGTACTACTAGTCCCAGTTTAATTAATCTCCCCGTGTTCACCAGTGTATTTACTCTCTCCCACTGTTCCCAGTGTATTTACTCTCCCAGTGTTGAGAGTCTATTGACTCTATCTCTCAGTGTTCCCAGCTGTATTTACTCTCCCAGTGTTCCCAGTCAATTTACTCTCCCATTGTTCCCAGTGGCTTTATTCTCCCAGTGTTTCCAGAGTATTTGCTCTTCTAGTGACCACTGTCTATTTACTCTCCCATTGTTCCCAGTGTATGTCCTCTCTCCCAGTGTTCCCAGTTTATTTACCCTGCCAGTATTCCCAGTGTGTTTCCTTCTCCAATGCTCTCAGTGTACTTACTGTCCTGTTCCCAATGTATTTACTCTTCCAGTGTAACCAGTTTATTTACTCTCTCCCAGTGTCCCCAGTGTATTTCCTCTCCCAGTGTTCCCAGTGTATTTCCTCTCCCAGTTTTCCCTGTGTATTTATTCACCCAGTGTTCAAGGTGTATTTACTCTCCTAGTTTTCCCAGTATATTTACTCTCCCTTTGTTCCCAATGTATTTAATCTACCAGTGTTCCCAGTATATCTACTCTCAGAGTTCCCAGACTATTTAATCTCCCAGTGTTCCCAGTGTATTTACTCCCGGATTGTTCCCAGCGTATGTACTCTCCCATTGTTCCAGCGTTTTTACTTTCCTAGTACTCCAAATCTATAAGCTCTCTCCCATTGTTCCCAGTGTATTTACTATTCTAGTGTTCTCAGTGCATTTTCTCCCTCCCAGAATGTTCAATCTCCCAGAGTTCCCAGTGTATTTACTCCCTCCTCGTCTAACAATTGTCTTTACTTTCCAAGTATTCCCAGTACATTTACTCTCTCGCAGTGTTTGCAGTGCATTTACTCTCCCAGTGTTCCCAGTGTATTTACTCTCCCAGTGTTTCCAGCGTATTAATGCTCAACATGTTCCCAGTGTAATTACTGTCTACATTGTATTTACTCTCCCACTTTGCCCAGTGCATTTAATTTCTCCCAGTGTTCCCAGTATATTTACTCTCTCCCAGTGTTCCCAGTGTATTTACTATCCTACTATCCCCAGTCTAATTATTCTCCCAGTGTTCCAGGTGTATTTACTCTCCCCCACTGTTCCCAGTGTATTTATTCTCCCAGTGTTGAGAGTCTATTGACTCTCTCTCTCAGTGTTCCCAGTGTATTTACTCTCCCAGTGCTCCCAGTCAATTTACTCTCCCATTGTTCCCAGTGGCTTTATTCTCCCAGTGTTCCCAGAGTATTTGCTCTCCTAGTGATCCCTGATTATTTACTCTCCCATTGTTCCCATTGAATGTTCTCTCTCCAAGTGTTGCCAGTTTATTTACTCTGCCTATATTCCCAGTGTATTTCCTTCTCCAATGCTCCCAGTGTACTTACTGTCCCTGTTCCCAATGTATTTACTCTTCCAGTGTTCCCAGTTTATTTACTCTCTCCCAGTGTCCCCAGTGTATTTCCTCTCCCAGTGTTCCCAGTGTATTTACTCTCCCAGTTTTCCCTATGTATTTATTCACCCAGTGTTCAAGGTGTTTTTACTCTCCTAGTTTTCCCAGTATATTTACTCTCCCTTTGTTCCCAATGTATTTAATCTACCAGTGTTCCCAGTATATCTACTCTCAGTGTTCCCAGACTATTTAATCTCCCAGTGTTCCCAGTGTATTTACTCTCGCAGTGTTCCCAGCGGATATACTCTCCCAGTGTTCCAGCGTTTTTACTTTCCCAGTACTCCCAATCTATAAGCTCTCTCCCAGTGTTCCAAGTGTATTTACTCTTCTAGTGTTCTCAGTGCATTTTCTCCCTCCCAGAATGTTCACTCTCCCAGAGTTCCCAGTGTATTTACTCCCTCCTAGTCTAACAATTGTCTTTACTTTCCAAGTATTCCCAGTACATTTACTCTCTCGCAGTGTTTGCAGTGCATTTACTCTCCCAGTGTTCCCAGTGTATTTACTCTCCCAGTGTGTCCAGCGTATTAATGCTCAGCATGTTCCCAGTGTAATTACTGTCTACATTGTATTTACTCTCTCACTTTGCCCAGTGCATTTAATTTCTCCCAGTGTTCCCAGTATATTTACTCTCTCCCAGTGTTCCCAGTGCAATTACTGTCCTACTATCCCCAGTTTAATTATTCTCCCAGTGTTCCAGGTGTATTTACTCTCTCCCACTGTTCCCAGTGTATTTATTCTCCCAGTGTTGAGAGTCTATTGACTCTCTCTCTCTCAGTGTTCCCAGTGTATTTACTCTCCCAGTGCTCCCAGTCAATTTACTCTCCATTGTTCCCAGTGGCTTTATTCTACCAGTGTTCCCAGAGTATTTGCTCTCCTAGTGATCCCTATTTATTTACTCTCCCATTGTTCCCATTGAATGTCCTCTCTCCCAGTATTGCCATTTTACTTACTCTGCCTATATTCCCAGTGTGTTTCCTTCTCCAATGCTCCCAGTGTACTTACTGTCCATGTTCCCAATGTATTTACCCTTCCAGTGTTCCCAGTTTATTTACTCTCTCCCAATGTCCCCAGTTTATTTACTCTCCCAGTGTTCATAGTGTATTTACTCTCCCAGTTTTCCCTGTGTATTTATTCACACAGTGTTCAAGGTGCATTTACTCTCCTAGATTTCCCGGTATATTTACTTTCCATTTGTTCCCAATGTATTTAATCTACCAGTGTTCCCAATATAACTACTCCCACCCACTGTTCCCAGTGTATTTACTCTCCCAGTGTTCCCAGTCAATTTGCTCTCCCATTGTTCCCAGTGGCTTTATTCTCCCAGTGTTCGCAGAGTATTTGCTCTTCTAGTGATCCCTCTCTATTTACTCTCCCATTGTTCCCAGTGTATGTCCTCTCTCCCAGTGTTCCCAGTTTATTTACTCTGCCAGTATTCCCAGTGTGTTTCCTTCTCCAATGCTCCCAGTGTACTTACTGTCCATGTTCCCAATGTTTTTACTCTTCCAGTGTTCCCAGTTTATTTACTGTATCCCAATGTCCCCAGTTTATTTACTCTCCCACTGTTCCCAGTGTATTTACTCTCCCAGTTTTCCCTGTGTATTTATTCACACAGTGTTCAAGGTGCATTTATTCTCCTAGTTTTCCCAGTATATTTACTTTCCGTTTGTTCCCAATGTATTTAATCTACCACTGTTCCCAGTATATCTACTCTCACAGTGTTCCCAGACGATTTAATCTCCCAGTGTTCCCAGTGTATTTACTCTCGCAGTGTTTCCAGCGTATGTACTCTCCCAGTATTCCAGCAGATTTACCTTCCAAGTATACCAGTGTATTTACTCTCCCAGTGTTCCCAGTGTATTTACTCTCCCAGTGTTCTCAGTGCATTTTCTCCCTCCCAGAATGTTCACTCTCCCAGAGGTCCGATTGTATTTACTCCCTCCTAGTCGACCCACTGTCTTTACTTTCCAAGTGTTCCCAGTGTATTCACTCTCTCAGTGTTCCCAGTGTATTTACTCCCTCCTAGTCTACCCATTGTCTTTACTTTCCAAGTATTCCCAGTACATTTAATCTCTCGCAGTGTTTGTAGTGTATTTACTCTCCCAGTGTTCCCAGTGTATTTACTCTCCCAGTCTTTCCAGTGTATTAATGCTCAACATGTTCCCAGTGTAATTACTGTCTACATTGTATTTACTCTCCCACTTTGCCCAGTACATTTAATTTCTCCCAGTGTTCCCAGTGCATTTACTGTCCTGCTATCCCCAGTTTAATTATTCTCCCAGTGTTCCAGGTGTATTTACTCTCTCCCACTGTTCCCAGTGTATTTACTCTCCCAGTGTTGAGAGTCTACTGACCCTCTCTCTCAGTGTTCCCAGTCTATTTAATCTCCCAGTGTTCCCAGTCAATTTACTCTCCCATTGTTCCCAGTGGCTTTATTCTCTCAGTGTTCCCAGAGTATTTGCTCTCCTAGTGATCCCTGTTATTTACTCTCCCATTGTTCCCAGTGAATGTCCTCTCTCCCACTGTTGCCAGTTTATTTACTCTGCCAGTATTCCCAGTGTGTTTCCTTCTCCAATGCTCCCAGTATACTTACTGTCCATGTTCCCAATGTATTTACTCTTCCAGTGTTCCCAGTTTATTTACTCTCTCCCAATGTCGCCAGTTTATTTACTCTCCCAGTGTTCCCAGTGTATTTACTCTCCCAGTTTTCCCTGTGTATTTATTCACACAGTGTTCAAGGTGCATTTACTCTCCTAGTTTTCCCAGTATATTTACTCTCCCTTTGTTCCCAATGTATTTAATCTACCAGTGTTCCCAGTATATCTACTCTCACAGTGTTCCCAGACTATTTAATCTCCCAGTGTTCCCAGTGTATTTACTCTCCCAGTTTTCCCTCCCTGTGTATTTATTCACCCAGTGTTCAAGGTGCATTTACTCTCCTAGTTTTCCCAGTATATTTACTCTCCCTTTGTTCCCAATGTATTTAATCTACCAGTGTTCCCAATATATCTACTCTCACAGTGTTCCCAGACTATTTAATCTCCCAGTGTTCCCAGTGTATTTACTCTCGCAGTGTTCCCAGCGTATGTATTCTCCCAGTGTTCCAGCGTTTTTACTTTCCCAGTATTCCCAACGTATGTGCTCTCTCCCAGTGTTCCCAGTGCATTTACTCTTCTAGTGTTCTCAGTGCATTTTCTCCCTCCCAGAATGTTCAATCTCCCAGAGTTCCCAGTGTATTTACTCCCTCCTAGTCTACCCATTGTCTTTACTTTCCAAGTATTCCCAGTACATTTACTCTCTCGCAGTGTTTGCAGTGCATTTACTCTCCCAGTGTTCCCAGTGTATTTACTCTCTCAGTGTTTCCAGTGTATTAATGCTCAACATGTTCCCAGTGTAATTACTGTCTACATTGTATTTACTCTCCTACTTTGCCCAGTGCATTTTATTTTTCCCAGTGTTCCCTGTGTATTTACTCTCTCCCAGTGTTCCCAGTGTATTTACTGTCCTACTATCCCCAGTTTAATTATTCTCCCAGTGTTCCATGTGTATTTACTCTCTCCCACTGTTCCCAGTGTATTTACTCACCCAGTGTTGAGAGTCTACTGACTCTCTCTCTCAGTAGTACCAGTGTATTTACTCTCCCAGTGTTCCCAGTCAATTTACTCTCCCTCTGTTCCCAGTGGCTTTATTCTCTCAGTGTTGCCAGAGTATTTGCTCTCCTAGTGATCCCTGTTTATTTACTCTCCCATTGTTCCCAGTAAATGTCCTCTCTCCCAGTGTTGCCAGTTTATTTACTCTGCCAGTATTCCCAGTGTGTTTCCTTCTCCAATGCTCCCAGTGTACTTACTGTCCATGTTCCCAATGTATTTACTCTTCCAGTGTTCCCAGTTTATTTACTCTCTCCAAATGTCGCCAGTTGATTTACTCTCCCAGTGTTCCCAGTGTACTTACTGTCCCAGTTTTCCCTGTGTATTTATTCACCCAGTGTTCAAGGTGCATTTACTCTCCTAGTTTTCCCAGTATATTTACTTTCCCTTTGTTCCCAATGTATTTAATCTACCAGTGTTCCCAGTATATCTACTCTCACAGTGTTCCCAGCGTATGTACTCTCCCAGTGTGCCAGCGTATTTACTTTCCAATTATTCCAGAGTATGTGCTCTCTCCCAGTTTTCCCAGTGTATTTACTCTCCCAGTGTTCTCAATGCATTTTCTCCCTCCCAGAATGTTTACTCTCCCAGAGTTCCCATTGTATTTACTCCCTCCTAGTCGACCCATTGTCTTTACTTTCCAAGTGTTCCCAGTGCATTTACTCTCCCAGTGTTCCCAGTGTATTAATGCTCAACATGTTCCCAGTGTAATTACTGTCTACATTTTATTTACTCTCCCAGTGTTCCCAGTCTATTTACGCTCAAAGTGTTCCCAGTGTAATTACTGTCTCCCAGTGTCTTTACTCTGCCAGTTTCCCCTGTGCATTTAATTTCACCCAGTGTTCCCTGTGTATTTACTCTCTGCTAGTGTTGCCAGTGTATTTACTGTCTCCCAGTCTTCCCAGTGTTTTTAATCTCCTAGTGTTCCCAGAGTATTTATTTTCCCAGTTTTCCAGGTTTATTTACTCTCTTTATTTTCACAGTATCTTTACTTTCCTAGTCTTCCCAGTGCATTTATTCTCTGCCAGAGTTACCAGTGTATTTACTCTCCCCCATTCTTCCCAGTGCATTTATTCTGTGTTCCCAGTGCTCTTTCTCTCTCCCAATGTTCCCAGCCTATTTACTCCCCCAGTGTTCAAAGTGTATTTAATCTCACTGTGTTCCCAGTGTATAATATACACCAGTGTTCCCAGTGTATTTAATCTCAGTGTTCCCAGAGTATTTACTTTCCCAGTGTTCCCAGTGCATTTACTCTCCCATTGTTCCCAGTGTATGTCCTCTCTCCCAGTGTTCCCAGTTTATTTACACTGGTAATGTTCCCTGTGCATTTCCTCTACCAGCGTTCCCAGTGCAATTGTTCTCTCACTGTTCCCAATTTAATTCCTCTCGCAATGCTACCAGTGTATTTACTCTCCCAGTGTTCCCAGTGTGTTTCCACTCACAGTGTTCCAAGTGTAATTGTTCTCTCACTGTTCCCAATATATTTACTCTCCCAATGCTCCGAGTGCATTTAATCTCCCCGTGTTCCCAATACCTATTTACTCTTCCAGTGTTCTCAGTTTATTTACTCTCTCCCAGTGTTCCCAGTTTATTTACTCTCCCAGTGTTCCCGGTGAATTTACTCTGCCAGTGTTATCATTGTGTTTCCTCTCCCAGTGTTCCCAATGTAATTGTTATCTCACTGTTCCCAATGTATTTACTCTCCCAATGCTCCAGTGTTTTTAATCTCCCACGGATTCCAATATATTTACTCTTCCAGTGTTCCCAGTTTATTTACGCCCTACCAATGTTCCCAGTTTATTTTATTTTCCAGTGTACCCAGTGTATTTACTCTCCTAGTTTTCCCAGTATATTTTCTCTCCCATCTTGCCAGTGCATTTACACTCTCCCAGTGTTCCCAATGTATTTACGCTCTCCCAGTGTTCCCTGTGTGTTTACCCTGTGTTCCCAGCGTATTTGCCCTCTCCCAATGTTGCCATTGTATTTATTCCCCTGTGTTCCCAGTATATTTAGTCTCCCTGTCTTCCCAATGTATTTAATCTACCAATGTTCCCAGTAGATTTACTCTCACAGTGTTTCCCTGTACATTTATTCACCCATTGTTCAAGGTGTATTTACTCTCCAAGTTTTCCCAATATATTTACTCTCCCTTTGTTACCAATGTATTTAATCTACCAGTGTTCCCAGTATATCTACTCTCACAGTGTTCCCAGACTATTTAATATCCCAGTGTTCCCAGTGTATTTACTCTCGCAGTGTTCCCAGCATATGTAGTCTCCCAGTGTTCCAGCGTATTTACTTTCCCAGTACTCCCAGTGTATGTGCTCTCTCCCAGTGTTCCCAGTGTATTTACTCTCCCAATGGTCCCAGTGTATTTACTCACCCAGTGTTCCCAGTTTATTTACTCTGTGTTCCCAGCGTATTAGCTCTCTCCCAATGTTCGCAGTGTATTTGTTCCCCAGTATTTCCAGTGTATTTAATCTTCATTTGTTCCCAATGTATTTAATCTACCAGTGTTCCCAGTATATTTACTCTCACAGTGTTCACAGTGTTCACAGTGTATTTATTCTCCCGGCGTTCCCAGTGTATTTACTCTCCCACTGTTCCCAGTGTATTTACTCTCCCAGTTTTCCCTGTGTATTTATTCACCCATTGTTCAAGGTGTATTTACTCTCCAAGTTTTCCCAGTATATTTACTCTCCCTTTGTTACCAATGTATTTAATCTACCAGTGTTCCCAGTATATCTACTCTCACAGTGTTCCCAGACTATTTAATCTCCCAGTGTTCCCAGTGTATTTACTCTCGCAGTGTTCCCAGCGTATGTAGTCTCCCAGTGTTCCAGCGTTTTTACTTTCCCAGTACTCCCAGTGTATGTGCTCTCTCCCAGTGTTCCCAGTGTATTTACTCTCCCAGTGTTCTCAGTGCATTGTCTCCCTCCCAGAATGTTCACTCTCCCAGAGTTCCCATTATATTTACTCCCTCTAGTCGACCCATTGGCTTTACTTTCCAAGTGTTCCCAGTGCATTTACTCTCCCAGTGTTCCCAGTGTATTAATGCTCAACATGTTCCCAGTGTAATTACTGTCTATATTTTATTTACTCTCCCAGCGTTCCCAGTCTATTTACGCTCAAAGTGTTCCCAGTGTAATTACTGTCTCCCAGTGTCTTTACGCTGCCAGTTTCCCCTGTGCATTTAATTTATCCCAGTGTTCCCAGTGTATTTACTCTCTGCTAGTGTTCCCAGTGTATTTACTGTCTCCCAGTCTTCCCAGTGTTTTTACTCTCCTAGTGTTCCCAGAGTATTTATTTTCCCAGTTTTCCAGGTTTATTTACTCTCTTTATTTTCCCAGTATCTTTACTCACCTAGTCTTCCCAGTGCATTTATTCTCTGCCAGAGTTACCAGTGTATTTACTCTCCCCCATTCTTCCCAGTGCATTTATTCTGTGTTCCCAGTGCTCTTTCTCTCTCCCAATGTTCCCAGCCTATTTACTCCCCCAGTGTTCAAAGTGTATTTAATCTCACTGTGTTCCCAGTGTATATAATACACCAGTGTTCCCAGTGTATTTAATCTCAGTGTTCCCAGAGTATTTACTTTCCCAGTGTTCCCAGTGCATTTACTCACCCATTGTTCCCAGTGTATGTCCTCTCTCCCAGTGTTCCCAGTTTATTTACACTGGTAATGTTCCCTGTGCATTTCCTCTACCAGCGTTCCCAGTGCAATTGTTCTCTCACTGTTCCCAATGTAATTCCTCTCGCAATGCTACCAGTGTATTTACTCTCCCAGTGTTCCCAGTGTGTTTCCACTCACAGTGTTCCCAGTGTAATTGTTCTCTCACTGTTCCCAATATATTTACTCTCCCAATGCTCCGAGTGCATTTAATCTCCCCGTGTTCCCAATACCTATTTACTCTTCCAGTGTTCTCAGTTTATTTACTCTCTCCCAGTGTTCCCAGTTTATTTACTCTCCCAGTGTTCCCGGTGAATTTACTCTGCCAGTGTTATCATTGTGTTTCCTCTCCCAGTGTTCCAAATGTAATTGTTATCTCACTGTTCCCAATGTATTTACTCTCCCAATGCTCCAGTGTTTTTAATCTCCCACGGATTCCAATATATTTACTCTTCCAGTGTTCCCAGTTTATTTACGCCCTACCAGTGTTCCCAGTTTATTTTATTTTCCAGTGTACCCAGTGTATTTACTCTCCTAGTTTTCCCAGTATATTTTCTCTCCCATCTTGCCAGTGCATTTACACTCTCCCAGTGTTCCCAATGTATTTACGCTCTCCCAGTGTTCCCTGTGTGTTTACCCTTTGTTCCCAGCGTATTTGCCCTCTCCCAATGTTGCCATTGTATTTATTCCCCGGTGTTCCCAGTATATTTAGTCTCCCTGTCTTCCCAATGTATTTAATCTACCAATGTTCCCAGTAGATTTACTCTCACAGTGTTTCCCTGTACATTTATTCACCCATTGTTCAAGGTGTATTTACTCTCCAAGTTTTCCCAATATATTTACTCTCCCTTTGTTACCAATGTATTTAATCTACCAGTGTTCCCAGTATATCTACTCTCACAGTGTTCCCAGACTATTTAATATCCCAGTGTTCCCAGTGTATTTACTCTCGCAATGTTCCCAGCATATGTAGTCTCCCAGTGTTCCAGCGTATTTACTTTCCCAGTGCTCCCAGTGTATGTGCTCTCTCCCAGTGTTCCCAGTGTATTTACTCTCCCAATGGTCCCAGTGTATTTACTCACCCAGTGTTCCCAGTTTATTTACTCTGTGTTCCCAGCGTATTAGCTCTCTCCCAATGTTCGCAGTGTATTTATTCCCCAGTATTTCCAGTGTATTTAATCTTCATTTGTTCCCAATGTATTTAATCTACCAGTGTTCCCAGTATATTTACTCTCACAGTGTTCACAGTGTTCACAGTGTATTTATTCTCCCGGCGTTCCCAGTGTATTTACTCTCCCACTGTTCCCAGTGTATTTACTCTCCCAGTTTTCCCTGTGTATTTATTCACCCATTGTTCAAGGTGTATTTACTCTCCAAGTTTTCCCAGTATATTTACTCTCCCTTTGTTACCAATGTATTTAATCTACCACTGTTCCCAGTATATCTACTCTCACAGTGTTCCCAGACTATTTAATCTCCCAGTGTTCCCAGTGTATTTACTCTCGCAGTGTTCCCAGCGTATGTAGTCTCCCAGTGTTCCAGCGTCTTTACTTTCCCAGTACTCCCAGTGTATGTGCTCTCTCCCAGTGTTCCCAGTGTATTTACTCTCCCAGTGTTCTCAGTGCATTGCCTCCCTCCCAGAATGTTCACTCTCCCAGAGTTCCCAGTGTATTTACTCCCTCCTAGTCTACCCATTGTCTTAACTTTCCAAGTGTTGCCAGTACATTTACTCCCTCGCAGTGTTTGCAGAGCATTTACTCTCCCAGTGTTCCCAGTGTATTTACTCTCCCAGTGTTTCCAGTGTATTAATGCTCAACATGTTCCCAGTGTAATTACTCTCTACATTGTATTTACTCTCCTACTTTGCCCAGTGCATTTTATTTTTCCCAGTGTTCCCTGTGTATTTACTCTCTCCCATTGTTCCCAGTGTATTTACTGTCCCAGTGTTTCCAGTCAATTTACTCTCCCTTTGTTCCCAGTGGCTTTATTTTCTCAGTGTTGCCAGGGTATTTGCTCTCCTAGTGATCCCTGTTTATTTACTCTCCCATTGTTCCCAGTAAATGTCCTCTCTCCCAGTGTTGCCAGTTTATTTACTCTGCCAGTATTCCCAGTGTGTTTCCTTCTCCAATGCTCCCAGTGTACTTACTGTCCATGTTCCCAATGTATTTACTCTTCCAGTGTTCCCAGTGTATTTACTCTCTCCAAATGTCACCAGTTTATTTACTCTCCCAGTGTTCCCAGTGTACTTACTATCCCAGTTTTCCCTGTGTATTTATTCACCCAGTGTTCAAGGTGCATTTACTCTCCTAGTTTTCCCAGTATATTAACTTTCCCTTTGTTCCCAATGTATTTAATCTACCAGTGTTCCCAGTGTATCTACTCTCACAGTGTTCCCAGCGTATGTACTCTCCCAGTGTGCCAGCGTATTTACTTTCCAAGTATTCCAGTGTATGTGCTCTCTCCCAGTGTTCCCAGTGTATTTACTCTCCCAGTGTTCTCAATGCATTTTCTCCCTCCCAGAATGTTTACTCTCCCAGAGTTCCCATTGTATTTACTCCCTCCTAGTCGACCCATTGTCTTTACTTTCCAAGTGTTCCCAGTGCATTTACTCTCCCAGTGTTCCCAGTGTATTAATGCTCAACCTGTTCCCAGTGTAATTACTGTCTACATTTTATTTACTCTCCCAGTGTTCCCAGTCTATTTACGCTCAAAGTGTTCCCAGTGTAATTACTGTCTCCCAGTGTCTTTACTCTGCCAGTTTCCCCTGTGCATTTAATTTCTCCCAGTGTTCCCAGTGTATTTACTCTCTGCTAGTGTTCCCAGTGTATTTACTGTCTCCCAGTCTTCCCAGTGTTTTACTCTCCCATTGTTCCCAGTGTATTTACTCTCCCAGTGTTCTCAATGCATTTTCTCCCTCCCAGAATGTTTACTCTCCCAGAGTTCCCATTGTATTTACTCCCTCCTAGTCGACCCATTGGCTTTACTTTCCAAGTGTTCCCAGTGCATTTACTCTCCCAGTGTTCCCAGTGTATTAATGCTCAACATGTTCCCAGTGTAATTACTGTCTACATTTTATTTACTCTCCCAGTGTTCCCAGTCTATTTACGCTCAAAGTGTTCCCAGTGTAATTACTGTCTCCCAGTGTCTTTACTCTGCCAGTTTCCCCTGTGCATTTAATTTATCCCAGTGTTCCCAGTGTATTTACGCTCTGCTAGTGTTCCCAGTGTATTTACTGTCTCCCAGTCTTCCCAGTGTTTTTACTCTCCTAGTGTTCCTAGAGTATTTATTTTCCCAGTTTTCCAGGTTTATTTACTCTCTTTATTTTCCCAGTATCTTTACTCTCCTAGTCTTCCCAGTGCATTTATTCTCTGCCAGAGTTACCAGTGTATTTACTCTCCCCCATTCTTCCCAGTGCATTTATTCTGTGTTCCCAGTGCTCTTTCTCTCTCCCAATGTTCCCAGCCTATTTACTCCCACAGTGTTCAAAGTGTATTTAATCTCACTGTGTTCCCAGTGTATATAATACACCAGTGTCTCCAGTGTATTTAATCTCAGTGTTCCCAGAGTATTTACTTTCCCAGTGTTCCCAGTGTATTTACTCTCCCATTGTTCCCAGTGTATTTCCTCTCTCCCAGTGTTCCCAGTTTATTTATACTGGTAATGTTCCCTGTGCATTTCCTCTAGCAGTGTTCCCAGTGTAATTGTTCTCTCACTGTTCCCAATTTAATTCCTCTCGCAATGCTACCAGTGTATTTACTCTCCCAGTGTTCCCAGTGTGTTTCCACTCACAGTGTTCCCAGTGTAATTGTTCTCTCACTGTTCCCAATATATTTACTCTCCCAATGCTCCGAGTGCATTTAATCTCCCCGTGTTCCCAATACCTATATACTCATCCAGTGTTCTCAGTTTATTTACTCTCTCCCAGTGTTCCCAGTGTATTTACTCTGCCAGTGTTCCCGGTGAATTTACTCTGCCAGTGTTCCCAGTGTGTTTCCTCTCCCAGTGTTTCCAGTGTAATTGTTGTCTCACTGTTCCCAATGTATTTACTCTGCCAATGCTCCAGTGTTTTTAATCTCCCACTGATTCCAATATATTTACTCGTCCAGTTTTCGCAGTGTATTTACGCCCTACCAGTGTTCCCAGTTTATTTTATTTTCCAGTGTACCCAGTGTATTCACTCTCCTAGTTTTCACAGTATATTTTCTCTCCCATCTTGCCAGTGCATTTACACTCTCCCAGTGTTCCCAATGTATTTACGCTCTCCCAGTGTTCCCTGTGTGTTTACTCTGTGTTCCCAGCGTATTTGCCCTCTCCCAATGTTGCCATTGTATTTATTTCCCTGTGTTCCCAGTATATTTCGTCTCCCTGTCTTCCCAATGTATTTCATCTACCAATGTTCCCAGTATATTTACTCTCACAGTGTTTCCAGTGTATTTACTCTTCAAATGTTCCCAGCGTAATTGCATCCCCAGTTTTCGCAGGTTATTTACTCTCCCATTGTTCCCAGTGTATATCCACTCCCCCAGTGTTCCCAGTTTATTTACTCTGCCAATGTTCCCAGTGCATTTCCTCTTCCAGTGCGCCCAGTGTAATTGTTCTCTCATGGTTGCCAATGTATTTCCTCTCCTAATGCTCCCAGTGTATTTACTCCCCCAGTGTTCCCAATATATTTACTCTTCCAGTGTTCCCAGTTTATTTACTATCTCCCAGTTTCCCCAGTGTATTTACTCTCCCTGTGTTGCCAGTGCAATTACTCTCCCAGTGTTCCACATGTATTTACTCTCCCAATGTTCCCTGTGCATTTATACTCATCGTGTCCCCAGTGTATTTACTGTACCAGTGTTCCCAGTGTATTTATTCTCCCAGTCTTGCCAGTGTATTTACCCTCTCAGTATTACCAGTGCATTTACTCTCGCAGTGTTCCCAGTGTGTTCACTCTCTCCCAGTGTTCCCAGTGTATTTACCCGCCCCCTGCGTTCCCTGTGTATTTACTCTCCCAGTATACCCAGTGTATTTAATCGCCCAGTGTTGCCAATTTATTTAATCTCCCAGCGTTTCCAGTGCATTTACTCTCTCAGTGTTCCTAGAGCATTTATTCTCCCAGTGTTCCCAGTGTATGTACACTCTCGATGTTCTCATTGTTTTTATACTCCCAGTGTTCCCAGTGTATTTACTCTCCCACTGTTCCCAGAGTATGTACTCTCCCAGTGTTCCAGCGTATTTACTTTCCCAGTTTTCCAGTGCATTTCCTCTCTCCCATTGTTCCCAGTGTATTTACTCTCCCCGTCTTCCCAGTCTATTTCCTCGTTCCCAATGTATTTTCTCTCCCACCGTGTTTCTAGTGTATTTACTCTCCCAGTGTTCCGCGTACATTTATTCTCTCCAAGGTTCCCAGCGTTTTTTCTCTCACAGTATTCCCAGTGTATTAACCCTCCCAGTGTTCACAGTGTATTTACTCTCTCCCAGTGGTCGCAGTGTATTTACTCTCCCAATGTTCCTTGCAGAAACATAGAAACATAGAAAAATAGGTGCAGGAATAGGCCATTCACCCCTTTTAGCCTGCACTGCCATTCAATGAGTTCATGGCTGAACATGCAACTTCACTACCCCCTTCCTGCTTTCTCGCCATACCCCTTGATCCCCCTAGTAGTAAGGACTTCATCTAACTCCCTTATGAATATATTTAGTGAATTGGCCTCAACTACTTTCTGTGGTAGAGAATTCCACAGTTCACCACTCTCTGGGTGAAGAAGTTTCTCCTCATATTATTCTCCCAGTGTTCCCAATATATTTACTTCTCCAGTGTTCCCAGTGTATTTACTCTCCCCCAGTGTACCCAGTGTATTTATTATCGTAGTGCTCCCAGTTTAATTATTCTCCCAGTGTTCCAGGTGTATTTACTCTCCGAGTTTACCCAGTATATAAACTCTCCCAGTCTTGCCAGTACATTTATTTTCTGCCAGTGTTGCCATTGCATTTGCACTCCCAATAATTCCAGTGCATTTACTCTTTCAATGTTCCCAGTGTATTACTCTCTCCCACTGTTCCCACAGTTTTACTCTCTCCTGTTTTCCCAATGCATTTAACCCCCAGTGTTCCCAATGTATTTAATGTTCCAGTGTTTCCATCGTAATTAGTTGCCTTGTGTTGCCAGCTTTGTTACCGTCTCTGTGTTCCCAGTGTTTTTACTCGCTCCCAGTTTCCCAGTTTATTTACTCTCCCATTGTTCCCAGTGTATTTTCTCCCCGTCTGTTCCCAGTGTATTTACTCTCCCAGTGTACCCAATATATTTGTTCTCACAGTGATCCCAGTGTATATACTCTCCCAATCTGTTCCTTGTGTATTTAATCTCCCAATGTTGCGAGTCCATTGACTCTCATTCAGTGTTCCCAGTGTATTTACTCACCCAGTGTTCCCAGTCAATTTACTCTCCCAGTGTTTCCAGTGGATTTATTCTCCCAGTGTTCCCGGAGCCTTTGCTCTCCCAGTGATCCCAGTCTATTTACTCTTCCATTGTTCCCAGTGTATTTCCTCTCTCCCAGTGTCCCCTGTTTATTTACACTGGTAATGTTCCCTGTGCATTTCCTCTACCAGTGTTCCCAGTGTAATTGTTCTCTCACTGTTCCCAATTTAATTCCTCTCGCAATGCTACCAGTGTATTTACTCTCCCTGTGTTCCCAGTGTGTTTCCTCTCACAGTGTTCCCAGTGCAATTGTTCTCTCATTGCTCCCAATGTATTTACTCTCCCAATGCTCCGAGTGTATTTAATCTCCCCGTGTTCCAAATACTTATTTACTCTTCCAGTGTTCTCAGTTTATTTACTCTCTCCCAGTGCTCCCAGTTTATTTACTCTGCCAGTGTTCCCGGTGAATTTCCTCTCCCAGTGTTCCCAGTGTATTTACCCGCCCCCTGCGTTCCCTGTGTATTTACTCTCCCAGTATACCCAGTGTATTTAATCACCCAGTGTTGCCAATTTATTTACTCTCCCAGCGTTTCCAGTGTATTTACTCTCCCAGTGTTCCTAGAGCATTTATTCTCCCAGTGTTCCCAGTGTATGTACACTCTCGATGTTCTCATTGTTTTTATACTCCCAGTGTTCCCAGTGTATTTACTCTCCCACTGTTCCCAGAGTATGTACTCTCCCAGTGTTCCAGCGTATTTACTTTCCCAGTTTTCCAGTGCATTTCCTCTCTCCCATTGTTCCCAGTGTATTTACTCTCCCCGTCTTCCCAGTCTATTTCCTCGTTCCCAATGTATTTTCTCTCCCACCGTGTTTCTAGTGTATTTACTCTCCCAGTGTTCCGCGTATATTTATTCTCTCCAAGTTTCCCAGCGTTTTTTTCTCTCACAGTATTCCCAGTGTATTAACCCTCCCAGTGTTCACAGTGTATTTACTCTCTCCCAGTGGTCGCAGTGTATTTACTCTCCCAGTGTTCCTTGCAGAAACATAGAAACATAGAAAAATAGGTGCAGGAATAGGCCATTCGGCCCTTCTAGCCTGCACTGCCATTCAATGAGTTCATGGCTGAACATGCAACTTCACTACCCCCTTCCTGCTTTCTCGCCATACCCCTTGATCCCCCTAGTAGTAAGGACTTCATCTAACTCCCTTATGAATATATTTAGTGAATTGGCCTCAACTACTTTCTGTGGTAGAGAATTCCACAGGTTCACCACTCTCTGGGTGAAGAAGTTTCTCCTCATATTATTCTCCCAGTCTTCCCAATATATTTACTCTTCCAGTGTTCCCAGTGTATTTATTATCGTAGTGCTCCCAGTTTAATTATTCTCCCAGTGTTCCAGGTGTATTTACTCTCCGAGTTTACCCAGTATATAAACTCTCCCAGTCTTGCCAGTGCATTTATTTTCTGCCAGTGTTGCCATTGCATTTGCACTCCCAATAATTCCAGTGCATTTACTCTTTCAATGTTCCCAGTGTATTACTCTCTCCCACTGTTCCCACAGTTTTACTCTCTCCTGTTTTCCCAATGTATTTAACCCCCAGTGTTCCCAATGTATTTAATGTTCCAGTGTTTCCATCGTAATTAGTTGCCTTGTGTTGCCAGCTTTGTTACCGTCTCTGTGTTCCCAGTGTTTTTACTCGCTCCCAGTTTCCCAGTTTATTTACTCTCCCATTGTTCCCAGTGTATTTACTCTCCCAGTGTACCCAATATATTTGTTCTCACAGTGATCCCAGTGTATATACTCTCCCAATCTGTTCCTTGTGTATTTAATCTCCCAATGTTGCGAGTCCATTGACTCTCATTCAGTGTTCCCAGTGTATTTACTCACCCAGTGATCCCAGTCTATTTACTCTCCCATTGCTCCCAGTGTATTTCCTCTCTCCCAGTGTTCCCAGTTTATTTACACTGGCAACGTTCCCTGTGCATTTCCTCTAGCAGTGTTCCCAGTGTAATTGTTCTCTCACTGTTTAATTTAATTCCTCTCGCAATGCTACCAGTGTATTTACTCTCCCAGTGTTCCCAGTGTGTTTCTTCTCACAGTGTTCCCAGTGTAATTGTTCTCTCACTGCTCCCAATGTATTTACTCTCCCAATGCTCCGAGTGTATTTAATCTCCCCGTGTTCCCAATACCTATTTACTCTTCCAGTGTTCTCAGTTTATTTACTCTCTCCCAGTGTTCCCAGTTTATTTACTCTGCCAGTGTTCCCGGTGAATTTCCTCTCCCAGTGTTCCCAGTGTAGTTGTTGTCTCACTGTTCCCAATGTATTTACTCTCCCAATGCTCCAGTGTTTTTAATCTCCCACTGATTCCAATATATTTACTCTACCAGTGTTCCCAATTTATTTACGCTCTCCCAGTGTTCCCTGTGTGTTTACTCTGTGTTCCCAGCGCATTTGCCCTCTCCCAATGTTGCCATTGTATTTATTCCCCTGTGTTCCCAGTATATTTAGTCTCCCTGTTTTCCCAATGTAATTAATCTACCAATGTTCCCAGTATATTTACTCTCACAGTGTTTCCAGTGTATTTACTCTTCAAATGTTCCCAGCGTATTTGCACTCCCAGTTTTCGCAGATTATGTACTCTTCCATTGTTCCCAGTGTATTTCCACTCCCCCAATGTTCCCAGTTTATTTACTCTGCCAATGTTTCCAGTGCGTTTCCTCTTCCAGTGTACCCAGTGTAATTGTTCTCTCATTGTTGCCAATTTATTTCCTCTCCCAATGCTCCCAGTGTATTTACTCCCCCAGTGTTCCCAATATATTTACTCTTCCAGTGTTCCCAGTGTACTTACTCTCTCCCAATTTCCCCAGTGTATTTACTCTCCCTGTGTTGCCAGTGCATTTACTCTCCCAGTGTTCCTCATGTATTTACTCTCCAAATGTTCCCTGTGCATTTATACTCATCGTGTCCCCAGTGTATTTACTCTCCCATTGTTCCCAGTGTATTTTCTCCCCGTCTGTTCCCAGTGTATTTACTCTCCCAGTGTACCCAATATATTTGTTCTCACAATGATCCTAGTGTATATACTCTCCCAATCTGTTCCTAGTGTATTTAATCTCCCAATGTTGCGAGTCCATTGGCTCTCTTTCAGTCTTCCCAGTGTATTTACTCACCCAGTGTTCCCAGTCAATTTACTCTCCCAGTGTTTCCAGTGGATTTATTCTCCCAGTGTTCCCAGAGCCTTTGCTCTCCCAGTGATCCCAGTCTATTTACTCTCCCATTGTTCCCAGTGTATTTCCTCTCTCCCAGCGGCCCCAGTTCATTTATTCTCCCAGTGTTCCAGGTGTATTTACTCGCCTAGTTTTCCCAGTGTATTTACTCTCCCATTTTCCCAGTGTATTTACTCTCTCCCACTGTTGCCAGTCTATTTGCGCTCCCAATGATACCGGTGTATTTATTCTCCCAATGTTTCCAGTGTATATATAATCTCCCACGGTTCCCAGAGTATTACTCTCTAGTAGTTTTTTCCAATGCACTTACTCTCCCAGTGTCCTCAGTGAATTTACTGATCCAGTGTTTCCATCGTATTTATTCTCCCCTTGTTCCCAATGTATTTAATGTCCCGGTGTTCCCAGTATATATACTCTCTGCCAATGTCCCAGTATATTTACTCTCTCCCAGTATTCACAGTGTATTTACTCTGCCAGTGTTGCGAGTCTATTTTCTCTCTCTCAATGTTCCCGGTTTTTTACTCTCCCAGTTTTCCCAGTCCATTTACTCTCCCAGTGTTCTCAGTGTAATTACGCTGCCAATGCTCCCAGTGTTTTTACTCTTCCAGTGTTCCCAATATATTTACTCTTCCAGTGTTCCAATTGTATTTACTCTCTCCCAGTGTTTCCAGTGTATTTACTGTCCCAACGTTGCCAGTGTATTTACACTCTCGGTGCTCCCAGTGAAGTTGCTCTCCCAGTGTTCCTAGTGTATTTATTCTCCCTCTGTTCCCGGGCTATTTACGCTCCTAGTTTCCCCAGTATATTTACTCTTCCATTCTGTCTTCCCAGTGCATTTAGTCTCTCCCAGTGTTGCCGGCATATTTACACTCCCAGTGTCTACAGTTTATTTACTCTCTCCCACTGTTATCAGTGTATTTATTGTCCCAGAGTTCCCAGTGTATTTACTTTCTTCTACTGTTCCCAGTGAATTTACTCTCCCAGTTATCATAGTATATTTAATCTCCCAGAGTTTCCAGTGTATTTACTCTCGTCCAGTGCTCCCAATGCAGTTGCTCTCCCAGTGTTCCAAGTGTATTTATTCTCCTTGTATTCCCGGGCTATTTACGATCCTAGTTTCCCCAGTATATGTACTCCTCCAGTCTGTCTTCCCAGTGCATTTAGTCTCTCCCAGTGTTGCCGGCATATTTACACTCCCAGTGTCTACAGTTTATTTACTCTCTCCCACTGTTATCAGTGTATTTACTGTTCCAGCGTTCCCAGTGTATTTACTCTCTTCTACTGTTCCCAGTGAATTTACTCTCCCAGTTATCATAGTATATTTAATCTCCTAGAGCTTCCAGTGTATTTACTCTCTTCCAGTGCTCCCAGTGTATTTGCTGTCCCAGTGTTTCCAGTGCCTTTACTCTTTCCCAGTGCTCCCAATATAGTTACTCTCTCCTAGTTTGCCTAGTGTATTTACGCCCCGAGTGTTCCCTGTGTATTTAGTTTCCAGTGTTTTACTCGTTTTTACTCTCCCAGTGTTCTCAGTGTAATTACGCTGCCAATGCTCCCAGTGTTTTTACTCTTCCAGTGTTCCCAATATATTTACTCTTCCAGTGTTCCAATTGTATTTACTCTCTCCACGTGTTTCCAGTGTATTTACTGTCCCAACGTTGCCAGTGTATTTACACACCCTGTGCTCCCAGTGTAGTTGCTCTCCCAGTGTTCCTAGTGTATTTATTCTCTCTGTGTTCCCGAGCTATTTACGCTCCTAGTTTCCCCAGTATATTTACTCTTCCAGTCCGTCTTCCCAGTGCATTTAGTCTCTCCCAGTGTTGCCGGCATATTTACACTCCCAGTGTCTAAAGTTTATTTACTCTCTCCCACTGGTATCAGTGTATTTACTTTCTTCTACTGTTCCCAGTGAATTTACTCTCCCAGTTATCATAATATATTTAATCTCCCAGAGTTTCCAGTGTATTTACTCTCGTCCAGTGCTCCCAATGTAGTTGCTCTCCCAGTGTTCCTAGTGTATTTATTCTACCTGTATTCCCGGGCTATTTACGATCCTAGTTTCCCCAGTATGTGTACCTTCCAGTCTGTCTTCCCAGTGCATTTAGTCTCTCCCAGTGTTGCCGGCATATTTACACTCCCAGTGTCTACAGTTTATTTACTCTCCCCCACTGGTATCAGTGTATTTACTGTCCCAGAGTTCCCAGTGTATTTACTCTCTTCTATTGTTCCCAGTGAATTTACTCTCCCAGTTATCATAGTATATTTAATCTCCCAGAGTTTCCAGTGTATTTACTTTTTTCCAGTGCCCCCAGTGTATTTGCTGTCCCAGTGTTTCCAGTGTCTTTACTCTTTCCCAGTGCTCCCAATATAGTTACTCTCTCCTAGTTTGCCTAGTGTATTAACGCCCCGAGTGTTCCCTGTGTATTTAGTGTCCAGTGTTTTACTCGTTTTTACTCTCCCAGTGTTCGCAGTTTATTTACTCTGGCAGTGTTACCAGCTTATTTACTCTTTCTGTGTTCCCAGTATATTTACTGTCTCCCAGTGTTCCCATTGTATTTACTCTCCCTGTGTTCCCAGTGTATTTACTGACTCCGAGTGTTCCCATTGCATTTTCTGCCCCTGTGTTCCCAGTGTATTTACACTCCTAGTGTTCCCAGTGTATTTAGCTCCCAGTATTCCCAGTGTATTTACTCTCCCAGCGTTCCCAGTGTATTTATTCACCCAGTGTTCCCAGTGTATTTACTCTCCCAGTGTTCCGAAAGTATTTACTCTCCCAGTGTTCTCACTGTATCTACACTCTCCCAGGGTACTTCCTCTCTCCCCCAGAGTTCCAAGTGTTTTACTCACTCCCAGTTTTCCCAGTGTATTTACTCTCCCAGTGTTCTCAATACATTTACTCTCTGCCAGTGCTCGCTGTGTATTTACTCTCCCAATGTTTTTAATGCATTTGCTCTCCCAGTGTTCCCAGCGCATTTTGTCTCTCCCAATGTTCCCAGTTTATTTAAACTCCGTATGTTCCCAGTGTATATAATCTACCAGTGTTCCCAGTATATGTACTCTCAGTGTTCCTGGAGTATTTTCCCAGTGTTCCAAGTGGATTTATTCTCCCAGTGTTCCCAGAGTATTTGCTCTCCTTGTGATCCCTGTCTATTTACTCTCCCATTGTTCCCAGTGTATGTCCTCTCTCCCAGTGTTCCCAGTTTATTTACTCTGCCAGTATTCCCAGTGTGTTTCCTTCTCCAATGCTCCCAGTGTATTTACTGTCCGTGTTCCCAATGTAGTTACTCTCCCAGCGTTCCCAGTGTATTTATTCTCCCAGTGTTCCAGGTGTATTTACTCTCCTGTTTTCCCAGTATATTTACTCTCCCTGTGTTTCCAATGTATTTAATCTACCAGTGTTCACAATATACTAACTCACACAGTGTTCCCAGACTATTTAATCTCTCAGTGTTCCCAGTGTATTTAACTCTCCCAGTGTTCCCAGCGTATGTATTCTCCCAGTGTTATCAGTGTATTTTCTCTCTCCCAGAGTATTTACTCTCGCATAGTTCCCAGTTTATTTACTCCCTCCTAGTATACCCATTGTCTTTACTCGCCAAATGTTCCCAGTACATTTATTCTCTCTTGCAGTGTTTGCAGTGCATTTACTCTCTCAGTGTTCCCAGTGTATTAACGCTCAAAATGTTCCTAGTGTAATTACTGTCTCCCATTGTATTTACTCTCCCAGTTTGCCCAGTGCATTTAATTTCTCCCAGTGTTCCCAGTGTATTTATTCTTTCCCAGTTTTCCCAGTGTATTTACTCTCCCAGTGTTCCCAGTTTAATTATTCTCCCAGTGTTCCAGGTGTATTTATTCTCCGAGTTTTCACAGTATATTTATTCTCCCAGGCTTTCCAGTGCATTTACTCTCTGCCAGTGTTTCCATTGCATTTACTCTCTCCCACTGTTACCACTCTATTTGTGCTCCCAATGATCCCAGTGTATTTACTCTTTCAATGTTCCCAGAGTATAACTCTCTCCCACTGTTCCCACAGTTTTACTCTCTCCTGTTTTCCCAATATATTTACTCTCCCAGTGTTCACAATGTATTTAATGTTCCAGTGTTTCCATCATAATTATTCATCTTGTGTTGCCAGCGTAGCCACCCTCTCTGTGTTCCCAGTGTATTTACTCTCCCCCGGTTTCCCAGTTTATTTACTCTCCCAGTGTTCCCAGTGTATTTTCACCCCCTCTGTTCCCAGTGTATTTACTCTCCCAGTGTTCCCAGTGTATTTACTCTCAGTGTTCCCAGTGTATTTACTCTCCCAGTGTTCCCAGTTAATTTACTCTCCCATTGTTCCCAGTGGCTTTATTCTCCCATGTGTTCCCAGAGTATTTGATCTTCTAGTGATCCCTGTCGGTTTACTCTCCCATTATTCCCAGTGTATGTCCTCTCTCCCAGTGTTCCCAGTTTATTTACTCTGCCAGTATTCCCAGTGTGTTTCCTTATCCAATGCTCCCAGTGTACTTACTGTCCGTGTTCCCAATGTGTTTATTCTTCCAGTGTTCCCAGTTTATTTACTCTCCCAGTGTTCCCAGTGTATTTACTCTCCCAGTTTCCCCTGTGTATTTATTCATCCAGTGTTCAAGGTGTATTTACTCTCCTAGTTTTCACAGTATATTTACTCTCCCTTTGTTCCCAATGTATTTAATCTACCAGTGTTCCCAGTATATCTACTCTCACAGTGTTCCCAGACTATTTAATCTCAGAGTGTTCCCAGTGTATTTACTCTCGCAGTGTTCCCAGCGTATGTACTCTCCCAATGTTCCAGCGCTTTTACTTTCCCAGTACTCCCAGTGTATGTGCTCTCTCCCAGTGTTCCCAGTGTATTTACTCTCCCAGTGTTCTCAGTGCATTTTCTCCCTCCCAGAATGTTCACTCTCCCAGAGTTCCCAGTGTATTTACTCCCTCCTAGTCTACCCATTGTCTTTACTTTCCAAGTGTTCCCAGTACATTTACTCTCTCGCAGTGTTTGCAGTGCATTTACTCTCCCAGTGTTCCCAGTGTATTTACTCTCCCAGTATTTCCAGTGTATTGATGCTCAACATGTTCCCAGTGTAATTACTGTCTACATTGTATTTACTCTCCCACTTTGCCCAGTGCATTTAATTTATCCCAGTGTTCCCAGTGTATTTACTCTCTCCCAGTGTTCCCAGTGTATTTACTGTCCTACTATCCCCAGTTTAATTATTCTCCCAAGTGTTCCAGGTGTATTTACTCTCTCCCACTGTTCCCAGTGTATTTACTCTCCCAGTGTTGAGAGTCTATTGACTCTCTCTCTCAGTGCTCCCAGTGTATTTACTCTCCCAGTGTTCCCAGTCAATTTACTCTCCCATTGTTCCCCGTGAATGTCCTCTCTTCCAGTGTTGCCAGTTTATTTACTCTGCCAGTATTCCCAGTGTGTTTCCTTCTCCAATGCTCCCAATGTACTTACTGTCCATGTTCCCAATGTATTTACTCTTCCAGTGTTCCCAGTTTATTTACTCTCTCCCAATGTCGCCAGTTTATTTACTCTCCCAGTGTTCCCAGTGTATTTACTTTCCCTTTGTTCCCAATGTATTTAATCTACCAGTGTTCCCAGTATATCTACTCTCACAGTGTTCCCAGACTATTTAATCTCCCAGTGTTCACAGTGTATTTACTCTCGCAGTGTTCCCAGCGTATATACTCTCACAGTGTTCTCAGTGCATTTTCTCCCTCCCAGAATGTTTACTCTCCCAGAGTTCCCATTGCATTTACTCCCTCCTAGTCGACCCATTGTCTTTACTTTCCAAGTGTTCTCAGTGTATTTACTCTCCCGGCGTTCCCAGTGTATTAATGCTCAACATGTTCCCAGTGTAATTACTGTCTACATTGTATTTACTCTCCCAGTTTTCCCAGCGCATTTAATTTCTCCCAGTGTTCCCAGTGTATTTACTCTCTCCCAGTGTTCCCAGTGTATTTACTGTGCTACTAGCCCCAGTTTAATTAATCTCCCAGTGTTCCCAGGTTATATTTACTCTCTCCCACTGTTCCCAGTGTATTTACTCTCCCACTGTTGATAGTCTATTGATTCTCTCTCTCAGTGTTCCCAGTGTATTTACCCTCCCAGTGTTCCCAGTCAATTTACTCTCCCATTGTTCCCAGTGGCTTTATTCTCCCAGTGTTCCCAGAGTATTTGCTCTCCTTGTGATCCCTGTCTATTTACTCTCCCATTGTTCCCAGTTTATGTCCTCTCTCCCAGTGTTCCCAGTTTATTTACTCTGCCAGTATTCCCAGTGTGTTTCCTTCTCCAATGCTCCCAGTGGACTTACTGTCCGTGTTCCCAATGTATTTACTCTTCCAGTGTTCCCAGTTTATTTACTCTCTGCCAGTGTCCCCAGTTTATTTACTCTCCCAGTGTTCCCAGTGTATTTGCTCTCCCAGTTTTCCCTGTGCATTTATTCACCCAGTGTTCAAGGTGTATTTACTCTCCTAGTTTTCCCAGTATATTTACATTCCCTTTGTTCCCAATGTATTTAATCTACCAGTGTAGCCAGTATACCTACTCTCACAGTGTTCCCAGACTATTTAATCTCCCAGTGTTCCCAGTATATCTACTCTCACAGTTTTCCCAGACTATTTAATCTCCCAGTGTTCCCAGTGTATTTACTCTCGCAGTGTTCCCACCGTATGTACTCTCCCAGTGTTCCAGCGTTTTACTTTCCCAGTGCTCCCAGTGTATGTGCTCTCTCCCAGTGTTCCCAGTGTATTTACTCTCCCAGTGTTCTCAGTGCATTTTCTCCCTCCCAGAATGTTCACTCTCCCAGAGTTCACAGTGTGTTTACTCCCTCCTAGTCTACCCATTGTCTTTACTTTCCAAGTGTTCCCAGTACATTTACTCCTTCGCAGTGTTTGCAGTGCATTTACTCTCCCAGTGTTCCCAGTGTATTTACTCTCCCAGTGTTTCCAGTGTATTAATGCTCAACTGGTCCCAGTGTAATTACTGTCTACATTTTATTTACTATCCCACTTTGCCCAGTGCATTTAATTTCTCCCAGTGTTCACAGTGTATTTACTCTCTCCCAGTGTTCCCAGTGTATTTACTGTCCTACTATCCCCAGTTTAATTATTCTCCCAGTGTTCCAGGTGTATTTACGCTCTCCCACTGTTCCCAGTGTATTTACTCTCCCAGTGTTGAGAGTATATTGACTCTCTCCCAGTGTTCCCAGTCAATTTACTCTCCCATTGTTCCCAGTGGCTTTATTCTCCCAGTGTTCCCAGAGTATTTGCTCTCCTAGTGATTCCTGTTTATTTACTCTCCCATTGTTCCCAGGTTATTTACTCTCTCCCAGTGTTGACTGCTTATTTACTATGCCAGTATTCCCAGTGTGTTTCCTTCTCCAATTCTCCCAGTGTTTTTACTGTCCATGTTCCCAATTTATTTACTCTTCCAGTGTTCCCAGGTTATTTACTCTCTCCCAATGTCCCCAGTTTATTTGCTCTCCCAGTGTTCCCAGTGTATTTACGCTCCCAGTTTTCCCTGTGTATTTATTCACCCAGTGTTCAAGGTGCATATACTCTCCTAGTTTTCCCAGTATATTTACTTTCCCTTTGTTCCCAATGTATTTAATCTACCAGTGTTCCCAGTATATCTACTCTCACAGTGTTCCCAGACTATTTAATCTCCCAGTGTTCCCAGTGTATTTACTCTCGCAGTGTTCCCAGCGTATGTACTCTCCCAGTGTTCTGGCGTATTTACTTTCCAAGTATTCCAGTGTATGTGCTCTCTCCCAGTGTTCCCAGTGTATTTACTCTCCCAGTGTTCTCAGTGCATTTTCTCCCTCCCAGAATGTTTACTCTCCCAGAGTTCCCATTGTATTTACTCCCTACTAGTCGACCCATTGTCTTTACTTTCCAAGTGTTCCCAGTGTATTAATGCTGAACATGTTCCCAGTGCAATTCCTGTCTACATTGTATTTACTCTCCCAGTCTTCCCAGTCTTTTATGCTCAAAGTGTTCCCAGTGTAATTACTGTCTCCCAGTGTCTTTACACTGCCAGTTTCCCCAGTGCATTTAATTTCTCCCAGTGTTCCCAGTGTATTTACTCTCTGCTAGTGTCGCCAGTGTCTTTACTCTCTCCCAGTCTTCCCAGTGTTTTTACTCTCCTAGTGTTCCCAGAGTATTTATTTTCCCAGTTTTCCAGGTGTATTTACTCTCTGAATTTTCCCAGTATCTTTACTCTCCTAGTCTTCCCAGTGCATGTATTCTCTGCCAGTTTTCCCAGTGTATTTACTCTATCCCATTCTTCCCAGTGTACTTATTCTGTGTTCCCAGTGCTCTTAGTCTCTCCAATGTTCCCAGTGTATTTACTCCCCCAGTGTTCAAAGTGTATTTAATCTCCCTGTGTTCCCAGTGTATATAATACACCAGTGTTCCCAGTGTATTTAATCTCAGTTTTCCCAGAGTATTTTCTTTCCCAGTGTTCCCAGTGTATTTACTCTCCCATTGTTCCCAGTGTATGTCCTCTCTCCCAGTGTTCCCAGTTTATTTACACTGGCAATGTTCCCTGTGCATTTCCTCTACCAGTGTTCCCAGTGTAATTGTTTTCTCACTGTTCCCAATGTAATTCCTCTCGCAATGCTACCAGCGTATTTACTCTCCCAGTGTTCCCAGTGTGTTTCCTCTCACAGTGTTCCCAGTGTAATTGTTCTCTCACTGTTCCCAATGTATTTACTCTCCAAATGCTCCGAGTGTATTTAATCTCCCCGTGTTCCCAATACCTATTTACTCTTCCAGTGTTCTCAGTTTATTTATTCTCTCCCAGTGTTCCCAGTTTATTTACTCTCCCAGTGTTCCCGGTGAATTTACTCTGCCAGTGTTCCCAGTGTTTTTCCTCTCCCAGTGTTCACAGTGTAATTGTTGTCTCACTGTTCCCAATGTATTTACTCTCCCAATGCTCCAGTGTTTTTAATCTCCCACTGATTCCAATATATTTACTCTTCCAGTGTTCCCAGTTTAATTACGCCCTACCAGTGTTCCCAGTTTATTTTATTTTCCAGTGTACCCAGTGTATTTACTCTCCTAGTTTTCCCAGTATATTTTCTCTCCCATCTTGCCAGTGCATTTACACTCTCCCAGTGTTCCCAATGTATTTACACTCTCCCAGTGTTCCCTGTGTGTTTATCCTGTGTTCCCAGCGTATTTGGCCTTACCCAATGTTGCCATTGTATTTATTCCCCTGTGTTCCCAGTATATTTAGTCTCCCTGTCTTCCCAATGTATTTAATCTACCAATGTTCCCAGTATATTTACTCTCACAGTGTTTCCAGTGTATTTACTCTTCAAATGTTCCCAGCGTATTTGCACTCCCAGTTTTCGCAGATTATTTACTCTCCCATTGTTCCCAGTGTATTTCCACTCTCTCAGTGTTCCCAGTTTATTTACTCTGCCAATGTTCCCAGTGCGTTTCCTCTTCCAGTGTGCCCAGTGTAATTGTTCTCTCATTGTTGCCAATGTATTTCATCTCCCAATGCTCCCAGTGTATTTACTCCCCCAGTGTTCCCAATATATTTACTCTTCCAGTGTTCCCAGTTTATTTACTCTCTCCCAGTTTCCCCAGTTTATTTACTCTCCCAGTGTTCCCAGTGTATTTACTCTCCCAGAGGTCCCAGTGTATTTACTCTACCAGTGTTCCCAGTGTATTTACTCTACCAGTGTTCCCAGTGTGTTTACTCGGTGTTTCCAGCGTATTAGCTCTCTCCCAATGTTCGCAGTGTATTTATTCCCCAGTATTTCCAGTGTATTTAATCTTCATGTGTTCCCAATGTATTTAATCTACCAGTGTTCCCAGTATATTTACTCTCACAGTGTTCACAGTGTTCAAAGTGTATTTATTCTCCCGGTGTTCCCAGTGTTTTTACTCTCCCACTGTTCCCGGAGTATGTACTCTCCCAGTGTTCCAGCGTATTTACTTTCCCAGTTTTCCAGTGTATTTCCTCTCTCCCATTGTTCCCAGTGTATTTACTCTCCCAGTCTTCCCAGAGTATTTCCTCGTTCCCAATGTATTTACTCTCTCCCCGTGTTTCTAGTGTATTTACTATCCTAGTTTTCCGGGTGTATTTATTCTCTCCAAGGTTCCCAGTGTTTTTTCTCTCACAGTATTCCCAGTGTATTAACCCTCCCAGTGTTCCCAGTGTATTTACTCTCTCCTAGTGGTCGCAGTGTATTTACTCTCCCAGTGTTCCCTGTAGAAACATAGAAACATAGAAAAATAGGTGCAGGAGTAGGCCATTCGGCCCTTCTAGCCTGCACTGCCATTCAATGAGTTCATGGCTGAATATGCAACTTCAGTACCCCCTTCCTGCGTTCTCGCCATACCCCTTGATCCCCCTAGTAGTAAGGACTTCATCTAACTCCCTTTTGAATATATTTAGTGAATTGGCCTCAATTACTTTCTATGGTAGAGAATTCCACAGGTTCACCACGCTCTGGGTGAAGAAGTTTCTCCTCATATTATTCTCCCAGTGTTCCCAATATATTTACTCTTCCAGTGTTCCCAGTGTATTTACTCTCTCCCAGTGTTCCCAGTGTATTAATTATCCTAGTGCTCCCAGTTTAATTATTCTCCCAGTGTTCCAGGTGTATTTACTCTCCGAGTTTACCCAGTATATAAACTCTCCCAGTCTTGCCAGTGCATTTATTTTCTGCCAGAGTTGCCATTGCATTTGCACTCCCAATAATTCCAGTGCATTTACTCTTTCAATGTTCCCAGTGTATTACTCTCTCCCACTGTTCCCACAGTTTTACTCTCTCCTGTTTTCCCAATGTATTTAACCCCCAGTGTTCCCAATGTATTTAATGTTCCAGTGTTTCCATCGTAATTAGTTGCCTTGTGCTGCCAGCTTTGTTACCCTCTCTGTGTTCCCAGTGTATTTACTCGCTCCCAGTTTCCCAGTTTATTTAATCTCCCATTGTTCCCAGTGTATTTTCTCCCCGTCTGTTCCCAGTGTATTTACTCTCCCAGTGTACCCAATATATTTGTTCTCACAGTGATCCCAGTGTATATACTCTCCCAATCTGTTCCTAGTGTATTTAATCTCCCAGTGTTCCCAATGTATTTAATTTCTCAGTGTTCCCAGTGTATTTACTCTTTCTTAGTGTTCCCAGTTTATTTACTCTCCCAGTGTCCCCAGAGTATTTAATGTGACAGTGTTCCCAGTGTATTTAATTTCTCAGTGTTCCCAGTTTATTTTCTCTCTCCCAGCGTTCCCACAATATTTACTCTCCCAGTGTTCCCAGAGTATTTATTCCGCCAGTGTTCTCGGTGTATGTACACTTTCAGTGTTCCCATTGTATTTATACTCCCTGTGTTCGCAGTGTATTTACTCTCTCCCAGTGTTCCCATTGTATTTACTCACCCAGTGTACCCAGCGTATTTACTCTTACAGTGTTCCCAGACTATTTATTCCCTGCTAGTCTTCCCATTGTATTAACTCTCTCAACTGTTGCCAGTGTATTTACTCTCCCCGTGTTCCCAGGTATTTATTCTCCCAGTGTTCCCAGTGTATTTACTCCCTCCCAATATTTCCATTGAATTTACTCTCCTAGTGTTCCCAGTACATTTACTCTCCCAGTGTTCCCAGTGTATTTACTCCCTCCCAATCTTTCCATTGAATTTACTCTCCTAGTGTTCCCAGTACATTTACTCTCTCGCAGTGTTTGCAGTGTACTTACTCTCCCAGTGTTCCCAATGTATTTACTCTCCCAGTGTTCCCAGTCTATTTACGCTCAAAGTGTTCCCAGTCTAATTACTGTCCCCCAGTGTTTTTACTCTGCCAGTTTCCCCCAGTGCATTTAATTTCTCCCAGTGTTCCCAGTGTATTTACTCTCTGGTAGTGTTGCCAGTGTATTTACTCACTCCCAGTCTTCCCAGTGTTTTTACTCTTCTAGTGTTCCCAGAGTATTTATTTTCCCAGTTTTCCAGGTGTATTTATTCTCTGAATTTTCCCAGTATCTTTACTCTCCTAGTCTTCCCAGTGCATGTATTCTCTGCCAGTTTTCCCAGTGTATTTACTCTATCCCATTCTTCCCAGTGTACTTATTCTGTGTTCCCAGTGCTCTTAGTCTCTCCAATGTTCCCAGTGTATTTACTCCCCCAGTGTTCAAAGTGTATTTAATCTCCCTGTGTTCCCAGTGTATATAATACACCAGTGTTCCCAGTGTATTTAATCTCAGTTTTCCCAGAGTATTTTCTTTCCCAGTGTTCCCAGTGTATTTACTCTCCCATTGTTCCCAGTGTATGTCCTCTCTCCCAGTGTTCCCAGTTTATTTACACTGGCAATGTTCCCTGTGCATTTCCTCTACCAGTGTTCCCAGTGTAATTGTTTTCTCACTGTTCCCAATGTAATTCCTCTCGCAATGCTACCAGCGTATTTACTCTCCCAGTGTTCCCAGTGTGTTTCCTCTCACAGTGTTCCCAGTGTAATTGTTCTCTCACTGTTCCCAATGTATTTACTCTCCAAATGCTCCGAGTGTATTTAATCTCCCCGTGTTCCCAATACCTATTTACTCTTCCAGTGTTCTCAGTTTATTTATTCTCTCCCAGTGTTCCCAGTTTATTTACTCTCCCAGTGTTCCCGGTGAATTTACTCTGCCAGTGTTCCCAGTGTTTTTCCTCTCCCAGTGTTCACAGTGTAATTGTTGTCTCACTGTTCCCAATGTATTTACTCTCCCAATGCTCCAGTGTTTTTAATCTCCCACTGATTCCAATATATTTACTCTTCCAGTGTTCCCAGTTTAATTACGCCCTACCAGTGTTCCCAGTTTATTTTATTTTCCAGTGTACCCAGTGTATTTACTCTCCTAGTTTTCCCAGTATATTTTCTCTCCCATCTTGCCAGTGCATTTACACTCTCCCAGTGTTCCCAATGTATTTACACTCTCCCAGTGTTCCCTGTGTGTTTATCCTGTGTTCCCAGCGTATTTGGCCTTACCCAATGTTGCCATTGTATTTATTCCCCTGTGTTCCCAGTATATTTAGTCTCCCTGTCTTCCCAATGTATTTAATCTACCAATGTTCCCAGTATATTTACTCTCACAGTGTTTCCAGTGTATTTACTCTTCAAATGTTCCCAGCGTATTTGCACTCCCAGTTTTCGCAGATTATTTACTCTCCCATTGTTCCCAGTGTATTTCCACTCTCTCAGTGTTCCCAGTTTATTTACTCTGCCAATGTTCCCAGTGCGTTTCCTCTTCCAGTGTGCCCAGTGTAATTGTTCTCTCATTGTTGCCAATGTATTTCATCTCCCAATGCTCCCAGTGTATTTACTCCCCCAGTGTTCCCAATATATTTACTCTTCCAGTGTTCCCAGTTTATTTACTCTCTCCCAGTTTCCCCAGTTTATTTACTCTCCCAGTGTTCCCAGTGTATTTACTCTCCCAGAGGTCCCAGTGTATTTACTCTACCAGTGTTCCCAGTGTATTTACTCTACCAGTGTTCCCAGTGTGTTTACTCGGTGTTTCCAGCGTATTAGCTCTCTCCCAATGTTCGCAGTGTATTTATTCCCCAGTATTTCCAGTGTATTTAATCTTCATGTGTTCCCAATGTATTTAATCTACCAGTGTTCCCAGTATATTTACTCTCACAGTGTTCACAGTGTTCAAAGTGTATTTATTCTCCCGGTGTTCCCAGTGTTTTTACTCTCCCACTGTTCCCGGAGTATGTACTCTCCCAGTGTTCCAGCGTATTTACTTTCCCAGTTTTCCAGTGTATTTCCTCTCTCCCATTGTTCCCAGTGTATTTACTCTCCCAGTCTTCCCAGAGTATTTCCTCGTTCCCAATGTATTTACTCTCTCCCCGTGTTTCTAGTGTATTTACTATCCTAGTTTTCCGGGTGTATTTATTCTCTCCAAGGTTCCCAGTGTTTTTTCTCTCACAGTATTCCCAGTGTATTAACCCTCCCAGTGTTCCCAGTGTATTTACTCTCTCCTAGTGGTCGCAGTGTATTTACTCTCCCAGTGTTCCCTGTAGAAACATAGAAACATAGAAAAATAGGTGCAGGAGTAGGCCATTCGGCCCTTCTAGCCTGCACTGCCATTCAATGAGTTCATGGCTGAATATGCAACTTCAGTACCCCCTTCCTGCGTTCTCGCCATACCCCTTGATCCCCCTAGTAGTAAGGACTTCATCTAACTCCCTTTTGAATATATTTAGTGAATTGGCCTCAATTACTTTCTATGGTAGAGAATTCCACAGGTTCACCACGCTCTGGGTGAAGAAGTTTCTCCTCATATTATTCTCCCAGTGTTCCCAATATATTTACTCTTCCAGTGTTCCCAGTGTATTTACTCTCTCCCAGTGTTCCCAGTGTATTAATTATCCTAGTGCTCCCAGTTTAATTATTCTCCCAGTGTTCCAGGTGTATTTACTCTCCGAGTTTACCCAGTATATAAACTCTCCCAGTCTTGCCAGTGCATTTATTTTCTGCCAGTGTTGGCATTGCATTTGCACTCCCAATAATTCCAGTGCATTTACTCTTTCAATGTTCCCAGTGTATTACTCTCTCCCACTGTTCCCACAGTTTTACTCTCTCCTGTTTTCCCAATGTATTTAACCCCCAGTGTTCCCAATGTATTTAATGTTCCAGTGTTTCCATCGTAATTAGTTGCCTTGTGCTGCCAGCTTTGTTACCCTCTCTGTGTTCCCAGTGTATTTACTCGCTCCCAGTTTCCCAGTTTATTTATTCTCCCATTGTTCCCAGTGTATTTTCTCCCCGTCTGTTCCCAGTGTATTTACTCTCCCAGTGTACCCAATATATTTGTTCTCACAGTGATCCCAGTGTATATACTCTCCCAATCTGTTCCTAGTGTATTTAATCTCCCAGTGTTCCCAATGTATTTAATTTCTCAGTGTTCCCAGTGTATTTACTCTTTCTTAGTGTTCCCAGTTTATTTACTCTCCCAGTGTCCCCAGAGTATTTAATGTGACAGTGTTCCCAGTGTATTTAATTTCTCAGTGTTCCCAGTTTATTTTCTCTCTCCCAGCGTTCCCACAATATTTACTCTCCCAGTGTTCCCAGAGTATTTATTCCGCCAGTGTTCTCGGTGTATGTACACTTTCAGTGTTCCCATTGTATTTATACTCCCTGTGTTCGCAATGTATTTACTCTCTCCCAGTGTTCCCATTGTATTTACTCACCCAGTGTACCCAGCGTATTTACTCTCACAGAGTTCCCAGAGTATTTACTCCCTGCTAGTCTTCCCATTGTATTTACTCTCTCAACTGTTGCCAGTGTATTTACTCTCCCCGTGTTCCCAGGTATTTACTCTCACAGTGTTCCCAGTGTATTTACTCCCTCCCAATCTTTCCATTGAATTTACTCTCCTAGTGTTCCCAGTACATTTACTCTCCCAGTGTTCCCAGTGTATTTACTCCCTCCCAATCTTTCCATTGAATTTACTCTCCCAGTGTTCCCAGTCTATTTACGCTCAACGTGTTCCCAGTGTAATTACTGTCTCCAGTGTCTTTACTCTGCCAGTTTCCCCAGTGCATTTAATTTCTCCCAGTGTTCCCAGTGTATTTACTCTCTGGTAGTGTTGCCAGTGTATTTACTCTCTCCCAGTCTTCCCAGTGTTTTTACTCTCCTAGTGTTCCCAGAGTATTTATTTTCCCAGTTTTCCAGGTGTATTTACTCTCTGAATTTTCCCAGTATCTTAACTCTCCTAGTCTTCCCAGTTCATTTATTCTCTGCCAGTGTTCCCAGTTTATTTACTCTCTCCCATTCTTGCAAGTGTATTTATTCTGTGTTCCCAGTGCTCTTACTCTCTCCCAATGTTCCCAGTGTATTTACTCCCCCAGTGTTCAAAGTGGATTTAATCTCCCTGTGTTCCAAGTGTATATAATACACCAGTGTTCCCAGTGTATTTAATCGCAGTGTTCCCAGAGTATTTACTTTCCCAGTGTTCCCAGTGTATTTACTCTCCCATTGTTCCCAGTGTGTGTCCTCTCTCCCAGTGTTTCCAGTTTATTTACACTGGTAATGTTCCCTGTGCATTTCCTCTACCAGTGTTCCCAGTGTGATTGTTCTCTCACTGTTCCCAATTTAATTACTCTCGCAATGCTACCAGTGTATTTACTCTCCCAGTGTTCCCAGAGTGTTTCCTCTCACAGTGTTAACAGTGTAATTGTTCTCTCACTGTTCCCAATGTATTTACTCTCTCAATGCTCCGAGTGTATTTAATCTCCCCGTTTACCCAATACCTATTTACTCTTCCAGTGTTCTCAGTTTATTTACTCTCTCCCAGTGTTCCCAGTTTATTTACTCTCCCAGTGTTCCCGGTGAATTTACTCTGCCAGTGTTCCCAGTGTGTTTCCTCTCCCAGTGTTCCCAGTGTAATTGTTGTCTCACTGTTCCCAATGTATTTACTCTCCCAATGCTCCAGTGTTTTTAATCTCCCACTGATTCCAATATATTTACTCTTCCAGTGTTCCCAGTTTATTTACGCCCTACCAGTGTTCCCAGTTTATTTTATTTTCCAGTGTACCCAGTGTATGTACTCTCCTAATTTTCTCATATATCTTCTCTCCCATCTTGCCAGTGCATTTACACTCTCCCAGTGTTCCCAATGTATTTACGCTCTCCCAGTGTTCCCTGTGTGTTTACTCTGTGTTCCCAGCGTATTTTCCCTCTCCCAATATTGCAATTGTATTTATTCCCCTGTGTTCCCAGTATATTTAGTCTCCCTGTCTTCCCAATGTATTTAATCTATCAATGTTCCCAGTATATTTACTCTCACAGTGGTTCCTGTGTATTTACTCTTCAAATGTTCCCAGCGTATTTGCACTCCCAGTTTTCGCAGATTATTTACTCTCCCATTGTTCCCAGTGTATTTCCACTCTCCCAGTGTTCCCAGTTTATTTACTCTGCCAATGTTTCCAGTACATTTCCTCTTCCAGTGTACCCAGTGTAATTGTTCTCTCATTGTTGCCAATGTATTTCCTCTCCCAAAGCTCCCAGTGTATTTACTCCCCCAGTGTTCCCAATATATTTACTCTTCCAGTGATCCCAGTTTATTTACTGTCTCCCAATTTCCCCAGTTTATTTATTCTCCCAGTGTTCCCAGTGTATTTACTCTCCCAGTGGACCCAGTGTATTTACTCTCCAAGTGTTCCCAGTGTGTTTACTCTGTGTTCCCAGCGTATTAGCTCTCTCCCGATGTTCGCAGTGTATTTATTCCCCAGTATTTAATCTTCATGTGTTCCCAATGTATTTAATCTACAACTGTTCCCAGTATATTTACTCTCACAGTGTTCACAGTGTTCACAGTGTATTTATTCTCCCGGTGTTCCCAGTGTATTTACTCTCCCACTGTTCCAGCGTATTTACTTTCCCGGTTTTCCAGTGTATTTCCTCTCTCCCATTTTTCCCAGTGTATTTACTCTCCCAGTCTTCCCAGTCTATTTCCTCGTACCCAATGCATTTACTCTCTCCCCGTGTTTCTAGTGTATTTACTTTCCCAGTGTTCCGCGTGTATTTATTCTCTCCAGGGTTCCTAGCGTTTTTTTCTCTCACAGTATTCCCAGTGTATTAACCCTCCCAGTGTTCCCAGTGTATTTACTCTCTCCCTGTGGTCGCAGTGTATTTACTCTCCCAGTGTTCCCTGTAGAAACATAGAAACATAGAAAAATAGGTGCAGGAGTAGGCCATTCGGCCCTTCTAGCCTGCACTGCCATTCAATGATTTCATGGCTGAACATACAACTTCAGTACCCCCTTCCTGCTTTCTCGCCATACCCCTTGATCCCCCTAGTAGTAAGGACTTCATCTAACTCCCTTTTGAATATATTTAGTGAATTGGCCTCAACTACTTTCTGTGGTAGAGAATTCCACAGGTTCACCACTCTCTGGGTGAAGAAGTTTCTCCTCATATTATTCTCCCAGTGTTCCCAATATATTTACTCTTCCAGTGTTCCCAGTGTATTTACTATCTCCCAGTGCTCCCAGTGTATTTATTATCCTAGTGCTCCCAGTTTAATTATTCTCCCAGTGTCCCCAGTGTATTTCCTCACCCAGTGTTCCCAGTCAATTTACTCTCCCAGTGTTTCCAGTGGATTTATTCTCCCAGTGTTCCCAGAGCCTTTGCTCTCCCAGTGATCCCAGTCTATTTACTCTCCCATTGTTCCCAGTGTATTTCCTCTCCCCCAGTGTTCCCAGTGTATTTACTCTGCCAGTATTCCAAGTGTGTTTCCTTCTCCAATGCTCCCAGTGTATTTACTGTCTGTGTTCATAATGTATTTACTCTTCCAATGTTCCCAGTTTATTTACTCTCTCCCAGTTGCCCCAGTTTATTTATTCTCCCAGTGTTCCAGTGTATTTACTCCCCTAGTTTTCCTAGTGTATTTACTCTCCCATTTTCCAAGTGTATTTACTCTCTCCCACTGTTGCCTGTCTATTTGCGCGCCCAATGATCCCAGTGTATTTATTCTCCCAATGTTTCCAGTGTATATACAATCTCCCACGGTTCCCAGAGTATTACTCTCAAGTAGTTTTATCCAATGCATTTACTCTCCCAGTGTCCTCAGTGAATTTACTGATCCACTGTTTCCATCGCATTTATTCTCCCCGTGTTCCCAATGTATTTAATCTCCCAGTCTTCCCAGTGTTTTTACTCTTCTAGTGTTCCCAGAGTATTTATTTTCCCAGTTTTCCAGGTGTATTTACTCTCTGAATTCTCACAGTATCTTTACTCTCCTAGTCTTCCCAGTGCATTTATTCTCTGCCAGTGTTCCCAGTGTATTTACTCTCTCCCATTCTTCCCAGTGTATTTATTATGTGTTCCCAATGCTCTTACTCTCTCCCAATGTTCCCAGTGTATTTACTCCCCCAGTGTTCAAAGTGTATTTAATCTCACTGTGTTCCCAGTGTATATAATACACCAGTGTTCCCAGTGTATTTAATCTCAGTGTTCGCTGCGTATTTCCTCTCCCAGTGTTCCCAGTGTATTTACTCTCCCATTGTTCCCAGTGTATGTCCTCTCCCCCAGTGTTCCCAGTTTATTTCCACTGGTAATGGTTCCTGTGCATTTCCTCTACCAGTGTTCCCAGTGTAATTGTTCTCTCACTGTTCCCAATGTAATTCCTCTCGCAATGCTACCAGTGTATTTACTCTCCCAGTGTTCCCAGTGTGTTTCCTCTCACAGTGTTCCCAGTATAATTGTTCTCTCACTGTTCCCAATGTATTTACTCTCCCAATGCTCCGAGTGTATTTAATCTCCCCGTGTTCCCAATACATATTTACTCTTCCAGTGTTCTCAGTTTATTTACTCTCTCCCAGTGTTCCCAGTTTATTTACTCTCCCAGTGTTCCCGGTGAATTTACTCTGCCAGTGTTCCCAGTGTGTTTCCTCTCCCAGTGTTCCCAGAATAATTGTTGGCTCACTGTTCCCAATGTGTTTACTCTCCCAATGCTCCAGTCTGATTAATCTCCCACTGATTCCAATATATTTACTCTTCCAGTGTTCCCAGTTTATTTACGCCCTACCAGTGTTCCCAGTTTATTTTATTTTCCAGTGTACCCAGTGTATTTACTCTCCTAGTTTTCCCAGTATATTTTCTCTCCCATCTTGCCAGTGCATTTACACTCTCCCAGTATTCCCAATGTATTTACGCTCTACCAGTGTTCCCTGAGTGTTTACTCTGTGTTCCCAGCGTATTTGCCCTCTCCCAATGTTGCCATTGTATTTATTCCCCTGTGTTCCCAGTATATTTAGTCTCCCTGTCTTCCCAATGTATTTAATCTACCAATGTTCCCAGCATATTTACTCTCACAGTGTTTCCAGTGTATTTACTCTTCAAATGTTCCCAGCGTATTTGCACTCCCAGTTTTCGCAGATTATTTACTCTCCCATTGTTACCAGTGTATTTCCACTCTCCCAGTGTTCCCAGTTTATTTACTCTGCCAATGTTCCCAGTGAGTTTCCTCTTCCAGTGTACCCAGTGTAATTGTTCTCTCATTGTTGCCAATGTATTTCCTCTCCCAATGCTCCCAGTGTATTTACTCCCCCAGTGTTCCCAATATATTTACTCTTCCAGTGTTCCCAGTTTATTTACTGTCTCCCAGTTTTCCCAGTTTATTTACTCGCCCAGTGTTCCCAGTGTATTTACTCTCCCAGTGTGCCCCGTGTGTTTACTCTGTGTTCCCAGGTTATTAGCTCTCTCCCAATGTTCGCAGTGTATTTATTCCCCAGTAGTTCCAGTGTATTTAATCTTTATGCGTTCCCAATGTATTTAATCTACCAGTGTTCCCAGTATATTTACTCTCACAGTGTTCACAGTGTATTTATTCTCCCCGCGTTCCCAGTGCATTTACGCTCCCACTGTTCCCAGAGTATGTACTATCCCAGTGTTCCAGCGTATTTACTTTCCCAGTTTTCCAGTGAATTTCCTCTCTCCCATTGTACTCAGTGTATTCACTCTCCCAGTCTTCCCAGTCTATTTCCTCGTTCCCAATGTATTTACTCTCTCCCCGTGTTTCTAGTGTATTTGCTCTCCCAGTGTTCCGCGTGTATTTATTCTCTCCAAGGTTCCCAGCGTTTTCTCTCTCACAGTATTCCCAGTGTATTAACCCTCCCAGTGTTCCCAGTGTATTTACTCTCTCCCAGTGGTACCAGTGTATTTACTCTCCCAGTGTTCCCTGTAGAAACATAGAAAAATAGGAGCAGGAGTAGGCCATTCGGCCCTTCTAGCCTGCACTGCCATTCAATGAGTTCATGGCTGAACATGCAACTACAGTACCCCCTTCCTGCTTTCTCGCCATACCCCTTGATCCCCCTAGTAGTAAGGACTTCATCTAACTCCCTTTTGAATATATTTAGTGAATTGGCCTCAACTACTTTCTGTGGTAGAGAATTCCACAGGTTCACCACTCTCTGGGAGAAGAAGTTTCTCCTCATATTATTCTCCCAGTGTTCCCAATATATTTACTCTTCCAGTGTTCCCAGTGTATTTACTCTCTCCCAGTGTTCCCAATGTATTTATTATCGTAGTGCTCCCAGTTCAATTATTCTCCCAGTGTTCCAGGTGTATTTACTCTCCGAGTTTATCCAGTATATAAACTCTCCCAGTCTTGCCAGTGCATTTATTTTCTGCCAGTGTTGCCATTGCATTTGCACTCCCAATAATTCCAGTGCATTTACTCTGTCAATGTTCCCAGTGTATTACTCTCTCCCACTGTTCCCACAGTTTTACTCTCTCCTGTTTTCCCAATGTATTTAACCCCCAGTGTTCCCAATGTATTTAATGTTCCAGTGTTTCCATCGTAATTAGTTGCCTTGTGTTGCCAGCTTTGTTACCCTCTCTGTGTTCCCAGTGTATTTACTCGCTCCCAGTTTCCCAGTTTATTTACTCTCCCAGTGTACCCAATATATTTGTTCTCACAGTGATCCCAGTGTATATACTCTCCCAATCTGTTCCTAGTGTATTTAATCTCCCAATGATGCGCGTCCATTGACTCTCTTTCAGTGTTCCCATTGTATTTACTCACCCAGTGTTCCCAGTCAATTTACTCTCCCAGTGTTCCCAGTGGATTTATTCTCCCAGTGTTCCCAGAGCCTTTGCTCTCCCAGTGATCCCAGGCTATTTACTCTCCGATTGTTCCCAGTGTATTTCCTCTCTCCCAGTGTTCCCAGTTTATTTACTCTGCCAGTATTCCAAGTGTGTTTCCTTCTCCAATGCGCCCAGTGTATTTACTGTCTGTGTTCATAATGTATTTACTCTTCCAGTGTTCCCAGTTTATTTACTCTCTCCCAGTGGCCCCAGTTTATTTATTCTCCCAGTGTTCCAGGTGTATTTACTCGCCTAGTTTTCCCAGTGTATTTACTCTCCCATTTTCCCACTGTATTTACTCTCTACCACTGTTGCCAGTCTATTTGCGCTCCCAATGATACCAGTGTATTTATTCTCCCAATGTTTCCAGTGTATATACAATCTCCCACGGTTCCCAGAGTATTACTCTCTAGTAGTTTTTTGCAATGCATTTACTCTCCCAGTGTCCTCAGTGAATTTACTGATCCAGTGTTTCCATTGTATTTAGTCTCCCCGTGTTCCCAATGTATTTAATCTCCCGGTGTTCCCAGTATATTTACTCTCTGCCAATGTTCCCAGTGTATTTACTCTCTCCCAGTATTCACAGTGTATTTACTCTGCCAGTGTTGCGAGTCTATTTTCTCTCTCTCAATGTTCCCGGTTTTTTACTCTCCCAGTTTTCCCAGTCTATTTACTCTCCCAGTGTTCTCAGTGTAGTTACGCTGCCAATGCTCCCAGTGTTTTTACTCTTCCAGTGTTCCCAATAGATTTACTCTTCCAGTGTTCCAATTATGTCTACTCTCTCCCAGTGTTTCCAGTGTATTTACTGTCCCAACGTTGCCAGTGTATTTACACTCCCTGTGTTCCCAGTGTAGTTGCTCTCCCAGTGTTCCTAGTGTATTTATTCTCCCTGTGTTCACGGGCTATTTACGCTCCTAGTTTCCCCAGTATATTTACTCTTCCAGTCTGTCTTCCCAGTGCATTTAGTCTCTCCCAGTGTTGCTGGCATATTTACACTCCCAGTGACTACAGTTTATTTACTCTCTCCCACTGTTATCAGTGTATTTATTGTCCCAGAGTTCCCAGTGTATTTACTTTCTTCTACTGTTCCCAGTGAATTTGCTCTCCCAGTTATCATAGTATATTTAATCTCACAGATTTTCCAGTCTATTTACTCTCGTCCAGTACTCCCAATGTAGTTGCTCTCCCAGTGTTCCTAGTGTATTTATTCTCCTTGTATTCCCGGGCTATTTACGATCCTAGTTTCCCCAGTATATGTACTCTTCCAGTCTGTCTTCCCAGTGCATTTAGTCTCTCCCAGTGTTGCCGGCATATTTACACTCCCAGTGTCGACAGTTTATTTACTCTCTCCCACTGTTATCAGTGTATTTACTGTCCCAGAGTTCCCAGTGTATTTGCTCTCTTCTGCTGTTCCCAGTGAATTTACTCTCCCAGTTATCATAGTATATTTAATCTCCCAGAGTTTCCAGTGTATTTACTCTCTTCCAGTGCTCCCAGTGTATTTGCTGTCCCAGTGTTTCCAGTGTCTTTACTCTTTCCCAGTGCTCCCAATATAGTTACTCTCTCCTAGTTTGCCTAGTGTATTTACGCCCCGAGTGTTCCCTGTGTATTTAGTGTCCAGTGTTTTACTCGTTTTTACTCTCCCAGTGTTCTCAATGTAATTACGCTGCCAATGCTCCCAGTGTTTTTACTCTTCCAGTGTTCCCAATATATTTACTCTTCCAGTGTTCCCAGTGTATTTACTATCTCCCAGTGCTCCCAGTGTATTTATTATCCTAGTGCTCCCAGTTTAATTATTCTCCCAGTGTCCCCAGTGTATTTCCTCACCCAGTGTTCCCAGTCAATTTACTCTCCCAGTGTTTCCAGTGGATTTATTCTCCCAGTGTTCCCAGAGCCTTTGCTCTCCCAGTGATCCCAGTCTATTTACTCTCCCATTGTTCCCAGTGTATTTCCTCTCCCCCAGTGTTCCCAGTGTATTTACTCTGCCAGTATTCCAAGTGTGTTTCCTTCTCCAATGCTCCCAGTGTATTTACTGTCTGTGTTCATAATGTATTTACTCTTCCAATGTTCCCAGTTTATTTACTCTCTCCCAGTTGCCCCAGTTTATTTATTCTCCCAGTGTTCCAGTGTATTTACTCCCCTAGTTTTCCTAGTGTATTTACTCTCCCATTTTCCAAGTGTATTTACTCTCTCCCACTGTTGCCTGTCTATTTGCGCGCCCAATGATCCCAGTGTATTTATTCTCCCAATGTTTCCAGTGTATATACAATCTCCCACGGTTCCCAGAGTATTACTCTCAAGTAGTTTTATCCAATGCATTTACTCTCCCAGTGTCCTCAGTGAATTTACTGATCCACTGTTTCCATCGCATTTATTCTCCCCGTGTTCCCAATGTATTTAATCTCCCAGTCTTCCCAGTGTTTTTACTCTTCTAGTGTTCCCAGAGTATTTATTTTCCCAGTTTTCCAGGTGTATTTACTCTCTGAATTCTCACAGTATCTTTACTCTCCTAGTCTTCCCAGTGCATTTATTCTCTGCCAGTGTTCCCAGTGTATTTACTCTCTCCCATTCTTCCCAGTGTATTTATTATGTGTTCCCAATGCTCTTACTCTCTCCCAATGTTCCCAGTGTATTTACTCCCCCAGTGTTCAAAGTGTATTTAATCTCACTGTGTTCCCAGTGTATATAATACACCAGTGTTCCCAGTGTATTTAATCTCAGTGTTCGCTGCGTATTTCCTCTCCCAGTGTTCCCAGTGTATTTACTCTCCCATTGTTCCCAGTGTATGTCCTCTCCCCCAGTGTTCCCAGTTAATTTCCACTGGTAATGGTTCCTGTGCATTTCCTCTACCAGTGTTCCCAGTGTAATTGTTCTCTCACTGTTCCCAATGTAATTCCTCTCGCAATGCTACCAGTGTATTTACTCTCCCAGTGTTCCCAGTGTGTTTCCTCTCACAGTGTTCCCAGTATAATTGTTCTCTCACTGTTCCCAATGTATTTACTCTCCCAATGCTCCGAGTGTATTTAATCTCCCCGTGTTCCCAATACCTATTTACTCTTCCAGTGTTCTCAGTTTATTTACTCTCTCCCAGTGTTCCCAGTTTATTTACTCTCCCAGTGTTCCCGGTGAATTTACTCTGCCAGTGTTCCCAGTGTGTTTCCTCTCCCAGTGTTCCCAGAATAATTGTTGGCTCACTGTTCCCAATGTGTTTACTCTCCCAATGCTCCAGTCTGATTAATCTCCCACTGATTCCAATATATTTACTCTTCCAGTGTTCCCAGTTTATTTACGCCCTACCAGTGTTCCCAGTTTATTTTATTTTCCAGTGTACCCAGTGTATTTACTCTCCTAGTTTTCCCAGTATATTTTCTCTCCCATCTTGCCAGTGCATTTACACTCTCCCAGTATTCCCAATGTATTTACGCTCTACCAGTGTTCCCTGAGTGTTTACTCTGTGTTCCCAGCGTATTTGCCCTCTCCCAATGTTGCCATTGTATTTATTCCCCTGTGTTCCCAGTATATTTAGTCTCCCTGTCTTCCCAATGTATTTAATCTACCAATGTTCCCAGCATATTTACTCTCACAGTGTTTCCAGTGTATTTACTCTTCAAATGTTCCCAGCGTATTTGCACTCCCAGTTTTCGCAGATTATTTACTCTCCCATTGTTACCAGTGTATTTCCACTCTCCCAGTGTTCCCAGTTTATTTACTCTGCCAATGTTCCCAGTGAGTTTCCTCTTCCAGTGTACCCAGTGTAATTGTTCTCTCATTGTTGCCAATGTATTTCCTCTCCCAATGCTCCCAGTGTATTTACTCCCCCAGTGTTCCCAATATATTTACTCTTCCAGTGTTCCCAGTTTATTTACTGTCTCCCAGTTTTCCCAGTTTATTTACTCGCCCAGTGTTCCCAGTGTATTTACTCTCCCAGTGTGCCCCGTGTGTTTACTCTGTGTTCCCAGGTTATTAGCTCTCTCCCAATGTTCGCAGTGTATTTATTCCCCAGTAGTTCCAGTGTATTTAATCTTTATGCGTTCCCAATGTATTTAATCTACCAGTGTTCCCAGTATATTTACTCTCACAGTGTTCACAGTGTATTTATTCTCCCGGCGTTCCCAGTGCATTTACGCTCCCACTGTTCCCAGAGTATGTACTATCCCAGTGTTCCAGCGTATTTACTTTCCCAGTTTTCCAGTGAATTTCCTCTCTCCCATTGTACTCAGTGTATTCACTCTCCCAGTCTTCCCAGTCTATTTCCTCGTTCCCAATGTATTTACTCTCTCCCCGTGTTTCTAGTGTATTTGCTCTCCCAGTGTTCCGCGTGTATTTATTCTCTCCAAGGTTCCCAGCGTTTTCTCTCTCACAGTATTCCCAGTGTATTAACCCTCCCAGTGTTCCCAGTGTATTTACTCTCTCCCAGTGGTACCAGTGTATTTACTCTCCCAGTGTTCCCTGTAGAAACATAGAAAAATAGGAGCAGGAGTAGGCCACTCGGCCCTTCTAGCCTGCACTGCCATTCAATGAGTTCATGGCTGAACATGCAACTACAGTACCCCCTTCCTGCTTTCTCGCCATACCCCTTGATCCCCCTAGTAGTAAGGACTTCATCTAACTCCCTTTTGAATATATTTAGTGAATTGGCCTCAACTACTTTCTGTGGTAGAGAATTCCACAGGTTCACCACTCTCTGGGAGAAGAAGTTTCTCCTCATATTATTCTCCCAGTGTTCCCAATATATTTACTCTTCCAGTGTTCCCAGTGTATTTACTCTCTCCCAGTGTTCCCAATGTATTTATTATCGTAGTGCTCCCAGTTCAATTATTCTCCCAGTGTTCCAGGTGTATTTACTCTCCGAGTTTATCCAGTATATAAACTCTCCCAGTCTTGCCAGTGCATTTATTTTCTGCCAGTGTTGCCATTGCATTTGCACTCCCAATAATTCCAGTGCATTTACTCTGTCAATGTTCCCAGTGTATTACTCTCTCCCACTGTTCCCACAGTTTTACTCTCTCCTGTTTTCCCAATGTATTTAACCCCCAGTGTTCCCAATGTATTTAATGTTCCAGTGTTTCCATCGTAATTAGTTGCCTTGTGTTGCCAGCTTTGTTACCCTCTCTGTGTTCCCAGTGTATTTACTCGCTCCCAGTTTCCCAGTTTATTTACTCTCCCAGTGTACCCAATATATTTGTTCTCACAGTGATCCCAGTGTATATACTCTCCCAATCTGTTCCTAGTGTATTTAATCTCCCAATGATGCGCGTCCATTGACTCTCTTTCAGTGTTCCCATTGTATTTACTCACCCAGTGTTCCCAGTCAATTTACTCTCCCAGTGTTCCCAGTGGATTTATTCTCCCAGTGTTCCCAGAGCCTTTGCTCTCCCAGTGATCCCAGGCTATTTACTCTCCGATTGTTCCCAGTGTATTTCCTCTCTCCCAGTGTTCCCAGTTTATTTACTCTGCCAGTATTCCAAGTGTGTTTCCTTCTCCAATGCTCCCAGTGTATTTACTGTCTGTGTTCATAATGTATTTACTCTTCCAGTGTTCCCAGTTTATTTACTCTCTCCCAGTGGCCCCAGTTTATTTATTCTCCCAGTGTTCCAGGTGTATTTACTCGCCTAGTTTTCCCAGTGTATTTACTCTCCCATTTTCCCACTGTATTTACTCTCTACCACTGTTGCCAGTCTATTTGCGCTCCCAATGATACCAGTGTATTTATTCTCCCAATGTTTCCAGTGTATATACAATCTCCCACGGTTCCCAGAGTATTACTCTCTAGTAGTTTTTTGCAATGCATTTACTCTCCCAGTGTCCTCAGTGAATTTACTGATCCAGTGTTTCCATTGTATTTAGTCTCCCCGTGTTCCCAATGTATTTAATCTCCCGGTGTTCCCAGTATATTTACTCTCTGCCAATGTTCCCAGTGTATTTACTCTCTCCCAGTATTCACAGTGTATTTACTCTGCCAGTGTTGCGAGTCTATTTTCTCTCTCTCAATGTTCCCGGTTTTTTACTCTCCCAGTTTTCCCAGTCTATTTACTCTCCCAGTGTTCTCAGTGTAGTTACGCTGCCAATGCTCCCAGTGTTTTTACTCTTCCAGTGTTCCCAATAGATTTACTCTTCCAGTGTTCCAATTATGTCTACTCTCTCCCAGTGTTTCCAGTGTATTTACTGTCCCAACGTTGCCAGTGTATTTACACTCCCTGTGTTCCCAGTGTAGTTGCTCTCCCAGTGTTCCTAGTGTATTTATTCTCCCTGTGTTCACGGGCTATTTACGCTCCTAGTTTCCCCAGTATATTTACTCTTCCAGTCTGTCTTCCCAGTGCATTTAGTCTCTCCCAGTGTTGCTGGCATATTTACACTCCCAGTGACTACAGTTTATTTACTCTCTCCCACTGTTATCAGTGTATTTATTGTCCCGGAGTTCCCAGTGTATTTACTTTCTTCTACTGTTCCCAGTGAATTTGCTCTCCCAGTTATCATAGTATATTTAATCTCACAGATTTTCCAGTCTATTTACTCTCGTCCAGTGCTCCCAATGTAGTTGCTCTCCCAGTGTTCCTAGTGTATTTATTCTCCTTGTATTCCCGGGCTATTTACGATCCTAGTTTCCCCAGTATATGTACTCTTCCAGTCTGTCATCCCAGTGCATTTAGTCTCTCCCAGTGTTGCCGGCATATTTACACTCCCAGTGTCGACAGTTTATTTACTCTCTCCCACTGTTATCAGTGTATTTACTGTCCCAGAGTTCCCAGTGTATTTGCTCTCTTCTGCTGTTCCCAGTGAATTTACTCTCCCAGTTATCATAGTATATTTAATCTCCCAGAGTTTCCAGTGTATTTACTCTCTTCCAGTGCTCCCAGTGTATTTGCTGTCCCAGTGTTTCCAGTGTCTTTACTCTTTCCCAGTGCTCCCAATATAGTTACTCTCTCCTAGTTTGCCTAGTGTATTTACGCCCCGAGTGTTCCCTGTGTATTTAGTGTCCAGTGTTTTACTCGTTTTTACTCTCCCAGTGTTCTCAATGTAATTACGCTGCCAATGCTCCCAGTGTTTTTACTCTTCCAGTGTTCCCAATATATTTACTCTTCCAGTGTTCCAATTGTATTTCCTCTCTCCCAGTGTTCCAGTGTATTTACTGTCCCAACGTTGCCAGTGTATTTACACTCCCTGTGCTCCCAGTGTAGTTGCTCTCCCAGTGTTCCCAGTGTATTTACTGACGCCGAGTGTTCCCATTGTATTTACTGCCCCTGTGTTCCCAGTGTATTTACACTCCTAGTGTTCCCAGTGTATTTAGCTCCCAGTATTCCCAGTGTATTTACTCTCCCAGCGTTCCCAGTGCATTTATTCACCCAGTGTTCCCAGTATATTTGCACTGTGTTCCCAGTGTATTTACTCTCCCAGTGTTCCGAAAGTATTTACTCTCCCAGTGTTCTCAGTGTATCTACACTCTCCCAGGGTTCTTCCTCTCTCCCCCAGAGTTCCCAGCGTTTTACTCACTCCCAGTTTTCCCAGTGTATTTACTCTCCCAGTGGTCTCAATACATTTACTTTCTGCCAGTGCTCGCTGTGTATTTACTCTCACAATGTTTTTAATGTATTTGCTCTCCCAGTGTTCCCAGCGCATTTAGTCTCTCCCAATGTTCCCAGTATATTTAAACTCCGTATGTTCCCAGTGTATATAATTTACCAGTGTTCCCAGTATATGTACTCTCAGTGTTCCTGGAGTATTTTCCCAGTGTTCCAATTGGATTTATTCTGCCAGTGTTCCCAGAGTATTTGCTCTCGCAGTGATCCCAGTCTATTTACTCTCCCTTTGTTTCCAGTGTATTCCCTCTCTCCCAGTGTTCCCAGTTTATTTACTCTGCCAGTATACCCAGTGTGTTTCTTTCTCCAATGCTCCCAGTGTATTTACTGTCCGTGTTCCCAATGTAGTTACTCTCCCAGTTTTCCCTGTGTATTTATTCTCCCAGTGTTCCAGGTGTATTTACTCTCCTGTTTTCCCAGTATATTTACTCTCCCTGTGTTTCCAATGTATTTAATCTACCAGTGTTCATTATAAACTTACTCACACAGTGTTCCCAGACTATTTAATCTCTCAGTGTTCCCAGTGTATTTAACTCTCCCAGTGTTCCCAGCGTCTGTACTTTCCCAGTGTCATCAGTGTATTTTTTCTCTCCCAGAGTATTTACTCTCGCATAGTTCCCAGTGTATTTACTCCCTCCTAGTATACCCATTGTCTTTACTCGCCAAGTGTTCCCCGTACATTTATTTTCTCTTGCAGTGTTTGCAGTGCATTTACTCTCCCAGTGTTCCCAGTATATTAACGCTCAAAATGTTCCTAGTGTAATTACTGTCTCCCATTGTATTTACTCTCCCAGTTTGCCCAGCGCATTTAATTTCTCCCAGTGTTCCCAGTGTATTTATTCTTTCCCAGTTTTCCCAGTGTATTTACTCTCCCAGTGTTCCCAGTTTAATTATTCTCCCAGTGTTCCAGGTGTATTTACTCTCCGAGTTTTCACAGTATATTTATTCACCCAGGTTTCCAGTGCATTTACTCTCTGCCAGTGTTTCCATTGCATTTACTCTCTCCCACTGTTACCACTCTATTTGCACTCCCAATGAATCCAGTGCATTTACTCTTTCTATGTTCCCAAAGTATAACTCTCTCCCACTGTTCCCACAGTTTTCCTCTCTCCTGTTTTCCCAATATATTTACTCTCCCAGTGTTCACAATGTATTTAATGTTCCAGTGTTTCCATCATAATTATTCACCTTGTGTTGCCAGCGTAGTCGCCCTCTCTGTGTTCCCAGTGTATTTACTCGCCCCCAGTTTCCCAGTTTATTTACTCTCCCAGTGCTCCCAGTGTATTTTCACCCCCTCTGTTCCCAGTGTATTTACTCTCCCAGTGTTCCCAGTGTATTTACTCTCTCCCACTATTCCCAGTGTATTTACTCTCCCAGTGTTTAGAGTCTATTGAGTCTCTCTGTCTCTCAGTGTTCCCAGTGTATTTACTCTCCCAGTGTTCCCAGTCAATTTACTCTACCATTGTTCCCAGTGGCTTTATTCTCCATGTGTTCCCAGAGTATTTGATCTTCTAGTGATCCCTGTTGGTTTACTCTCCCATTGTTCCCAGTGTATGTCCTCTCTCCCAGTGTTCCCAGTTTATTTACTCTGCCAGTATTCCCAGTGTGTTTCCTTCTCCAATGCTCCCAGTGTACTTACTGTCCGTGTTCCCAATGTATTTACTCTTCCAGTGTTCCCAGTTTATGTACTCTCCCAGTGTTCCCAGTGTTTTTACTCTCCCAGTTTTCCCTGTGTATTTATTCACCCAGTGTACAAGGTGTATTTACTCTCCTAGTTATTCCCAGTATATTTACTCTCCATTTGTTCCCAAAGTATTTAATCTACCAGTGTTCCCAGTATATCTACTCTCACAGTGTTCCCAGACTATTTAATCTCCCAGTGTTCCCAGTGTATTTACACTCGCAGTGTTCCAAGCGTATGTACTCTCCCAGTGTTCCAGCGTTTTTACTTTCCCAGTATTCCCAGTGTATGTGCTCTCTCCCAATGTTCGCAGTGCATTTTCTCCCTCCCAGAATGTTCACTCTCCCAGTGTTCCCAGTGTATTAACGCTCAACATGTTCCCAGTGTAATTGCTGTCTACATTATATTTACTCTCCCAGTTTGCCCAGTGCATTTAATTTCTCCCAGTGTTTCCAGTGTATTTACTCTCGCTCAGTGTTCCCAGTGTATTTACTGTCCTACTATCCCCAGTTTAATTATTCTCTCAGTGTTCCCCAGTGTATTTACTCTCTCCAACTGTTCCCAGTGTACTTACTCTCCCAGTGTTGAGAGTCTATTGACTCTCCCTCTCAGTGTTCCCAGTGTATTTACTCTCCCAGTGTTCCCAGTCAATTTACTCTCCCATTGTTCCCAGTGACTTTATTCTCCCAGTGTTCCCAGAGTATTTGCTCTCCGAGTGATCCCTGTCTATTTACTCTCCCATTTTTCCCAGTGAATGTCCTCTCTCCCAGTGTTGCCAGTTTATTTACTCTGCCAGTATGCCCAGTGTGTTTCCTTCTTCAATGCTCCGAGTGCACTTACTGTCCGTGTTCCCAATGTATTTACTCTTCCAGTGTTACCAGTTTATCTACTCTCTCCCAGTGTCCCCAGTTTATTTACTCTCCCAGTGTTCCCATTGTATTTACTCTCCCAGTTTTCCCCGTGTATTTATTCACCGAGTGTTCAAGGTGTATTTACTCTCCTAGTTTTCCCAATATATTTACTCTCCCTTTGTTCCCAGATTATTTAATCTCCCAGTGTTCCCAGTATATCTACTCTCACAGTATCCCCATACTATTTAATCTCCCAGTGTTCCCAGTGTATTTACTCTCGCAGTGTTCCCAGCGTATGTACTCTCCCAGTGTTCCAGCGTTTTTCCTTTCCCAGTAGTCCCAGTGTATGTGCTCTCTCCCAGTGTTCCCAGTGCATTTACTCTCCCAATGTTCTCAGTGCATTATCTCCCTCCCAGAATGTTCACTCTCCCGAGTTCCCAGTGTATTTACTCGCTCCTCGTCTACCCATTGTCTTTACTTTCCAAGTGTTCCCAGTACATTTACTCTCTCGCAGTGTTTGCAGTGCATTTACTCTCCCAGTGTTCTCAGTGTATTTACTCTCCCAGTGTATCCAGTGTATTAATGCTCAACATGTTCCCAGTGTAATTACTGTCTACATTGTATTTACTCTCCCACTTTGCCCAGTGCATTTAATTTCTCCTAGTGTTCCCAGTGTATTTACTCTCTCCCAGTGTTCCCAGTGTATTTACTGTCCTGCTATCCCCAGTTTAATTTATTCTCCCAGTGTTCCAGGTGTATTTACTCTCTCACACTGTTCCCAGTGTATTTACTCTCCCAGTGTTGAGAGTCTATTGATTCTCTCTCTCAGTGTTCCCAGTGTATTTACTCTCCCAGTGTTCCCAGTCAATTTACTCTCCGATTGTTCCCAGTGGCTTTATTCTCCCAGTGTTCCCAGAGTATTTGCTCTCCTAGTGATCCCTGTTTATTTACTCTCCCATTGTTCCCAGTGATTGTCTTCTCTCCCAGTGTTGCCAGTTTATTTACTCTGCCAGTATTCCCAGTGTGTCACCGTCTCCAATGCTCCAAGTGTATTTACTGTCCGTGTTCCCAATATGTTTACTCCTCCAGTATTCCCAGTTTATTTACTCTTTCCCAATGTCCCCAGTTTATTTACTCTCCCAGTGTTCCCAGTGTATTTACTCCCCCAGTTTTCCCTGTGTATTTATTCTCCAAGTGTTCCAGGTGTATTTACACTCCTAGTTCTCCCAGTGTATTTACTCTCCCTGTGTTCCCAGTGAATTTACTGATCCAGTGTTTTCATCGTATTTATTCTCCCAGTGTTCCCAGCATATTTACTCTCCCAGTGTTCCCAATGTATTTAATGTTCTCGTGTTTTCATCATAATTATTTGCCTTGTGTTGCCAGCGTAGTTACCCGCTTTGTGTTCCCAGTGTATTTACTCGCTCGCAGTTTCCCATTTTATTTACTCTCCCAGTGTTCCCAGTGTATTTTCTCCCCCTCTGTTCCCAGTGTATTTACTTTCTCCCACTGTTCCCAGTGTATTTACTCTCCGGGTGTTGCGAGTCTATTCACTCTCTCTCAGTGTTTCCAGTGCATTTTCTCTCCCATGTTCTCAGTCAATTTACTCTCCCAGTGTTCCCAGTATATTTACTCTCCCAGTATTCCCAGTTTATTTACTCTCTGATTGTTCCCAGTATATTTATGCTCCCAGTGTTCCCACTGCATTTATTCTCCCATTGTTCGATTTGTATTTGCTCTCCTAGTTTTCCCAATATATTTATTCTCCCAGTTTTCCCAGTGCATTCACTCTCTCCCAGTTTTCCCAGTGTATTTACTCTCTCCCAGTTTTCCCAGTGTATTTATTCTGTGTTCCCAGCATATTTACTCTCTCCCGATGTTCCCAGTGTATTTACTCCCCCAGTGTTCCCTGTGTAATTATCCTCCCTTTGTTCCCAATGAATCTTCCAGCATTCCCATTGTATTTGCTCTCACATTGTTCCCAGTGTATTTGCTCTCCCAGTGTTCCCAGTGCATTTCCTATCTCCCACGGTTCCAAGTCTATTTATTATCCCAGTGTTCCCAGTCTACTTCTTCCCTCCCAGCGTTCCTAGTGTATTTACTTTCCCAGTGTTCCCAATATATTTACTCTTCCAGTGTTCCCAGTTGATTTACTCTATCCCAGTGTCCCCAGTTTATTTACTCTCTCCCAGTTTTCCCAGCTCATTTACTCCCAGTGTTGCCAGTTTATTTACTCTCCCAGTGTTCCGATTGTATTTATTCTCTCCGAGGTTCCTAGCGTTTTTCCTCTCACAATATTCCAAATGTATTAACCCTCCCAGTGTTCCCAGTGTATTTACTCTCTCCCAGTCGTCGCAGTGTATTTACTCTCCCAGTGTTCCCTGTGTATTTATTCTCCCAGTGTGCCCAATATATTTACTCTTTCACTGTTGCCAGTTTATTTACTCTCTCCCAGTTTTCCCAGTTTATTTACTCTCTCCCAGTGTTCCCAGTTTATTTACTCTCTCCCAGTTTTCCCAGTTTATTTACTCTCCCAGTGTTGCCAGTTTATTTACTCTCCCAATGTTCCGATTGTATTTATTCTCTCCGAGGTTCCTATCGTTTTTCCTTTCACAATATTCCCAGTGTATTAACCCTCCCAGTGTCCCCAGTTTATTTACTCTCTCCCAGTGGTCGTAGTGTATTTACTCTCCCAGTGTTCCCTGTGTATTTATTCTCCCAGTGTTCCCAATATATTTACTCTTTCACTGTTGCCAGTTTATTTACTCTCTCCCAGTTTTCCCAGTTTATTTACTCTCCTAGTGTTCCCAGTGTATTTACTCTCCCAGTGTTCCCAATATGGTGACTCAGTGTTCCCAGCTTATTAGCTCTCTCCCAATGTTCGCAGTGTAATTATTCCCCAATGCTCCCATTGTATTTAATCTTCAGGTGTTCCCAATGTATTTAATCTACCAGTGTTCCCAGTACATTTACTCTCACAGTCTTCCCAGAGTATTTATGCTCGCAGTATTCCCAGTGTATTTAATCTCCCAGTGTTCCCAGCATAGGTACTCTCCTTGTGTTCTAGCGTATTTTCGTTCCCAGCTTTACAGTGTATTTCCTCTCTCCCAGTGTTCCCTGTGTATTTATTCTCCCAGTGTTCCCAATATATTTACTCTTTCACCGTTGCCAGTTTATTTACTCTCTCCCAGTTTTTCCAGTTTATTTACTCTCCTAGTGTTCCCAGTGTATTTACTCTCCCAGTGTTCCCAATATGGTGACTCAGTGTTCCCAGCTTATTAGCTCTCTCCCAATGTTCGCAGTGTAATTATTCCCCAATGCTCCCATTGTATTTAATCTTCAGGTGTTCCCAATGTATTTAATCTACCAGTGTTCCCAGTACATTTACTCTCACAGTCTTCCGAGAGTATTTATGCTCGCAGTACTCCCAGTGTATTTAATCTCCCAGTGTTCCCAGCGTAGGTACTCTCCTTGTGTTCTAGCGTATTTTCGTTCCCAGCTTTACAGTGTATTTCCTCTCTCCCAGTGTTCCCAGTGCATTTATTCTCCCAATGTTCCCAGTCTATTTACACTCTGTGTTCCCAGTGTATTTACTCTCCCAGTGTTCCCAGTGTATTTACTCTCCCAGTGTTCTCAGTGTTTTAACTCTCTCCCAGTGTACTTCCTCCCGCCCCCATAATTCACAGTGTTTTTACGCCATCCCAGTGTTTCCAGAGGATTTACTCTCCCAATGTTCCCGTTACATTTACTCCCTGCTTGTGCTCACTGTGTATTTCCTCTCCCAGTGTTTCCAATGTATTTACTTTACACTGTTCCCAGTGTATTTACCCTCTCCGAGTTTTCCAATGCATTTACTCTCCCAGTGTACTTACTGTCCCCCAGTGTAGTTACTCTCTCCCAGTGTATTAACTCTCGCAGCTTCCCCAATACATTTAATGTCACCTGGTGTCCCCCGCGTATTTACTCTTTCCGAGTTCTCCCAGCGCGTTTACACTCCTAGTGTTCCCAGTTTACTTACTCTCCCAGTGTTACGATTGCATTTACTCTCTGTGTTCCTGATATATTTACTCTCCCCATGCTCCCATTGTATTTACTCTCCCAGTGTTCCCAGTTTATTTACTCTCCCGGTGTTCCCAGTGTATTTGCTCTCCCAGTGTTCCCATTGTAGTTACTCCCCCAGTTCTCCCAGTATATTTCCTCTCACATTCTTCCGAGTGCATTTACTGTCTCCCAGTGCTGCCAGAGTATTTACTCTCACCCAGTGATCCCAGTGCATTTACTCTGTGTTTCCTGCGTGTTTGCTCACTTCCAATGTCCCCAGTGTATTTATTCCCCAGTGTTCCCAGTGTATTTAATCTCCCTTTGTTCCCAATGTATTTAGTCTGACAGTGATCCCAGTATATTTAGTCTCACAGTATTCCCAGTGTATTTATTATCCCGGGGTTCCCAGTGTATTTACTCTCCCAGTGTTCCCATCGTTTGTACACTCCCAGTGTTCCAGCATATTTACTTTCCCAGTGTTCCCAATGTATTTCTTCTCTCCCAGTGTTCCCAGTGTATTTATTATCCCAGTGTTCCTTGTGTATTTGTCTCTGTGTTCCCAGTGTATTTACTCTCCTAGTTTTTCCAGTTTATTTACTTGCTGACTGTTCGCTGTGTATTTAATGCTCAGTGTTTTACTCGTATTTACTCTCCCAGTGTTCGCAGTGTATTTACTCTGGCAGTTTTACCAGCGTATTTACCCTTTCTGTGTTCCCAGTGTATTTACTATCTCCCAGTGTTCCCAGTGTAATTACTCTCCTTGTGTACCCTGTGTATTTACTCGCCCAGTCTTACCAGTGCATTTACACTCCCAGTATTCCTATGTATTTACTCTCCCAGTGTTCCCAGTGTATTTATTCTCCCACTGTTCCCAGTGTAATTACACTCTATGTTCCCAGTGTATTTATTCTCCCAGTGTTCCCAGTGTATATACTCTCCCAGTGTTCTCAGTGTTTCCACTCTCTCCCAGTGTAGTTCGTCTCTCCCCCAGTATTCCCAATGTTTTACTCCATCCCAGTGTTCCCAGATGATTTACTCTCCCAGTGTTCCCGCGAAATTTACTCTCTGTTAGTGCTCGCTGTGTATTTACTCTCCCAGTGTTTCCAATGTATTTACTTTCAAATGTTCCCAGTGTATTTACCCTCTCCGAGTTTTCTAATGCATTTACTCTCCCATTGTACTTACTGTCCCCCAGTGTACTTACTGTCTCCCGGTGTATTAACTCTCATAGCTTCCCCAGTACATTTAATGTCATCCAGTGTTCCCAGTGTATTTACTCTCTCCGAGTTCTCCCAGTGCATTTAATCTCCTAGTGTTCCCAGTGTTCTCACTCTCCCAGTGTTGCGATTGTATTTACTCTCTGTGTTCCTAGTGTATTTACTCTCCCAGTGTTCCCAGTGTATTTATTCTCCCAGTGTTCCCAGTTTATTTACTCTCCCAGTGTTTCCAATATATTTTCTTTCCAATGTTCCCAGTGTATTTACCCTCTCCGAGTTTTCCAATGCATTTACTCTTCCAGTTTACTTACTGTCGCCCAGTGTACTTACTATCTCACAGTGTATTGACTCTCCCAGTATTCCAAGTGTATTTTCTCTCCCAGTGTTCCCAGTGTATTTACTCTCTCCCAATGTTCCAAATGTATTTACACTCCCAGTGTTCCCAGTGTATTTACTATCCCAGTGTTCCAGGTGTATTTACTATCCTAGTTTTCCCAGTGTATTTACTCTTCCAGTCTTCCCAGTGCATTTATTCTCTCCCAGTGTTCCCAGTGTATTTACTCTCTCCCAGTGTTCTCAGTGCATATACTCTCTCCCAGTGTTCCCTCCTTATTTACTCTGTATCCAGTGTATTTACTCCCTTCCGGTGTTCCCAGTGCCTTTATTCTCCCAGGACTCCCAGTGTACTTACTCTCTCCCAGTGTTCCCAGTGTAATTGCTCTCGCGTTGTTCCTAGTATATTTACTCTCCCAATGGGGTAAGTGTAAACCACATGGTGATAGGAAGGGACAATATGTATGAATATAAAGAGGCTGCAGGACGGGTCAAAACTAAAAATCATGGTTTAAAAACTGGTATTAAAACACTTTCCTAAACACACGCAGTATTCGAAACAAAGTAAATCAGTTGACGGCACAAATCATTACAAATGGGTATGATTTGGTGGCCATTACTGAAACGTGGTTGCAGGATGACCAAGACTGGGACTTAAACATACAGGGTCATCTGACAATTCGGAACGATAGACAAGAAGGAAAAGGAGGTGGGGTAGCTCTCTTAATAAAGGATGATATCAGGGCAGTTGTGAGAGAAGATATTGGCTCTAATGAACAAAATGTTGAATCATTTTGGGTGGAGATTAGAGATAGTAAGGGGAAAAAGTCACTGGTGGGCGTAGTTTATACGCCCCCAAATAATAACTTCACGGTGGGGCGGGCAATAATCAAGGGAATAATGGAGGCATGTGAAAAAGGAACGGCAGTAATCATGGGGGATTTTAACCTACATATCGATTGGTCAAATCAAATTGCACGGGGTAGCCTTGAGGAGGAATTCATAGAATTCATACGGGATTGGTTCTTAGAACAGTATGTTACAGAACCTACAAGTGGGCAAGCTATCTTATATCTGGTCCTGTGTAATGAGACAGGAATAGTAAACGATCTCCTCGTAAAAGATCATCTCGAAATAAGTGATCACAGTATGTCTGAATTTGTAATAAAGATTGAGGGTGAGGAAGTAGTGCCTCAAACGAGCATACTATGCTTAAACAAAGGGGACTGCAGTGGGATGAGGGCAGAGTTTACCAAACTAGACTGGGAACACAGACTAAACGGTAGCACAATTAAGGAATAGTGGAGGACTTTTAAGGAGCTCTTTCATAGTGCTCAACAAAAATATATTCCAGTGAAAAAGAAGGGTGGTAAGAGAAGGGATAACCAGCCGTGGATAACCAAGGAAATAAAGGAGAGTATCAAATAAAAAAACAATGCGTATAAGGTGGCCAAGGTTAGTGGGAAACTAGAAGATTGGGAACATTTTAAAACGACAGCAAAGAATGACTAAGAAAGCAATAAAGAAAGGAAAGATAGATTACGAAAGTAAACTTGCGCAAAACATAAAAACAGATAGTAAAAGCTTTTACCGATATATAAAACGGAAAAGAGTGACTTAAGTAAATGTTGGTCCCTTAGAAGATGAGAAGGGGGATTTAATAATGGGAAATGTGGAAATGGCTGAGACCTTAAACAATTATTTTGCTTCCGTCTTCAGAGTGGAAGACACAAAAACCATGCCAAAATTTGCTGGTCACGGGAATGTGGGAAGGGAGGATCTTGAGACAATCACTATCACGAGGGGGGTAGTGCTGGACAGACTAATGGGACTGAAGGTAGAAAAGTCCCCTGGTCCTGATGAAATGCATCCCAGGGTATTAAAAGAGATGGCAGAAATTATAGCAGATGCATTCGTTATAATCTACCAAACTTCTCTGGTCTCTGGGGAGATACTATCGGATTGGAAAGCAGCTAATGTAACGCCTCTGTTTAAAAAACGGGGCAGACAAAAGGCAGGTAACTATAGGCCGGTTAGTTTAACATCTGTAGTAGGGAAAATGCTTGAAGCTATTATTAAGGAAGAAATAGCGGGACATCTAGATAGGAATAGTGCAATCAAGCAGACGCAGCATGGATTCATGAAGGGGAAATCATGTTTAACTAATTTACTGGAATTCTTTGAGGATATAACGAGCATGGTTGATAGAGGTGTACCGATGGATGTGGTGTATTTAGATTTCCAAAAGGCATTCGATAAGGTGCCACACAAAAGGTTACTGCAGAAGATAAAGGTATGCGGAGTCAGAGGAAATGTATTAAATGGATCAAGAATTGGCTGGCTAACAGAAAGCAGAGAGTCAGGTAAATGGGTCCTTTTCGGGTTGGAAATCGGTGGTTAGTGGTGTGCCACAGGGACCGGTGCTGGGACCACAACTGTTTACAATACACATACATGAACTGGAAGAGGGGACAGAGTGTAGTGTAACACAATTTGCAGATTACACAAAGATTAGTGGGAATGCGGGTTATGTAGAGGGCACAGAGAGGCTGCAAAGAGATTTGGATAGGTTAAGCGAATGGGCTAATGTTTGGCAGATGGAATACAATGTTGGAAAATGTGAGGTCATCCACCTGGGGAAAAAAACAGTAAAAGGGAATATTATTTGAATGGGGAAAAATTACAACATGCTGCGGTGCAGAGGGACCTGGGGGTCCTTGTGCATGAATCCCAAAAAGGTAGTTTTCAGGTGCAACAGGTAATCAGGAAGGCGAATACAATGTTGGCCTTCATTGCGAGAGAGATGGAGTACAAAAGCAGGGAGGTCCTGCTGCAACTGTACGGGATATTGGTGAGGCCGCACATGAAGTACTGCGTGCAGTTTTGGTCACCTTACTTAAGGAAGGATCTACTAGCTTTGGAGGGTGTACAGAGACGATTCACTCGGCTGATTCCGGAGACGAGGGGGTTACCTTATGATGATAGATTGAGTAGACTGGGTCTTTACTCGTTGGAGTTCAGAAGGATGAGGGGTGATGTTATAGAAACATTAAAAATAATGAAAGGGATAGACAAGATAGAGGCAGAGAGGTTGTTTCCACTGGTCGGGGAGACTAGAACTAGGGGGCACAGCCTCAAAATACGGGGGAGCCAATTTAAAACCGAGTTGAGAAGGAATTTCTTCTCCCAGAGTGTTGTGATTCTGTGGAATTCTCTGCCCAAGGAAGCAGTTGAGGCTTCAAATCACAGATAGATAGATTTTTAATCAATAAGGGAATTAAGGGTTATGCAGAGCGGGCGGGTAAGAGGAGCTGAGTCCACGGCCAGATTAGCCATGATCTTGTTGAGTGGCAGAGCAGACTCGAGGGGCTAGATGGCTGGGTTCCTAATTCTTATGTCTTTATAATGCTCCCAATGTATTTACTCTCCCAGTGTTCCCAGTTTATTTACTCTCCCGGTGTTCCCAGTATATTTGCTCTCCCAATGTTCCCATTGTATTTACACCCCCAGTTCTCCGAGTATATTTCCTCTAACTTTCTTCCAAGTGAATTTATTCTCTCCCAGTGTTGCCAGTGCATTTACTCTTCCAGTGTTCTCAGTGTATCTACACTCTCCCAGTGTACTTCCTTTCTCCCGCAGAGTTCCCAGTGTTTTTACTCTCCCGGTGTTCTCAATACATTTACCCTCTGCCAGTGCTCGCTGTGTATTTACTCTCCCAGTGTTCCCATTGTATTTACTCTCCCAGTGTTCCCAATAGATTTACTCTCTGCCAGTGCTCGCTGTGTATTTAGTCTCCCCCAGTGTGCCCTGCGTATTTACTCCGCACCCAGTGTATTTACTCCTTCCAGTGTACCCAGTATCTTTATTCTTCCAGGGCTCCCAGTGTACTTCCTCTCTCCCAGTGTTCGCAGTGTAATTGCTCTTGCAGTGTTCCTAGTATATTTACTCTCCCAATGCTCCCAATGTATTTACTCTCCCAGTGTTCCCAGTTTATTTACTCTCCCGGTGTACCCAGTGTATTTGCTCTCCCAGTGTTCCCATTGCATTTACTCCCCCAATTCTCTCAGTATGTTTCCTCTCCCATCTTCCTAGTGAAGTTACTCTCTCCCGGTGTTGCCAGTGTATTTACTCTCCCAGTGTTCTCCGTGTATCTACACTCTCCCAGTGTACTTCCTCTCTCCCCCAGAGTTCTTACTCATTCCCCGTATTTCCAATGTATTTACTCTCCTCGCGTTCTCCCAGTGTGTTGACTCTCCTAGTGTTCCCAGTCTACTTACTCTCCCAGTGATGCGATTGTATATACTCGCTGTGTTCCTAGTGTATTTACTCTCCCAGTGTTCCAAGTGTATTTACTCTCCCAGTGTTCCCTGTGTATTTACTATCTCCCAGTGTTCCCAGTGTATTTATTCTCCCAGTGTTCCCAGTTTATTTATTCTCCCTGTCTTCCCAGTGTATTTACTCTCTCAGTGTTCCGCGTGCATTTACTCTCCGAATGTTCCCAGTGTATTTACGCTCTCAGTGGTCTCAGTGTATTTACTCTTTACCAGTGTATTTGCTCTCCAAGTGTTCCCAGTGTATTTACTCTCTCCCAATGTTCCAAATGTGTTAATACACCCAGTGTTCCCAGTGTACTTACTCTCCCAATGTTCCAGGTGTATTTACTCTCCAAGTTTCCCCAGTGTATTTATTCTTCCAGTCTTACCAATGCACTAACTCTCCCCCAGTGTTACCAGTGTATTTACTCTCGCCCAGTGTTCCCAGCTTATTTACTCTCTCGCAGTGTTCCCTGTTTATTTACTCTGTACCCAGTGTATTTACTCCCGTCCAGTGTTCCCAGTGTCTTTATTCTCCCAGTGTACTTCCTCTCGCCCAGTGCTGCCAGTGTAATTGCTCTCGCAGTGTTCCTAGTATATTTACTCTCCCAATGCTCCCATTGTATTTAGTCTCCCAGTGTTACCAGTGAATTTACTCTCTCCCAGTGCACTTCCTCTCTCCCCCAGAGTTCCCAGTGTTTTTACTCCCTCCCAGTGTTACCAGTGTATTTACTTCCCAGTGTTCGCCATACATTTACTCTCTGCCAGTGCTCACTGTGTATTTACTCTCCCAGTATTCCCAGTGTATTTACTCTCCCAGTGTTCTGAATGCATTTACTCTCTGCCAGTGCTCGCTGTGTATTTAGTCTCTCCCAGTGTTCCCTGCGTATTTACTCTGTGCCCAATGTACTTACTCCTTTCCAGTGTTCCCAGTGTCTTTATTCTCCCAGTGTTCCCAGTGTACTTCCTCTCTCCCAGTGTTCACAGTGTAACTGCTCTCGCAGTGCTCCTAGTATATTTACTCTCCCAATTTTCCCAATGTATTTACTCTCCCAGTGTTCCCATTATATTTACTTCCGCAGTTCTCCCAGTAAATTTCCTCTCCCATTCTTCCCAGTGAATTTATTCTCTCCCAGTGTTGCCAGTGTATATACTCTTCCAGTGTTCTCAGTGTCTTTACACTCTCCCAGTGCAATTCCTCTCTCGCCCAGAGTCCCCCGTCTTTTTACTCCCTCCCAGTGTTTCCAATGTATTTACTCTCCCAGTGTTCCCAGTGTATTTATACTCTCTGAGTTTTCCTCGTGCATTTACCCTCCCAGTGTTCCCAGTGTACTTACTGTTTCCCAGTATATTTACTATCACAGCTTCCCCAGTACATTTAATGTCACCCAGTGATCCCAGTGTATTTAATCTTCCGGGTTTTTCCAGTGCATTTACTATCCTAATGTTCCCAGTGTACTTACTCCCCCAGTGTTGCGATTGTATTTACTCTCTGTGTTCCTAGTATATTTACTCTCCCAGTGTTCCAAGTGTAATTACTCAACCAGTGTTGCCAGTGTATTTACTATTTCCCAGTGTTCCCAGTGTATTTATTCTCCCAGTGTTCACCGTTTATTTATTCTCCCAGTCTTCCTAGTGTATTTACCCTCTCCAAGTTTTAAGGTGCATTTACTCTCCCAGTGTCCCCAGTGTAATTACTCTCCTAGTGTTCCCAGTGTATTTACTCACTCTAAGGTTTCCCAGTGCATTTACTCTCCTAGTGTTCCCAGTGTACTTACGCTCTCAGTGTTGCAATTGTATTTACTCTCTGTGTTCGTTGTGTATTTACTCTCCCAGTGTTCCACGTGTATTTACTCTTCCAGTGTTCTCAGTGTATTTATTCCCCCAGTGTTCCCAGTGTATTTATTCTCCCAGTGTACCCAGTGTATTTATTCTCCCAGTGTTCCCAATATATATACTCTCCCATTGCTCCCAGTGTGTTTACTCTCCCAGCGTTCCAATTGCATTTACACTCCCAGTGTACCCAGTGTATTTATTCTCCCAGCATTCCAGACGTATTTACTTCTCGTATTCAGAGTGTATTTACTCTTCCAGTCTTCCCAGTGTATTTACTCTCTCAGTGGTCTCAGTGTATTTGCTCTATCCCAGTGTATTTGCACTCCCAGTTTTTCCAGTGTATATACTCTCTCCCACTGTTGCCAGTCTATTTGCGCTCCCAATGCTCCCAGTGTATTTATTCTCCCAATGTTCCCAATGTATATATTATCACCCACTTTTCCCACAGTATTACTCGCCCCTAGTAATTTCAATGCCTTTACTCTCCCAGTGTTCCCAGTGAATTTACTGTTCCAGTATTTCCATCATATTTATTCTTGGTGTTCCCAGCATATTTACTCTCCCAGTGTTCCCAATGTCTTTACTCTCCCCTTGTTCCCAGTGTATTTAATAGACCAGTGTTCGCAGTGTATTTACTCTGGCCGTTTCCCCAACGTAGTTACTCTCTATGAGTTCCCAGTGTATTTACTCACTCCCAGTTTCCCAGTATATTTACCCTCCAAGTGTTCCCAGTGTATTTATTCTCTCCCAGTGTTCCAAATGCATTTAATCTCCCAGTGTTCCCAGTGTATTTACTAACTGCAGGTGTTCCCAGTGCATTTACTCTCCCAATGATCCCAGTTATTATCTCACTCTTTTCCCAGAGTATTACTCTCTGCTAGTTTTTCCAATGCCTTTAGTCTCCCAGTGTTCCCAGTGAATTTACTGTTTCAGTATTTTCATCGTATTTAATCTCCGTGTTCCCAGCATATTTACTCTCCCAGTGTTCCCAATGTCTTTACTCTCCCCTTGTTCCCAGTGTATGTAATATACCAGCGTTCGCAGTGTATTTACTCTGGCCGTGTTCCCGGTGTAGTTACTCTCTCGGAGTTCCAAGTGTATTTGCTCTCTCCCAGTTTCCCAATGTATTTACCCTCCTAGCATTCCCAGTGTATTTACTCTCTCCCAATGTTCCTAGTGTATTTACTCTCTCCCAGTGTTCCCAGTGTATTTACTAACTGCAGTTGTTCCCAGTGCATTTACTCTCCCAATGATCCCAGTCTATTTATTCTCTCAATGTTCCCAATGCATTTATTATCTCACTCTTGTCCCAGAGTATTACTCTCTGCTAGTTTTTCCAATGCCTTTAGTCTCCCAGTGTTCCCAGTGAATTTACTGTTTCAGTATTTCCATCGTATTTAATCTCCGTGTTCCCAGCATATTTACTCTCCCAGTGTTTGCAGTGTATTTTCTCTCCCCTTGTTCCCAGTGTATTTAATATCCCAGTGTTCGCAGTGTATTTACTCTGGCCGTGTTCCCGGCGTAGTTACTCTCTCGGAGTTCCAAGTGTATTTGCTCTCTCCCAGTTTCCCAATGTATTTACCCTCCTAGCATTCCCAGTGTATTTACTCTCTCCCAGTGTTCCCAGTGTATTTATTCTCCCAGTGTTCCCAGTGTATCTATTCACCCAGTGTTCCCAATGGATTTACTATCTCAGTGTTCCGAGTGCATTTACTCTCCGAGTGTTCCCAGTGTATTTACTCTCTCAGTGGTCTCAGTGTATTTGCTCTCCCCTAGTGTATTTGCTCTCCAAGTGGTCCCAGTGTATTTACTCTCTGCCAATGTTCCCAGTGTAATTGCTCTCCCAGTGTTCCCACTGTATTTACTCACCCATTGCTCCCAGTGTGTTTACGCTCCCAGTGTGTTTACTCTCCCAGTGTTCCCAATGTGTTTACTCTTCCAGTGTTCCCAGTGTATTTACTCTCTCCCAGTGTTCCCAGTTTAATTACTCTCCGTGTTCCCAGTGTATTTAATATTCCAGTCTTCCAAGTGCATTTACTCTCTCCCAGTGTACCCAGTGCATTTACAATCTCCCAGTGTTCCTATTTTATTTACTCTCTCCCAGTGTTCCGAGTGTATTTACTCTGTACCCAGTGTATTTACTCCCTACCAGTTTCCCCACTGCCTTTATTCTCCCAGTGCTCCCAGTGTAATTCCTCTCTCCCAGTGTACTTGCTCTCGCAGTGTTCCCAGTATATTTACTCTCACAGTGTTCCCGGTGTATTTATTACCCCTGTGTTCCCAGTGCATTTACTCTCCCAGTGTTCCCAGCCTATATACTCTCGCAGTGTTTCCAGTGTATTTACTCTCTCTCACTATTGCCAGTCTATTGGTGCTCCCAATGATCCCAATGTATTTATTCTCCCAATGTTCCCAATGTATTTATTATCTCCCACATTTTCCAGAATACTACTCTCTCCTAGTTTTTCCAATGCCTTTACTCTCCCACTGTTCCCAGTGTATTTACTCTCCCAGTGTTCCCAGTGTATTTACTCTCTGCAGGTGTTCCCAGTGTATTTACTCTCCCAGTGTTCCCAGTGTATTTACTCTCTGCAGGTGTTCACAGTGCATTTACTCTCTCACTGTTCCCAGTGTATTTACTCTCCCAGTGTTTCCAGTGTCGTTACCCTCTCCCACTATTGCCAGTCTATTGGTGTTCCCAATGATCCCAATGTATTTATTCTCCCAATGTTCCCAATGTATTTATTATCTCCCACATTTCCCAGAATACTACTCTCTCCTAGTTTTTCCAATGCCTTTACTCTCCCAATATTCCCAGTGAAATTACTGTTCCAGTATTTCCATCGTATTTATTCTCGGTGTTCCCAGCATATTTACTCTCCCAGTGTTGCCAATGTATTTACTCTCCCCTTGTTCCCAGTGTATTTAATATACCAGTGTTCGTAGTGTATTTACTCTGGCCGTTTACCCAATGTAGTTACTCTCTCTGAGTTCCCAGTGTATTTACTCTCTCCCAGTTTCCCAGTATATTTACCCTCCAAGCATTCCCAGTGTATTTACTCTCTCCCAGTGTTCCCAGTGTATTTACTCTCCCAGTGTTCCCAGTGTATTTACTCTCTGCAGGTGTTCACAGTGCATTTAGTCTCTCACTGTTCCCAGTGTATTTACTCTCCCAGTGTTTCCAGTGTAGTTAATCTCTGCCTGTGTTGCCAGTGTAATTGCTCTCCCAGTGTTCCCAGTAAATTTGCTCTACCAATGCTCCCAGTGTTTTACTCTTCCAGTGTTCCCAATATATTTACTCTTCCAGTTTTCCAATTGTATTTACTCTCTCCAAGTGTTCCCAGTTTATTTACTCTCCCAATGTTCCCAGTATATATACTCTCCCAGTCTCCCAGTGTAGTTACTCTCCCAGTGCTCCCAGTGTATTTATTCTCCCTGTGTTCCAGGTCTATTTATGCTCCTAGTTTTCCCAGTGTAATTAATCTCCCTGTGTTCCCAGTGCAATTAATCTACCAGTGTTCCCAGTGTAATTAATCTGCCAGTGTTCCCAGTATATTTACTCTCACAGTGTACCCTGTGTATTTTCCCTCCCAGTGTTCCCAGTGTATTTGCACTCCAAGTGATCATAGTATATTTAATCTCTCAATGTTTCCAGTTTATTTACTCTTTCCCAGTGCTCCATTGTATGTACTCTCTCCTACTTTTCCCAGTTTATTTACTCTCCCAGTGTTCCCTGATTATTTAATGTCCAGTGTTTTCTTCGTATTGACTCTCCCAGTGTTCGCAGTGTATTTACTCTGGCAGTGCCACCAGCGTATCCTCTTTCTGTGTTCCCACTGTATTTACTCTCTCCCAGTGTTCCCAGTGTAATTATTCTCCTCGTGTTCCCAGTGTATTTAATCATTACGAGTGTTCCCATTGCAGTTACTCTCCCTGTGTTCCAGTGTATTTACTTTCCCAGTGTTCCCAGTGTATCTACTCTCCAAGTCTTCCAAGTGCATTTACACTCCCAATGTTCCCAGTGTATTTACTCTTCCAGTTTTCCCAGTGTATTTATTCTCCCAGTGTTCCCAGTGTATTTACAAACTGTGTTCCCTGTGCATTTACTCTCGCAGTGTTTCCAGTGTATTTACTCTCCCAGTGTTCTCAGTGTATCTATTCTCTCACAATGTAGTTCCTCTATCCGCCAGAGTTCCCAGTGTTTTACTCCCTCCCAGTGTTCCCAGTGTATTTACTCTCCCAGTGTTCCCGTTACATTTACTCTCTGCCAGTGTTCGCTGTGTATTTACTCTCTCAGTGTTTCCAATGCATTTACTCTCCATGTTTCCAGTGTACCAACTGTCTCCTAGTGCAACCAGTGTATTTACTCTCTCCGAGTTTTCCCAGTGCATTTACTCTCCTAGCTTTCCCAGTGTATTTACTCTAACAGTGTTGCGATTGTATTTACTATCTGTGTTCCTAGTGTATTTACTCGCTCAGTGTTCCTGGTGAATTTACTATCCCAGTGTTCCCTCTGTATTTCCTTTCCCAATGTTCCCAGTTTATTTACTCTCTACAATTGTTCCAATGTATTTATTTTCGCTGTGTTCGCAGTTTATTTAGTCTCTCACAGTGTTCCCAGTATATTTACTCTCCCAGTTTTGCAAATGTATTTACTCTCCCAATGTTCTCAGTTTGTTAACTCTCCCAGTGTTCCAGTGTATTTACCCCCTCCCAGTGTTCGCAGTGTATTTACTCTCCCAGTGTTCCCAGTGTAGTTACTATCCCCCAGTGTTCCCAGTGTATTTATTCATGCAGTTTTCCAGTGTATTTATTCTCCCAGTGTTTCCAGTGTATTTGCTCTCTGTATTCTGAATGCATTTATTCTCTGAATGTTCCCAGTATATTTACTCTCCCAGTTTTCTCAGTGCATTTACTCTCTCACAGTGTTCTCAGTTTATTTACTCTCCGTCTTCCCAGTGTAATAATCTCCCAGTGTTCCAAATGCAATTACACTCCCAGTATTCCCAGTATATTTATTCTCCCCGTGTTCTAGGTGTATTTGCTCTCCTAGTTTTCCCTGTGTATTTATATTCCCAGTTTTCCCAAGTGCATTTACTCTCTCCCAGTGTTTCCAGTTTATTTACTCTCTCTGTGTTCCCAGTGTATTTACTCCCTCAGTGATCCCTGTGTATTTACTCTCCCAGTGTTTCCAAAGAATTTACTCTCCCATTGTTCCCAGTTTATTTACTCGCAAAGTGTTCCCGGTGTAATTACTCTCTTCCAGTGTTCCCAGTTTATTTACGCTCCCTGTGTTCCCAGTGTATTTACTCTCGACAAGTGTTCCAGTGTATTTATTTTCGCTGCGTTCGCAGTTTATTTAGCCTCTCACAGTCTGCCCAGTGCATTTACTTTTCCCGTGTTCCCAGTGTAGTTACTATCTGCCTGTGTTCCCAGTGTATTTAATCTCCCAGTGTTGCCAGTGTATTTATTCTCCCAGTGTCCCCAGTGTATTTACCATCTCAGTGTTCCGCGTGCATTTACTCACCGAGTGTTCCCAGTGTATTTACTCTCTCCCAGTGTACTTGCTCTCCCAGTGTTCCCAATGTGTTTACTCTCTCCCAGTGTTCTCAGTTTATTTACTCTTCTAGTGTTCCCAGTATATTTACTCTCCCAGTTTTCTCAGTGCATTTACTCACTCCCAGTGTTCCCAGTGTATTCACTCTCGTAATGCTCCCAGTGTATTTACTCTCCCAGTGTTTCCAGTTTATTTACTCTCCTAGTTTTCCCAGTACATATACTCTTTCAATGTTCCCAGTGTATTTACTCTCTCACAGTGCTCACAGTTTATTTACTCTCCGTGTTCCCTGTGTATTTAATCGCCCAGTTTTTCCAATGCATTTATACTCCCAGTGTTCCCAGTGTTTTTATTCTCCCAGTATTGCAGGTGTGTTTACTCTCCTAGTTTTCCCAGTATATTTACTCTCCCATTTTCCCAGTGCTATTAATCTCTCCCACTGTTCCTAGTTCATTTACTCTCTCCCAGGTTCATCGGCTATTTACTCTCCCAGTGTTCCCAGTGTATTTACTCTCTCTGTTTTCCCAGTTCATTTATTTCCTCAGTGTTCCTGGTGTATTTACTCTCCCAGCGATCCCTGTGTATTTACTCACCCGGTGTTCCCAGTGTATTTACACTCCCAGTGTTTTCAGTGTATTTACTCTCCCATTGTTCGCAGTGTATTTATTCTCCCAATGTTCCCAGTTTATTTACTCGCAAAGTGTTCCTGGTGTAGTTACTCTCTCCCGGGGTTCCCAGTTTATTTACGCTCCCTGTGTTCCCAGTGTATTTACTCTCTACAAGTGTTCCAATGTATTTATTTTCGCTGCGTTCGCAAATTATTTAATCTCTCACATCTTTCCCTGTGTATTTACTCTTCCAGTGTTCCCAGTACATTTACTATCTCTTTGTATTCCCAGTGTATTTATTCTCCCAGTGTTCCCAGTGTATTTACTCTCACCCAGTGTATTTGCTCTTCCAGTGTTCCCAGTGTGTTTACTCTCTCCCCGTGTTCCCATTTTATTTACTCTCATTGTGTTCCCATTATATTTACTCTCCCAGTTTTCTCAGTGCATTTACTCTCTCCCAGTGTTCCCAGGGTATTTACTCTCCTAGTTTTCCCAGGATATATACTCTTCCAGTGCTCCCAGTGTATTTACTGTCTCACAGTTTTCCCAGTTTATTTACTCTCCGTATTCCCAGTGTTTTTATTCTCCCAGTATTCCAGGTGTGTTTACTCTCCTAGTTTTCCCAGTATATTTACTCTTCCATTTTGTCAGTGATATTAATCTCTCCCAGTGTTCCTAGTTCATTTACTCTCTCGCAGATTCATAGTCTATTTACTCTCCCAGTGTTCCCAATGTATTTACTCTTTCTGTTTTCCCAGTTCATTTATTCCCTCAGTGTTCCTGGTGTATTTACTCTCCCAGTGATCCCTGTATATTTATTCACCCAGTGTTCCCGGTGTATTTACTCTCCCATTGTTCCCAGTGTATTTTTGCACTCTCAGTGGTCGCAGTGTATTTGCTCTCCAAGTGTTCCCGGTGTATTTACTCTCTCCCATTGTTCCCAGTTTATTTACCCTCTCTGTTTTCCCAGTATATTTCCTCTCTACAAGTGTTCCAGTGTATTTATTTTCACTGTGTTCCCAGTTTATTTACTCTCCCCCAGTGTTCCCAGTCTATTTACTCTGTCCAAGTGTTCCCAGTGTATTTATTCTCCCAGTGTTCCCTGTGTATTTACTCTCCCAGTGTTCCCACTGTATTTACTCTGTCTTCCCAGTGTATTTACTCTCTACCAGTTTTCCCAGTGGTATTACTCTCCCAGTGCCCCATGTGCATTTCCTCTCTCCCAGTGTTCCCAGTGCATTTACTCTTCCAGTTTTCACAGTGTATTTACTCTCTCCCAGTGTTCCCAGTGTATTTATTCTCCCAGTGTACCCAGTGTATTTATTCTCCCAGTGTTCCCAATGTATATACTCTCCCATTGCTCCCAGTGTGTTTACTCTCCCAGCGTTGCAATTGCATTTACACTCCCAGTGTTTCCATTGTATTTATTCTCCCAGCATTCCAGACGTATTTACTTCTCGTATTCCCAGTGTATTTACTCTTCCAGTCTTCCCAGTGTATTTACTCTCTCAGTGGTCTCAGTGTATTTGCTCTATCCCAGTGTATTTGCTCTCCCAGTTTTTCCAGTGCATTTACTCTCTCCCGCTGTTGCCAGTCTATTTGCGCTCCGAATGCTCCCAGTGTATTTATTCTCCCAATGTTCCCAATATATATATTATCACCCACTTTTCCCAGAGTATTACTCGCCCCTCGTAATTTCAATGCCTTTACTCTCCCAGTGTTCCCAGTGAATTTACTGTTCCAGTCTTTCCATCATATTTATTCGTGGTGTTCCCAGCATATTTACTCTCCCAGTGTTCCCAATGTCTTTACTCTCCCCTTGTTCCCAGTGTATTTAATAGACCAGTGTTCGCAGTGTATTTACTCTGGCCGTTTCCCCAACGTAGTTACTCTCTATGAGTTCCCAGTGTATTTACTCACTCCCAGTTTCCCAGTATATTTACCCTCCAAGTGTTCCCAGTGTATTTACTCTCTCCCAGTGTTCCAAATGCATTTACTCTCCCAGTGTTCCCAGTGTATTTACTAACTGCAGGTGTTCCCAGTGCATTTACTCTCCCAATGATCCCAGTGTATTTATTCTCCCAATGTTCCCAATGCATTTATTATCTCACTCTTTTCCCAGAGTATTACTCTCTGCTAGTTTTTCCAATGCCTTTAGTCTCCCAGTGTTCCCAGTGAATTTACTGTTTCAGTATTTCCATCGTATTTACTCTCCGTGTTCCCAGCATATTTACTCTCCCAGTGTTTGCAGTGTATTTTCTCTCCCCTTGTTCCCAGTGTATTTAATATCCCAGTGTTCGCAGTGTATTTACTCTGGCCGTGTTCCCGGCGTAGTTACTCTCTCGGAGTTCCAAGTGTATTTGCTCTCTTCCAGTTTCCCAATGTATTTTCCCTCCTAGCATTCCCAGTGTATTTACTCTCGCCCAGTGTTCCTAGTCTACTTACTCTCTCCCAGTGTTCCCAGTGTATTTACTAACTGCAGGTGTTCCCAGTGCATTTACTCTCCCAATGATCCCAGTGTATTTATTCTCCCAATGTTCCCAATACATTTATTATCTCACTCTTTTCCCAGAGTATTACTCTCTGCTAGTTTTTCCAATGCCTTTAGTCTCCCAGTGTTCCCAGTGAATTTACTGTTTCAGTATTTCCATCGTATTTAATCTCCGTGTTCCCAGCATATTTACTCTCCCAGTGTTTGCAGTGTATTTTCTCTCCCCTTGTTCCCAGTGTATTCAATATCCCAGTGTTCGCAGTATATTTACTCTGGCCGTGTTCCCGGCGTAGTTACTCTCTCGGAGTTCCAAGTATATTTGCTCTCTCCCAGTTTCACAATGCATTTACCCTCCTAGCATTCCCAGTGTATTTACTCTCTCCCAGTGTTCCTTGTGTATTTACTCTCTCCCAGTGTTCCCAGTGTATTTATTCTCCCATTGTTCCCAGTGTATCTATTCGCCCAGTGTTCCAAATGGATTTACTCTCTCAGTGTTCCGAGTGCATTTACTCTCCGAGTGTTCCCAGTGTAGTTACTCTCTCAGTGGTCTCAGTGTATTTGCTCTCCCCTAGTGTATTTGCTCGCCAAGTGGTCCCAGTGTATTTACTCTCTGCCAATGTTCCCAGTGTAATTGCTCTCCCAGTGTTCCCACTGTATTTACTCACCCATTGCTCCCAGTGTGTTTACGCTCCCAGTGTGTTTACTCTCCCAGTGTTCCCAATGTGTTTACTCTTCCAGTGTTCCCAGTGTATTTGCTCTCTCCCAGTGTTCCCAGTTTATTTACTCTCCGTGTTCCCAGTGTATTTAATATTCCAGTCTTCCAAGTGCATTTACTCTCTCCCAGTGTACCCAGTGTATTTACAATCTCCCAGTGTTCCTAGTGTATTTACTCTCTCCCAGTGTTCCGAGTGTATTTACTCTGTACCCAGTGTATTTACTCCCTACCAGTTTCCCCACTGCCTTTATTCTCCCAGTGCTCCCAGTGTAATTCCTCTCTCCCAGTGTACTTGCTCTCACAGTGTTCCCAGTGTATTTACTCTCGCAGTGTTCCCAGTGTATTTATTACCCCTGTGTTCCCAGTGCATTTACTCTCCCAGTGTTCCCAGCCTATTTACTCTCCCAGTGTTTCCAGTGTATTTAATATACCAGTGTCCGCAGTGTATTTACTCTGGCCGTTTACCCAATGTAGTTACTCTCTCTGAGTTCCCAGTGTATTTACTCTCTCCCAGTTTCCCAGTGTATTTACTCTCCCACTGTTCCCAGTGTATTTACTCTCTGCAGGCGTTCACAGTGCATTTATTCTCTCACTGTTCCCTGTGTATTTACTCTCCCAATGTTTCCAGTGTCGTTACTCTCTCCCACTATTGCCAGTCTATTGGTGCTCCCAATGATCCCAATGTATTTATTCTCCCAATGTTCCCAGTGTATTTATTATCTCCCACATTTCCCAGAATACTACTCTCTCCTAGTTTTTCCAATACCTTTACTCTCCCAGTATTCCCAGTGAAATTACTGTTCCAGTATTTCCATCGTATTTATTCTCGGTGTTCCCAGCATATTTACTCTCCAAGTGTTGCCAATGTATTTACTCTCCCCTTGTTCCCAGTGTATTTAATATACCAGTGTTCGCAGTGTATTTACTCTGGCCGTTTACCCAATGTAGTTACTCTCTCTGAGTTCCCAATGTATTTACTCTCTCCCAGTTTCCCAGTATATTTACCCTCCAAGCATTCCCAGTGTATTTACTCTCTCCCAGTGTTCCCAGTGTATTTACTCTCCCAGTGTTCCCAGTGTATTTACTCTATGCAGGTGTTCACAGTGCATTTACCCTCTCACTGTACCCAGTGTATTTACTCTTCCAGTGCTTCCAGTGTAGTTCATCACTGCCTGTGTTGCCAGTGTAATTGCTCTCCCAGTGTTCTCAGTATATTTGCTCTACCTATGCTCCCAGTGTTTTACTCTTCCAGTGTTCCCAATATATTTACTCTACCAGTTTTCCAATTGTATTTACTCTCTCCAAGTGTTCCCAGTTTATTTACTCTCCCGATGTTCCCAGTATATATACTCTCCCAGTGCTCCCAGTGTATTTATTCTCCCTGTGTTCCAGGTCTATTTATGCTCCTAGTTTTCACAGTGTAATTAATCTCCCTGTGTTCCCAGTGCAATTAATCTGCCAGTGTTCCCAGTGTAATTAATCTACCAGTGTTCCCAGTATATTTACTCTCACAGTGTTCCCTGTGTATTTTCTCTCCCAGTGTTCCCAGTGTATTTACACTCCAAGTGATCATAGTATATTTAATCTCTCAATGTTTCCAGTTTATTTACTTTTTCCCAGTGCTCCATTGTATGTACTCTCTCCTACTTTTCCCAGTTTATTTACTCTCCCAGTGTTCCCTGATTATTTAATGTCCAGTGTTTTCTTCGTATTGACTCTCCCAGTGCTCGCAGTGTATTTACTCTGGCAGTACCACCAGCGTATTTACTCTTTCTGTGTTCCCAGTGTATTTAATCTCTCCCACTGCTCCCAGTGTAATTATTCTCCTCGTGTTCCCAGTGTATTTAATCATTACGAGTGTTCCCATTGCAGTTACTCTCCCTGTGTTCCAGTGTATTTACTTTCCCAGTGTTCCCAGTGTATCTACTCTCCAAGCCTTCCAAGTGCATTTACACTCCCAATGTTCCCAGTGTATTTACTCTTCCAGTTTTCCCAGTGTACTTATTCTCCCAGTCACCCCAGTGTATTTAAACACTGTGTTCCCAGTGCATTTACTCTCGCAGTGTTTCCAGTGTATTTACTCTCCCAGTGTTCTCAGTGTATCTATTCTCTCACAATGTAGTTCCTCTATCCGCCAGAGTTCCCAGTGTTTTACTCCCTCCCAGTGTTCCCAGTGTATTTACTCTCCCAGTGTTCCCGTTACATTTACTCTCTGCCAGTGCTCGCTGTGTATTTACTCTCTCAGTGTTTCCAATGCATTTACTCTCCATGTTCCCAGTGTACCAACTGTCTCCTAGTGCAACCAGTGTATTTACTCTCTCCGAGTTTTCCCAGTGCATTTACTCTCCTAGCTTTCCCAGTGTATTTACTCTCACAGTGTTGCGATTGTATTTACTATCTGTGTTCCTAGTGTACTTACTCTCCCAGTGTTCCAAGTGTATTTACTCCACCAGTGATCCTGGTGTATTTACTATCTCCCAGTGTTCCCAGTGTATTTGTTCTCCTTGTGTTCCCAGTGTATTCATTCACCCAGTGTTCCAGTGCAATTAGTCTCTGAGTTCCCAATGCATTTACACTCCCAGTGTTCCCAGTGTTTTTATTCTTCCAGTATTGCAGGTGTGTTTACTCTCCTAGTTTTCCCAGTATATTTACTCTCCCACTTTCCCAGTGCTATTAATCTCTCCCAGTGTTCCTAGTTCATTTACTCTCTCCCAGGTTCATCGGCTATTTATTCTCCCAGTGTTCCCAGTGTATTTACTCTCTCTGTTTTCCCAGTTCATTTATTTCCTCAGTGTTGCTGGTGTATTTACTCTCCCAGCGATCCCTGTGTATTTACTCACCCGGTGTTCCCAGTGTATTTACACTCCCAGTGTTTTCAGTGTATTTACTCTCCCATTGTTCACAGTGTATTTACTCTCCCAATGTTCCCAGTTTATTTACTCGCAAAGTGTTCCCGGTGTAGTTACTCTCTCCCGGGGTTCCCAGTTTATTTACGCTCCCTGTGTTCCCAGTGTACTTACTATCTACAAGTGTTCCAATGTACTTATTTTCGCTGCGTTCGCAAATTATTTAGTCTCTCACAGCGTTCCCTGTGTATTTACTCTTCCAGTGTTCCCAGTGTATTTAATATCTCTTTGTGTTCCCAGTGTATTTATTCTCCCAGTGTACCCAGTGTATTTACTCTCTCCCAGTGTATTTGCTCTTCCAGTGTTCCCAGTGTGTTTACTCTCTCCCAGTGTTCCCATTTTATTTACTCTCCTTGTGTTCCCAGTATATTTACTCTCCCAGTTTTCTCAGTGCATTTACTCTCTCCCAGTGTTCCCAGGGTATTAACACTCCAAGTGATCACAGTATATTTAATCTCTCAATGTTTCCAGTTTATTTACTCTTTCCCAGTGCTCCATTATATGTACTCTCTCCTACTTTTCCCAGTTTATTTACTCTCCCAGTGTTCCCTGATTATTTAATGTCCAGTGTTTTCTTCGTATTGACTCTCCCAGTGTTCGCAGTGTATTTACTCTGGCAGTACCACCAGCGTATTTGCTCTTTCTGTGTTCCCAGTGTATTTAATCTCTCCCACTGCTCCCAGTGTAATTATTCTCCTCGTGTTCCCAGTGTATTTAATCATTACGAGTGTTCCCATTGCAGTTACTCTCCCTGTGTTCCAGTGTATTTACTTTCCCAGTGTTCCCAGTGTATCTACTCTCCAAGTCTTCCAAGTGCATTTACACTCCCAATGTGCCCAGTGTATTTACTCTTCCAGTTTTCCCAATGTATTTATTCTCCCAGTGTTCCCAGTGTATTTACACACTGTGTTCCCATTGCATTTACTCTCGCAGTGTTTCCAGTGTATTTACTCTCCCAGTGTTCTCAGTGTATCTATTCTCTCACAATGTAGTTCCTCTATCCGCCAGAGTTCCCAGTGTTTTACTCCCTCCCAGTGTTCCCAGTGTATTTACTCTCCCAGTGTTCCCGTTACATTTACTCTCTGCCAGTGCTCGCTGTGTATTTACTCTCTCAGTGTTTCCAATGCATTTACTCTCCATGTTCCCAGTGTACCAACTGTCTCCTAGTGCAACCAGTGTATTTACTCTCTCCGAGTTTTCCCAGTGCATTTACTCTCCTAGCTTTCCCAGTGTATTTACTCTCACAGTGTTGCGATTGTATTTACTATCTGTGTTCCTAGTGTATTTACTCTCCCAGTGTTCCAAGTGTATTTACTCCACCAGTGATCCTGGTGTATTTACTATCTCCCAGTGTTCCCAGTGTATTTGTTCTCCTTGTGTTCCCAGTGTATTCATTCACCCAGTGTTCCAGTGCAATTAGTCTCTGAGTTCCCAATGCATTTACACTCCCAGTGTTCCCAGTGTTTTTATTCTCCCAGTATTGCAGGTGTGTTTACTCTCTTAGATTTCCCAGTATATTTACTCTCCCATTTTCCCAGTGCTATTAATCTCTCCCAGTGTTCCTAGTTATTTTACTGTCTCCCAGGTTCATCGGCTATTTACTCTCCCAGTGTTCCCAGTGTATTTACTCTCTCTGTTTTCCCAGTTCATTTATTTCCTCAATGTTCCTGGTGTATTTACTCTCCCAGCGATCCCTGTGTATTTACACACCCGGTGTTCCCAGTGTATTTACACTCCCAGTGTTTTCAGTGTATTTACTCTCCCATTGTTCGCAGTGTATTTACTCTCCCAATGTTCCCAGTTTATTTACTCGCAAAGTGTTCCCGGTGTAGTTACTCTCTCCCGGGGTTCCCAGTTTATTTACGCTCCCTGTGTTCCCAGTGTACTTACTATCTACAAGTGTTGCAATGTATTTATTTTCGCTGCGTTCGCAAATTATTTAGTCTCTCACAGCGTTCCCTGTGCATTTACTCTTCCAGTGTTCCCAGTGTATTTACTATCTCTTTGTGTTCCCAGTGTATTTATTCTCCCAGTGTTCCCAGTGTATTTACTCTCTCCCAGTGTATTTGCTCTTCCAGTGTTCCCAGTGTGTTTACTCTCTCCCAGTGTTCCCATTTTATTTACTCTCCTTGTGTTCCCATTATATTTACTCTCCCAGTTTTCTCAGTGCATTTACTCTCTCCCAGTGTTCCCAGGGTATTTACTCTCCTAGTTTTCCCAGGATATATACTCTTCCAGTGTTCCCAGTGTATTTACTGTCTCACCGTTTTCCCAGTTTATTTACTCTCCGTGTTCCCTGTGTATTTAATCGCCTTGTTTTTCCAATGCATTTATACTTCCAGTATTCCCAGTGTTTTTATTCTCCCAGTATTATAGATGTGTTTACTCTCCTAGTTTTCCCAGTATATTTACTCTTCCATTTTCTCAGTGCTATTAATCTCTCCCAGTGTTCCTAGTTCATTTACTCTCTCGCAGGTTCATAGTCTATTTACTCTCCCAGTGTTCCCAATGTATTTACTCTCTCTGTTTTCCCAGTTCATTTATTCCCTCAGTGTTTCTGGTGTATTTACTCTCCCAGTGATCCCTGTATATTTATTCACCCAGTGTTCCCGGTGTATTTACTCTCCCATTGTTCCCAATGTATTTTTGCACTCTCAGTGGTCGCAGTGTATTTACTCTCCAAGTGTTCCCGGTGTATTTACTCTCTCCCATTGTTGCCAGTTTATTTACGCTCTCTGTTTTCCCAATATATTTCCTCTCTACAAGTGTTCCAGTGTATTTATTTTTACTGTGTTCCCAGTTTATTTACTCTCTCCCAGTGTTCTCAGTCTATTTACTCTGTCCACGTGTTCCCAGTGTATTTATTCTCCCAGTGTTCCCTGTGTATTTACTCTCCCAGTGTTCCCACTGTATTTACTCTGGCTTCCCAGTGTATTTACTCTCTACCAGTTTTCCCAGTGTTATTACTCTCCCAGTGCCCCAAGTGCATTTTCTCTCTCCCAGTGTTCCCAGTGCATTTACTCTTCCAGTTTTCACAGTGTATTTACTCTCTCCCAGTGTTCCCAGTGTATTTATTCTCCCAGTGTACCCAGTGTATTTATTCTCCCAGTGTTCCCAATGTATATACTCTCCCATTGCTCCCAGTGTGTTTACTCTCCCAGCGTTCCAATTGCATTTACACTCCCAGTGTTCCCAGTGTATTTATTCTCCCAGCATTCCAGACGTACTTACTTCTCGTATTCCCAGTGTATTTACTCTTCCAGTCTTCCCAGTGTATTTACTCTCTCAGTGGTCTCAGTGTGTTTGCTCTATCCCAGTGTATTTGCTCTCCCAGTTTTTCCAGTGTATTTACTCTCTCCCACTGTTGCCAGTCTATTTGCGCTCCCAATGCTCCCAGTGTATTTATTCTCCCAATGTTCCCAATGTATATATTATCACCCACTTTTCCCAGAGTATTACTCGCCCCTAATAATTTCAATGCCTTTGCTCTCCCAGTGTTCCCAGTGAATTTACTGTTCCAGTATTTCCATCATATTTATTCTTGGTGTTCCCAGCATATTTACTCTCCCAGTGTTCCCAATGTCTTTACTCTCTCCTTGTTCCCAGTGTATTTAATAGACCAGTGTTCACAGTGTATTTACTCTGGCCGTTTCCCCAACGTAGTTACGCTCTATGAGTTCCCAGTGTATTTACTCACTCCCAGTTTCCCAGTATATTTACCCTCCAAGTGTTCCCAGTGTATTTATTCTCTCCCAGTGTTCCAAATGCATTTACTCTCCCAGTGTTCCCAGTGTATTTACTAACTGCATGTGTTCCCAGTGCATTTACTCTCCCAATGATCCCAGTGTATTTATTCTCCCAATGTTCCCAATGCATTTATTATCTCACTCTTTTCCCAGAGTATTACTCTCTGCTAGTTTTTCCAATGCCTTTAGTCTCCCAGTGTTCCCAGTGAATTTACTGTTTCAGTATTTCCATCGTATTTAATTTCCGTGTTCCCAGCATATTTACTCTCCCAGTGTTTGCAGTGTATTTTCTCTCCCCTTGTTCCCAGTGTATTTAATATCCCAGTGTTCGCAGTGTATTTACTCTGGCCGTGTTCCCGGCGTAGTTACTCTCTCGGAGTTCCAAGTGTATTTGCTCTCTCCCAGTTTCCCAATGTATTTTCCCTCCTAGCATTCCCAGTGTATTTACTCTCTCCTAGTGTTCCCAGTGTATTTACTCTCCCAGTGTTCCCAGTGTATTTACTCTCTGCAGGTGTTCACAGTGCATTCACTCTCTCACTGTTCCCAGTGTAATTGCTCTCCCAGTGTTCCCAGTATATTTGCTCTACCAATGCTCCCAGTGTTTTACTCTTCCAGTGTTCCCAATATATTTACTCTTCCAGTTTTCCAATTGTATTTACTCTCTCCAAGTGTTCCCAGTGTATTTACTCTCACAATGTTCCCAGTATATATATTCTCCCACTCTCCCAGTGTAGTTACTCTCCCAGTGCTCCCAGTGTATTTATTCTCCCTGTGTTCCAGGTCTATTTATGCTCCTAGTTTTCCCAGTGTAATTAATCTCCCTGTGTTCCCAGTGCAATTAATCTACCAGTGTTCCCAGTGTAATTAATCTACCAGTGGTCCCAGTGTATTTACTCTCACAGTGTTCCCTGTGTATTTTCTCTCCCAGTGTTCCCAGTGTATTTACACTCCAAGTGATCATAGTATATTTAATCTCTCAATGTTTCCAGTTTATTTACTCTTTCCCAGTGCTCCATTGTATGTACTCTCTCCTACTTTTCCCAGTTTATTTACTCTCCCAGTGTTCCCTGATTATTTAATGTCCAGTGTTTTCTTCGTATTGACTCTCCCAGTGTTCGCAGTGTATTTACTCTGGCAGTGCCACCAGCGTATTTACTCTTTCTGTGTTCCCAGTGTATTTAATCTCTCCCAGTGCTCCCAGTGTAATTATTATCCTCGTGTTCCCAGTGTATTTAATCATTACGAGTGTTCCCATTGCAGTTACTCTCCCTGTGTTCCAGTGTATTTACTTTCCCAGTGTTCCCAGTGTATCTACTCTCCAAGTCTTCCGAGTGCATTTACAATCCCAATGTTCCCAGTGTATTTACTCTTCCAGTTTTCCCAGTGTATTTATTCTCCCAGTGTTCCCAGTGTATTTAATCATTACGAGTGTTCCCATTGCAGTTACTCTCCCTGTGTTCCAGTGTATTTACTTTCCCAGTGTTCCCAGTGTATCTACTCCACAAGTCTTCCGAGTGCATTTACAATCCCAATGTTCCCAGTGTATTTACTCTTCCAGTTTTCCCAGTGCATTTACTCTCGCAGTGTTTCCAGTGTATTTACTCTCCCAGTGTTCTCAGTGTATCTATTCTCTCACATTGTAGTTCCTCTATCCCCCAGAATTCCCAGTGTTTTACTCCCTCCCAGTGTCCCCAGTGTATTTACTCTCCCAGTGTTCCCGTTACATGTACTCTCTGCCGGTGCTCGCTGTGTATTTACTCTCTCAGTGTTTCCAATGCATTTACTCTCCATGTTCCCAGTCTACCAACTGTCTCCTAGTGCAACCAGTGTATTTACTCTCTCCGAGTTTTCCCAGTGCATTTACTCTCCTAGCTTTCCCAGTGTATTTACTCTCACAGTGTTGCGATTGTATTTACTGTCTGTGTTCCTAATGTATTTACTCTCCCAGTGTTCCAAGTGTATTTACTCCACCAGTGATCCTGGTGTTTTTACTATCTCCCAGTGTTCCCAGTGTATTTATTCTCCTTGTTTTCCCAGTGTATTCATTCACCCAGTGTTCCAGTGCAATTAGTCTCTGAGTTCCCAATGCATTTACACTCCCAGTGTTCCCAGTATATTTATTCTCACCCAATATTCCCAGTGTATGTACTCAATCCCAATTTTCCCAGTATGTTTAGTCTCCCAGTGTTCCCAGTTTATTTTCTCTCTCTCAGGTTCATAGTGTATTTACCCTCGCAGTTTTCACAGTGTATTTACTCTCTCTGTGTTCCCAGTGTATTTACTCGCTCAGTGTTCCTGATGAATTTACTATCCCAGTGTTCCCTGTGTATTTCCTCTTCCAATGTTCCCAGTTTATTTACTCTCTACAATTGTTCCAATGTATTTATTTTCGCTGTGTTCGCAGTTTACTTAGTCTCTCACAGTGTTCACTGTATATTTACTCTCCCAGTTTTGCAAATGTATTTACTCTCCCAATGTTCTCAGTTTGTTAACTCACCCAGTGTTCCGGTGTATTTTCTCTCTCCCAGTGTTCCCAGTGTAGTTACTATCAACCAGTGTTCCCAGTGTATTTATTCATGCAGTTTTCCAGTGTATTTATTCTCCCAGTGTTTCCAGTGTATTTACTCTCTGTATTCTGAGTGCATTTATTCCCTGAATGTTCCCAGTATATTTACTCTCCCAGTTTTCTCAGTGCATTTACTCTTTCCCAGTGTTTCCAGTGTATTTACTCTCCCAATGCTCCCAGTGTATTTACTCTCTTACAGTGTTCCCAGTTAATTACTCTCTGTCTTCCCAGTGTAATAATCTCCCAATGTTCCAAATGCAATTACACTCCCAGTATTCCCAGTATATTTATTCTCCCCGTGTTCTAGGTGTATTTGCTCTCCTAGTTTTCCCTGTGTATTTATATTCCCAGTTTTCCCAAGTGCATTTACTCTCTCCCAGTGTTTCCAGTTTATTTACTCTCCCTGTGTTCCAGTGTATTTTCTTTCCCAGTGTTCCCAATGTATCTACTCTCCAAGTCTTCCAAGTGCATTTACACTCCCAATGTTCCCAGTGTATTTACTCTTCCAGTTTTCCCAGTGTATTTATTCTCCCAATGTTCCCAGTGTATTTACACACTGTGTTCCCAGTGCATTTACTCTCGCAGTGTTTCCAGTGTATTTACTCTCCCAGTGTTCTCAGTGTATCTATTCTCTCACAATGTAGTTCCTCTATCCCCCAGAGTTCCCAGTGTTTTACTCCCTCCCAGTGTTCCCAGTGTATTTACTCTCCCAGTGTTCCCGTTACATTTACTCTCTGCCAGTGCTCGCTATGTATTTACTCTCTCAGTGTTTCCAATGCATTTACTCTACCATGTTCCCAGTGTACCAACTGTCTCCTAGTGCAACCAGTGTATTTACTCTCTCCGAGTTTTCCCAGTGCATTTACTCTCCTAGCTTTCCCAGTGTATTTACTCTCACAGTGTTGCGATTGTATTTACTATCTGTGTTCCTAGTGTATTTACTCTCCCAGTGTTCCAAGTGTATTTACTCCACCAGTGATCCTGGTGTATTTACTATCTCCCAGTGTTCCTAGTGTATTTATTCTCCTTGTGTTCCCAGTGTATTCATTCACCCAGTGTTCCAGTGCAATTAGCCTCTGAGTTCCCAATGCATTTACACTCCCAGTGTTCCCAGTATATTTATTCTCACCCAATATTCCCAGTGTATGTACTCAATCCCAATGTTCCCAGTATGTTTAGTCTCCCAGTGTTCCCAGTTTATTTTCTCTCTCTCAGGTTCATAGTGTATTTACCCTCGCAGTTTTCACAGTGTATTTACTCTCTCTGTGTTCCCAGTGTATTTACTCGCTCAGTGTTCCTGGTGAATTTACTATCCCAGTGTTCCCTGTGTATTTCCTCTCCCAATGTTCCCAGTTTATTTACTCTCTACAATTGTTCCAATGTATTTATTTTCGCTGTGTTCGCAGTTTATTTAGTCTCTCACAGTGTTCCCAGTATATTTACTCTCCCAGTTTTGCAAATGTATTTACTCTCCCAATGTTCTCAGTTTGTTAACTCACCCAGTGTTCCAGTGTATTTACTCTCTCCCAGTGTTCGCAGTGTATTTACTCTACCAGTGTTCCCAGTGTAGTTACTATCCCACAGTGTTCCCAGTGTATTTATTCATGCAGTTTTCCAGTGTATTTATTCTCCCAGTGTTTCCAGTAATTTACTCTCTGTATTCTGAGTGCATTTATTCTCTGAATGTTCCCAGTATATTTACTCTCCCAGTTTTCTCAGTGCATTGACTCTCTCCCAGTGTTCCCAGTGTATTTACTCTCCAATGCTCCCAGTGTATTTACTCTCTCACAGTGTTCCCAGTTTATTTACTCTCCGTCTTCCCAGTGTAATAATCTCCCAGTGTTCCAAATGCAATTACACTCCCAGTATTCCCAGTATATTTATACACCCCGTGTTCTAGGTGTATTTGCTCTCCTAGTTTTCCCTGTGTATTTATATTCCCAGTTTTCCCAAGTGCATTTACTCTCTCCCAGTGTTTCCAGTTTATTTACTCTCTCTGTGTTCCCAGTGTATTTACTCCCTCAGTGATCCCTGTGTATTTACTCTCCCAGTGTTTCCAATGTATTTACTCTCCCATTGTTCCCAGTTTATTTACTCGCAAAGTGTTCCCGGTGTAATTACTCTCTTCCAGTGTTCCCAGTTTATTTACGCTCCCTATGTTCCCAGTGTATTTATTCATGCAGTTTTCCAGTGTATTTATTCTCCCAGTGTTTCCAGTGTATTTACTCTCTGTATTCTGAGTGCATTTATTCTCTGAATGTTCCCAGTATATTTACTCTCCCAGTTTTCTCAGTGCATTTACTCTCTCCCAGTGTTCCCAGTGTATTTCCTCTCCCAATGCTCCCAGTGTATTTACTCTCTCACAGTGTTCCCAGTTTATTTACTCTCCGTCTTCCCAGTGTAATAATCTCCCAGCGTTCCAAATGCAATTACACTCCCAGTATTCCCAGTATATTTATTCTCCCCGTGTTCTAGGTGTATTTGCTCTCCTAGTTTTCCATGTGTATTTATATTCCCAGTTTTCCCAAGTGCATTTACTCTCTCCCAGTGTTTCCAGTTTATTTACTCTCTCTCTGTTCCCAGTGTATTTGCTCCCTCAGTGATCCCTGTGTATTTACTCTCCCAGTGTGTCCAATGTATTTACTCTCCCATTGTTCCCAGTTTATTTACTCGCAAAGTGTTCCCGGTGTAATTACTATCTTCCAGTGTTCCCAGTTTATTTACGCTCCCTGTGTTCCCAGTGTATTTACTCTCGACAAGTGTTCCAGTGTATTTATTTTCGCTGCATTCGCAGTTTATTTAGTCTCTCACATTCTTCCCAGTGCATTTACTTTTCCAGTGTTCCCAGTGTATTTACTATCTGCCTGTGTTCCCAGTGTATTTATTCTCCCAGTGTTGCCAGTGTATTTATTCTCCCAGTGTTCCCAGTGTATTTACCATCTCAGTGTTCCGAGTGCATTTACTCTCCGAGTGTTCCCAGTGTATTTACTCTCTCCCAGTGTACTTGCTCTCCCAGTGTTCCCAATGTGTTTACCCTCTCCCAGTGTTCTCAGGTTATTTACTCTCCTAGTGTTCCCAGTATATTTACTCTCCCAGTTTTCTCAGTGCATTTACTCTCTCCCAGTGTTCCCAGTGTATTTACTCTCCTAATGCTCCCAGTGTATTTACTCTCCCAGTGTTCCCAGTTTATTTACTCTCCTAGTTTTCCCAGTACATATACTCTTTCAATGTTCCCAGTGTATTTACTCTCTCACAGTGCTCACAGTTTATTTACTCTCTCACAGTGCTCACAGTTTATTTACTCTCCGTGTTCCCTGTGTATTTAATCGCCCAGTTTTTCCAATGAATTTATACTCCCAGTGTTCCCAGTGTTTTTATTCTCCCAGTATTGCAGGTGTGTTTACTCTCCTAGTCTTCCCAGTATATTTACTCTCCCATTTTCCCAGTGCTATTAATCTCTCCCAGTGTTCCTAGTTCATTTACTCTCTCCCAGGTTCATCGGCTATTTACACTCCCAGTGTTCCCAGTGTATTTACTCTCTCTGTTTTCCCAGTTAATTTATTTCCTCAGTGTTCCTGGTGTATTTACTCTCCCAGCGATCCCTGTGTATTTACTCACCCGGTGTTCCCAGTGTATTTACACTCCCAGTGTTTTCAGTGTATTTACTCTCCCATTGTTCGCAGTGTATTTACTCTCCCAATGTTCCCAGTTTATTTACTCGCAAAGTGTTCCCGGTGTAGTTAATCTCTCCCGGGATTCCCAGTTTATTTATGCTCCCTGTGTTACCAGTGTATTTACTCTCTACAAGTGTTCCAATGTATTTATTTTCGCTGCGTTCGCAAATTATTTAGTCTCTCACAGCGTTCCCTGTGTATTTGCTCTTCCAGTGTTCCCAGTGTGTTTACTCTCTCCCAGTGTTCCCATTTTATTTACTCTCCTTGTGTTTCCAGTATATTTACTCTCCCAGTTTTCTCAGTGCATTTACTCTCTCCCAGTGTTCCCAGGGTATTTACTCTCCTAGTTTTCCCAGGATATATAGTCTTCCAGTGTTCCCAGTGTATTTAATCTCTCACAGTTTTCCCAGTTTATTTACTCTCCGTGTTCCCGGTGTATTTAATCGCCTAGTTTTACCAATGCATTTATACTCCCAGTATTCCCAGTGTTTTTATTCTCCCAATATTCCAGGTGTGTTTACTCTCCTAGTTTTCCCAGTATATTTACTCTCCCATTTTCTCAGTGCTATTAATCTCTCCCAGTGTTCCTAGTTCATTTACTCTCTCGCAGTCTATTTACTCTCCCAGTGTTCCCAATGTATTTACTCTCTCTGTTTTCCCAGTTCATCTTTTTCCTCAGTGTTCCTGGTGTATTTACTCTCCCAGCGATCCCTGTGAATTTACTCACCCGGTGTTCCCAGTGTATTTACACTCCCAGTGTTTTCAGTGTATTTACTCTCCCATTGTTCGCAGTGTATTTACTCTCCCAATGTTCCCAGTTTATTTACTCGCAAAGTGTTCCCGGTGTAGTTACTCTCTCCCGGGGTTCCAGTTTATTTACGCTCCCTCTGTTCCCAGTGTATTTATTTTCGCTGCGTTCGCAAATTATTTAGTCTCTCACAGCGTTCCCTGTGTATTTACTCTTCCAGTGTTCCCAGTGTATTTACTATCTCTTTGTGTTCCCGGTGAATTTACTCTCCCATTGTTCCCAGTGTATTTTTGCAATCTCAGTGGTCGCAGTGTATTTACTCACCAAGTGTTCCCGGTGTATTTACTCTCTCCCATTGTTCCCAGTTTATTTACCCTCTCTGTTTTCCCAGTATATTTCCTCTCTACAAGTGTTCCAGTGTATTTATTTTCACTGTGTTCCCAGTTTATTTACTCTCTCCCAGTGTTCCCAGTCTATTTACTCTGTCCAAGTGTTCCCAGTGTATTTATTCTCCCAGTGTTCCCTGTGTATTTACTCACCCAGTGTTCCCACTGTATTTACTCTGTCTTCCCAGTGTATTTGCTCTCTACCAGTTTTCCCAGTGTTATTACTCTCCCAGTGCCCCAAGTGCATTTCCTCTCTCCCAGTGTTCCCAGTGCATTTACTCTTCCAGTTTTCACAGTGTATTTACTCTCTCCTAGTGTTTCCAGTTTATTTACTCTCCCAGTTTTCACAGTGTATTTACTCTCCCATTGTTCCCAGTGTATTCATTCCCCCTGTGATACGAGTGTATTTATTCTGCCAGTTATCCCAGTGTTTTACTCTCATAGTGTTCTCAATGTATTTGCTTTCCCAGTGTTCCCAGTGCATTTACTCTCCCAATGTTCCCAGTTTATTTACTCTCCGGGTTTTCCAAGTGTTATAACTCTATCTCAGTGATCTCAGTGTATAACTCTATCTCAGTTTTCTCAGTGTATTTACTCTCAGTGTTCCCGGTACATTTATTCCCCCAGTGTTCCCAGTGAATTAATTCTCTCCCAGTGTTCCCTTTTTTTTACACTCCCAGTGTTCCCAGTATATTTACGCTCTCAGTGTTCCCGGTGTATTTACACTCTCCCAGTGTTGCCAGTGAATTTTCTCTCTGCCAGGGTTCCCAGTGTATTTACTCTCTCTCAGTGTCCCCAGTGTATTTACTCCTAGTGTTTCCAGTGTATTATTCTCCCAGTTTTCCCAGTATACTCACTTTCTCCCAATGTTCCCAGTGTGTTTATTTTCCCAGTGTTGCCAGTTTATTTACTCTCTCCCAGATTCCCTGTGTATTTACTCTCCCAGTGTTCCTCGTGTACTTATTCTCTCCCAGTGTTCCCAGTGTATTACTCTCTCCCAGTTTTCCCATTGTATTTAGTCTCCCAATGTTGTGAATGTATTTACTCGCTCAGTGTTCCCAGTGAATACACTCTCCCAATGTTCTCAGTATATTTACTTTCTCCAAGTGTTCCCAGTATATTTACTCTCTCACAATGTTTCCGGTGTATTTACTCTTCCTGTGTTCCCAGTTTATTTCCTTTCTTCCAGGTTCCCAGTGTATTTACTCTTCCAGTGTTCACAGTGCATGTACTCCCTCAGTGTTCCTGGTGTTGTTACTCTCCAAGTGTTCCCAGTGGATTAACGCTTCCAGTGATCCCAGAGTATTTACTCTCTCCCAGGCTTCCCAGTGTATTTACTCTCCCAGTTTTCTCAGTGTATTTACTCTGTCGCAGTGTATTTAATCTCTGCCAGTGTTCCCAGTGCATTTAGTCTCTCCCAGTGTTCCAAGTTTATTTACTCTCCCAATATTACAGTATATTTACTCTCCCGGTCTGCCCAGTGCATTTACAATCTCCCACTGTTCCCAGTGTATTTACTCTCCCAGTGATCCCAGTGTATTTACCCTCTTCCTGTGTTCTCAGTATATTTACGCTCAGTGCTCTTAGTGCATTTAACTTCCTAGTGTTTCCAGTGTATTTACTGTCTAAGTTTTCCCACTATGTTTACGCTCTCCCAGCTTTCAAGTGTATTTACTCTCTCCCATTGTTCCCAGTTTATTTACTCTCCCAGTGTTCCCAGTATATTTTGTCTCCCAGTGTTCCCGGTGCATTTACACTCTCAGTGTTCCCAGTGTACTTACTCTCCCATTGTTCCCGGTGTATTTACTCTCCCAGTGTTCCAGGTGCAATTAATCTCCCAGTTTTCCCAGTGTATTTACTCTCACCCAGTGTTCTCAGTGTATTTACTCTCCCTGTGTTCGCAGTGTATTTACTCTGTGCCTGTCTTCGCAGTTTATTCACTCGCTCTCAGTGTTCTCAATATATTTACTCTCCCAGTGTCCCCTGTACATTTAACCTCTCCCTGTTTCCTAGTGTATTTACTATCCCAGTGTACCCAGTGCATTTACCCTCTCCCACTGTTCCCAGTGTATTTACTCTCTCCCAGGTTCCTGTGTGTTATTCTCTCAGTATTCCCAGCGTATTTACTCTCTCAGTGTTCCCAGTGTAATTACTCCATCATTGTTCCCAGTGTACTTTCACTTGCAGTGTTCTCAGTGTATTTACTCTCCCACTGTTCCCAGTGTATTTACTCTCTATGTGATCCCAGTGTATTTACTCTCTTTCTGTGTTCTCAGTGTATTTGCGCTCAGTGTTGCCAGTGTATTTAACTTCCCAGTGTTTTCAGTGTATTTATTCTCGCAGTTTTCCCACTGTATTTACTCTCTCCCAGGTTGCAAGTGCATTTTCTCTCTCCCACTGTTCCCAGTTTATTTACTCTCCCAGTGTTCCCAGTGTATTTACTTTCCAAATATTCCCAGTGCATTTACTTTCCCAGTTTTCCCCGTGTATTTACTCACACCCAGTGTTCCCAGTGTATTGACTCTCTCTATGTTACCAGTGTACTTACTCTCCCTCTGTTCCCAGTGTATTTTCTCACAGTTTTCTCAGTGTATTTACTCTCTTGTAGTGTATTTACTCTCGCTGTGTTCCCAGTGTTTTTGATCTCTCCCTGTGTTCCAGTGTATTTACTATCCCAGTGTACCCAGTGCATTTACCCTCTTCCACTGTTCCCAGTGTATTTACTCTCCTAGTGTTCCCAGTGTATATACTCTCCCATTTTCCCCAGTGTACTTACTCTCTCAGTGTTCCCGCTGTATTTACTCTCCCAGTTTTCTCATTGTATTTACTCTCTCAAAGTGTATTTACTCTCCCTGCTTTCCCAGTGTATTTATTCTCTGCCTGTGTTCCCAATGTATTGACTCCCTCCCAGTGTTCCCAGTGTATTTGCTCTCCCAGGGTTCCCAGTACATTTACACGCTCCCTGTCTTCCCAGTATATTTATTATCCCCGTGTTCCCAGTGTAATTATTGTCTCCCAGTGTATTTACTCGCCTAGTTTTCCCGGTGATTTTACTCTCTCCCAGTTTACCCAATTTATTTACTCTCCAAGTGTTCCCAGTATATTGAGTCTCTCCCAGTGTTCCCAGTGAAATTGCTGTCCCGGTGTTCCCAGTATATTTATTCTTCCAATGCTCCTCAATGTACTTACTCTCCCTGTGCTCCCAGTTTAGTTATGCTCCCGGTGTTCCCAGTGTATTTAATCTCCCAGTTTTCCAAGTTTATTTACTCTCCCAGTTGTCCTATAGTATTTACTCTCTGACAGTTTTCCTAGTGTATTTACTCTCCCAATGCTCCCAGTGTGTTTACTCTCCCAGATTTCACAATGTATTAAATCTCTCACAGGTTTCCCAGTCCATTTACTCTCCCAGTGCTCCCAGTGTACTTTCTCTTTCCCAACGTTCCCTGTTTAATTGCTCTCCCAGTGTTCCCAGTGCATTTACTCTCCCAAAGTCCCAATGAATTTACTCTCCCAGTGTTCCCAGTTTGTATACTCACCCGGGGTTCCCAGTGTATTTACTTTCCCAGTGTTAGCAGTGTATTTACTCTCCCAGTTTTCCCAGGTGACTTCGTCTCCCAGTCTTCCCAGTGTATTTAATCTCTCCCTGCTTTTCAAGTGTATTTATTCTCTGCCTGTGTTCCCAGTGTATTTACTCTCCCGGTGATCCCAGTACATTTACACGCTCCCTGTCTTCCCAGTATATTTATTATCCCAGTTTTCCCGGTGATTTTACTCTCTCCCAGTTTACCCAGTGTATTTACTCTCCCAGTGTTCCCAGTGTATTTAGTCTCTCCCAGTGTTCCCAGTGTAATTGCTGTTCCGGCGTTCCCAGTATATTTATTCTCCCAATGCTCCTCAATGTACTTACTCTCCCTGTGCTCCCTTTTTATTTACGCTCCCGGTGTTCCCAGTGTATTTACACTCCCAGTTTTCCAAGTTTATTTACTCTCCCAGTTGTCCTATAGTATTTACTCTCTGCCAGTTTTCCCAGTATATTTACTCTCCCAATGCCCCCAGTGTGTTTACTCCCCCAGATTTCACAATGTGTTAAATCTCTGACAGGTTTCCCAGTCCATTTACTCTCCCATTGTTCCCAGTGTACTTCCTCTTTCCCAACGTTCCCCGTTTAATTGCTGTCCCAGTGTTCCCAGTGCATTTACTCTCCCAAAGTCCCAATGAATTTACTCTCCCAGTGTTCCCAGTTTGTATACTCACCCGGGGTTCCCAGTGTATTTACTTTCCCAGTGTTACCAGTGTATTTACTCTCCCAGTTTCCCCAGGTGACTTCGTCTCCCAGTCTTCCCAGTGTATTTAATCTCTCTCAGTGTTCCCAGTGTATTCACTCGCCCAATGTCACCATTGTATTTGCTCTCTCCTTCTGTTGCCAGTGTATTTATTCTCCCAGTTGTCCCAGGTGACTTCGTCTCCCAGTCTTCCCAGTGTATTTAATCTCTCTCAGTGTTTCCAACGTATTCACTCGCCCAATGTCCCCATTGTATTTGCTCTCTCCCCCTGTTGCCAGTGTATTTATTCCCCCAGTGTCGCCAGTGTATTTTCTCTCACAGTGTTCCCAGTGTAATTACCCTCCCAGTGTTCCAATGTATTTACATTCCCACTGTATCCAGTGGATTTACGCTTTCACTGTTCCCAGTGTATTTACTCTCCCGGTGATCCCAGTACATTTTCCTGTGTATTTACTCTGTGTTCGCTGTATATTTACTCTGCCAGTATTCCCAGTGTTTTACTCTCACAGTGTTCCCAGTCTATTTACTCTGCCAGTATTCCTAGTGAATTTACTGTCCCGTGTTCGCTGTGTAGTTACTCTCCCTGTCTTCCCAAAACATGTACTTTCTCCTAGTGTTGCCAGTGTATTTACCCTCTCCCAGTGTTCTCAGTGTATTTATGCTCAGTGTTCCCAGTATATATAACTTCCCAGTCATTCTAGTGTATTTACTCTCGCCGTTTTCCCACTGTATTTACTCTCTCCCAGGTTCCCAACGTATTTACTCTCTCCCACTGTTCCCAGTTTATTTACTCTTCCAGTGTACCCAGTGTATTTACTCTCCAAGTGTTCCCGGTGCATTTACTCTCCCTGTTTTCCCAAACCATTTATTTTCTTCCAGTGTTGCCAGTGTATTTGCCCTCTCCCAGTGTTCTCAGTGTATTTACGCTCAGTGTTCCCAGTGTATATAACTTCCCAGTCTTTCCAGTGTATTTACTCTCACGGTTTTACCACTGTATTTAATCTCTCCCAGGTTCCCACTGTTTTTACTCTCACCCAGTGTTCCCAGTGTATTTACTCTCTCAGTGTTCCCAGTGTACTTACTCACCCACTGTTAACGGTGTACTTACTCTCCCAGTTTTCTCAGTACATGTACACTCTACCTGTGTTCCCAGTCTATTTCCTATTCCAGTGTACCCAGTGCATTTATATTCTCGCAGTGTTCCCCGGGTATTTACTCTCCCAGTGTCCCCAGTACATTTACACTCTCCCTGTGTTCCCAGTGTATTTACTATCCCAGTGGACCCAGTGCATTTACACTCTCCCACTGTTCCCAGGGTATTTACTCTCCCAGTGATCCCAGTGTATGTATTCTGCTAGGTTTTGCTGTGCATTTACTCTTTATTCACAGTGTTTTTACTTTCCCAGTATTTCCAATGTATGTACTCTCCCAGTTTTCCCAGTATATTTACTCTCCCAGTCTTCCCAGTGCATTTAATTGCTCCCAGTATTTACCCTGTCCCAGTGCTCTCAGTGTATTTATGCTCAGTGTTCCCAGTGTATTTCCTCTCCCAAGGTCCCCAGTGTATTTAACTTCCAAGTGTTTACAGTGTATTTACTCTCCCAGTGTTCCCAGTTTATTTATTCTGCCAATGTTCCCAGTGTGTTTCCTCTCCCAATGTTCCCAGTGTAATTGTTCTTTCACTTTTGCCAATGTAATTTCTCTCCCAATGCTCCCAGTCTATTTACTCTCCCAGTGTTCCCAATATATTTACTCTTCCAGTGTTCCCAATTTATTTAATCTCTCCCAGTTTTCCCAGTGTATTTCCACTCCCAGTGTTCCCAGTGTATATACTCTCCCAGTGTTCCCAGTGTATTTACTCTCCCAGTGTTCCCAGTGTATTTACTCTGTGTTAGCAGCGTATTAGCTCTGTGCCAATGTTCGCAGTGTATTTATTCTCCAGTATTTCCAGTGTATTTAGTCTTCATGCGTTCACAATGTATTTAATCTACCAGTGCTCCCAGTATATTTACTCTCACAGTTTTCCCAGTGTATATACTCTCCAAATGTTCCAGTGTATTTACTTTTGAAGTTTTCCAGTGTATTTCCTCTCTCCCAGTGTTCCCAGTGTATTTACTATCCCAGTCTTCCCAGTCTAGTTCCTCATTCCCAGTGTAAATACTCTCTCCCCATGTTTCTCGTGTATTTACTCTCCCAGTGTTCCAAGTGAATATTTCCTATCCCAGTTCCCCAGCGTTTCTTCTCTCACAGTATTCCCAGTGTATTAACCCTCCCAGTGTTCCCAGTGTATTTACTCTCTCCCAATGCTCCCAGTGTATTTACTCTCCCAGTGTTCCCAATATATTTACTCTTCCAGTGTTCCCAATTTATTTACTCTCTCCCAGTTTTCCCAGTGCATTTCCTCTCCCGGTGCTCCCAGTGCATATACTCTCCCAGTGTTCCCAGTGTATTTACTCTGCCAGTGTTCCCAGTGTATGCACTCTGTGTTTGCAGCGTAATAGCTCTGTGCCAATGTTCGCAGTGTATTTATTCCCCAGTATTTCCAGTGCATTTAGTCTTCATGTGTTCACAATATATTTAATCTACCAGTGCGCCCAGTATATTTACTCTCACAGTTTTCCCAGTGTATGTACTCTCCAAATGTCCCAGTGTATTTACTTTGGAAGTTTTCCAGTGTATTTCCTCTCTCCCAGTGTTCCCAGTGCATTTACTATCCCAGTCTTCCCAGTCTATTTCCTCGTTCCCAGTGTATTTACTCGCTCCCCATGTTTCTAGTGTATTTACTCTCCCAGTGTTCCGAGTGAAGATTTCCTCTCCCAGTTTCCCAGCGTTTCTTCTCTCACAGTATTCCCAGTGTATTAACCCTCCCAGTGTTCCCAGTGTCTTTACTCTCTCCCAGTGGTCGCAGTGTATTTACTCTCCCAGTGTTCCCTGTGTATTTATTCTCCCAGTGTTCGCAATATATATACTCTTCCAGTGTTCCCTGTCTATTTACTCTCACCCAGTTTTCCCAGTTTATTTACTCTCCCAGTGATCCCAGTGTGTTTACTCTGTGTTCCCAGCGTATTTGCTCTCTCCCAAAGTTGCCAGAGTATTTATTCCCCTGTGTTCCCAATATATTTAGTCTCCCTGTCTTCCCAATGTTCCCAGTCTGTTTCCACTCTCCCAGTGTTCCCAATGTATTTATTCTGCTAATGTTCCCAGTGTGTTTCCTCTCCCAGTGTTCCCAGTCTAATTGTTCTCTTACTGTTGCGAATGTAATTCCTCTCCCAATGCTCCCAGTTCATTTACTCTCCCAGTGTTCCCAATATATTAACTCTTCCAGTGTTCCCAGTTTATTTACCGTCTCCCAGTTTTCCCAGTGTATTTACTCTACCAGTGTCCCCAGTGCATTTACTCTCCCAGTGTTCCCAGTGTGTTTACTCTCTGTTCCCAGCGTATTAGATCTCTCCCAATTTCCCAATGTATTTATTCTCCCTGTGTTCCCAGTGCATTTACTCTACCACTGCTCCCAGCGTATGTACTCTCCCAGTATTCCAGCGTATTATCTTTCCCAATGTTCCAGTCCATTTCCTCTCTCCCAGAGTTCCCAGTGTATTTACTCTCCCAGTCTTCCCAGTCTATTTCCTCATTCCCAGTGTATTTACTCTCTCACCATGTTTCTAGTGTATTTACTCTCCCAGTGTTCCGAGTGTATGTTCTCTCTCCGATTTCCCCAGCGTTTTTCTCTCACCGTATTCCCAGTGTATTAACCCTCCCAGTGTTCACAGTGTATTTATTCTCCCAGTGTTCCCAATATAAATATACTCTTCCAGTGGTCCCCGTGTGTTTACTCTGTGTTCCCAGCGTATTAGCTATCTCCCAATGTTCGCAGTATATTTATTCACCAGTGCATTTAATCTTCATGTATTCCAATGTATTTAATCTACCAGTGTTCCAGTATATTTACTCTCACAGTGTTCCCAGTGTACTTATGCTGCCAGTGTTCCCATTGTATTGACTCTCCCAGTGTTCCCAGCATATGTACTCTAATAGTGTTCCAGCGTATTTACTTTCCAAGTTCTCCAGTGTATTTCCTCTCTCCCAGTGTTCCCAGCGTATTTACTCTCCCAGTGTTCTAAGTGTATTTACTCTCTCCCAGTGTGCCTAGTATATTTCCTGCCCCAGTGTAGCCAGCCCATTTACTCTCTGAGTTCCCAGAGTATTTACTCCCTGGTAGTCTTCCCATTGTATTTACTCTCTTTTCTGTTGCCAGTTTTATTTACTCTCCCAGTGTTCCCAGTCTAATTACTCTCAGTGTTCCCAGATAATTTAACCTCCCAGTGTTCTCAATGTATTTACTCTCCCACTGTTTTCAGTAAGTATTTTCTCTCTCCCAGTGTATTTCATTCTCGGTGTTCCCAGTTTATTTAATCTCTCTCACTGTTGCCAGTCTATTTGCACTACCAATCTTCAAAGTGTGTTTACTATCTCCCACATTTCCCAGAGTATTACTTTCTCTTAGTTTTCTCAATGTATTTACTCTCCCTGTATTGCCAGTGTATTTAATCTACCACTGTTTGCAGTGTATTTACTCTGGCTGTGTTCCCAGCGTAGGTACTTTCTCTGTGTCCCCAGTGTACTTACTCTCTCCCAGTTTCCCAGTGTTTTTAATCTCCCAGTGCTCCCAGCATATGTATTCTCTACCAGTGTTCCCAGTGCATTTAGTCTCCCAGTGTTCCAAGTGTAATCACTTTCTCCCAGTGTTCCCAGTGTAATTGTTCTCCTGGTGTTCCCAGTGTATTTACTCTCCAAATGCTCCCAGTGTATTTACTCTCCCAGTGTTCCAGGTCTATTTACGCTCCTAGTTTTCCCAGTATGTTTACTCTCACAGTCTTCGCAGCGTATTTACTCTCTCCCAGTTTTCCCAGTTTATTTACTCTCCCAGTGTTCCCAGTCTATTTAGTCTCCCAGTGTTCCCAGTGTACTTACTCTCTCCCAGTGTTCTAAGTATATTTACTCTCCCTGTGTTCCTAGTATATTTAATCTGTCCTTGGGTTCCTAGTGTATTTACTCTCCCAGTGTTCCCAGTCTATTTAGTCTCCCAGTGTTTGCAGTATATTTACTCTCTCCCAGTACTCCCAGTGTAATTTCTCTCCTGGTGTTCCCAGTATATTTATTCTCCAAATGTTCCCAGTGTATTTACTATTCCAGTGTTCCCAATGTATTTACTCTTCCAGTGTTTCCATTGTATTTACTCTCCCAATCTTCCCAGTGCATTTAGCCTCCCAGTGTTCCCAGTGTATTTATTCTTTCAGTGGTTCAGGTCTATTTACGCTCCTAGTTTTCCCAGTATATTTACTCTCCCAGTCTTCACAGCGTTTTTAATTTCCCCCAGTGTTCCCGACATATTTACTCTCTCCCAATGTTTCTGGTGTATTTACTCTCCCAGTGTTCCCAGTGTGTTTACACTGCGTTCCCAGCATATTAGCTCACTCCCAATGTTCGCAGTGTATTTATACCCCAGTGTTCCCAGTTATTTAATCTTCATATATTCCCAATGTATTTAATCTACCAGTGTTCCCAGTATATTTACTCTCACAGTGTTCCCAGTGTACTTATGCTCCCAGTGTTACCATTGTATTTACTCTCCCAGTGTTCCAAGCGTATGTACTCTACTAGTGTTCCAGCGTAATTACTTTTCCAGTTTTCCAGTGTATTTACTCTCCCAGTCTTCCCAGTCTATTTCCTCATTCCCAGTCTATTTCATCTCTCCCCGTGTATCTAGTGTATATACTCTCCCAGTGTTCCCAGTGTATTTACTCTCCCAGTGATCTGAGTGTATTTACTCTCTCCCAATGTTCCTAGTATATTTCCTCTCCCAGTGTAGCCAGCCCATTTACTCTCTGAGTTCCCAGAGTATTTACTCCCTCCTAGTCTTCCCATTGTATTTACTCTCTTATCTGTTGCCAGTGTATTTATTCTCCCAGTGATCCCAGTGTAATTACTCTCTCAATGTTCCCAGATAATTTAATCTCCCAGTGTTCCCTCTGTATTTACTCTCCCAGTGTTCTTAGTATATTTTCTCTCTCCCAGTGTATTGACATTCTCAGTGTTCCCAGTGTATTTAATCTCTCCCACTGTTGCCAGTCTATTTGCGCTACCAATGATCCCAGTGTATTTATTCTCCCAATCTTCCCAGTGTATTTACTATCTCCCACATTTCCCAGAGTATTACTTTCTCTTAGTTTTCTCAATGTATTTACTCTTCCTGTGTTGCCAGTGTATTTACTGTCCAAGTGTTCCCAGCATAGTTACTCTCCCGTATTCCCAGTGTATTTAATGTCCGAGTCTTCCCAGTGTATTTAATCTCCCACTGTTTGCAGTGTATTTACTCTGGCTGTGTTCCCAGCGTAGTTACTTTCTCTGTGTCCCCAGTGTACTTACTCTCTCCCAGTTTCCCAGTGTATTTAATCTCCCAGTGTTCCCAGCATATTTACTCTCTACCAGTGTTCCCAGTGCATTTAGTCTCCCAGTGTTCCAAGTGTAATTACTTTCTCCCAGTGTTCCCAGTGTAATTGCTCTCCTGGTGTTCCCAGTGTATTTACTCTCCAAATGCTCCCAGTCTATTTACTCTCCCAGTGTTCCAGGTCTATTTACGCTCCTAGTTTTCCCAGTATGTTTACTCTCACAGTCTTCGCAGTATATTTAACTTCTCCGAGTTTTCCCAGTGTATTTAATCTCCCAGTGTTCGCAGTGTATTTACTCTGTCCGTGTTCCCATCGTATTTACTCTCTCCCAGTTTTCCCAGTGTATTTACTCTCCCAGTGTTCCTAGTGTACTTACTCTCTCCCAGTGTTCTAAGTATATTTACTCTCCCTGTGTTCCCAGTATATTTACTCTGTCCTTGGATTCCTAGTGTATTTACTCTCCCAGTGTTCCCAGTCTATTTAGTCTCCCAATGTTCGCAGTTTATTTACTCTCTCCCAGTACTCCCAGTGCAATTTCTCTCCTGGTGTTCCCAGTATATTTATTCTCCAAATGCTCCCAGTGTATTTACTGTTCCAGTGTTCCCAATGTATTTACTCTTCCAGTGTTTCCATTGTATTTACTCTCCCAATCTTCCCAGTGTATTTACCCTCCCAGTGTTACAAGTGTATTTATTCTCTCAATTTTCCAGGTCTATTTACGCTCCTAGTTTTCTCAGTATATTTACTCTCCCAGTCTTCACAGCGTTTTTAATTTCCCCCAGCGTTCCCGACATATTTACGCTCTCCCAATGTTTCTGGTGTATTTACTCTCCCAGTGTTCCCAGTGTGTTTACTCTGTGTTCCCAGCATATTAGCTCTCTCCCAATGTTCGCAATGTATTTATTCCCCAGTGTTCCCAGTGTATTTAATTTTCATATATTCCCAGTGTATTTAATCTACCAGTGTTCCCAGTATATTTACTCTCACAGTGTTCCCAGTGTACTTATGCTCCCAGTGTTACCATTGTATTTGCTCTCCCAGTGTTCCCAGCGTATGCACTCTACTAGTGTTCCAGCGTATTTACTTTCCCAGTTTTCCAGTGTATTTACTCTCCCAGTCTTCCCAGTCTATTTCCTCATTCCCAGTCTATTTAATCTCTCCCCGTGTATCTAGTGTGTATACTCTCCCAGTGTTCCCAGTGTATTTACTCCCGCAGTGTTCTGAGTGTATTTACTCTCTCCCCATGTTCCTAGTATATTTCCTCTCCCAGTGTAGCCAGCTCATTTAATCTCTGAGTTCCAAGAGTATTTACGTCCTCCAAGTCTTCCCATTGTATTTACTCGCTTATCTGTTGCCAGTGTGTTTACTCTCCCAGTGATCCCAGTGTAATTACTCTCTCAATGTTCCCATATAATGTAATCTCCCAGTGTTCCCAGTCTATTTAGTCTCCCAGTGGTCCCAGTGTATTTACTCTCTCCCAGTGCTCCCAGTGTAATTTCGCTCCTGGTGTTCCCAGTATATGTATTCTCCAAATGCTCCCAGTGTTTTTACTATCCCAGTGTACCCAATGTATTCACTCTTCCAGTGTTTCCATTGTATTTACTCTCCCAATCATCCCAGTGCATTTACCCTCCCAATATTCCCAATGTAGGTATTCTCTCAGTGTTCCAGTTCTATTTACCTGGTGTTCCCATATATTTACTCTCACAGTGTTGCCAGTCTATTTACTCTCCCAGTGTTCCCAGTGTATTTACTCTCCCAGTGTACCCAGCGTAATAAATTCCCAGTATTCCCAACGTATTTATTCTCTCTGTGCTCCCAGTGTATTTATTCACACAGTGTTCCAAGTCTATTTACGCTCCTAGGTTTCCCAATATGTTTACTCTCATCGTCTTCACAGCGCATTTAATTTCACCCAGTGTTCCCAGTATATTTAATCTCCCTGTGTTCGCAGTGCATTTACTCTGGCCGTTTTCCCAGTGTATTTACTCTCTCCCAGTGTTCGCAGTGTATTTACTCTCCCAGTGTTCCCAGTCTCTTTAGTCTCCCAGTGTTCCCAGTGTATTTACTCTCTCCCAGTGTTCTCAGTGTATTTACTCTCCCTGTGTTCCCAGTGGATTTACTCTGTCTCAGTGTTCCCAGTGTATTTACTCTGCCAGTGTTCCCAGTCCATTTAGTCTCCCGATGTTCCCAGTGTATTTACTCTCTCCCAATGTTCCCTGTATAATTACTCTCCTGGTGTTCCCAGTCTAGTTATTCTCCAAATGTTCCCAGTGTATTTACTCTCCAATTGTTCCCAATGTATACATTCTTCCAGTGTGCCCATTGTATTTACTCTCTCCCAGTGTTCCCAGTTTATTTACTGTCCCAATCTTCCCAGTGTATTTACCCTCCCAGTATTCCAGTTCTTTATTCTCTCAATGTTCCAGGTCTATTTGCACTCCTAGTTTTCCCAGTTTATTTACATTCCCAGTGTTCCCAGTGTATTTACTCTCTCCCACTGTTGCCAGTCTATTTGCGCTCCCAATGCATCCAGTATATTTATTCTCCTAATGTTCTCCATGTATTTACTATCTCCCAACTTTCCCAGAGTATTACTCTCGCCTGGTTTTCCCAATGTATTTACTCTCCCAGTGTTACCAGTGTATTTACTGTCCCAGTGTTTCCATCGTATATATTCTCCAAGTGTTCCCAGCATATTTACTCTCCCAATATTCCCAGTGTATTGACTCTCCGGGTGTTCCCAGTGTATTTAATCTCCCAGTGTTCGCAGTGTATTTACTCTGGCCGCGATGCCAGCGTGGTTACTTTCTCTGTATTCCCAATGTACTTAGTATCTCCCAGTTTCCCACTGTATTTAATCTCACAATGTTGCCAGTGTATTTACTCTCGCAGTGTTCCAGGTGTATTTACTCTCCTTTGTTTCCCAGTGTATTTAAACTTCCAGTCTTCCCAGTGCATTTACTCTCTCCCAGTGTTCCCGGTGTATTTACCCTCTCCCAGTGTTCCCTGCGTATTTACTCTGTACCCAGTTTATTTACTCCCTTCCAGTGTCTTTATTCTCCCAGTGTTTCCAGTGTATTTATTCCCCCAGTGTTCCCAGTGTAATTGCTCTCGCAGTGTTCCCAGTGTATATACTCTCCCAGTGTTCCCAGTGTATTTACTCTCCCAGTGTTCCCAATATATTTACTCTCCCAGTGTTCCCAATTTATTTAATCTCTCCCAGTTTTCCCAGTGTATTTCCTCTCCCAGTGTTCCCAGTGTATATACTCTCCCAGTGTTTCCAGTGTATTTATTCTTCCAGTGTTCCCAGTGTATTTACTCTGTGTTCGCAGCGTATTAGCTCTGTGCCAATGTTCGCAGTGCATTTATTCCCCAGTATTTCCAGTGTATTTAGTCTTCATGCGTTCACAATGTATTTAATCTACCAGTGTTCCCAGTATATTTACTCTCACAGTTTTCCCAGTGTATATACTCTCCAAATGTTCCAGTGTATTTACTTTTCAAGTTTTCCAGTGTATTTCCTCTCTCCCAGTCTTCCCAGTGTATTTACTATCCCAGTCTTCCCAGTCTAGTTCCTCATTCCCAGTGTATTTACTCTCTCCCCATGTTTCTCGTGTATTTACTCTCCCGGTGTTCCGAGTGAATATTTCCTATCCCAGTTTCCTAGCGTTTCTTCTCTCACAGTATTCCCAGTGTATTAACCCTCCCAGTGTTCCCAGTGTATTTACTCTCTCCCAATGCTCCCAGTATATTTACTCTCCCAGTGTTCCCAATATATTTACTCTTCCAGTGTTCCCAATTTATTTACTCTCTCCCAGTTTTCCCAGTGTATTTCCTCGCCCGGTGTTCCCAGTGCATATACTCTCCCAGTGTTCCCAGTGTATTTACTCTGTGTTTGCAGCGTATTAGCTCTGTGCCAATGTTCGCAGTGTATTTATTCCCCAGTATTTCCAGTGCATTTAGTCTTCATGCGTTCACAATGTATTTAATCTACCAGTGCTCCCAGTATATTTACTCTCACAGTTTTCCCAGTGTATGTACTCTCCAAATGTTCCAGTGTATTTACTTTTGAAGTTTTCCAGTGTATTTCCTCTCTCCCAGTGTTCCCAGTGCATTTACTATCCCAGTCTTCACAGTCTATTTCCTCGTTCCTAGTGTATTTACTCTCTCCCCATGTTTCTAGTGTATTTACTCTCCCAGTGTTCCGAGTGAATATTTCCTCTCCCAGTTTCCCAGCGTTTCTTCTCTCACAGTATTCCCAGTCTATTAACCCTCCCAGTGTTCCCAGTGTATTTACTCTCTCCCAGTGGTCGCAGTGTATTTACTCTCCCAGTGTTCCCTGTGTATTTATTCTCCCAGTGTTCGCAATATATATACTCTTCCAGTGTTCCCTGTCTATTTACTCTCACCCAGTTTTCCTAGTTGATTTACTCTCCCAGTGATCCCAGTATATTTAGTCTCCCAGTGTTCCTAATGTATTTACTCTCCCAGTGTTCCCAGTGTGTTTACTCTGTGTTCCCAGCGTATTTGCTCTCTCCCAAAGTTGCCAGAGTATTTATTCCCCTTTGTTCCCAATATATTTAGTCTCCCTGTCTTCCCAATGTTCCCAGTCTGTTTCCACTCTCCGAGTGTTCCAAATGTATTTATTCTGCTAATGTTCCCAGTGTGTTTCCTCTCCCAGTGTTCCCAGTGTAATTGTTCTCTTACTGTTGCGAATGTAATTCCTCTCCCAATGCTCCCAGTGCATTTACTCTCCCAGTGTTCCCAATATATTAACGCTTCCAGTGTTCCCAGTTTATTTACCGTCTCCCAGTTTTCCCAGTGTATTTACTCTACCAGTGTCCCCAGTGCATTTACTCTCCCAGTGTTCCCAGTGTGTTTACTCTCTGTTCCCAGCGTATTAGATCTCTCCCAATGTTCCCAATGTATTTATTCTCCCTGTGTTCCCAGTGCATTTACTCTACCACTGTTCCCAGCGTATGTACTCTCCCAGTATTCCAGCGTATTATCTTTCCCAATTTTCCAGTGCATTTCCTCTCTCCCAGTGTTCCCAGTGTATTTACTCTCCCAGTCTTCCCAGTCTATTTCCTCATTCCCAGTGTATTTACTCTCTCACCATGTTTCTAGTGTATTTACTCTCCCAGTGTTCAGAGTGTATTTTCTCTCTCCGAGTTCCCCAGCGTTTTTCTCTCACCGTATTCCCAGTGTATTAACCCTCCCAGTGTTCACAGTGTATTTATTCTCCCAGTGTTCCCAATATAAATATACTCTTCCAGTGGTCCCCGTTTATTTACTCTCCCCCAGATTTCCCAGTGTATTTACTCTCCCAGTTTTCCCAGTGTGTTTACTCTCCCAGTGTTCCCAGTGTGTTTACTCTGTGTTCCCAGCGTATTAGCTCTCTCCCAATGTTCGCAGTGTATTTATTCACCAGTGCATTTAATCTTCATGTATTCCAATGTATTTAATCTACCAGTGTTCCAGTATATTTACTCTCACAGTGTTCCCAGTGTACTTATGCTGTCAGTGTTCCCATTGTATTGACTCTCCCAGTGTTCCCAGCATATGTACTCTAATAGTGTTCCAGCGTATTTACTTTACAAGTTCTCCAGTGTATTTCCTCTCTCCCAGTGTTCCCAGCGTATTTACTCTCCCAGTGTTCTGAGTGTATTTACTCTTTCCCAGTGTGCCTAGTATATTTCCTGCCTCAGTGTAGCCAGCCCATTTACTCTCTGAGTTCCCAGAGTATTTACTCCCTGGTAGTCTTCCCATTGTATTTACTCTCTTTTCTCTTGCCAGTTTTATTTACTCTCACAGTGTTCCCAGTCTAATTACTCTCAGTGTTCCCAGATAATTTAACCTCCCAGTGTTCTCAATGTATTTACTCTCCCACTGTTTTCAGTGTATTTTCTCTCTCCCAGTGTATTTCATTCTCAGTGCTCCCAGTGTATTTAATCTCTCTCACTGTTGCCAGTCTATTTGCACTACCAATCTTCAAAGTGTGTTTACTATCTCCCACATTTCCCAGAGTATTACTTTCTCTTAGTTTTCTCAATGTATTTACTCTCCCTGTATTGCCAGTGTATTTAATCTCCCACTGTTTGCAGTGTATTTACTCTGGCTGTGTTCCCAACGTAGGTACTTTCTCTGTGTCCCCAGTGTACTTACTCTCTCCCAGTTTCCCAGTGTATTTAATCTCCCAGTGCTCCCAGCATATGCATTCTCTACCAGTGTTCCCAGTGCATTTAGTCTCCCAGTGTTCCCAGTGTACTTACTCTCTCCCAGTGTTCTAAGTATATTTACTCTCCCTGTGTTCCTAGTATATTTAATCTGTCCTTGGGTTCCTAGTGTATTTACTCTCCCAGTGTTCCCAGTCTATTTAGTCTCCCAGTGTTTGCAGTGTATTTACTCTCTCCCAGTACTCCCAGTGTAATTTCTCTCCTGGTGTTCCCAGTATATTTATTCTCCAAATGTTCCCAGTGTATTTACTATTCCAATGTTCCCAATGTATTTACTCTTCCAGCGTTTCCATTGTAATTACTCTCCCAATCTTCCCAGTGCATTTAGCCTCCCAGTGTTCCCAGTGTATTTATTCTCTCAGTGTTTCAGGTCTATTTACGCTCCTAGTTTTCCCAGTATATTTACTCTCCCAGTCTTCACAGCGTTTTTAATTTCCCCCAGTGTTCCCGACATATTTACTCTCTCCCAATGTTTCCGGTGTATTTACTCTCCCAGTGTTCCCAGTGTGTTTACACTGCGTTCCCAGCGTATTAGCTCACTCCCAATGTTCGCAGTGTATTTATACCCCAGTGTTCCCAGTTATTTAATCTTCATATATTCCCAATGTATTTAATCTACCAGTGTTCCCAGTATATTTACTCTCACAGTGTTCCCAGTGTACTTATGCTCCCAGTGTTACCATTGTATTTACTCTCCCAGTGTTCCAAGCGTATGTACTCTACTAGTGTTCCAGCGTATTTACTTTCCCAGTTTTCCAGTGCATTTACTCTCCCAGTCTCCCCAGTCTATTTCCTCATTCCCAGTCTATTTGATCTCTCCCCGTGTATCTAGTGTATATACTCTCCCAGTGTTCCCAGTGTATTTACTCTCCCAGTAATCTGAGTGTATTTACTCTCTCCCAATGTTCCTAGTATATTTCCTCTCCCAGTGTAGCCAGCCCATTTACTCTCTGAGTTCCCAGAGTATTTACTCCCTCCTAGTCTTCCCATTGTATTTACTCTCTTATCTGTTGCCAGTGTATTTACTCTCCCAGTGATCCCAGTGTAATTACTCGCTCAATGTTCCCAGATAATTTAATCTCCCAGTGTTCCCTCTGTATTTACTCTCCTAGTGTTCTTAGTATATTTTCTCTCTCCCAGTGTATTGACTTTCTCAGTGTTCCCAGTGTATTTAATCTCTCCCACTGTTGCCAGTCTATTTGCGCTACCAATTATCCCAGTATATTTATTCTCCCAATCTTCCCAGTGTATTTACTATCTCCCACATTTCCCAGAGTATTACTTTCTCTTAGTTTTCTCAATGTATTTACTCTCCCTGTGTCGCCAGTGTATTTACTGTCCAAGTGTTCCCAGCATAGTTACTCTCCCAGTATTCCCAGTGTATTTAATGTCCGAGTCTTCCCAGTGTATTTAATCTCCCACTGTTTGCAGTGTATTTACTCTGGCTGTGTTCCCAGCGTAGTTACTTTCTCTGTGTCCCCAGTGTACTTACTCTCTCCCAGTTTCCCAGTGTATTTAATCTCCCAGTGTTCCCAGCATATTTACTCTCTACCAGTGTTCCCAGTGCATTTAGTCTCCCAGTGTTCCAAGTGTAATTACTTTCTCCCAGTGTTCCCAGTGTAATTGCTCTCCTGGTGTTCCCAGTGTATTTACTCTCCAAATGCTCCCAGTCTATTTACTCTCCCAGTGTTCCAGGTCTATTTACGCTCCTAGTTTTCCCAGTATGTTAACTCTCACAGTCTTCGCAGTATATTTAACTTCTCCGAGTTTTCCCAGTGTATTTAATCTCCCAGTGTTCGCAGTGTATTTACTCTGTCCGTGTTCCCATCGTATTTACTCTCTCCCAGTTTTTCCAGTGTATTTACTCTCCCAGTGTTCCCAGTCTATTTAATCTCCCAGTGTTCCTAGTGTACTTACTCTCTCCCAGTGTTCTAAGTATATTTACTCTCCCTGTGTTCCCAGTATATTTACTCTGTCCTTAGGTTCCTAGTGTATTTACTCTCCCAGTGTTCCCAGTCTATTTAGTCTCCCAGTGTTCGCAGTTTATTTACTCTCTCCCAGTACTCCCAGTGCAATTTCTCTCCTGGTGTTCCCAGTATATTTATTCTCCAAATGCTCCCAGTGTATTTACTGTTCCAGTGTTCCCAATGTATTTACTCTTCCAGTGTTTCCATTGTATTTACTCTCCCAATCTTCCCAGTGCATTTACCCTCCCAGTGTTCCCAGTCTATTTATTCTCTCAGTTTTCCAGGTCCATTTACGCTCCTCGTTTTCCCAGTATATTTACTCTCCCAGTCTTCCCAGCGTTTTTAATTTCCCCCAGCGTTCCTGACATATTTACTCTCTCCCAATGTTTTCGGTGTATTTACTCCCCCAGTGTTCCCAGTGTGTTTAGTCTGTGTTCCCAGCATATTAGCTCTCTCCCAATGTTCGCAATTTATTTATTCCCCAGTGTTCCCAGTGGATTTAATCTTCATGTATTCCCAATGTATTTAATCTACCAGTGTTTCCAGTATATTTACTCTCCCAGTGTTCCCAGTGTACTTATGCTCCCAGTGTTACCATTGTATTTACTCTCCCAGTGTTCCCAGCGTATGTACTCTACAAGTGTTCTGAGTGTATTTACTCTCTCCCAATGTTCCTAGTATATTTCCTCTCCCAGTGTAGCCAGCCCATTTAATCTCTGAGTTCCAAGAGTATTTACGTCCTCCAAGTCTTCCCATTGTATTTACTCACTTATCTGTTGCCAGTGTGTTTACTCTCCCAGTGATCCCAGTGTAATTACTCTCTCAATGTTGCCATATAATTTAATCTCCCAGTGTTCCCAGTCTATTTAGTCTCCCAGTGTTCTCAGTATATTTTCTCTCTCCCAGTGCATTTACATTCTCAGTGTTCCCAGTGTATTTGATCTCTCCCACTGTTGCCAGTCTATTTGCGCTCCCAATGATCCCAGTGTATTTATTCTCCCATTCTTCCCAGTGTATTAACTAACTCCCACATTTCCCAGAGTATTACTTTCCCTTAGTTTTCTCAATGTATTTACTCTCCCTGTGTTGCCAGTGTATTTACTGTCTAAATTTTCCCAGCATCGTTACTCTCCCAGTATTCCCAGTGTATTTACTGTCTGAGTGTTCCCGTGTATTTAATCTCCCACTGTTTGCAGTGTATTTACTCTGGCTGTGTTTCCAGCGTAGTTACTTTATCTGTGTCCCCAGTGTACTTACTCTCTCCCAGTTTCCCAGTGTATTTAATCTCCAAATGTTCCCAGCATATTTACTCTCTACCAGTGTTCCCAGTGTATTTAGTCTCCCAGTGTTCCCAGTGTAATTACTTTCTCCTAGTGTTCCCAGTGTAATTGCTCACATGGTGTTCTCGATGTATTTACTCTCCCTGTGTTCCCAGTATATTTACCCTGTCCTTGTGTTCCTAATGTATTTACTCTCCCAGTGTTCCCAGTCTATTTAGTCTCCCAGTGTTCCCAGTGTAGTTACTCTCTCCCAGTGCTCCCAGTGTAATTTCTCTCCTGGTGTTCCCAGTATATTCATTCTCCAAATGCTACCATTGTATTTACTCTCCCAGTGTTCCCAGCGTATATACTCTATTAGTGTTCCAGCGTATTTACTTCCCAGTTTCAGTGTATTTCCTCTCTCACAATGTTCCCAGTGTATTTACTCTCCCAGTCTTCCCAGTATATTTCCTCATTCCCAGTGTATTGAATCTCTCCCCGTGTATCTAGTGTATATACTCTCCCGGTGTTCCCAGTGTATTTACTCTCCCAGTTTTCTGAGTGTATTTGCTCTCTCCCAGTGTTCCTAGTATATTTCCTCTCCCGATGTAGCCAGCCCATTTACTCTCTGAGTTCCCAGAGTATTTACTCCCTCCTAGTCTTCCCATTATATTTGCTCTCTTATCTGTTGCCAGACAATTTAATCTCCCAGTGTTCCCAGTGTATTTACTCTCCCAGTGTTCTCAGTGTATTTTCTCTCTCCCAGTGCATTTACATTCTCAGTGTTCCCAGTGTATTTAATCTCTCCCACTGTTGCCAGTCTATTTGCGCTCCCAATGATCCCAGTGTATTTATTCTCCCAATCTTTCCAGTGTATTTACTATCTACCACGTTTCCCAGAGTATTACTTTCTCTTAGTTTTCTCAATGTATTTACTCTCCCTGTGTTACATAAGAACATATGAACATAAGAACATAAGAATTAGAAACAGGAGTAGGCCATCTAGCATCTCGAGCCTGCTCTGCCATTCAACAAGATCATGGCTGATCTGGCCGTGGACTCAGCTCCACTTACCCGCCCGCTCCCCGTAACCCTTATTTCCCTTATTGGTTAAAAATCTATCTATCTGTGACTTGAATACATTCAATGAGCTAGCCTCAACTGCTTCCTTGGGCAGAGAATTCCATAGATTCACAACACTCTGGGAGAAGAAATTCCTTCTCAACTCCGTTTTAAATTGGCTCCCCCGTATTTTGAGGTTGTGCCCCCTAGTTCTAGTCTCCCCGACCAGTGGAAACAACTTCTCTGCCTCTATCTTGTCTATTCCTTTCATGATTTTAAATGTTTCTATAAGATCCCCCCTCATCCTTCTGAACTCCAACGAGTAAAGACCCAGTCTACTCAATCTATCATCATAAGGTAACCCCCTCATCTCCGGAATCAGCCTCGTGAATAGTATCTGTACCCCCTCCAAAGCTAGTATATCCTTCCTTAAGTAAGCTGACCAAAACTGCACGCAGTACTCCAGGTGCGGCCTCACCAACACCTTATACAGTTGCAGAAGGACCTCCCTGCTTTTGTACTAGATCCCTCTCGCAATGAAGGCCAACATTCCATTCAACTTCCTGATTACCTGCTGCACCTGCAAACTACCTTTTTGGGATTCATGCACAAGGACCCCCAGGTCCCTCTGCACCGCAGCATGTTGTAATTTCTCCCCATTCAAATAATATTCCTTTTTACAGTTTTTTTCCCAAGGTGGATGACCTCACACTTTCCGACATTGTATTCCATCTGCCAAACCTTAGCCCATTCGCTTAACCTATCTAAATCTCTATGCAGCCTTTCTGTGTCCTCTACGCAACCCGCTTTCCACTAATCTTTGTGTCATTTGCAAATTTTGTTGCACTACACTCTGTCCCCTCTTCCAGGTCATCTATGTATATTGTTAATAGTTGTGGTCCCATCACCGATCCCTGTGGCACACCATTAACCACCGATTTCCAACCCGAAAAGGACCCATTTATCCCGACTCTCTGCTTTCTGTTCGACAACCAATTCTCTATCCATGCTAATACATTTCCTCTGACTTCGCGTACCCTTATCTTCTGCAGTAACCTTTTGTGTTGCACCTTATCGAATGCCTTTTGAAAATCTAAATACACCACATCCATCGGTACACCTCTATCCACCATGCTCGTTATATCCTCAAAGAATTCCAGTAAATTAGTTAAACATTATTTGCCCTTCATGAATCCATGCTGCGTCTGCTTGATTGCACTATTCCTATCAAGATGTCCTGCCATTTCTTCCTTAATGATAGTTTCAAGCATTTTCCCCACTACAGATGTTAAACTAACCGGCCTATAGTTACCTGCCTTTTGTCTGCTCCCTTTTAAAAACAGAGACGTTACATTAGCTGCTTTCCAATCCGCTGGTACCTCCCCAGAGTCCAGAGACCTTTGGTAGATTATAACGAATGCATCTGCGATAACTTCCGCCATCTCTTTTAAAACCCTGGGATGCATTTCATCAGGACCAGGGCACTTGTCTACCTTGAGTCCCATTAGCTTGTCCAGCACTACCCCCCTAGTGATAGTGATTGTCTCAAGGTCCTCCCTTCCCACATTCCTGTGACCAGCAATTTTTGGGATGGTTTTTGTGTCTTCCACTGTGAAGACTGAAGCAAAATAATTGTTTAAGATCTCAACCATTTCCACATTTCCCATTATTAAATCCCCCTTCACATCGTCTACTGGACCAGCATTTACTTTCGTCACTCTTTTCCGTTTTATATATCTGTAAAAGCTTTTGCTATCCGTTTATATGTTTTGCGCAAGTTTACCTTCGTAATCTATCTTTCCTTTCTTTATTGCTTTCTTCGTCATTCTTTGCTGTCGTTTAACATTTTTCCAATCTTCTATTTTCCCACTAACCTTGGCCACCTTATACGCATTGGTTTTTAATTTGATACTCTCCTTTATTTCCTTGGTTATCCACGGCTGGTTATCCCTTCTCTTACCGCCCTTCTTTTTCACTGGAATATATTTTTGTTGAGCACTGTGAAAGATCTCCTTAAAAGTCCTCCACTGTTCCTCAATTGTGCCACCGTTTAGCCTGTGTTTCCAGTCTACTTTAGCCAACTCTGCCCTCATCCCACTGTAGACCCTTTGTTTAAGCATGTGTTGCCAGTGTATTTACTGTCCCAGTGTTCCCAGCATAGTTACTCTCCCAGTGTTCCCAGTGTATTTACTGTCCGAGTGTGCCCAGTGTATTTAAGCTCCCACTGTTTGCAGTGTATTTACTCTGGCTGTGTTCCCAGCGTAGTTACTTTCTCTGTGTCCCCAGTGTACTTACACACTCCTAGTTTCCCAGTGTATTTAATCTCCCAGTATTCCCAGCATATTTACTCTCTACCAGTGTTCCCAGTGTATTTAATCTCCCAGTGTTCCCTGTGTAATTACTTTCTCCTAGTGATCCCAGTGTAATTGCTCTCCTGTTGTTCTCAATGTATTTACTCTCCCTGTGTTACCATTACATTTACTCTGTCCTTGTATTCCTAGTATATTTACTCTCCCAGTGTTCCCAGTCTATTTAGTCTCTCAGTGGTCCCAGTGTATTTAATCTCTCCCACTGCTCCCAGTGTAATTTCGCTCCTGGTGTTCCCAGTATATTTATTCTCCAAATGCTCCCAGTGTATTTACTATCCCAGTGTACCCAATGTATTTACTCTTCCAGTGTTTCCATTGCATTTACTCTCCCAATCATCCCAGTGCATTTACCCTCCCAATGTTCCCAATGTAGTTATTCTCTCAGTGTTCCAGGTCTATTTACCTGGTGTTCCCAGTATATTTACTCTCACAGTGTTGCCAGTCTATTTACTCTCCCAGTGTTCCCAGTGTATTTACTCTCCCAGTGTACCCCGCGTAATAAATTCCCAGTATTCCCAACGTATGTATTCTCTCAGTGCTCCCAGTTTATTTATTCACTCAGTGTTCCAAGTCTATTTACGCTCCTAGTTTTCCCAATATGTTTACTCTCATCGTCTTCACAGCGCATTTAATTTCACCCAGTGTGCCCAGTATATTTAATCTCCCTGTGTTCGCAGTGTATTTACTCTGGCCGTGTTCCCAGTCTCTTTAGTCTCCCAGTGTTCCCAGTGTATTTACTCTCTCCCAGTGTTCGCAGTGTATTTACTCTCCCAGTGTTCCCAGTCTCTTTAGTCTCCCAGTGTTCCCAGTGTATTTACTCTCTCCCAGTGTTCTCAGTGTATTTACTCTCCCTGTGTTCCCAGTGGATTTACTCTGTCCCAGTGTTCCCAGTGTATTTACTCTGCCAGTGTTCCCAGTCCATTTAGTCTGCCGGTGTTCCCAGTGTATTTACTCTCTCCCAATGTTCCCTGTGTAATTGCTCTCCTGGTGTTCCCAGTATAGTTATTCTCCAAATGATCCCAGTGTATTTACTCTCCAATTGTTCCCAATGTATACATTCTTCCAGTGTGCCCATTGTATTTACTCTCTCCCAGTGTTCCCAGTTTATTTACTCTCCCAATCTTCCCAGTGTATTTACCCTCCCAGTATTCCAGTTATTTATTCTCTCAATGTTCCAGGTCTATTTGCACTCCTAGTTTTCCAAGTTTATTTACATTCCCAGTGTCCCCAGTGTATTTACTCTCTCCCACTGTTGCCAGTCTATTTGCGCTCCCAATGCATCCAGTATATTTATTCTCCTAATGTTCCCAGTGTATTTACTATCTCCCAACTTTCCCAGAGTATTACTCTCGCCTGGTTTTCCCAATGTATTTACTCTCCCAGTGTTACCAGTGTATTTACTGTCCCAGTGTTTCCATCGTATATATTCTCCAAGTGTTCCCCGCATATTTATTCTCCCAATATTCCCAGTGTATTGACTCTCCGGGTATTCCCAGTGTATTTAATCTCCCAGTGTTCGCAGTGTATTTACTCTGGCCGTGTTGCCAGCGTGGTTACTTTCTCTGTATTCCCAATGTACTTACTATCTCCCAGTTTCCCACTGTATTTAATCTCACAATGTTGCCGGTGTATTTACTCTCGCAGTGTTCCAGGTGTATTTACTCTCCTTTGTTTCCCAGTGTATTTAAACTTCCAGTCTTCCCAGTGCATTTACTCTCTCCCAGTGTTCCCGGTGTATTTACCCTCTCCCAGTGTTCCCTGCGTATTTACTCTGTACCCAGTTTATTTACTCCCTTCCAGTGTCTTTATTCTCCCAGTGTTTCCAGTGTATTTATTCCCCCAGTGTTCCCAGTGTAATTGCTCTCGCAGTGTTCCCAGTATATTTACTCGACAATGCTCCCAATGTATTTCCTCTCCCAGTGTTCGCAGTTTATTTACTCTCAGGGTGTTTCCAATGAATTTGCTCTCCCAGTGTTTGCATTGTTTTTACTCCCCCAGTTTTCCCAATATATTTCCTCTCCCATTCTTCCCAGTGAATTTTCTCTCTCCCAATGTTGCCAGTGTATTTACTCTCCCAGTGTTCTCAATGTATCTACACTCTCCCGGTGTACTTCCTCTCTCTCCCAGAGATCCCAGTGTTATTACTCCCTCCCAGTGTTCCCAGTGTAGTTACTCTCCCGGTGTTCGCAACACATTTACTCGCTGCCAGTGCTCGCTGTGGATTTACTCTCCCAGTGTTCCCAATACATTTACTCTCTGCCAGTGCTCGCTGTGTATTCAATCTCTCCCAGTGTTCCCTTGTATTTACTCTCCCGGTGCTCCAAGTGTAATTGCTCTCCCAGTGTTCCCATTGTATTTACTCCCCCAGTTCTCCCAGTGCATTTCCTCTCCCATTCTTCCCAGTGAATTTACTCTCTCCCAGTTTTGCCAGCGTATTTACTCACCCAGTGTGCTCAGTGTATCTAACTCTCCCAGTGTACTTCCTATCTCCCCCAGAGTTCCCAGTGTTTTACTCCCTCCCAGTGTTCCCATTGTATTTATTCTCCCAGTGTTGCCAGTGGATTTCCTCTCTCCGAGTTTTCCTAGTGCATTTACGCTCCCAGTGTTCCCAGTGTACTTACTGTTTCCCAGGTATTTGCTCTCACAGCTTCTCCAGAACATTTTATGTCACCCAGTGTTCCCAGTGTATTTACTCTCTCCCAGTTTTCCCACTGCGTATACCCTCCTAGTATTCCCAGTGTACTTACTCTCCCAGTGTTGCGATTGTATTTACTCTCTGTGTTCCTACTGTATTTGCTCTCCCAGTGTTCCAAGCGTATTTACTCACGCAGTGGTCCCAGTGTATTTACTATCTCCCAGTGTTTCCAGTGTATTTATTCTCCCAGTCTTCCCAGTGTATTTATTCTCCCAATCTTCCCAGTGTATTTACTCTCTCAGTTTTCCAAGTGCATTTACTCTCCGAGTGTTCCCAGTGTATTTACTCTCTCAGTGGTCTCAGTGTATTTTCTCTCTGCGAGTTTTCATTGTGCATTTACGCTCCCAGTGTTCACAGTGTACTTACTGTTTCCCAGTTATTTACTCTCACAGCTTCTCCAGTACATTTTATGTCACCCAGTGTTCCCAGTGTAGTTACTCTCTCTGCGTTGTCCCAGTGTGTATACTCTCCTAGTGTTCTCAGCGTATTTACTCTCTCCGTGTTTTCCCCATTCATTTGCTGTCCTCGTGTTCCCAGTGTACTTACGCTCCCAGTGTTGCGATTGTATTTACTCTCTGTGTTCGTAGTGTATTTACTCGGCCAGTGTCCCCAGTGTATTTACACTCTGCCCGAGTTCCCAGTGTATTTACTCTCTCCCAAAGTTCCCAGTGTTTTAATTCTGTAACCAGTGGATTTACTCTCTGTCTGTGTTCCCAGTGTATTTACTCTCCCAGTGTCCCCAGTGTATTTACTCTCTGCCTGTGTTCCCAGTGTATTTATTCTCCCAGCGTTCCCAGTGCATGTACTCTCCCAGTGTTCCCAGCATATTTACTCTCCCAGTGTGTCCAGTGTATTTACTCTCTCCCACTGTTGCCAGTCTATTTGCGCTCCCAATGATCCCAGTCTATTTATTCTCCCAATGTTCTCAATGTATTTATTACATCCCACTTTCCCCAGAGTATTACTCTCTCCTTGTTTGTCGAATGCCTTTACTCTCCCAGTGTTCCCAGTTAATTTACTGTTCCAGTATTTCCATCGTATTTATTCTCCGTGTTCCCAGCATATTTACTTTCCCAGTGTTCCCAGTGTATTTTCTGCCCCCTTGTTCCCAGTGTATTTAATATCCCAGTGTTCGCAGCGTAGTTACTCTCTCGGAGTTCTCAGTGTATTTACTCTCTCCCAGTTTCACAATGTATTTACCCACCCAGTGTTTCCAGTGTATTTACTCTCTCCCCGTCTTCCCAGTGTATTTACTCTCCCTGTGTTCCCAGTGTATTTACTCTCCCAGTGTTCCCAGTGTATTTACTCTCTTCCTGTGTTCCCAGTGTATTTACGCTCTCAGTGTTCGCAGTCTATTTACTCTCCCAGTTACCAGTATATTTACCCTCTCCCAGTGTTCCCAGTGTAATTGCTCTCCCAGTGTTCCCAATGTATTTACTCTCCCAATGCTCCCAGTGTTTTTACTCTCCTAGTGTCCCAATATATTTACTCTTCTAGTGTTCCAATTGTATTTACTCTCTGCCAGTGTTCCCAGTTTATTGACTCTCCCAATGTTCCCAGTATATTTACTCTCCCAGTGTTCCCAGTGTAGTTACTCTCCCAGTGCTGCCAGTGTATTTATTCTCCCTGTGGTCCGGGTCTATTAACGATTCCAGTTTTCCCAGTGTAATTGCTCTCCCAGTGTTCCCAGTATACTTACTCTCCCCATGTTCCAGGTGTTTTTACTCTCTCCTACTGTTTCCTGTGTATTTACACTCCCAGTTTTTCCAATGTATTTACTCTCCCAGTGTTCGCAGCTTATTTGCTCTCCCAGAGTTCCCAGGGTATTTACTCTCTCGCAGTGTTCCTAATATATTTACTCTGCCAATGCCCCCAGTGTATTTCCTCTCTCCCTGTGTTCCCAGTGTATTTCCTTTCTCCGAGTGTTCCCAGTGTATTTACTCTGTCTTCCAGGTGGAGTTACTCTCTCTGAGGCTTCCCAGTGTATTTACTCTCCCACTGCCCCCAGTATATTTCCTCTCTTCCTGTGTTCCCAGTGTATTTGCTCTCTCCCAGTGTTCCCGGTTTGTTTACGCTCCCAGTGTTCCCACGGTATTTACTCTGTGTCCCAGTGTAGTTATTCTCTCCGAGGCTTCCCAGTGTTTTTACTCTCCCACTGCCCCCAGTGTATTTCCTCTCTCCCTGTGTTCCCAGGGTATTTTCTCTCTTATTGTTCCCCGTGTATTTACTCTCCCGATGTTCCCACTGTATTTACTCTCTCCTACTATTCCCAGTGTATTTACTCTCCCAGTAATCCCAGTTTATTTAGTCTGCCAGTTTTCGCAGTGTATTTACTCTCAGTGTTCCCAGTGTATTTACTCTCCCAGTGTTCCCAGTGTTTTTACACTCCCAGCTGGCCCATTATATTTACTCTCCCAGTCTTCACAGTGCTTTTACTCTTTCCCGGTGTGCCCAGTGTAGTTACTCTCTCCCTGTTTTCGCAGTGCGTCTACTCTTAGTGTTCCCAATGTATTTATTCTCCAAGTGTTCCGGTGTGTTTACTGTCTCCCAGTGTTCCAAGTGTACTTACTTTTGCAGAGTTCCCTGTTTAGTTACTCTCTCACAGTGATCCCAGTGTATTTAATCTACCAGTTTTCCCAATGTATGTATTCTTCCAGTGTTCCCAGTGTATTTACACACCCAGTGCCCCCAGTTTAGTTCCTCTCTCCCAGTGTTCCCAGTATATTAACTCTCCTAGTTTTCCCAGTGTATTTACTCTCTCCCAGATTCCCAGTGCATTTACACTCGCAGTGTTCTCAGTGTATTTACTCTGACATTGAACCCAGTGTATTTAATCTCCCAGTATTCCGGGTTTTATTACTCTCCCAGTTTTCCCAGTGTATTTATTTTCCCAATGTTCCCAGTGTATTTACTCTCCAGTTTTCTCATTTTATTTACTGTCCCAGACTTCGCAGTGCATTTACTCTCTCGAAGTGTGCCCAGTTTATTTACACTCACCCAGTGTTCCCAGTGCATCTATTCTAAGTGTTCCCAGTGCATCTACTGTCAGTGTTCCCAGTGTATTTACTCTCCCTATGTTACCAGTATATTTACTCTCTTTCACAGTTTTTCCAGTGTATTTACTCATGCATTGTTTCCGGTGTGCTACCTTTCTCCCAGTGTTCCGGGTTTAATTGCTTTCCCAGTATTCCCAGTGTCTTTACTATCCCAATGCTCGCAGTTTATTTATTATTCCATTGTTCCCAGTTTATTTACTCTCCAGGTGTTCCCAGTGTATTTACTCTCCCAGTATTCCCAGTATATTTACTCTCCCAGTGTTCCCAGTGCATTTACTCTCTCTCAGTGTTCCCAGCGTATTTACTCCCGTCATTGTGCTGTTGTATTTACTCTCCCAGTGTGCAAGTGTATTTACTCTCCAATTGTTCCCAGTGCATTTACTCTCCCGGTTTTCCCAGTGTGTTTACTCTCTCAGTGTTCCCATTGTATTTACTTTCGAAGTTTTCCCAGTTTAATTACTCTCTCACAGTGATCCCAGAGTAATTAATCTCCCAGTTTTCGCAATGTATTTACTCTCCAAGTGTTCACAGTTTATTTACTCTCCCAGTGTTCACAGAGTATTTACTCTCTCCCGGTGTTCCCAGTGTGTTTACTCCCCGACTATTCCCAGTGTATTTACTCTGTGTTCCCAGTGTATTTATTCTCTCCCAGGCTTGCCAGTGTACTTACTCGCCCAGTGCCCTCAAAGTATTTCCTCTCTCGCAGTGTTACCTGTGTATTTACTATTTCAGTGTTCTCAGTATATTTACTCTTTCCCAGTCTTCCCAGTTTATTTACTCTCCAAGTGCCACCAGGGTATTTACGTTCCTATTGTTCACAGTGTATTTACTCTCCCCATCTTCCCATTGTATTTACTCTCTCCTACTGTTAGCAGTGTATTTACTCTCCCATTGTTCCCAGTAAATTTATTCTTTCGTACTGTTCCCAGTGTATTTACTCTCCCAGTAATCCCAGTTTATTTACTCTGCGAGTCTTCCCAGTGTATTTACTCTCAGTGTTCCCAGTGCATTTACGCTCCACGTGTTCCCTGTGCATTTACATTCTCCCAGGTTCCCAGTGCATTTACTCTCGCAGTGTTCCCAGTGTACTTACTCTCCCAGTGTTCCCAGTCTATTTACTCTCCCAGTGTTCCCAGCCTATTTACTCTCTATGTTCCCAGTGCATTTACTCTCGCAGTGTTCCCAGTGTACTTACTCTCCCAGTGTTCTCAGTGTATTTATTTTCTCAGTGCTCCCAGTGTATTTATTCTCCCAGTATTCCCAGTGTATTTACTCTCCTAGTTTTGCCAATATATTCACTCTCTAACTGGTTCCCCAGTGTATTTACTCTCCCAGTCCTCCCAGTGTACTTCCTCTCTCGCAGTGTTCCGAGTTTAATTGCTCTCCCAGTGTTCACTGTATATTTACTCGCCCAATGATCCCAGTGTATCTATTCACCCAGTGTTCCCAGTTAATTTATGTTCCCGGTGTTCCCAGTGTATTTACTTTCCTAGTGTTCCTAGTATATTTAATCTCCCAGTCTTCCCAATGCAGTTACACTCTCCCAGTGTTCCTGGCATATTTACTCTGTGTTCCCAGTGTATTTGCTCTCTCCCAGGCTTCCCAGTGTATTAACTCTCCCAGTACCCCAAGTGTATTTCCTCTCTCCCAGTGTTCCCAGTGTATTTGCTCTCTCCCTGTGTTCGCAGTTTATTTACTCTCCCAGTGTTCCCAGGGTATTTACTCTCCTATTGTTTCCAGTGTATTTACTCTCGCCATCTTCCCAGTATATTTACTCTCTCCTACTGTTCCCAGTATATTTAATCACACAGTGCTCCCAGTGTACTTCCTCTTTCCCAGTGTTCCGAGTTTAATGGTTCTCCCACTGTTCCCTGTATATTTACTATCCCAATGCTCCCAGTGTATTTATTCTCCCAGTGTTCCCAGTGTATTTACTCTCCCAGTGTTGCCAATATATTTACTCTCTCACAGGTTCACCAGTGTATTTACTCTCCCAGTGCTCCCAGTGTACTTCCTCTCTCGCAGTGTTCCGAGTTTAATTGCTCTCCCAGTGTTCCCAGTGTATTTAGTCTCCCAATGCTCCAGGTGTATTTATTCACCCAGTGTTCCCAGTTTTTTTATGTTCCCGGTGTTCGCAGTTTCTTTACATTCCCGGTGTTCCCAGTATATTGACTCTCCCAGTTTTCCCAGTATATTTACTCTCCCAGTCTTCCCAATGCAGTTACTCTCTCCTAGTGTGCTCAGTGTATTTACTCTCGCAGTGTTCCCAGTGTATCTACTCTCAGTGTTCCCAGTGTATTTAATCTACCAGTGTTCCCAGTGTATTTTCTCTCCCATTGTTCCCAGTGTATATACTCTCTCCCAGGCTTCCCAGTGTATTTATGTCCAAGGGCCCCCAGTGCATTTCCTCTTTCCCAGTGTTAGCAGTGTATTTACTCTCTCCCGGTGTTCCCAGTCTATTTACTCTCCCAATGTTCCTAGTGTATTTACTCTCTCCCACTGCTCCCAGTGTATTTACTCTCCCAGTGATCCCAGTCCATTTACTCTGCCAGGTTTCCCAGTGTATTTACTCTCAGTGTCCCCAGTTTATTTTCTCTCCCAGTATTCCCGGTGTTATTAATCTCCCAGTATTCCCGGTGTTATTACTCTTCCAGTGTTCTCAGTATATTTACTCTCCCTTTCTTCGCAGTGCATTTTTTCTCTGCCAGTGTAACCAATGTCCTTACTCTCCCTGTGTCCCCAGTGTATTTATTCTCCCAGTGATCCCAGTGCATTTACTCTCCTAATGCTCCAAGTGTATTTATTCTCCCAGTTTCCCCAGTTTATTTACGTTCCCGGTGTTACCAGTGTATTTACTTTCCATGTGCTCCTAATATATTTACTCTCCCAGTCTTCCCAATGCAGTTACTCTCTCCCAGTGTTCCCAGTGTATTTACTCTCCCAGTGTTCCCAGTGTATTTACTCACCCTCAGTGTTCCCAGTTTGTTTACTCCTCAGTATTCCTGATGTATGTACTCTCCCAGTTTGCCCATCATATTTATTCTCCCAGTCTTCGCAGTGCATTTACTCTCTCTTAGTGTTCCCAATGTATTTACTCTTCCAGTGTTCCCAGTGTATTTAATCTCTCACAGTGTTTCCAGTTTATTTACTATCCCAGTATTCGCAGTGCATTAACTCTCCTATTGTTCCCAGTGTATTTTCTCTCGCAAAGTTCGCAGTGTATTTACTCTCTCCCACTGTTCCCAGTGTATTTACTCTCTCTCAGTGTTCCCAGTGGATTTATTCCCTCCGTCTTCCTGGTGTATTTACTCTCCCAGTGTTCCCAGTGTATTTAGTCTCTCTTAGTGCTCACAGTGTATTCACTCTCCCAGTGTTCCCATTGTATCTACTCTCTGCTGGTGCTCCCAGTGTTTTTACTCACCCAGTGATCCCGTGTATTTACTCTCCCAGTGTTATGAGTGTATTTACTCTCCCAGTGTTCCCAGTGTATTTACTCTCCCAGTGTTCCCAATATATTTACTCTTCCAGTGTTCGCAGTGTATTTACTCTCTCCCAATGTTCACAGAGTATTTACTCTCTGCCATTGTTCCCAGTGTATTTACTCTCTCCTTGTGGTCCCAGTGTACTTACTTTCCCAGTGTTTCCAGCGTATTTACTCTCCCAGTGTTCCCAATTTATTTACTATTCCAGTTTTCCCGTGTTTTTACTCTCCCAGTGTTCCCAATGTATTTACTCTCCGGTGTTCCTAGTGTATTTACTCTCTCCCAGTGTTCCCAATGTATTTATTTCTCCAGTGTTCCCAGTTTATTTACTCTCTCCCAGTGTTCACCGTTTATTTACTTGCTCCGTGTTCCCAGTGTATTTACTCTCCAGTGTTCCAAGCGTATTTTTCAGTTTTCCCAGTATATTTGCACTCCTAAGCTTCTAAGTGCATTTACTCTCTCCCAGTATTCCCAGTGTACTTTCTCTCTCCCAGTGTTCCCAGGGTATTTACTCTCACCCAGTGTTTCCAGTGTATTTATTCTCTTTGTTCCTGTTGTATTTACTCTCTCACTGCTCCCAGTTTACATACTCGCCCAATTTTCTCAGTTTATTTATTCTCCAGTATATTTACTCTCCCAGTTTCCCCAGCATATTTACTCTATGCCAGTGATTCCAGTGTATTTAATTTCCCAGTGCACCCATCGCATTTACACTCTCCCACTGTTCCCAGTGTATTTACTCTCCCAGTAATACAAGTGTATTTACTCTGCTAGGTTTCCTGTTTATTTACTCTGTGTTCCAAGTGTATTTATTCTCCCAGTATTCCCAGTGTTTTTACTCTCCCAGTGTTCCCAGTGTATTTACTCCTCCTGTATTTGCGGTGAATTTTCTCTCCCAGTCTTCCCAATGCATTTACTTTCTCCCAGTGTTGCCAATGTATTTACCCTCTTCCAGTGTTCCAGTTTCAGTGTATTTACGCTCAGTGTTCCCTGTGTATTTAACAACCCAGTGTTTCCTGTGCATTTACTCTCACAGTTTTCCCACTTTATTTACTCTCTCCCAGTTTACCAGTGTATTTACACTCCCAGTTTTCCCAGTGTACTTACTCTCGCAGTGTTCTCAGCATATTTACTCTCCCAGTGTTCCCAGTGTATTTTCTCTCCATGATTCCCATTTTATTTACTCTCTCCCACTGCTGCCAGTTTATTTACTCTCCCAGTGTTCCCAGTGTACTTACTCTCCCAGTTTTCCCGGTGATTTTGCTCTCCCTGTTTTCCCAGTGTATTTACTCTTACCCAGTGTTCCCAGTGCATTTACTGCCTCAGTGTTCCCAGTGTACTTACTCTCCCACTGTTCCCAGTGTATTTACTCTCACCCACTGTTCCCAATTTATTTACTCTCCCAGTGTTCCCAGTGTATTTAGTCTCCCATTGTTCCCGGTGCATTTACTCTCCCAGTGTTCCCGGTGCATTTACGCTTTGTGTTCCCAGTGCATTTACTCTCCCAGTGTTCCCACTATATTTACTCTCCCAATATCTCCAGTACATTTAAACTCTCCCTGTCTTCCCAGTGCATTTGCTATCCCAGTGTACCCAGCGAATTTACCCGCTCCCACTGTTCCCAGTGTATTTACTGTCCCAGTGTTCCAAGTGGGCATGCTCTCTCCCAGTGTTCACAGTCTATTAACTCTCTCCCAGTGTTCCTGGTTTATGTACTCTTCCAGTCTTCCCAGTGTATTTACTCTCCCAGTGTTCCCAGTGCATTGGCTCTCCCGTTGTTCCCAGTGTATTTACTCTCTCAGTGCTCCGGTGTGTGTACTCTCCCACTGTTCTGAGTGTATTTACTCTGTCATGTCCCAAGTGTCTTTACTCCCTCTCTGTTCCCAGTATATTTACCCTCCCAGTGTTCACCATGTATTTACTCTTTCCCAGTGGTCGCAGTGTATTTACTCTCCAAGTGTTTCCAGTGCATTTACTTGCCCCGTGTTTCCACCTAATTACTCTCCAAATGTTTACATCGTATTTACTCTCCTTGTGTTTCCACTGTACTTACACTCCCATTATTTCCATCGTATTTACTCTTCCAGTTTTTCCAGTGTGTTTACTCTCCCAGTATTTCCCGTGTATTTACTCTCCCAGTGTTCCCAGTGTAGTTACTCTCACAGTATTCTGAGTGTATTTACTCTCCCAGTATTCCCAGTCTATTTAATCTCCCCGTGTTTCCATCGTATTTACTCTCCCTGTGTTTCCATCGTATTTCCTATTCCAGTTTTCCCAGTGTAGTTACAGTCCCAGTGTTCCCCGTGTATTTAATCTCCCAGTGTTCCCAGTGTATTTATTCTCTCCCATTGTTCCCGTGTATTTAGTCTCCTGTTGTTGCCAGTGTATTTGCTCTCCTCCAGTGTTACCAATGTATTTACTATTCCAGTGCTCTCAGTGTATTTACTCTCTCCCCGTGTTCCCAGTGTATTTACTCTCCCAGGGCCCCATTGTATTTCCACTTTCCTAGTGTTCACTGTCTATGTACTCTCTCCTAGTGTTCCCAGTTTATTTACACCACCTATGTTCCCAATGTATTTAATCTCCCATTGTTCCCAGTCTATTTAGGCTCCCGTGTGTTCCCAGTGTATATACTCTCTGTCAGTGCTCCCAGTGTATTTACTCTCTCCTAGTGTTCCAAGTGTATTTATTCTCCCAGCGATCCCGTGTATTTACACTCACAGTTTTCCCAGTGTATTTACTCTCCCATGTTCCAAGTGTATTTACTCCCTCAGTGTTCCCAGTATTATTACTCTCCCACTGTTCACCCTGTATTTACTCTCTCTCAGTGTTTTCTCTTTGCCAGTGTTCGCAGTGTATTTACTCTCTCCCATTGTTCCCAGTGTATTTACTCTCCCAGTGTTGCCAGTGCATTTATTCTCCCCTTGTTTCCATCGTATTTACTCGCCCGGTGTTTCTATCGTATTTACTCTCCCAGTGTTCCCAGTGTATTTACTCTCCCAGTGTTTCCTTCGTATTTACTATTCCAGTTTTCCCAGTGTACTTTACCCTCCCAGTATTCTGCGTGTATTTGCTCTCCCAGTTTTCCCAGTGTATTGCTCTCCCATTGTTCCCGTGTATTTACTCTCGCAGTGTTCCCAGTGTATTTACTATCACAGTGTTCCAAGTGGGTATGCTCTCTCCCAGTATTCACAGTCTATTAACTCTCTCCCAGGGTTCCTGGTTTATGTACTCTCCCAGTCTTCCAAGTGTATTTACTCTCCCAGTGTCCCCAGTGTATTGGCTCTCCCGTTGTTCCCAGTGTATTTACTCTTCCAGTGTTCCCAGTGTATATACTCTCTCCCAGTGTTCCCAGTGTACATATTCTCTCATTATTCCCAGTGCATTTCCTCCCCAGTGTTGCCAGTGTAGTGTTCCAGGTGTTTATACTCTCTCAGTTTTCCCAGTTTATTTTCTCTCCCAATCTTCCCAGTACAAGTACTCACTCCCAGATTTCCCAGTGCAATCACTCTCTCCCACTGTTCCCAGTATATTTACTCTCCCAGTGATCCCAGCGCATTTACTCTGATGGTGTCCCAATTTTATCACTCTCTCCCAGTGTTTGCAGTGTATTTACTATCCCACTATTCCCAATGTTTTTACTCGCCCAGTGTTCCCAGTGTATTTACACCCCCAGTGTTGCCAGTGTATTTTCTCTGCCAGTTTCACCAGTATCTCACAATCTTCCCAGTGCATTTACTTTCTTGCAGTGTTGACAATGTATTTATCTCTGCCAGATTCCCAGTGTATTTATTCTCCCAGTGATCCCAGTGTACATACTCTCCTAGTATTCCCAGTGTATTTCCTCTCCCAGTGTTACCAGTGTAATGTTCAAGGTGCATATACGCGCTCAGTTTTCCCATTTTATTTACTCTCCCAGTCTTACAAATAGATTTACTCTCTGCCAGTTTTCGCAGTGCATTTACTCTCTCCCACTGTTCCCAGTGCATTTACTCTTCAAGTGACCCCAGTGTATTTATTCTAGTAGTGTCCCCATTGCATTTACTCTCTCCCAATGTTCCCAGTGTATTTACTGTCTCCCATTATTCCCAGTGTATTTACATTCGCAGTGTTCCCAGTTTAGATACTCTCTCACAGTGATCGCAGTGTATCTACTGTCCCAATTTTCCCTATGTACTTACTCTCACAGTGTTCCAGTTTATTTATTCTCCCAGTGTTCCCAGTGTACTTACTCTCCCAGTGTTTCCAATTAATAACTCTCCCAGTTTACTCAGTATATTTACTCTCTCCCTTTGTATTTAATCGCCCAGGGTCCCCAGTGTATTTACACTCTCCCAGTGTTCCCAGTATTTACTCCCCCAATGCTCACAGTTTATTTAATCTCCCAGTGTTCCCCAATATATTTAATCTGTGCAGGTTTCCCGGTATATTTACTCTCCCAATGTTTCAACTAAAATTCTTCTCTCCCAGTGTTCCCAGTTTAATTGCCCTCCCAGTTTTCCGAGAGCATTTTCTCTCTCCCAGTGATCCAAGTGCATTTACTCTCTCCCAGTGTTCCCAGTGTATTTACTCTCAGTGTTCAGAGTTTTATTACTCTCCCAGTGTTCCCAGTATTTACTCTCCCAATGCTCACAGATTATTTAATGTCCCAGTGTTCCCAATATATTTAATTTGTACAGGTTTTCCAGTGTATTTACTCTCCCAATGTTTCAACTAAAATTCCTCTCTCCCAGTGTTCCCAATTTAATTGCGCTCCCAGTTTTCTGAGAGCATTTTCTCTCTCCCAGTGATCCAAGTGCATTTACTCTCTCCCAATCTTCCCAGTGTATTTACTCTCCTATTGTTCACAGTTTATTTATTCTCCCAATATTCCCAGTGCATTTACCCGCTCCCACTTTCCCAGTGTTTTTACTCGCCCAGTGTTCCCAGTGTATTTACTCGCTCAGTGTTCCCACTGAACTTACTCTCCCAGTGTTCCCAGTGTATTTACTCTCTGTGTTCCCCGTTTATTTTCTCTCCATGTGCTGCCACTTTATTTACTCGTTAACAGTGTCCCAAGTTTATTTACTCTCCCTGAGTTCCCAGTGTGTTTACACTCTACATATGTTCCCAGTTTACTTAATCTCCCAATGTTCCCAGTGTATCTAATCTTCCCAGTGTTCCCAGTGTATTTACTGTCTCCCAATGTTCCCAGTGTATTTACATTCGCAGTGTTCCCAGTTTAGATACACTCTCACAGTGATCGCAGTGTATTTACTGTCCCAATTTACCCTATGTACTTACTCTCCCAGTGTTCCCAGTTTATTTATTCTCGCAGTGTTCCCAGTGTATTTACTCTCCCAATGTTTCCAATTATTAACTCTCCCAGTTTCCTCAGTGTATTTACTCTCTCCCTTTGTATTTACACTCTCCCAGTGTTCCCAGTATTTACTCTCCCAATGCTCTCAGTTTATTTAATCTCCTAGTGTTCCCAATATATTTAATCTCTACCGGTTTCCCAGTGTATTTACTCTCCCAATGTTTCAATTAAAATTCATCTCTCCCAGTATTACCAGTTTAATTGCCCTCACACTTTTCCGAGATCATTTTCTCTCTCGGAGTGATCCAAGTGCATTTAGTTTCTCCCAGTGTTCCCAGTGTATTTACTCTCAGTGTTCAGAGCGTATTACTCTCCCAGTGTTTCCAGTGTATTTACTGCCTCACTGTTGGCATGTATTTACTCTCCCAGTGTTCCCGGTGTAGTTTCTCTCTCTCAGTGTTCGCAGTTTATATACTCTCACTGTGTTCTCAGTGCATGTATTGTCTACAAGTATTCCCAGTGTATTTACTTTCGCAGTGCACCCAGTTTATTTCCTCTCAGCGTGTTCCCATTGTATTTACTCTCCCAATTTTCCCATCGTACTTAATTTCGCAATTTTCACAATGTATTTACTCTCCCAGTCTTCCCAGTGAAGTTACTCTCTCTCAGTGTTCCCAGTGTATTTCTCCCTCACTGTCGGTGTGTATTTATTCTCCCAGTGTCCTCTGTGTATTTACTATCTCCGAGTCTTCCCATTGGATTTACAGCCCCAGGGCTCCCAGTATATTTACTCTCCCAGCATTCCCAGTGTATTAACTCTCTGAGTTTCCTCCGTGCATTTACTCTCTTCCTTTGTATTTACAATCCCAGTTTTCCCAGTGTTTTTACTCTCTCCCAGTGTTCCAAATATTTACTATTCCAATGCTCCCAGTATATTAAATATCCAAGTATTCCCAATATATTTAAACGCTTACAGGTTTCCCAGTGTATTCACTCTCCCATTGCTCCCACTAAAATTCCTCTCTCCCAGTGTTCCCAGTTTAATTGCCCTCCCAGTTTTCCCAGTGAATTTACTCTTTCCCAGTGTTCTCAGTGTATTTACTCTCTCCCTGTGTTCCCAGTATATTTACTCTCAGTTTTTAGAGTGTATTGCGCTCCCAGTGTTCCCAGTGTATTTACTCTCTCGCAAGGTTCCCAGTGTATTTACTCTCTCAGTGTTCCCAGTGTATTTACACTCTTCCAGGTTCGCACTGTATTTACTCTCCCAGTGTCTCCAGTGTATTTACCCTCTCAGTGTTTCCACTGTATTTGCTCCCTCACTGTTGGTGTGTATTTACTCTCCCAGTTGTCCCCGTTTATTTAATCTCTCTCAGTGTTCTCAGTTTATGTACTCTCCCTGTGTTCCCAGTGCATTTACTCTCCACAAGTGTTCCCATTGAATTTACTCTCCCAGTTTTCCCAGCGTATTTAATCGTCCAGTTTTACCCAGTGTATTTACTCTCCCAGTGTTCCCAGTGTATTTACTCTCCCAGTGATCAGGGAATATTTACTCTGGTAGTGCCCCATTGTATTTATTCTCTCCCAATATTCCCAGTGTATTTACTATCCCAGTGTTCTCAGTGTATTTATTCTCCCAGTGTTCCCAGTGCATTTACTCTCTCCCACTCTTCCCTGTGTTTTTATTCTCCCAGTGTTCCCAGTTTAATTTTACTCTGCTGGTGTCCCGATTTTATTTACTCTCTCCCGATGTTCGCAGTGTATTTACTATCCCAATTGTCCAAATGTACTTACTCTCCCAGTGTTCCCAGGGCATTTACACTCGCAGTATTCCCAATGTATTTACTCCCTCAGTGCTCCTGGTACATTTGCTCTCAAATGTTTCCATTGTATTTAGTCTCCCCCAGTGTTCCCAGTGTATTTACTCTCCCAGTGCTTCCAGTGTATTTACTCTGTGTCAGTGCTCACATTGTATTTACTCTCAGTGTTCGAAGTGTATTTCTCTACCAGTGTTTCTGGTGTATTTACTCTCTCCCAAACTTCCGAGTGCAATTACTCTCCCAGTGTTCCCAGTGTATTTACTCTCTCTCAGTGTTCGCAGTTTATATACTCTCCCTGTGTTCCCAGTGCAATCACTCTCTCTCAGTGTTCCCATTGTATTCACGCTCCCAATTTTTCCTGCATTTTTCATCTCGCACTTTTTTCCAGTGTATTTACTCTCCCAGTGTTCCCAGTGTATTTACTCTCTGTGTTCCCCGTTTATTTTCTCTCCACGTGCTCCCACTTTATTTATTGTTTAACAGTATCCCAATTTTATTTACTCTCCCAGTGTTCCCAGTGTATGTAATCTCCCAGTGTTGCCAGTGTATTTACTGTCTCCCATTGTTCCTAATGTATTTACATTCGCAGTGTTCCCAGTTTAGATACTCTCTCAAAGTGATCACAGTGTATTTACTGTCCCAATGTTCACTATGTACTTACTCTCCCAGTGTTCCCAGTTTATTTATTCTCCCAGTGTTCCCAGTGTATTTACTCTCTCAATGTTTCCAATTATTAACTCTCCCAGTTTCCTCAGTGTATTTACTCTCTCCCTTTGTATTTATTCTCCCAGTGTCCCCAGTGTATTTAAACTGTCCCAGTGTTCCCAGTATTTACTCTCCCAATGCTCACAGTTTATTTAATCTCCCAGTGTTCCCAATATATTTAATCTCTACCGGTTTCCCAGTGTATTTAGTATCCCAATGTTTCAACTAAAATTCATCTCTCCCAGTGTTCCCAGTTTAATTGTCCTCCCAGTTTTCCGAGAGCATTTTATCTCTCCCAGTGATCCAAGTGCATTTACTCTCTCCCAGTGTATTTACTCTCAGTGTTCAGAGTGTATTATTCTCCCAGTGTTCCCAGTGTATTTACTCTCTCCCAATGTTCCCAATGTATTTACTCTCTCCCAGCATCCCACTTTATTTACTCTCCCAGTTTCCCCAGTGTATTTACTTTCCCAGTGTTCCCAGTGTATTTACTCTCTCTCAGTGTTCCCAGTGTATTTACTGCCTCATTGATGGCATGCATTTAATCTTTCAGTGTTCCAAGTGTATTTACTCTCTCTTAGTGTTCGCAGTTTATATACTGTCACTGTGTTCCCAGTGCATGTATTGTCTACAAGTATTCCCAGTGTATTTACTTTCGCAGTGCACCCAGTTTATTTCCTCTCAGCGTGTTCCCATTTACTCTCCCAATTTTTCCATCGTACTTAATCTCGCAATTTTCACAGTGTATTTACTCTCCCACTCTTCCAAGTGAAGTTACTCTCTATCAGTGTTCCCGGTGTATTTACTCCCTCACTGTTGGTATGTATTTATTCTCCCAGTGTTCTCAATGTAGTTACTCTCTCCCTGTGTTTCCAGTGTATTTACTCTCAGTTTTCAGAGTGTATTGCTCTCCCAGTGTTCCCAGTGTATTTACTATCTCGCAATTTTTCCAGTGTATTTACTCTCGCAGTGTTCCCAGTGTATTTACACTCTCCCAGGTTCCCAGTGTATTTACTCTCCCAGTGTCTCCAGTGTATTTACCCTTTCAGTGTTTCCACTGTATTTGCTCCCTCACTGTTGGTGTGAATTTAATCTCCCAGTTTCCCCCGTTTATTTAATCTCTCTCAGTGTTCTCAGTTTATATACTCTCCCTGTGTTCCCAGTGCATTCACTCTCTACAAGTGTTCCCATTGAATTTACTCTCCCAGTTTTCCCAGCGTATTTAATCGCCCAGTTTTACCCAGAGTATTTACTCTCCCAGTGTTCACAGTGTATTTACTCTCCCAATGTTCCAAATGTACTTATTCTCTCAGTGTTCCCAGGGCATTTACACTCGCAGTATTCCCAATGTATTTACACTCTCAGTGCTCCCGTTATATTTGCTCTCCAAATGTTCCCAGTGTATTTAGTCTCCACCAGTGCTCCCAGTGTATTTACTCTCTGCCAGTGATCACATTGTATTTACTCTCAGTGTTCGAAGTGTATTACTCTCCCAGTGTTTCCTGTGTATTTACTCTCTCCAAAACATTCCAGTTTATTTATTCTCCCAGTGTTCCCAGTGTATTTACTCATTCCCAGGTTCCAGTGTATTTACTCTCCCAACATCCCCAGTGAATTTACTCTCCCAGTGTTCCCAGTGCATTTACTCTCTCTCAGTGTTCGCAGTTTATATACTCTCCCTGTGTTCCCATTGCAATCACTCTCTCTCAGTGTTCCCATTGTATTTACGCTCCCAATTTTTCCAGCGTTTTTCATCTCACACTTTTCTCAATGTATTTACTATCCCAGTGTTCCCAGTTTATTTACTCTCTCAGTGCTCCCAGTGTATTTGCTCCCAAAGTGCACCCAGCATATTTGCTCTCCAAGTGTTCCCAGTTAATTTAGTCTCCCCCAGTGTTCCCAGTGAACTTACTCTCTGACAGTGTTCCCAGTATATTTATGCTCTTCTAGTGTTCCCAGTGTATTTACTCTCCCAGTGTTCCCAGTGTACTTACAATTCAGTGTATCCATCGTATTTACTCTCGCAGTGTTCCCAGCGTGTTTACTCTCCCAGTGTTCCCAGTGTATTTACTTTCACAGTGTTTGCGATGTATTTACTCTCCCAGTGTTCCCAGTGTACTTACTGTCTCCTAATGTATTTACTCTCCCTGTGTTCCCAGTATATTTACTCTCCCTGTTTTTCCAGTGTATTTTCTCTCTCCCAGTCTTCCCAGTGCATTTACTGCCTCACAGGTCTCCCAGTTTAATTACTGTCCCAGTGCTCCAAGTGTATTTCCACACTCCCAGTTTTCCCAGTATACTGGCTCTCCCAGTGTTCCCAGTGTATTTACTCCCCCAATGTTCCCAGTGTATTTACTCTCCCAGTGTTCCCACTGTGTTTACTCTCTCCCAGGTTCACAATGTATTTACTCTCCCAGCATACCCAGTGAATTTACTCTCCCAGTGTTCCCAGTGTATTAACTCTCTCTCAGTGTTCGCAGTTTATATACTCTCCCTGTTTTCCCAATGCAATCACTCTCTCTCAGTCTTCCCATTGTATTTGCGCTTCCAGTTTTTCCAACAATTTTTAATCTCGCAGTTTTTCCAGTTTATTTACTCTCCCAGTGTTCCCAGTTTTTTTTTACTCTCTCTGTGTTCACAGTGTATTTACTCCCTCAGTGCTCCCAGCATATTTGCTCTCCAAGTGTTCCCAGTGTGTTTAGTCTCCCCCAGTGTTCCCAGTGAATTTACTCTCTGACAGTGTTCCCAGTATATTTACACTCTTCTAGTGTTGCCAGTGTATTTACTTTCCCAGTGTTCCAGTGTATTTACAATTCAGTGTTCCCAGCGTATTTACTCTCCCAGTGTTCCCAGTGTATTTACTCGCTTGCAGTGTTCCCAGCATATATACTCTCCCAGAGTTGCCAGTGTATTTACTCTCCCCGTGTTCCCAGTGTATTTACTCTCCCTGTTTTTCCAGAGTATTTTCTCTCTCCAATCTTCCCAGTACATTTACTCTCTCACAGGTTCCCAGTTTAATTACTCTCCTAGTGCTCCCAGTGTGTTTCCTCTCTTCCAGTGTTCCCAGTATAATGGCTCTCCCAGTGTTCCCAGTGTATTTACTGTCCCAATGCTCCAAGTGAATTTACTCTCCCAGTTTATTTGTTCTCCCGGAGTTGCCAATGAATTTATTCTCGCAGTGCTCCCAGTTTAATTAGTTTCCCTGTTTTCCCTGCATATTTTATCTCCCAGTCATCCATTGCATTTAATCTCTCCCAGTGTTCCCAGTGTATTAATTCCCTCCCAATGTTCCCAGTGTATTTACTCTCCCAGTTTCCTCAGTGTATTTTCTCTCCCCCTGTGTATTTACTCTCCCAGTGTTCCCAGTGTATTTAAACTCTCAGTGCTGCCACTAAAATTCCTCTCTCCCATTGTTCCCAGTGTAATTGCCCTCCTAGTTTTTCCAGTGTATTTACTCTCGTCCAGTGTTCCCAGTGAATTTACTCTTTCGCAGTGCTCACTGTGTATTTACTCTCGGTGTTGCAAGTGTCTTACTCTCCCAGTGTTCCCAGTTTATTTAATCTCCCAGTGTTCCCAGTGCATTTTCTCTCTCCCAGATTTCCAGTGTATTACTCTCCCAATATCCGCAGTGTATTTACTCTCCCAGTGTTCCCAGTGTATTTACTCTCTCTCAGTGTTTGCAGTTTTTATACTCTCCATGTGTTCCCAGTGCATTCACTATCTCTCAGTTTTCCCATGGTATTTGGTCTCCAGTTTTTCCAGCGTATTGCATCTCCCAGTTTTTCCAGGATATTGACTCTCCCAGTGTTCCCAGTTTATTTACTCTATTCCAGTTTTTTTAGTATATTTACTCTCCCAGTTTTCCCAATGCATTAACTCTCTCTCAGTGTTCCCAGAGTATTTACTCTCCCTGTGCTCCCAGAATATTTGCTCTCCATGTGTTCCCAGTGTATTTAGTCTCTGTCAGTGTTCACAATTAATTTACTCTCTGTCAGTATTCCCAATATATTTACGCTCTTCTCGTGCTCGCAGTGTAATTACTCTCCCAGCATTCCCAGTGTATTTAAAATTCAGTCTTTCCATCGTATTTACTCTCCCAGTTTTCCCAGTGTATTTACTCTCCCAGTGTTCCATGTATTTTGTCTACCAGTGTTCGCAGTGTATTTACTCTCCCAGTGTTCCCAGAATATTTACGCTCCCTGTTTCCTCAGTGTATTTTCTCTCTCCCAGTTTTCCCGGTGCATTTACTCTCTCACAGGTTTCCCACTTTAATTACTCACCCAGTGCTCCCAGTTTATTTTCTCTCCCCCAGTGTTCCCTGTGTATTGACTCTCTCCCAATACTCCCAGTGTATTTACTCTCAGTGTTCCCAGTGTATAACTCTCCCAGTGTTCGCCGTGTATTTACTGCCTCACTGTTGGCACGTATTTACTCTCCCTATGTATTTACTCTCAGTTTTCCCAGTGTATTATTTCCCCCGTGCCCCCAGTGTATTTACTCTCTCCCAATGTTCCCAGTGTATTTATTTTCCCACTGTTCCCAGTGTATTTAATCACCCGGTGTTCCCATTATATTTCCTCTCCCGTTTTGCCTACTGTATTTACTCTCTCCCAGTCTTCTCTAGGCAATTACTCTCTCACAGTTTTTCCTGTGTACTTACTCTGCCAGTGCTCACAGTGCATTTCCTCTTTCCCAGTGTTCCCAGACTAATTGGTCTCTCAGCATTCCCAGTGTATTTACTCTCCCGGTTTTCCCCATTTATTTTCTCTCCCAGTCTTTCCTGTGCATTTAATCTCTCCCAGTTTTCCCAGTTTATTTACTCTCTCTCCCAATGTTCCCGGTGTATTTACTCTCAGTGTTCCCAATGTATTACTCTCCCCGTGTCCCCAGTGTATTTACACCCTCCCAATATTCCCAGTGTGTTTATTCTTCCAGTGTTCCCAGTGTGTTTAATCTCTCCCAGATTCCCAGTGCATTTACTCTCTGAGTGTTACCAGTTTATTTACTCTCCCAGTGTTCCCAGTGTATTTACCCTCTCTCAGTGTACCCAGTATATTTATTCCCTCAGTGTTCCTTGTGTATTTACTCTCCCAGTTTTCCCAGTGTATTTACTCTCCAAGTGCTCACGGTGTATTTATTCTCTCCCAGTTTTCCGAGTGTATTTACACTGCAATTGTTCCTGGCGTATTTTCTCTCTCCCAGTGTTCACAGTTTATTTACTTTTCCGTGTTCCCAATTCATTTAATCTATTGAGGTTTTCCCAGTTTATTTAATTTCGCAGTGTTCCCAGACCATTTACTCTCTAAGTGTGTTCCCAGTTTATTTACTTTCGCAGTGTTCCCAGTGCATTTGCTCTCCCTTTGTTCCCAGTGTATTTACTCTCCCAGTGTATTTACTGTCTCAGTGTTCCCAGTGTATTCATTCTCTCACAGTGTTCCAGATTTATTTACTCTCCCTGTGTTCCCAGTGTATTTACTCTCTCTCTCTCAGTGTTCCCAGTTTATTTACTCCCTCAGTGTTCCGAGTGCATTTACTCTTCCGGTGTACCCAGTTTATTTACTCTCTCTCAGAGTTCCCAGTGTATTTACACTTGCAATGTTCACAGTGTATTTACTCTCCCAGTGTTCCGTGTATTTACTCTCCCAGTGTTTACAATGTATTTACTCTCCCAGTGTACCAGCATATTTAGTCTCCCTCTTTTCCCAGTGTATTTTCTCTCTCCCAGTCTTCCCAGTGCATTTAATCTCTCACAGGTTTCCCAGTTTAATTACTCACCCAGTTCTCCCAGTGTATTTTCTTTCTCTCAGTGTTCTCTTTGTATTTACTCTCCCAATGCTCCACATGTATTTACTCTCCCTGTTTTTCCAGTGTATTAACTCTCCCAGTTTCCTCAGTGTATTTTCTCTCTCACTGTCTATTTACTCTCCCAGTGTTCACAGTGTATTTACTCTCATTTTTCCGAGTGTATTACTCTCCCCGTGTCCCCATTGTGTTACTCTCTCCCAATGTTCCCAATGTATTTACTCTCCCACTGTTCCTAGTGTATTTACTCTCCCAGTGTTCACGGTATATTTACTCTCCCTTTTGCCCACTGTATTTACTCTCTCCCAGTCTTCCCTATGCATTTACTCTCTCACAGTTTTTCCAGTTTATTTACTCTGCCAGTGCTCACGGTTTATTTCCTCTCTCCCAGTGTTCCCAGATTAATTGCTCTCCCAGTGTTTCCAGTGTATTTACTCTCCCTGTTTACCCATTTATTTTCTCTCCCAGTCTGCCCAGAGCATTTAATCTCTCCCAGTGGTCCCAGTGTATTTTCTCTCTCCCAGAGTTCCCGGTGTATTTACTCTCAGTGTTCCCAGTGTATTACTCTCTCCGTGTCCCCAGTGTATTTACTCTCTCCCAGTGTTCCCAGTGTATTTACTCTTGCAGTGTTCCCAGTGCATTTGCTCTCTCCCAGGTTCCCAGTGCACTTACTCACTGAGGATTCGCAGTGTATTTACTGTCCCAGTGTTCCCAGTGTATTTACGCTCTCTCAGTGTTCCCAATGTATTTGCTCCTTCAGTGTTTCCAGTGTATTTATTCTCCCAGTACTCCCAGTGTATGTACTCTCCCATTGTTCCAATGTATTTTCTCCCCCAGTGTTCCCAGTGTATTTACTCACCAAGTGCTCACGGTGAATCTATTCTCTCCCTGTGTTCCTAGTGTATTTACACTGCAATTGTTCCCGGTGTATTTTCTCTCTCCCAGTGTTCACAATTTATTTACTCTCCCTGAGTTAGCAGTATTTTATCTATAAAGGTTTTCCCAGTTTATTTACTTTTGCAGTGTTCCCAGGCTATTTACTCTCTAAATGTGTCCCCAGTGTATTTACTTTCACAGTGTTCCCAGTGTATTTACTCTCCCAGTGGTCCCAGTGTATTTACCCTCTCTCAGTGGACCCATTGCATTTACTCTCCCATTGTTCCCAGTGTATTTGCTCTCCCAGTGTTCCAAGTTCATTTACTCTCTCAGTGTTCCCAGTGTATTTACTCTTTCACAGTGTTCCCGATTTATTTACTCTCCCTGTGTTCCCAGTTTATTTACTCACCCAGTGCTCCCAATGTATTTACTCTCTCTCAGGGTTCCCAGTTTATTTACTCCCTCAGTGTTCCGAGTATATTTACTCTTCCAGTGTCCCCAGAGTATTTACTCTCTCTCATTGTTCTCAGTGTATTTACACTCGCAATATTCACAGTGCATTTACTCTCCCAGTGTTCCCAGTGTATTTATTCTCTCCCAGTTTTCACTGTGTATTTAATCTCATTGTTCCCAGTGTATTACTCTCCTGTGCTCCCAGTGCATTTACTAACTCCCAGTGTTCCCGGTATATTTATTCCCGCAGTTTCCCAGTGTACTTACTCTCCCAGTGTCACCAGTGTATTTACTCTCCCTGTGTTCCCAGTTTATTTACTCTTTACAAGTTTTACTTTCGCAGTGTTCCCTCTATTTTTACTCTCCGAAAGTGTTCCCAGTTTATTCACTTTGCAGTATTCCCAGCGTATTTAATCGCATCCGTATTCCCAACGTATTTACTGTGGCTGCGATCCTAGTGTATTTACTCTCACAGATTTCCCATTGTACTTACTCTCCCAGTGTTCCCAGTTTGTTTACTCTACCAGTGTTCCCAGTTTATTAACTCTTCCAGTTTCCTCAGTGTATTTTCTCACTCCCTGTGTATTCACTCTCGCAGTGTTCACAGTGCATTTACTCTCCCAGTGTTCTCAGTGTATTTACTCTCCCAGTGTTCCCAGTGGATTAACTCTCCCAGTATCTTCTGTGTATTTTCTCTCTCCCAGTGTTTCCAGTGTAATTACTCTCTCCCAATGTTCCCAGTGTATTTACTCTCAGTATTACGAGTGCATTGCTCTCCCACTGTTCCATGTGAATTTACTCTCAGTGTTACCATTGTATTACTCTCCGCGTGTCGCCAGTGTATTTACTCTCTCCCAATTTTCCAAGTTTATTTACTCTCCCAGTGTTCCCAGTGTATTTACTCACTCCCAGATTCCCGTGTATTTACTTTCCCAGTGTTCCTTGTGTCTTTACTCTCCCATTGTTCCCAGTGTATTTATTCTCCCAGTGTTCGCAGTCTATTTACTCTCTCAATGTTTCCAGTGGATTTACTCTCTAAGTCTTCCCTGTGTATTTACTCTCTCTCAGTATTCTCAGTGTATTTGCTCTGCCAGTGATGAGAGTGTATTTACGCTCCCAGTGTTACCAGTGTATTTAATCTGCAATTATTCCCTGTGTTTTTACTCTCACACGGTATTCGCAGTTTATTTACTCTCCCTTTTCTACCAGTGATAATACTCTGTGTTCCCAGTATCTTACTCTCCCAGTGTTCCCAGTGTATTTATTATCGCTCAATGTTCCCTCCGTATTAACTCGCTCAGTGTTCACAGTGTATTGACTCTCTCCCAGTTTCTCAATGTATTTAATCTCCCAGTTTTCCCAGTGTATTTACTCTCCCAGTGTTCCCAGTGCATTTACTGTTCACAGTTTTCCCAGTGTATTTACTCTCCCAGTGTTCCCAGTGCATTTACTGTTCCCAGTGTTCCCAGTGTATTTACTGTCCCAGTGTTCCCAGTGCATTTAATATCGCAGTGTTCCCAGTGCAATTACTCTCCCAGTGTTCCTAATGTTTTTACTCTCGCAGTTTCCCCAGTGTATTTACTCGCCGAGTCTTTCCAGTGCATGTACTCCCTCCCATTGTTCCCAGTGAATTTAGCCCCTCATTGTTCCCTGTGTATTTACTCGCTACAAGTGTTCCCAGTATATTGTCTCTCAATTTTCATAGTTTATTACTCTCCCAGTGTTCCCATTTTATGTACTTTCTCCTAATGTTCCCAGAGTATTTACTCTCCCAGTGTTCCAATTGTATTTACTATCTCTCAGTTTTCCCAGTATATTACTCTCACAGTGTTCCCAGTGTATGTACTCTCCCCCAATGTTCCCAATGTGTTTACTCACCCTGTGTTGCCAGTGTATTTACTCCCTCCGTGTTCCTAGTTTATTTACTATCCCAGTGCTCCCAGTGTATTTACTCTCCCAGTGTTCCTTGGATATTTACTCTCCCATTGTTTCCAGCGTATTTACTATCCCAGTGTTCCCAGTCTATTTACTCTCCAAATATTCCCGGTTTATTTACTCTATCACAGTGTTCCAAGTTTATTTACGCTGCCTGTGTTCCGAGTGTGTTTACTCCCTACAACTGTTCCCAGTGTATTCATTCTCCCAGTGTTCCCAGTGTCTTTACTCTCCCCGTGTTCCCAGTGCATTTACTCTCGCTGTGTTCCCAGTGTATTTATTCTCCTAGTTTTCCCAATGCATTAACTCTCCCAGTGTTCCCAGCGTTGTTACTCTCTTCGATTGCTCCCAGTGTATGTACTCTCCTAGTGATCAAAGTGTACTTACACTCCCAGTGTTACCATTGTATTTACTATCTTACAGTGTTACCAGTGTATTTACTCTCTCATTGTTCCCAGTATATTTACACTCCATTTGTTCCCATTGTATTTACTCTCCCAGTGTTCCCATGTATTTAGTCTCCATTTGTTCCCATTGTATGTAGTCTTCCAGTGTTTCCAGTTTATGTACTCTCCCTGTGATCCCAGCGTAGTTACTCTCTCCAACTGCTCCCAGTGTATTTACTCTCCCAATGTTCCCAGTGTATTTACTGACCCCGTGTTCCCAGTTCACTTACTGTCTCCCAGTGGATTTACTCTCCCAGTGTTCCCAGTATAATTACACTCCCTCTTTTCCCAGTGTATTTACTCTCCCAGTGTTCCCAGTGCATTTACTCTCCCAGTTTTCCCAGTGTATTTACTCTCCCACTGTTCCCAGTGTATTTACTCTCCCAGTGTTCCAAGTACTATTACTCTCACTTTTGGTCCAGTTCATTTACTCTCTCCAGTCTTCCCTATGCATTTACTCTCTCACAGGCTTTACATTTTATTTACTCTCCCAGTGCTCCCAGTGTATTTTCTCTATCCCTGTGTTCCCAGACTAATTGCTCTTCCAGTGTTCACAGTGTATTTACTCTCCCAATGCTCCCAGTTTATTTACTCTTTCCCAGTGTTCCCAGTTTAATTGCACTCCCAGTGTTCCCGATGTATTTACTCTCCTGTTTTTCCAGTATATGTCTCTCCCAGTCTTCCCTGTTCTTTTAATCTCGCCCAGTGTTCCCAGTGTATTTATTAACCCAGTGTTCCCAGTGAATTAACTCTCCCAGTTTCCTCAGTGTATTTTTTCTCTCCTTGTGTATTTACTCTCCCAGTTTTCCCAGTGTATATGTACTCCCAATGCTGCCACTAAAATTCCTCTCTCCCATTGTTCCCAGTGTAATTGCCCTCCTAGTTTTTCCAGTGCATTTACTCTCTTCCAGTGTTCCCAGTGTAATTACTCTCTCCCAATGTTCCAAGTGTACTTACTCTCAGTAAAAATTAGTGCATTGCTCTCCCACTGTCCCATGTGAATTTACTCTCAGTGTTCCCATTATATTACTTCCCCCGTGTCGCCAGTGTATTTGCTCTCTCCCAATGTTCCAAGTGTATTTACTCTCCCTGTGTTCCCAGTGAATTTACTCTCTCCCAGGTTCCCGTGTATTTACTTTCCCAGTGTTCCCTGTGTATTTACTCTCCCATTGTTCCTCGTGTATTTGGTATCCCAGTGTTCGCAGTGTATTTACTCTCTCAATGTTTCCAGCGGATTTACTCTCTAAGTGTTCCCTGTGTAGTTACTCTCTCTCAGTATTCTCAGTGTATTTACTCTGCCAGTGTTGATAGTGTATTTACTCTCGCAGTGTTACCAGTGTATTTAATCTGCAATTGTTCCCAGTGTTTTTACTCTCACACGGTATTCACAGTTTATTTACTCTCCCTGTCTTACCAGTGATAATACTCTGTGTTCCCAGTGTCTTACTCTCCCAGTGTTCCCAGTGTATTTACTATCTCTCAATGTTCCCCTTGTATTAACTCTCTCAGTGTTCACAGTGTATTGACTCTCTCCCAGTTTCTCAATGCATTTAATCTCCGAGTGTTCCCAGTGTATTTACTCTCCCAGTCTTCCCAGTGCATTTACTCTTCCCAGTGTTCCCAGTGAATTTAATCTCGTAGTGTTTCCAGAGCAATTACTCTCCCAGTGTTCCTAAAGTATTTACTCTCGCAGGTTTCCCAGAGTATTTACTCACTGAGTCTTTCCAGTGCATTTACTCCCTCCCATTGTTCCCAATGAATTTAGCCCCTCATGGTTCCCTGTGTATTTACTCGCTACAAGTGTTCCACGTAGATTTTCTCTCAGTTTCCCCAGTTTATTACTATCCCAGTGTTCCCAGTGTATGTACTTCCTTCCAATGTTCCCAGTGTATTTACCCTCCCAGTGTTGCCAGTGTATTTACTCCCTCTGTGTTCATAGCGTATTTACTATCACAGTGTTCCCAGTGTATTTACTCTCCAGTGTTCCTTGTATATTTGCTCGCATTGTTTCAAGTGTATTTACTATCCTAGTGTTCCCGGTGTATTTACTCTCCAAGTATTCCCGGTTTATTTGCTCTATCACAGTGATCCCAGTTTATTTACACTGCCTGTGTTCCCAGTGTGTTTACTCTCCCAGTACTTCCCAGTGCATTTACTATCGCTGTGTTCCCAGTGCATTTATTCTCCCAGTGTTCCCAGTGCATTTACTCTTCCCAGTGTTCCCAGTGAATTTAATCTCGGAGTGTTTCCAGAGCAATTACTCTCCCAGTGTTCCTAATGTATTTATTCTCGCAGTTTTCCCAGTGTATTTACTCACGGAGTCTTTCCAGTGCATTTCCTCCCTCCCATTTTTCCCAATGAATTGAGCCACTCATTGTTCCCTGTGTATTTACTCGCTCCAAGTGTTCCGCGTAGATTTTCTCTCAGTTTTCCCAGTTTATTACTATCCCAGTGTTCCCTGTGTATGTACTTTCTTCCAATGTTCCCAGTGTATTTACCCTCCCAGTGTTGCCAGTGTATTTACTCTCTCTCAGAGTTCCCTGTGTATTTACTTTCCAGTGTTCATTGTATATTTACTCTCTCATTGTTTCCAGTGTATTTACTATCCCAGTGGTCCCAGTGTATTTACTCTCCAAGTGTTCCCGGTTTATTTACTCTATCACAGTGATCCCAGTTTATTTGCACTGCCTGTGTTCCCAGTGTGTTTACTGCCTGCAAATGTTCCCAGTGTATTTATTCTGCCAGTGTTCCCAGTGTCTTTACTCTCGCAGTTTTCCCAATGTACTAACTCTCCCAGTGCTCCCAGTTTATGTCCTCTCCCAGTGTTCCCAGCGTAGTTACTCTCTCCGACTGCTCCCAGTGTATGTACTCTCCCAGTGTTCAAATTCCACTTACACTCCCAGTGTCCCCATTGTATTTACTATCTCACAGTGTTACCGGTGTATTTACTCTCGCAGTGTTCCCGGTATATTTACTCTCCATTTGTTCCCATTGTATTTACTCTCCCAGTGTTCCCATGTATTTACTCTCCATTTGTTCCCATTTTATGTAATCTTCCAGTGTTCCCAGTTTATGTACTCTCTCCTAATGTTCCCAGCGTAGTTACTCTCTCCGACTGCTCCGAGTGTATTTACTCTCCCACTGTTCCCAGTGTATTTACTCACCCAGTGTTCCCAGTTTACTTACTGTCTCCAGGTGGATTTACTCTTCCATTGTTCCCAGTATAATTACACTCCCTGTTTTACCAGTGTATTTTCTCTTTCCCAAACTTCCCAGTTCATTTACTCTCTCATATATTTCCAGGTTAATTGCACTCGCAGTGCTCCCAGTGTATTTTCTCTCTCCCAGTGTTCCCAGTTTAATTGCTCTCCCAGAGTTCCAAGTTTATTTACTCTCCTGTTTTTCCAGTCTATTTCTCTTCCATTCTTCCCTGTTCTTTTAATCTCGCCCAGTGATCCCAGTGTATTTACTCTCTCCCAGTGTTCCCAGTGTATTTATTAACCCAGAGTTCCCAGTGTATTAACTCTCCCAGTTTGCTCAGTATATTTTCTCATTCCCTGTGTCTTTACCCTCCCAGTGCTACCAGTGTATTACTCTCCCAGTGTTCCCTGTGTATTTTCTCTCCGTTTTCCCAGTGTATTACTCTCACCGCGTCCCCAGTGTATTTACTCTAACCCAATGTTCCCAGTGTATTCACTCACCAACTGTTCCCAGTGTATTTACTCTCCCACTGTTCCCAGTGTATTTACTCTCCCACTGTTCCCAGTGTATTTACTCTCACAGTGTTCCCAGTATTTTTACTCTCACTTTTGGCCCCGTTTATTTACCCTCTCCTTTCTTCCCTGTGCATTGACTCTCTCACAGGCTTTACTTTTTATTTACTCTCCCATTGCTCCCAGTGTATTTTCTCTGGCACTGTGTTCCCAGACTAATTGCTCTCCCAGTGCTCCCAATCTTTTTACTCTCCCAATGCTCCCAGTGTATTTACTCTCCCAGTGTTCCCAGTCTAATCACACTCCCATTGTTCCCAGTGTATTTTCTCTCCAAGTGTTCGCACTGTGTTTAGTCTCTCCCAGTGTTCCTGGTGTGTTTACTCTCAGTGTTCCCAGTGTGTTTACTCTCCCAGTGTTCCCAGTGTATTTACTCTCTCTCTCTCAGTGTTCCCAGTTTATTTACTCCCTCAGTGTTCCGAGTACATTTACTCTTCCGGTGTACCCAGTGTATTTACTCTCTCTCAGAGTTCCCAGTGTATTTACACTTACAATGTTCACAGTGTATTTACTCTCCCAGTGTTCCCTGTGTATTAACTCTCCCAGTTTCCTCTGTGTATTTTCTCTCTACCTGTGTATTTAGTCTCCCAGTGTTCCCAGTGTAATTACTCTCTCCCAATGTTCCCAGTGTATTTACTCTCAGTATTCCTAGTGCATTAAATCTCCCACTGTTCCATGTGAATTTACTCTCGGTGTTCCCAATATTTTACTCTCCCCGTGTCCCCAGTGTATTTACTTCTCTCCCAATGTTCCAAGTGTATTTACACTCCCCGTGTCCCCAGTGTATTTACTTCTCTCCCAATGTTCCCAGTGTAATTAATCTCCCAGTTTTCCCAGTGTATTTACTCTCCATTTGTTCCCAGTATATTTACGCTCTTCTAGTGATCCCAGTGTATTTACTCTCCTAGTGTTCCCAGTGTATATACAATTCAGTGTTTCCATCGTATTTACTCTCCCAATGTTCCAAGTGTATTTACTCTTCCAGTGTTCCCAGTGCATTTACTCTCTCCCAGGTTCCCACTGTATTTACTTTCACAGTGTCCCTTGTGTATTTACTCTCCCAATGTTCCCAGTGTAATTAATCTCCCAGTTTTCCCAGTGTATTTACTCTCCATTTGTTCCCAGTATATTTAGCTCTTCTAGTGATCCCAGTGTATTTACCCTCCTAGTGTTCCCAGTGTATTTACTCTCTCTCTCTCAGTGTTCCCAGTTTATTTACTCCCTCAGTGTTCCGAGTACATTTACTCTTCCGGTGTACCCAGTGTATTTGAACAAGTACTTTGGTTCGGTATTCACGAAGGAGGACACGAACAACCTTCCGGTTATAAAAGGGGTCGGGGGGTCTAGTAAGGAGGAGGAACTGAGGGAAATCCTTATTAGCCGGGAAATTGTGTTGGGGAAATTGATGGGATTGAAGGCCGATAAATCCCCAGGGCCTGATGGACTGCATCCCAGAGTACTTAAGGAGGTGGCCTTGGAAATAGTGGATGCGTTGACAGTCATTTTCCAACATTCCATTGACTCTGGATCAGTTCCTATGGAGTGGAGGGTAGCCAATGTAACCCCACTTTTTAAAAAAGGAGGGAGAGAGAAAACAGGGAATTATAGACCGGTCAGCCTGACATCGGTAGTGGGTAAAATGATGGAATCAATTATTAAGGATGTCATAGCAGTGCATTTGGAAAGAGGTGACATGATAGGTCCAAGTCAGCATGGATTTGTGAAAGGGAAATCATGCTTGACAAATCTTCTGGAATTTTTTGAGGATGTTTCCAGTAGAGTGGATAAGGGAGAACCAGTTGATGTGGTATATTTGGACTTTCAGAAGGCGTTCGACAAGGTCCCACACAAGAGATTGATGTGCAAAGTTAGAGCACATGGGATTGGGGGTAGTGTACTGACATGGATTGAGAACTGGTTGTCAGACAGGAAGCAAAGAGTAGGAGTAAATGGGTACTTTTCAGAATGGCAGGCAGTGACTAGTGGGGTACCGCAGGGTTCTGTGCTGGGGCCCCAGCTGTTTACACTGTACATTAATGATTTAGATGAGGGGATTGAGTGTAGTATCTCCAAGTTTGCGGATGACACTAAGTTGGGTGGCAGTGTGAGCTGCGAGGAGGATGCTGTGAGGCTGCAGAGCGACTTGGATAGGTTAGGTGAGTGGGCAAATGCATGGCAGATGAAGTATAATGTGGATAAATGTGAGGTTATCCACTTTGGTGGTAAAAACAGAGAGACAGACTATTATCTGAATGGTGACAGATTAGGAAAAGGGGAGGTGCAAAGAGACCTGGGTGTCATGGTACATCAGTCATTGAAGGTTGGCATGCAGGTGCAGCAGGCGGTTAAGAAAGCAAATGGCATGTTGGCCTTCATAGCAAGGGGATTTGAGTACAGGGGCAGGGAGGTGTTGCTACAGTTGTACAGGGCATTGGTGAGGCCACACCTGGAGTATTGTGTACAGTTTTGGTCTCCTAACCTGAGGAAGGACATTCTTGCTATTGAGGGAGTGCAGCGAAGGTTCACCAGACTGATTCCCGGGATGGCGGGACTGACCTATCAAGAAAGACTGGATCAACTGGGCTTGTATTCACTGGAGTTCAGAAGAATGAGAGGGGACCTCATAGAAACATATAAAATTCTGACGGGGTTAGACAGGTTAGATGCAGGAAGAATGTTCCCAATGTTGGGGAAGTCCAGAACCAGGGGTCACAGTCTAAGGATAAGGGGTAAGCCATTTAGGACCGAGATGCGGAGGAACTTCTTCACCCAGAGAGTGGTGAATCTGTGGAATTCTCTACCACAGAAAGTTGTTGAGGCCAATTCACTAAATATATTCAAAAAGGAGTTAGATGAGGTCCTTACTGCTAGGGGGATCAAGGGGTATGGCGAGAAAGCAGGAATGGGGTACTGAAGTTGAATGTTCAGCCATGAACTCATTGAATGGCGGTGCAGGCTAGAAGGGCCGAATGGCCTACTCCTGCACCTATTTTCTATGTTTCTATGTTTCTAGTGTTCCCAGTGTATTTGCAATTCAGTGTTTCCATCGTATTTACTCTCCCAGTGTCCCCAGCGTGTTTACTCTCCCAGTGTTCCCAGTTTACTTACTGTCTCCTAGTGTATTTACTCTCCCCGTGTTCCCAGTATATTTACTCTCCTTGGTTTTCCAGTGTAGTTTCTCTCTCCCATTCTTCACAGTGCATTTACTCCCACAGGTTTCCACGTTTAATTACTCTCCCAGCGCTCCTAGTGTATTTCCTCTCTTCCAGTTTTCCCAGTATAATGGCTCTCCCAGTTTTCCTAGTGCACTTACTCTCCCTGTGTTCCCAGCGTATTTAATCTCTCCCAGGTTCACAATGTATTTACTCTCCCAGCATCCCCAGTGAATTTACTCACCCAGTGTTCCCAGTGTATTAACTCTCTCTCAGTATTTGCAGTTTATATACTCTCCCTGTTTTCCCAGTGCAATCACTGTCTCTCAGTGTTCCCATTATATTTACGCTCCCAGTTTTTACAACGTTTATCATCTCGCAGTTTTCCCAGTGTATTTAATCTCCCAGTGTTCCCAGTTTATTTACTCTCTCTGTGTTCGCAGTGTATTTACTCCCTCAGTGCTCCCAGCATATTTGCTCTCCAAGTGTTCCCAGTGTATTTAGTCTCCCCCAGTGTTCCCAGTGAATTTACTCTCTGACAGTGTTACCAGTATATTTATGCTCTTCTAGTGTTCCCAATGTATTTACTCTCCCAGTGTTCCCAGTGTATTTAAAATCAGTGTTTCCATCGTATTTACTCTCGCAGTGTTCCCAACGTGTTTACTCTCCCAGTGTTCCCAGTGTATTTGCTCTCGCAATGTTTGCAGTGTACTTACTGTCTCCTAGTGTTTTTACTCTTCCAGTTTTCCCAGTATATTTACTCTCCCTGTTTTTCCAGAGTATTTTCTCTCTCCCAATCTTCCCAGTGCATTTACTCTCTCACAGGATTCCCAGTTTAATTACTCTCCCAGTGCTCCCAGTGTATTTCCTCTCTCCCAGTTTCCCAGTATAATTGCTCTCCCAGTGTTCGCAGTGTATTTACTGTCCCAATGCTCCCTGTGTATTTACTCTCCCAGTGGTCCCAGTTTATTTGCTCTCCCGCAGTTGCCAATGGATTTACTATCGCAGTGCTCCCAGTTTAATCTAGTTTCCCTGTTTTCCCTGTATATTTTATTTCCCAGTCTTCCATTGCATTTAATCTCTCCCAGTGTTCACAGTGTATTAATTCTCTCCCAATGTTCCCAGTGTATTTATTCTCCCAGTAATCCCAGTGAATTGACTCTCCCAGTTTCCTCAGTGTATTTTCTCTCTCCTTGTGTATTTACTCTCCCAGTGTTCCCAGTGTATATGTACTCCCAATGCTGCCACTAAAATTCCTCTCTCCCATTGTTCCCAGTGTAATTGCCCTCCTAGTTTTTCCAGTGCATTTACTCTCTTCCAGTGTTCCCAGTGTAATTACTCTCTCCCAATGTTCCAAGTGTACTTACTCTCAGTAAAAATTAGTGCATTGCTCTCCCACTGTCCCATGTGAATTTACTCTCAGTGTTCCCATTATATTACTTCCCCCGTGTCGCCAGTGTATTTGCTCTCTCCCACTGTTCCAAGTGTATTTACTCTCCCTGTGTTCCCAGTGAATTTACTCTCTCCCAGGTTCCCGTGTATTTACTTTCCCAGTGTTCCCTGTGTATTTACTCTCCCATTGTTCCTCGTGTATTTGCTATCCCAGTGTTCGCAGTGTATTTACTCTCTCAATGTTTCCAGCGGATTTACTCTCTAAGTGTTCCCTGTGTAGTTACTCTCTGCCAATGTTGATAGTGTATTTACTCTCCCAGTGTTACCAGTGTATTTAATCTGCAAGTGTTCCAAGTGTTTTTACTCTCACACGGTATTCGCAGTTTATTTACTCTCCCTGTCTTACCAGTGATAATACTCTGTGTTCCCAGTGTCTTACTCTCCCAGTGTTCCCAGTGTATTTACTATATCTCAATGTTCCCCTTGTATTAACTCTCTCAGTGTTCACAGTGTATTGACTCTCTCCCAGTTTCTCAATGCATTTAATCTCCGAGTGTTCCCAGTGTATTTACTCTCCCAGTCTTCCCAGTGCATTTACTCTTCCCAGTGTTCCCAGTGAATTTAATCTCGTAGTGTTTCCAGAGCAATTACTCTCCCAGTGTTCCTAATGTATTTACTCTCGCAGTTTTCCCAGAGTATTTACTCTGAGTCTTTCCAGTGCATTTACTCCCTCCCATTGCTCCCAATGAATTTAGCCCCTCATGGTTCCCTGTGTATTTACTCGCTACAAGTGTTCCACGTAGATTTTCTCTCAGTTTCCCCAGTTTATTACTATCCCAGTGTTCCCAGTGTATGTACTTCCTTCCAATGTTCCCAGTGAATTTACCCTCCCAGTGTTGCCAGTGTATTTACTCCCTCTGTGTTCATAGTGTATTTACTATCACAGTGTTCCCAGTGTATTTACTCTCCAGTGTTCCTTGTATATTTACTCGCATTGTTTCAAGTGTATTTACTATCCCAGTGTTCCCGGTGTATTTACTGTCCAAGTATTCCCGGTTTATTTGCTCTATCACAGTGATCCCAGTTTATTTACACTGCCTGTGTTCCCAGTGTGTTTACTCTCCCAGTATTTCCCAGTGCATTTACTCTCGCTGTGTTCCCAGTGTATTTATTCTCCCAGTGTTCCCAGTGCATTTACTCTTCCCAGTGTTCCCAGTGAATTGAATCTCGTAGTGTTTCCAGACCAATTACTCTCCCAGTGTTCCTAATGTATTTACTCTCGCAGTTTTCGCAGTGTATTTACTCACTGAGTCTTTCCAGTGCATTTACTCCCTCCCATTGTTCCCAATGAATTGAGCCACTCATTGTTCCCTGTGTATTTACTCGCTCCAAGTGTTCCGCGTAGATTTTCTCTCAGTTTTCCCAGTTTATTACTATCCCAGTGTTCCCTGTGTATGTACTTTCTTCCAATGTTCCCAGTGTATTTACCCTCCCAGTGTTGCCAGTGTATTTACTCTCTCTCAGAGTTCCCTGTGTATCTACTCCCTTTGTGTTCCTAGTGTATTTACTATCCCAGTGTTCCCAGTGTATTTACTTTCCAGTGTTCATTGTATATTTACTCTCCCATTGTTTCCAGTGTATTTACTATCCCAGTGTTCCCAGTGTATTTACTCTCCAAGTGTTCCCGGTTTATTTACTCTATCACAGTGATCCCAGTTTATTTGCACTACCTGTGTTCCCAGTGTGTTTACTGCCTGCAAATGTTCCCAGTGTATTTATTCTGCCAGTGTTCCCAGTGTCTTTACTCTCGCAGTTTTCCCAATGTACTAACTCTCCCAGTGCTCCCAGTTTATGTCCTCTCCCAGTGTTCCCGGCGTAGTTACTCTCTCCGACTGCTCCCAGTGTATGTACTCTCCCAGTGTTCAAATTCCACTTACACTCCCAGTGTCCCCATTGTATTTACTATCTCACAGTGTTACCGGTGTATTTACTCTCGCAGTGTTCCCGGTATATTTACTCTCCATTTGTTCCCATTGTATTTACTCTCCCAGTGTTCCCATGTATTTACTCTCCATTTGTTCCCATTTTATGTAATCTTCCAGTGTTCCCAGTTTATGTACTCTCTCCTAATGTTCCCAGCGTAGTTACTCTCTCCGACTGCTCCGAGTGTATTTACTCTCCCACTGTTCCCAGTGTATTTACTCACCCAGTGTTCCCAGTTTACTTACTGTCTCCCAGTGGATTTACTCTTCCATTGTTCCCAGTATAATTACACTCCCTGTTTTACTAGTGTATTTTCTCTTTCCAAACTTCCCAGTTCATTTACTCTCTCATATATTTCCAGGTTAATTGCACTCGCAGTGCTCCCAGTGTATTTTCTCTCTCCCAGTGTTCCCAGTTTAATTGCTCTCCCAGAGTTCCAAGTTTATTTACTCTCCTGTTTTTCCAGTCTATTTCTCTTCCATTCTTCCCTGTTCTTTTAATCTCGCCCAGTGATCCCAGTGTATTTACTCTCTCCCAGTGTTCCCAGTGTATTTATTAACCCAGTGTTCCCAGTGTATTAACTCTCCCAGTTTGCTCAGTGTATTTTCTCACTCCCTGTGTCTTTACCCTCCCAGTGATGCCAGTGTATTTACTCTCTCCCAATATACCCAGTGTATCTACTCTCACCGTTCCCAGTGTATTACTCTCCCAGTGTTCCCTGTGTATTTTCTCTCCGTTTTCCCAGTGTATTACTCTCACCGCGTCCCCAGTGTATTTACTCTAACCCAATGTTCCCAGTGTATTCACTCACCAACTGTTCCCAGTGTATTTACTCTCCCACTGTTCCCAGTGTATTTACTCTCCCACTGTTCCCAGTGTATTTACTCTCACAGTGTTCCCAGTATTTTTACTCTCACTTTTGGCCCCGTTTATTTACCCTCTCCTTTCTTCCCTGTGCATTGACTCTCTCACAGGCTTTACTTTTTATTTACTCTCCCATTGCTCCCAGTGTATTTTCTCTGTCACTGTGTTCCCAGACTAATTGCTCTCCCAGTGTTCCCAATCTTTTTACTCTCCCAATGCTCCCAGTGTATTTACTCTCCCAGTGTTCCCAGTCTAATCACACTCCCATTGTTCCCAGTGTATTTACTCTCCAAGTGTTCGCACTGTGTTTAGTCTCTCCCAGTGTTCCTGGTGTATTTACTCTCAGTGTTCCCAGTGTGTTTACTCTCCCAGTGTTCCCAGTGTATTTACTCTCTCTCTCTCAGTGTTCCCAGTTTATTTACTCCCTCAGTGTTCCGAGTACATTTACTCTTCCGGTGTACCCAGTGTATTTACTCTCTCTCAGAGTTCCCAGTGTATTTACACTTACAATGTTCACAGTGTATTTACTCTCCCAGTGTTCCCAGTGTATTAACTCTCCCAGTTTCCTCTGTGTATTTTCTCTCTACCTGTGTATTTAGTCTCCCAGTGTTCCCAGTGTAATTACTCTCTCCCAATGTTCCCAGTGTATTTACTCTCAGTATTCCTAGTGCATTAAATCTCCCACTGTTCCATGTGAATTTACTCTCAGTGTTCCCAATATTTTACTCTCCCCGTGTCCCCAGTGTATTTACTTCTCTCCCAATGTTCCAAGTGTATTTACACTCCCCGTGTCCCCAGTGTATTTACTTCTCTCCCAATGTTCCCAGTGTAATTAATCTCCCAGTTTTCCCAGTGTATTTACTCTCCATTTGTTCCCAGTATATTTACGCTCTTCTAGTGATCCCAGTGTATTTACTCTCCTAGTGTTCCCAGTGTCTTTACAATTCAGTGTTTCCATCGTATTTACTCTCCCAATGTTCCAAGTGTATTTACTCTCCCAGTGTTCCCAGTGCATTTACTCTCTCCCAGGTTCCCACTGTATTTACTTTCACAGTGTCCCTTGTGTATTTACTCTCCCAATGTTCCCAGTGTAATTAATCTCCCAGTTTTCCCAGTGTATTTACTCTCCATTTGTTCCCAGTATATTTAGTTCTTCTAGTGATCCCAGTGTATTTACCCTCCTAGTGTTCCCAGTGTATTTGCAAATCAGTGTTTCCATCGTATTTACTCTCCCAGTGTCCCCAGCGTGTTTACTCTCCCAGTGTTCCCAGTGTACTTACTGTCTCCTAGTGTATTTACTCTCCCCGTGTTCCCAGTATATTTACTCTCCTTGGTTTTCCAGTGTAGTTTCTCTCTCCCAGTCTTCACGATGCATTTACTCCCACAGGTTTCCACGTTTAATTACTCTCCCAGCGCTCCTAGTGTATTTACTCTCTTTCAGTTTTCCCAGTATAATGGCTCTCCCAGTGTTCCTAGTGCACTGACTCTCCCAGTGTTCCCAGCGTATTTAATCTCTCCCAGGTTCACAATGTATTTACTCTCCCAGCATCCCCAGTGAATTTACTCTCCCAGTGTTCCCAGTGTATTGACTCTCTCTCAGTGTTTGCAGTTTATATACTCTCCCTCTTTTCCCAGTGCAATCACTGTCTCTCAGTGTTCCCATTTTATTTACGCTCCCCGTTTTTCCAACGTTTTTCATCTCGCAGTTTTCCCAGTGTATTTACTCTCCCAGTGTTCCCAGTTTATTTACTCTCTCTGTGTTCGCAGTGTATTTACTCCCTCAGTGCTCCCAGCATATTTGCTCTCCAAGTGTTCCCTGTGTATTTTGTCTCCCCCAGTGTTCCCAGTGAATTTATTCTCTGACAGTGTTCCCAGTATATTTATGCTCTTCTAGTGTTCCCAATGTATTTACTCTCCCAGTGTTCCCAGTGTATTTAAAATCAGTGTTTCCATCATATTTACTCACGCAGTGTTCCCAGCGTGTTTACTCTCCCAGTGTTCCCAGTGTATTTGCTCTCGCAATGTTTGCAGTCTACTTACTGTCTCCTAGTGTTTTTACTCTTCCAGCTTTCCCAGTATATTTACTCTCCCTGTTTTTCCAGCGTATTTTCTCTCTCCCAATCTTCCCAGTGCATTTACTCTCTCACAGGATTCCCAGTTTAATTACTCTCCCAGTGTTCGCAGTGTATTTACTGTCCCAATGCTCCCTGTGTATTTACTCTCCCAGTGGTCCCAGTTTATTTGCTCTCCCGCAGTTGCCAATGGATTTACTATCGCAGTGCTCCCATTTTAATCTAGTTTTCCTGTTTTCCCTGTATATTTTATCTCCCAGTCTTCCATTGCATTTAATCTCTCCCAGTGTTCACAGTGTATTAATTCTCCCAGTAATCCCAGTGAATTAACTCTCCCAGTTTCCTCACTGTATTTTCTCTCTCCTTGTGTATTTACTCTCCCAGTGTTCCCAGTGTATATGTACTCCCAATGCTGCTACTAAAATTCCTCTCTCCCATTGTTCCCAGTGTAATTGCCCTCCATTTTTCCAGTGCATTTACTCTCTTCCAGTGTTCCCAGTGTAATTACTCTCTCCCAATGTTCCAAGTGTACTTACTCTCAGTAAAAATTAGTGCATTACTCTCCCACTGTCCCATGTGAATTTACTCTCAGTGTTCCCATTATATTACTCCCCCCGTGTCGCCAGTGTATTTACTCTCTCCCAATGTTCCAAGTGTATTTACTCTCCCTGTGTTCCCAGTGAATTTACTCTCTCCCAGGTTCCCGTGTATTTACTTTCCCAGTGTTCCCTGTGTATTTACTCTCCCATTGTTCCTCGTGTATTTGCTATCCCAGTGTTCGCATTGTATTTACTCTCTCAATGTTTCCAGCGGATTTACTCTCTAAGTGTTCCCTGTGTAGTTACTCTCTCTCAGTATTCTCAGTGTATTTACTCTGCCAGTGTGAATAGTGTATTTACTCTCCCAGTGTTACCAGTGTATTTAATCTGCAATTGTTCCCTGTGTTTTTACTCTCACACGGTATTCGCAGTTTATTTACTCTCCCTGTCTTACCAGTGATAATACTCTGTGTTCCCAGTGTCTTACCCTCCTAGTGTTCCCAGTGTATTTACTATCTCTCAATGTTCCCCTTGTATTAACTCTCTCAGTGTTCACAGTGTATTGACTCTCTCAGTTTCTCAATGTATTTAATCTCCCAGTGTTCCCAGTGCATTTACTCTCCAAGTATTCCCAGTGCATTTACTCTTCCCAGTGTTCCCAGTGAATTTAATCTCGTAGTGTTTCCAGAGCAATTACTCTCCCAGTGTTCCTAATGTATTTACTCTCGCAGTTTTCCCAGAGTATTTACTCACTGAGTCTTTGCAGTGCATTTACTCCCTCCCATTGTTCCCAATGAATTTAGCCCCTCATGGTTCCCTGTGTATTTACTCGCTACAAGTGTTCCACGTAGATTTTCTCTCAGTTTTCCCAGTTTATTACTATCCCAGTGTTCCCAGTGTATGTACTTCCTTCCAATGTTCCCAGTGTATTTACCCTCCCAGTGTTGCCAGTGTATTTACTCCCTCTGTGTTCCTAATGTATTTACTATCACAGTGTTCCCAGTGTATTTACTCTCCAGTGTTCCTTGTATATTTACTCGCATCGTTTCAAGTGTATTTACTATCCCAGTGTTCCCAGTGTATTTACTCTCCAATATTCCCGGTGTATTTGCTCTATCACAGTGATCCCAGTTATTCACACTGCCTGTGTTCCCAGTGTGTTTACTCCCCCAGTGTTGCCCAGTGCATTTACTCTCGCTGTGTTCCCAGTGTATTTATTCTCCCAGTGTTCCCAGTGCATTTACTCTTCCCAGTGTTCCCAGTGAATTTAATCTCGTAGTGTTTCCAGAGCAATTGCTCTCCCAGTGTTCCTAATGTATTTACTCTCGCAGTTTTCCCAGTGTATTTACTCACTGAGTATTTCCAGTGCATTTACTCCCTCCCATTGTTCCCAATGAATTGAGCCACTCATTGTTCCCTGTGTATTTACTCGCTCCAAGTGTTCCGCGTAGATTTTCTCTCAGTTTTCCCAGTTTATTACTATCCCAGTGTTCCCAGTGCATGTACTTTCTTCCAATGTTCCCAGTGTATTTACCCTCCCAGTGTTGCCAGTGTATTTACTCTCTCTCAGTGTTCCCTATGTATTTACTCCCTCTGTGATCCCAGTTTATTACACTGCCTGTGACCCCAGTGTGTTTACTCCCCCAGTGTTTCCCAGTGCATTTAATCTCGCTGTGTTCCCAGTGTATTTATTCTCCCAGTGTTCCCAGTGCATTTACTCTTCCCAGTGTTCCCAGTGAATTTAATCTCGTAGTGTTTCCAGAGCAATTACTCTCCCAGTGTTCCTAATGTATTTACTCTCGCAGTTTTCCCAGTGTATTTACTCACTGAGTCTTTCCAGTGCATTTACTCCCTCCCATTGTTCCCAATGAATTGAGCCACTCATTGTTCCCTGTGTATTTACTCGCTCCAAGTGTTCCGCGTAGATTTTCTCTCAGTTTTCCCAGTTTATTACTATCCCAGTGTTCCCAGTGTATGTACTTTCTTCCAATGTTCCCAGTGCATTTACCCTCTCTCAGTGTTCCCTATGTATTTACTCCCTCAGTGTTCCTAGTGTATTTACTATCCCAGTGTTCCCAGTGTATTTACTTTCCAGTGTTCATTGTATATTTACTCTCCCATTGTTTCCAGTGTATTTACTATCACAGTGTTCCCAGTGTATTTACTCTCCAAGTGTTCCCGGTTTATTTACTCTATCACAGAGATCCCAGTTTATTTGCACTGCCTGTGTTCCCAGTGTGTTTACTGCCTACAAGTGTTCCCAGTGTATTAACTCTCTCTCAGTGGTTGCAGTTTATATACTCTCCATGTTTTCCCAGTGCAATCACTGTCTCTCAGTGTTCCCATTATATTTACCCTCCCAGTTTTTCCAACGTTTTTCATCTCGCAGTTTTCCCAGCGTGTTTACTCTCCCAGTGTTCCCAGTGTATTTGCTCTCGCAATGTTTGCAGTGTACTTACTGTCTCCTAATGTTTTTACTCTTCCAGTATTCCCAGTATATTTACTCTCCCTGTTTTTCCAGAGTATTTTCTCTCTCCCAATCTTCCCAGTGCATTTACTCTCTCACAGGATTCCCAGTTTAATTACTCTCCCAGTGCTCCCAGTGTATTTCCTCTCTCCCAGTTTAAAAGTATAATGGCTCACCCAGTGTTCGCAGTGTATTTACTGTCCCAATGCTCCCTGTGTATTTACTCTCCCAGTGGTCCCAGTTTATTTGCTCTCCCGCAGTTGCCAATGGATTTACTATCGCAGTGCTCCCAGTTTAATCTACTTTCCCTGTTTTCCCTGTATATTTTATCTCCCAGTCTTCCATTGCATTTAATCTCTCCCAGTGTTCACAGTGTATTAATTCCCTCCCAATGTTCCCAGTGTATTTATTCTCCCAGTAATCCCAGTGAATTAACTCTCCCAGTTTCCTCAGTGTATTTTCTCTCTCCTTGTGTATTTAGTCTCCCTGTCTTACCAGTGATAATACTCTGTTTTCCCAGTGTCTTACTCTCCCAGTGTTCCCAGTGTATTTACTATGTCTCAATGTTCCCCTTGTATTAACTCTCTCAGTGTTCACAGTGTATTGACTCTCTCTCAGTGTTTGCAGTTTATATACTCTCCCTCTTTTCCCAGTGCAATCACTGTCTCTCATTGTTCCCATTTTATTTACGCTCCCAGTTTTTCCAACGTTTTTCATCTAGCAGTTTTCCCAGTGTATTTACTCTCCCAGTGTTCCCAGTTTATTTACTCTCTCTGTGTTCGCAGTGTATTTACTCCCTCAGTGCTCCCAGCATATTTGCTCTCCAAGTGTTCCCTGTGTATTTTGTCTCCCCCAGTGTTCCCAGTGAATTTATTCTCTGACAGTGTTCCCAGTATATTTATGCTCTTCTAGTGTTCCCAATGTATTTACTCTCCCAGTGTTCCCAGTGTATTTAAAATCAGTGTTTCCATCATATTTACTCACGCAGTGTTCCCAGCGTGTTTACTCTCCCAGTGTTCCCAGTGTATTTGATCTCGCAATGTTTGCAGTCTACTTACTGTCTCCTAGTGTTTTTACTCTTCCAGCTTTCCCAGTATATTTACTCTCCCTGTTTTTCCAGCGTATTTTCTCTCTCCCAATCTTCCCAGTGCATTTACTCTCTCACAGGATTCCCAGTTTAATTACTCTCCCAGTGTTCGCAGTGTATTTACTGTCCCAATGCTCCCTGTGTATTTACTCTCCCAGTGGTCCCAGTTTATTTGCTCTCCCGCAGTTGCCAATGGATTTACTATCGCAGTGCTCCCATTTAATCTAGTTTTCCTGTTTTCCCTGTATATATTATCTCCCAGTCTTCCATTGCATTTAATCTCTCCCAGTGTTCACAGTGTATTAATTCTCCCAGTAATCCCAGTGAATTAACTCTCACAGTTTCCTCAGTGTATTTTCTCTCTCCTTGTGTATTTCCTCTCCCAGTGTTCCCAGTGTATATGTACTCCCAATGCTGCTACTAAAATTCCTCTCTCCCATTGTTCCCAGTGTAATTGCCCTCCATTTTTCCAGTGCATTTACTCTCTTCCAGTGTTCCCAGTGTAATTACTCTCTCCCAATGTTCCAAGTGTACTTACTCTCAGTAAAAATTAGTGCATTACTCTCCCACTGTCCCATGTGAATTTACTCTCAGTGTTCCCATTATATTACTCCCCCCGTGTCGCCAGTGTATTTACTCTCTCCCAATGTTCCAAGTGTATTTACTCTCCCTGTGTTCCCAGTGAATGTACTCTCTCCCAGGTTCCCGTGTATTTACTTTCCCAGTGTTCCCTGTGTATTTACTCTCCCATTGTCCCTCGTGTATTTGCTATCCCAGTGTTCGCATTGTATTTACTCTCTCAATGTTTCCAGCGGATTTACTCTCTAAGTGTTCCCTGTGTAGTTACTCTCTCTCAGTATTCTCAGTGTATTTACTCTGCCAGTGTGAATAGTGTATTTACTCTCCCAGTGTTACCAGTGTATTTAATCTGCAATTGTTCCCTGTGTTTTTACTCTCACACGGTATTCGCAGTTTATTTACTCTCCCTGTCTTACCAGTGATAATACTCTGTGTTCCCAGTGTCTTACCCTCCTAGTGTTCCCAGTGTATTTACTATCTCTCAATGTTCCCCTTGTATTAACTCTCTCAGTGTTCACAGTGTATTGACTCTCTCAGTTTCTCAATGTATTTAATCTCCCAGTGTTCCCAGTGCATTTACTCTCCCAGTATTCCCAGTGCATTTACTCTTCCCAGTGTTCCCAGTGAATTTAATCTCGTAGTGTTTCCAGAGGAATTACTCTCCCAGTGTTCCTAATGTATTTACTCTCGCAGTTTTCCCAGAGTATTTACTCACTGAGTCTTTCCAGTGCATTTACACCCTCCCATTGTTCCCAATGAATTTAGCCCCTCATGGTTCCCTGTGTATTTACTCGCTACAAGTGATCCACGTAGATTTTCTCTCAGTTTTCCCAGTTTATTACTATCCCAGTGTTCCCAGTGTATGTACTTCCTTCCAATGTTCCCAGTGTATTTACCCTCCCAGTGTTGCCAGTGTATTTACGCCCTCTGTGTTCCCAGTGTATTTACTATCACAGTGTTCCCAGTGTATTTACTCTCCAGTGTTCCTTGTATATTTACTCCCATTGTTTCAAGTGTATTTACTATCCCAGTGTTCCCAGTGTATTTACTGTCCAAGTATTCCCGGTTTATTTGCTCTATCACAGTGATCCCAGTTTATTTACACTGCCTGTGTTCCCAGTGTGTTTACTGCCTACAGGTGTTCCCAGTGTATTAACTCTCTCTCAGTGTTTGCAGTTTATATACTCTCCCTGTTTTCCCATTGCAATCACTGTCTCTCAGTGTTCCCATTATATTTACGCTCCCAGTTTTTCCAACGTTTATCATCTCGCAGTTTTCCCAGTGTATTTAATCTCCCAGTGCTCCCAGTTTATTTACTCTCTCTGTGTTCGCAGTGTATTTACTCCCTCAATGCTCCCAGCATATTTGCTCTCCAAGTGTTCCCTGTGTATTTAGTCTCCCCCAGTGTTCCCAGTGTATTTAAAATCAGTGTTTCCATCGTATTTACTCTCGCAGTGTTCCCAGCGTGTTTACTCTCCCAGTGTTCCCAGTGTATTTGCTCTCGCAATGTTTGCAGTGTACTTACTGTCTCCTAATGTTTTTACTCTTCCAGTTTTCCCAGTATATTTACTCTCCCTGTTTTTCCAGAGTATTTTATCTCTCCCAATCTTCCCAGTGCATTTACTCTCTCACAGGATTCCCAGTTTAATTACTCTCCCAGTGCTCCCAGTGTATTTCCTCTCTCCCAGTTTCCCAGTATAATGGCTCACCCAGTGTTCGCAGTGTATTTACTGTCCCAATGCTCCCTGTGTATATACTCTCCCAGTGGTCCCAGTTTATTTGCTCTCCCGCAGTTGCCAATGGATTTACTATCGCAGTGCTCCCCGTTTAATCTAGTTTCCCTGTTTTCCCTGTATATTTTATCTCCCAGTCTTCCATTGCATTTAATCTCTCCCAGTGTTCACAGTGTATTAATTCCCTCCCAATGTTCCCAGTGTATTTATTCTCTCAGTAATCCCAGTGAATTAACTCTCCCAGTTTCCTCAGTGTATTTTCTCTCTCCTTGTGTATTTAGTCTCCCTGTCTTACCAGTGATAATACTCTGTTTTCCCAGTGTCTTACTCTCCCAGTGTTCCCAGTGTATTTACTATGTCTCAATGTTCCCCTTGTATTAACTCTCTCAGTGTTCACAGTGTATTTACTCTTCCCAGTGTTCCCAGTGAATTTAATCTCGTAGTGTTTCCAGAGCAATTACTCTCCCAGTGTTCCTAATGTATTTACTCTCACAGTTTTCCCAGAGTATTTACTCACTGAGTCTTTCCAGTGCATTTACTCCCTCCCATTGTTCCCAATGAATTTAGCCCCTCATGGTTCCCTGTGTATTTACTCGCTACAAGTGTTCCACGTAGAATTTCTCTCAGTTTTCCCAGTTTATTACTATCCCAGTGTTCCCAGTGTATGTACTTCCTTCCAAAGTTCCCAGTGTATTTACCCTCCCAGTGTTGCCAGTGTATTTACTGTCTCTAAGTGTTCCCAGTGTATTTACTCCCTCTGTGTTCCTAGTGTATTTACTATCCCAGTGTTCCCAGTGTATTTACTCTCCAGTGTTCCTTGTATATTTACTCGCATTGTTTCAAGTTTATTTACTATCCCAGTGTTCCCAGTGTATTTACTCTCCAATTATTCCCGGTTTATTTACTCTATCACAGTGATCCCAGTTTATTTACACTGCCTGTGTTCCCAGTGTGTTTACTGCCTACAAGTGTTCCCAGTATATTTATTCTGCCAGTGTTCCCAGTGTCTTTACTCTCCCAGTGTTTCCCAGTGCACTTACTCTCGCTGTGTTCCCAGTGTATTTATTCTCCCAGTGTTCCCAGTGCATCTACTCTTCCCAGTGTTCCCAGTGAATTTAATCTCGTAGTGCTTCCAGAGCAATTACTCTCCCAGTGTTCCTAATCTATTTACTCTCGCAGTTTCCCCAGTGTATTTATTCACTGCGTCTTTCCAGTGCATTTACTCCCTCCCAGTGTTCCCAATGAATTGAGCCCCTCATGGTTCCCTGTGTATTTACTCGCTACAAGTGTTCCACGTAGAATTTCTCTCAGTTTTCCCAGTTTATTACTATCCCAGTGTTCCCAGTGTATGTACTTCCTTCCAATGTTCCCAGTGCATTTAACCTCCCAGTGTATTTACTGTCCCAATGCTCCCTGTGTATATACTCTCCCAGTGGTCCCAGTTTATTTGCTCTCCCGCAGTTGCCAATGGATTTACTATCGCAGTGCTCCCCGTTTAATCTAGTTTCCCTGTTTTCCCTGTATATTTTATCTCCCAGTCTTCCATTGCATTTAATCTCTCCCAGTGTTCACAGTGTATTAATTCCCTCCCAATGTTCCCAGTGTATTTATTCTCTCAGTAATCCCAGTGAATTAACTCTCCCAGTTTCCTCAGTGTATTTTCTCTCTCCTTGTGTATTTAGTCTCCCTGTCTTACCAGTGATAATACTCTGTTTTCCCAGTGTCTTACTCTCCCAGTGTTCCCAGTGTATTTACTATGTCTCAATGTTCCCCTTGTATTAACTCTCTCAGTGTTCACAGTGTATTTACTCTTCCCAGTGTTCCCAGTGAATTTAATCTCGTAGTGTTTCCAGAGCAATTACTCTCCCAGTGTTCCTAATGTATTTACTCTCACAGTTTTCCCAGAGTATTTACTCACTGAGTCTTTCCAGTGCATTTACTCCCTCCCATTGTTCCCAATGAATTTAGCCCCTCATGGTTCCCTGTGTATTTACTCGCTACAAGTGTTCCGTGTAGATTTTCTCTCAGTTTTCCCAGTTTATTACTATCCCAGTGTTCCCAGTGTATGTACTTTCTTCCAATGTTCCCAGTGTATTTACCCTCCCAGTGTTGCTAGTGTATTTACTCTCTCTCAGTGTTACCTGTGTATTTACTCCCATTGTTTCCAGTGCATTTACTATCCCAGTGTTCCCAGTGTATTTACTCTCCAAGTGTTCCCGGTTTATTTACTCTATCACAGTGATCCCAGTTTATTTGCACTGCCTGTGTTCCCAGTGGGTTTACTGCCTGCAAGTGTTCCTAGTGTATTTATTCTGCCAGTGTTCCCAGTGTCTTTACTCTCGCAGTGTTTCCTGGTGCATTTACTCTCGCTGTGTTCCCAGTGTATTTACTCTCCCAGTTTTCCCAATGTACTAACTCTCCCAGTGCTCACAGTTTATGTACTCTCCCAGTGTTCCCAGCGTAGTTACTCTCTCCGTCTGCTCCCAGTGTATGTACTCTCCCAGTGTTCAAATTCCACTTACACTCCCAGTGTCCCCATTGTATTTACTATCTCACAGTGTTACCGGTGTATTTACTCTCGCAGTGTTCCCAGTATATTTACTCTCTATTTGTTCCCATTGTATTTACTCTCCCAATGTTCCCATGTATTTACTCTCCATTTGTTCCCATTTTATGTAATCTTCCAGTGTTCCCAGTTTATGTACTCTCTCCTAATGTTCCCAGCGTAGTTACTCTCTCCGACTGCTCCGAGTGTATTTACTCTCCCACTGTTCCCAGTGTATTTACTCACCCAGTGTTCCCAGTTTACTTACTGTCTCCCAGTGGATTTACTCTGCCATTGTTCCCAGTATAATTACACTCCCTGTTTTACCAGTGTAATTTCTCTTTCCCAATCTTCCCAGTTCATTTACTCTCTCATATATTTCCAGGTTCATTACTCTCGCAGTGCTCCCAGTGTATTTTCTCTCTCCCAGTGTTCCCAGTTTAATTGCTCTCCCAGAGTTCCAAGTGTATTTACTCTCCTGTTTTTCCAGTATATTTCTCTTCCATTCTTCCCTGTTCTTTTAATCTCGCCCAGTGATCCCAGTGTATTTACTCTCTCCCAGTGTTCCCAGTGTATTTATTAACCCAGTGTTCCCAGTGTATTAACTCTCCCAGTTTCCTCAGTGTATTTTCTCACTCCCTGTGTCTTTACACTCCCAGTGCTGCCAGTGTATTTACTCTCTCCCAATGTACCCAGTGCATCTACTCTCACTGTTCCCAGTGTATTACTCTCCCAGTGTTCCCTGTGTATTTTCTCTCCGTTTTTAATCTCTCCCAGTGTTCACAGTGTATTAATTCCCGCCCAATGTTCCCAGAGTATTTATTCTCCCAGTGATCCCAGTGAATTAACTCTCCCAGTTTCCTCAGTGTATTTTCTCTCTCCTTGTGTATTTACTCTCCCAGTGTTCCCAGTGTATATGTACTCCCAATGCTGCTACTAAAATTCCTCTCTCCCATTGTTCCTCGTGTAATTGCCCTCCTAGTTTTTCCAGTGCATTTACTCTCTTCCAGTGTTCCCAGTGTAATTACTCTCTCCCAATGTTCCAAGTGTACTTACTCTCAGTAAAAATTAGTGCATTACTCTCCCACTGTCCCATGTGAATTAACTCCAGTGTTCCCATTATATTACTCCCCCCGTGTCGCCAGTGTATTTACTCTCTCCCAATGTTCCAAGTGTATTTACTCTCCCTGTGTTCCCAGTGAATTTACTCTCTCCCAGGTTCCCGTGTATTTACTTTCCCAGTGTTCCCTGTGTATTTACTCTCCCATTGTTCCTCGTGTATTTGCTATTCCAGTGTTCGCAGTGTATTTACTCTCTCAATGTTTCCAGCGGATTTACTCTCTAAGTGTTCCCTGTGTAGTTACTCTCTCTCAGTATTCTCAGTGTATTTACTCTGCCAGTGTTGATAGTGTATTTACTCTCCCAGTGTTACCAGTGTATTTAATCTGCAATTGTTCCCTGTGTTTTTACTCTCACACGGTATTCGCAGTTTATTTACTCTCCCTGTCTTACCAGTGATAATACTCTGTGTTCGCAGTGTCTTACTCTCCCAGTGTTCCCAGTGTATTTACTATCTCTCAATGTTCCCCTTTTATTAACTCTCTCAGTGTTCACAGTGTATTGACTCTCTCCTAGTTTCTCAATGTATTTAATCTCCCAGTGTTCCCAGTGTATTTACTCTCCCAGTGTTCCCAGTGCATTTACTCTTCCCAGTGTTCCCAGTGAATTTAATCTCGTAGTGTTTCCAGAGCAATTACTCTCCCAGTGTTCTTAATGTATTTACTCTCGCAGTTTTCCCAGAGTATTTACTCACTGAGTCTTTCCAGTGCATTTACTCCCTCCCATTGTTCACAATGAATTTAGCCTCTCATGGTTCCCTGTGTATTTACTCGCTACAAGTGTTCCACGTAGATTTTCTCTCAGTTTTCCCAGTTTATTACTATCCCAGTGTTCCCAGTGTATGTACTTCCTTCCAATGTTCCCAGTGTATTTACCCTCCCAGTGTTGCCAGTGTATTTACTCCCTCTGTGTTCCTAGTGTATTTACTATCACAGTGTTCCCAGTGTATTTGCTCTCCAGTGCTCCTTGTATATTTACTCGCATTGTTTCAAGTGTATTTACTATCCCAGTGTTCCCAGTGTATTTACTCTCCAAGTATTCCCGGTTTAATTGCTCTATCACAGTGATCCTAGTTTATTTACACTGCCTGTGTTCCCAGTGTGTTTACTCTCCCAGTGTTGCCCAGTGCATTTACTCTCGCTGTGTTCCCAGTGTATTTATTCTCCCAGTGTTCCCAGTGCATTTACTCTTCCCAGTGTTCCCAGTGAATTTAATCTCGATGTGTTTCCAGAGCAATTACTCTCCCAGTGTTCCTAATGTATTTACTCTCGCAGTTTTCCCAGTGTATTTACTCACTGAGTCCTTCCAGTGCATTTACTCCCTTCCATTGTTCCAATGAATTGAGCCACTCATTGTTCCCTGTGTATTTACTCGCTCCAAGTGTTCCGCGTAGATTTTCTCTCAGTTTTCCCAGTTTATTACTATCCCAGTGTTCCCAGTGTATGTACTTTCTTCCAATGTTCCCAGTGTATTTACCCTCCCAGTGTTGCCAGTGTATTTACTCTCTCTCAGTGTTCCCTGTGTGTTTACTCCCTCTGTGTTCCTAGTGTATTTACTATCCCAGTGTTGCCAGTGTATTTACTTTCCAGTGCTCATTGTATATTTACTCTCCCATTGTTTCCAGTGTATTTACTATCCCAGTGTTCCCGGTTTATTTACTCTATCACAGTGATCCCAGTTTATTTGCACTGCCTCTGCTCCCAGTGTGTTTACTTCCTACACGTGGTCCCAGTGTATTAACTCTCTCTCAGTGTTTGCAGTTTGTATACTCTCCCTGTTTTCCCAGTGCAATCACTGTCTCTCAGTGTTCCCATTATATTTACGCTCCCAGTTTTTCCAACATTTTTCATCTCGCAGTTTTCCAGTGTATTTACTCTCCCAGTGTTCCCAGTTTATTTACTCTCTCTGTGTTCGCAGTGTATTTACTCCCTCAGTGCTCCCAGCATATTTGCTCTCCAAGTGTTCCCTGTGTATTTAGTCTCCCCCAGTGTTCCCATTGAATTGACTCTCTGACAGTGTTCCCAATATATTTATGCTCTTCTAGTGTTCCCAATGTATTTTCTCTCCCAGTGTTCCCATGTATTTAAAATCAGTGTTTCCATCGTATTTACTCTCGCAGTGTTCCCAGCGTGTTTACTCTCCCAGTGTTCCCAGTGTATTTGCTCTCGCAATGTTTGCAGTGTACTTACTGTCTCCTAGTGTTTTTACTCTTCCAGCTTTCCCAGTATATTTACTCTCCCTGTTTTTCCAGAGTATTTTCTCTCTCCCAATCTTCCCAGTGCATTTACTCTCTCACAGGATTCCCAGTTTAATTACTCTCCCAGTGCTCCCAGTGTATTTCCTCTCTCCCAGTTTCCCAGTATAATGGCTCTCCCAGTGTTCGCAGTGTATTTACTGTCCCGATGCTCCCTGTGTATTTACTCTCCCAGTGGTCCCAGTGTATTTGCTCTCCCGCAGTTGCCAATGGATTTACTATCGCAGTGCTCCCAGTTTAATCTAGTTTCCCTGTTTTCCCTGTATATTTTATCTCCTAGTCTTCCATTGCATTTAATCTCTCCCAGTGTTCACAGTGTAATTACTCTCTCCCAATGTTCCAAGTGTACTTACTCTCAGTGAAAATTAGTGCATTGCTCTCCCACTGTCCCATGTGAATTTACTCTCAGTGTTCCCATTATATTACTCCCCCCGTGTCGCCAGTGTATTTACTCTCTCCCAATGTTCCAAGTGTATTTACTCTCCCTGTGTTCCCAGTGAAATTACTCTCTCACAGATCCCGTGTATTTACTTTCCCAGTGTTCCCTGTGTATTTACTCTCCCATTGTTCCTCGTGTATTTGCTATCCCAGTGTTCGCAGTGTATTTACTCTCTCAATGTTTCCAGCGGATTTACTCTCTAAGTGTTCCCTGTGTAGTTACTCTCTCTCAGTATTCTCAGTGTATTTACTCTGCCAGTGTTGATAGTGTATTTACTCTCCCAGTGCTACCAGTGTATTTAATCTGCAATTGTTCCCTGTGTTTTTACTCTCACACGGTATTCGCAGTTTATTTACTCTCCCTGTCTTACCAGTGATAATACTCTGTGTTCCCAGTGTCTTACTCTCCCAGTGCTCCCAGTGTATTTACTATCTCTCAATGTTCCCCTTGTATTAACTCTCTCAATGTTCACAGTGCATTGACTCTCTCCCAGTTTCTCAATGTATTTAATCTCCCAGTGTTCCCAGTGTATTTACTCTCCCAGTGTTCCCAGTGCATTTACTCTTCCCAGTGAATTTGATCTCGTAGTGTTTCCAGAGCAATTACTCTCCCAGTGTTCCTACTGCATTTACTCTCGCAGTTTTCCCAGAGTATTTACTCACTGAGTCTTTCCAGTGCATTTACTCCCTCCCATTGTTCCCAATGAATTTAGCCCCTCATGGTTCCCTGTGTATTTGCTCGCTACAAGTGTTCCACGTAGGTTTTCTCTCAGTTTTCCCAGTTTATTACGATCCCAGTGTTCCCAGTGTATGTACTTCCTTCCAATGTTCCCAGTGTATTTACCCTCCCAGTGTTGCCAGTGTATTTACTCCCTCTGTGTTCCTAGTGCATTTACTGTCACAGTGTTCCATGTGTATTTACTCTCCAGTATTCCTTGTATATTTACTCGCATTGTTTCAAGTGTATTTACTATCCCAGTGTTCCCAGTGTATTTACTCTCCAATATTCCCGGCGTATTTACTCTATCACAGTGATCCCAGTTTATTTACACTGCCTGTGTTCCCAGTGTGTTTACTCACCCAGTGTTTCCCAGTGCATTTACTCTCGCTGTGTTCCCAGTGTATTTATTCTCCCAGTGTTCCCAGTGCATTTACTCTTCCCAGTGTTCCCAGTGAATTTAATCTCGTAGTGTGTCCAGAGCAATTACTCTCCCAGTGTTCCTAATGTATTTACTCTCGCAGTTTTCCCAGTGTATTTACTCACTGAGTCTTTCCAGTGCATTTACTCCCTCCCTTGTTCCCAATGAATTGAGCCACTCATTGTTCCATGTGTATTTACTCGCTCCAAGTGTTCCGCGTAGATTTTCTCTCAGTTTTCCCAGTTTATTACTATCCCAGTGTTCCCAGTGTATGTACTTTCTTCCAATGGTCCCAGTGTACTTACCCTCCCAGTGTTGCCAGTGCATTTACTCTCTCTCAGTGTTCACTGTGTAATTAATCTCTCTGTGTTCCTAGTTTATTTACTATCCCAGTTTTCCCACTGTAGTTACTTTCCAGTGTTCATTGTATATTTACTCTCCCATTGTTTCCAGTGTATTTACTATCCCAGTGTTCCCGGTTTATTTACTCTATCACAGTGATCCCAGTTTATTTGCATTGCCTCTGCTCCCAGTGTGTTTACTGCCTACACGTGTTCCCAGTGTATTAACTATCTCTCAGTGTTTGCAGTTTGTATACTCTCCCTGTTTTCCCAGTGCAATCACTGTCTCTCAGTGTTCCCATTATATTTACGCTCCCAGTTTTTCCAACATTTTTCATCTCGCAGTTTTCCAGTGTATTTACTCTCCCAGTGTTCCCAGTTTATTTACTCTCTCTGTGTTCGCAGTGTATTTACTCCATCAGTGCTCCCAGCATATTTGCTCTCCAAGTGTTCCCTGTGTATTTAGTCTCCCCCAGTGTTCCCAGTGAATTTACTCTCTGACAGTGTTCCCAGTATATTTATGCTCTTCTAGTGTTCCCAATGTATTTACTCTCCCAGTGTTCCCAGTGTATTTAAAATCAGTGTTTCCATCGTATTTACTCTCGCAGTGTTCCCAGCGTGTTTACTCTCCCAGTGTTCCCAGTGTATTTGCTCTCGCAATGTTTGCAGTGTACTTACTGTCTCCTAGTGTTTTTACTCTTCCAGCTTTCCCAGTATATTTACTCTCCCTGTTTTTCCAGAGTATTTTCTCTCTCCCAATCTTCCCAGTGCATTTACTCTCTCACAGGATTCCCAGTTTAATTACTCTCCCAGTGCTCCCAGTGTATTTCCTCTCTCCCAGTTTCCCAGTATAATGGCTCTCCCAGTGTTCGCACTGTATTTACTGTCCCGATGCTCCCTGTGTATTTACTCTCCCAGTGGTCCCAGTGTATTTGCTCTCCCGCAGTTGCCAATGGATTTACTATCGCAGTGCTCCCAGTTTAATCTAGTTTCCCTGTTTTCCCTGTATATTTTATCTCCCAGTCTTCCATTGCGTTTAATCTCTCCCAGTGTTCACAGTATATTAATTCCCTCCCAATTTTCCCAGTGTATTTATTCTCCCAGTAATCCCAGTGAATTAACTCTCCCAGTTTCCTCAGTGTATTTTCTCTCTCCTTGTGTATTTACTCTCCCAGTGTTCCCAGTGTATGTGTACTCCCAATGCTGCCACTAAAATTCCTCTCTCCCATTGTTCCCAGTGTAATTGCCCTCCTAGTTTTTCCAATGCATTTACTCTCTTCCAGTGTTCCCAGTGTAATTACTCTCTCCCAATGTTCCAAGTGTACTTACTCTCAGTGAAAATTAGTGCATTACTCTCCCACTGTCCCATGTGAATTTACTCTCAGTGTTCCCATTATATTACTCCCCCCGTGTCGCCAGTTTATTTACTCTCTCCCAATGTTCCAAGTGTATTTACTCTCGCTGTGTTCCCAGTGAAATTACTCTCTCACAGGTTCCCGTGTATTTACTTTCCCAGTGTTCCCTGTGTATTTACTCTCCCATTGTTCCTCGTGTATTTGCTATCCCAGTGTTCGCAGTGTATTTACTCTCTCAATGTTTCCAGCGGATTTACTCTCTAAGTATTCCCTGTGTAGTTACTCTCTCTCAGTATTCTCAGTGTATTTACTCTGCCAGTGTTGATAGTGTATTTACTATCCCAGTGTTCCCTGTGTATTTTCTCTCCATTTTCCCAGTGTATTACTCTCACCGCGTCCCCAGTGTATTTACTCTAACCCAATGTTCCCAGTGTATTTACTCTCCCTGTGTTCCCAGTGAATTTACTCTCTCCCAGGTTCCCGTGTATTTACTTTCCCAGTGTTCCCTGTGTATTTACTCTCCCATTGTCCCTCGTGTATTTGCTATCCCAGTGTTCGCAGTGTATTTACTCTCTCAATGTTTCCAGCGGATTTACTCTCTAAGTGTTCCCTGTGTAGTTACTCTCTCTCAGTATTCTCAGTGTATTTACTCTGCCAGTGCTGATAGTGTATTTACTCTCCCAGTGTTACCAGTGTATTTAATCTGCAATTGTTCCCTGTGTTTTTACTCTCACACGGTATTCGCAGTTTATTTACTCTCCCTGTCTTACCAGTGATAATAACCTGTGTTCCCATTGTTTTACTCTCCCAGTGCTCCCAGTGTATTTACTATCTCTCAATGTTCCCCTTGCATTAACTCTCTCAGTGTTCACAGTGCATTGACTCTCTCCCAGTTTCTCAATGTATTTAATCTCCCAGTGTTCCCAGTGTATTTACTCTCCCAGTGTTCCCAGTGCATTTACTCTTCCCAGTGTTCCCAGTGAATTTGATCTCGTAGTGTTTCCAGAGCAATTACTCTCCCAGTGTTCCTATTGTATTTACTCTCGCAGTTTTCCCAGAGTATTTACTCACTGAGTCTTTCCAGTGCATTTACTTCCTCCCATTGTTCCCAATGAATTTAGCCCCTCATGGTTCCCTGTGTATTTACTCGCTACAAGTGTTCCACGTAGATTTTCTCTCAGTTTTCCCAGTTTATTACTATCCCAGTGTTCCCAGTGTATGTGCTTCCTTCCAATGTTCCCAGTGTATTTACCCTCCCAGTGTTGCCAGTGTATTTACTCCCTCTGTGTTCCTAGTGCATTTACTATCACAGTTTTCCCAGTGTATTTACTCTCCAGTATTCCTTGTATATTTACTCGCATTGTTTCAGGTGTATTTACTATCCCAGTGTTCCCAGTGTATTTACTCTCCAATATTCCCGGCGTATTTACTCTATCACAGTGATCCCAGTTTATTTACATTGCCTGTGTTCCCAGTGTGTTTACTCTCCCAGTGTTTCCCAGTGCATTTACTCTCGCGGTGTTCCCAGTGCATTTATTCTCCCAGTGTTCCCAGTGCATTTACTCTTCCCAGTGTTCCCAGTGAATTTAATCTCGTAGTGTGTCCAGAGCAATTACTCTCCCAGTGTTCCTAATGTATTTACTCTCGCAGTTTTCCCAGTGTATTTACTCACTGAGTCTTTCCAGTGCATTTACTCCCTCCCATTGTTCCCAATGAATTGAGCCACTCATTGTTCCCTGTGTATTTACTCGCTCCAAGTGTTCCGCGTAGATGTTCTCTCAGTTTTCCCAGTTTATTACTATCCCAGTGTTCCCAATGTATGTACTTTCTTCCAATGGTCCCAGTGTATTTACCCTCCCAGTGTTGCCAGTGTATTTACTCTCTCTCAGTGTTCCCTGTGTAATTACTCTCTCTGTGTTCCTAGTTTATTTACTATCCCAGTGTTTCCAGTGTATTTACTTTCCAGTGTTCATTGTATATTTACTCTCCCATTGTTTCCAGTGTATTTACTATCCCAGTGTTCCCAGTGTATTTACTCTCCAAGTGTTCCCGGTTTATTTACTCTATCACAGTGATCCTAGTTTATTTGCACTGCCTGTGTTCCCAGTGTGTTTACTGCCCACACGTGTTCCCAGTGTATTTATTCTGCCAGTGTTCCCAGTGTCTTTACTCTCGCAGTGTTTCCTAGTGCATTTACTCTCGCTGTGTTCCCAGTGTATTTACTCTCCCAGTTTTCCCAATGTACTAACTCTCCCAGTGCTCCCAGTTTATGTCCTCTCCCAGTGTTCCCAGCGTAGTTACTCTCTCCGACTGCTCCCAGTGTATGTACTCTCCCAATGTTCAAATTCCACTTACACTCCTAGTGTCCCCATTGTATTTACTATCTTACAGTGTTACCGGTGTATTTACTCTCGCAGTGTTCCCAGTATATTTACTCTCCATTTGTTCCCATTGTTTTTACTCTCCCAGTGTTCCCATGTATTTACTCTGCATTTGTTCCCATTTTGTGTAATCTTCCAGTGTTCCCAGTTTATGTACTCTCTCCTAATGTTCCCAGCGTAGTTACTCTCTCCGACTGCTCCGAGTGTATTTACTCTCCCACTGTTCCCAGTGTATTTACTCACCCAGTGTTCCCAGTTTACTTACTGTCTCCCAGTGGATTTACTCTGCCATTGTTCCCAGTATAATTACACTCCCTGTTTTACCAGTGTATTTTCTATTTCCCAAACTTCCCAGTTCATTTACTCTCTCATATATTTCCAGGTTAATTACTCTCGCAGTGCTCCCAGTGCATTTTCGCTCTCCCAGTGTTCCCAGTTTAATTGCTCTCCCAGAGTTCCAAGTTTATTTACTCTCCTGTTTTTCCAGTATATTTCTCTCCCATTCTTCCCTGTTCTTTTAATCTCGCCCAGTGATCCCAGTGTATTTACTCTCTCCCAGTGTTCCCAGTGTATTTATTAACCCAGTGTTCCCAGTGTATTAACTCTCCCAGTTTGCTCAGTGTATTTTCTCACTCCCTGTGTCTTTACCCTCCCAGTGCTGCCAGTGTATTTACTCTCTCCCAATGTACCCAGTGTATCTACTCTCACTGTTCCCAGTGTATTACTCTCCCAGTGTTCCCTGTGTATTTTCTCTCCGTTTTCCCAGTGTATTACTCTCACCGCGTCCCCAGTGTATTTACTCTAACCCAATGTTCCCAGTGTATTCACTCACCAACTGTTCCCAGTGTATTTACTCTCCCACTGTTCCCAGTGTATTTACTCTCACAGTGTTCCCAGTATTTATACTCTCACTTTTGGCCCCGTTTATTTACTCTCTCCTTTCTTCCCTGTGCATTGACTCTCTCACAGGCTTTACTTTTTATTTACTCTCCCATTGCTCCCAGTGTATTTTCTCTGTCACTGTGTTCCCAGACTAATTTCTCTCCCAGTGTTACCAATCTTTTTACTCTCCCAATGCTCCCAGTGTATTTACTCTCCCAGTATTCCCAGTCTAATCACACTCCCATTGTTCCCAGTGCATTTACTCTCCAAGTGTTCACACTGTGTTTAGTCTCTCCCAGTGTTCCTGGTGTATTTACTCTCAGTGTTCCCAGTTTGTTTACTCTCCCAGTGTTCCCAGTGTATTTACTCTCTCTCTCTCAGTGTTCCCAGTTTATTTACTGCCTTAGTGTTCCGAGTACATTTACTCTTCCGGTGTACCCAATGTATTTACTCTCTCTCAGAGTTCCCAGTGTATTTACACTTGCAATGTTCACAGTGTATTTACTCTCCCAGTGTTCCGTGTATTTACTCTCCCAGTGTTTGCAGTGTATTTACTCTCCCAGTGTACCAGAATATTTAGTCTCCCTCTTTTCCCAGTGTATTTTCTCTCTCTCAGTGTTCTCTTTGTATTTACTCTCCCAATGCTCCACATGTATTTCCTCTCCCTGTTTTTCCAGTGTATTAACTCTCCCAGTTTCCTCAGTGTATTTTCTCTCTCACTGTCTAATTACTCTCCCAGTGTTCACAGTGTATTTACTCTCATTTTTCCGAGTGTATTACTCTCCCCGTGTCCTCATTGTGTTACTCTCTCCCAATGTTCCCAATGTATTTACTCTCCCACTGTTCCCAGTGTATTTACTCTCCCAGTGTTCACGGTATATTTACTCTCCCATTTTACCCACTGTATTTACTCTCTCCCAGTCTTCCCTATGCATTTACTCTCTCACAGTTTTTCCAGTTTATTTACTCTGCCAGTGCTCACGGTTTATTTCCTCTCTCCCAGTGTTCCCAGATTAATTGCTCTCCCAGTGTTTCCAGTGTATTTACTCTCCCTGTTTACCCATTTATTTTCTCTCCCAGTCTTCCCAGTGCATTTAATCTCTCCCAGTGTTCCCAGTGTATTTTCTCTCTCCCAGAGTTCCCGGTGTATTTACTCTCAGTGTTCCCAGTGTATTACTCTCTCCGTGTCCCCAGTGTATTTACTCTCTCCCAGTGTTCCCAGTGTATTTACTGTCCCAGTGTTCCCAGTGTATTTACGCTCTCTCAGTGTTCCCAATGTATTTGCTCCTTCGGTGTTTCCAGTGTATTTACTCTCCCTGTTTACCCATTTATTTTCTCTCCCAGTCTTCCCAGTGCATTTAATCTCTCCCAGTGTTCCCAGTGTATTTTCTCTCTCCCAGAGTTCCCGGTGTATTTACTCTCAGTGTTCCCAGTGTATTACTCTCTCCGTGTCCCCAGTGTATTTACTCTCTCCCAGTGTTCCCAGTGTATTTACTGTCCCAGTGTTCCCAGTGTATTTACGCTCTCTCAGTGTTCCCAATGTATTTGCTCCTTCGGTGTTTCCAGTGTATTTATTCTCCCAGTACTCCCAGTGTATGTACTCTCCTATTGTTCCAATGCATTTTCTCCACCAGTGTTCCCAGTGTATTTGCTCACCAAGTGCTCACGGTGAATTTATTCTCTCCCTGTTTTCCTAGTGTATTTACACTGCAATTGTTCCCGGTGTATTTTCTCTCTCCCAGTGTTCACAATTTATTTACTCTCCCTGAGTTCGCAGTATTTTATCTTAAAGGTTTTCCCAGTTTATTTACTTTTGCAGTGTTCCCAGGCTATTTACTCTCTAAATGTGTCCCCAGTGTATTTGCTCTCCCAGTGTTCCCAGTTCATTTACTCTCTCAGTGTTCCCAGTGTATTTACTCTCTCACAGTGTTCCCGACTTATTTACTCTCCCTGTGTTCCCAATTTATTTACTCACCCAGTGCTCCCAATGTATTTACTCTCTCTCAGGGTTCCCAGTTTATTTACTCCCTCAGTGTTCCGAGTATATTTACTCTTCCAGTGTCCCCAGTGTATTTACTCTCTCTCAGTGTTCCCAGTGTATTTACACTCGCAATATTCACAGTGTATTTACTCCCCCAGTGTTCCCAGTGTATTTATTCTCTCCCAGTTTTCACTGTGTATTTAATCTCATTGTTCCCAGTGTATTACTCTCCTGTGCTCCCAGTGCATTTACTAACTCCCAGTGTTCCCGGTATGTTTATTCCCGTAGGTTCCCAGTGTACTTACTCTCCCAGTGTCACCAGTGTATTTACTCTCCCTGTGTTCCCAGTTTATTTACTCTCTACAAGTTTTACTTTCGCAGTGTTCCCTCTATTTTTACTCTCCAAAAGTGTTCCCAGTTTATTCACTTTGCAGTATTCCCAGCATATTTAATCTCATCCGTATTCCCAGCGTATTTACTGTGGCTGCGATCCTAGTGTATTTACTCTCACAGATTTCCCAATGTACTTACTCTGCCAGTGTTCCCAGTTTGTTTACTCTACCAGTGTTCCCAGTTTTTTAACTCTTCCAGTTTCCTCAGTGTATTTTCTCACTCCCTGTGTATTCACTCTCGCAGTGTTCACAGTGCATTTACTCTCCCAGTGTTCTCAGTGTATTTACTCTCCCAGTGTTCCCAGTGGATTAACTCTCCCAGTATCTTCTGTGTATTATCTCTCTCCCTGTTTATTTACTCTACCAGTGTTTCCAGTGTAATTACTCTCACCCAATGTTCCCAGTGTATTTACTCTCAGTATTACGAGTGCATTGCTCTCCCACTGTTCCATGTGAATTTACGCTCAGTGTTACCATTGTATTACTCTCCGCGTGTCGCCAGTCTATTTACTCTCTCCCAATTTTCCAAGTATATTTACTCTCCCAGTGTTCCCAGTGTATTTACTCACTCCCAGATTCCCGTGTATTTACTTTCCCAGTGTTCCTTGTGTCTTTACTCTCCCATTGTTCCCAGTGTATTTATTCTCCCAGTGTTCGCAGTCTATTTACTCTCTCAATGTTTCCAGTGGATTTACTCTCTAAGTCTTCCCTGTGTATTTACTCTCTCTCAGTATTCTCAGTGTAGTTGCTCTGCAAGTGTTGACAGTGTATTTACTCCCCCAGTGTTACCAGTGTATTTAATCTGCAATTATTCCCTGTGTTTTTACTCACAAGTTATTCGCAGTTTATTTACTCTCCCTTTTCTACCAGTGATAATACTCTGTGTTCCCAGTATCTTACTCTCCCAGTGTTCCCAGTGTATTTACTATCTCTCAATGTTCCCTCTTTATTAATTCTCTCAGTGTTCACAGTGTATTGACTCTCTCCCAGTTTCTCAATGTATTTAATCTCTCAGTTTTCCCAGTGTATTTACTCTCCCAGTGTTCCCAGTGCATTTACTGTTCCCAGTGTTCCCAGTGTATTTACTGTCCCAGTGTTCCCAGTGCATTTAATCTCGCAGTGTTCCCAGTGCAATTACTCTCCCAGTGTTCCTAATGTTTTTACTCTCGCAGTTTTTCCAGTGTATTTACTCGCCGAGTCTTTTCAGTGCAGGTACTCCCTCCCATTGTTCCCAGTGAATTTAGCCCCTCATTGTTCCCTGTGTATTTACTCGCTACAAGTGTTCCCAGTATATTGTCTCTCAGTTTTCCTAGTTTATTACTCTCCCAGTGTTCCCAGTTTATGTACTTTCTCCTAATGTTCCCAGAGTATTTACTCTCCCAGTGTTCCAATTGTATTTACTATCTCTCAGTTTTCCCAGTATATTACTCTCACAGTGTTCCCAGTGTATGTACTCTCCCCAATGTTCCCAATGTATTTACTCACCCAGTGTTGCCAGTGTATTTACTCCCTCTGTGTTCATAGTTTATTTACTATCCCAGTGCACCCAATGTATTTACTCTCCCAGTGTTCCTTGGATATTTACTCTCCCATTGTTTCCAACGTATTTACTATCCCAGGGTTCCCAGTCTATTTACTCTCCAAGTATTCCCGGTTTACTTACTCTATCACAGTGTTCCCAGTTTATTTACGCTGCCTGTGTTCCGAGTGTGTTTACTCCCTACAACTGTTCCCAGTGTATTTATTCTCCCAGTGTTCCCAGTGCATTTACTCTCGCTGTGTTCCCAGTGTATTTATTCTCCTAGTTTTCCCAATGTATTAACTCTCCCAGTGTTCCCAGTTTATGTACTCTCTAAGTGTTCCCAGCGTAGTTACTCTCTCCGATTGCTCCCAGTGTATGTACTCTCCCAGTGATCAAAGTGTACTTACACTCCCAGTGTTACCATTGTATTTACTATCTTACATTGTTACCAGTGTATTTACTCTCTCATTGTTCCCATTATATTTACACTCCATTTGTTCCCATTGTATTTACTCTCCCAGTGTTCCCATGTATTTAGTCTCCATTTTTTCCCATTGTATGTAGTCTTCCAGTGTTTCCAGCTTATGTACTCTCCCTGTGTTCCCAGCGTAGTTACTCTCTCCAACTGCTCCCAGTGTATTTACTCTCCCAATGTTCCCAGTGTATTTACTGACCCCGTGTTCCCAGTTCACTTACTGTCTCCCAGTGGATTTACTCTCCCAGTGTTCCCAGTATAATTACACTCCCTGTTTTACCAGTGTATTTTCTCTTTCCCAATCTTCCCAGTTCATTTACTCTCTCACATATTTCCCAGTTTAATTGCTCTCCCAGTGTTACCAGTGTATTTACTCTCCTGTTTTTCCAGTATATGTCTCTCCCATTCTTCCCTGTTCTTTTAATCTCGCCCAGTGAACCCAGTGTAGTTACTCTCTCCCAGTGTTCCCAGTGTATTTATTAACCCAGTCTTCCCAGTGTATTAACTCTCCCAGTTTCCTCAGTATATTTTCTCACTCCCTGTGTATTTACCCTCCCAGTGTTGCCAGTGTATTTACTCTCTCCCAATGATTCCAGTGTATCTACTCTCAGTGTTCCCAGTGTATTACTCTCCCAGTGTTCCCTCTGAATTTTCTCTCCGTTTTCCAAGTATATTACTCTCGCCGTGACCCCAGTGTATTTACTCTAACCCAATGTTCGCAGTTTATTTACTCACCCACTGTTCCCAGTGTATTTACTCTCCCAGTGTTCCCAGTGTATTTACTCTCCCAATGTTCCAAGTACTATTACTCTCACTTTTGATCCAGTTCATTTACTCTCTCCAGTCTTCCATGTGCATTTACTCTCACACAGGCTTTACATTTTATTTACTCTCCCAGTGCTCCCAGTATATTTTCTCTCTCCCTGTGTTCCCAGACTAATTGCTCTTCCAGTGTTCACAGTGTATTTACTCTCCCAATGCTCCCAGTTTATTTACTCTTTCCCAGTGTTCTCAGTTTAATTGCACTCCCAGTGTTTCCGATGTATTTACTCTCCTGTTTTTCCAGTATATGTCTCTCCCATTCTTCCGTGTTCTTTTAATCTCGCCCAGTGTTCCCAGTGTATTTATTAACCCAGTGTTCCCAGTGTATTAACTCTCCCGGTTTCCTCAGTGTAATTTCTCACTCCCTGTGTATTTACCCTCCCAGTGTTGCCAGTGTATTTACTCTCTCCCAATGTTTCCAGTGTATCTACTCTCAGTGTTCCCAGTGTATTACTCTCCCAGTGTTCCCTATACATTTTCTCTCCGTTTTCCCAGTGTATTACTCTCGCCGTGTCCCCAGTGTATTTACTCTAACCCAATGTTCCCAGTGTATTTACTCACCCACTGTTCCCAGTGTATTTACTCTCCCAGTGTTCCCAGTGCATTTACTCTCCCAGTGTTCCCAGTGTATTTACTCTCCCACTGTTCCCAGTACATTTACTCTCACTTTTGGTCCAGTTCATTTACTCTCTCCAGTCTTCCCTGTGCATTTACTCTCTCACAGGCTTTACATTTTATTTACTCCCTCAGTGTTCCCTGTGTATTTACTCTCCCAGTGTTGCCAGTCTAATCACACTCCCATTGTCCCCAGTGTATTTACTCTCCAAGTGTTCACACTGTGTTTACTCTCTCCCAGTGTTCCCGGTGTATTTACTCTCTCAATGTTTCCAGTTAATTTACTCTCCCATTGTTCGTACTGTATTTACTCTCCCAGTGTTCCCAGTTTATTTACTCTCTCTGTGTTCCCAGTGAATTTACTGTCTCACAGTGTTCCCGATTTATTTATTCTCCCTGTGTTCCCAGTTTATTTACTCACCCAGTGCTCCCAGTGCATTTACCCTCTCTCTCAGGGTTCTCAGTATATTTACTCCCTTAGTGTTCCGTGTATATTTACTCTTCCAGTGTTCCCAGTGTATTTACTATCTCTCAGTGTTCCCAATGTAGTTTCACTCACAATGTTCACAGTGTATTTACTCTCCTAGTGTTCCCAGTGTATTTACTCTCTCCGAGTTTTCCCAGTGTATTTAATCTCATTGTTCCCAGTGTATTACTCTCCTGTGCTCCCAGTGCATTTACTAACTCCCAGTGTTCCTGGTATATTTACTCTCTCACAGTTTCGAATGAACTGAATCTTCAAGTGTCACCAGTGCATTTGCTCTCCCTGAGTTCCGAGTATATTTACTCTCTACAAATTTTCATAACTTATTTACTTTCGCAGTGTTCGCTCTATTATTACTCTCTCAAAGTGTTCCCAGTTTATTCACTTTGCAGTATTCCCAGCGTATTTAATCTCATCCGTGTCCCCAGCGTTGTTACTCTGGCTGTGCTCCTACTGTACTTACTCTCACAGTTTTCTCAATGTACTTACTCTCCCAGTTTTCCCAGTTTGTTTACTCGACCAATGTTCGCAGTGTATTAACTCTACCAGTTGCATCAGTGCATTTTCTCGCCCCCTGTGTTTACTCTCTCCCAGTGGTCCCTGTGTATTTACTCTCAGTGTTCCCAGTGTATTTACTCTCTCCCAATGTTTCCTGTGCATTTACTCTCCCAGTGCTCTCAGTGTATTTACTCTCCCAGTGTTCCCAGTTAATTTGCTCTCCCATTGTTCGCAGTATATTTACGCTGCCAGTGTTCCCAGTTTATTTACTCTCTCAGTGTTCCCAGTGAATTTACTGTTTCACAGTGTTCCCGATTTATTTATTCTCCCTGTGTTCCCAGTTTATATACTCACTCAGTGCTCCCAGTGTATTTACCCTTTCTCAGGGTTCTCAGTATATTTACTTCCTTAGTGTTCCGTGTAGATTTACTCTTCCGGTGTTCCCAGTGTGTTTACTCTCCCGCAGTTTTCCCAATGTATTTACACTTGCAATGTTCACAGTGTATTTACTCTATCCCAGGTTCCAGTGTACTTACTCCCCTGTGTCACCAGTGTATTTGCTCTCCCTGTGTTCCGAATTTATTTACGCTCTACAAGTTTTCACAGTTGATTTACTTTCGCAGTGTTCGCTCTATTTCTACTATGTAACAGTGTTCCCAGTTTATTCACTTTGCAGTATTCCCAGCGTATATAATCTTATCCGTGTTCCCAGCGTATTTACTCTGGCTGTGCTCCTAGTGTATTTACTCTCACAGTTTTCCCAATGTACTTACTCTCCCAGTGTTCCCGGTCTGTTTACTCTACCAGCGTTCCCAGTGTATTAACTCTGCCAGTGTTCACAGTGTATGTACTCTCCCAGTGTTCTCAGTGTATTTACTCTCCCAGTGTTCCCAGTGGATTAACTCTCTCAGTTTCCTCTGTGTATTTTCTCTCTCCCTGTGTATTTACTCTCCCAGTGTTCCCAGTGTAATTACTCTCTCCCAATGTTCCCAATTTATTTACTCTCAGTATTCCTAGTGCATTAAATCTTCCACAGTTCCATGTGAATTTACTCTCAGTGTTCCCATTGTATTACTCGCTCCGTGTCCCCAGTGTATTTATTTATCTCCCAATGTTCCAAGTGTATTTACTGTTCCAGTGTTCCCAGCGTATTTACTCTCTCCCAGGTTCCCAGTGTATTTACTTTCCCAGTGTCCCTTGTGTATTTATTCTCCCAATGTTCCTAGTGTAATTAATCTCCCAGTGTTCCCAGTGTATTTACTCTCCCATTGTTCCCAGTGTATTTACTCTCTCAATGTTTCCAGTGGATTTACTCTCTAATTGTTCCCTGTGTATTTACTCCCTCTCAGTGTTCTCAGTCTATTTACTCTGCCAGTGTTGACAGTGTATTTACTGTACCAGCGTTACCAGTGTATTTAATCTGCAATTGTTCTCTTCGTTTTTACTCTCACACGCTATTCGCAGTTTATTTAGTCTTCCTGTCTTACTGTGTTCCCAGTGTCTTACTCTCTCAGTGTTCCCAGTGTATTTACTATCTCTCAATGTTCCCCGTGTATTAACTCTCTCAGCGTTCACAGTGTATTGACTCTCTTCCAGTTTCTCAATGTATGTAATCTCAGTGTTCCCAGTGTATTTACTCTCCCAGTGTTCCCAGTGAATTTACTCTTCCCAGTGCTCCCAGGGTATTTACTGTCCCAGTGTTCCCAGTGCATTTAATCTCGCAGTGTTTCCAGTGCAATTACTCTGCCAGTGTCCCTAAGTATTTACTCTCCCAGTTTTCCCAGTGTATTTACTCGCTGAGTCTTCCCAGTGCATTTACTCTCTCCCATTGTTCCCAGTGAATTTAGTCCCTCATTGTTCTTTTTGCATTTACTCGCTCCAAGTGTTCCCAGTGTATTTTATCTGTGTTCCCAGATTGTTATTCTTCCAGTGTTCCCAGTGTATGTACTCTCTCCCAATGTTCCCAGAGTATTTACTCTCCCAGTGGTCCAAGTGTATTTGCTATCTCTCAGTGTTCCCAGTGTATTTACTCCCTCTGTTTTCCCAATATATTTACACTCTACAAATGGTCCCAGTGTATTTATGTTTCCATTGTTGGCAGCGTATTTAATCTCCCAGTGTTCCCAGTGTATATGCGCTCTCAGTATTCCCAGTTTATTCACTCTCCAATTGTTCCCGGTGTATTTATTCTCTCCCAGTGTTCTCAGTTTATTTACTCTCCAAGTTTCCCAGTGTATTTAATCTCACAGTTTCCCAGTGTATTTACACTCCCCGTTTTCCCAGTATATTTACTCTCTCCAAATCTTCGCAGTGCATTTACTCTCTCAACGTTGTATTTACTCTCCCAGTGTTGCGAGTTTATTTAATCTCGCTGTGTTCCTCGTCTATTTATTCTCTCACAGATTTCCCAGTTTTTTATTCTCCAGTGCTCTCAGTTTATTTCCTCTCTCCCAATGTTCTCAGTGTAATTGCTCTCCCTGTGTTCACAGTGTATTTACTATCCCCATGCACCCAGTTTATTTACTCTCTCGGTGTTCCCAAAGTGTTTACTCTCCAAGAGTTCCCAGTGTATTTACTCTAAGTTTTCCATGTTTATTTTCTCTCCCAGTCTTCCCAATGCATTTACTCTCTCCCCGTGTTCACAGTGTATTTACTCTCTGCCAGAGTTCCCTGTGTTTTTACTCTCAGTGTTCCAAGTCTATTACTCTCCCCGTGTCCCCAGTGTATTTACTCTGTCCCAATGTCGGCAGTGTATTTACTCACACTATTCCCAGTGCATTTACTCTCTCCCAGGTTCCAAGTGTATTTACCCTCCGAGTGTTCCCAGTGTATTTACTCTCTCCCAGGTTCCAAGTGTATTTACCCTCCGAGTGTTCCCAGTGTATTTACTCTCTCCCAGGTTCCAAGTGTATTTACCCTCCGAGTGTTCCCAGTGTAATTGCTCCCTCAGAATTCTTTGTGTATTTACTCTCCGAGTGTTCCCAGTTTGTTTACCCTCCCGGGGTCTCCAATGTATTTAGTCTCCAAGAGTTCACAGTGTATTTACTGTAATATTTCCTTGTATATTTTCTCTCGCAATCTTCCCAATGCATTTAATCTCTCCCCGTGTTCACACTGTATTTACTCTCTGCCAGTTTACCCAGTGTCTTTATTCTTTCAGTGTTCCCAGTGTATTTACTCTCCAAGTGTTCACGCTGTGTTTACGCGCTCCCAGTGTTCCCGGTGTATTTACTCCCAATGTTCCCAGTGTATTTACTCATTCCCAATGTTCCCAGTGCATTTACGCTCCCAGTGTATTTACCCTCCCTCAGTGGTCCCAGTGTATTTACTCCCTCAGTGTCCCTTGTGTATTTATTCTCCCAGTGTTCCCAGTCTATTCACTCCCCAAGTGTTCACGCTGTGTTTACTCTCTCCCAGTGTTCCCAATGTATTTACTCAGCAATTTCTCCCAGTGTCCTTTCTCTCTCCCAGTATTCGCAGTTAATTTACTCTCGCTGTGTTCCCAGTGTATTTATACTATAAAAGTTTTCCCGGTTTATTTACTTTCGCAGTGTTCCCAGACTATTTACTCTCTAAATGTGTTCCCAGTTTATTTACTTTCGTTGTGTTCCCAGTGTATTTACTCTCCCAGTGTTCCCAGTGTATTTACTCTCCCAGAGTTCCCAGTGTATTTACTCTTCCAGTGTTCCCAATATATTTACTCTCTCCCAGTTTCCCAGTGTATTTGCTCTTCCAGTGTTCCCAATATATTTACTCTCTCCCAGCATCCCAGTGTATTTACTCTTCCAGTGTCCCCAGTGTATGTACTCTCCCCCAGTGTTCCCAATGTATTCATTAACTCAGTGTTCCCCGTGTATTAAGTCTCCAGTTTCCTCAGTGTATTTTCTCTCTTTCGGTGTATTTACGCTCCCAGTGATCCCAGTGCATTTACACTCTGGCTATGTTCCCAGTGTAGCTACTCTCAGTGTTGTCAGTGTGTTACTCTCCCAGTGTTCCCTGTGTATTTACTCTCATTATTCCCAGTGTTTTACTCTCCCTGTGTCACCACTGTATTTACTCTCTCCCAATGATCCCAGTGCATTTACTCTCTCACTGTCCCCAGTGCATTTACTCTCTCGGTTTTCCCAGTATATTTACTCTCACATTTTTCCCAGTTTATTTACTCTCTCCCAGTCTTCCCTGTGCATTTAATCTCTCGCAGGTTTTCCAGTTTATTTACTGTCCCAATGCTCCCAGTGTATTTACTCTCTCCCAATATTCCCAGACTAATTGCGCTCCCAGTGTTCCCAGTGCATTTACTCCCTCACTGTTCCTTGTGTATTTACTGTCCCCATGTTCCCAGTCTATTTACTCTGCCATTGTTCCAAGTGTATTTACTCTCCAGGTGTTCACGCTGTGTTTACTCTCTCCCAGTGTTCCCGGAGTATTTTCGCTCAGTTTTCCCAGTGTGTTTACTCTCTCCAAATGTTCCAAGTGCATTTACTCTCCCAGTGATCCCAGTGCATTTACCCTCCCTCAGTGTTACCAGTTTATTTACTCCCTAAGTGTTCCTGGTGTATTTACTCTCCCAGTGTTCCCAGTCTATTTACTCTCCCCGTGTTTGCAGTGTATTTACTCTCCCATTGTTCCCAGTGTATATTCTCTCCCAGTGTTTCCAGTGTATTTACTCTGCAATTGTTCCCGGTGTATTTTATGTCTCCCAGTGTTCGCAGTTTATTTACTCTCGCTGTGTTCCCAGTGTATTTATACTATACAAGTTTTCCCGGTTTATTTACTTTCGCAGTGTTCCCAGACTATTTACTCTCTAAATGTGTTCCCAGTTTATTTACTTTCGTTGTGTTCCCAGTGTATTTACTCTCCCAGTGTTCCCAGTGTATTTACTCTCCCAATGTTCCAAGTGTATTTACTCTCTCCCAGTGTTCCCAGTGTATTTACTCTCAGTGTTCAGAGGGATTACTCTCCCAGTGTTCCCAGTGTATTTATTCTCTCCCAATGTTACCGGTGTATTTACTCTCCCTGTGTTCCCAATGTATTTACTCTCCCCCAGCATCCCAGTGTATTCACTCTTCCAGTGTCCCCACTGTATTTACTCTCCCACTGTATTTAATCTCTCTCGGTGTAGCCAGTGTATTTACTGCCTCACTGTTGGCGGGTATTTACTCTCCCAGTCTTCCCAGTATATTTACTCTCTCTCAGTGTTCGCAGTTTATATACTCTCACTGTGTTCCCAGTGCATTTACTCTCTCCAAGTGTTCCCAGTATATTTACTTTCGCAGTGCTCCCAGTTTATTTCCTCTCAGCGTGTTCCCATTGTATTTACATCCCAGTTTTACCATTGTAATTAATCTCCCAATTTTCCCAGGGTATTTACTCTCCCAGTGTTCCCAGTGTAGTTACTCTCTCTCAGTGTTCCCAGTGTATTTACTCCCTCAGTGTTGGTGTGTATTTAATCTCCCAGTGTTCTCAGTGTATTTACTCTCTCCGAGTCTTCCCAGTGTATTTACACTCCCAGGGTACCCAGCGTATTTACTCTCCCAGTGTTCCCAGTGTATTAACTCTCCCAGTTTCCACCGTGTATTTACTCTCTCCCTTTGTATTTACTCTCCCAGTGTTCCCAATCTATTTACTCTCTCCCAGTGTCCAAGTATTTACTCTTCCAATGCTCCCACTAAAATTCCTCTCTCCCAATGTTCCCAGTGTAATTGCGCTCCCAGGTTTCCCACTGCATTTGCTCTCTCCCAGGTTCCCAGTGTATTTACTCTCCCAGTGTCCCCAATGTATTTACTCTCTCAGTGTTTCCACAGTATTTACTCCCTCACTGTTAGTGTGTATTTACTCGCCCAGTTTTCCCAGTTTATTTAATCTCTCTCAGTGTTCGCAGTTTATATACATCCCTGTGTTCCCAATGGATTTACTCTTGACCAGTGCTGCATTGAATTTACTCTCCCAGTTTTCCCAGCGTATTTAATCGCCCAGTTTTCCCAGTGTATTTACTCTCCCAATGTTCCAAATGTACTTACTCCCCCAGTGTTCCCTGTTTATTTATTCTCCCAGTGTTCCCAGTGTATTTACTCTCTCCCAGTGTTTCCAGTGTATTTACTATCCCAGTGTCCCCAGTACATTTACACGCGCAGTATTCCCAATGTATTTACTCCGTCAGTGCTCGCAGTATATTTGCTCTCTAAGTGTTCCCAGTATATTTGCTCTCTCCCAGTTTTCAAAGTGCATTTGCTCTCTCCCAGTGTTCCCAGTATATTTACTCTCTGCCAGTGCTCACAGTGTCTTTACTCTCAGTGTTCCAAGCGTATTACTCTCCTAGTGTTCCCAGTGCATTTACTCTCTCCCAATGTTCCCAATGTATTTAGTCTCCCAGTGTTCCAAGTGTATTTACTTCTCTCAGGTTCCTCGTGTATTTACTCTCCCAATATCCCCAGTGTATTTACTCTCTCTCAGTGTTCGCAATGTATATACTCTCCCAGTTTTTCCAGCGTTTTTCATCTCGCCGTTTTCCCAGTGTATTTACTCTACCAGTGTTCCCAGTGCATTTACTCTCTCTCAGTGTTCCCAGTGTATTTACTCTCCCAGTATCCCCCGTGAATTTACTCGCTCTCAGTGTTCGCAGTTTATATACTTTCCCTGTGTTCCCAGTGCATTCACTCTCTCTCAGTGTTACCAATGTATTTACTCTCTCTCAGTGTTTCCAGTGTATTTAATCCCTCAATGTTGGAGTGCATTTACTCTCCCAATGTTCCCGGTGCATTTACTCTCCCAGTGATCCCAGTGTATTTACCCTCTCTGTGTTCCCAATGCCTTTACTCCCTCCGTGTTCCCTGTGTATTTACTCTCCCAGTGTTCCCAGTCTAATTACTCCCCCATTGTTTACAGTGTATTTACTCTCCAAGTTTTCACACTGTCTTTACTCTCTCCCAATGGTCCCTGTGTATTTACTCTCCCAATGCTCCCAGTTTATTTACCCTCTCTGTGTCCCCAATGCCTTTACTCCCTCAGTGTTCCCTGTGTATTTACTCTCCCAATGTAACCAGTCTAATTACTCTCCCATTGTTCCCAGTGTATTTACTCTCCATGTGTTCACACTGTGTTTACTCTCTCCCAGTGGTCCCTGTGTATTTACTCTCAGTGTTCCCAGTGTATTTACTCTCTCCCAATGTTTCCAGTGCATTTATTCTCCCAGTGCTCTCAGTGTATTTACTCTCCCAGTGTCCCCTGTTAATTTACTCTCCCATTGTTCGCAGTATATTTTCTCTGCCAGTGTTCCCAGTTTATTTACTCTCTCAGTGTTCCCAGTGAATTTACTGTTTCACAGTGTTCCCGATTTATTTATTCTCCCTGTGTTCCCAGTTTATATACTCACCCAGTGCTCCCAGTGTATTTACCCTTTCTCAGGGTTCTCAGTATATTTACTCCCTTAGTGTTCCGTGTAGACTTACTCTTCCGGTGTTCCCAGTGGATTTACTCTCTCACTGTCCCCAGTGCATTTACTCTCTCGGTTTTCCCAGTATATTTACTCTCACATTTTTCCCAGTTTATTTACTCTCTCCCAGTCTTCCCTGTGCATTTACTCTCTCGCAGGTTTTCCAGTTTATTTACTGTCCCAATGCTCCCAGTGTATTTACTCTCTCCCAATATTCTCAGACTAATTGCGCTCCCAGTGTTCCCAGTGTATTTACTCCCTCACTGTTCCTTGTGTATTTACTGTCCCCATGTTCCCAGTCTATTTACTATGCCATTGTTCCAAGTGTATTTACTCTCCAGGTCTTCACGCTGTGTTTACTCTCTCCCAGTGTTCCCGGAGTATTTACTCTCAGTTTTCCCAGTGTATTTACTCTCTCCAAATGTTCCAAGTACATATTCTCTCCCAGTGATCCCAGTGCATTTACGCTTCCTCAGTGTAACCAGTGTATTTACTCCCGAAGTGTTCCTGGTGTATTTACTCTCCCAGTGTTCCCAGTCTATTTACTCTCCCCATGTTTGCAGTGTATTTACTCTCCCTTGTTCCCAGTGTATATTCTCTACCAGTGTCCAAGTATTTACTCTTCCAATGCTCCCACTAAAATTACTCTCTCCCAATGTTCCCAGTGTAATTGCCCTCGCAGTTTTCCCACTGCATTTGCTCTCTCCAAGGTTCCCAGTGTATTTAGTCTCCCAGTGTCCCCAGTGTATTTACTCTCTCAGTGTTTCCACAGTATTTACTCCCTCACTGTTAATGTGTATTTACTCGCCCAGTTTTCCCAGTTTATTTAATCTCTCTCAGTGTTCGCAGTTTATATACATCCCTGTGTTCCCAGTGGATTTACTCTCGACCAGTGCTGCATTGAATTTACTCTCCCAGTTTTCCCAGAGTATTTATCGCCCAGTTTTCCCAGTGTATTTACTCTCCCAGTGTTACCAGTGCATTTACTCTCCCAATGTTCCAAATGTACTTACTCCCCCAGTGTTCCCTGTTTATTTATTCTCCCAGTGTTCCCAGTGTATTTACTCTCTCCCAGTGTTTCCAGTGTATTTACTCTCCCAGTGTCCCCAGTACATTTACACTCGCAGTATTCCCAATGCATTTACTCCCTCAGTGCTCCCAGTATATTTGCTCTCTAAGTGTTCCCAGTATATTTGCTCTCTCCCAGTTTTCAAAGTGCATTTGCTCTCTCCCAGTGTTCCCAGTGTATTTACTCTCTGCCAGTGCTCACAGTGTATTTACTCTCAGTGTTCCAAGTGTATTACTCTCCCAGTGTTCCCAGTGCATTTACTCTCTCCCAATGTTTCCAGTGTATTTAGTCTCCCAGTGTTCCAAGTATATTTACTTCTCTCAGGTTCCTCGTGTATTTACTGTCCCAGTATCCCCAGTGAATTTACTCTCTCTCAGTGTTCGCAGTTTATATACTCTCCCTGTGTTCCCAGTGCATTCACTCTCTCTCAGTGTTCCAAATGTATTTACTCTCTCTCTCAGTGTTCCCGGTGTATTTAATCCCTCAGTGTTGGAGTGTATTTATTCTCCCAGTGTCTCCAGTGTATTTACTCTCTCTCAGTGTTCGCAATGTATATACTCTCCCTGTGTATTTACTCTCCCAGTTTTTCCAGCGTTTTTCATCTCGCAGTTTTCCCAGTATTTTTACTCTCTCTCAGTGTTCGCAGTTTATATACTCTCACTGTGTTCCCAGTGCATTTACTCTCTCCAAGTGTTCCCAGTATATTTACTTTCGCAGTGCTCCCAGTTTATTTCCTCTCAGCGTGTTCCCATTGTATTTACATCCCAGTTTTCGCATTGTAATGAATCTCCCAATTTTCCCAGGGTATTTACTCTCCCAGTGTTCCCAGTGTAGTTACTCCCTCAGTGTTGGTGTGTATTTAATCTCCCAGTCTTCTCAGTGTATTTACTCTCTCCGAGTCTTCCCAGTGTATTTACACTCCCAGGGTATCCAGTGTATTTACTCTCCCAGTGTTCCCAGTGTATTAACTCTCCCAGTTTCCACCGTGTATTTACTCTCTCCCTTTGTATTTACTCTCCCAGTGTTCCCAATCTATTTACTCTCTCCCAGTGTCCAAGTATTTACTCTTCCAATGCTCCCACTAAAATTCCTCTCTCCCAATGTTCCCAGTGTAATTGCCCTCCCAGTTTTCCCACTGCATTTGCTCTCTCCCAGGTTCCCAGTGTATTTAGTCTCCCAATGTCCCCAGTGTATTTACTCTCTCAGTGTTTCCACAGTATTTACTCCCTCACTGTTAATGTGTATTTACTCGCCCAGTTTTCCCAGATTATTTTATCTCTCTCAGTGTTCGCAGTTTATATACATCCCTGTGTTCCCAGTGGATTTACTCTCGACCAATGCTGCATTGAATTTACTCTCGCAGTTTTCCCAGCGTATTTAATCGCCCAGTTTTCCCAGTGTATTTACTCTCCCAGTGTTACCAGTGTATTTACTCTCCCAATGTTCCATATGTACTTACTCCCCCAGTGTTCCCTGTGTATTTATTCTCCCAGTGTTCCCAGTGTATTTACTCTCTCCCAGTGTTTCCAGTGTATTTACTCTCCCAGTGTCCCCAGTACATTTACACTCACAGTATTACAATGCATTTACTCCTTCAGTGCTCCCAGTATATTTGCTCTCTAAGTGTTCCCAGTATATTTGCTCTTTCCCAGTTTTCAAAGTGCATTTGCTCTCTCCCAGTGTTCCCAGTGTATTTACTCTCTGCCAGTGCTCACAGTGTCTTTACTCTCAGTGTTCCAAGTGTATTACTCTCCCAGTGTTCCCAGTGCATTTATTCTCTCCCAATGTTCCCATTGTATTTAGTCTCCCAGTGTTCCAATTGTATTTACTTCTCTCAGGTTCCTCGTGTATTTACTCTCCCAGTATCCCCAGTGAATTTACTCTCTCTCAGTGTTCGCAGTTTATATACTCTCCCTGTGTTCCCAGTGCATTCACTCTCTCGCAGTGTTCCCAATGTATTTACTCTGTCTCAGTGTTCCCAGAGAATTTAATCCCTCAGTGTTGGAGTGTATTTATTCTCCCAGTGTCCCCAGTGCATTTACTCTCTCTCAGTGTTCGTAATGTATATACTCTCCCTGTGTTCCCAGTGCATTCACTCTCCATCAGTGTTCCCATTGTATTTACTCTCCCATTTTTTCCAGCGTTTTTCATCTCACCGTTTTCCCAGTGTATTTACTCTACCAGTGTTCCCAGTGCATTTACTCTCTCTCAGTGTTCCCAGTGCATTTACTCTCTCTCAGTGTTCCCAGTGTATTTACTCTCCCAGTATCCCCCGTAAATTTAATCTCTCTCAGTGTTCGCAGTTTATATACTCTCCGTGTGTTCCCAGTGCATTCACTCTCTCTCAGTGTTACCAATGTATTTACTCTCTCTCAGTGTTCCCAGTGTATTTAATCCCTCAATGTTGGAGTGCATTTACTCTTCCAGTATTCCCAGTGCATTTACTCTCTCTCATTGTTCGCAGTGTATATACTCTCCCTGTGTTCCCAGTGCATTCACTCTCTCTCAGTGTTCCCATTGTATTTACTCTCCCAGTTTTTCCAGCGTTTTTCATCTCGCAGTTTTCCCAGTGTAGTTAGTCTCCCCCAGTGCTCCCAGTGAATGTACTGTCTGACAGTGTTCCCAGTATAGTTACGCTCTTCCAGTGTTCCCAGTGTATGTACTCTCACAGTGTTCCCAGTGTATTTACAATTCAGTGTTTCCATCGTATTTACTCTCCCAGTGTTCCCAGCGTATTTAATTTCCCAGTGTTCCCAGCGTATTTGCTCTCCCAGTGTTCGCAGTGTATTTACTCTCCCTTTGTTCCCAGAGTACTTACTGTCTCCTAGTGTATTTACTCTCCAAGTGTTCCCAGTATATTTGCTATGCGTGTTTTTCCAGTGCATTTTCTCTCTACACGTCTTCCCAGTACATTTACTCTCTCACAGGTTTTCCAGTTTAATTCCTCTCCCAGTGCTCCCTGTGTATTTCCCCTCTCCCAGTGTACCCGGTGTAATAGCAATCCCAGTGTTCCCAGTGCATTTACTGTCCCGATGCACCCAGTGTATTTACTCTCCCAGTGTTCCCCGTTTATTTACTCTCCCGGAGTTCTCAATGGATTTACTCTTGCAGTGCTCCCAGTTTATTTAGTCTCCTTATTTTCCCAGTATATTTTCTCTCCCTGTCTTCCAGTGCATTTAATCTCTCCCAGTGTTCCCAGTGTATTTACTGCCTACCAGTGTCCCCAGTGTATTTATTCTCCCAGTGTTCCCAGTGTATTAGCTCTCACAGTTTCCTCAGTGTATTTTCTCTCTCCCTGTGTATTTTCTCCCCCAGTGTTCCCAGTGTATTTACTCTCCCAATGCTGCCACTAAAACTCATCTCTCCCATTGTTCCTAGTTTAATCACCCTCCTAGTTTTCCCAGTGCATTCACTCTCTCCCCGCGTTCCCAGTGTATTTACTCTCTCCCAGTGCTGCCAGTGCATTTACTCTCAGTGTTCCAAGTCTATTACTCTCCCAGATTTCCAGTGTATTTACTCTCACAGTATCCCCAGTGTATTTACTCTCCCAGTGTTCCCAGTGCATTTACTCTCCGTGTTCCTAGTGTATTTACTCCCTCAGTGTTCGCAGTTTTTATAGTCTCCCTGTGTTCCCAGTTTTCACAGTTTATTACTCTCCCAGTGTTCCCAGTTTATTTAGTCTCTCAAAGTTTTTCTCGTGCATTTACTCTCCCAGTGTTCCCAGTGCATTTACTCACTCTCAGTGTTCCCATTGTATTTACTCTCCCAGTTTTTCAAGCGTATTTCATCTCCCAGTTTTCCCCGTGTATTGACTCTCTCCCAATGCTCCCAGTGTATTTACTCTCAGTGTTCCCAGTGTATTACTCTCCCAGTGTTCCCTGTGTATTTACGCTCAGTTTTCCCAGTGTATTGCTCTCCCCGTGTCCCCAGTGTATTTACTCTCTCCCAATATTCCCAGTGTATTTAGTCTCCCACTGTTCCCAGTGTATTTACTCTCACAGTGTTCCCATTTTTTAAAATCTCACTTTTTGCCCACTGTATTTATTCTCCCCCATACTTCCCTATGCATTTACTCTCTCACAGATTTTCCAGTTTATTTACTCTGCAAGTGCTCACAGTGTATTTCCTCTCTCCCAGTGTTCCCAGACTAATTGCTCTCCCAGTGTTCCCAGTGTATTTACTCTCCCCATGCTCCCAGTGTATTTACTCTCCCTTTTTTCCCAATTTTCTCTCCCAGTCTTCCCACTGCATTTAATCTCTCCCAGTGTCCCCAATGTATTTACTCTCTCCCAGTGTTCCCGGTATATTTACTCTCAGTGTCCACAGTGTACTACTCTCCCCGTGTCCCAATGTATTTACTCTCTCCCAATGTTACCAGTGTATTTACTCTGCCAGTGTTCCCAGTGTCTTTACTCTCTCCCAGGTTCCCAGTGCATTTGCTCTCTGAGTGTTCCCTGTGCATTTACTTTCCCAGTGTTCCCAGTGTATTTACTCACCCAGTGTTCCCAGTGTATTTACTCTCCCAGTGTTCCCAGTTTATTTACACTCCAAGCTTTACCAGTTTATTTACTCTCTCACAGTCTTCCCAGTTTATTTGCTATCCTTTTATTCCCAGTGTATTTACTCTCCCAGTGCTTCGACTTTATTTACTCTCTCCCAATGTTCCCAGTGTATTTATTTAGCAGTGTTCCCAGTTTATTTAATCTCCCAGTGTTCGCAGCCTATTTATTCTCTCCCAGTGTTCCCAACGTATTTACTCTCACAATGTTCCACGTGTATTTACTTTCCCACTGTTGCCAGTGTATCAATTCTCCTAGGTTCCTCACTGTCTTTACTCTCTCCCTATGTATTTAATCTCCCAGTGTTCCCAGTGTATTTAATCTCCAAGTGTTCCTAGTGTATTTACTCTCACTGTGTTCTCAGTGTATTTACTCTATACAATATTCCCAGTGAATTTACTCTGCCATTGTTCCCAGTCTATTTATTCTTCCATTGTTCCCAGTGCATTTACTCTCTCGCAGGTTTCCCAGGTTAATTACTCACCCAGTGCTCGCACTATATTTTCTCTCTCCCATTATTCCCAGTTTAAATGCTCTCCCAGCGTTCCCCGTGTATTTACTCTCCCAATGCTCCCGGTGTATTAACTCTCCCAGTTTCCTCAGTGTATTTTCTCTCTCCTTGTGTATGTACTCTACCAGTGTTCCCAATATATTTACTCTCTCCCAATGATCCCAGTGTATTTACTGTCAGGGTTCCCAGTGTATTACTCTCCCAGTGTTCCCTGTGTATTTACTCTCAATTTTCCCTGTGTATTACTCTCCCCGTGTCCCCAGTGTATTTACTGTCTCCCAATATTCCCGGTGTATTTCGTCTCCCACTGTTACCAGTGCATTTACTCTCCCAGGATCCAATTTATTTAATCTCACTTTTTGCCCACTGTATTTACTCTCTCCCAGACTTCCCTATGCATTTACTCTCTCACAGTTTATCCAGTTTATTTACTTTGCCAGGGCTCACAGTGTATTTCTTCCCTCCCAGTGTTCCCAGACTAATTGCTCTCCCAGTGTTCCAGTGTATTTACTCTCCCCATGCTTCCAGTGTATTTACTCTCCCTTTTTTCCTATTTATTTTCTCTCCAATTCTTCCCAGTGCATTTAATCTTTCCCAGTGTTGCCAATGTATTTACACTCTCCCATTGTTCCCGATATATTTACTCTCAGTGTCCCCAGTGTATTACTCTCCCCGTGTCCCAATGTATTTACTCTCTCCCAATGTTCCCAGTGTACTTACTCTCTGAGTGATCCCAGTGTATTTACTCTCCCAGTGTTCCCAGTATATTTACCCTCTCTCATTGTTCAAAGTGTTTTGCTCCCTCAGTCTTCGTTGTGTGTTTACTCTCCCAGTGTTCCCAGTCTATTTACACATCAAGTGTTCCCAGTGTATTTACTCTCGCAATGTTCCCAGTGTATTTACTCTCTCCCAGGTTCCCAGCGCATTTATTCTCTCAGTGTTCCCTGTGTATTTACTCTCGTAGTGTTCCTAGTGTATTTACTCCCTCAGTGTCCCCAGTGTATTTACTCCCCCAGTGTTCCCAGTGTATTTGCACTCCAAGCTTTACCAGTTTATTTACTCTTTTAAAGTCTTCCCAGTTTATTTACTCTCCTTTTGTTCCCAGTGAGTTTACTCTACCAGTGTTTCTACTTTATTTACTCTCTCCCAGCGTTCCCAGCGTATTTAATCTCTCCCAGTGTTCCCAACGTGTTTACTCTCCCAGTGTTCCACATGTATTTACTCTCACTGTGTTCTCAGTGTATTTACTCTATAAAATCGCCCCAGTGAATTTACTCTGCCATTGTTCCCAGTGTATTTATTCTTCCATTATTCCCAGTGTATTTACTCTCTCCCAGGTTCCCAGTGCATTTACTCTCTGAGTGATCCCCGTGTATTTACTCTCCCAGTGTTCCCAATGTATTTACCCTCACTCATTGTTCCCAGTGTATTTGCTCCCTCAGTGTTCATTGCGTGTTTACTCTCCCAGTGTTCCCAGTCTATTTACACATCCAGTGTTCCCAGTGTATTTACTCTCGCAATGTTCCCAGCGTATTTACTCTCTCCCAGTTTCCCAGTGCATTTATTCTCTTAGTGTTCCCTGTGTATTTACTCTCCCAGTGTTCCCAGTGTATTTATTTCCTCAGTGTCCCCAGTGTATTTACTCTCCCAGTGTTCCCAGTGTATTTACACTCCAAGCTTTACCAGTTTATTTCTCTTTCAAAATCTTCCCAGTTTATTTACTCTCCTTTTGTTCCCAGTGAATTTACTCTCCCAGTGTTTCTACTTTATTTACTCTATCCCAGTGTTTCCAGCGCATTTAATCTCTCACAGTGTTCCCAGCGCATTTACTCTCCCAGTGTTCCACATGTATTTGCTCTCCCACTGTTCCCAGTGTATCAACTCTCCCAGGTTCCTCAGTGTATTTACTCTCTCCCTATGTATTTACTCTCCCAGTTTTCCCAGTGCATTTAATCTCCAAGTGTTCCTTGTGTATTTACTCTCACTGTGTTCTCAGTGTATTTACGCTGTACAATGTTCCCAGTGAATTTACTCTGCCATTGTTCCCAGTGTATTTATTCTTTCACTGTTCCCAGTCTATTTACTCTCTCCCAGTTTTCGGAGTTTATTTACTCTCCCTGTGTTCCCAGTGTATTTGCTTCTGCAGTGTTCCCAGTTTATTTACTCTCCCAGTGTTTTCAGTGCATTGATCTCCCAGTGTTCACCGTATTTACTCTCTCCCGGTGTTACCAGCATTTTTATACTCCCAGTGTTCCCAGTTTATTTACTTCCCAGTTTCGCCAATTAATTTACTCTCCCACTTTTCCCAGTATATTTACACTCCCAGTCTTGCCAGTGCATGTACTCTCTCCCAGTGTTACCTGTTTATTTACTCGCTCCCAGTGTCCCCAGTGTATTTTCTCTCAGTGTTCCCAGTTTATTACTCTCGCAGTGTTGCCAGTATATTTACTCTCCCAGTATTCGCAGTGTATTTACTCTCCCTTTGTTCCCAGAGTACTTATTGTCTCCTAGTGTATTTACTCTCCCAGTGTTCCCAGTATATTTGCTATCCGTGTTTTTCCAGTGTATTTTCTCTCTACACGTCTTCCCAGTGCATTTACTCTCTCACAGGTTTCCCAGTTTAATTACTCTGCCAGTGCTAACTGTGTATTTCCCCTCTCCCAGTGTACCCGGTGTAATAGCAATCCCCGTGTTCCCAGTGCATTCACTGTCCCAATGCTCCCAGTGTATTTACTCTCCCAATGTTCTCCGTTTATTTACTCTCCCGGAGTTCTCAATGGATTTACTCTTGCAGTGCTCCCAGTTAATTTAGTCTCCTTATTTTCCCAGTATATTTTCTCTCCCTGTTTTCCAGTGCATTTAATCTCTCCCAGTGTTCCCAGTGTATTTACTGCCTCCCAGTGTCCCCAGTGTATTTATTCTCCCAGTGTTCCCAGTGTATTAACTCTCACAGTTTCCTCAGTGTATTTTCTCTCTCCCTGTGTATTTTCTCCCCCAGTGTTCCCAGTGTATTTACTCTCCCAATGCTGCCACTAAAACTCATCTCTCCCATTGTTCCTAGTATAATCGCCCTCCTAGTTTTCCCAGTGCATTCACTCTCTCCCCGTGTTCCCAGTGTATTTACTCTCCCAGTGTTCCACATGTATTTGCTCTCCCACTGTTCCCAGTGTATCAACTCTCCCAGGTTCCTCAGTGTATTTACTCTCTCCCTATGTATTTACTCTCCCAGTTTTCCCAGTGCATTTAATCTCCAAGTGTTCCTTGTGTATTTACTCTCACTGTGTTCTCAGTGTATTTACGCTGTACAATGTTCCCAGTGAATTTACTCTGCCATTGTTCCCAGTGTATTTATTCTTTCACTGTTCCCAGTCTATTTACTCTCTCCCAGTTTTCGGAGTTTATTTACTCTCCCTGTGTTCCCAGTGTATTTGCTTCTGCAGTGTTCCCAGTTTATTTACTCTCCCAGTGTTTTCAGTGCATTGATCTCCCAGTGTTCACCGTATTTACTCTCTCCCGGTGTTACCAGCATTTTTATACTCCCAGTGTTCCCAGTTTATTTACTTCCCAGTTTCGCCAATTAATTTACTCTCCCACTTTTCCCAGTATATTTACACTCCCAGTCTTGCCAGTGCATGTACTCTCTCCCAGTGTTACCTGTTTATTTACTCGCTCCCAGTGTCCCCAGTGTATTTTCTCTCAGTGTTCCCAGTTTATTACTCTCGCAGTGTTGCCAGTATATTTACTCTCCCAGTATTCGCAGTGTATTTACTCTCCCTTTGTTCCCAGAGTACTTATTGTCTCCTAGTGTATTTACTCTCCCAGTGTTCCCAGTATATTTGCTATCCGTGTTTTTCCAGTGTATTTTCTCTCTACACGTCTTCCCAGTGCATTTACTCTCTCACAGGTTTCCCAGTTTAATTACTCTGCCAGTGCTAACTGTGTATTTCCCCTCTCCCAGTGTACCCGGTGTAATAGCAATCCCCGTGTTCCCAGTGCATTTACTGTCCCAATGCTCCCAGTGTATTTACTCTCCCAATGTTCTCCGTTTATTTACTCTCCCGGAGATCTCAATGGATTTACTCTTGCAGTGCTCCCAGTTAATTTAGTCTCCTTATTTTCCCAGTATATTTTCTCTCCCTGTTTCCAGTGCATTTAATCTCTCCCAGTGTTCCCAGTGTATTTACTGCCTCCCAGTGTCCCCAGTGTATTTATTCTCCCAGTGTTCCCAGTGTATTAACTCTCACAGTTTCCTCAGTGTATTTTCTCTCTCCCTGTGTATTTTCTCCCCCAGTGTTCCCAGTGTATTTACTCTCCCAATGCTGCCACTAAAACTCATCTCTCCCATTGTTCCTAGTATAATCGCCCTCCTAGTTTTCCCAGTGCATTCACTCTCTCCCCGTGTTCCCAGTGTATTTACTCTCTCCCAGTGCTGCCAGTGTATTTACTCTCAGTGTTCCAAGTCTATTACTCTCCCAGATTTCCAGTGTATTTACTCAACCAGTATCCCCAGTGTATTTATTCTCCCAGTGATCCCAGTGCATTTACTCTCCGTGTTCCTAGTGTATTTACTCCCTCAGTTTTGGAGTGTATTTACTCTACAGTGTTCCCAGTGTATTTACTCTCTCTCAGTGTTCGCAGTTTTTATAGTCTCCCTGTGTTCCCAGTTTTCAGAGTTTATTACTCTCTCAGTGTTCCCAGTTTATTTACTCTCTCAAAGTTTTTCTCGTGCATGTACTCTCCCAGTGTTCCCAGTGCATTTACTCTCTCTCAGTGTTCCCATTGTATTTACTCTCCCAGTTTTTCAAGCGTATTTGATCTCCCAGTTTTTCCCGTGTATTGACTCTCTCCCAATGTTCCCAGTGTATTTACTCTCAGTGTTCCCAGTGTATTACTCTCCCAGTGTTCCCTGTGTATTTACGCTCAGTTTTCCCAGTGTATTGCTCTCCCCGTGTCCCCAGTGTATTTACTCTCTCCCAATATTCCCAGTGTATTTAGTCTCCCACTGTTCCCAGTGTATTTACTCTCCCAGTGTTCCCATTTTTTAAAATCTCACTTTTTGCCCACTGTATTTACTGTCTCCCAGACTTCCCTATGCATTTACTCTCTCACAGATTTTCCAGTTTATTTACTCTGCATGTGCTCACAGTGTATTTCCTCTCTCCCAGTGTTCCCAGACTAATTGCTCTCCCAGTGTTCCCAGTGTATTTACTCTCCCCATGCTCCCAGTGTATTTACTCTCCCTTTTTCCCCATTTATTTTCTCTCCCATTCTTCCCACTGCATGTAATCTCTCCCAGTGTTCCCAATGTATTTACTCTCTCCCAGTGTTCCCGGTATATTTACTCTCAGTGTCTATAGTGTATTACTCTCCACCAGTGTTCCCAATGTATTTACTCTCTCCCAATGCTCCCAGTGTATTTACTCTCAGTGTTCCCAGTGTATTACTCTCCCAGTGTTCCCTGTGTATTTACTCTCAATGTTCCCAGTGTATTACTCTCCCCGTGTCCCCAGTGCATTTACTCTCCGTGTTCCTAGTGTATTTACTCCCTCAGTTTTGGAGTGTATTTACTCTCCCAGTGATCCCAGTGCATTTACTCTCCGTGTTCCTAGTGTATTTACTCCCTCAGTGTTGGAGTGTACTTACTCGACAGTGTTCCCAGTGTATTTATTCTCTCTGTGTTCGCAGTTTTTATAGTCTCCCTGTGTTCCCAGTTTTCAGAGTTTATTACTCTCCCAGTGTTCCCAGTTTATTTACTCTCTCAAAGTTTTTCTCGTGCATTTACTCTCCCAGTGTTCCCAGTGCATTTACTCTCTTTCAGTGTTCCCATTGTATTTACTCTCCCAGTTTTTCAAGCGTATTTCATCTCCCAGTTTTCCCCGTGTATTGACTCTCTCCCAATGTTCCCAGTGTATTTACTCTCAGTGTTCCCAGTGTATTACTCTCCCAGTGTTCCCTGTGTATTTACGCTCAGTTTTCCCAGTGTATTGCTCTCCCCGTGTCCCCAGTGTATTTACTCTCTCCCAATATTCCCAGTGCATTTAGTCTCCCACTGTCCCCAGTGTATTTACTCTCCCAGTGTTCACAATCCTTTTAAATCTCACTTTTTGCCCACTGTATTTACTCTCTCCCAGACTTCCCTATGCATTTACTCTCTCACAGATTTTCCAGTTTATTTACTCTGCAAGTGCTCACAGTGTATTTCCTCTCTCCCAGTGTTCCCAGACTAATTGCTCTCCCAGTGTTCCCAGTGTATTTACTCTCCCCATGCTCCCAGTGTATTTACTCTCCCTTTTTTCCCATTTATTTTCTCTCACAGTTTTCCCACTGCATTTAATTTCTCCCAGTGTTCCCAATGTATTTACTCTCTCCCAGTGTTCCCGGTATATTTACTCTCAGTGTCCACAGTGTATTACTCTCCCCGTGTCCCAATGTATTTACTCTCTCCCAATGTTCCCAGTGTATTTACTCTGCCAGTGTTCCCAGTGTCTTTACTCTCTCCCAGGTTCCCAGTGCATTTATTCTCTGAATGATCCCAGTGTATTTACACTCCCAGTGTTCCCAGTGTATTTACTCTCTCTCAGTGTTCCCAGTGTGTTTACTCTCTCCCACGTTCCCAGTGCATTTACTCTCTGAGTGTTCCCTGTGTATTTACTTTCCCAGTGTTCCCAGTGTATTTACTCACACAGGTGTTCCCAGTGTATTTATTCTCCCAGTGTTCCCACTGTATTTACACTCCAAGCTTTACCAGTTTATTTACTCTCTCACAGTCTTCCCAGTTTATTTACTCTCCTTTTGTTCCCAGTGTATTTACTCTCCCAGTGCTTCTACTTTATTTATTCTCTCCCAGTGTTCCCAGTGTATTTATTTCGCAGTGTTTCCAGTTTATTTAATCTCCCCATGTTCGCAGTGAATTTACTCTGCCATTGTTCCCAGTCTATTTATTCTTCCATTGTTCCCAGTGCATTTACTCTCTCACAGGTTTCGCAGGTTAATTACTCACCCAGTGCTCCCACTATATTTTCTCTCTCCCATTGTTCCCAGTTGAACTGCTCTCCCAGCGTTACCCGTGTATTTACTCTCCCAATACTCCCGGTGTATTAACTCTCCCAGTTTCCTCAGTGTATTTTCTCTCTCCTTGTGTATTTACTCTACCAGTGTTCCCAATGTATTTACTCTCTCCCAATGCTCCCAGTGTATTTACTCTCAGTGTTCCCAGTGTATTACTCTCCCAGTGTTCCCTGTGTCTTTACTCTCAATTTTCGCAGTGTATTACTATCCCCGTGTCCCCAGTGCATTTACTCTCTCCCAATATTCCCAGTGTATTTAGTCTCCCACTGTTCCCAGTGTATGTACTCTCCCAGTGTTCCCAATTCTTTTTAATCTCACTTTTTGCCCACTGTATTTACTCTCTCCCAGACTTCCCTATGCATTTACTCTCTCACAGATTTTCCAGTTTATTTACGCTGCATGTGCTCACAGTGTATTTCCTCTCTCCCAGTGTTCCCAGACTAATTGCTCTCCCAGTGTTCCCAGTGTATTTACTCTCCCCATGCTCCCAGTGTATTTACTCTCCCTTTTTCCCCATTTATTTTCTCTCCCATTCTTCCCACTGCATGTAATCTCTCCCAGTGTTCCCAATGTATTTACTCTCTCCCAGTGTTCCCGGTATATTTACTCTCAGTGTCTATAGTGTATTACTCTCCACCAGTGTTCCCAATGTATTTACTCTCTCCCAATGCTCCCAGTGTATTTACTCTCAGTGTTCCCAGTGTATTACTCTCCCAGTGTTCCCTGTGTATTTACTCTCAATGTTCCCAGTGTATTACTCTCCCCGTGTCCCCAGTGCATTTACTCTCCGTGTTCCTAGTGTATTTACTCCCTCAGTTCTGGAGTGTATTTACTCTCCCAGTGATCCCAGTGCATTTACTCTCCGTGTTCCTAGTGTATTTACTCCCTCAGTGTTGGAGTGTACTTACTCGACAGTGTTCCCAGTGTATTTATTCTCTCTGTGTTCGCAGTTTTTATAGTCTCCCTGTGTTCCCAGTTTTCAGAGTTTATTACTCTCCCAGTGTTCCCAGTTTATTTACTCTCTCAAAGTTTTTCTCGTGCATTTACTCTCCCAGTGTTCCCAGTGCATTTACTCTCTTTCAGTGTTCCCATTGTATTTACTCTCCCAGTTTTTCAAGCGTATTTCATCTCCCAGTTTTCCCCGTGTATTGACTCTCTCCCAATGTTCCCCGTGTATTTACTCTCAGTGTTCCCAGTGTATTACTCTCCCAGTGTTCCCTGTGTATTTACGCTCAGTTTTCCCAGTGTATTGCTCTCCCCGTGTCCCCAGTGTATTTACTCTCTCCCAATATTCCCAGTGCATTTAGTCTCCCACTGTCCCCAGTGTATTTACTCTCCCAGTGTTCACAATCCTTTTAAATCTCACTTTTTGCCCACTGTATTTACTCTCTCCCAGACTTCCCTATGCATTTACTCTCTCACAGATTTTCCAGTTTATTTACTCTGCAAGTGCTCACAGTGTATTTCCTCTCTCCCAGTGTTCCCAGACTAATTGCTCTCCCAGTGTTCCAGTGCATTTACTCTCCCCATGCTTCCAGTGTATTTTCTCTCCCTTTTTTCCCATTTATTTTCTCTCCAATTCTTCCCAGTGCATTTAATCTCTCCCAGTGTTGCAAATGTATTTACTCTTTCCCAGTGCTCCCGGTATATTTACTCTCAGTGTCCCCAGTGTATTACTCTCCCCGTGTCCCAATGTATTTACTCTCTCCCAATGTTCCCAGTGTACTTACTCTCCTAGTGTTCCCAGTGTATTTACTCTCTCCCAGGTTCCCAGTGCATTTACTCTCTGAGTGATCCCCGTGTATTTACTCTCCCAGTGTTCCCAGTGTATTTACCCTCTCTCATTGTTCCCAGTGTATTTGCTCCCTCAGTGTTCATTGTGTGTTTTCTCTCCCAATGTTCCCAGTCTATTTACACATCCAGTGTTCCCAGTGTATTTACACTCGCAATGTTCCCAGTGTATTTACCCTCTCCCAGGTTCCCAGTGCATTTATTCTCTCAGTGTTCCCTGTATATTTACTCTCCCAGTGTTCCCAGTGTATTTACTCCCTCAGTGTGACCAGTGTATTAACTCTCTCCCAGTGTTCCCAGTGTATTTACACTCCAATCTTTACCAGTTTATTTACTCTTTCAAAGTCTTCCCAGTTTATTTACTCTCCTTTTGTTCCCAGTGAATTTACTTCCCAGTGTTTCTGCTTTATTTACTCTCTCTCAGTGTGCCCAGCGCATTTAATCTCTCCCAGTGTTCCCAACGTATTTACTCTCCCAGTGTTCCACATGTATTTACTCTCCCACTGTACCCAGTGTATCACCTCTCCCAGGTTTCTCAGTGTATTTACTCTCTCCCTATATATTTACTCTCCCAGTGTTCCCAGTGTATTTACTCTCACTGTGTTCTCAGTGTATTTACTCTATACAATGTTCCCAGTGAATTTACTATGCCATTGTTCCCAGTCTATTTATTCTTCCATTGTTCCCAGTGCATTTACTCTCTCACAGGTTTCCCAGGTTAATTACTCACCCAGTGCTCCCACTATATTTTCTCTCTCCCATTGTTCCCAGTTTAACTGCTCTCCCAGCGTTCCCCGTGTATTTACTCTCCCAATGCTCCCGGTGTATTAACTCTCCCAGTGTTCCCAGTACATTTACTCTCACTTTTTGCCCAGTTTATTTATTCTCTCTCAGTCGTCCCTATGCATTTACTCTCTCACAGGTTTTCCAGTTTAATTACTGTCCCAATGCTCCCAGTGCATTTCCTCTCTCCCTGTGTTCCCAGAATAATTGCTGTCCCAGTGTTCCCGGTGTTTTTAGTCTCCCAGTGGTTTTACTCTCTCCGAATGCTCCCAGTGCCTTTATTCTCGCAGTATTCCCAGTTTATTTACCCTCTCTCAGTGTTCCCAGTGTATTTACTCCATCAGTGTTCCTTGAGTATTTACTCACCCAGTGTTCCCAGTGTATTTACTCTCCCAGTGGTCCCAGTTTATTTACTCTCGCAGTGTTCACAGTGTATTTACTCTCCCATTGTTCCCATGGTACTTACTGTCTCTTAGTGTATTTACTCTCCTAGTGTTCCAATGGATTTACTCTCTCTGTGTTTCCAGTGTATTACTCTCTCAGTGTTCCCAGTGTATGTACACTCTCCCAATGATCCCAGTATATTTACTCTCCCAGTGTTCCCAGTGCAGTTACACTCTCTCATTGTTCCCAGTGTATTTACTCCCTCTGTGTTCCTAGTGTATTTACTATCACAGTGTATTACTGCTCCCATTGTTCCGAGCGCATTTACAATCCCAGTGTTCCCAGTTTATTTACTCTACAAGTATTCCCAGTTTATTTACTCTAGCACAGTGTTCCCAGTTTATTTACGCTCCCTGTGTTTCCAGTGTGTTTACAACCTACAAATATTCCCAGCGTATTTAAACTACCAGTGTTCCCAGTGTTTTTACTTTCCCTATGTTCCCAGTGAATTCACTCTCCTAGTTTTCCCAAAATACTAACTCTCCCAGTGTTCCCAGTTTATTTGCTCTCCCAGTGTTCCCAGTGTATTTACTCTCTCCGACAGCTCTCAGTGTATTTATCTCCCAGTGTTCCCAGTGTATCTACTCACCCAGTGTTCCCAGTGTACATCCTGTCTCCCAGTGTATTTACTCTCCCAGGGTTCCCAGTGTATTTTCTCTCACCCAGTGTTCCCAGTTTAATTGCTCTCCCAGTGTACTCAGTGTATTTACTCTCCCAATGCTCCTAGTGTATTTACTCTCCCATTTTTCCAGTATATTTATCTCCCATTCTTCCCTGTTCTTTTAATCACACCCAGTGTGACCAGTGTATTAACTCTCTCCCAGTGTTCCCAGTGTATTTACACTCCAAGCTTTACCAGTTTATTTACTCTTTCAAAGTCTTCCCAGTTTATTTACTCTCCCTTTGTTCCCAGTGAATTTACTCTCCCAGTGTTTCTACTCTCTCCCAGTGTGCCCAGCGCATTTAATCTCTCCCAGTGTTCCCAACGTATTTACTCTCCCAGTGTTCCACATATATTTACTCTCCCACTGTTCCCAGTGTATCAACTCTCCCAGGTTTCTCAGTGTATTTACTCTCTCCCTATGTATTTACTCTCCCAGTGTTCCCAGTGTATTTAATCTCCAAGTGTTCCTAGTGTATTTAATCTCACTGTGTTCTCTGTGTATTTACTCTATACAATGTTCCCAGTGAATTTACTCTGCCATTGTTCCCATTCTATTTATTCTTCCATTGTTCCCAGTGCATTTACTCTCTCACAGGTTTCCCAGGTTAATTACTCACCCAGTGCTCCCACTATATTTTCTCTCTCCCATTGTTCCCAGTTTAACTGCTCTCCCAGCGTTCCCCGTGTATTTACTCTCCCAATGCTCCCGGTGTATTAACTCTCCCAGTTTCCTCAGTGTATGTTCTCGCTCCTTGTGTATTTACTCTACCAGTGTTCGCAATGTATTTACTCTCTCCCAATGCTCCCAGTGTATTTACTCTCAGTGTTCCCAGTGTATTACTCTCCCAGTGTTCACTGTGTATTTACTCTCAATTTTCGCAGTGTATTACTCTCACCGTGTCCGCAGTGTATTTACTCTCTCCCAATATTCCCGGTGTATTTTGTCTCCCACTGTTCCCAGTGCATTTACTCTCCCAGTATCCAATTTTTTAATCTCACTTTTTGCCCACTGTATTTACTCTCTCCCAGACTTGCCTATGCATATACTCTCTCACAGAATTTCCAGTTTATTTACTTTGCCAGTGCTCACAGTGTATTTCCTCTCTCCCAGTGTTCCCAGACTCATTGCTCTCCCAGTGTTCCAGTGCATTTACTCTCCCCATGCTTCCAGTGTATTTACTCTCCATCTTTTCCCATTTATTTCCTCTCCAATTCTTCCCAGTGCATTTAATCTCTCCCAATGTTGCAAATGTATTTACTCTTTCCCAATGCTCCCGGTATATTTACTCTCAGTGTCCCCAGTGTATTACTCTCCCCGTGTCCCAATGTATTTACTCTCTCCCAATGTTCCCAGTGTACTTACTCTCCTCGTGTTCCCAGTGTATTTACTCTCTCCCAGGTTCCCAGTGCATTTACTCTCTGAGTGATCCCCGTGTATTTACTCTCCCAGTGTTCCCAGTGTATTTACCCTCTCTCATTGTTCCCAGTGTATTTGCTCCCTCAGTGTTCATTGTGTGTTTACTCTCCCAGTGTTCCCAGTCTATTTACACATCCAGTGTTCCTAGTGTATTTACTCTCGCAATGTGCCCAGTGTATTTACTCTCTCCCAGGTTCCCAGTGCATTTATTCACTCAGTGTTCCCTGTGTATTTACTCCCCCAGTGTTCCCAATGTATTTATTCCCTCAGTGTTACCAGTGTATTTACTCTCCCAGTGTTCCCAGTGTATTTACACTCCAAGCTTTACCAGTTTATATACTCTTTCAAAGTCTTCCCAGTTTATTTACTCGCCTTTTGTTCCCAGTGAATTTACTCTCCCAGTGTTTTTACTTTATTTACTCTCTCCCAGTGTTCCCAGCGCATTTAATCTCTCCCAGTGTTCCCAACGTATTTACTCTCCCAGTGTTCCACATGTATTTACTCTCCCACTGTTCCCAGTGTATCAACTCTCCCAGGTTTCTCAGTGTATTTACTCTCTCCCTATGTATTTACTCTCCCAGTGTTCCCAGTGTATTTAATCTCCAAGTGTTCCTAGTGTATTTACTCTCACTGTGTTCTCAGTGTATTTACTCTATACAATGTTCCCAGTGAATTTACTCTGCTATTGTTCCCAGTGTATTTATTCTTCCACTGTTCGCAGTGTATTTACTCTCTCCCAGTTTTCGGAGTTTATTTACTCTCCCTGTGTTCCCAGTGTATTTGCTTCCGCAGTGTTCCCAGTTTATTCACTCTCCCAGTGTTTTCAGTGTATTTGATCTCCCAGTGTTCACCGTATTTACTCTCTCCCGGTGTTACCAGCATTTTTATACTCCCAGTGTTCCCAGTTTATTTACTTCCCAGTTTCGCCAATGTATTTACTCTCCCACTTTCCCCAGTATATTTACACTCCAAATCTTGCCAGTGCATGTACTCTCTCCCAGTGTTCCCTGTTTATTTACTCGCTCCCAGTGTCCCCAGTGTATTTTCTCTCAGTGTTCCCAGTTTATTACTCTCGCAGTGTTCCCAATGTATGTACTCTCTCCCAATGTTCCCAGTGTATTTACTCTCCCAGTGTTCCAAGTGTATTTACTCTCTCTTGTGCTCCCAGTGTATTACTCTATCAGTGTTCCCAGTATATGTACACTCTCCCAATGACCCTAGTGTATTTACTCTCCCAGTGTTCAAGGTGCATTTACTCTCTCTCAGTGTTCCCCGCGTATTTACTCCCTCTGTGTTCCTAGTGTATTTACTATCCCAGTGTATCACCTCTCTCATTGTTCCCAGCGTATTTACTATCCCAGTGTTCCCAGTGTATTTACTCTACAAGTATGCCCCGTTTATTTACTCTGTCACAGTGTTCCCAGTGTATTTACTCTCCCAGTGTTCCCAGTGCATTTGCTCTCTCCGACTGCTCCAAGTGTATTTATCTCCCAGTGTTCCCAATGTATTACTCACCCAGTGTTCCCAGTGTACTTCCTGTCTCCCAGTGTATTTACTCTCCCAAGGTTCCCAGTGTATTTTGTCTCTCTCAGTGTTCACAGTTTAATTGCTCTCCCAGTGTTCCCAGTCTATTTACTCACCCCATGCTCCCAGTGTATTTACTCTCCTGTTTTTGCAGTATATTTATCTCCCATTCTTCCCTGTTCTTTGATTCTCACCCAGTATTCCCAGTGTACTTACTCTCCCCCAGTGTTCACAATGTATGTATTAATCCAGCGTTCCCATGTGTTAACTCTCCCAGTTTCCTCAGTGTATTTTCTCTCTCAACCTGAGTATTTACTCTCCCAGTGTTTCCAGTGTATTTACTCTCTCCCAATGTTCCCAGTGTATCTACACTCAGTGTTCCTAGTTTATTACTCTCCCAGTCTTCCCTGTGTATTTACTCTCAGTTTTGCCAGTGTATTACTCTCCCCGTGTCCCCAGTGTATTTTCTCTCTCCCAATGTTCCCAGTGCATTTACTCTCCCACTGCTCCCGGTGTATTTACTCTCCCAGTGTTCCCAGTACATTTACTCTCACTTTTTGCCCAGTTTATTTATTCTCTCTCAGTCTTCCCTATGCATTTACTCGCTCACAGGTTTTCCAGTTTAATTACTGTCCCAATGCTCCCAGTGCATTTCCTCTCCCCCTGTGTTCCCAGAATAATTGCTGTCCCAGTGTTCCCGGTGTATTTAGTCTCCCAGTGGTTTTACTCTCTTCGAATGCTCCCAGTGCCTTTATTCTCGCAGTATTCCCAGTTTATTTACCCTCTCCCAGTGTTCCCAGTGTATTTACTCCATCAGTGTTCCTTGAGTATTTACTCTCCCAGTGTTCCCAGTGTATTTACTCTCCCAGTGGTCCCAGTGTATTTACTCTCGCAGTGTTCACAGTGTATTTACTCTCCCATCGTTCCCATGGTACTTACCGTCTCTTAGTGTATTTACTCTCCCAGTGTTCCAATGGATTTACTCTCTCTGTGTTTCCAGTGTATTACTCTCTCAGTGTTCCAAGTGCATGTACACTCTCCCAATGATCCCAGTATATTTACTCTCCCAGTGTTCCCAGTGCAGTTACACTCTCTCATTGTTCCCAGTGTATTTACTCCCTCTGTGTTCCTAGTGTATTTACTATCACAGTGTATTACTGCTCCCATTGTTCCCAGCGCATTTACTATCCCAGTGTTCCCAGTGTATTTAGTCTACAAGTATTCCCAGTTTATTTACTCTATCACAGTGTTCCCAGTTTATTTACGCTCCCTGTGTTTCCAGTGTGTTTATAACCTACAAATATTCCCAGCGTATTTAAACTACCAGTGTTCCCAGTGTTTTTACTTTCCCTATGTTTCCAGTGAATTTACTCTCCTAGTTTTCCCAAAATATTAACTCTCCCAGTGTTCCCAGTTTATTTACTCTCCAAGTGTTCCCAGTGTATTTACTCTCTCCGACTGCTCCCAGTGTATTTATCTCCCAGTGTTCCCAGTGTATCTACTCACCCAGTGTTCCCAGTGTACATCCTGTCTCCCAGTGTATTTACTCACCCAGGGTTCCCAGTGTATTTTCTCTCTCCCCGTGTTCCCAGTTTAATTGCTCTCCCAGTGTTCCCAGTGTATTTACTCTCCCAATGCTCCTAGTGTATTTACTCTCCCATTTTTCCAGTATATTTATCTCATTTCTTCCCTGTTCTTTTAATCACACCCAGTGTTCCAAGTGTATTTACTCTCTCCCAGTGTTCGCAGTGTATTTATTAATCCAGCGTTCCCAGTGTGTTAACTCTCCCAGTTTCCTCAATGTATTTTCTCTCTCAACCTGAGTATTTACTCTCCCAGTGTTTCCAGTGTATTTACTCTCTCCCAATGTTCCTAGTATATTACTCTCCCAGTCTTCCCTGTTCATTTACTCTCAGTTTTCCCATTGTATTACTCTCCCCGTGTCCCCAGTGTATTTACTCTCTCCCAATGTTCCCAGTATATTTACTCTCCCACTGCTCCCAGTGTATTTACTCTCCCAGTTTTCCCAGTGCATTTACTCTCACTTTTTGACCAGTTTATTTACTCTCTCCCGGTCTTCCCTATGCATTTACTCTCTCCCAATGCTCCCAGTGTATTTACTCTCAGTGTTCCCAGTGTATTACTCTCCCAGTGTTCCCAGTATATTTACTCTCCCCATGCTTCCAGTGTATTTACTCTCTCCCAATGTTCCCAGTGTATCTACACTCAGTGTTCCTAGTTTATTACTCTCCCAGTCTTCCCTGTGTATTTGCTCTCAGTTTTGCCAGTGTATTACTCTCCCCGTGTCCCCAGTGCATTTACTCTCTCCCAATGTTCCCAGTGTATTTACTCTCCCACTGCTCCCGGTATATTTACTCTCCCAGTGTTCCCAGTACATTTACTCTCACTTTTTGCCCAGTTTATTTATTCTCTCTCAGTCTTCCCTATGCATTTACTCTCTCACAGGTTTTCCAGTTTAATTACTGTCCCAATGCTCCCAGTGCATTTCCTCTCTCCCTGTGTTCCCAGAATAATTGCTGTCCCAGTGTTCCCGGTGTTTTTAGTCTCCCAGTGGTTTTACTCTCTCCGAATGCTCCCAGTGCCTTTATTCTCGCAGTATTCCCAGTTTATTTACCCTCTCTCAGTGTTCCCAGTGTATTTACTCCATCAGTGTTCCTTGAGTATTTACTCTCCCAGTGTTCCCAGTGTATTTACTCTCCCAGTGGTCCCAGTTTATTTACTCTCACAGTGTTCACAGTGTATTTACTCTCCCATTGTTCCCATGGTACTTACTGTCTCTTAGTGTATTTACTCTCCCAGTGTTCCAATGGATTTACTCTCTCTGTGTTTCCAGTGTATTACTCTCTCAGTGTTCCCAGTGTATGTACACTCTCCCAATGATCCCAGTATATTTACTCTCCCAGTGTTCCCAGTGCAGTTACACTCTCTCATTGTTCCCAGTGTATTTACTCCCTCTGTGTTCCTAGTGTATTTACTATCACAGTGTATTACTGCTCCCATTGTTCCGAGCGCATTTACAATCCCAGTGTTCCCAGTTTATTTACTCTACAAGTATTCCCAGTTTATTTACTCTAGCACAGTGTTCCCAGTTTATTTACGCTCCCTGTGTTTCCAGTGTGTTTACAACCTACAAATATTCCCAGCGTATTTAAACTACCAGTGTTCCCAGTGTTTTTACTTTCCCTATGTTCCCAGTGAATTCACTCTCCTAGTTTTCCCAAAATACTAACTCTCCCAGTGTTCCCAGTTTATTTGCTCTCCCAGTGTTCCCAGTGTATTTACTCTCTCCGACAGCTCTCAGTGTATTTATCTCCCAGTGTTCCCAGTGTATCTACTCACCCAGTGTTCCCAGTGTACATCCTGTCTCCCAGTGTATTTACTCTCCCAGGGTTCCCAGTGTATTTTCTCTCACCCAGTGTTCCCAGTTTAATTGCTCTCCCAGTGTACTCAGTGTATTTACTCTCCCAATGCTCCTAGTGTATTTACTCTCCCATTTTTCCAGTATATTTATCTCCCATTCTTCCCTGTTCTTTTAATCACACCCAGTGTGACCAGTGTATTAACTCTCTCCCAGTGTTCCCAGTGTATTTACACTCCAAGCTTTACCAGTTTATTTACTCTTTCAAAGTCTTCCCAGTTTATTTACTCTCCTTTTGTTCCCAGTGAATTTACTCTCCCAGTGTTTCTACTCTCTCCCAGTGTGCCCAGCGCATTTAATCTCTCCCAGTGTTCCCAACGTATTTACTCTCCCAGTGTTCCACATATATTTACTCTCCCACTGTTCCCAGTGTATCAACTCTCCCAGGTTTCTCAGTGTATTTACTCTCTCCCTATGTATTTACTCTCCCAGTGTTCCCAGTGTATTTAATCTCCAAGTGTTCCTAGTGTATTTAATCTCACTGTGTTCTCTGTGTATTTACTCTATACAATGTTCCCAGTGAATTTACTCTGCCATTGTTCCCATTCTATTTATTCTTCCATTGTTCCCAGTGCATTTACTCTCTCACAGGTTTCCCAGGTTAATTACTCACCCAGTGCTCCCACTATATTTTCTCTCTCCCATTGTTCCCAGTTTAACTGCTCTCCCAGCGTTCCCCGTGTATTTACTCTCCCAATGCTCCCGGTGTATTAACTCTCCCAGTTTCCTCAGTGTATGTTCTCGCTCCTTGTGTATTTACTCTACCAGTGTTCGCAATGTATTTACTCTCTCCCAATGCTCCCAGTGTATTTACTCTCAGTGTTCCCAGTGTATTACTCTCCCAGTGTTCACTGTGTATTTACTCTCAATTTTCGCAGTGTATTACTCTCACCGTGTCCGCAGTGTATTTACTCTCTCCCAATATTCCCGGTGTATTTTGTCTCCCACTGTTCCCAGTGCATTTACTCTCCCAGTATCCAATTTTTTAATCTCACTTTTTGCCCACTGTATTTACTCTCTCCCAGACTTGCCTATGCATATACTCTCTCACAGAATTTCCAGTTTATTTACTTTGCCAGTGCTCACAGTGTATTTCCTCTCTCCCAGTGTTCCCAGACTCATTGCTCTCCCAGTGTTCCAGTGCATTTACTCTCCCCATGCTTCCAGTGTATTTACTCTCCATTTTTTCCCATTTATTTTCTCTCCAATTCTTCCCAGTGCATTTAATCTCTCCCAATGTTGCAAATGTATTTACTCTTTCCCAATGCTCCCGGTATATTTACTCTCAGTGTCCCCAGTGTATTACTCTCCCCGTGTCCCAATGTATTTACTCTCTCCCAATGTTCCCAGTGTACTTACTCTCCTCGTGTTCCCAGTGTATTTACTCTCTCCCAGGTTCCCAGTGCATTTACTCTCTGAGTGATCCCCGTGTATTTACTCTCCCAGTGTTCCCAGTGTATTTACCCTCTCTCATTGTTCCCAGTGTATTTGCTCCCTCAGTGTTCATTGTGTGTTTACTCTCCCAGTGTTCCCAGTCTATTTACACATCCAGTGATCCTAGTGTATTTACTCTCGCAATGTGCCCAGTGTATTTACTCTCTCCCAGGTTCCCAGTGCATTTATTCACTCAGTGTTCCCTGTGTATTTACTCCCCCAGTGTTCCCAATGTATTTATTCCCTCAGTGTGACCAGTGTATTTACTCTCCCAGTGTTCCCAGTGTATTTACACTCCAAGCTTTACCAGTTTATATACTCTTTCAAAGTCTTCCCAGTTTATTTACTCGCCTTTTGTTCCCAGTGAATTTACTCTCCCAGTGTTTTTACTTTATTTACTCTCTCCCAGTGTTCCCAGCGCATTTAATCTCTCCCAGTGTTCCCAACGTATTTACTCTCCCAGTGTTCCACATGTATTTACTCTCCCACTGTTCCCAGTGTATCAACTCTCCCAGGTTTCTCAGTGTATTTACTCTCTCCCTATGTATTTACTCTCCCAGTGTTCCCAGTGTATTTAATCTCCAAGTGTTCCTAGTGTATTTACTCTCACTGTGTTCTCAGTGTATTTACTCTATACAATGTTCCCAGTGAATTTACTCTGCTATTGTTCCCAGTGTATTTATTCTTCCACTGTTCGCAGTGTATTTACTCTCTCCCAGTTTTCGGAGTTTATTTACTCTCCCTGTGTTCCCAGTGTATTTGCTTCCGCAGTGTTCCCAGTTTATTTACTCTCCCAGTGTTTTCAGTGTATTTGATCTCCCAGTGTTCACCGTATTTACTCTCTCCCGGTGTTACCAGCATTTTTATACTCCCAGTGTTCCCAGTTTATTTACTTCCCAGTTTCGCCAATGTATTTACTCTCCCACTTTCCCCAGTATATTTACACTCCAAGTCTTGCCAGTGCATGTACTCTCTCCCAGTGTTCCCTGTTTATTTACTCGCTCCCAGTGTCCCCAGTGTATTTTCTCTCAGTGTTCCCAGTTTATTACTCTCGCAGTGTTCCCAATGTATGTACTCTCTCCCAATGTTCCCAGTGTATTTACTCTCCCAGTGTTCCAAGTGTATTTACTCTCTCTTGTGCTCCCAGTGTATTACTCTATCAGTGTTCCCAGTATATGTACACTCTCCCAATGACCCTAGTGTATTTACTCTCCCAGTGTTCAAGGTGCATTTACTCTCTCTCAGTGTTCCCCGCGTATTTACTCCCTCTGTGTTCCTAGTGTATTTACTATCCCAGTGTATCACCTCTCTCATTGTTCCCAGCGTATTTACTATCCCAGTGTTCCCAGTGTATTTACTCTACAAGTATGCCCCGTTTATTTACTCTGTCACAGTGTTCCCAGTGTATTTACTCTCCCAGTGTTCCCAGTGCATTTGCTCTCTCCGACTGCTCCAAGTGTATTTATCTCCCAGTGTTCCCAATGTATTACTCACCCAGTGTTCCCAGTGTACTTCCTGTCTCCCAGTGTATTTACTCTCCCAAGGTTCCCAGTGTATTTTGTCTCTCTCAGTGTTCACAGTTCAATTGCTCTCCCAGTGTTCCCAGTCTATTTACTCACCCCATGCTCCCAGTGTATTTACTCTCCTGTTTTTGCAGTATATTTATCTCCCATTCTTCCCTGTTCTTTGATTCTCACCCAGTATTCCCAGTGTACTTACTCTCCCCCAGTGTTCACAATGTATGTATTAATCCAGCGTTCCCATGTGTTAACTCTCCCAGTTTCCTCAGTGTATTTTCTCTCTCAACCTGAGTATTTACTCTCCCAGTGTTTCCAGTGTATTTACTCTCTCCCAATGTTCCCAGTGTATCTACACTCAGTGTTCCTAGTTTATTACTCTCCCAGTCTTCCCTGTGTATTTACTCTCAGTTTTGCCAGTGTATTACTCTCCCCGTGTCCCCAGTGTATTTTCTCTCTCCCAATGTTCCCAGTGCATTTACTCTCCCACTGCTCCCGGTGTATTTACTCTCCCAGTGTTCCCAGTACATTTACTCTCACTTTTTGCCCAGTTTATTTATTCTCTCTCAGTCTTCCCTATGCATTTACTCGCTCACAGGTTTTCCAGTTTAATTACTGTCCCAATGCTCCCAGTGCATTTCCTCTCCCCCTGTGTTCCCAGAATAATTGCTGTCCCAGTGTTCCCGGTGTATTTAGTCTCCCAGTGGTTTTACTCTCTCCGAATGCTCCCAGTGCCTTTATTCTCGCAGTATTCCCAGTTTATTTACTCTCTCCCAGTGTTCCCAGTAAATTTACTCCATCAGTGTTCCTTGAGTATTTACTCTCCCAGTGTTCCCAGTGTATTTACTCTCGCAGTGTTCACAGTGTATTTACTCTCCCATCGTTCCCATGGTACTTACCGTCTCTTAGTGTATTTACTCTCCCAGTGTTCCAATGGATTTACTCTCTCTGTGTTTCCAGTGTATTACTCTCTCAGTGTTCCAAGTGCATGTACACTCTCCAAATGATCCCAGTATATTTACTCTCCCAGTGTTCCCAGTGCAGTTACACTCTCTCATTGTTCCCAGTGTATTTACTCCCTCTGTGTTCCTAGTGTATTTACTATCACAGTGTATTACTGCTCCCATTGTTCCCAGCGCATTTACTATCCCAGTGTTCCCAGTGTATTTAGTCTACAAGTATTCCCAGTTTATTTACTCTATCACAGTGTTCCCAGTTTATTTACGCTCCCTGTGTTTCCAGTGTGTTTACAACCTACAAATATTCCCAGCGTATTTAAACTACCAGTGTTCCCAGTGTTTTTACTTTCCCTATGTTTCCAGTGAATTTACTCTCCTAGTTTTCCCAAAATATTAACTCTCCCAGTGTTCCCAGTTTATTTACTCTCCAAGTGTTCCCAGTGTATTTACTCTCTCCGACTGCTCCCAGTGTATTTATCTCCCAGTGTTCCCAGTGTATCTACTCACCCAGTGTTCCCAGTGTACATCCTGTCTCCCAGTGTATTTACTCACCCAGGGTTCCCAGTGTATTTTCTCTCTCCCCGTGTTCCCAGTTTAATTGCTCTCCCAGTGTTCCCAGTGTATTTACTCTCCCAATGCTCCTAGTGTATTTACTCTCCCATTTTTCCAGTATATTTATCTCATTTCTTCCCTGTTCTTTTAATCAGACCCAGTGTTCCCAGTGTATTTACTCTCTCCCAGTGTTCGCAGTGTATTTATTAATCCAGCGTTCCCAGTGTGTTAACTCTCCCAGTTTCCTCAATGTATTTTCTCTCTCAACCTGAGTATTTACTCTCCCAGTGTTTCCAGTGTATTTACTCTCTCCCAATGTTCCTAGTGTATTACTCTCCCAGTCTTCCCTGTTCATTTACTCTCAGTTTTCCCATTGTATTACTCTCCCCGTGTCCCCAGTGTATTTACTCTCTCCCAATGTTCCCAGTATATTTACTCTCCCACTGCTCCCAGTGTATTTACTCTCCCAGTTTTCCCAGTGCATTTACTCTCACTTTTTGACCAGTTTATTTACTCTCTCCCGGTCTTCCCTATGCATTTACTCTCTCACAGGTTTTCCAGTTTATTTACTGTCCCAATGCTCCCAGTGTATTTCCTCTCTCCCTGTGTTCCCAGACTAATTGCTCTCCCAGTGTTCCCAGTGTATTTAGTCTCCCAATGCTCCCAGTGTTTTTACTCTCTCCGAATGTTCCCAGTGCCTTTACTCTCCCAGTATTCCCAGTGTATTTACCCTCTCTCAGTGTTCCCAGTGTATTTACTCCTTCAGTGTTCCTTGAGTATTTACTCTCCCAGTGTTCCCAGTCTATTTACTCTCCCATTGTTGCCAGTGCATTTACTCGACAAGAAGCGTTCACGCTGTGTTTAATCTCTCCCAATGTTCCCAGTGCATTTACTCTCCCAATGTTCCCAGTGTATTTATCCTCTCTCAGTGTTTCCAGTGTATTTACACCCATTGTGCACCTTGTACATTTACTCTCTGCAAGTGTTGCCATTGAATTCACTCTCACAGTTTTCCCAGCATATTTAATCGCCCAGTTTACCCAGTCTATTTACTCTCTCCAAGTGTTTCCAGTGTATTTACTCTCTCCCAATGTTCCCAGTGTATGTACACTCAATATTCCTAGTTTATTACTCTCCCAGTCTTCCCTGGGTATTTACTCTCACTTTTCCCAATGTATTACTCTCCCAGTGTCCCCAGTGTATTTACTCTCTCCCAATGTTCCCAGTATATTTACTCTCCCACTGCTCCCAGTGTATTTACTCTCCCAGTTTTCCAAGTGCATTTACTCTCACTTTTTGACCAGTTTATTTACTCTCTCCCGGTCTTCCCTATGCATTTACTCTCTCACAGGTTTTCCCGTTTATTTACTGTCCCAATGCTCCCAGTGTATTTCCTCTCTCCCTGTGTTCCCAGACTAATTGCTCTCCCAGTGTTCCCAGTGTATTTAGTCTCCCAATGCTCCCAGTGTTTTTACTCTCTCCGAATGTTCCCAGTGCCTTTACTCTCCCAGTATTCCCAGTGTATTTACCCTCTCTCAGTGTTCCCAGTGTATTTACTCCTTCAGTGTTCCTTGAGTATTTACTCTCCCAGTGTTCCCAGTCTATTTACTCTCCCATTGTTGCCAGTGCATTTACTCGACAAGAAGCGTTCACGCTGTGTTTAATCTCTCCCAATGTTCCCAGTGCATTTACTCTCCCAATGTTCCCAGTGTATTTATCCTCTCTCAGTGTTTCCAGTGTATTTACACCCATTGTGCACCTTGTACATTTACTCTCTGCAAGTGTTGCCATTGAATTCACTCTCACAGTTTTCCCAGCATATTTAATCGCCCAGTTTACCCAGTCTATTTACTCTCTCCAAGTGTTTCCAGTGTATTTACTCTCTCCCAATGTTCCCAGTGTATGTACACTCAATATTCCTAGTTTATTACTCTCCCAGTCTTCCCTGTGTATTTACTCTCACTTTTCCCAATGTATTACTCTCCCAGTGTCCCCAGTGTATTTACTCTCTCCCAATGTTCCCAGTGTATTTACTCTCCCACTGCTCCCAGTGTATTTACTCTCCCAGTTTTCCAAGTGCATTTGCTCTCACTTTTTGACCAGTTTATTTACATCTCCCAGTCTTTCCTATGCATTTACTCTCTCACAGGTGTTCCAGTTTATTTACTGTCCCAATGCTCCCAGTGTATTTCCTCTCTCCCTGTGTTCCCACACTAATTGCTCTCCCAGTGTTTCCAGTGTATTTAATCTCCCAATGCACCCAGTGTTTTTACTCGCTCCGAATGTTCCCAGTGCCTTTACTCTCCCAGTGTTCAGAGTGTATTTACTCTCAGTTTTCCCAGTGTTTTACTCTCCCTGTGTCCCCACTGTATTTACTCTCTCCCAATGTTCCCAGTGCATTTACTCTCTCACTGTTCCCAGTGCATTTACTCTCTCGGTTTTCCCAGTATATTTACTCTCACATTTTTCCCAGTTTATTTACTCTCTCCCAGTCTTCGCTGTGCATTTACTCTCTCGCAGGTTTTCCAGTTTATTTACTGTCCCAATGCTCCCAGTGTATTTACTCTCTCCCAATATCCCCAGACTAATTGCGCTCCCAGTGTTCCCAGTGAATTTACTCCCTCACTGTTCCTTGTGTATTTACTGTCCCCATGTTCCCAGTCTATTTACTCTGCCATTGTTCCAAGTGTATTTATTCTCCAGGTGTTCACGCTGTGTTTACTCTCTCCCAGTGTTTCCGGAGTATTTTCTCTCAGTTTTCCCAGTGTATTTACTCTCTCCAAATGTTCCAAGTGCATTTACTCTCACAGTGATCCCAGTGCATTTACCCTCCCTCAGTGTTACCAGTGTATTTACTTCCTAAGTGTTCCTGGTGTATTTACTCTCCCAGTGTTCCCAGTTTATTTACTCTCCCCGTGTTTGCAGTGTATTTACTCTCCCATTGTTCCCAATGTATTTTCTCTCCCAGTGTTTCCAGTGTATTTACTCTTCAATTGTTCCCGGTGTATTTTATGTCTCCCAGTGTTCCTAGTGTATTTATACTACACATTTTTTCCCATTTTATTTACTTTCGCAGTGTTCCCAGACTATTTACTCTCTAAAAGTGTTGCCAGTTTATTTACTTTCGTAGTGTTCCCAGTGTATTTACTCTCCCAATGTTTCAAGTTTATTTACTCTCTCCCAGTGTTCCCAGTGTATTCACTCTGTGTTCAGAGTGAATTACTCTCCCTGTGTTCCCAATGTATTTACTCTCCCCCAGCATCCTAGTGTATTCACTCTTCCAGTGTCCCCACTGTATTTACTCTCCCAGTGTATTTACTCTCTCTCGGTGTAGCCAGTGTATTTACTGCCTCACTGTTGGCGGGTATTTACACTCCCAGTGTTCCCAGTATATTTACTCTCTCTCAGTGTTCGCAGTTTATATACTCTCACTGTGTTCCCAGTACATTTACTCTCTCCAAGTGTTCCCAGTACATTTATTTTCGCAGTGCTCCCAGTTTATTTCCTCTCAGCGTGCTCCCATTGTATTTACATCCCAGTTTTACCATTGTAATTAATCTCCCAATTTTCCCAGGGTATTTACTCTCCCAATGTTCCCAGTGTAGTTACTCTCTCTCAGTGCTCCCAATGTATTTACTCCCTCAGTGTTGGTGTGCATTTAATCTCCCAGTGTTCTCAGTGTATTTACTCTCTCCGAGTCTTCCCAGTGTATTTACACTCCCAGGGTACCCAGCGTATTTACTCTCGCAGTGTTCCCAGTGTATTAACTCTCCCAGTTTCCACCGTGTATTTACTCTCTCCCTTTGTATTTACTCTCCCAATGTTCCCAATCTATTTACTTTCTCCCAGTGTCCAAGTATTTACTCTTCCAATGCTCCCACTAAAATTCCTCTCTCCCAATGTTCCCAGTGTAATTGCCCTCCCAGTTTTCCCACTGCATTTTCTCTCTCCCAGGTTCCCAGTGTATTTACTCTCCCAGTGTCCCCAGTGTATTTACTCCCTCACTGTTAGTGTGTATTTACTCGCCCAGTTTTCCCAGTTTATTTAATCTCTCTCAGTGTTCGCAGTTTATATACATCCCTGTGTTCCCAGTGGATTTACTCTCGACCAGTGCTCCATTGAATTTACTCTCCCAGTTTTCCCAGCGTATTTACTCTCCCAGTGTTACCAGTGTATTTACTCTCCCAATGTTCCAAATGTACTTACTCCCCCAGTGTTCCCTGTTTATTTATTCTCCCAGTGTTCCCAGTGTATTTACTCTCTCCCAGTGTGTCCAGTGTATTTAATCTCCCAGTGTCCCCAGTACATTTACACTCGCAATATTCCCAATGTATTTACTCCCTCAGTGCTCCCAGTATATTTGCTCTCTAAGTGTTCCCAGTATATTTGCTCTCTCCCAGTTTTCAAAGTGCATTTGCTCTCTCCCAGTGTTCCCAGTGTATTTACTCTCTGCCAGTGCTCACAGTGTCTTTACTCTCAGTGTTCCAAGTGTATTACTCTCCCAGTGTGCCCAGTGCATTTACTCTCTCCCAATGTTCCCAGTGTATTTAGTCTCCCATTGTTCCAAGTGTATTAACTTCTCTCAGGTTCCTCGTGTATTTACTCTCCCAGTTTTTCCAGCGTTTTTCATCTCGCCGTTTTCCCAGTGTATTTACTCTACCAGTGTTCCCAGTGCATTTACTCTCTCTCAGTGTTCCCAGTGCATTTACTCTCTCTCAGTGTTCCCAGTGTATTTACTCTCCCAGTATCCCCCGTGAATTTACTCTCTCTCAGTGTTCGCAGTTTATATACTCTCCCTGTGTTCCCAGTGCATTCACTCCCTCTCAGTGTTCCCAATGTATTTACTCTCTCTCAGTGTTCCCAGTGTATTCAATCCCTCAATGGTGGAGTGCATTTACTCTCCCAATGTTCCCGGTGCATTTACTCTGCCAGTCTTCCCAGTGTATTTACCCTCTCTGTGTTCCCAGTGCCTTTACTCCCTCAGTGTTCTTAGTTTATTTACTCTACCAGTGTTCCCAGTCTAATTACTCCCCCATTGTTCCCAGTGTATTTACTATCCAAGTTTTCACACTGTCTTTACTCTCTCCCAGTGGTCCCTGTGTATTTACTCTCCCAATGCTCCCAATGTATTTACTCTCTCCCTGTGTTCCCAGTGCATTCACTCTCTCTCAGTGTTTCCAATGTTTTTACTCTCTCTCAGTGTTCCCAGTGTATTTAATCCCTCAATGTTGGAGTGTATTTATTCTCCCAGTGTCTCCAGTGTATTTACTCTCTCTCAGTGTTCGCAGTGTATATCCTCTCCCTATGTTCCCAGTGCATTCACTCTCTCTCAGTGTTCCCATTATATTTACTCTCCCAGTTTTTCCAGCGTTTTTCATCTCTCCGTTTTCCCAGTGTATTTACTCTAGCAGTGTTCCCAGTGCATTTACTCTCTCAGTTTTCCAGGTGCATTTACTCTCTCTCAGTGTTCCCAGTGTATTCACTCTCTCTCGGTGTTCCCAGTGTATTTACTCTCCCAGTATCCCCCGTGAATTTACTCTCTCTCAGTGTTCGCAGTTTATATACTCTCCCTGTGTTCCCAGTGCATTCACTCTCTCTCAGTGTTACCAATGTATTTGCTCTCTCTCAGTGTTCCCAGTGTATTTAATCCCTCAATGTTGGAGTGCATTTACTCTACCACTGTTCCCAGTGTATTTACTCTCTCTCAGTGTTCGCAGTGTATATACTCTCCCTGTGTTACCAGTGCATTCACTCTCTCTCAGTGTTCCCATTGTGTTTACTCTCCCAGTTTTTCCAGCGTTTTTCATCTCGCAGTTTTCCCAGTGTATTTAATCTCTCTCAGTGTTCCCAGTGTATTTACTCCCTCAGTGCTCTTAACATATTTGCTCACCAAGTATTCCCAGTGTATTTATTCTCCCCCAGTGTTCCCAGTGAATGTACTCTCTGACAGTGTTCCCAGTATATTTACGCTCTTCTAGTGTTCCCAGTGTATTTATTCTCCCAGTGTTTCCAGCGTATTTAATCTCCCAGTGTTCCCAGTGTATTTACTCTCCCAGTGTTCGCAGTGTCTTTACTCTCCCTTTGTTCCCAGAGTACTTACTGTCTCCTAGTGTATTTACTCTCCCAGTGATCCCAGTACATTTACTCTCCGTGTTTCTAGTGTATTTACTCCCTCAGTGTTGGAGTGCATTTACTCTCCGTGTCCCCAGTGTATTTACTCTCCCAGTGTTCCCAGTGTAGTTACACTCCAAGCTTTACCAGTTTATTTACAGTGTGTCTACTTTATTTACTCTCTCCCAGTGTTCCCAGCGCATTTAATCTCTCCCAGTGTTCCCAACGTATTTACTCTCCCAGTGTTCCACATGTATTTACTCTCCCACTGTTCCCAGTGTATCAACTCTCCCAGGTTCCTCAGTGTATTTACTCTCTCCCTATGTATTTACTCTCCCAGTGTTCCCAGTGTATTTAATCTCCAAGTGTTCCTAGTGTATTTACTCTCACTGTGTTCTCAGTGTATTTATTCTATACAATGTTCCCAGTGAATTTACACTGCCATTGTTCCCAGTGTATTTATTCTTCCACTGTTCCCAGTGTATTTACTCTCTCCCAGTTTTCGGAGTTTATTTACTCTTCCTGTGTTCCCAGTGTATTTGCTTCCGCAGTGTTCCCAGTTTATTTACTTCCCAGTTTCGCCAATTTATTTCCTCTCCCACTTTTCCCAGTATATTTACACTCCCAGTCTTTCCAGTGCATGTACTCTCTCCCAGTGTTCCCTGTTTAATTACTCGCTCCCAGTGTCCCCAGTATATTTTCTCTCAGTGTTCCTAGTTTATTACTCTCGCAGTGTTCCCAGTTTATTTACTCTCCCAGTGTTCGCAGTGTACTTACTCTCCCTTTGTTCCCAGAGTACTTACTGTCTCCTAGTGTATTTACTCTCCCAGTGTTCCCAGTATATTTGCTATCCGTGTTTTTCCAGTGTATTTTCTCTCTACACGTCTTCCGAGTGCATTTACTCTATCACAGATTTCCCCGTTTAATTACTCTCCCAGTGCTCCCTGTGTATTTCCCCTCTCCCAGTGTACCCGGTGTAAGAGCAATCCCAGTGTTACCAGTTTATTTACTCTCTCAAAGTTTTTCTCGTGCATTTACTCTCCCAGTGTTCCCAGTGCATTTACTCTCTCTCAGTGTTCCCATTGTATTTACTCTCCCAGTTTTTCAAGCGTATTTCATCTCCCAATTTTCCCCGTGTATTGACTCTCTCCCAATTCTCCCAGTGTATATAATCTCAGTGTTCCCAGTGTATTACTCTCCAAGTGTTCCCCGTGTATTTACGCTCCGTTTTCCCAGTGTATTACTCTCCCCGTGTCCCCAGTGTATTTACCATCTCCCAATATTCCCAGTGTATTTATTCTCCCAGTGTTCCCAGTGTATTTACTCTCACTTTTTGCCCACTGTATTTACTCTCTCCCAGACTTCCCTATGCATTTACTCTCTCACAGATTTTCCAGTTTATTTACTCTGCAAGTGCCCACAATGTATTTCTTCTCTCCAAGTGTTCCCAGACTAATTGCTCTCCCAGTGTTCCCAGTGTATTTACTCTTCCCATGCTCCCAGTGTATTTACTCTCCCTTTTTTCCAATTTATTTTCTCTCCCAGTCTTCCCACTGCATTTAATCTCTCCCAGTGTTCCCAATGTATTTACTCTCTCCCAGTGTTTCCGGTATATTTACTCTCAGTGTCCACAGTGGATTACTCTCCCCGTGCCCCAATGTATTTACTCTCTCCCATTGTTCCCAGTGGATTTACTCTGCCAGTGTTCCCAGTGTATTTACTCTGTCTCAGTGTTCCCAGTGTATTTACTCTCTCCCAGGTTCCCAGTGAATTTGCACTCTGAGTGTTCCCTGTGTATTTACTTTCCCAGTGTTCCCAGTGTATTTACTCACCCAGTGTTCCCAGTGTATTTACTCTCCCAGTGTTCCCAGTGTATTTACACTCCAAGCTTTACCAGTTTATTTACTCTCTCACAGTCTTCCCAGTGTATTTACTCTCCTTTTTTTCCCAGTGTATTTACTCTCCCAGTGCTTCTACTTTATTTACTCTCTCCCAATGTTCCCAGTGTATTTATTTCGCAGTGTTCCCAGTTTATTTAATCTCCCAGTGTTCGCAGCCTATTTATTCTCTCCCAGTGTTCCCAACGTATTTACTCTCGCAGTGCTCCACGTGTATTTACTTTCCCACTGTTCCCACTGTATCAATTCACCTAGGTTCCTCACTGTCTTTACTCGCTCCCGATGTATTTACTCTCCCAGTGTTCCCAGCGTATTTAATCTCCAAGTGTTCCTAGTGTATTTACTCTCACTGAGTTCTCAGTGTATTCACTCTATACAATGTTCCCAGTGAATTTAATCTGCCATTGTTCCCAGTCTATTTAGTCTCCCACTGTTCCCAGTGTATTTACTCTCCAAGTGTTCCCATTTTTTTAAATCTCACTTTTTGCCCACTGTATTTACTCTCTCCCAGACTTCCCTATGCATTTACTCTCTCACAGATTTTCCAGTTTATTTACTCTGCAAGTGTTCACAGTGTATTTCCTCTCTCCCAGTGTTCCCAGACTAATTGCTCTCCAAGTGTTCCCAGTGTATTTACTCTCCCCATGCTCCCAGTGTATTTACTCTCCCTTTTTTCCCATTTATTTTCTCTCCCAGTCTTCCCACTGCATTTAATCTCTCCCAGTGTTCCCAATGTATTTACTCTCTCCCAGTGTTCCCGGTATATTTACTCAGTGTCCATAGTGTATTACTCTCCCCGTGTCCCAATGTATATACTCTCTCCCAATGTTTCCAGTGTATTTACTCTGCCAGTGTTCCCAGTGTCTTTACTCTCTCCCAGGTTCCCAGTGCATTTACTCTCTGAGTGTTCCCTGTGTATTTACTTTCCCAGTGTTCCCAGTGTATTTACTCACCCAGTGTTCCCAGTGTATTTATTCTCCCAGTGTTCCCAGTGCATTTACTCTCTGAGTGGTACCTGTGTATTTACTTTCCCAGTGTTCCCAGTGTATTTACTCACCCAGTGTTCCAAGTGTATTTACTCTCCCAGTGTTCCCAGTGTATTTACTCTCCCAGTGTTCCCCGTGTATTTACTCTCCCAATGCTCCAGGTGTATTAACTCTCCCAGTTTCTTCAGTGTATTTTCTCTCTCCTTGTGTATTTACTCTACCAGTGTTCCCAATGTATTTACTCTCTCCCAATGCTCCCAGTGTATTTACTCTCAGTGTTCCCAGTGTATTACTCTCCCAGTGTTCCCTGTGTATTTACTCTCAATGTTCCCAGTGTATTACTCTCCCCGTGTCCCCAGTGTATTTACTCTCTCCCAATATTCCCGGTGTATTTAGTCTCCCACTGTTCCCAGTGCATTTACTCTCCCAGTAACCCATTTTTTAATCTCACTTTTTTCCCACTGTATTTACTCTCCAACATACTTCCCTATGCATTTACTCTCTCACAGTTTTTCCAGTTTATTTACTTTGCCAGTGCTCACAGTGTATTTCCTCTCTCCCAGTGTTCCCAGAATAATTCGTCCCAGTGCATTTAATCTCTCCCAATGTTGCCAATGTATTTACTCTCTCCCAGGGTTCCCGGTATATTTACTCTCAGTGTCCCCAGTGTATTACTCTCCCCGTGTCCCAATGTATTTACTCTCTCCCAATGTTCCCAGTGTACTTACTCTCCTAGTGTTCTCAGTGCATTTACTCTCTGAGTGATCCCAGTGTATGTACTCTCCCTTTGTTCCCAGAGTACTTACTGTCTCCTAGTGTATTTACTCTCCCAGTGTTCCAGTACATTTGCTATCCGTATTTTTCCAGTGTATTTTCTCTCTACACGTCTTCCCAGCGCATTTACTGTCTCACAGGTTTCCCAGTTTAATTACTCTCGCAGTGCTCCTTGTGTATTTCCCCTCTCCCAGTGTACCCAGTGTAATAGCAATCCCAGTGTTCCCAGTGCATTTATTGTCCCAATGCTCCCAGTGTATTTACTCTCCCAGTGTTCCCCGTTCATTTACTCTCCCGGAGTTCTCAATGGATTTACTCTTGCAGTGCTCCCAGTTTATTTAGTCTCCTTATTTTCCCAGTATATTTTCCCTCCCTGTCTTCCAGTGCATTTAATCTCTCCCAGTGTTCCCAGTTTATTTACTGCCTCCCAGTGTCCCCAGTGTATTTATTCTCCCAGTGTTCCCAGTTTATTAACTCTCACAGTTTCCTCAGTGTATTTTCTCTCTCCCTGTGTATTTTCTCCCCCAGTGTTCCCAGTGTATTTACTCTCCCAATGCTGCCACTAAAACTCATCTCTCCCATTGTTCCTTGTATAATCGCCCTCCTAGTTTCCCCAGTGCATTCACTCTCTCCCCGTGTTCCCAGTGTATTTACTCTCTCCCAGTGCTGCCAGTGTATTTACTCTCAGTGTTCCGAGTCTATTACTCTCCCAGATTTCCAGTGAATTTACTCTCCCAGTATCCCCAGTGTATTTACTCTCCCAGTGTTCCCAGTGCATTTACTCTTCGTGTTCATAGTGTATTTACTCCCTCAGTTTTGGAGTGTATTTACTCTCCCAGTGTTCCCAGTGCATTTACTCTCCGTGTCCCTAGTGTATTTACTCCCTCAGTGTTGGAGTGTATTTACTCTACAGTGTTCCCAGTGTATTTACTCTCTCTCAGTGTTCGCAGTTTTTATAGTCTCCCTGTGTTCCCGGTTTTCACAGTTTATTACTCTCCCAGTGTTCCCAGTTTATTTACTCTCTCAAAGATTTTCTCGCGCAATTTACTCTCCCTGTGTTCTCAGTGTCTTTACTCTCTCCCAGGTTCCCAGTGCATTTACTCTCTGAGTGATCCCAGTGTATTTACCCTTCCAGTGTTCCCAGTGTATGTACTTTCTCTCAGTGTTCCCAGTGTATTTACTCTGCCATTGTTCGCAGTCTATTTATTCTTCCATTGGTCCCAGCGCATTTACTCTCTCACAGATTTCCCAGGTTAATTACTCACCCAGTGCTCCCACTATATTTTCTCTCTCCCATTGTTCCCAGTTTAACTGCTCTCCCAGCGTTCTTCGTGTATTTACTCTCCCAATGCTCCCGGTGTATTAACTCTCCCAGTTTCCTCAGTGTATTGTCTCTCTCCTTGTGAATTTACTCTACCAGTGTTTCCAATGTATTTACTCTCTCCCAATGCTCCCAGTGTATTTACTCTCAGTGTTCCCAGTGTACTACTCTCCCCGTGTCCGCATTGTATTTACTCTCTCCCAATATTCCCGGTGTATTTAGTCGCCCACTGTTCCCAGTGCATTTACTCTCCCAGTATCCCATTTTTTAATCTCACTTTTTGCCCACTGTATTTACTCTCTCCCAGACTTCACTATGCATTTACTCTCTCACAGTTTTTCCAGTTTATTTACTTTGCCAGTGCTCACAGTGTATTTCCTCTCTCCCAGTGCTCCCAGACTAATTGCACTCCCAATGTTCCAGTGTATTTACTCTCCCCATGCTTCCAGTGTATTTACTCTCCCTTTTTCCCATTTATTTTCTCTCCAATTCTTCCCAGTGCATTTAATCTCTCCCAGTGTTGCCAATGTATTTACTCTCTCCCAGTGTTCCCGGTATATTTACTCTCAGTCTCCCCAGTGTATTACTCTCCCCGTGTCCCAATGTATTTACTGTCTCCCAACGTCCCCAGTGTACTTACTCTCCTAGTGTTCCCAGTGTATTTACTCTCTCCCAGGTTCCCAGTGCATTTACTCTCTGAGTGATCCCAGTGTATTTACTCTCCCAGTGTTCCCAGTGTATTTACCCTCTATCATTGTTCCCAGTGTATTTGCTCCCTCAGTGTTCGTTGTGTGTTTACGCTCCCAGTGTTCCCAGTCTATTTACACATCCAGTGTTCCCAGTGTATTTACTCTCGAAATGTTCCCAGTGTATTTACTCTCTACCAGGTTCCCAGTGCATTTATTCTCTCAGTGTTCCCTGTGTATTTACTCTCCCAGTGTTCCCAGTGTATTTACTGCCTCAGTGTTCCCAGTGTATTTACTCTCCCAGTGTTCCCAGTGTATTTACACTCCAAGCTTTACCAGTTTATTTACTCGTTCAAAGTCTTCCCAGTTTATTTACTCTCCTTTTGTTCCCAGTGAATTTACTCTCCCAGTGTTTCTACTTTATATACTCTCTCCCAGTGTTCCCAGCGCATTTAATCTCTCCCAGTGTTCCCAACGTATTTACTCTCCCAGTGTTCCACATGTATTTACTCTCCCACTGTTCCCAGTGTATCAACTCTCCCAGGTTCCTCAGTGTATTTACTCTCTCCCTATGTATTTACTCTCCCAGTGCTCCCAGTGTATTTAATCTCCAAGTGTTCCTAGTATATTTACTCTCACTGTGTTCTCAGTGTATTTATTCTATAAAATGTTCCCAGTGAATTTACTCTGCCATTGTTCCCAGTGTATTTATTCTTCCACTATTCCCAGTGTATTTACTCTCTCCCAGTTTTCGGAGTTTATTTACTCTCCCTGTGTTCCCAGTGTATTTGCCTCCGCAGTGTTCCCAGTTTATTTACTCTCCCAGTGTTTTCAGTGTATTTGATCTCCCAGTGTTCACCGTATTTACTCTCTCCCGGTGTTACCAGCATTTTTATACTCCCAGTGTTCCCAGTTTACTTACTTCCCAGTTTCGCCAATTTATTTCCTCTCCCACTTTTCCCAGTATATTTACACTCCCAGTCTTCCCATTGCATGTACTCTCTCCGAATGTTCCCTGCTTATTTACTCTCTCCCAGTGCCCCCAGTGTATTTTCTCTCAGTGTTCCCAGTTTATTACTCTCGCAGTGTTCCCAGTGTATTTACTCTCCCAGTGTTCCAAGTGTATTTATTCTCTCTTGTGTTCCCAGTGTATTACTCTCTCAGTGTTCCCAGTATATGTACACTCTCCCAATGATCCTAGTGTATTTACTCTCCCAGTGTTCAAGGTGCATTTACTCTCTCTCAGTGTTCCCCGTGTATTTACTCCCTCTGTGTTCCTAGTGCATTTACTATCCCAGTGTATCACCTCTCCAATTGTTCCCAGCGCATTTACTATCCCAGTGTTCCCAGTGTATTTACTCTACAAGTATTCCCCGTTTATTTACTCTATCACAGTGTTCCCAGTTTATTTACTCTCCCAGTGTTCCCAGTGCTCTCTCCGACTGCTCCAAGTGTATTTATCTCCCAGTGTTCCCAATGTATTACTCACTCAGTGTTCCCAGTGTACTTCCTGTCTCCCAGTGTATTTGCTCTCCCACGGTTCCCAGTGTATTTTGTCTCTCTCAGTGTTCACAGTTTAATTGCTCTCCCAGTGTTCCCAGTCTGTTTACTCACCCCATGCTCCCAGTGTATTTACTCTCCTGTTTTTCCAGTATATTTATCTCCCATTCTTCCCTGTTCTTTGATTCTCACCCAGTATTCCCAGTGTACTTACTCTCCCCCAGTGTTCACAGTGTGTTTATTAATCCAGCGTTCCCAGTGTGGTAACTCTCCCAGTTTCCTCAGTGTATTTTCTTTCTCAACCTGAGTATTTACTCTCCCAGTGTTTCCAGTGTATTTACTCTCTCCCAATGTTCCCAGTGTATCTACACTCAGTGTTCCTAGTTTATTACTCTCCCAGTCTTCCCTGTGTATTTACTCTCAGTTTTCCCAGTGCATTACTCTCCCCGTTTCCCCAGTGTATTTACTCTCTCCCAATGTTCCCAGTGTATTTACTCTCCCACTGCTCCCGGTGTATTTACTCTCCCAGTGTTCCCAGTACATTTACTCTCACTTTTTGGCCAGTTTATTTATTCTCTTTCAGTCTTCCCTATGCATTTACTCTCTCACAGGTTTTCCAGTTTAATTACTGTCCCAATGCACCCAGTGTATTTCCTCTCTCCCTGTGTTCCCAGACTAATTGCTCTCCCAGTGTTCCCGGTGTATTTAGTCCCCCAGTGGTTTTATTCTCTCCGAATGCTCCCAGTGCCTTTACTCTCGCAGTATTCCCAGTTTATTTACCCTCTCTCAGTGTTCCCAGTGTATTTACTCCATCAGTGTTCCTTGAGTATTTACACTTCCAGTGGTCCCAGTGTATTTATAATTCAGTGTTTCCATCGCATTTACTCTCCCAGTGTTACCAGCGTATTTACTCTCCCAGTGGTCCCAGTGTATTTACTCTCGCAGTGTTCACAGTGTATTTACTCTCCCTTTGTTCCCAAGGTACTTACTGTCTCTTAGTGTATTTACTCTCCCAGTGTTCCAAATGGATTTACTCTCTCTGTGTTCCCAGTGTATGTACACTCTCCCAATGATCCCAGTCTATTTACTCTCCCAGTGTGCCCAGTGCAGTTACTGTCTCTCATTGTTCCCAGTGTATTTACTCCCTCTGTGTTCCTAGTGTATTTACTGTCCCAGTGTATTACCGCTCCCATTGTTCCCAGCGTAATTACTATCCCAGTGTTCCAAGTTAATTTACTCGACAAGTATTCCCAGTTTATTTACTCGATCACAGTGTTCCCAGTTTATTTACGCTCCCTGTGTTTCCAGTGTGTTTACTGCCTACACATATTCCCAGTGTATTTAAACTACCAGTGTTCCCAGTGTTTTTACTTTCCCTATGTTTCCAGTGAATCTACTCTCCTAGTTTTCCCAATGTACTAACTCTCCCAGTGTTCCCAGTTTATTTACTCTCCCAGTGTTCCCAGTGTATTTACGCTCTCCGACTGCTCCCAGTGTATTTATCTCCCAGTGTTCCCAGTGTATCTACTCACCCAGTGTTCCCAGTGTGCATCCTGTCTCCCAGTGTATTTACTCTCCCAGGGTTCCCAGTGTATTTTCTCTCTCCCAGTGTTCCCAGTTTAATTGCTCTCCCAGTGTTCCCAGTGTATTTACTCTCCCAATGGTCCTTGTGTATTTACTCTCCCATTTTTCCAGTATATTTATCTCCCATTCTTCCCTGTTCTTTTAATCTCACCCAGTGTTCCCAGTGTATTTACTCTCTCCCAGTGTTCGCAGTGTATTTATTAATCCAGCGTTCCCAGTGTGTTAACTCTCCCAGTTTGCTCAGTGTATTTTCTCTCTAAACCTGCGTATTTACTCTCCCAGTGTTTCCAGTGTATTTACTCTCTCCCAATGTTCCCAGTGTATCTACACTCAGTGTTCCTAGTGTATTACTCTCCCAGTCTTCACTGTTTATTTACTCTCAGTTTTCCCAGTGTATTACTCTCCCCGTTTCCCCCGTGTATTTATTATCTCCCAGTGTTCCCAGTGCATTTACTCTCACTTTTTGACCAGTTTATTTACTCTCTCCCGGTCTTCGCTATGCATTTATTCTCTCACAGGTTTTCCAGTTTATTTACTGTCCCAATGCTCCCAGTGTATTTCCTCTCTCCCTGTGTTTCCAGACTAATTGCTCTCCCAGTGTTCCCAGTGTATTTAGTCTCCCAATGCTCCCATTGTTGTTACTATCTCCGAATGTTCCCAGTGCCTTTACTCTCCCAGTGTTCCCAGTTTATTTACCCTCTCTCGATGTTCCCAGTGTATTTACTCCCTCAGTGTTCCTTGAGTATTTACTCTCCCAGTGTTCCCAGTCTATTTACTCTCCCATTATTGCCAGTGTATTTACTCGACAAGAAGTATTCACGCTGTGTTTACTCTCTCCCAGTGTTCCCGATGTATTTACTCTCAGTGTTCCCAGTGTATTTAATCTCTCCCAATGTGCCCAGTGCATTTACTCTCCCAATGTTCCCAGTGTATTTATCCTCTCTCAGTGTTTCCAGTGTATTTATGCCCATTGTGTTCCTTGTACATTTACTCTGTACAAGTGTTGCCATTGAATTTACTCTCCCAGTTTTCCCAGCATATTTAATCGCCCAGTTTACCCAGTCTATTTACTCTCTCCAAGTGTTTCCTGTGTATTTACTCTTCCAGTGTTCTCAGTGCATTTATAGTCGCAGTATTCCCAATGCATTTTCTCCCTCACTGCTCCCAGTATATTTGCTCTCCAAGTGGTCCCAGTGTATTTGGTCTCTCCCAGTTTTCAAAGTGCAGTTACTCTCTCCCAGTGTTCCCAGTGTATTTACTCTCTGCCAGTGCACCCAGTGTATTTACTCTCAGTGTTCCAAGTGTATTACTCTCCCAGTGTTCCCAGTGTATTTACTCACTCCCATTGTACCCAGTGTATTTATTCTCCCAGTGTTGCAAGTGTATTTACTCTCTTCCAGGTTCCTAATGTATTTACTCTCCCAGTATCCACATTGAATTTACTCTCCCAGTGTTCCCAGTGTATTTACTCTCTCTCAGTGTTCTCAGTTTATATACTCTCCCTGTGTACTCAGTGCATTCAGTCCCTCTCAGTGTTCCCAGTGTACTTACTCTCCCAGTGTTCCCAGTTTAATTACTCTATCCCAGTGTTTCTAGTTTATTTACTCTCCCTGTCTCATCAGTGCATTTATTCTCTCTCAGTCTTCCCAGTGTATTGCTCCCTCAGTGCTCTTAACATATTTGCTCGCCAAGTGTGCCCAGTGTATTTAATCTCCCCCAGTGTTCCCATTCAACTTACTCTCTGACAGTGTTCCCAGTATATTTACGCTCTTCTAGTGTTCCCAGTGTATTTACTCTCCCAGTGTTCCCAGTGTATTTACAATTCAGTGTTTCCATCGTATTTACTCTCCCAGTGTTCCCAGTGTATTTACTCTCCCAGTGTTCCCAGTGTATTTACAATTCAGTGTTTCCATCGTATTTACTCTCCCAGTGTTCCCAGTGTATTTACTCTCCCCTTGTTCCCATTGTACTTACGGTCTCTTAGTGTATTTACTCTCCCAGTGTTCCCAGTGTATTTATTTTCCCAGTGTTCCCAGTGTATTTACTCTCCCTGTGTTCCCAGTGAATTTACTCTCCCAGTTTTCCTAAAGTACTAACTCTCTCAGTATTCCCAGTTTATATCCTCTACCAGTGTTCCCAGTGTTTTTACTCTTGCCGACTGCTCCCATTGTATTTATCTCCCAGCGTTCGCAGTGTATTTACTCACCCCTTGTTCCCATTGTACTTACTATCTCTTAGTGTATTTACTCTCCCAGTGTTCCCCATGTATTTTCTTTCCCAGTGTTCCAGTGTATTTATTCTCCCTGTGTTCCCAGTGAATTTACTCTACCAGCTTTCCTAAAGTACTAACTCTCCCAGTGTTCCCAGTTTATATCCTCTCCCAGTGTTCCCAGTGTATTTACTCTCGCTGACTGCTCCCATTGCATTTATCTCCCAGTGTTCCCAGTGTATTTACTCACCCAGTGTTCCCAGTGTACTTCCTGTCTCCCAGTGTATTTACTCTCCCAGTGTTCCCAGTTTAATTGCTCTCCCAGTGTTCCCAGTCTATTTTACTTTCCCAATGCTCCCAGTGTATTTACTCTCCTGTTTTTCCAGTATATTTACCTCCCATTCGTTCCTGTTCTTTTAATCTCGCCCAGTGTTCCCAGTGTATTTACTCTCTCCCAGTTTTCCCAGTGTATTTATTTACCCAGTTTTCCCAGTGTGTTAACTCTCCCTGTTTCCTCAGTGTATTTTATCTCAACCTGAGTATTTACTCTCCCAGTATTTGCAGTGTATTTACTCTCCCCCAATGTTCCCAGTGTATCTACACTCAGTGTTCCTAGTGTATTCCTCTCCGAGTCTTCCCTGTGTATTTACTCTCAGTTTTCCCAGTGTATTACTCTCCCCGTGTCCCCAGTCTATTTACTCTCTCCCAATGCGCCCAGTGTATTTACTCTCCCACTGCTCCCAGTGTATTTACTCTCCCAGTTTTCCCAGTACATTTACTCTCACTTTTTGCCCAGTTTATTTACTCTCTCCCACTCTTCCCTGTGCATTAACTCTCTCACAGGTTTTCCAGTTTATTTATTCTCCCAGTGCTCCCGGTGTATTTCCTCTCCCCCTGTGTTCCCAGACTAATTGATCTCCCAGTATTCCCAGTGTATTTAGTCTCCCAATGCTCCCAGTATTTTAACTCTCTCCGAATGTTCCAAGTGCCTTTACTGTCCCAGTGTTCCAGGTGTATTTAACCTCTCTCAGTGTTCCCAGTGTATTTACTCCCTCAGTGTTCCTTGAGTATTTACTCTCCCAGTGTGCCAGTCTATTTACTCTCCCATTGTTCCCAGTGTATTTACTCTCCAAGTGTTCACGCTCTGTTTACTCTCTCCCAGTGTTCCCGGTGTATTTACTCTCAGTGTTCCCAGTGCATTTACTCTCTCCCAATGTTCCCAGTGCATTTACTCTCCCAATGTTCCCAGTGTATTTATCCTCCCTCAGTGTTCCCAGTGTATCTACCCCCACAGTGTTCCTTGTGTATTTACTCTCTGCAAGTGTTGCCATTGAAATTACACTCCCAGCTTTCCCAGCGTATTTAATCACCCAATTACGCCAGTGTACTTACTCTTTCCCAGTGTTCCCAGTGTATTTACCCTCCCAGTGTTCCCAGTTTAATTACTCTATCCCAGGGTTTCTAGTTTATTTACTCTCCCAGTCTCATCAGTGCATTTATTCTCTCTCAGTGTTCCCAGTGTATTTGCTCCCTCAGTGCTCTTAACATATTTGCTCGCCAAGTGTTCCCAGTGTATTTAATCTCCCCCAGTGTTCCCATTGAACTTACTCTCTGACAGTGTTCCCAGTATATTTACGCTCTTCTAGTGTTCCCAGTGTATTTACTCTCCCAGTGTTCCCAGTGTATTTACAATTCAGTGTTTCCATCGTATTTACTCTCCCAGTGTTCACAGTGTATTTACTCTCCCAATGTTCCCAGTGTATTTACTCTCGCAGTGTTCGCAGAGTATTTACTCTCCTCTTGTTCCCATTGTACTTACTGTCTCTTAGTGTATTTACTCTCCCAGTGTTCCCAGTGTATTTACTATCCCAGTGTTCCCAGTGTATTTACTCTCCCTGTGTTCCCAGTGAATTTACTCTCCCAGTTTTCCTAAACTACTAACTCTCCCAGTGTTCCCAGTTTATATCCTCTACCAGTGTTCCCAGTGTTTTACTCTCGCCGACTGATCCCATTGTATTTATCTCCCAGCTTTCCCAGAATATTTACTCACCCCTTGTTCCCATTGTACTTACTGTCTCTTAGTGTATTTACCCTCCCAGTGTTCCCAGTGTATTTTATTTCCCAGTGTTCCCAGTGTATTTACTCTCCCTGTGTTCCCAGTGAATTTACTCTCCCAGCTTTCCTAAAGTACTAACTCTCCCAGTGTTCCCAGTTTACATCCTCTCCCAGTGTTCTCAGTGTATTTACTCTCGCTGACTGCTCCCATTGTGCTTATCTCCCAGTGTTCCCAGTGTATTTACTCACCCAATGTTCCCAGTGTACTTCCTGTCTCCCAGTGTATTTACTCTCCCAGTGTTCGCAGTGTATTTTCTCTCGCCCAGTGTTCCCAGTTTAATTGCTCTCCCAGTGTTCCCAGTCTATTTACTGTCCCAATGCTCCCAGTGTATTTACTCTCCTGTTTTTCCAGTATATTTACCTCACATTCTTGCCTGTTCTTTTAATCTCGCCCAGTATTCCCAGTGTATTTATTCTCCCCCAGTTTGTTCAGTGTATTTATTAACCCAGTTTTCCCAGTGTGTTAACTCTCCCTGTGTCCTCAGTGTATTTTCTCTCTCAACCTGAGTATTTACTCTCCCAGTATTTGCAGTGTATTTACTCTCTCCCAATGTTCCCAGTGCATCCACACTCAGTGTTCCTAGTGTATTCCTCTCCCAGTCTTCCCTGTGTATTTACTCTCAGTTTTCGCAGTGTATTACTCTCCCCGTGTCCCCAGTCTATTTACTCTCTCCCAATTGCCCAGTTTATTTACTCTCCCACTGCTCCCAGTGTACTTACTCTCCCAGTTTTCCCAGTACATTTACTCTCTCTTTTTGCCCAGTTTATTTACTCTCTCCCACTCTTCCCTGTGCATTAACTCTCTCACAGGTTTACTCTCCCAGTGCTCCCGGTGTATTTCCTCTCTCCCTGTGTTCCTAGACTAATTGATCTCCCAGTATTCCCAGTGTATTTAGTCTCCCAGTGCTCCCAGTGTTTTTACTCTCTCCGAATGTTCTAAGTGCCTTTACTCTCCCAGTGTTCCCGGTGTATTGACCCTCTCTCGGTGTTCCCGGTGTATTTACTCCCTCAGTGTTCCTTGAGTATTTACTTTCCCAGTGTTCCAGTCTATTTACTCTCCCATTGTTCCCAGTGTATTTACTCTCCAAATGTTCACGCTGTGTTTACTCTCTCCCAGTGTTCCCGGTGTATTTGCTCTCAGTGTTCCCAGTGTATTTACTCTCTCCCAATGTTCCCAGTGCATTTACTCTCCTAATGTTCCCAGTGTATTTATCCTCCCTCAGTGTTCCCAGTGTATCTACCCCCACAGTGTTCCTTGTGTATTTACTCTCTGCAAGTGTTGCCATTGAAATTACACTCCCAGCTTTCCCAGCGTATTTAATCACCCAATTGTCCCAGTGTACTTACTCTCTCCCGTGTTCCCAGTGTATTTACTCTCCCAGTGTTCCCAGTGCATTTACACACGCAGTATTCCCAATGTATTTACTCCCTCAGTGCTGCCAGTATATTTGCTCTCCAAGTGTTCACAGTGTATTTGCCCTCTCCCAGTTTTCAAAGTGCATTTACTCTCTCCCAGTGTTCCCAGTGTATTTACTCTCTACCGGTGCTCACAGTGTATTTACTCTCAGTGTTCCAAGTGTATTACTCTCCCACTGTTCCAAGTGTATTTACTCTCTCACAGGTTTCTAGTGTATTTAATCTCCCAGTGTCTCCAGTGAATTTACTCACCTAGTAGTCCCAATGTATTTACTCTCTCTCAGTGTTCCCAGTGTATTTACTCCCTCAGTGTTGGAGTGTATTTACTCTCCCAGTGTTCAATGTGTATTTACTCTCTCTCACTGTTCGCAGTTTATATACTCTCCCTGTGTTCCCACTGCATTCACTCTCTCTCAGTGTTCCAATTGTATTTATTCTCCCAATTTTTCCAGCCTTTTACATCTCGCAGTTTTACCAATGTATTTACTCTGCTAGTGTTCCCAGCTTAATTAGTCTCTCCCACTGTTTCTAGTTTATTTACTCTCCCAGTCTTCTCAGTGTATTTAGTCTCTCACAGTGTTCCCAGTGAACTTACTCTCTGACAGTGTTCCCAGTATATCTACGCTCTTCTCGTGTTCCCAGTGTTCCCAGTGTATTTAAAATTCAGTGTTTCCATCGTATTTATTCTCCCAGTGTTCCCAGCGTATTTAATCTCCCAGTGTTCCCAGAGTATTTGCTCTCGCAGTGTTCGCAGTATATTTACTTTCCCATTGCTCCGTGCATTTTCTTTCTCCCAGTCTTCCCAGTGCATTTACAATCTCTCACAGGTTTCCCAGTTTAATTACTCTCCCAGTGCTCCCTGAGCATTTCCTCTCTCCCAGTGTTCCCAGTGTATTTACTGTCCCAATGCTCCCAGTGTATTTACTCTCCCAGTGTTCCCAGTTTATTTACTCTCCCGAAGTTCCCAATGGCTTTACTCTCGCAGTGCTCCAAGTTTATTTAGTCTCCCTGTTTTTCCAGTATATTTTATCTCCTAGTCTTCCAGTGCATTTAATCTCTCCCAGTGTTCCCAGTGTATTTACTTCCTCCCAGTGTCCCCGGTGTATTTATTCTCCTAGTGTTCCCAGTGTATTACCTCCCACAGTTTCCTCAGTTTATTTTCTCTCTCCCTGTATATTTTCTCGCCCAGTGTTCCCAGTTTATTTACTCTCCAATTGCTGCCACTAAAATACATCTCTCGCATTGTTCCTAGTGTAATTGCCCTCTTAGTTTCCCCAGTGCATTCATTCTCCCCCCGTGTTCCCAGTGTAATTATTCTCTCCCAGTGCTCCCAATGTATTTACTCTCAGTGTTCCAAGTCTAGTACTCTCCCTGTGTTCCCAGTGTATTTACTCTCCCCCAATTTTCCCAGTGTATTTACTCTCACAGTGTTCCCAGTGTATTTACTCTCTCCCAGATTCCCAGTGTATTTACTCTCCCAGTATCCCCAGCGTTTTTACGCTCCCAGTGTTCCCAGTGTATTTACTCCCTCAGTGCTCCCAGCATATTTGCTCTTCACGTGTTCCCAGTGCATTTAGTCTCTCCCAGTGTTCACAGCGACTTAACTCTCTGAAGTGTTCCCAGTATATTTAAGCTCTTCTAGTGTTCGCAGTGTATTTACTCTCCCAGTGTTCCCAGTTTATTTACAATTCAGTGTTTCCATCGTATTTATCTCCCAGTGTTCCCAGCGTATTTACTCTCTCTCAGTGTTCCGATTGTCTTCACTCTCCCAGTTTTTCAAGCGTATTTCATCGCCCAGTTTTCCCAGTGTATTTACTCTCCCATTGTTCCCAGTTATTTACACTTTCCTATTTTTGCTAGTATATTTACTCTCCCAGTGTTCCCAGTGTATATAGTCTCTCTCAGTGTTCCCACTGTATTCACTCTCCCAGTTTTTCAAGCGTATTTCCATCTCCCAGTTTTCCCAGTGTATTTACTCTCCCAGTGTTCACAGTTTAGTTACACTCTGCCAGTTTTTCTAGTGCATTTACTCTCCCAGTGCATTTACTCTCTCCCAGTTTTTTCTCGTTTATTTACTTTCCCAGTGTTCCCAGTGTATTTACTCTCTCTCAGTGTTCCCAGTCTATTTACTCCCTCGGTGCTCCCAGTATTTTTACTCTTCAAGTGTCCCCAGTGCATTTAGTCTCTCCCAGTGTTCACATTGACTTTACTCTCTGATGTGTTGCCAGTATATTTAAGCTCTTCTAGTGTTCGCAGTGTATTTATTGTCCCAGTGTTCCCAGTGTATTTACAATTCATTCTTTCCATCGTATTTACCCTCCCAGCGTTCCCAGCGTATTTACGTTCCCAGTGTTCCTAGTGTATATACTCTCCCAGTGTTCGCAGTGTATTTACTCTCGCAGTGTTCCCAGTCTGTTTACTCTCTCATAGACTTCCCTATGCATTTACTCTCTCACAGTTTTTCCAGTTTATTTACTCTGCCAGTGCTCACAGTGTATGTCCTCTCTCCCAGTGTTGCCAGACTAATTGCTCTCCCAGTGTTCCCAGTTTATTTACTCTCGCCATGCTCCCAGTGTATTTACTCTTCCTTTTTCCCCATTTATTTTCTCTCCCAGCCTTCCCAGTGCATTTAATCTCTCCCAATATTCGCAATGTATTTACTCTTCCAGTGTTCCCGTGTATTTACTCTCTCCCAGGTTCCCGGTGCATTTACTCTCTGAGTGCTCCCAGTGTGTTTACTCTCCCAATGTTCCCAGTCTATTTACTCTTGCAGTGTTCCCAGTGTAGTTACTCTCTACCTGGTTCTCAGTGCATTTACGCTCTGAGTGATCCCTGTGTATTTATTCTCACAATGTTTCGAGTGTATTTACTCCCTCAGTGTTCCCAGTGTATTTACTCTCCCAGTGTTCCCATTTTATTTACACTCCAAGCTTTAGCAGTTTATTTACTCTCTCACAGTGTTCCCAGTTTACTGTCTCTCCTTGTGTTCTCAGTGTATTTACTCTCCCAGTGCTTCTTCATTATTTACTCTCTCCCAGTATTGCCAGTGTATTTATTTCACAGTGTTTCCAGTTTATTTAATCTCCCAGAGTATCGCAGCCTATTTACTCTCTCCCAGTGTTCCCAGCACATTTAATCTCTCCCAGTGTTCACAACGTATATACTCTCCCAGTGTTCAAAGTGTATTTACTCTCCCAGTGTTCCCAGTGTATTAACTCTCCAAGTGTTCCCAGTGTATTTACTCTCCTAGTGTTCCCAGTGTATTTACTCTCGTTGTGTTCTCAGTGTATTTACTCTATTAAAGTGTTCCCAGTGAATTTACTCTCACAGTGTTCTCATTTTATTTAATCCTCCAGTGTTCACCGTCTATTTACTCTCTCCTGGTATTCCCAGCGTTTTTATACTCCCAGTGTTCCCAGTTTATTTACTTCCCAGTCTCGCCAATGTATTTACTCTCCCAGTTTTCCCAGTATATTCACAGTCCCAATGTTCCCAGTGCATGTACTCTCTCCCAGTGTTCCCTGTTTATTTACTCGCTCCCAGTGTCCCCAGTGTATTTTCTCTCAGTGTTCCCAGTTTATTACTCTCGCAGTGTTCCCAGTGTATTTACTCTCTCTCATTGTTCCCATTGTAATCACTCTCCCAGTTTTTCAAGCGTATTTCATCTCCCAGTTTTTCCAGTGTATTTACTCTCCAAGTGTTCCCAGTTTATTTACACTCTCCCAGTTTTTCTAGTGTATTTACTCTCCTAGTGTTCCCAGTGTATTTACTCTCTCTCTCAGTGTTTCCAGTGTATTTACTCTCCCACTGCTCCCAGTGTATTTACTCTCTCCCAGTTTTTTCTAGTTTATTTACTTTCCCAGTGTTCCCAGTGTATTGACTCTCTCTCAGTGTTCCCAGTGTATTTACTCCCTCAGTACTCCCAGCATATTTGCTCTTCAAGAGTTCCCAGTGCTTTTAGTCTTTCCCAGTGTTCACAGTGACTTTACTCTCTGATGTGTTCCCAGTATATTTAAGCTCTTCTAGTGTTCGCAGTGTATTTATTCTCCCAGTGTTCCCAGTGTATTTATAATTCAGTCTTTCCATCGTAGTTACTCTCCCAGTGTTCCCAGCGTATTTACTCTCCCAGTGTTCCTAGTGTATATACTCTCCCAGTGTTTGCAGTGTATTTACTCTCCCAGCGTTCCCAGTCTGTTTACTCTTGCAGTGTTCCCAGTGTATTTACTCTCTCTCAGAACTCCCTATGCATTTACTCCCTCACTGTTTTTCCAGTTTATTTACTCTGCCAGTGCTCACAGTGTATTTCCTCTCTCCCAGTGTTCCCGGACTAATTGCTCTCCCAGTGTTCCCAGTGTATTTACTCTCGCCATACTCCCAGTGTATTTACTCATCGTTTTTTTCCATGTATTTTCTCTCCCAGTCTTCCCAGTGCATTTAATCTCTCCCAATGTTCGCAGTGTATTTACTCTCCCAGTGTTCCCAGTGTATTTACTCTCTCCCAGTTTCCCAGTGCATTTACTCTCTGAGTTCTCCCAGTTTATTTACTCTCCCAGTGTTCCCAGTGTATTTACCCTCACTCAATGTTCCCAGTGTATTTGCTCCCTCAGTGTTCCTTGTGTATTTACTCTCGCAGTGTTCCCAGTCTATTTACGCTCGCAGTGTTGCCAGTGTAGTTACACTCTACCAGGTTCCCAGTGCATTTACGCTCTGAGTGTTCCCTGTGTATTTACTCTCCCAGTGTTCCCAGTATATTTACTCCCTCAGTGTTCCCAGTGTATTTACTCTACCAGTGTTCCCAGTGTATTTACACTCCAAGCTTTACCAGTTCATTTACTCTCTCACAGTGTTCCCAGTGTATTTTCTCTCCTCGTGTTCGCAGTGTATTTACTCTCCCAGTGCGTCTACTTTATTTACTCGCTCTCAGTGTTCCCAGTGTATTTATTTCAAAGTGTTCCCAGTTTATTTAATCTCCCAGAGTATCGCAACCTATTTACTCTCTCCCAGTGTTCACAGCACATATAATCTCTCCCATTGTTCACAACGTATTTACTCTCCCAGTGTTCAAAGTGTATTTACTCTCCCACTGTTCCCAGTGTATTAACTCTCCCAGGTTCCTCAGTGTATTTACTCTCTCCCTCTGAATTTACTATCCCAGTGTTCCCAGTGTATTTACTATCCAAGTGTTCCCAGTGTATTTACTCTGCCATTGTTCCCAGTGTACTTATTTTTCCACTGTTCCCGGTGTATTTACTCGCTCCCAGTTTTCAGAGTTTATTTACTCTCCCTGTGTTCCCAGTGTATTTACTCTCTACAAGTGTTTCAAGTGTATTGCTTCTGCAGTGTTCCCAGTTGCTTTACTCTCCCAGTGTTCTCAGTGTATTTAATCTCCCAGTGTTCACCGTGTATTTACTCTATCCTGGTGTTCCCAGCATTTTTATACTCGCAGTGTTCCCAGTTTATTTACTTCCCAGTTTCGCCAATATATTTACTCTCCAGGTTTTCCCAATATATTCACAGTCCCAGTCTTCCCAGTGCATGTACTCTCTCCCAGTGTTCCCTGTTTATTTCCTCGCTCCCAGTGTCCCCAGTGTATTTTCTCTCAGTGTTCCCAGTTTATTACTCTCGCAGTGTGCCCAGTGTATGTACTCTCTCCCAATGTTCCCAGTGTATTTACTCTCCCAATGTCCCAAATGTATTTGCTCTCTCTGTGTTCCCAGTGTATTACTCTCTCAATGATCCCCGTGTATGTACACTCTCCCAATGATCCCAGTGTATTTACTCTCCCAGTGTTCCCAATGCATTTACTCTCTCTCAGTGTTTCCATTGTATTTACTCCCCCTTTGTTCCTCGTTTATTTACTATCCCAGTGTATTACCTCTCCCATTGTTCCCAGTTTATTTACGCTTCCTGTGTTCCCAGTGTGTTTACTGTCTACAAGTATTCCCAGTATATTTAATTTGCCAATGTTCCCTGTGTATTTACTTTCCCAGTGTTCCCAGTATATTTACTCTCCTTGTGTTCCCAGTGAATTTACTCTCCCAGTTTCCCCAAAGTACTAACTCTCCCAGTGTTCCCAGTTTATTTACCCTTCAAGTGTTCCGAGTGTACTTCATGTCTCCCAGCTTATTTACTCTCCCAGTGTTTGCAGTGTATTTTCTCTCTCCCAGTGTTCCCAGTTTAATTGCTCTCCCTAGTGTTCCCAGTGTATTTACTCTCCCAATGCTCCCAGTGTATTTAGTCTCCTGTTTTTCCAGTATATGTATCTCCCATTCTGCTCTGTTCTTTTATTCTCACCCAGTGTTCCCAGTGCATTTACTCTCCCCCAGTGTTCGCAGTGTATTTATTAATCCAGCGTTGCCAGTGTGTTAACTCTCCCAGTTTCCTCAGTATATTTTCTCTCGCAACCTGAGTATTTACTCTCCCAGTGTTTCCAGTGTATTTACTCTCTCCCAATGGTCCCACTGTATCCACACTCAGTGTTCCTAGTGTATTACTCTCCCAGTCTTCCCTGTGTATTTACTCTCAGTTTTCCCAGTGTATTACTCTCCCCGTTTCCCCAGTGTATTTATGCTCTCCCAATGTTCTCAGTGTAATTACTCTCCCACTGTTCCCACTCTCACTTTGTGCCCAGTTTATTTACTCTCTCCCACTCTTCCCTATGCATTTACTCTCTCACAGGTTTTCCAGGTTATTTACTCTCCTTGTGCTCCCAGTGTATTTCCTCTCTCCGTGTGTTCCCAGACTAATTGCTTTCCCAGTACACCCAGTGCATTCAGTCTTCCAATGCTCCCAGTGTTTTTACTCTCTCTGAATGTTCTCAGTGCCTTTACTCTCCAAGTGTTCCCAGTGTATTTAACCTCTCTCAGTGTTCCCAGTGTATTTACTCCCTCAGTGTTCCTTGAGTATTTACTCTCCCAGTGTTCCCAGTCTATTTACTCTCCCATTGTTCCCAGTGTATTTACTCTCCAAGTGTTCACGCTGTGTTTACTCTTTCCCAATGTTCCCTGTGTATTTACTCTCAGTGTTCCCAGTGTATTTACTCTCTCCCAATGTTCCCAGTGTATTTACTCTCCCAATGTTCCCAGTGTATTTATCCTCCCTCATTGTTCCCAGTGTATTTACCCCCACAGTGTTCCTTGTGTATTTACTCTCCCAGTGTTGCCAGTCTATTTACTCTTTCCGTGTTCCCATTGTATTTACTCTCCCATTGTTCCCAGTATATTTTCTCTCCCAGTGTTCCCAGTGTACTTAGTCTCCAAGTGTTCATGGTGTGTTTACTCTCTCCCAGTTTTGCCAGTGTATTTGCACTGCAATTGTTCCCGGTGTATTTTCTCTCTCCCAGTGTTCGCAGTTGATTTACTCTCCCTGCGTTCCCAGTGTATTTATACTATACACGTTTTCCCAGTTTATTTACTTTCACAGTGTTCCCAGGCTATTTACTCTCTAAATGTGTTCCCAGTTTATTTACTTTCGCAGTGTTCCCAGCGTATTTACTCTCCCAATGTTCCAAGTGGATTTACTCTCTCCCAGTGTTCCCAGTGTATTTACTCTCAGTGTTGAGAGTGTATTACTCTCCCTGTGTTCATAAGAACATAAGAATAAGGAAAAGGAGCAGGCCATCTAGCCCCTCGAGTCTGCCCCGCCTTTCAAAAAGATCGTGGCTGATCTGGCTGCGGACTCAGCTCCACTTACCCGCCCGTTCCCCATAACCCTTAATTCCCTTATTGGTTAAAAATCTATCTATCTGTGATTTGAATACATTCAATGAGCTACCCTCAACTGCTTCCCTGGGCAGAGAATTCCACAGATTCACAGCCCTCTGGGAGAAGAAATTCCTTCTCAACTCGGTTTTAAATTGGCTGCCCCGTATTTTGAGGCTGTGCCCCCAGTTCTAGTATCCCCAACCAGTTTAACCAACCTCTCTGCCTCTATCATGTCTATCCCTTTCATTATTTTAAATGTTTCTATAAGATCACCCCTCATTTTGCTGAACTCCAACGAGTAAAGACCCAGTCTACTCAATCTATCATCAAAAGGTAACCCTCTCATCTCCAGAATCAACCTAGTGAGTAGTCTCTGTAGCCCCTCCAAAGCTAGTATATCCTTCCTTAAGTAAGGTGACCAAAACTGCATGCAGTACTCCAGGTGCGGCCTCACCAATACCCTGTACAGTTGCAGCAGGACCTCCCTGCTTTTGTACTCCATCCCTCTCGCAATGAAGGCCAACATTCCATTCGCCTTCCTGATTACCTGCTGCACCTGCAAACTAACTTTTTGGGATTCATGCACAAGGACCCCCAGTTCCCTTTGCACCGCAGCATGTTGCACTTTCTCCCCATTCAAATAATATTCCCTTTTACTGCTTCTTCTTCCCAAGGTGGATGACCTCACATTCTCCGACATTGTATTCCATCTGCCAAACTTTAGCCCATTTGCTTAACCTATCTAAATCTCTTTGCAGCCTCTGTGTCCTCTACACAACCCGCTTTTCCACTAATCTTTGTGTCATCTAAAAATTTTGTTGCACTACACTCTGTCCCCTCTTCCAGGTCATCTATGTATATTATAAACAGTTGTGGTCCCAGCACCGATCCCTGTGGCACACCACTGACCACCGATTTCCAACCTGAAAAGGACCCATATATCCCGACTCTCTGCTTTCTGTTAGTTAGCCAATTCTCTATTCAAGCTAATACATTTCCTCTGACTCCGCGTACCTTAATCTTCTGCAGTAACCTTTTGTGTGGCACCTTATCGAATGCCTTTTGGAAATCTAAATACGCCACATCCATCGGTACACCTCTATCCACCATGCTCATGATATCCTCAAAGAATTCCAGTAAATTAATTAAACATGATTTTCCCTTCATGAATCCATGTTGCGTCTGCTTGATTGCACTATTCCTATCTAGATGTCCCGCTATTTCTTCCTTAATGATAGTTTCAAGTATTTTCCCCACTACAGATTTTAAACTAACCGGCCTACAGTTACCTGCCTTTTGACTGCCCCCTTTTTTAAACAGAGGCTTTACATTAGCTGCTTTCCAATCTGCTAGTACCTCCCCAGAGTCCAGAGAATTTTGGTAGATTATAACGAATGCATCTGCTATAACTTCCGCCGTCTCTTTTAATACCCTGGGATGCGTTTCATCAGGACCAGGGGACTTGTCTACCTTGAGTCCCATTAGCCTGTCCAGCACTACCTCCCTAATGACAGTGATTGTCTCAAGGTCCTCCCTTCCCACATTCCCGTGACCAGCAATTTTTGGCATGGTTTTTGTGTCTTCCACTGTGAAGACGGAAGCAAAATAATTGTTTAAGGTCTCAGCCATTTCCACATTTCCCATTATTAAATCCCCCTTCTCATCTTCTAATGGACCAACATTTACTTTAGTCGCACTTTTCCGTTTTATATATCGGTAAAAGCTTTTACTATCTGTTTTTATGTTTTGCGCAAGTTTACTTTCGTAATCTATCTTTCCTTTCTTTATTGCGTTCTTAGTCATTCTTTGCTGTCGTTGAAAATGTTCCCAATCTTCTAGTTTCCCACTAACCTTGGCCACCTTATACGCATTGGTTTTTAATTTGATACTCTCCTTTATTTCGTTGGTTATCCACGGCTGGTTATCCCTTCTCTTACCGCCCTTCTTTTTCACTGGAATATATTTTTGTTGAGCATTATGAAAGAGCTCCTTAAAAGTCCTCCACTGTTCCTCAATTGTTCCACCGTTTAGTCTGTATTCCCTGTCTACTTTAGCTAACTCTGACCTCACCCACTGTAGTCCCTTTGTTTAAGCATAGTACGCTCGTTTGATACATTACTTCCTCACCCTCAATCTGTATTACAAATTCAACCATACTGTGATCACTCATTCCGAGAGGATCTTTTACTAGGAGATCGTTTTTTATTCCTGTCTCATTACACAGGACCAGATCTAAGATAGCTTGCTCCCTTGTAGGTTCGGTAACATACTGTTCTAATAAACAATCCCCTATGCATGCTATGAATTCCTCCTCAAGGCTACCCCGTGCGATTTGATTTGACCAATCGATATGTAGGTTATAATCCCCCATGATTACTGCAGTTCCTTTTTCACATGCCTCTATTATTCCCTTGATCATTGTCCACCCCACCATGAAGTTATTATTTGGGGGCCTATAAACTACGCCCACCAGTGACTTTTTCCCCTTACTATCTCTAATCTGCATCCATAATGATTCAACATTTAGTTCATCCGAGCCAATATCATCTCTCACAACTGCCCTGATATCATCCTTTATTAACAGAGCTACCCCACCTCCTTTCCCTTCTTGTCTATCCTTCCGAATTGTCAGATACCCCTGTATGTTTAATTCCCAGTCTTGGCCACCCTGCAACCATGTTTCTGTAATGGCCACAAAATCATATCCATTTGTAATGATTTGTGCCGTTAACTCATTTACTTTATTTCGAATGCTGCGTGCGTTTAGGTAGAGTGTTTTAGTACTCGTTTTTAAACCATGATTTTTAGTTTTGACCCCTCCTGCAGCCCCTTTATATTCATACATATTGTCCCTTCCTATCACCTTGTGGTTTACACTAACCCCATTGCTACTCTGCTCTGTTGCTTCCTGTCTTTTGCATTCTTCCTTGGGGTCCTGTTCATCTGCGCTCTCACCCACTCTAACTAGCTCAGAGCCCTCTCCAATGTTCCCAGTGTATTTACTCTTCCAGTGTCCACAGTATATTTACTCCCTCAATGTTGGTGTGAATTTAATCTCCCAGTGTTCTCAGTGTATTTACTCGCTCCGAGTCTTCCCAATGTATTTACACACCCAGGGTTACAAGTGTATTTACTCTCCCAGTGTTCCCAGTGTATTAACTCTCCCAGTTTCCTCCATGTATTTACTCTCTCCCTTTGTATTTACTCACCCAGTGTTCGCAGTGTATTTACTCTCGCCCAGCGTTTCAAATATTTACTCTTCCAATGCTCCCAATATATTAAATCTCCCAGTGTTCCCAATATATTTAATCTCTTACAGGTTTCCCAGTGTATTTACTCTCCCAGTGCTCCCACTAAAATTCCTCTCTCACAGGGTTCCCAGTGTAATTGCCCTCCAAGTTTTCCCAGTGCATTTACTCTCACTCAGTGTTCCCAGTTTATTTTCTCTCCCCCGGTATTCACAGTGTATTTACTCCCAGTTTTCAGAGTGTATTATTCTCCCAGTGTTCCCAGTGTATTTACTCTCTCCCAATGTTCCCAGTGTATTTACTCTCGTAGTGTTTCCAGTGTATTTACTCTCTCCCAGGTTCGCAGTGTATTTACTCTCCCCCAGTGTTTCCATCGTATTTACTCTCCCAGTGTTCTCAGCGTAATTACTCTCCCAGTGTTCCCAGTGTATATACTCTCGCAGTGTTCACCGTTTATTTACTCGCGCAGTGTTCCCAGTGTACGTACTGCCTCCTAGTGTATTTACTCTCCCAGTGTCCCCAGTGTATTTACGATCCCTGTTTTTCCAGTGTATTTTCTCTGTCCCAGTCTTCCCAGTGCATTTACTCTCTCACAGGTTTCCCAGTTTAATTACTCTCCCACTGCTCCCAGTGCATTTCCTCTCTCCCAGTGTTTCCAGTATAATAGCTCTCCCGGTGTTCCCAGTGTATTTACTGTAACAATGCTCCCAGTGCATTTACTCTCTGAGTGTTCCCAGTGTATTTACTCTCCCATTGTTCCCAGTTTATTTTAATCGCCCAGTTTTCCCAGTGTATTTACTCCCCCAATTGTACAAATGCACTTACTCTCCCAGTGTTCACAGTGTATTTACTCTCCCAGTGTTCCCAGTGTATTTACACTCGCAGTATTTCCAATGTATTTACTCCCTCAGTGCTCCCAGGAGATTTGCTCTCCAAGTGTCCCCAGTGTATTTGCTCTCTCCCAGTTTTTATAATGCATTTACTCTCTCCCAGTGTTCCTAGTGTATTTACTTTCTGCCAGTGCCCCCAGTGCATTTAGTCTCAGTATTCCAAGTTTATTACTCAGCCAGTGTTCCCAGTGTATTTACTCTCTCCCAATGTTCCCAGTGTATTTACTATCACAGTGTTCCCAGTGTATGTTCTCTCTCACTGTTCCCTGTGCATTTACTCACTCAGTGTTGGAGTGTATTTACTCTCCCAGTGTTTCCAGTGTATTTACGCTCCAAGTGTTCCCAGCGTATTTACTCTCTCTGTGTTCCCAGTGTATTTACTCCCTCGGTGCTCCCAGCAAATTTGCTCTCCAAGTGTTCCCAGTGTAATTACTCTCACCCAGTAGTCACAGTAATTTTACTCCCTGACAGCGTTCCCAGTATATTTACGCTCTTCTAGTGTTCCCAGTGAATTTTCAATTCAGCGTTTCCATCGTATTTACTCTCCCAGTGTTCCCAGCGTAATTACTCTCCCAGTGTTTCCAGTGTACTTACTGCCTCCTAGAGTATTTACTCTCCCAGTGTTCAGTGTATTTACTATCCCTGTTTTTCCAATCTATTTTCTCTCTCCCAGTCTTCCCAGTGCATTTACTCTTTTAGAGGTTTGGCAGTTTAATTACTCTCCTACTGCTCCAAGTGTATTTCCTCTCTCCCAGTGTTCCCAGTATAATAGCTCTCCCCGTTTTCCCAGTGTACTTATTGTCCCAATGCCCCCAGTGTACTTATTCTCCCAGTGTTCCCAGTATATTTACTCTCCCGGAGTTCCCAGTTTATTTACTCTTTCCCAGTGTTTCTAGTGTATTAACTCTCCTAGTGTTCCCAGTGTATTTACTCTCTCTCTGTGTTCCCAGTGTATTTACTCACTCAGTGCTCCCAGCATCTGTGCTCTTCAAGTGTTCCCAGTTTATTTAGTCTCTCTCAGTGTTCACTGTGAATTTACTCTCTCCGAGTGTCCCCAGTGTATTTACTCTCCCAGTGTTCCCAGTGTATGTTCTCCCTCAGTGTTCCTTGTGTATTTACTCTCCCAGTGTGTCCAGTCTATTTACACTCCCAGTGTTCTCAGTGTATTTACAATTCAGTGTTTCCATCGTATTTACTCTCCCAGTGTTCCCAGCGTAATTACTCGCCCAGTGTTCCCAGTGTATATACTCTCGCAATGTTAGCAGTGTATTTCATCTCACAGTGTCCCCAGTGTGCTTACTGCCTCCTAGTGTATTTACTCTCCCAGTGTTCCCAGTGTATTTAATATCCCTGTTGTTCCAGACTATTTTCTCTCTCCAAGTCTTCCCAGTGCATTTACTCTTTCACATATTTTCCAGTTTAATTACTCTCCCAGTGCTCCCAGTGTATTTTCTCTCTCCCAGTGTTCCCAGTATAATAGCTCTTCCCGTGTTCCCAGTGTATTTACTGTCCGAATGCTCCCAGTGTTTTTCCTCTCCAAGTCTTCCCAGTATATTTACTCTCCCGGAGTTGCCAGTTTATTTAATCTCTCCCAGTGTTTCTAGTGCATTTACTCCCCCAGTGTTCCCAGTGTATTTACTCTCTCTCAGTGTTTCCAGTGTGTTTAGTCCCTCAGTGCTCCCAGCATATTTGCTCTTCAAGTGTTTCCAGTGTATTTAGTTTCTCCCAGTGTTCACAGTGAGTTTACTCTCTCCCAGTGTTCCCAGTGTATTTACTCTCTCCTAGGTTCCCAGTGCATTTACTCTCAGTGTTTCCAGTGTATTTACTCTCCCAGTGCTCCCAGTGCATTTTCTCCCTCAGCATTCCTTTTGTATTTACTCTTCCAGTGTTTCCAGTCTATTTTCTCCCCAGTGCCCCCAGTGTATTTACTCTCCAAGTGCTCACGGTGTATTTACTCTCTACCAGTGTTCGCAGTGTATTTACAATGCAATTGTTCCCGGTGTTTTTCTCTCTCCCGGAGTTGCCAGTTTATTTACTCTCTCCCAGTGTTTCTAGTGCATTTACTCTCCCAGTGTTCCCAGTGTATTTACTCTCTCTCAGTGTTTCCAGTGTGTTTAGTCCCTCAGTGCTCCCAGCATATTTGCTCTTCAATTGTTTCCAGTGTATTTAGTTTCTTCCAGTGTTCACAGTGAGTTTACTCTCTCCCAGTGTTCCCAGTGTATTTACTCTCTCCTAGGTTCCCAGTGCATTTACTCTCAGTGTTTCCAGTGTATTTACTCTCCCAGTGCTCCCAGTGCATTTTCTCCCTCAGCATTCCTTTTGTATTTACTCTTCAAGTGTTTCCAGTCTATTTTCTCCCCCAGTGCCCCCAGTGTATTTACTCTCCAAGTGCTCACGGTGTATTTACTCTCTCCCAGTGTTCGCAGTGTATTTACAATGCAATTGTTACCGGTGTTTTTTCTCTCTCCCAGTGTTCACAGTTTATTTACTCCCTCAATGTTCCCAGTGTATTTACTCTCCCAGTGTTCCCAGTGCATTTACTCTCCCAGCGTTCCCAGTGCATTTACTATCCCAGTGCTCCCAGTTTATTTACTCTGCCGGAGTTCCCAAAGGATTTACGATCACAGTGCTCTTCGTTTATTTAGTCTCCCTGTTTTCCCAGTATATTTTCTCTCCCAGTCTTCCAGTGTATTTAATCTCTCCCAGTGTTCCCAGTGTATTTACTCGCTCCCAGTGTCCCCAGTGTATTTATTCTCCCAGTGTTCCCAGTGCATTCACTCTCTCTCAATGTTTTAATTGTATTTACTCTCCCAGTTCTTCCAGCGTATTTCATCTCCCAGTTTTCCCAGTGTATTTACTCTCCCAGTATATTTACTCTCCCAGTGTTTCTAGTCTATTTACTCTCCCAATGCTGCTACAAAAATTCATCTCTCCCATTGTTCCCAGTGTAATTGCACTCCTAGTTTTCCAAGTGCATTTACTCTCTCTCAGTGCTCTCCGAGTATTTACTCTCAGTGTTCCAAGTATATTACTCTCCCAGTGTTCTCAGTGTATTTACTCCCTCCCAGTGTTCTCAGTTTATTTAATCTCTCCCAATGTTCCCAGTGTATTTACACTCCCAGTGTTCCCAGTGTATTTACTCTCTTCCAGATTCCCAGTATATTTACTCTACCAGTATCCCCAGTGTATTTACTCTACCAGTGTTTTCAGTGTATTTACTCTCTCTCAGTGTTCCCAGTGTATTTGCTCCCTCACTGTTGGAGTGCATTTACTCTTGCTGTGTTCCCATTGCATTCACTCTCTCTCTCAGTGTTTCAATTGTATTTACTCTCCCAGTTCTTCCAGCGTATTTCATCTCCCAGTTTTCCCAGTGTATTTACTCTCCCAGTGTATTTACTCTCCCAGTGATCCCAGTATATTTACCCTCTCCCAGTTTTCCCAACATATTTGCTACCTCCGTGTTCCTTTTGTATTTACTCTCCCAGTTTTCGCGGTCTATTTACTCTCACAGTGTTCCCAGTGTATTTACTCTCCCATTGTTCCCAGTGCATTTTCTCCCCCAGTTTCCCAGTGCATTTACTGTCCAAGTGCTCACGGTGTATTTGCTCTCTCCCACAGTTCCCAGTATATTTACACTGCAATTGTTCCCGGTGTATTTTCTCTCTCCCAGTGTTCGCAGTTCATTTACTCTCCCTGTGTTCCCAGTGTATTTGCTCTATATAGGTTTTCCAAATTTAATTAATTTCGCACTGTTCCCAGATTATTTACTCTCTAAATGTGTTCCCAGTTTATTTACTTTCGCAGTGTTCCCAGTGTATTTACTCTCCCAGTGTTTCCAGTGTATTTACCCTCTCTCAGTGCTCCCAGCATATTTGCTCTACAAGTGTTTCCAGTGTATTTAGTCTCTCCCAGTGTTCATAGTGAATTTACTCTCTCAAAGTGTTCCCAGTGTATTTACTCTCTTCCAGGTTCCCGGTACATTTACTCTGTCCCAGTGATTCTAGTGTATTAACTCACTCAGTGTTCCCAGTGTATTTACTCCCTCAGTGCTCCCAGCATATTTGCTCTACAAGTGTTTCCAGTGTATTTAGTCTCTCCCAGTGTTCATAGTGAATTTACTCTCTCAAAGTGTTCCCAGTGTATTTACTCTCTTCCAGGTTCCCAGTACATTTACTCTCTGAGTGCTCCCAGTGTATTTACTCTCCCAGTGTTCCCAGTGTATTTACCTTCTCTCAGTGTTCCCAGTGCATTTACCCCCTCAATGTTCCGAGTGTATTTACTCTCCCAGTGTTCCAAATGTCTTTACTCTATCAGTGTTACTAGTGTACTTACTCTCTCACAGTGTTCCCAATTTAATTACTCTCCCTGTGTTATCAGTTTATTTACTCAAGAAGTGCTCCCAGTGTATTTACTCTCTTCTACTGTTACCAGTGTATTTACACTCGCAATGTTCACAGTGTACTTACTCTCCCAGTGTTCTCCGTGTATTTACTCTCCCTTTCTACCCAGTGCCTTTACTCTCTCACAGTGTTCCCAGTGTATTTACTATCCCTGTGTTCCCAGTTAATTTATTCTCTACACGTTTCCCAGTGTATTTACTTTCGCAGGGTTCCCTCTATTTTTACTCTCAAAAAGTTTTCCCACTTTATTCACTTTGCAGCATTCCCAGCGTAGTTAATCTCTCCCAGTGTTCCCAGCGTATTTACTCTGGTTGTGTTCCCAGTGTTTTTACTCTCATAATTTCCCCAATCTACTTACTCTTCCAGTGTTCCCAGTTCCTTTACTCTACCAGTGTTCCCAGTGCATTTACTCGGTCCCAGTGTTCCCTCTGTGTTTACTCTCTCCGAGTGTTCCCGGTGTATTTACTCTCAGTGTTCCTAGTGTATTTACTCTCTCTCAATGTTCCCAGTATATTTACTCTCCCAGTGTTCCCAGTGTATTTACTCTCTCTCAGTGTTCTCAGAGTATTTACTCCCTCTGTGTTCCTAGTGCATTTACTATTCCAGTGTTCTCATTGTACTTACTCTCCCAGTGTTCCTAGTATATTCACTCTCCCATTGTTGCCAGTGTATTTACTATCCCAGTGTTCCCAGTGTTCCCAGTGTATTTACTCTCTCACAGTGTTCCCAGTTTATTTACGCTCACTGTGTTCCCAGCGTGCTTACTCTCTCCAAGTGTTCCCAGTGTATTTGCTCTCCCAGCTTTCCCAGTGTATTAGTCTCCTAGTGTTCCCAGTGTATTTGCTCTTCCAGTGATCCAGTGCATTTACTCACCCAGTGTTCCCAGTGTATTGCTGTCTCCCAGTGTATTTACTCACCCAGTGTTCCCAGTATAATTACGCTCCCTGTGTTCCCAGTGTTTTTACTCTCTACAAGTGTTCCCAGTGGCTTTACTCTCCCAGTTCCCAGTGTATCTCCTCTCCCAGTTTTCCCAGTGTATTTACTCTCCCTGTGTTCCCAGTGTATTTACTCTCCCAGTTTTCCAATGTACTAACTCTCCCAGTGTACTTACTGTCTCCCAGTGCATTTACTCTCCTTGTGTATTTACTCTCCCAGTGTTCACAGTCTATTTACTCTCCTGTTTTTCCAGTATATTTCTCTCCCATTCTTCCCTGTACTTTTAATCTCGCCCAGTGTTCCCAGTGTATTTTTTCTTTCCCAGTGTTCCAAGTGTATTTATTAACCAAATGTTCCCCGTGTATTAACTCTCCCAGTTTCCTCAGTCAATTTTCTCACTCCCTGTGCATTTACTCTCCCAGTTTTGCCAGTGTATTTACTCTCTCGCAATTTCCCCAGTGTATCTACTCTCAGTTTCCAAGTGTATTACTCTCCCTGTGTTCCCTCTGTATTTACTCTCTGTGTTCCCAGGGTAATTACTCTCCCTGTTTTCCCAGTGTAGTTTCTCTCTCCCAGTCTTCCCAGTGCATTTACTCTCTCACATGTATCCCAGGTTAATTAAACTCCCAGTGCTCCCAGTTTATTTTCTATCTCCCAGTGTTCCCAGTTTAATTGCACTCCCAGTGTTTCCAGTGTATTTACTCTGCCAGTAGCCCCAGTACATTTACTCTCTCCCAATGTTCCAGTACATTTACTCTCCCAGTGTTCCAAATGTAGATACCCTCTCTGAGTGTTCCCAGTGTATTCACCCCCTCAGTGTTCCTTGTGTATTTACTCTCCCAGTGTTCACAGTCTATTTACTCTCCTGTTTTTTCAGTATATTTCTCTCCCATTCTTCCCTGTACTTTTAATCTCGCCCAGTGTTCCCAGTGTATTTTGTCTTTCCCAGTATTCCAAGTGTATTTATTAACCAAATGTTCCCCGTGTATTAACTCTCCCAGTTTCCTCAGTCAATTTTCTCACTCCCTGTGCATTTACTCTCCCAGTGTTGCCAGTGTATGTACTCTCTCACAATTTCCCCAGTGTATCTACTCTCAGTTTCCAAGTGTATTACTCTCCCAGTGTTCCCTCTGTATTTACTCTCAGTGTTCCCAGGGTAATTACTCTCCCTGTTTTCCCAGTGTAGTTTCTCTCTCCCAGTCTTCCCAGTGCATTTACTCTCTCACATGTTTCCCAGGTTAATTAAACTCCCAGTGCTCCCAGTTTATTTTCCATCTCCCAGTGTTCCCAGTTTAATTGCACTCCCAGTGTTTCCAGTGTATTTACTCTGCCAGTAGCCCCAGTACATTTACTCTCTCCCAATGTTCCAGTACATTTACTCTCCCAGTGTTCCAAATGCTGATACCCTCTCTGAGTGTTCCCAGTGTATTCACCCCCTCAGTGTTCCTTGTGTATTTACTCTCCAAGTGTTCACAGTCTATTTACTCTCCTGTTTTTCCAGTATATTTCTCTCCCATTCTTCCCTGTACTTTTAATCTCGCCCAGTGTTCCCAGTGTATTTTGTCTTTCCCAGTGTTCCAAGTGTATTTATTAACCAAATGTTCCCCGTGTATTAACTCTCCCAGTTTCCTCAGTCAATTTTCTCACTCCCTGTGCATTTACTCTCCCAGTGTTGCCAGTGTATTTACTCTCTCACAATTTCCCCAGTGTATCTACTCTCAGTTTCCAAGTGTATGACTCTCCCAGTGTTCCCTCTGTATTTACTCTCAGTTTTCCCAGTGTATTACTCTCCCCGTTTCCCCAGTGTATTTACTCTCTCCCAATGTTCCCAGTGTAGTCACTCTCCCACTGTTCCCACTGTATTTACTCTCCCAGTAGTCCCAGTACAATTACTCTCTCCCAAAGTTCCAGTGCATTTACTCTCCCAGTGTTCCAAAAGGAGATACCCTCTCTGAGTGTTCCCAATGTCTTTACCCCCACAGTGTTCCTTGTGTATTTACTCTCCCAGTTTTCCCAGTCTAGTTACTCTCCCATTGTTCCCAGTGTAAATACTCTCCAAGTGTTCACGCTGTGTTTACTCTCTCCGAGTGTTCCCAGTGTATTTACTCTCAGTGTTCCCGGTACATTTACTCTCCCAGTGTTCCCAGTGTATTTACTGTCCAAGTGTTCACCGTGTATTTTCTCTCTCCCAGTGTTCACAGTTTATTTACCTTCGCAGTGTTCCCAGTGTATTTATACGATACAAGTTTTCTCAGTTTATTTACTTTCGCAGTGTTCCCAGACTCTTCACTTTCTAAATGTGTTCCCAGTTTATTTACCTTCGCAGTGTTCCCAGTACATTTACTCTCCCAGTGTTCCCAGGTTACTTACCCTACCTCAGTGTTCCCAGTGTATTTACTCCCTCAGTGCTCCTTGTTAATTTACTCTCCCAGTGTTCCCAGTCTACTTATTATCCCCGTGTTCCCAGTGTATTTACTCTCCAATTGTTCACGGTGTATTTTCTCTCTCCCAGTGTTCACAGTTTATTTACTCTCCCTATGTTCCCAGTTTATTTATACGATACAAGTTTTCTCAGTTTATTTACTTTCACAGTGTTGCCAGACTCTTCACTCTCTAAATGTGTTCCCAGTTTATTTACCTTCGCAGTGTTCCCAGGGTATTTACTCTCCCAGTGTTCCCAGTCTATTTAATCCCTCAATTTTCTGAATGTATTCACTCTTTCAGTGCGCCCCAAGTGTATTTACTCTCTCCCAGTTTTCCCAGTGTATTTCCCCTCAGTGTTCCCAGTGTATTAACTCTCTCAGGGTCCTTAGTGTATTTACTCTTTTTCTGTGTATGTACACTCCCAGTGTTCCCAGTGCATTTAAGCTCCCAGTGTTTGCAGTGTATTTACTCTCTCCCTGTATTCCCAGCATATTTACTCTCCCAGTGTATTTACTCTCCTAGTTTCTCCAATGTATTTACTCTCCCAGTGTTCCCAGTTTATTTACTCTCACTGTGTTCCCAGTGTATTTACACTCTACAAATGCTCCCAGTGTATTTACATTCCCATTGTTCCCAGCATATTAAATCTCCCAGTGTTCCCAGTGTATTTACGCTCTCATTGTTCCCAGTTTATTTACTCTGCAATTGTTCCCGATGTATTTACTCTCTACCAGTGTTCACAGTTTACTTACTCTCCCAGTTTTCCCAGGGTATTTCTCTCTCCAAATGTTCCCAGTGTATTTACTCTCGCAGTGTTCCCAGGGTATTTACTCTCCCAGTTTTGCCATGTATTTACACTCGAAGTGTTCCCAGTTTATCTCCTCTCAAAGTGTTCCCAGTATATTTACTCTCTCCCAGTGTTCCCAATGTATTTCCTCTCCCAGTGTTCCCAATGTGTTTATGTCCCCAGTGTTACCAGTGTATTTACTTTCTGCAGTGTCCCAAGTGTATTTACTCTGTCCTTGTGTTAGCAGTGTATTTACTCTCCCGGTGTTTCCAGTGTATATACTTTCTCCCAGTCTTCGGAGTGTATTTACTCTCGCAGTATTCCCAGTGTATTTATGCTACAGTGTTCCCAGTGTATTTACTCGCAATGTTCCCAATGTATTTACTCTCCCTGCGTTCCCAGTATATCTAATCACCCAGTGTTGCCAGTATGTTCTTTCTCCAAGTGTATGTACTCTCTGTGTTCCCAGTGTATTCACTCTCCCAGTGAATTTACACTCCCAGTGTTCACATGGTATGTACTCTCTCCCAGCGTGTTTACTCGCCCAGTTTTCGCAGTGTACTTACTCTATCCCAGTGTTCCTAGTGTATTTACTCTTCTATTGTCCCCAGTGTATTTACTCTTCCAGTGTTCCCAATGTATTTACTCTACCAGTGTTCCCCATGTGTTTACTCTCCCAGTGTCCCCAGTGTCTTTATTCGCTTCTAATGTTCCCAGTGTATTTACTCACCCCGTGTTCCCAGTGTATTTACTCTCTCCCAGGTTCCCAATATATTCACACTCTCGCAATGTTCGCAGTTTATTTACTGTCGCTGTGTTCCCAGTGTCTTCACTCCCCCAGTGTCCCCAGTGTATTTACTCTACAATTGTTCCCGGTGTATTTACTCTCTCCCTGTGTTCACAGATTATTTACTCTCCCTGTTTTCGCAGTGTTTTACTCTTCCACTGTTCGCAGTGTATTTACTCTCTCCGAATGTTCCCAGTGTATTTCATCTCCCAGTGTTGCTAGTGTATTTACTCTCTCCCAGTTCCCAATTGTAGTTACTCTCCCAGTGCTCCCAACGTATAACTCTCTCAGTTTCCCCAGTGTATTTACTCTCCAAGTGTTCCCGTTGCATTTACTCTCTACAAGTGTTCCAAGTGTATTTACCTTCGCTGTGTTTCCAGTTTATTTACTCTTTCACAGTATACCCAGTGTATTTATTATCCCAGTGTTCCCAGTGTATTTACTCTCACAGGTTTCCAAATGTTCTTAATCTCCCAGTGTTCCCACTTTATCTACTCTGCTAGTCTTCCCAGTGCAATTACGTTCTCCCAATGTTCCCAGTGTAGTTAATCTCTCCCAGTGTTCGCAGTATATTTACATTCCCAGCGTTCCCAGTGTATATACTCTCCCAATTTTCCCAGTGTATTTACTCTCACTCAGTGTTCCCAGTGTATTTACTCTCCCAGTGTTCCCCGTGTATTTACTCTCACAGTTTTCCCAATGTTCTTAATCTCCCAGTGTTCCCAGTTTACTTACTCTCCCAGTGTTCCCAGTGTATTTAGTCTCCGAGTGCCCCCAGTGTATTTAATCTCCCAGTATTCCCAGTGCATTTATTCTCTCCCGGTGTCCTCAGCGTACTTACTCTCCCAGAGTTCCCAGTGAAGTTACTCTCCCTGTTTCCCCAATGTATTTACTCTCCCTGTGTTCCCAGTGTATTTCTCTCTCCAAATGGTCCCAGTGTATTTACTCTCGCAGTGTTCCCAGGGTATTTACTCTCCCAGTTTTGCCATGTATTTACACTCGAAGTGTTCCCAGTTTATCTCCTCTCAAAGTGTTCCCAGTATATTTACTCTCTCCCAGTGTTCCCAATGTATTTCCTCTCCCAGTGTTCCCAATGTGTTTATGTCCCCAGTGTTACCAGTGTATTTACTCTCTGCAGTGTCCCCAGTGTATTTACTCTGTCCTTGTGTTAGCAGTGTATTTACTCTCCCGGTGTTTCCAGTGTATATACTTTCTCCCAGTCTTCGGAGTGTATTTACTCTCGCAGTATTCCCAGTGTATTTATGCTACAGTGTTCCCAGTGTATTTACTCGCAATGTTCCCAATGTATTTACTCTCCCTGCGTTCCCAGTATATCTAATCACCCAGTGTTGCCAGTGTGTTCTTTCTCCAAGTGTATGTACTCTCTGTGTTCCCAGTGTATTCACTCTCCCAGTGAATTTACACTCCCAGTGTTCACATGGTATGTACTCTCTCCCAGCGTGTTTACTCGCCCAGTTTTCGCAGTGTACTTACTCTATCCCAGTGTTCCTAGTGTATTTACTGTTCTATTGTCCCCAGTGTATTTACTCTTCCAGTGTTCCCAATGTATTTACTCTACCAGTGTTCCCCATGTGTTTACTCTCCCAGTGTCCCCAGTGTCTTTATTCGCTTCTAATGTTCCCAGTGTATTTACTCACCCCGTGTTCCCAGTGTATTTACTCTCTCCCAGGTTCCCAATATATTCACACTCTCGCAATGTTCGCAGCTTATTTACTGTCGCTGTGTTCCCAGTGTATTCACTCCCCCAGTGTTCCCAGTGTATTTACTCTCCAATTGTTCCCGGTGTATTTACTCTCTCCGAATGTTCCCAGTGTATTTCATCTCCCAGTGTTGCTAGTGTATTTACTCTCTCCCAGTTCCCAATTGTAGTTACTCTCCCAGTGCTCCCAACGTATAACTCTCTCAGTTTCCCCAGTGTATTTACTCTCCAAGTGTTCCCGTTGCATTTACTCTCTACAAGTGTTCCAAGTGTATTTACCTTCGCTGTGTTTCCAGTTTATTTACTCTTTCACAGTATTCCCAGTGTATTTATTATCCCAGTGTTCCCAGTGTATTTACTCTCACAGGTTTCCAAATGTTCTTGATCTCCCAGTGTTCCCAGTTTATCTACTCTGCTAGTCTTCCCAGTGCAATTACTTTCTCCCAATGTTCCCAGTGTAGTTAATCTCTCCCAGTGTTCGCAGAATATTTACATTCCCAGCGTTCCCAGTGTATATACTCTCCCAATTTTCCCAGTGTATTAACTCTCACTCAGTGTTCCCAGTGTATTTACTCTCCCAGTGTTCCCAGTGTATTTACTCACACAGTTTTACCAATGTTCTTAATCTCCCAGTGTTCCCAGTTTACTTATTCTCCCAGTGTTCCCAGTGTATTTAGTCTCCGAGTGTCCCCAGTGTATTTAATCTCCCAGTGTTCCCAGTGCATTTATTCTCTCCCGGTGTCCTCAGCGTATTTACTCTCCCAGAGTTCCCAGTGAAGTTACTCTCCCTGTTTCCCCAATGTATTTACTCTCCCTGTGTTCCCAGTGTATTTCTCTCTCCAAATGGTCCCAGTGTATTTACTCTCGCAGTGTTCCCAGGGTATTTACTCTCCCAGTTTTGCCATGTATTTACACTCGAAGTGTTCCCAGTTTATCTCCTCTCAAAGTGTTCCCAGTATATTTACTCTCTCCCAGTGTTCTCAATGTATTTCCTCTCCCAGTGTTCCCAATGTGTTTATGTCCCCAGTGTTACCAGTGTATTTACTCTCTGCAGTGTCCCCAGTGTATTTACTCTGTCCTTGTGTTAGCAGTGTATTTACTCTCCCGGTGTTTCCAGTGTATATACTTTCTCCCAGTCTTCGGAGTGTATTTACTCTCGCAGTATTCCCAGTGTATTTATGCTACAGTGTTCCCAGTGTATTTACTCGCAATGTTCCCAATGTATTTACTCTCCCTGCGTTTCCAGTATATCAAATCACCCAGTGTTGCCAGTATGTTCTTTCTCCAAGTGTATGTACTCTCTGTGTTCCCAGTGTATTCACTCTCCCAGTGAATTTACACTCCCAGTGTTCACATGGTATGTACTCTCTCCCAGCGTGTTTACTCGCCCAGTTTTCGCAGTGTACTTACTCTATCCCAGTGTTCCTAGTGTATTTACTGTTCTATTGTCCCCAGTGTATTTACTCTTCCAGTGTTCCCAATGTATTTACTCTACCAGTGTTCCCCATGTGTTTAATCTCCCAGTGTCCCCAGTGTCTTTATTCGCTTCTAATGTTCCCAGTGTATTTACTCACCCCGTGTTCCCAGTGTATTTACTCTCTCCCAGGTTCCCAATATATTCACACTCTCGCAATGTTCGCAGTTTATTTACTGTCGCTGTGTTCCCAGTGTCTTCACTCCCCCAGTGTCCCCAGTGTATTTACTCTACAATTGTTCCCGGTGTATTTACTCTCTCCCTGTGTTCACAGATTATTTACTCTCCCTGCTTTCGCAGTGTTTTACTCTTCCACTGTTCGCAGTGTATTTACTCTCTCCGAATGTTCCCAGTGTATTTCATCTCCCAGTGTTGCTAGTGTATTTACTCTCTCCCAGTTCCCAATTGTAGTTACTCTCCCAGTGCTCCCAACGTATAACTCTCTCAGTTTCCCCAGTGTATTTACTCTCCAAGTGTTCCCGTTGCATTTACTCTCTACAAGTGTTCCAAGTGTATTTACCTTCGCTGTGTTTCCAGTTTACTTACTCTTTCACAGTATTCCCAGTGTATTTATTATCCCAGTGTTCCCAGTGTATTTACTCTCACAGGTTTCCAAATGTTCTTAATTTCCCAGTGTTCCCAGTTTATCTACTCTGCTAGTCTTCCCAGTGCAATTACTTTCTCCCAATGTTCCCAGTGTAGTTAATCTCTCCCAGTGTTCGCAGTATATTTACATTCCCAGCGTTCCCAGTGTATATACTCTCCCAATTTTCCCAGTGTATTTACTCTCACTCAGTGTTCCCAGTGTATTTACTCTCACTCAGTGTTCCCAGTGTATTTACTCTCCCAGTGTTCCCAGTGTATTTACTCTCACAGTTTTCCCAATGTTCTTAATCTCCCAGTGTTCCCAGTTTACTTACTCTCCCAGTGTTCCCAGTGTATTTAGTCTCTTAGTGTTCCCAGTGTATTTAATCTCCCAGTGTTCCCAGTGCATTTATTCTCTCCCGGTGTCCTCAGCGTATTTACTCTCCCAGAGTTCCCAGTGAAGTTACTCTCCCTGTTTCCCCAATGTATTTACTCTCCCTGTGTTCCCAGTGTATTTACTCTCCAATTGTTCCCGGTATATTTATTCTCTCCCAGTGTTCGCAGATTATTTACTCTCCGTGTGTTCCCAGTTTATTTACTCTCTCCCAATTTTCCCCGTGTATTTAATCTCCAAGTGTTGCTAGTGTATTTACTCTCTCCCAGGTTTCCAATATATTTACTTTCCCAGTGTTCCCAGTGTATTTGCTCTCCCAGTGTTCCCATTGTAGTTACTCTCCCAGTGCTCCCAGTGTATAACGCTCTCAGTTTTCCCAGTGTATGTACTCTCCAAGTGCTCCCGTTGCATTTACTCTCTCATAGTTTTCCCAGTTTATTTACTCTTCCTGTGCTCCCAGTGTATTTACTCTCTACAAGTGTTCCCAGCGTATTTACTTTCGCTGTCTTCCCAGTTTACTTACTCTCTCACAGCGTCCCCAGTTTATTTATTCTCCCAGTGTTCCCAGTGTATTTACTCTCACAGTTTTCCAAATGTTCTTAATCTCGCAGTGTTCCCAGTTAATGTACTCTCCCAGTCTTCCCAGTGTATTTACTTTCTCCCAATATTCCCAGTGTAATAAATCTCTCCCAGTGTCCCCAGTATATTTAAATACCCAGTGTTCCCAGTGTATATACTCTCCCAATGTTCCCAGTATATTTACTCTCTTTCAGTGTTCCCAGTGTATTTATCTCCCAGTGTTCACCCTGTATATATTCTCTTCCAGTGTTCGAAGTGTATTTACTGTCGCAGTGTTCCCAGTATATATACGCTCCCAGTGTTCCCAGTGTAATTACTCTCTCTCAGTGTTCCCAATGTATTTACTCTCCCAGTGTCCCCGGTGTACTTACTTCCCCAGTGCTCCCAGTGCATTTACTCTCCCTGTATTCCCAGTGTGTTTACTCTCTCAACGTTTTCCTAGTGTGTTATTCCCCCAGTATATTTACTGTCTGTGTTCCCAGACTATTTACTCTCACAGTGCATTTACACTCCCTGTGTTCCCAGCATAATAACTCTCTCCCAGTGTGTTTACTCGCCCAGTTTTCCCAGAATACTTATTCTATCCCAGTGTTCCCAGTGTATTTACTGTCCGAATGCTCCCAGTTTATTTACTCTCTCCCAATGTTCCAGTGCATTTACTCTCCCAGTGTTCCCAGTCTATTTACTCTCCCATTGTTCCCAGTGCAATTACTCTCCAAGTGTTCACGCTGTGTTTACTCTCTCCGAGTGTTCCCGTTGTATTTACTGTCAGTGTTCCCAGTGTATTTACTCTCTCCCAATGTTCCCAGTACATTTATTATCCCAGTGTTCCCAGGTTATTTACCCTACCTCAGTGTTCCCAGTGTATTTACTCCCTCAGTGTTCCTTGTGAATTTACTCTCCCAGTGTTCACAGTCGACCTACTCTCCCTGTGTTCCCAGTGTATTTACTCTCCCATTGTTCCTAGTGTATTTTCTCTCCCAGTGTTCCCAGTGTATTTACTCTGCAAGTGCTCGCGGTTTATTTTCTCTCTCCCAGTGTTCACAGTTTATTTACTCTCCCTGTGTTCCCAGTGTATTTATACTGTACAAGTTTACCCAGTTTATTTACTTTCGCAGTGTTCCCACACTCTTCACTCGCTAAATGCGTTCCCAGTTTATTTACCTTTGCAGTGTTCCCAGGCTATTTAATCTCCCAGTGTTCCCAGCGTATTTACCCCCACAATTTTCCGAGTGTATTTACTCTTCCAGTGCTCCAAGTATATTTACTCTCCCAGTGTTCCCAGTGTATTTACTCTCCCAGCGATCACAGTGCATTTAATCTCCCAGTGCTCCCAGTGCATTTACGCACTCCCAGTGTTCCCAGTGCATTTACTCTCTCCCAGTTTCCCCAATGTATTTACTCTCCCAGCGTTCCCAGTTTATTTACTCTCACTGTGTTCCCGGTGTATTTACACTCTACAAATGTTCCCAGTGTATTTACGTTCCCATTGTTCCCAACGTATTACATCTCCCATTGTTCCCAGTGTTTTTACGCTCTCATTGTTCCCAGTTTATTTACTCTTCAATTGTTCCCGTTGTATTTACTCTCTCCCAGTGTTCGCAGTTTATTTACTATCCCAGTTTTCCAGGGGTATTTCTCTCTCCAAATGTTCCCAGTGTATTTACTCCCTCAGTTTCCCAGTGTATTTATTCTCAACACGTTTTCCCAGTGTATTTACTTTTGCTGTGTTCCCAGTTTACTTACTCTCTCAAGGTGTTCCCAGTTTATTTATTCTCCCAGTGTTCCCAGTTTATTTACTCTCCCTGTATTCCCAGTGTGTTTACTCTCAAAGTGTTCCCAGTGTGTTATTCTCCCAGTGTGTTTACTCGCACAGTTTTCCCCGTGTACTTATTTTATCGCAGTGTTCCCAGTGTATTTAGTCTCCCAGAGTTCCCAGTGTATTTTCTCTCCCAGTGTTCTCAGTGTATTTATTCTCTCCCAGTGTTCTCAGCGTATTTACTCCCCCAGAGTTCCCAGTGAAGTTACTCTCCCTGTTTCTCCAATGTATTTTCTCTCCCTGTGTTCCCAGTTTATTTACTTTCCAATTGTTCCCGGTGTATTTACTCTCTCCTAGTGTTCGCAGATTATTTACTCTCCCTGTGTTCCCAGTCTATAACTCTCCCACTGTTCCCAGTGTATTTACTATCTCCCAATGGTCCCGGTGTATTTAATCTCCCAGTGTTGCGAGTGTATTAACTCTCTGCCAGGTTCCCAATACATTTACTTTCCCAGTGTTCCCAGTGTATTTGCTCTCCCAGTGTTCCCATTGTAGTTAGTCTTCCAGAACTCCCAGTATATAATGCTCTCTGTTTTCCCAGTGTTTTTACTCTCCAAATGTTCCCGTTGCATTTACTCTCTCATAGTTTTCCCAGTTTATTTACTCGCCCTGTGTTCCCAGTGTATTTACTCTCTACACGTTTTACCAGTGTATTTACTTTTGCTCTGTTCCCAGTTTACTTACTCTCTCACAGTGTTCCCAGTTCATTTATTCTCCCAGTGTTCCCAGTGTGTTTACTCTCAAAGTGTTCCCAGTGTGTTAATCTCCCAGTATATTTACTGTTTTTTTCCCCACACTATTTAATCTCACAGTGCATTTACACTCCCTGTGTTCCCAGCATATGTACTCTCTCCCAGTGTGTTTACTCGCCCAGTTTTCCCAGTGTACTTATTTTATCCAAGTGTTCCCAGTGCAACTACAACAATTGTACATTCCTGTCTGACGTAAAAATAAAAAAGGGAAGGTTGCTCAACCGTGGCTAGTATTAAAGCCAAGGAAGTGGCATACAAATTGGCTGTAAATAGCAGTGAACCCGGGGACTGGGAGAAATTTAGAACTCAGCAGAGGAGGACAAAGGGTTTAATTAGGGCAGGTAAAATAGAGTACGAGAGGAAGCTTGCAGGGAACATTAAGACTGACTGCAAAAATTTCTATAGATATGTAAAGAGAAAAAGGTTAGTAAAGACAAACGTAGGTACCCTGCAGTCAGAATCAGGGGAAGTCATAACGGGTAACAAAGAAATGGCAGACCAAATGAACAAGTACTTTGGTTCGGTATTCACTAAGGAGGACACAAACAACCTTCCGGATATAAAAGGGGTCAGAGGGTCTAGTAAGAAGGACGAAGTGAGGGAAATCCTTATTAGTCGGGAAATTGTGTTGGAGAAATTGATGGGATTGAAGGCCGATAAATCCCCAGGGCCTGATGGACTGCATCCCAGAGTGCTTAAGGAGGTGTCCTTGGAAATAGCGGATGCATTTACAGTCATTTTCCAACATTCCATAGATTCTGGATCAGTTCCTATGGAGTGGAGGATAGCCAATGTAACTCCACTTTTTAAAAGTCCTTCAAGCTCGCACCGCCATTCAATAAGATCATGGCTGATCATTCAACCTCAATTAAAGCACATGGGATTGGGGTAGTTTGCTGTCGTGGATTGAGAACTGGTTGTCAGACAGGAAGCAAAGAGTAGGAGTAAATGGGTACTTTTCAGAATGGCAGGCAGTGACTAGTGGGGTACCGTAAGGTTCTGTGCTGGGGCCCCAGCTGTTTACATTATACATTAATGATTTAGACGAGGGGATTAAATGTAGTATCTCCAAATTTGCGGATGACACTAAGTTGGGTGGCAGTGTGAGCTGCGAGGAGGATGCTATGAGGCTGCAGAGTGACTTGGATAGGTTAGGTGAGTGGGCAAATGCATGACAGATGAAGTATAATATGGATAAATGTGAGGTTATCCACTTTGCTGGTAAAAACAGAGAGACAGACAATTATCTGAATGGTGACAGATTAGGAAAAGGGGAGGTGCAACGCGACCTGGGTGTCATGGTACATCACTCCTTGAAGGTTAGCATACAGATACAGCAGGCGGTTAAGAAAGCAAATGGCATGTTGGCCTTCATAGTGAGGGAATTTGAGTACAGGGGCAGGGAGGTGTTGATACAGTTGTACAGGGCCTTGGTGAGGCCACACCTGGAGTATTGTGTACAGTTTTGGTCTCCTAACTTGAGGAAGGACATACTTGCTATTGAGGGAGTGCAGCGAAGGTTCACCAGACTGATTCCCTGGATGGCGGGACTGACATATCGAGAAATACTGGATCTACTGCGCTTGTATTCACTGGAGTTCAGAAGAATGAGAGGTGATCTCATAGAAACGTTTAAAATTCTGATGGGTTTAGACAGGTTAGATGCAGGAAGGATGTTCCCAATGTTGGGGAAGTCCAGAACCACGGGTCACAGTCTAAGGATAAGGGGTAAGCCATTTAGCTCCGAGATGAGGAGAAACTTCTTCACCCAGAGAGTGGTGAACCTGTGGAATTTTCTACCACAGAAAGTTGTTGAGGCCAAATCACTAAATATATTCAAAAAGGAGTTTGATGTAGTCCTTACTACTCGGGGGATCAAGGGGTATGGCGAGAAAGCAGGAATGGGGTACTGAAGTTACATGTTCAGCCATGAACTCATTGAATGGCGGTGCAGGCTCGAAGGGCCGAATAACCTACTCCTGCACCTATTTTCTATGTTTCTATGTTTCTATGTACTGTTCTAGTGTTCCCAGTTTATTTGCTCCTCCAGTGTTCCCAATGTGTTTACTTTATCTGTGGTCCCAGTGTATTTACTCTCTCAGTGTTCCCAGCATATTTACTCTCCTAGTATTCCCAATGTATTTACCCTCTCCCATTGTTCACGGTCTATTTACTCTCTCCCAGTGTTCACAGTGTATTTACTCTCCCTGTGTTCCCCATGACTTTACTCTCCCAGTGTTTCCAGTGTATTTACTCTCACTCAGTTGTTCCCAGTGCATTTATTCCCTCAGTATTCGTAGTGTATTTACTCTCCCAGTGCTCCCACTGTCTTTACTCTCCGAGTGTTCCCATTGTATTACTCTCCAAGTGTTCCGTTGCATTTACTCTCTCATAGCATTCCCAGTTTATATACTCCCCCTGTGTTCCCAGTGTATTTTCTCTCTACCAGAGTTCCCAGTGTATTTACTTTCGCTGTGTTCCCAGTTTATTTACTCTCCCTCATTGTTCCCTATATTCTTACTCCCAGTGTTCCCAGATTATTTACTCTATCAGTGTTCACAGTGTATGTATTTTCCCGCAGTGTTCCCAGTGTATTTATTCTCAGTGTTCCCAGTCTATTACTCTCCCAATTTCCCCAGTGTATTTACTATCCCAGTGTTCCCAGTTTATTTGCACTCCATTTTTCCCAGTGTATTTACTCACTCCAGGTCTTCCCGGTGCATTTACTGTCTCTCAGTGTTCCCAGTGTAATTGCTCTCCCAGTGTTCCCAGTGTATTTACTCTCCCCAAGATTTCCCAGTGCATTTACTGTCTCCCAGTGTTCCCAGTGTAATTGCTCTCCCAATGCACCCAGTGCATTTATTCTCCCAGTGTTCACAATGTATCTACTCTCCCCGTGTTCCCAATATATTTACTCTACTGGTGTTCCCAGTGTATTTACTCTTCGTTTTCCAGTGTATTTTCTCTCCCAATCTTCCCAGTGAATTTACTCTTTCCCAGTATTCGCAGTGTATTAATTCTCCCAGTTTCCTCAGTGTATTTACTCTCAGCCAGTCTATTTACTCTCCCATTGCATTTACACTCCCAGTATTCCCAGCGTATGTACCCTCTCCCAGTGTGTTTACTCGCCCAGTTTCCCCTGTGTACTTACTCTATCCCAGTGTTCCCAGTGCATTTACTGTTCTAGTGTTCCCAGTGTATTTACTCTTCCAGTGTTCCCAATGTATTTACGTTCCAAGTGTTCCCAGTGCATTTACTCTCCCAGTGTTCCCAACATATTTACTCTCCCAGTGCTCCAATGCATTTACTCTCAGTGTTCCCAGTGTAGTGCTCTCCCAGTGTCCACAGTGTATTTATTCTCTCCCAATGTTCCCAGTGTATTTACTCTCCCCGTGTTCCCAGTGTATTTACTGTCTCCCATTGTTCCCGGTGTATTTACTCTCTCCCAGTGTTCGCAGTGCATTTACTCTCCCAGCGTTTCCAATGTATTTACTCTCTCCCAGGTTCCCAATATATTTACTCTCCCTGTGTTCCCCGTGAATTTACTCTCCCAGTGTTTCCAATGTATTTACTCTCACTCAGTTGTTCCCAGTGTATTTATTCCCTCAGTGTTCCCAGTGTATTTACTCTCCCAGTGTTCCAACTGTATTTACTCTCCCAGTGATCCCAGTGCATAGTGACTTGGATAGGTTAGGTGAGTGGGCAAATGCATGGCAGATGAAGTATAATATGGATAAATGTGAGGTTATCCACTTTGCTGGTAAAAACAGAGAGACAGACCATTATCTGAATGGTGACAGATTAAGAAAAGGGAAGGTGCAACGAGTCCTGGGTGTCATGGTACATCAGTCCTTGAAGGTTGGCATGCAGATACAGCAGGTGGTGAATAAAGCAAATGGCATGTTGGTCTTCATAGTGAGGGGAATTGAGTACTGGGGCAGGGAGGTGTTACTACAGTTGTACAGGGCCTTGGTGAGGCCACACCTGGAGTATTGTGTACGGTTTTGGTCTCCTAACTTGAGGAAGGACATACTTGCTATTGAGGGAGTGCAGTGAAGGTTCACCAGACTGATTCCCTGGATGGCGGGACTGACATATCAAAAAATACTGGATCAACTGCGCTTGTATTCACTGGAGTTCAGAAGAATGAGAGGTGATCTCATAGTATTTACTCTCCCAGTGTTCCAACTGTATTTACTCTCCCAGTGCTCCCAGTGCATTTGCTCCCCAATTTTCCCACTTTACTCGCCCAATGTTACCAGTGTATTACTCTTTCAGTGTTACCGGTTTATTTACTCCCCCAGTGTTCCCTGTGTATGCATTCTCCCCCACCGTTCCCAGTGTATTTATTCTCAGTGTTCCGAGTCCATTACTCTCCCAGTGTTCCCAGATTATTTGCTCCCCCTTTTTTCCCAGTGTATTTACTCTCTCCAAGTCTTCCCAGTGCATTTACTGTCTCCAAGTGTTCCCAGTATAATTGCTCTCCCAGTGTTCCCAGTGCATTTACTCTCTCCAAGTCGTCCCAGTGCATTCACTGTCTCCAAGTGTTCCCAGTGCAATTGCTCTCCCAGTGTTCCCAGTGCATTTACTCTCTCCAAGTCTTCCCAGTGCATTTACTGTCTCCCAGTGTTCCCAGTGTAATTGCTCTCCAAGTGTTCCCAGTGGATTTACTCTCCCAATGCACCCAGTGTATTTACTTTCCCAGTGTTCCCAATCGATCTACTCTCCCCGTGTACCCAATATATTTACTCTGCCAGTGTTCACAGTGTGTTTACTCTCCGGTTTCCAGTGTATTTTCTCTCCCAGTCTTCCCAGTGAATTTACTCTCTCCCATTATTTGCAGTGTACTAACTCTCCCAGATTCGTCAGTGTATTTACTCTCTCCCAGTCTATTTACTCACCCATTGCATTTACACTCCCAGTGTTCCCAGCGTATATACTCTCTCCCAGTATGTTTACTCGCCCAGTTTTACCTGTGTACTTACTCTATCCCATTGTTTCCAGTGCATTCTCTGGTCTAGTGTATTTACTCTTCCAATGTTCCCAATGTATTTACATTCCCAGTGTTCCCAGTGCATTTACTCTCCCAGTGTTCCAATGCATTTACTCTCCCAGTGTTCCAATGCATTTACTCTCAGTTTTCCCAGTAGAGTACTCTCCCAGTGTCCCGAGTGTATTAATTCTCTCATAATGTTCCCAGTGTATTTACTCTCCCCATGTTCCCAGTTTGTTTACTGTCTCCCATTGTTCCCGGTGTATTTACTCTCTCCCAGTGTTCGCAGTGTATTTACTGTCCCAGTGCTCCCTATGTATTTACTCTCTTCCAGGTTTCCAATATATGTGCTCAAGCGGTGTTCCCCGGGAGTTTACTGACCCAGCGTTCCCAGTGTATTTACTCTCACTCGGTTGTTCCCAGTGCATTTATTCCCCCAGTGTTCCTCGTGTATGTACTCTCCCAGTGTTCGCACTGTATTTAATCTCCCAGTGATCCCAGTGCCTTTGCTCCCCAATTTTCCCACTCTCTTTACTCTCCCAGTATTCCAAGTGTATTACTCTCCCCGTGTTCCCAGATTATTTACTCTACCAGTGTTCCCAGTGTATGTATTCTTCCCCAGTGTTCCCAGTGTATTTACTCTCTCCCTGTGTATTTACTCTCGCTATGCATCCAGTGTATTTACCCTGTCCCAGTGTTGCCAGTATTTATTATCCCAGTATTCCTAGTACATTTACTTTCTCTCAATTTTCCCTGTTTATTTACTCTCCCAAAGCTCCCAGTGTTTTTAATCTTGCGGTGCTCCCAATGTATTTCCTCTCTCCCAGTATTACCAGTGTAATTGCCCTTCCAGTCTTCCCAGTGTATTTACTCTCAGTATTCCCAGTATATTACTCTCCCAGTTTTCCTAGTGTAGTTACTCTCCCAGTGTTCGCAGTGTACTAACTCTCCCAGTTTCCGCCATGTATTTACTCTCTTCCTGTGTATTTACTCTCCCAGTGTTCCCAGTGTATTTACTCTCTCCCAACGTTCCCAGTGTATTTACTCTCCTAGTGTTCCCAATGTATATTCTCTCTCTAAGTGTTCCCAGTGTATTTACTCCCTCCCTGGTCCTTGTGTATTTACTCTCCCAGTGTTCCTACTGTATTCACTTTCCCAGTGTTTCCAGTGTATTTGATCTCTCTGTGTTTCCAGTGTATTTACACTCCACTTGTTCCCGTTGTATTTAATCTCTCCCAGTGTTCCCAGTTCATTTACTCCCACTGTGTTCCAAGTGTAGTTATTCTCTGAAAGTGTTCCCAGTGTATTTTGTATCCCATTGTTCACAGTGTATTCACTATCCCAGTGTTCCCAGTTTACTTAATCTCTCCGTTTTCCCAGTGCATTTATTCTCCAAGTGTTCCCGGTGTATTTACTCTCTCATAGTATTCTCAATTTATTTAATCTCCAAGTGTATCTACTCTCCCAGTTTTCCCAAGTTATTCATCGCAAAGTGTTCGCAGTGTAATTAATCTCCAGTGTTCCCAGTGTATTTACTCGCCCAGTGTTCCCAGTATATTTACTCTCGAACAGTGGTCCCAGTGTATTTACTCGGCCCCAATGTTCCCAGAGTATTTACTCTCCCTGTGTTCCCAGTGTATCTACTCACCCAGTATTTCTAATTTATTTACACTCTCCCAGTGTTCCCAGTGTATTTATTCTCTGTGTTCCAAACGGTTTACTCTCCTCGTGTGACAAGTTTATTTACTCGCCCAGTGCTCGCAGTGTGTTCATCTACGAGTGTGCCCATTGTAGTTATTCTCCCAATCTATTTACTCTCTCAATGTTCTCAGTCAATTTCTCACCCAGTGTATTTACTCTCCCAGTGTTCCCAGCGTATGTATTCTTTCCTAGTGTATTTACTCACTCGCAGTGTTCCCAGTTCCAAGCGTATGTATTATCTCCCAGTGTGTTTACTCGCTGTTTTTCCAGTGTATTTATTATTCCAGTGTTCTCAATGTATTACTCACCCAGTGTTCCCAATGTATTTCCTCTCCCAGTGTTCCCAGCATATTTACTCTCCCAGTGTTCCCAGTATATTTACTCTTGCAGTGTTCCCAGTGTATTTACTCTCTCAGTGTTCTCAGGTTATTTATTCTCTCCTAGCTTCCCAGTGTATTTACTCTATCGCAGTGCTAGCAGAGTCGGTACAGTCCTGTGTTGCCATCTTATTTACTCTCCCAGTGTTCCCGCTGTATTTACTCTCTATCAGTGTTCACACGGTATTTAATCTCCCAGTTTTAGCAGTGTATTTACTCTCCCAGTAATCCAATTGTATTTATTCTGCCAGCATTTCCAGAGTGTTTACATTCCTAGTGTTCCCAGTGTATTTACTCGCTCCCAGTCTTCCCAATGTATTTATTCTCCAAATGTTCTCAGTGTATTAACTCTCTCAGTGTTCCCCGTTTATTTACACTCTCTCAGTGTTCCCAGTGCATTTACTCTCTCAGTGTTCACAGTGTATTTACTCTCTACCAGTGTTCCGAGTGTATTTACTCTCCCAGTGCTCCCAATGTATGTCCTTTCTCCCAACGTCCCCAGTGTTTCCAGTGCATTACCTTTCAGTGTTCCCACTGTATTTACTCTCCCCGTGTTCCCAGTGTATTTACTCTTCCAGTGCTCCCAGTGTTTTCACTCTCCCAGTGTTCCCAGTGTATATATTCTCTCCCAGTGTTCGGAGTGTATTTACACTTGCAATGCTCCCAGAGTATTTACGCTCCCAGTGTTTCCCGTGTATTTACTCTCTCTCAGTGTTCCCCTTGTATTTATTCTCGCAGTGTCCCCGGTGTAGTTACTCTCCCAGTGTTCCCAGTGTATTTACTCTCTCCCAGTGTTCCCTGTGTATGTACTCTCTCAATGTTCCCTGTATATTTACTCTCCCAGTTTATTTACTGTCCCAATGTTCCCAGCGTATGAACTCTCACCCAGTGTGTTTGCTCGCCCAATTTTCACTGTGCATTTACTCTCCCAGTGTCCCCAGTGTATTTCCTCTCCCAGTGTTCGCAGTGCAGTTACTTTCCTATTGTTCCCGGTGTATTTACTCTCTCTCAGTTTTCGCAGTTCATTTACTCTCCCTGTGTTCCCAGTTAATTTACTCTCTACAAGTGTTCCCAGTGTATTTTCTTCCAGAGTGTTCTCAATTTATTTATTCTCACTGTGTTCCCAGTCTATTTATTCTCTGCGAGTGTTCCCAGTTTATTTACTCTCCCATTGTTCCCAGTGTATTTAATTTCCCAGTGTTCCCAGTGTATATAATGTATCAGTTTTCTCAGTGTATTTACTCTCCCAGTACTCCAAGTGTATTTACTCTCCTATTGTTTCCGGTGTATTTATTCTCTCCCAGTTTATTTACTTTCCCTGTGTTCCCAGTTGAATTAGTCTCTACAAGTGTTCCCTGTTCATTTACTTTCGCAGTCATCCCAGTTTATTTTCTCTCTCATAGTGTTCCCATTGTATTTACTCTTCCAGTGTTCCCAGTGTATAAATCTCCCAGTGTTACCAGTGTATTTACGCTCTCCCAGTGTTCACAGAGTATTTATTCTCCCAGTGTTCCCAGGGCATTTACTCTCTCAGTTTTCCCAATGTATTGACACTCCCAGTGTTCCCAGTGTAATTACTCTCCTGTTTTCCCAGTGTATTTACTCTCCCAGTGTTCCCAGTGTATTTACTCTCTAACATTGTTCCCAGTATATTTACTCCAGCAGATTTCCCAATTTATATACTCTCTCCCAGTGTTCGCAGTGTCTTTATTCTCCCCGTGTCTCCAATGTAGTTACTCTCCCAGTGTTCCCAGTGTATTTACTCTCTCCCATTTTCCCCAGTGTAATTAGTCTCCCTGTGCTCCCAGTTTATCTACTCTCCCAGCGTTTCCAATGTATTTACTCTCTCCCAGGTTCCCAATATATTTACTCTCCCTGTGTTCCCCGTGACTTTACTCTCCCAGTGTTTCCAATGTATTTACTCTCACTCAGTTGTTCCCAGTGTATTTATTCCCTCAGTGTTCCCAGTGTATTTACTCTCCCAGTGTTCCAACTGTATTTACTCTCCCAGTGATCCCAGTGCAGAGTAACTTGGATAGGTTAGGTGAGTGGGCAAATGCATTGCAGATGAAGTATAATATGGATAAATGTGAGGTTATCCACTTTGCTGGTAAAAACAGAGAGACAGACTATTATCTGAATGGTGACAGATTAGGAAAAGGGAAGGTGCAACGAGTCCTGGGTGTCATGGTACATCAGTCCTTGAAGGTTGGCATGCAGATACAGCAGGTGGTGAAGAAAGCAAATGGCATGTTGACCTTCATAGTGAGGGGATTTGAGTACTGGGGCAGGGAGGTGTTACTACAGTTGTACAGGGCCTTGGTGAGGCCGCACCTGGAGTATTGTGTACAGTTTTGGTCTCCTAACTTGAGGAAGGACATACTTGCTATTGAGGGAGTGCAGTGAAGGTTCACCAGACTGATTCCCTGGATGGCGGAACTGACATATCAAAAAATACTGGATCAACTGCGCTTGTATTCACTGGAGTTCAGAAGAATGAGAGGTGATCTCATAGTATTTACTCTCCCAGTGTTCCAACTGTATTTACTCTCCCAGTACTCCCAGTGCATTTGCTCCCCAATTTTCCCACTTTACTCGCCCAATGTTACCAGTGTATTACTCTTTCAGTGTTCCCGGTTTATTTACTCCCCCAGTGTTCCCTGTGTATGCATTCTCCCCCACCGTTCCCAGTGTATTTATTCTCAGTGTTCCGAGTCCATTACTCTCCCAGTGTTCCCAGATTATTTGCTCTCCCTTTTTTCCCAGTGTATTTACTCTCTCCAAGTCTTCCCAGTGCATTTACTGTCTCCCAGTGTTCCCAGTATAATTGCTCTCCCAGTGTTCCCAGTGCATTTACTCTCTCCAAGTCTTCCCAGTGCATTTACTGTCTCCCAGTGTTCCCAGTGTAATTGCTCTCCAAGTGTTCCCAGTGGATTTACTCTCCCAATGCACCCAGTGTATTTACTTTCCCAGTGTTCCCAATCGATCTACTCTCCCCGTGTACCCAATATATTTACTCTGCCAGTGTTCACAGTGTGTTTACTCTCCGGTTTCCAGTGTATTTTCTCTCCCAGTCTTCCCAGTGAATTTACTCTCTCCCATTATTTGCAGTGTACTAACTCTCCCAGATTCGTCAGTGTATTTACTCTCTCCCAGTCTGTTTACTCTCCCATTGCATTTACACTCCCAGTGTTCCCAGCGTATATACTCTCTCCCAGTATGTTTACTCGCCCAGTTTTACCTGTGTACTTACTCTATCCCAGTGTTTCCAGTGCATTCTCTGGTCTAGTGTATTTACTCTTCCAATGTTCCCAATGTATTTACATTCCCAGTGTTCCCAGTGCATTTACTCTCCCAGTGTTCCAATGCATTTACTCTCAGTGTTCCCAGTAGAGTACTCTCCCAGTGTCCCGAGTGTATTAATTCTCTCATAATGTTCCCAGTGTATTTACTCTCCCCATGTTCCCAGTTTATTTACTGTCTCCCATTGTTCCCGGTGTGTTTACTCTCTCCCAGTGTTCGCAGTGTATTTACTGTCCCAGTGCTCCCTATGTATTTACTCTCTTCCAGGTTTCCAATATATTTGCTCAAGCGGTGTTCCCCGGGAGTTTACTGACCCAGCGTTCCCAGTGTATTTACTCTCACTCAGTTGTTCCCAGCGTATGTATTCCCTCAGTGTTCCTCGTGTATGTACTCTCCCAGTGTTCGCACTGTATTTAATCTCCCAGTGATCCCAGTGCCTTTGCTCCCCAATTTTCCCACTCTCTTTACTCTCCCAGTATTCCAAGTGTATTACTCTCCCCGTGTTCCCAGATTATTTACTCTACCAGTGTTCCCAGTGTATGTATTCTCCCCCAGTGTTCCCAGTGTATTTACTCTCTCCCTGTGTATTTACTCTCGCTATGCATCCAGTGTATTTACTCTCTCCCAGTGTTGCCAGTATTTATTATCCCAGTATTCCTAGTACATTTACTTTCTTCAATTTTCCCTGTTTATTTACTCTCCCAAAGCTCCCAGTGTTTTTAATCTTGCGGTGCTCCCAATGTATTTCCTCTCTCCCAGTATTACCAGTGTAATTGCCCTCCCAGTCTTCCCAGTGTATTTACTCTCAGTATTCCCAGTATATTACTCTCCCAGTTTTCCTAGTGTAGTTACTCTCCCAGTGTTCGCAGTGTACTAACTCTCCCAGTTTCCGCCGTGTATTTACTCTCTCCCTGTGTATTTACTCTCCCAGTGTTCCCAGTGCATTTACTCTCTCCCAACGTTCCCAGTGTATTTACTCTCCTAGTGTTCCCAATGTATATTCTCTCTCTAAGTGTTCCCAGTGTATTTACTCCCTCCCTGGTCCTTGTGTATTTACTCTCCCAGTGTTCCTACTGTATTTACTTTCCCAGTGTTTCCAGTGTATTTGATCTCTCTGTGTTTCCAGTGTATTTACTCTCCACTTGTTCCCGTTGTATTTAATCTCTCCCAGTGTTCCCAGTTTATTTACTCCCACTGTGTTCCAAGTGTAGTTATTCTCTGAAAGTGTTCCCAGTGTATTTAGTATCCCATTGTTCACAGTGTATTCACTATCCCAGTGTTCCCAGTTTACTTAATCTCTCCGTTTTCCCAGTGCATTTATTCTCCAAGTGTTCCCGGTGTATTTACTCTCTCATAGTATTCTCAATTTATTTAATCTCCCAGTGTATCTACTCTCCCAGTTTTCCCAAGTTATTCATCGCAAAGTGTTCGCAGTGTAATTAATCTCCAGTGTTCCCAGTGTATTTACTCGGCCCCAATGTTCCCAGAGTATTTACTCTCCCTGTGTTCCCAGTGTATCTACTCACCCAGTATTTCTAATGTATTTACACTCTCCCAGTGTTCCCAGTGTATTTATTCTCTGTGTTCCCAACTGTTTACTCTCCTCGTGTGACAAGTTTATTTACTCGCCCAGTGCTCGCAGTGTGTTCATCTACGAGTGTGCCCATTGTAGTTATTCTCCCAATCTATTTACTCTCTCAATGTTCTCAGTCTATTTCTCACCCAGTGTATTTACTCTCCCAGTGTTCCCAGCGTATATATTCTTTCCCAGTGTATTTACTCACTCGCAGTGTTCCCAGTTCCAAGCGTATGTATTGTCTCCCAGTGTGTTTACTCGCTGTTTTCCCAGTGTATTTATTATTCCAGTGTTCCCAATGTAGTTACTCTCGCAGTGTTCCCAGTGTATTTACTCTCTCAGTGTTCTCAGGTTATTTATTCTCTACTAGCTTCCCAGTGTATTTACTCTATCGCAGTGCTAGCAGACTCGGTACAGTCCTGTGTTGCCATCTTATTTACTCTCCCAGTGTTCCCGCTGTATTTACTCTCTATCAGTGTTCACACGGTACTTAATCTCCCAGTTTTAGCAGTGTATTTACTCTTCCAGTAATCCAATTGTATTTATTCTGCCAGCATTTCCAGAGTGTTTACATTCCTAGTGTTCCCAGTGTATTTACTCGCTCCCAGTCTTCCCAATGTATTTATTCTCCAAATGTTCTCAGTGTATTAACTCTCTCAGTGTTCCCCGTTTATTTACACTCTCTCAGTGTTCCTAGTGCATTTACTCTCTCAGTGCTCCCAATGTATGTCCTTTCTCCCAACGTTCCCAGTGTAGTTAATCCCTCCCAGTGTTTCCAGTGAATTTCCTTTCAGTGTTCCCACTGTATTTACTCTCCCCGTGTTCCCAGTGTATTTACTCTTCCAGTGCGCCCAGTATTTTCACTCTCCCAGTGTTCCCAGTGTATATATTCTCTCCCAGTGTTCGGAGTGTATTTACACTTGCAATGCTCCCAGAGTATTTACGCTCCCAGTGTTTCCCGTGTATTTACTCTCTCTCAGTGTTCCCCTTGTATTTATTCTCGCAGTGTCCCCGGTGTAGTTACTCTCCCAGTGTTCCCAGTGTATTTACTCTCTCCCAGTGTTCCCTGTGTATGTACTCTCTCAATGTTCCCTGTATATTTACTCTCCCAGTTTATTTACTGTCCCAGTGTTCCCAGCGTATGAACTCTCACCCAGTGTGTTTGCTCGCCACATTTTCACTGTGCATTTACTCTCCCAGTGTCCCCAGTGCATTTCCTCTCCCAGTGTTCGCAGTGTAGTTACTTTCCTATTGTTCCCGGTGTATTTACTCTCTCTAAGTTTTCGCAGTTCATTTACTCTCCCTGTGTTCCCAGTTAATTTACTCTCTACAAGTGTTCCCAGTGTATTTTCTTCCAGAGTGTTCTCAATTTATTTATTCTCACTGTGTTCCCAGTCTATCTATTCTCTGCAAGTGTTCCCAGTTTATTTACTCTCCCATTGTTCCCAGTGTATTTAATTTCCCAGTGTTCCCAGTGTATATACTGTCTCAGTTTTCTCAGTGTATTTACTCTCCCAGTACTCCAAGTGTATTTACTCTCCTATTGTTTCCGGTGTATTTATTCTCTCCCAGTTTATTTACTTTCCCTGTGTTCCCAGTTGACTTAGTCTCTACAAGTGTTCCCTGTTCATTTACTTTCGCAGTCATCCCAGTTTATTTTCTCTCTCATAGTGTTCCCATTATATTTACTCTTCCAGTGTTCCCAGTGTATTAATCTCCCAGTGTTACCAGTGTATTTACGCTCTCCCAGTGTTCACAGAGTATGTATTCTCCCAGTGTTCCCAGGACATTTACTCTCTCAGTTTTCCCAATGTATTGACACTCCCAGTGTTCCCAGTGTAATTACTCTCCTGTTTTCCCAGTGTATTTACTCTCCCAGTGTTCCCAGTGTATTTACTCTCTAAAATTGTTCCCAGTATATTTACTCCAGCAATGTTCCCAATTTATATACTCTCTCCCAGTGTTCGCAGTGTCTTCATTCTCCCCGTGTCTCCAATGTATTTACTCTCTCTCAGTGTTCCCCTTGTATTTATTCTCGCAGTGTCCCCGGTGTAGTTACTCTCCCAGTGTTCCCAGTGTATTACTCTCTCCCAGTGTCCCCAGTGTAATTAGTTTCGCTGTGCTCCCAGTTTATCTACTCTCCCAGTGCCTCTAATGTAATTACTCTCTCCCAGTGTTCCCTGTGTATGTACTCTCTCAATGTTCCTTGTCTATTTACTCTTCCAGTTTATTTACACCCCAGTGTTCCCAGCGTATGAACTCTCACGCAGTGTGTTTGCTCGCCCAGTTTTCACAGTGTATTTACTCTACCAGTGTTTTCAGTGTATTTCCTCTCCCAGTGTTCGCAGTGTAGTTACTTTCCTATTGTTCCCGGTGTATTTACTCTCTCTCGGTTTTCTTCCAGAGTGTTCTCAGTTTAATTACTCTCACTTTGTTCCCAGTCTACTTATTCTCTGCAAGTATTCCCAGTGTATTTATTCTCCCATTGTTCCCAGTGTATTTACATTCCCAGTGTTCCCAGTGCATATAATGTCTCAGTTTTCTCAGTGTATTTACTCTCCGAGTACTCCAAGTGTGTCTGTTATTGTTTCCGGTGTATTTACTCTCTCCCAGTTTATTTACTTTCCCTGTGTTCCCAGTTGACTTACTCTCTACAAGCGCTCCCAGTGCATTTACTTCCGCAGTCATCCCAGTTTATTTTCTCTCTCACAGTGTTCCCATTGTATTTACTCTTCCAGTGTTCCCAGTGTATTAATCTCCCTGTGATATCAGGTATTTACGATCGCCCAGTGTTCACAGAGTATGTATTCTCCCAGTGTTGCCAGTGTATTTACTCTCTCAGTTTTCCCAATGTATTCACGCTCCCAGTGTTCCCAGAGTAATTACTATCCCAGTGTTCCCAGTGTATTTATTCTTTTCTAGAGCTCCCAGTGTATCAGCGCCCCCAGTGTTCCCAGTGTATTTACTCTCTCTCAGTGTTCCCAGTGTATTTACTCTCCCAGTCTTGCCGGAGCAATTACTATTCCAGAGGTCCCAGTGTATTTACTCTCTCAACGTTCCCAGTGTATTTACTCAGCCAGTTTTCCCAATCTATTTTCTCTCGCATGGTTACCGTGTAGTTACTCTCCAACTGTTCCCAGTCTAATTACTCTCCAAGTGTTCCCAGTGTATTTTCTCTCCCAGTTTTCCAGGTGCATTTACTCTCCCAATTTTCCCAGTGAATTTACTCTCCCAGTGTTCCCTTGTAATTGCCACCGCAGTTTTCCCAGTGAATTTACTCTCCCGGTGTTCCCAATGTATTTACTCTCACCCAGTGTTCGCAGTGTAGTTACTTTCCTATTGTTCCCGGTGTATTTACTCTCTCTCTCGATTTTCACAGTTTATTTACTCTCCCTGTGTTCCCAGTTAATTTAGTCTCTACAAGTGTTCCCAGTGTATTTTCTTCCAGAGTGTTCACAATTTAACTACTCTCACTCTGTTCCCAGTCTATTTATTCTCTGCAAGTGTTCCCAGTTTGTTTACTTTCCCAGTGTTCCCAGTGTATATAATGTCTCCGTTTTCTCAGTATATTTACTCTCTGCGTACTCCAAGTGTATTTACTCTCTTATTGTTTCGGTGTATTTGCTCTCTCCCAGTTTATTTACTTTCCTGTGTTTCCAGTTGACTTACTCTCTACAAGTGTTCCCAGTGCATTTACTTTCGCAGTCATCCCAGTTTATTTTCTCTCTCACAGTGTTCCCATTGTATTTACTCTTCCAGTGTTCCCAGTGTATTAATCTCCCAGTAATATCAGGTATTTACGCTCTCCTAGTGTTCACAGAGTATTTATTCTCCCAGTGTTGCCAGTGTATTTACTCTCTCAGTTTTCCCAATGTATTCACGCTCCCAGTGTTCCCAGAGTAATTACTCTTCCAGTGTTCCCAGTGTATTTATTCTTTCCTAGAGCTCCCAGTGTATCATCGCCCCCAGTGTTCCCAGTGTATTTACTCTCTCTCAGTGTTCCCAGTGTATTTACTCTCCCAGTCTTCCCAGAGCAATTACTATTCTAGAGTTCCCAGTGTATTTACTCTCTCAGCGTTCCCAGTGTATTTACTCAGCCAGTTTTCCCAATCTATTTTCTCTCTCATGGTTACCGTGTAGTTAATCTCCAACTGTTCCCAGTCTAATTACTCTCCCATTGTTCCCAGTGTATTTTCTCTCCCAGTCTTCCAGGTGTATTTATTCTCCCAGTGTCCCCAGTGAATTTACTCTCCCAGTGTTCCCTTGTATTTGCCATTGCAGTTTTCCCAGTGAACTTATTCTCCCGGTGTTCCCAATGTATTTACTCTCACCCAGGGTTCGCAGTGTATTTAATCTCACAGTGTTTCCAGTTTACTCACTCTCCCAGTATGAACACTGTATTTACTCACTCGCAGTGTTCCCAGTGTATTTACTCTCCCATTTTTCCCAGTGTATTTACTCTCTCAGTGTTCCCAGTGTATTTACTCAGCCAGTTTTCCCAATCTATTTTCTCTCTCATGGTTACCGTGTAGCTACTCTCCAACTGTTCCTAGTGTAATTACTCTCCCAGTGTTCCAGTGTATTTTCTCTCCCAGTCTTCAGGTGCATTTATTCGCCCAGTGTTCCAAGTGAATTTACTCTCCCAGTGTTCCCTTGTATTTGCCAATGCAGTTTCTCCAGTGAATTTACTCTCCCGGTGTTCCCAATGTATTTACTCTCACCCAGGGTTCGCAGTGTATTTACTCTCACAGTGTTTCCAGTGTACTCACTCTCCCAGTATTAACACTGTATTTACTCACTCGCAGTGTTCCCAGTGTATTTACTCTCCCATTGTTCCCAGTGTATTTACTTTCCAAGTGTTCCCAGTGTATATAATGTCTCAGTTTTCTCAGTGTATTTACCCTCCGAGTACTCCAAATGTATTCACTCTCTTATTGTTTCCGGTCTATTTACTCTCTCCCAGTTTATTTACTTTTCCTGTGTCCCAGTTGAATTGCCCTCTACAAGTGTTCCCTGTGCATTTACTTCCGCAGTCATCCCAGTTTATTTTCTATGTCATAGTGTTCCCATTGTATTTACTCTTCCAGTGTTCCCAGTGTATTAATCTCCCAGTGATATCAGGTATTTCCGCTCGCCCAGTGTTCACAGAATATGTATTCTCCCAGTGTTGCCAGTGTATTTACTCTCTCAGTTTTCCCAATGTATTCACACTCCCAGTGTTTCCAGAGTAATTACTCTCCCAGTGTTCCCAGTGTATTTATTCTTTCCTCGAGCTCCCAGTGTATCAGCTCTCCCAGTGTTCCCAGTGTATTGACACTCTTAACGTTCCCAGTGTATTTACTCAGCCAGTTTTCCCAATCTATTTTCTCTCTCATGGTTACCGTGTAGTTACTCTCCAACTGTTCCCAGTGTAATTACTCTCCCAGTGTTCCCAGTGTATTTTCTCTCCCAGTCTTCCAGGTGCATTTACCCGCCCAGTTTTCCCAGTGAATGTACTCTCCCAGTGTTCCCATGTATATGCCACCGCAGTTTTCCCAGTGAATTTACTCTCCCGGTGTTCCCAATGTATTTACTCTCACCTATTGTTCGCAGTGTACTTACTTTCCTATTGTTCCCGGTGTATTTACACTCTCTCAGTTTTCGCAGTTCATTTACTCTCCCTTTGTTCCCAGTTAATTTACTCTCTACAAGTGTTCCCAGTGTATTTTCTTCCAGGGTGTTCACAGTTTATTTACTCTCACTCGGTTCCCAGTCTATTTATTCTCTGCAAGTGTTCCCAGTTTATTTACTCTCCCATTGTTCCCATTGTATTTACTTTCCCAGTGTTCCCTGTGTATATAATGTCTCAGTTTTCTCAGTGTATTTACTCTCCGAGTACTCCAAGTGTATTTACTCTCTTATTGTTTCCGAAGTATTTACTCTCTCCCAGTTTATTTACTTTCCCTGTGTTCCCAGTTGACTTATTCTCTACAAGTGTTCCAGTGCATTTACTTCCGCAGTCATCCCAGTTTATTTTATCTCTCACAGTGTTCCCATTGTATTTATTCTTCCAGCGTTCCCAGTATATTAATCTCCCAGTGATATCAGGTATTTACGCTCTCCCAGTGTTCACAGAGTATTTATTCTCCCAGTGTTGCCAATGCATTTACTCTCTCAGTTTTCCCAATGTATGCACGCTCCCAGTGTTCCCAGAGTAATTACTCTCCCAGTGTTCCCATTGCATTTATTATTTCCTAGAGTTCCCAGTGTATCAGCTCCCCTAGTGTTCCCAGTGTATTTACTCTCTCTCAGTGTTCCCAGTGTATTTACTCTCCCAGTCTTCCCAGAGCAATTGCTATTCTAGAGTTGCCAGTGGATTTACTCTCTCAGCGTTCGCAGTCTATTTACTCAGCCAGTTTTCCCAATCTATTTTCTCTCTCATGATTACCATGTAGTTACTCTCCAACTGTTCCCAGTGTAATTACTTTCCCAGTGTTCCCAGTGTATTTTCTCTCCCACTCTTCCAGGTGCATTTACTCTCCCAGTTTTACCAGTGAATTTACCCTCCCAGTGTTCCCTTGTATTTGCCACTGCAGTTTTCCCAGTGAATTTACTCTCCCGGTTTTCCCAATATATTTACTCTCACCCAGGGTTCGCAGTGTATTTACTCTCACAGTATTTCCAGTGTACTCACACTCCCAGTATTAACACTATATTTACTCACTCGCAGTGTTCCCAGTGTATTTACTCTCCCATTGTTCCCAGTGTATTTACTTTCCCAGTGTTCCTAGTGTATATAATGTCTCAGCTTTCTCAGTGTATTTACTCTCCGAGTACTCCAAGTCTATTCACTCTCGTATTGTTTCCGCGTGTATTTACTCTCTCCCAGTTTATTTACTTTCCCTGTGTTCCCAGTTGACTTACTCTCTACAAGTGTTCCCTGTGCATTTACTTCCGCAGTCATCCCAGTTTATTTTCTCACTCAGAGTCTTCCCATTGTATTTACTCTTCCAGTGTTCCCAGTATATGAATCTCCCAGTGATATCAGTGTATTTACGCTCTCCCAGTGTTCACAGAGTATTTATTCTCCCAGTGTTCCCAGTGTATTTACTCTCTAAGTTTTCCCAATGTATTCACGCTCCCAGTGTTCCCAGTGTAATTACTCTCCCTGTTTCCCAGTGTATTTATTCTCCCAGTGTTCCCAGTGTATTTACACTCTCTGTTTTCCCAATGTATTCACGCTCCCAGTGTTCCCAGTGTAATTACTCTCCCAGTGTTCCCAGTGTATTAATCTCCCAGTGATATCAGATTATTTACGCTCTCCCAGTGTTCCCCTTGTATTTATTCTTGCAGTGTCCCAGGTGTAGTTACTCTCCCAGTGTTCCCAGTGTATTTACTCTCTCCCAGTGTCCCCAGTGTGATTAGTCTCCCTGTGCTCCCAGTTTATCTACTCTCCCACTGCCTCTAGTGTATTTACTCTCTCCTAATGTTCCCTGTGTCTGTACTCTCTCAATGTTCCTTGTCTATTTACTCTTCCAGTTTATTTACACCCCAGTGTTCCCAGCGTATGAACTCTCACCCAGTGTGTTTGCTCGCCCAGTTTTCACAGTGTATTTACTCTTCCAGTGTTCCCAGTGTATTTCCTCTCCCAGTGTTCGCAATGTAGTTACTTTCCTATTGTTCCCGGTGTATTTACTCTCTCTCGGTTTTCGCAGTTCATTTACTCTCCCTGTGTTCCCAGTTAATTTACTCTCTACAAGTGTTCCCAGTGTATTTTCTTCCAGAGTGTTCACAGTTTATTTACTCTCACTCTGTTCCCAGTCTATTTATTCTCTGCAAGTGTTCCCAGTTTATGTACTCTCCCATTGTTCCCAGTGTATTTACCTTCCCAGTGTTCCCAGTGTATATAATGTCTCAGTTTTCTCAGTGTATTTACTCTCCGAGTACTCCAAGTGTATTCACTCTCTTATTGTTTCCGCTGTATTTACTCTCTCCCAGTTTATTTACTTTCCCTGTGTTCCCAGTTGACTTATTCTCTACAAGTGTTCCCAGTGCATTTACTTCCACAGTCATCCCAGTTTATTTTCTCTCTCACAGTGTTCCCATTGTATTTAATCTTCCAGTGTTCCCAGTGTATTAATCTGCCAGTGGTATCAGGTATTTACGCTCTCCCAGTGTTCACAGAGTATTTATTCTCCCAGTGTTGCCAGTGCATTTACTCTCTCAGTTTTCCCAATGTATTCACGCCCCCAGTGTTCCCAGAGTAATTACTCTCCCAGTGTTCCCAGTGTATTTATTCTTTCCTAGAGTTCCCAGTGTATCAGCTCCCCCAGTGTTCCCAGTATATTTACTCTCTCTCAGTGTTCCCAGTGTATTTACTCTCCCAGTCTTGCCGAAGCAATTACTATTCCAGAGTTCCCAGTGTATTTACTCTCTCAGCGTTCCCAGTGTATTTACTCAGCCAATTTTCCCATCCTATTTTCTCTCTCATGGATACCGTGTCGTTACTCTCCAACTGTTCCCGTGTAATTACTCTCCCAGTGTTCCCAGTGTATTTTCGCTCCCAGTCTTCCAGGTGCATTTACTCTCCCAGTTTTCCCAGTGAATTTACTCTCCAAGTGTTCCCTTGTATATGCCACCGCAGTTTTCCCAGTGAATTCACTCTCCCGGTGTTCCCAATGTATTTACTCTCACCTAGTGTTCGCAGTGTAGTTACTTTCCTATTGTTCCCGGTGTAATTATTCTCTCTCGGTTTTCGCAGTTCATTTACTCGCCCTGTGTTCCCAGTTAATTTGCTCTCTACAAGTGTTCCCAGTGTATTTTCTTCCAGAGTGTTCGCAATTTAATTACGCTCACTCTGTTCCCAGTCTATTTATTCTCTGCAAGTGTTCCCAGTTTATTTACTCTCCCATTGATCCCGGTGTATTTACTTTCCCAATGTTCCCAGTGTATATAATGTCTCAGTTTTCTCAGTGTATTTACTCTCCGAGTACTCCAAGTGTATTTAATCTCTTATTGTTTCCGGTGTATTTACTCTCTCCGAGTTTATTTACTTTCCCTGTGTTCCAAGTTGACTTACTCTCTACAAGTGTTCCCACTGCATTTACTTCCGCAGTCATCCCAGTTTATTTTCTCTCTCACAGTGTTCGCATTGTATTTACTCTTCCAGTGTTCCCAGTGTATTGATCTTCCAGTGATATCAGCTATTTACGCGCTCCTAGTGTTCACAGATTATTTATTCTCCCAGTGTTGCCAGTGTATTTACTTTCTCAGTTTCCCCAATGTATTCACGCTCCCATTGTTCCCAGAGTAATTACTCTCCCAGTGTTCCCAGTGTATTTATTCCTTACTAGAGTTCCCAGCATATCAGCTCCCCCAGCGTTCCCAGTGTATTTACTCTCTCTCAGTGTTCCTAGTGTATTTACTCTCCCAGTCTTCCCGGAGCAATTACCATTCCAGAGTTCCCAGTGTATTTACTCTCTCAGCGTTCCCAGTGTATTTACTCAGCCAGTTTTCCCAATCTATTTTCTCTCTCATGGTTACCGTGTAGTTACTCTTCAACTGTTGCCAGTGTAATTACTCTCCCAGTGTTCCCAGTGTATTTTCTCTCCCAGTCTTCCAGGTGCATTTACTCTCCCAGTTTTCCCAGTGAATTTACTCTCCCAGTGTTCCCTTGTATTTGCCACCGCAGTTTTCCCAGTGCATTTACTCTCCCGGTGTTCCAAATGTATTTTCTCTCACCCAGGGTTCGCAGTGTATTTACTCTCACAGTGTTTCCAGTGTACTCACTCTCTCAGTATTGACACTGTATTTACTCACTCGCAGTATTCCCAGTGTATTTACTCTCCCAATTTTTCCAGTGTATTTAATCTTCCCATGAACCGAGTGTTTTTACACTCCTTGTGTTCTCAGTATATTTAATCTCTCACAGTATTCCCTGTGTAATTACTCTCTGCCTGTATTAACAGTATATATATTCTCTCCTAGTACTGTTCCAGTGGTTCCATTGTATTTACAATCCCAGTGTTCCTGGCATATTTACTCTCCCAGTGTTCACAGTGTATTTGCTCTTGCAGTGTTCCCGTGTATTTGCTCTCCCAGTATTCCCAGTGTATTTACTCTCCCAGTGTTCCTAGCGTATTTAATCCCACAGTCTTCCCAGTGTATCTATTCTCCCAGTCGCCCTGTTGCACTTAATGTGTTAATGTTCCCAGTGAATTTATTCTCTTAGTGTTCCCAGTGTATTTACATTCTCACAGTGCATTTAATCTACCAATGTTCCCAGTGTATTTACTGTTCCAGTGCTTCCATCATATTTAATCTCCCAGTGTTCCCAGTGTATTTAATCCCCCAGTGTTCCCGGTGTAATTACCCTCCCGGTCGTCCTGGTGCATTTACTCTGCCAGTGTTCCCAGTGAATTTATATTCCCAGTATTCTAGTGCATTTACTCCTGCAGTGTTCCCAGTTCATTTACTCACTCAGTGTTCCCAGTGTAGTTACTCTCTCCCATTTTCCCCAGCGTATTTATATTTCAAGTGTTCCCAGTTTATTTACCGTCCCAGTGTTTGCGTGTATTTACTCTCCCAGTGTATTTACTCTCCCAGGGTTCCCAGTGTATTTACTCTCCAAGTGTTCCCAGTGTATTTACACTCCCCGTGTTCCTAATGTGTTTACTTTCCCAGTGACCCCCATTTACTCTCCCAGAGTTCCCAGTGTGTTTACTCTCCCAGTGTTCCCAGTGTATTAACTCCTGCAGTGCTCGCAGTGTAGTTAATCCTCCATTGTTCCCAGTGCACTTATTCTTCCATTCTTCCCAGTAAATTTACTCTCCCAGTATTCACAGTGCATATATTCTCTCCTAGTACTGTTCCAGTGTTTCCATCGTATTTACTCTCCCAATATTCCTGGCATATTTACTCTCCCAGTGCCCCCAGTGTATTTGCTCTCCCAGTGTTCCCAGTGTATTTACTTCCCCGGTCATCCCAGTGTATTTACTCTTCCAGTCGTCCCGGTTCTTTTACTTTGACAGTGCTCCCAGTGAATTTATTCTTTCAGTGCTTCTGTGTATTTATTCCTGCAGTGTTCCCAGTGTATTTACTCTCTCAGTGTTCCCAGTGTATTTTTCCAGTGTATTTACTCTCCCAGTGTTCCCAGTGTATTTACTTTCCCTGGGACCATTGTATATTTACTCTCCCATAGTTCCCAATGTGTTAACTCCCACAGTCTTCCCAGTGTATTTACTCCTTCAGTGTTCCCAGTGTATTTAATCTCCCATTGTTCCCAGCGCACTTACCGTTCCAGTGTTCCCAGTGTATTTACCCTCCCAGTGTTCCCAGTGTATTTAATCTCCCATTGATACCTGTGTATTTAATCTCCCAGTATTCTCAGCGTATTTAATCTCCCCGTGTTCCCAGTGTATTTACTCTCTCAGTGTTCCCAGTGTATTTAATCTTCCAGTGTTCCCAGTGCATTCACTCTCCCAGTTGTTCTGGTGCATTTACTCTGCCAGTTTTCCCAGTGAATTTATTCTCCCAGTGTTTTCAATGTATTTATTCTCTACCAGTGTATTTACTCTCTCAGTGTATTTGCACTCCAAGTGTTCCCAGTGAATTTACTCTCTACCAGATTACCAGTGTATTTATGCTCCCAGTGTTCCCTGTGTATTTACGGAACCAGAGTTCCCGTCATTTACTCTCTCTCGGTGTCCCCAGTATATTTACTCTCCCAGTGTTCCCAGAGTATTTACTCTCCAAGTGTTTCCAGTGTATTTACAATCCCAGTGTTCCCAGTGTATTTACTTTCCCTGGGACCACTGTATATTTACTCTCCCAGAGTTCCCAGTGAGTTTACTCCCCCAGTGTTCCCAGTGTATTTCCTCCTTCAGTGTTCTCAGTGTATGTAATCTCCCATTGATCCCAGTGTGCTTATTCTTCCAGTGTTCCCAGTATATTTACTCTCCCATTGTTCCTACTGTTTTTACGCTCTCCCAGTGCTCCCAGTATATTTACTCTCCCAGTGTTCCAGTTTATTTACTCTCTCCCAGTGCTCCCAGTATATTTACTCTCTTCCATTGTTCTCAGTGTATTTATTCTTTCCTTGTGTTCCCAGTGTATTTGCTCCCCCAGCGTTCCCAGTGTATTTATTGTTCGAGTGTTTCCATCGTATTTAATCTCCCAGTGATCTCATCGTATTTACTCTCCCTTTGTTCCCAGTGTATTTGCTCTCCCAGCCTTCCTGATGCCTTTACTCTGCCAGTGTTCCCAGTGAATTTATTCTCCTAGTGTTCTGGTGTATTTACTCCCACAATCTGCCCAGTGTATTTATACTGCCAGTATTCCCTACTTATTTAATTTCACCCAGTGTTCGCAGTGTTTTTACTCTCCCAGTTTTCCCCGTATATGTATTCTCTCCTAATGCTCCCAGTGTATTTACTCTCGCACTGTTCGCAATGTGTTTACTCTTCAAGTGTTTCCAGTGTATTTAAAATCCCAGTGTTCCCAGTGTATTTACTTTCCCTGGGACCACTGTATATTTACTCTCCCAGAGTTCCCAATGAGTTTACTCCCCCAGAGCTCCCAGTGTGTTTACTCCTTCAGTGTTCCCAGTGTATTTAATCTCCCATTGATCTCAGTGTGCTTATTCTTCCAGTGTTCCCAGTATATTTACTCTCCCATTGTTCCTACTGTTTTTACGCTCTCCCAGTGCTCCCAGTATATTTACTCTCCCAGTGTTCCAGTTTATTTACTCTCTCCCAGTGTTCCCAGTATATTTACTCTCTTCCAGTGTTTCAGTGTATTTATTCTTTCCTTGTGTTGCCAGTGTATTTGCTCCCCCAGCGTTCCCAGTGTATTTATTGTTCGAGTGTTTCCATAGTATTTAATCTCCCAGTGATCTCATCGTATTTACTCTCCATTTGTTCTCAGTGCATTTACTCTCCCAGCCTTCCCGATGCCTTTACTCTGCCAGTGTTCCCAGTGAATTTATTCTCCTAGTGTTCTGGTGTATTTACTCCCACAATCTGCCCAGTGTATTTATACTGCCAATATTCCCTACTTATTTAATTTCACCCAGTGTTCGCAGTGTGTTCATTTTCCCACTTTTCCCCGTATATGTATTCCCTCCTAGTGCTCCCAGTGTATTTACTCTCGCACTGTTCGCAATGTGTTTACTCTTCCAGTGTTTCCATTGTATTTACTCTCCGAGTGTATCCGTATCTTTACACTCCCAGTGTCCCCGTGTATTTACGCTCACCCAGTGTTCACAGTGTGCTTACTCTCCCAGTGTTCCCAGTGTATTTACTCTCCCAGTGATCCCAGTGTGTTTATCCTCCCAGTGTCCCCAGTGTATTTACTGTCTCCCAATATTCAGGTGTAATCTTCCCCCTATCATCGATTATATGGATGATGTGGGAACGAAAACAGATATTGTGACAGCCAATCCAAATATCATTACAAGGAGGTACCAAAGTCTGAATTATAGGAGATAACCTTTTATGGACTCTATATCTGCCTATAAAGATGCATTTATTCTGCTGCCTGCATTTTCTTATTCAATGAACACGTCACCTTCATTTAAAGTTTCTTACACTCTGCAAGATTTTGGAATGAAACAGAAGGCAATATTTTTAAATCCATCATACATGAAAACTGTCAGTCCATTCTGGAAAGGTAAAGGTGTTAAAGAGAAACGTGTTTCTAGCGGTTTCATTTTATTAAGCGCAGCAATGGAGCTATGTGAGGAAGTATGGGTATATGGATTCTGGCCCTTCTCTAAAGATGTGCATGGAAACCAGTTCCACCATCATTACCATGACAATATGATGCCAGGTAAAATTGACTCAATGCCGAATGAGTTCTACAAACTTCTGCAGCTTCACATGAAAGGCATTGTGAAACTGCAAGCCAATAAATGTGAATAAATATACGATTGATATACTGCAGGAGACAAACTTTATTAGTTTGTGAATCATAGTACAAAATGTATTTTTATTAATTGATGCATGTTATAAATTGTGTTATTGTGGTGATAATTGTGGAGAGTGTTTTTGGATGATTCCGGTGAAAGGAGGCTTGAGATGCTGATGCAGTTTTCACTTATGTAGGGAAGGATGTGAGAAAGGCCACAAATGAGGCCAGGACCCAGATATGCTGAGTCTCGGCCTAATGGCTGGATTCCACAATAGTCTTTTGGAGACCTAAACAAGGATTAAATAGGGTCAAGGCTGGGGGCATGGACTCCCGATGTTAAGGGACCTGGCATTGGGTAACCAGAGATACGCCTAGTAAGACATGTCTTGCCAATACCTTTGAATGTGGGGCACATCTGGGGGTTCAAGGCTGTTATCGTGTTCTGAGTTCCTGAAGAGAAACCAAATTTTATTTTTTAATTAAATGCAGCCCCTTATAAATGGGACCACTGAGAGCCTTCTGTTTCCGAGGTGAAGATACCTCCACCGGTCTGATACTTTCCACCTCCATCCATCTTGGCTCCATATCCCTTAATACCTTTGTCAAGCAAAAATCTATTGATCTCAGATTTATAATTATTATTTGAGCTGACATCTACTGCTTTTTGTGTGAGAGAGTTCCACATTTCTGGCACCCTTTGTGTGACGGAGTATTTCCTGACCTCTTCTGGCTGGCCTGACTCTGATTTTAGGGTTGTGTTCCCTTGTCCTGGGCTTCCCCACCAGCAGAAAAGGTTTTTATCTACCGTAACAATTCCTCTCAAATCCTAAAAATCTCAATCAAGTCACCTTCTATATTCCAGGGAAAACAAGCCTAGTTTATGTAATCTCTCCTCATAATTTAACTGTTGTTGCCCTGGTAACATTCTGGTACAGCTATGGAGAGAACCCAAGCATGGGATTCGTTTCGGATTGTTCTAGCAAATGCAATGTACTGAATGGCTAACTTGTCTCAGGGACTGGAAAAGTTAGATTTGGGGAAGAATGTTTCCGATGTTGGGGAAGTCCGGAACCGGGGGACACGGTCTTGGGATGGGGGCTAGGCCATTTAGGACTGAGATGGGGGGAAACTTCTTCACTCAGAGAGTTGTTAACCTGTGGAATTCCCTGCCGCAGAGAGTTGATGATGCCAGTTCATTGGATATATTCAAGAGGGAGTTAGATATGGCCCTTACCGCTAAAGGGGTATGGAGAGAAAGCAGGAATGGGGTACTGAAGGAATGACCAGCCATGATCTTATTGAATGGCGGTGCAGGCTCGAAGGGCCGAATGGCCTACTCCTGCACCTATTTTCTATGTTTCTATGTTTCTATATTCCCTGTGTATTTACTCTGCTAGTGTTCCATTGTCTTTAATCTCCCAGTGTATCCTTGTCTTTACTCTCCGTGTGTACCCAGCGTATTTACTCTCCCAGTGTTACCAGTCTATTTACTCCCTCAGTGTTTCCAGTGTAATTACTTTCCCAGTTTTCCCGTTGCATTTTCTCTCCCAGTGTTCCCGTGTATTTAGTCCCGTCGTCTACCCAGTCTATTTACTCTCTCCAAGTGTTCTCATTGTATTTACACTCCCAATCCTCCCAGTACATTTACTCCCTCAGTGTTCCCAGTGTAATTTCTCTCCCAGTGTTCGCAGTATATCTACTCTTCCAGTGTTCCCAATGTATTTATTGTTTCTAGTGTTCCCAGTGTATTTACTCTCCCAGTGTTCCCAGTGTATTACTGTTCCAGTGTTTCCATCGTATTTAATCTCCCAGTGTTCTCGGCATATAACACTCCCAGTGTTCCCAATGTATTTACTCTCTCAGTTTTCCCAGTGTTTTTTACTGTCCCAGTATCCTCAATCTAGATACTCTCCCAGTGTTCTTGTGTATTTACTCTCCGACTGTTTCCAGTGAATTTATTCCCCAAGTGTTCACAGTGTATTTACTCTCCCAGTGTTCCCAGTGTATTTACTCACCCAGTGTTCCCATCTATTTATTCTCCCAGTCTTCCCAATGTGTTTACTCTCACAGTGTTCACAGTTTATATACTGTCTACCATTGTTCACATTGTATTTACCCTCGCAGTGTTCCCAGTGCATTTGCTGTTCCAGTGTTTCCATTGCATTTACTCCCCCAGTGTTCCCACGTATGTATGCTCCCAGTGTTTCCAGTACCTTTATTCTCCCAGTGTTCCCAGTGTATTTACTCTCTCAGTATTCCCAGTAATTTACACTCTCTGTTCCCAGTGTATTAATCTCTCCCGGTGTATTTAGTGTCCCAATGTTCCCAGGGTATTTACTCTCTCCCAGTTTTCCCAGTGTATTTATTCTCCCAGGGTTCCCAGTGTATGTACTGTTCCAGTGCTTCCGTGTAGTTACGCTCTCTCAGTGTTCCCAGTGTATTTACTCTCCCAGTGTTCCCAGTGTATTTACTCTCCCAGTGTTACAAATGTATGTACTGGCCCAGTGTTCCAAGTGTATTGACTCTCGACCAGTGATCCCAGTGTATGTCCTCTTTCAATCTTCCCAGTGTATTTACTCTCCCAGAGTTCCCAGTGTTTTTACTCTCCCAGTGTTCCCAGTGCACTTACTCCTTCAGTGTTCCCAGTGCATTTAATCTCCCATTGAACCCAATGTACTTATTCTCCAGTGTTCCCAGTTTATTTACTATCCAAGTGTTCCCGGTGCATTTAATCTGCCAGTGTTCCCAATATATTTATTCTCCCAGTGTTCCGAATGTATTTACTTTCCCAGTGACCCCAGTGTATTTAAGCTGCCAGTGTTCCCAGTATACTTCCTGTTACAGTGTTTCCATTGTATTTACGCTCCCAGTTTTCCTGGCATGTTTACTCTCCCAGTGTTCCCAGTGTATTTACTCACTCGCAGTGTTCCCAGTATATGTACTCTCCCAGAGTTCCCAGTGCATTTACTCTCCCAGTGTTCCCAGTGCATTTACTCTTCCAGTGATCCCAGTGTATTTACTCTCCCAGTTTTCCTAGTTTATTTACTCCCTCCCTGTATTCACAGTGTGTATACTCTCTGCCCATGTTCCCAGTGTATTTGTTCTCTCCTTGTCCTCCCAGTGTATTTTAATCTCTCCGTGTTCCCAGTGCATTTACTCTTCCAATGTTCCCATCGTATTTAATTTCCCATTAATCTCGGCGTATTTATTATCCCAGTGTTCTCGTGCATTTACTCTCCTAGTGTTTCCAATGTAATTATTCTCCCAGTGTTCCCATGGTTTCTACTCTGCCAGTCTTCCCAGTGTATTTACTCCAGCACTGTTCAAAGTGTACTAAGCCGCCCAATGTTTCCAGTGTATTTAATCTCCCAATGTTGCCAGTGTACGTCCTGTTACAATGTTACCATCATATTTACGCTCCTAGTGTTACTGGCATGTTAACTCTCCCAGTGCTCCCAATGTATTTACCCTCTGTGTTCCCAGTGTATTCAATCTCCCAGAGGTCCCAGTGCGTTTGCTCTGCCAGTGTTCCAAGGGAATTTATTCTCCCAGTGTGCCAGTGTATTACACCCGCAGTGTTCCCACTGCATTTACAATTTCAGTGTTCCCAGTGTACTTACTCTCCGAGTGTATTTACACACCCAGTGTTCCCAGTGTATTTACCCTCTCCCAGTTGTCCCAGTGTTTACTGTTCCAGTTTTCCCGTGTATTTACTCTCTCTCAGTCTTCCCAGTGTATTTACTCACCCAGTGTTCCCAGTGTATTTACTCTCCAGGTGTTCCCAGTGTGTATTTGCACTCCCAGTGTTCAATTTGTTTTTAATTTCCCAGTGAATCCTGTGTATTTACTCTCCCAGTGTCCACAGTGTCTTTACACTCCCGTGTCCCCAGTGTATTTACTCCTTCAGTGTCCCCAGTCTATTTAATCTACCATTGATCCCAGTGTAATTACTCCCCCAGAGTTCCCAGGGTATTTAATCTCCCAGTGTTTCTACCGTTTTTAATACCCCAGTGTTCTCAGCGTATTTACTCTCCCACTGTTCCCAGTGTATTTACTCTCCAAGTTTTCACGGTGCATTTACTCTGCCAATATTCCCAGTGCATTTATTCTCCCAGTCTTCCAGTGCATTTGCGCAGCGTTCACGGTGGGTTTACTCTCCCAGGGTTCCCAATCCATTTACTATTCCAGTGTTCCCAGTGTATTTACTCTCCCAGTGTATTTACTCGCCCGGTCTTCCAGTGCATTTGCTCTCCCTGTGTTGCCAGTGAATTTATTCTCCCAGTGCCCCCGTTTATTTACTCTCACCCAGTGTTCGCAGTGTGTTTACTCTTCCAGTGATCCCAGTGCATTTACTCGCCCAGTGATCCCAGTGTATTTACCCTCCCAGTGTTCCAAGTGTATTTACTCTCTGCCAATATTCCCTGTGTACTTAATCTGCCAGTGTTCCATTGTCTTTAATCTCCCAGTGTATCATTTCCTTTACACTCCCTGTGTTCCCAGAGTATTTACTCTCCCAGTGTTACCAGTCTATTAACTCCCTCAGTGTTTCCAATGTAATTACTCTCCCAGTCTTCCCGTTGCATTTACTATCCCAGTGTTCACGTGTATTTAATGTTCCAGTGTTTCCATCATATTCAATCTGCCAATGTTCTCGGCGTATTTCTCTCCCATTGTCCCCAGTGTATTTACTCTCTCAGTGTTCCCAGTGTATTTATTCTCCCAGCGTTCCCAGTCTAGTTACTCTCCTATTGTTCCTGTGTATTTACTCTCCAAATGTTCCCAGTGCATTTACTCACCCAATGTTCCCAGTGTATTTACTCTCTCAGTGTCCCCAGTGTATTTACTCTCCCAGTGTTCCCAGTGTATCTACTCTCTCCAAGTGTTTTCAGTATATTTACTCGTCCAGTGATAACAGTGGATTTACTCTTTCCCAGTGTTCCCAGTGTATTTACCCTCCCAGTGTTCCAAGTGTATTTACTCTCTGCCAATATTCCCTGTGTACTTACTCTGCCAGTGTTCCATTGTCTTTAATCTCCCAGTGTATCATTTCCTTTACTCTCCCTGTGTTCCCAGAGTATTTACTCTCCCAGTGTTACCAATCTATTAACTCCCTCAGTGTTTCCAAAGTAATTACTCTCCCAGTCTTCCCGTTGCATTTACTATCCCAGTGTTCCCGTGTATTTAATGTTAAAGTGTTTCCATCATATTCAATCTGCCAATGTTCTCGGCATATTGCTCTCCCAGTGTTCCCAGTGTATTTACTCTCTCAGTGTTCCCAGTGTATTTATTCTCCCAGCGTTCCCAGTCTAGTTACTCTCCCATTGTTCCTGTGTATTTACTCTCCAAATGTTCCCAGTGCATTTTCTCACCCAATGTTCCCAGTGTATTTACTCTCTCTCTCAGTGTCTCCAGTGTATCTACTCTCTCCAAGTGTTTTCAGTATATTTACTCGTCCAGTGATAACAGTGCATTTACTCACCCAATGTTCCCAGTGTATTTACTCTGTCTATCAGTGTCCCCAGTGTATTTACTCTCCCAGTTTTCCCGGTGCATTTACTCTCCCAACGTTCCCAGTCAATTTATTCTCCACCTCTTCCCAGTTTAATTACTCCCGCAGTGTTCCCAGTGTATTTGCTCTCACCCAGGTTTCGCAGGGTATTTATACTCAAATTGTTCCCAGTGTATTTACTCTCCCAGTGTTTGCAGTGTATTTACTCTCCCACTGTTCCCAGTGTATTTACTCTCCAAGTTTTCACGGTGCATTTACTCTGCCAATATTCCCAGTGCATTTATTCTCCCAGTCTTCCAGTGCATTTGCGCAGCGTTCACGGTGGGTTTACTCTCCCAGGGTTCCCAATCCATTTACTATTCCAGTGTTCCCAGTGTATTTACTCTCCCAGTGTATTTACTCGCCCGGTCTTCCAGTGCATTTGCTCTCCCTGTGTTGCCAGTGAATTTATTCTCCCAGTGCCCCCGTTTATTTACTCTCACCCAGTGTTCGCAGTGTGTTTACTCTTCCAGTGATCCCAGTGCATTTACTCGCCCAGTGATCCCAGTGTATTTACCCTCCCAGTGTTCCAAGTGTATTTACTCTCTGCCAATATTCCCTGTGTACTTAATCTGCCAGTGTTCCATTGTCTTTAATCTCCCAGTGTATCATTTCCTTTACACTCCCTGTGTTCCCAGAGTATTTACTCTCCCAGTGTTACCAGTCTATTAACTCCCTCAGTGTTTCCAATGTAATTACTCTCCCAGTCTTCCCGTTGCATTTACTATCCCAGTGTTCACGTGTATTTAATGTTCCAGTGTTTCCATCATATTCAATCTGCCAATGTTCTCGGCGTATTTCTCTCCCATTGTCCCCAGTGTATTTACTCTCTCAGTGTTCCCAGTGTATTTATTCTCCCAGCGTTCCCAGTCTAGTTACTCTCCTATTGTTCCTGTGTATTTACTCTCCAAATGTTCCCAGTGCATTTACTCACCCAATGTTCCCAGTGTATTTACTCTCTCAGTGTCCCCAGTGTATTTACTCTCCCAGTGTTCCCAGTGTATCTACTCTCTCCAAGTGTTTTCAGTATATTTACTCGTCCAGTGATAACAGTGGATTTACTCTTTCCCAGTGTTCCCAGTGTATTTACCCTCCCAGTGTTCCAAGTGTATTTACTCTCTGCCAATATTCCCTGTGTACTTACTCTGCCAGTGTTCCATTGTCTTTAATCTCCCAGTGTATCATTTCCTTTACTCTCCCTGTGTTCCCAGAGTATTTACTCTCCCAGTGTTACCAATCTATTAACTCCCTCAGTGTTTCCAAAGTAATTACTCTCCCAGTCTTCCCGTTGCATTTACTATCCCAGTGTTCCCGTGTATTTAATGTTAAAGTGTTTCCATCATATTCAATCTGCCAATGTTCTCGGCATATTGCTCTCCCAGTGTTCCCAGTGTATTTACTCTCTCAGTGTTCCCAGTGTATTTATTCTCCCAGCGTTCCCAGTCTAGTTACTCTCCCATTGTTCCTGTGTATTTACTCTCCAAATGTTCCCAGTGCATTTTCTCACCCAATGTTCCCAGTGTATTTACTCTCTCTCTCAGTGTCTCCAGTGTATCTACTCTCTCCAAGTGTTTTCAGTATATTTACTCGTCCAGTGATAACAGTGCATTTACTCACCCAATGTTCCCAGTGTATTTACTCTGTCTATCAGTGTCCCCAGTGTATTTACTCTCCCAGTTTTCCCGGTGCATTTACTCTCCCAACGTTCCCAGTCAATTTATTCTCCACCTCTTCCCAGTTTAATTACTCCCGCAGTGTTCCCAGTGTATTTGCTCTCACCCAGGTTTCGCAGGGTATTTATACTCAAATTGTTCCCAGTGTATTTACTCTCCCAGTGTTTGCAGTGTATTTACTCGATCGCATTGTTCCCCGTGTATTTACTCTCCCAGAAATCCCAGTGTATTTACTCTCCCTGTGTTCCCAGTGTACTTACCCTTCCAGTGATCCCAGTGTATTTACTTTCAGCCAGTGTTCCCATTGTATGTAGTCTCTCCTCGTGCTCCCACTGTATTTAATCTCCCAGTGTCCCCAGTGTATTTATTTTTCAGGGTTTCCATCGTGCATAATCTCCCAGTAATCCTGGCGTATTTGCTATCGCAGTTTTCCATTTTAGTTACTCTCCCAGTGTATTTAATCTCCCAGTGTTCCCAGTATACTTCCTGTTACAGTGCTTCCATCATATTTACTCTCCCAGTGTTCCCAGTGTATTTACTCTATGTGTTCCCAGTGTATTTACTCTCCCAGTGTTCCCAGTGTATTTGCTCTCATGAAGTGTGCGCAGTGTACTTACACTCACAGTGTTCCCAGTGTGTTTACTCTTCCAGTGTCACCAGTGTATTTATTCGCTTGCAGTGTTCCCAGTATATATACTCTCCCAGAGTTGCTAGTGTAGTTACGCTCCCCGTGTTCCCAGTGTATTTACTCTTCAAATGTTTCCATCGTATTTAATCTCCCAGTAATCTCGGCGTATTTATTCTCCCAGTGTTCTCCTGTGTTTACTCTCTTAGTGTTCCCAATGTAATTATTCTCCCAGTGTTCCCAGGGTTTTTACACTGCCAGTCTTCCCAGTGTATTTTCTCCCGCAGTGTTCAAAGTGCACTTAGACTCCCAGTGTGCCCAGTGTATTTACTATCTCACAGTTTTCCCAGTATATTTACTCTCCATTTGTTCGCATTGTATTTGCTCGTCCAGTGTTCCCGTGTATTAACTCTCTAAGTGTTCCCAGTGTGTTTACTGGACCAGTGTTCCAAGTGAATTGATTCTCTACCAGTGATCCCAGTGTATGTCCTCTTCCAGTCTTCCCAGTTTATTTACTCTACCAGTGTTCCCGTGTATTTAGTCTCCGAGTGTTCCCAGTGTAATTACTCTCCCAATGTTTCCAGGATTTTTACACTGCCAGTTTTCCCAGTGTCATTACTCTCCTAGTGTTCAAAGTTTACTGACCCTCCTAGTATTCCCAGTGTATTTACTATCTCTCAGTGTTCCCAGTGTATTTACTCTCTCAGTATTCCCAGCATATTTATTCTGCAAGTGTTCCCGTGCATTTATTATCCAAGTGTTCCCAGTGTAATCACTCTCCCAATTTTCCCAGGATTTTTACACTGCCAGTTTTCCCAGTGCAATTACTCTCCCAAGTTTACTTACCCTCCGAGTGTTCCCAGTGTATTTGCTATCGCTCAGTGTTCCCAGTGTATTTACTCTCTGAGTGTTCCCAGCATATTTACTCTCCATGTGTTCCCAGTGTGTTTACTCTCCCAGTGTTCCAAGTTTATTCACTCTCGACCAATGTTCGCTTTGTATGTACTCGTGCAGTGTTTCCAGTGTATTTACTCTCCCAGTGTTCTTGATGCATTTACTCTCCCAGTCTTCCCAGTGTCTTTACTCTCCCCATGTTTCCAATGTCTTTACTCTCCAAGTGCTCAAAGTATATTTACTCTCCCAGTGTTCCCAGGGTATTTTCTCTCTCAGTGTTCCAAGTTTATTTACTACCGCAGTGTTCCCAGTGTGTTTACTCTCTCCAAGTGTATTTAGCCTCCCAGTGTTCCCAGTGTATTTATTCTCTCACTGTATTTCATCTCCTAGCGTTCCCGGAGTAATTATTGTTCCAGAGTTTCCATCGTATTTATTCTCCCAGTGTTCCCATCTATTTACTCTCCCAGTGTTTCCAATGTGTTTACTCTCCCGGTGTTCACAGTTTATTTACGGTCTACCAGTGTTCACATTGTATTTACCCTCGCAGTGTTCCCAGTGTATTTACTGTTTCAGTGTTTCCATTGCATTTACGCCCCCAGTGTTCCCACGTATGTATGCTCCCAGTGTTCCCAGTGTCTTTATTCTCCCAGTGTTCCCAGTGTATTTACTCTCTCAGTGTTCCCAGTGTATTTACACTATCTGTTTCCAGTGTATTAATCTCTCCCAGTGCATTTAGTGTCCCAGTGTTCCCAGTGTATTTACTCTCTGCCAGTTTCCCCAGTTTACGTATTCTCCCAGTGTTCCCAGTGTATGTACTGTTCCAGTTTTTCCTTGTAGTTACGCTCTCTCAGTGTTCCCAGTTTATTTACTCTCCCAGTGTTCCCAGTGTATTTACTCTCCCAGTGCTCCCAGTTTGTTTACTGTCCCAGACTTCCAGTGCATTTACTCTCCCAGTGTTGCCAGTGAATTTATCCTCCCAGTGTCCCCGTATTTTCTCTCACCCAGTGTGTGCAGTTTGTTTACACTCCCAGTGTTCCCAGTGTATATACTCTACCGGTGATCCAGGAGTATTTACCCTCCCAGTGTACCCAGTGCATTTACTCTCTCCCAATATTCCATGTGTATTTATTCTGCCAGTTTTCCATTGTCTTTAATCTCCCAGTGTATCCTTGTCGTTACTCCCCCTGTGTTCCCAGAGTATTTACTCTCCCAGTGTTACCAGTCTATTTACTCCCTCAGTGTTTCCAGTGTAATTACTCTCCCAGTCTTCCCTTTGCATGTACTCTCCCAGTGGCCCCGTGTATTTACTCCCGCAGTGTTCCCACTGTATTTACACTCTCAATGTTCCCAGTGTGTTTATTCTCTCCCAGTGCATTTAATCTCCCGGTGTTCCCAGTTAAATTCTTGTTACAGTGCTTCCATCGTATTTAGCTCCCACTGTACCTGGCATATTTACTCTCCCCGTGTTCCCAGTGTATTTACTCCCACGAAGTGTGCGCAGTCTATTTACTCTCACAATGTTACCAGTGTATTAACTTTCCCAGTGTTACCAGTGTATTTACTCGCTCGCAGTGCACCCAGTGTATTTACTCTCCCACAATTCCCAGTGGATTTACTCTCCCAGTGTTCCCAGAGTATTTACTCTTCCAGTGATCCCAGTGTATTTACTCTCCCAGTGCTCCCAGTGCATTTACTATCCCAGTGATCCCAGTGTATTTATTCTCCCAGACGTCCAATGCATTTACTCTCCCAGTGTTGACAGTAAATGTATCCTCCCATTGTCCCCGTATTTTCTCTCACCCAGTGTTTGCAGTTTGTTTACTCTCCCAGTGTTCCCAGTGTGTATACTCTGCCGGTGATCCCAATGTATTTACCCTCCCAGTGTTCGCAGTGTATTTACTCTCTCCCAATTTTCCCTGTGTATTTACTCTGCCAGTGTTCCATTGTCTTTAATCTCCCAGTGTGTACTTGTCTGTCTTTACTCCCCCTGTGTTCCCAGAGTATTTACTCTCCCAGTGTTACCAGTCTATTTACTCCCTCAGTGTTTCCAGTGTAATTACTCTCCCAGTCTTCCCCTTGCATGTACTCTCCCAGTGTTCCCGTGTATTTACTCTCTCAGTGTTCCCAGTGTATGTATTCTCTCACAGTGTATTTAATCTCCCAGTGTTCCCAGTTAACTTCCTGTTACAGTGCTTCCATCGTATTTACGCTCCCACTGTTCCTGGCATATTTACTCTCCTAGTTTTCCCAGTATATTTACTCTCTGTGTTCTCAGTATATTTACTCTCCCAGTGTTCCCAGTTTATTTACTCCCACGAAGTGTGCGCAGTCTATTTACTCTCAAAATGTTCGCAGTATATTCACTCTGCCAGTGTTACCAGTGTATTTTCTCGCTCGCAGTGTTCCCAGTGTATTTACTCTCCCAGTATTCGAGGGTATTTACTCCCCCAGTGTTCCCAGTGTATTTACTCTTCCAGTGATCCCAGTGTATTCACTCTCCCAGTTTTCCTAGTTTATTTACACAATCCCTGTATTCACAATGTGTATACTCTCTGCCCATGTTGAAAGTGTATTGGTTCTCTCCTAGTGCTCCCAGTGTATTCAATCCCCCCGTGTTCCCACTGTATTTACTCTTCCAATGTTTGAATCGTAATAATCTCATAGTAATCGTGGCGTATTTATTCTCCCAGTGTTCTCGTGTATTTTCTCTCCTAGTGTTCCCAATGTAATTAATCTCCCAGCGTTCCCAGGGTGTTTACTCTGCCAGTCTTCCCAGTGTATTTACTCCCGCAGTGTTCAAAGTGTACTTAGCCTCCCAGTGTCCCCAGTGTATTTACTCTCTCCCAATATTCCCTGTGTATTTACTCTGTCGGTGTTCCATTGTCTTTAATCCACCAGTGTATCCTTTTCTTTACTCTCCCTGTGTTGCCAGAGTATTTACTCTCCCAGTGTTACCAGTCTATTAACTCCCTCAGTGTTTCCAGTGTAATTACTCTCCCAGTCTTCCCGTTCCATTTACTCTACCAGTGTTCCAGTGTATTTACTCCCGCCGTCTTCGCAGTCTACCTACTCTCTCCCAGTGTTCCCATTGCACATACTCTACCAATCCTCCCAGTACATTTACTCCCTCAGTGTTCCCAATGTATTTATTATTTCCTAGTGTTGCCAGTGTATTTACTCTCCCAGTGTTCCCAGTGTATTACTGTTCCAGTGTTTCCATCGTATTTAATTTCCGAGTGTTCTCGGCGTATTACGCTCCCAGTGTTCACAGTGTTTTTACTCTCCCAGTTTTCCTGTATATTTACTCTTCAAATGTTCCCAGTGTATTTACTCTCCCAGTTTTCCCAGTGCATTTACTATCCTAGTGTTCCTAGTGAATGTATTCCCCTAGTGTTCCCAATGTATTTACTATCACATTGTTCCCAGTGTGTTTACTCTTCCAGTATATGTCCTCTTGCAGATTTCCCAGTATGTTTTATCTTCCTGTGTTCCCAGTGTATTTATTCTTTCCTAGTGTTCCCAATCTAGTTTCTCTCCCAGTGTTCCTGTGTATTTACTCTCCAAATGTTCCCAGTGCATTTACTCACTCAATATTCCCAGCTTACTATCTCTCAGTGTCCCCAGTGTATTTACTCTCCCAGTTTTCCCCGTGCATTTACTCCCCCAACGTTCCCAGTGAATTTATTCTCCATGTATTCCCCGTGTATTTACTCCCGCAGTGTTCCCAGTGTATTTACTCTCCCAGTGTTCCCAGTGTAATTACTCTCACTCAGTCTTCGCAGTTTATTTGCAAACAAAGTGTTCCCAGTGTATTTACTCTCCCAGTGTTAGCAGTGTATTTACTCTCTCGTATTGTTCCCCGTGTATTTACTCTCCCAGAAATCCCAGTGTATATACTCTCCCCCCGTTCCCAGTGTACTTACCCTTCCAGTGATCGCAGTGTACTTACTTTCTGCCAGTGTTCCCAGTGTACTTTATTCTCCTCGTGCTCCCAGTTTATTTAATCTCCCAGTGTTCCCAGTGTATTTACTTTTTCAGTGTTTCCATCGTGCATAATCAACCCGTAATCTCGGCGTATTTAGCCTCCCAGTGTTCCCAGTGCATTTATTCTCTCACTGTATTTCATCTCCTAGCGATCCCGGAGTAAGTATTGTTCCAGAGTTTCCATCGTATTTATTCTCCCAGTGTTCCCATCTATTTACTCTCCCAGTGTTTCCAATGTGTTTACTCTCCCGGTGTTCACAGTTTATTTACGGTCTACCAGTGTTCACATTGTATTTACCCTCGCAGTGTTCCCAGTGTATTTACTATTTCAGTGTTTCCATTGCATTTACGCCCCCAGTGTTCGCACGTATGTATGCTCCCAGTGTTCCCAGTGTCTTTATTCTCCCAGTGTTCCCAGTGTATTTACTCTCTCAGTGTTCGCAGTGCATTTACACTCTCTGTTTCCAGTGTATTAATCTCTCCCAGTGCATTTAGTGTCCCAGTGTTCCCAGTGTATTTACTCTCTGCCAGTTTCCCCAGTTTATGTATTCTCCCAGTGTTCCCAGTGTATGTACTGTTCCAGTTTTTCCGTGTAGTTACGCCCTCTCAGTGTTCCCAATTTATTTACTCTCCCAGTGTTCCCAGTGTATTTACTCTCCCAGTGCTCCCAGTTTGTTTACTGTCCCAGACTTCCAGTGCATTTACTCTCCCAGTGTTGCCAGTGAATTTATCCTCCCAGTGTCCCCGTATTTTCTCTCACCCAGTGTGTGCAGTTTGTTTACACTCCCAGTGTTCCCAGTGTATATACTCTACCGGTGATCCAGGAGTATTTACCCTCCCAGTGTACCCAGTGCATTTACTCTCTCCCAATATTCCATGTGTATTTACTCTGCCAGTTTTCCATTGTATTTAATCTCCCAGTGTATCCTTGTCGTTACTCCCCCTGTGTTCCCAGAGTATTTACTCTCCCAGTGTTACCAGTCTATTTACTCCCTCAGTGTTTCCAGTGTAATTACTCTCCCAGTCTTCCCCTTGCATGTACTCTCCCAGTATTCCCGTGTATTTACTCCCGCAGTGTTCCCACTTTATTTACTCTCTCAGTGTTCCCAGTGTATTTATTCTCTCCCAGTGTATTTAATCTCCCAGTGTTCCCAGTTAACTTCCTGTTACAGTGCTTCAATCGTATTTACGCTCCCACTGTTCCTGGCATATTTACTCTCCTAGTGTTCCCAGTATATTTACTCTCTGTGTTCTCAGTATATTTACTCTCCCAGTGTTCCCAGTTTATTTACTCCCACGAAGTGTGCGCAGTCTATTTACTCTCAAAATGTTCGCAGTATATTCACTCTGCCAGTGTTACCAGTGTATTTTCTCGCTCGCAGTGTTCCCAGTGTATTTACTCTCCCAGTATTCGAGGGTATTTACTCCCCCAGTGTTCCCAGTGTATTTACTCTTCCAGTGATCCCAGTGTATTCACTCTCCCAGTTTTCCTAGTTTATTTACACAATCCCTGTATTCACAGTGTGTATACTCTCTGCCCATGTTCAAAGTGTATTGGTTCTCTCCTAGTGCTCCCAGTGTATTCAATCCCCCCGTGTTCCCACTGTATTTACTCTTCCAATGTTTGAATCGTAATAATCTCATAGTAATCGTGGCGTATTTATTCTCCCAGTGTTCTCGTGTATTTTCTCTCCTAGTGTTCCCAATGTAATTAATCTCCCAGCGTTCCCAGGGTGTTTACTCTGCCAGTCTTCCCAGTGTATTTACTCCCGCAGTGTTCAAAGTGTACTTAGCCTCCCAGTGTTCCCAGTGTATTTACTCTCTCCCAATATTCCCTGTGTATTTACTCTGTCGATGTTCCATTGTCTTTAATCCACCAGTGTATCCTTTTCTTTACTCTCCCTTTGTTGCCAGAGTATTTACTCTCCCAGTGTTACCAGTCTATTAACTCCCTCAGTGTTTCCAGTGTAATTACTCTCCCAGTCTTCCCGTTCCATTTACTCTACCAGTGTTCCAGTGTATTTACTCCCGCCGTCTTCGCAGTCTACTTACTCTCTCCCAGTGTTCCCATTGCATACACTCTCCCAATCCTCCCAGTACATTTACTCCCTCAGTGTTCCCAATGTATTTATTATTTCCTAGTGTTGCTAGTGTATTTACTCTCCCAGTGTTCCCAGTGTATTACTGTTCCAGTGTTTCCATCGTATTTAATCTCCGAGTGTTCTCGGCGTATTACGCTCCCAGTGTTCACAGTGTTTTTACTCTCCCAGTTTTCCTGTATATTTACTCTTCAAATGTTCCCAGTGTATTTACTCTCCCAGTTTTCCCAGTGCATTTACTATCCTAGTGTTCCCAGTGAATTTATTCCCCTAGTGTTCCCAATGTATTTACTATCACATTGTTCCCAGTGTGTTTACTCTTCCAGTATATGTCCTCTTGCAGAGTTCCCAGTATGTTTTATCTTCCTGTGTTCCCAGTGTATTTATTCTTTCCTAGTGTTCCCAATCTAGTTTCTCTCCCAGTGTTCCTGTGTATTTACTCTCCAAATGTTCCCAGTGCATTTACTCACTCAATATTCCCAGCTTACTATCTCTCAGTGTCCCCAGTGTATTTACTATCCCAGTTTTCCCCGTGCATTTACTCTCCCAACGTTCCCAGTGAATTTATTCTCCATGTATTCCCCGTGTATTTACTCCCGCAGTGTTCCCAGTGTATTTACTCTCCCAGTGTTCCCAGTGTAATTACTCTCACTCAGTCTTTGCAGTTTATTTGCAAACAAAGTGTTCCCAGTGTATTTACTCTCCCAGTGTTAGCAGTGTATTTACTCTCTCGTATTGTTCCCCGTGTATTTACTCTCCCAGAAATCCCAGTGTATATACTCTCCCCCTGTTCCCAGTGTACTTACCCTTCCAGTGATCGCAGTGCACTTACTTTCTGCCAGTGTTCCCAGTGTACTTTTTTCTCCTCGTGCTCCCAGTTTATTTAATCTCCCAGTGTTACCAGTGTATTTACTTTTTCAGTGTTTCCATCGTGCATAATCAACCCGTAATCTCGGCGTATTTAGCCTCCCAGTGTTCCCGTGTATTTACTCTTCACGTGTTACCAGTGTTATTACTCTCCCAATGTTCTCAGGATTTTTACACTGCTAGTTTCCCCAGTGTAATTACTATCCCAGTGTTCCTAGTGTAGTTAATGTTCCAGTATTTCCATCGTATTTAATCTCCTAATGCTCTTGGCGAATTGCTCTCCCAGTGTTCCCAGTGTATTTACTCTACCAGCGTTCCCGTGTATTTACTCTCCAAGTGTTCCCAGTGTATTACTCTCCCAATGTTCTCAGGATTTTTACACTGCCAGTTTTCCCAGTGAAATTACTATCCTAGTGTTTACTTACCCTCCCAGTGTTGTAAGTGTATTTGCTATCTCTCAGAGTACCCAGTGTATTTACTCTCTCAGTGTTCCCAGCATATTTACTCTCCATGTGTTCACAGTGTGTTTATTCTCCCAATATTCCAAGTGTATTCACTCTCTACCAATGTTCGCTTTGTATGTACTCTAGGAGTGTTTCCAGTGTATTTACTCTCCCTGTGTTCACAGTGTACTTACTATCTCTCAGTGTTACCAATGTATTTACTCTCCCAGTTTTCCTGATGCATTTATTCTCCCAGTCTCCCCGTGTGTTTACTACCGCAGTTTTCGCTGTGTATTTACTTTCCCAGTGTCCCCATTGTATTTACTCTCCCAATGTTCCAAATGGCTTTACTCTCCCAGTGCTCAAAGTTTATTTACTCTCCCAGTGTTCCCAGTGCATTTTCTCTCGCAGTGTTCCAAGTTTATTTACTCTCGCAGTGTTCCCAGTGTGTTCACTCTTTCCCAGTGTAGTTATTCTCCCAGTGTTCCCAGTGTATTTACTCTCTCATTGGATTTAATCTCCTAGCGTTCCCGGAGTAATTATTGTTCCAGTGTTTCCATCGTATTTATTCTCCCAGTGTTCCCGGCGTATTTACGCTCCCAGTGTTCCCAGTGTATTTACTCTACCAGTGTTCCTATCTATTTACTCTCCCAGTGTTCCCAGTGTTTTACTCTCCCAGTGTTCACAGTTTATTTACTGTCTAGCAGTGTTCCCAATGTATTTACTGTTCCAGTGTTTCCATTGCATTTACTCCCCCTGTGTTCCTACGTATATGCTCCCAGTGTTCCCAGTGCCTTTATTCTCCCCGTGTTCCCAGTGTATTTACTCTACCAGCGTTCCTGTGTATTTACTCCCCATTTGTTCGCATTGTATTTACTCTTCCAGTGTTCCCGTGTATTAACTCTCTAATTGTTCCCAGTGTGTTTACTGGTCCAGTGTTCCAAGTGAATTGATTCTCTACCAGTGATCCCAGTGTATGTCCTCTTCCAGTCTTCCCAGTTTATTTACTCTACCAGTGTTCCCGTGTATTTAGTCTCCGAGTGTTCACAGTGTAATTACTCTCTCAATGTTCCCATGATTTTTACACTGCCAGTTTCCCCAGTGTAATTACTCTCCCAGCGTTCAATGTTTACTGACCCGCCCAGTATTACCAGTGTATTTACTATCTCTCAGTGTTCCCAGTGTAATTACTCTCTCAGTATTCCCAGCATATTTACGCTGCAAGTGTTCCCGTGTATTTATTATCCAAGTGTTCCCAGTGTAATCACTCTCCCAATGTTCCCAGGATTTTTACACTGCCAGTTTTCCCAGTGCAATTACTCTCCCAGTGTTCAAAGTTTACTTACCCTCCCAGTGTTCTCAGTGTATTTGCTATCGCTCAGTGTTCCCAGTATATTTATCTCTGAGTGTTCCCAGCATATTTACTCTCCATGTGTTCCCAGTGTGTTTACTCTCCCAGTGTTCCAAGTGTATTCACTCTCTACCAATATTCGCTTTGTATGTACTCGTGCAGTGTTTCCAGTGTATTTACTCTCCCAGTATTCCTGATGCATTTACTCTCCCATTCTTCCCGTGTTTACTCCCGCAGTCTTCGCTGTGTATTGACTCTCCCAGTGTCCCCATTGTATTTACTCTCCCAATGTTCCCAGTGTCTTTACTCTCCCAATGTTTCCAATGTCTTTACTCTCCCAGTGCTCAAAGTTTATTTACTCGCCCAGTGTTCCCAGGGTATTTTCTCTCTCAGTGTTCCAAGTTTATTTACTATCGCAGTGTTTCCAGTTTGTTTACTCTCTCCAAGTGTATTTAGCCTCCCAGTGTTCCCAGTGTATTTATTCTCTCACTGTATTTCATCTCCTAGCGTTCCCGGAGTAATTATTGTTCCAGTGTTTCCATCGTATTTATTCTCCCAGTGTTCCCATCTATTTACTCTCCCAGTGTTTCCAATGTGTATACTCTCCCGGTGTTCACAGTTTATTTACGGTCTACCAGTGTTCACATTGTATTTACCCTCGCAGTGTTCCCAGTGTATTTACTGTTTCAGTGTTTCCATTGCATTTACGCCCCCAGTGTTCCCACGTATGTATGCTCCCAGTGTTCCCAGTGTCTTTATTCTCCCAGTGTTCCCAGTGTATTTACTCTCTCAGTGTTCCCAGTGTATTTACACTCTCTGTTTCCAGTGTATTAATCTCTCCCAGTGCATTTAGTATCCCAGTGTTCCCAGTGTATTTACTCTCTGCCAGTTTTCCCAGTTTATGTATTCTCCCAGTGTTACCAGTGTATGTACTGTTCCAGTTTTTCCGTGTAGTTACGCTCTCTCATTGTTCCCCGTGTATTTACTCTCCCAGAGTTCCCAGTGTATTTACTCTCACAGTGTTCCCAGAGTATTTACTCTTCCAGTGATCCCAGTGTATTTACTCTTCCAGTGCTTCCAGTGTATTTACTCTTCCAGTGATCCCAGTGTATTCACTCTCCCAGACTTCCAATGCGTTTACTCTCCCAGTATTGCCAGTGAATTTATCCTCCCAGTGTCCCCGTATTTTCTCTCACCCAGTGTTTGCAGTTTGTTTACTCTCCCAGTGTTCCCAGTGTGTATACTCTCCCGGTGATCCCAGTGTATTTATCCTCCCAGTGTCCCCAGTGTATTTACTCTATCCCAATATTCCCTGCGTATTTACTCTGCCAGTGTTCCATTGTCTTTAATCTCCCAGTGTATCCTTGTCTGTCTTTACTCCCTCTGTGTTCCCAGAGTATTTACTCTCCCAGTGTTACCAGTCTATTTACTCCCTCAGTGTTTCCAGTGTAATTACTCTCCCAGTCTTCCCGTTGCATGTACTCTCCCAGTGTTCCCGTATATTTACTCCCGCAGTGTTCCCACTGTATTTACTCTCTCAGTTTTCCCAGTGTATTTATTCTCTCCCAGTGTATTTAATCTCCCAGTGTTCCCAGTTAACTTCCTGTTACAGTGCTTCCATCGTATTTACGCTCCCACTGTTCCTGGCATATTTAATCTCCCAGTGTTCCCAGTGTATTTACTCCCACGAAGTGTGCGCAGTCTATTTACTCTCACAATGTTCGCAGTGTATTTACTCTCCCAGTGTTCCCAGTTTATTTACTCCCACGAAGTGTGCCCAGTCTATTTACTCTCACAAATGATCGCAGAGAGTGTATTCACTCACCCAGTGTTACCAGTGTATTTACTCGCTCGCAGTGTTCCCAGTGTATTTACTCTCCCAGTGATCCCAGTGTTTTCACTCTCCCAGTTTTCCTAGTTTATTTACACCCTCCCTGTATTCACAGTGTGTATACTCTCTGCCCATGTTCAAAGTGTATTGGTTCTCTCCTAGTGCTCCCAGTGTATTCAATCCCCCCGTGTTCCCACTGTATTTACTCTTCCAATGTTTGAATCGTAATTAATCTCATAGTAATCGTGGCGTATTTATTCTCCCAGTGTTCTCGTGTATTTTCTCTCCTAGTGTTCCCAATGTAATTAATCTCCCAGCGTTCCCAGGGTGTTTACTCTGCCAGTCTTCCCAGTGTATTTACTCCCGCAGTGTTCAAAGTGTACTTAGCCTCCCAGTGTTCCCAGTGTATTTACTCTCTCCCAATATTCCCTGTGTATTTACTCTGTCGGTGTTCCATTGTCTTTAATCCACCAGTGTATCATTTTCTTTACTCTCACTGTGTTGCCAGAGTATTTACTCTCCCAGTGTTACCAGTCTATTAACTCCCTCAGTGTTTCCAGTGTAATTACTCTCCCAGTCTTCCCGTTGCCTTTACTCTACCAGTTTTCCAGTGTATTTACTCCCGCCGTCTTCGCAGTCTACTTACTCTCTCCCAGTGTTCCCATTGTATATACTCTCCCAATCCTCCCAGTACATTTACTCCCTCAGTGTTCCCAATATATTTATTCTTTCCTAGTGTTGCCAGTGTATTTACTCTCCCAGTGTATTACTGTTCCAGTGTTTCCATCGTATTTAATCCCCGAGTGTTCTCGGCGTATTACGCTCCCAGTGTTCACAGTGTTTTTACTCTCCCAGTTTTCCTGTGTATTTACTCTCCAAATGTTCCCAGTGTATTTACTCCCCCAGTTTTCCAAGTGCATTTACTCTCCTAGTGTTCCCAGTGAATTTATTCCCGTAGTGTTCCCAGTAGATTTACTCTCCCAAAGTTCCCAGTGTATTTACTCTCCCGGTGTTCCCAGTGTATTTATTCTTCCAGTGATCCCAGTGTATTTACTCTCCCAGTTTTCCTAGTTTATTTACTCCCTCCCTGTATTCACAGTGTGTATACTCTCTGCCCATTTTCCCAGTGTATTTGTTCTCTCCTAGTGCTCCCAGTTTATTTAATCTCCCCGTGTTTCCAGTGTATTTACTCTTCCATTGTTTCCATCGTATTTAATCTCCCAGTATTCTAGGCGTATTTATTCTCCCGGTGTTGTCGTGTATTTACTCTCCTAGTGTTGCCAATGTAATTAATCTCCCAGTGTTCCCAGGGTTTTTAATCTGCCAGTCTTCCCAGTGTATTTACTCCCGCAGTGTTCAAAGATTACATAGCCTCCCAGTGTTCCCAGTGCATTTACTATCTCACAGTTTTCCCAGTGTATCTTCTCTCTCACTGTTCCCAGTATATTTACTCTCCATTTGTTCGCATTATATTTACTCTCCCACTGTTCCCGTATATTAACTCTGCAGCTGTTCCCAGTGTGTTTACTGTCCGAGTGTTCCAAGTGTATTGACTCTCTACAAGTGATCCCAGTATATGTCCTTTTCCAGTGTTTCCAGTATATTTTATCTTCCTGTGTTCCCAGTGTATTTATTCTTTCCTAGTGTTCCCAGTGTTCCTAGTGTATTTAATGTTCCAGTGTTTCCATCGTATTTAATCTCCTAATGCTCTCGGCGTATTGCTCTCCCAGTGTTCCCAGTGTATTTACTCTCTCAGTGTTCCCAGTCTAGTTACTCTCCCAGTGTTCCCAGTCTAGTTTCTCTCCCAGTGTTCCTGTGTATTTACTCTCCAAATGTTCCCAGTGCATTTACTCACCCAATGTTCCCAGTTTACTCTCTCTCAGTGCCCCCAGTGTATTTACTCTCCCAGTTTTCCCCGTGCATTTACACTCCCAACGTTCCCAGTGAATTTATTCTCCATGTATTCCCCGTGTATTTACTCTCGCAGTGTTCCCAGTGTATTTACTCTCCCAGTGTTCCCAGTGTATTTACTCTCACTCAGTCTTCGCAGTTTATTTACAATCAAAGTGTTCCCAGTGTATTTACTCTCCCAGTGTTAGCAGTGTATTTACTCTCTCGTATTGTTCCCCGTGTATTTACTCTCCCAGAAATCCCAGTGTATTTACACTCCCCCAGTTCCCAGTGTACTTACCCTTCCAGTGATCGCAGTGTGTTTACTTTCGGCCCGTGTTCCCAGTGCATTTTTTCTCTCCTCGTGCTCCCAGTTTATTTAATCTCCCAGTGTTCCCAGTGTATTTACTTTTTCGGTGTTTCCATCGTGCATAATCAACCCGTAATCTCGGCGTATTGCTCTCCCCCTGTTCCCAGTGTATTTACTCTACCAGCGTTCCCGCATATTTACTCTCCAAGTGTTCCCAGTGTATTACTCTCCCAATGTTCTCAGGATTTTTACACTGCCAGTTTTCCCAGTGTAATTACTATCCTAGTGTTTACTTACCCTCCCAGTGTTGTCAGTGTATTTGCTACCTCTCAGAGTACCCAGTGTATTTACTCTCTCAGTGTTCCCAGCATATTTACTCTCCATGTGTTCCCAGTGTGTTTATTCTCCCAATATTCCAAGTGTATTCACTCTCTACCAATGTTCGCTTTGTATGTACTCTCGCAGTGTTTCCAGTGTATTTACTCTCCCTGTGTTCCCAGTGTACTTACTATCTCTCAGTGTTCCAAGTTTATTTACTCTCGCAGTGTTCCCATTGTGTTTACTCTTTCCCAGTGTAGTTATTCTCCCAGTATTCCCGGTGTATTTACTCTCTCATTGGATTTAATCTCCTAGCGTTCCCGGAGTAATTATTGTTCCAGTGTTTCCATCGTATTTATTCTCCCAGTGTTCCCGGCGTATTTATGCTCCCAGTGTTCCCAGTGCATTTACTCTCCCAGTGTTCCCACCTATTTACTCTCCCAGTGTTCCCAGTGTGTTTACTCTCCCAGTGTTCACAGTTTATTTACTGTCTACCAGTGTTCCCAGTGTATTTACTGTTCCAGTGTTTCCATTGCATTTACTCCCCCAGTGTTCCTACGTATATGCTCCCAGTGTTCCCAGTGTCTTTATACTCCCCGTGTTCCCAGTGTATTTACTCTACCAGCGTTCCCGTGTATGTACTCTCCATTTGTTCGCATTGTATTTACTCTTCCAGTGTTCCCTGTGTATTAACTCTCGAAGTGTTCCCAGTGTGTTTACTGGTCCAGTGTTCCAAGTGAATTGATTCTCTACCAGTGATCCCAGTGTATGTCCTCTTCCAGTCTTCCCAGTTTATTTACTCTACCAGTGTTCCCGTGTATTTAGTCTCCGAGTGTTCTCAGTGTAATTACTCTCCCAATGTTCCCAGGATTTTTACACTGCCAGTTTTCCCAGTGTAATTACTCTCCCAGTGTTCAAAGTTTACTGACCCTCCCAGTATTACCAGTGTATTTGCTATCTCGCAGTGTTCCCAGTGTATTTACTCTCTCAGTATTTCCAGCATATTTACTCTGCAAGTGTTCCCGTGTATTTATTATCCACGTGTTCCCAGTGTAATCACTCTCCCAATGTTCCCAGGATTTTTACACTGCCAGTTTTCCCAGTGCAATTACTCTCCCAGTGTTCAAAGTTTACTTACCCTCCAAGTGTTCCCAGTGTATTTGCTATCGCTCAGTGTTCCCAGTGTACTTACTCTCTGAGTGTTCCCAGCATATTTACTCTCCATATGTTCCCAGTGTGTTTACTCTCCCAGTGTTCCAAGTGTATTCACTCAGTACCAATGTTCGCTTTGTATGTACTCGTGCAGTGTTTCCAGTGCATTTACTCTACAAGTGTTCCTGATGCATTTACTCTCTCAGTCTTCCCGTGTTTACTCCCGCAGTCTTCGCTGTGTATTTACTCTCCCAGTGTCCCCATTGTATTTACTTTCCCAATGTTCCCAGTGTCTTTACTCTCCCAATGATTCCAATGTCTTTACTCTCCCAGTGCTCAAAGTTTATTTACTCTCCCAGTGTTCCCAGGATATTTTCTCTCTCAGTGTTCCAAGTTTATTTACTATCGCAGTGTTTCCAGTGTGTTTACTCTCTCCAAGTGTATTTAGCCTCCCAGTGTTCCCGGTGTATTTATTCTCTCACTGTATTTCATCTCCTAGCGTTCACGGAGTAATTATTGTTCCAGCGTTTCCATCGTATTTATTCTCCCAGTGTTCCCATCTATTTACCCTCCCAGTGTTTCCAATGTGTTTACTCTCCCGGTGTTCACAGTTTATTTACGGTCTACCAGTGTTCACATTGTATTTACCCTCGCAGTGTTCCCAGTGTATTTAATGTTTCAGTGTTTCCATTGCATTTACGCCCCCAGTGTTCCCACGTATGTATGTTCCCAGTGTTCCCAGTGTCTTTATTCTCCCAGTGTTCCCAGTGTATTTACTCTCTCAGTGTTCCCAGTGTATTTACACTCTCTGTTTCCAGTGTATTAATCTCTCCCAGTGCATTTAGTGTCGCAGTGTTCCCAGTGTATTTACTCTCTGCCAGTTTTCCCAGTTTATGTATTCTCCCAGTGTTCCCAGTGTATGTACTGTTCCAGTTTTTCCGTGTAGTTACGCTCTGTCAGTGTTCCCACTGTATTTAGCCTCCCAGTGTTCCCAGTGTATTTATTCTCTCACTGTATTTCATCTCCTAGCGTTCCCGGAGTTATTATTGTTCCAGAGTTTCCATCGTATTTATTCTCCCAGTGTTCCCATCTATTTACTCTCCCAGTGTTTCCAATGCGTTTACTCTCCCGGTGTTCACAGTTTATTTACGGTCTACCAGTGTTCACATTGTATTTACTCTCGCAGTGTTCCCAGTGTATTTACTGTTTCAGTGTTTCCATTACATTTACGCCCCCAGTGTTCCCACGTATGTATGCTCCCAGTGTTCCCAGTGTCTTTATTCTCCCAGTGTTCCCAGTGCATTTACTCTCTGCCAGTTTTCCCAGTTTATGTATTGTCCCAGTGTTCCCAGTGTATGTACTGTTCCAGTTTTTCCGTGTAGTTACGCTCTCTCAGTGTTCCCAGTGTATTTACTCTCCCAGTGTTCCCAGTGTATTTACTCTCCCAGTGCTCCCAGTTCATTTACTCTCCCAGATTTCCAGTGCATTTACTCTCCCAGTGTTGCCACTGAATTTATCCTCCCAGTGTCCCCGTATTTTCTCTCACCCAGTGTGTGCAATTTGTTTACTCTCCCAGTGATCCTAGTGTATATACTCTACCGGTGATCCCAGAGTATTTACCCTCTCAGTGTTCCCAGTGTATTTACTCTCTCCCAATGTTCCATGTGTATTTACTCTGCCAGTGTTCCATTGACTTTAATCTCCCATGTATCCTTGTCTTTACTCCCCCTGTGTTCCCAGAGTATTTATTCTCCCAGTGTTACCAGTCTATTTACTCCCTCAGTGTTTCAAGTGTAATTACTCTTCCAGTCTTCCCGTTGCATGTACTCTCCCAGTGTTCCCGTGTATTTACTCCCGCAGTGTTTCCACTGTATTTACTCTCTCAGTGTTCCCAGTGTATTTATTCTCTCCCAGTGTATTTAATCTCCGTTTGTTCCCAGTTAACTTCCTGTTACAGTGCTTCCATCGTATTTACGCTCCCACTGTTCCTGCATATTTACTCTCCCAGTGTTCCCAGTGTATTTACTCTCTGTGTTCTCTGTGTATTTACTCTCCCAGTGTTCCCAGTGTATTTACTCCCACGAAGTGTGCGCAGTCTATTTACTCTCACAATGTTACCAGTGTATTGACTCTCCCAGTGTTACCAGTGTATTTACTCGCTCGCAGTGTTCCCAGTGTATTTACTCTCCCAGAGTTCTCAGTGTATTTACTCTCCCAGTGTTCCCAGAGTATTTACTCTTCCAGTGATCCCAGTGCATTTACTCGCCCAGTGCTCCCAGTGTATTTACTCTTCCAGTGATCCCAGTGTATTCACTCACCCTGACTTCCAATGCATTTACTCTCCCAGTGTTGCCAGTGAATTTATCCTCCCAATGTCCCCGTATTTTCTCTCACCCAGTGTTTGCAGTTTGTTTACTGTCCCAGTGCTCCCAGTGTGTATGCTCTCCCGGTGATCCCAGTGTATTTATCCTCCCGGTGTTCCCAGTGTATTTACTCTATCCCGATATTCCCTGTATATTTACTCTGCCAGTGTTCCATTGTCTTTAATCTCCCAGTGTATCCTTGTCTGTCTTTACTCCCCCTGTGTTCCCAGAGTATTTACTCTCCCAGTGTTACCAGTCTATTTACTCCCTCAGTGTTTCCAGTGTAATTACTCTCCCAGTCTTCCCGTTGCATGTACTCTCCCAGTGGTCCCGTGTATTTACTCCCGCAGTGTTCCCACTGCATTCACTCGCTCGGTGTTCCCAGTGTATTTATTCTCTCCCAGTGTATTTAATCTACCAGTGTTCCCAGTTAACTTCCTGTTACAGTGCTTCCATCGTATTTACCCTCCCACTGTTCCTGGCATATTAACTCTCCCAGTGTGCCAATTGTATTTACTCTCTGTGCTCTCTGTATATTTACTCTCCCAGTGTTCCCAGTGTATTTACTCCCACGAAGTGTGCGCAGTCTATTTACTCTCACAATGTTCGCAGTGTATTCACTCTCCCAGTGTTACCAGTGTATTTACTCTCCCAGTGATCCCAGTGCATTTACTCTCCCAGTGTTCCCAGTTTATTTACTCTGCCAATGATCCCAGTGTATTCACTCTCCCAGTTTTCCTAGTTTATTTACACCCTCCCTCTATTCACAGTGTGTATACTCTCTGCCCATGTTCAAAGTGTATTGGTTCTCTCCTAGTGCTCCCAGTGTATTCAATCCCCCCGTGTTCCCACTGTATTTACTCTTCCAATGTGTGAATCATAATTAATCTCAAAATAATCACGGCGTATTTATTCTCCCAGTGTTCTCGTGTATTTTCTCTCCTAGAGTTCCCAATGTAATTAATCTCCCAGCGTTCCCAGGGTGTTTACTCTGCCAGTCTTCCCAGTGTATTTACTCCCGCAGTGTTCAAAGTGTACATAGCCTCCCAGTGTTCCCAGTGTATTTACTCTCTCCCAATATTCCCTGTGTATTTACTCTGTCGGTGTTCCATTGTCTTTAATCGACCAGTGTATCCATTTCTTTACTCTCCCTGTGTTGCCAGAGTATTTACTCTCCCAGTGTTACCAGTCTATTTACTCCCTCAGTGTTTCCAGTGTAATTACTCTCCCAGTCTTCCCCTTGCATGTACTCTCCCAGTGTTCCCGTGTATTTACTCCCGCAGTGTCCCCACTGTATTTACTCTCTCAGTGTTCCCAGTATATTTATTCTTTCCCAGTGTATTTAATCTCCCAGTGTTCCAAGTTAACTTCCTGTTACAGTGCTTCCATCGTATTTACGCTCCCACTGTTCCTGGCATATTTACTCTCCTAGTGTTCCCAGTATATTTACTCTCTGTGTTCTCAGTATATTTACTCTCCCAGTGTTCCCAGTTTATTTACTCCCACGAAGTGTGCGCAGTCTATTTACTCTCAAAATGTTCGCAGTATATTCACTCTGCCAGTGTTACCAGTGTATTTTCTCGCTCGCAGTGTTCCCAGTGTATTTACTCTCCCAGTATTCGAGGGTATTTATTCCCCCAGTGTTCCCAGTGTATTTACTCTTCCAGTGATCCCAGTGTTTTACTCTCCCAGTTTTCCTAGTTTATTTACACAATCCCTGTATTCACAGTGTGTATACTCTCTGCCCATGTTCAAAGTGTATTGGTTCTCTCCTAGTGCTCCCAGTGTATTCAATTCCCCCGTGTTCCCACTGTATTTACTCTTCCAATGTTTGAATCGTAATAATCTCATAGTAATCGTGGCGTATTTATTCTCCCAGTGTTCTCGTGTATTTTCTCTCCTAGTGTTCAAAGTGTACTTAGCCTCCCAGTGTTCCCAGTGTATTTACTCTCTCCCAATATTCCCTGTGTATTTACTCTGTCGGTGTTCCATTGTCTTTAATCCACCAGTGTATCCTTGTCTTTACTCTCCCTGTGTTGCCAGAGTATTTACTCTCCCAGTGTTACCAGTCTATTAACTCCCTCAGTGTTTCCAGTGTAATTACTCTCCCAGTCTTACCGTTCCATTTACTCTACCAGTGTTCCAGTGTATTTACTCCCGCCGTCTTCGCAGTCTACTTACTCTCTCCCAGTGTTCCCATTGCATATACTCTCCCAATCCTCCCAGTATATTTACTCCCTCAGTGTTCCCAATGTATTTATTATTTCCTAGTGTTGCCAGTGTATTTACTCTCCCAGTGTTCCCAGTATATTACTGTATCAGTGTTTCCATCGTATTTAATCTCCGAGTGTTCTCGGCGTATTACGCTCCCAGTGTTCACAGTGTTTTTACTCTCCCAGTTTTCCTGTATATTTACTCTTCAAATGTTCCCAGTGTATTTACTCTCCCAGTTTTCCCAGTGCATTTACTATCCTAGTGTTCCCAGTGAATTTATTCCCCTAGTGTTCCCAATGTATTTACTATCACATTGTCCCCAGTGTGTTTACTCTTCCAGTATATGTCCTCTTGCAGAGTTCCCAGTATGTTTTATCTTCCTGTGTTCCCAGTGTATTTATTCTTTCCTAGTGTTCCCAGTCTAGTTTCCCTCCCAGTGTTCCTGTGTATTTACTCTCCAAATGTTCCCAGTGCATTTACTCACTCAATATTCCCAGCTTACTATCTCTCAGTGTCCCCAGTGTATTTACTCTCCCAGTTTTCCCCGTGCATTTACTCTCCCAACGTTCCCAGTGAATTTAGTCTCCATGTATTCCCCGTGTATTTACTCCCGCAGTGTTCCCAGTGTATTTACTCTCCCAGTGTTCCCAGTGTAATTACTCTCACTCAGTCTTCGCAGTTTATTTGCAAACAAAGTGTTCCCAGTGTATTTACTCTCCCAGTGTTAGCAGTGTATTTACTCTCTCGTATTGTTCCCCGTGTATTTACTCTCCCAGAAATCCCAGTGTATATACTCTCCCCCTGTTCCCAGTGTACTTACCCTTCCAGTGATCGCAGTGTACTTACTTTCTGCCAGTGTTCCCAGCGTACTTTTTTCTCCTCGTGCTCCCAGTGTATTTAATCTCCCAGTGTTCCCAGTGTATTTACTTTTTCAGTGTTTCCATCGTGCATAATCAACCCGTAATCTCGGCGTATTGCTCTCCCAGTGTTCCCAGTGTATTTACTCTACCAGTGTTCCCGTGTATTTACTCTTCACGTGTTACCAGTGTAATTACTGTCCCAATGTTCTCAGGATTTTTACACTGCTAGTTCCCCCAGTGTAATTACTATCCCAGTGTTCCTAGTGTATTTAATGTTCCAGTATTTCCATCGTATTTAATCTCCTAATGCTCTCGGCGAATTGCTCTCCCAGTGTTCCCAGTGTATTTACTCTTCCAGCGTTCCCGTGTATTTACTCTCCAAGTGTTCCCAGTGTATTACTCTCCCAATGTTCTCAGGATTTTTACACTGCCAGTTTTCCCAGTGAAATTACTATCCTAGTGTTTACTTACCCTCCCAGTGTTGTAATTGTATTTGCTATCTCTCAGAATACCCAGTTTATTTACTCTCTCAGTGTTCCCAGCATATTTACTCTCCATGTGTTCACAGTGTGTTTATTCTCCCAATATTCCACGTGTATTCACTCTCTACCAATGTTCGCTTTGTATGTACTCTCGCAGTGTTTCCAGTGTATTTACTCTCCCTGTGTTCCCAGTGTACTTACTATCTCTCAGTGTTCCCAATGTATTTACTCTCCCAGTTTTCCTGATGCATTTATTCTCCCAGTCTCCCCGTGTGTTTACTACCGCAGTCTTCGCTGTGTATTTACTTTCCCAGTGTCCCCATTGTATTTACTCTCCCAATGTTCCCAATGTCTTTACTCTCCCAGTGCTCAAAGTTTATTTACTCTCCCAGTGTTCCCAGTGTATTTTCGCTCTCAGTGTTCCAAGTTGTGTTTACTCTTTCCCAGTGTAGTTATTCTCCAAGTATTCCCGGTGCATTTACTCTCTCATTGGATTTAATCCCCTAGCGTTCCCGGAGTAATTATTGTTCCAGTGTTTCCATCGTATTTATTCTCCCAGTGTTCCCAGTGTCTTTACTCTCCCAGTGTTCACAGTTTATTTACTGTCTACCAGTGTTCCCAGTGTATTTACTGTTCCAGTGTTTCCATTGCATTTACTCCCCCAGTGTTCCTACGTATATGCTCCCAGTGTTCCCATTGTCTTTATATTCCCCGTGTTCACAGTGTATTTACTCTACCAGCGTTCCCGTGTATGTACTCCCCATTTGTTCGCATTGTGTTTACTCTTCCAGTGTTCCCTGTGTATTAACTCTCGAAGTGTTCCCAGTGTGTTTACTGGTCCAGTGTTCCAAGTGAATTGATTCTCTACCAGTGATCCCAGTGTATGTCCTCTTCCAGTCTTCCCAGTTTATTTACTCTACCAGTGTTCCCGTGTATTTAGTCTCCGAGTGTTCTCAGTGTAATTACTCTCCCAATGTTCCCAGGATTTTTACACTGCCAGTTTTCCCAGTGTAATTACTCTCCCAGTGTTCAAAGTTTACTGACCCTCCCAGTATTACCAGTGTATTTACTATCTCGCAGTGTTCCCAGTGTATTTACTCTCTCAGTATTTCCAGCATATTTACTCTGCAAGTGTTCCCGTGTATTTATTATCCACGTGTTCCCAGTGTAATCACTCTCCCAATGTTCCCAGGATTTTTACACTGCCAGTTTTCCCAGTGCAATTACTCTCCCAGTGTTCAAAGTTTACTTACCCTCCCAGTGTTCCCAGTGTATTTGCTATCGCTCAGTGTTCCCAGTGTACTTACTCTCTGAGTGTTCCCAGCATATTTACTCTCCATATGTTCCCAGTGTGTTTACTCTCCCAGTGTTCCAAGTGTATTCACTCTGTACCAATGTTCGCTTTGTATGTACTCGTGCAGTGTTTCCAGTGTATTTACTCTACAAGTGTTCCTGATGCATTTACTCTCTCAGTCTTCCCGTGTTTACTCCCGCAGTCTTCGCTGTGTATTTACTCTCCCAGTGTCCCCATTGTATTTACTTTCCCAATGTTCCCAGTGTCTTTACTCTCCCAATGATTCCAATGTCTTTACTCTCCCAGTGCTCAAAGTTTATTTACTCTCCCAGTGTTCCCAGGATATTTTCTCTCTCAGTGTTCCAAGTTTATTTACTATCGCAGTGTTCCCAGTGTGTTTACTCTCTCCAAGTGTATTTAGCCTCCCAGTGTTCCCGGTGTATTTATTCTCTCACTGTATTTCATCTCCTAGCGTTCACGGAGTAATTATTGTTCCAGAGTTTCCATCGTATTTATTCTCCCAGTGTTCCCATCTATTTACTCTCCCAGTGTTTCCAATGTGTTTACTCTCCCGGTGTTCACAGTTTATTTACGGTCTACCAGTGTTCACATTGTATTTACCCTCGCAGTGTTCCCAGTGTATTTACTGTTTCAGTGTTTCCATTGCATTTACGCCCCCAGTGTTCCCACGTATGTATGCTCCCAGTGTTCCCAGTGTCTTTATTCTCCCAGTGTTCCCAGTGTATTTACTCTCTCAGTGTTCCCAGTGTATTTACACTCTCTGTTTCCAGTATATTAATCTCTCCCAGTGCATTTAGTGTCCCAGTGTTCCCAGTGTATTTACTCTCTGCCAGTTTTCCAAGTTTATGTATTCTCTCAGTGTTCCCAGTGTATGTACTGTTCCAGTTTTTCCGTGTCGTTACGCTCTCTCAGTGTTCCCACTGTATTTAGCCTCCCAGTGTTCCCAGTGTATTTATTCTCTCACTGTATTTAATCTCCTAGCGTTCCCGGAGTAATTATTGTTCCAGAGTTTCCATCGTATTTATTCTCCCAGTGTTCCCATCTATTTACTCTCCCAGTGGTTCCAATGCGTTTACTCTCCCGGTGTTCACAGTTTATTTACGGTCTACCAGTGTTCACATTGTATTTACCCTCGCAGTGTTCCCAGTGTATTTACTGTTTCAGTGTTTCCATTGCATTTACGCCCCCAGTGTTCCCACGTATGTATGCTCCCAGTGTTCCCAGTGTCTTTATTCTCCCAGTGTTCCCAGTGTATTTACTCTCTGCCAGTTTTCCCAGTTTATGTATTGTCCCAGTGCTCCCAGCATATTTACTCTCCATATGTTCCCAGTGTGTTTACTCTCCCAGTGTTCCAAGTGTATTCACTCTGTACCAATGTTCGCGTTGTATGTACTCGTGCAGTGTTTCCAGTGTATTTACTCTACAAGTGTTCCTGATGCATTTACTCTCTCAGTCTTCCCGTGTTTACTCCCGCAGTCTTCGCTGTGTATTTACTCTCCCAGTGTCCCCATTGTATTTACTTTCCCAATGTTCCCAGTGTCTTTACTCTCCCAATGATTCCAATGTCTTTACTCTCCCAGTGCTCAACGTTTATTTACTCTCCCAGTGTTCCCAGGATATTTTCTCTCTCAGTGTTCCAAGTTTATTTACTATCGCAGTGTTCCCAGTGTGTTTACTCTCTCCAAGTGTATTTAGCCTCCCAGTGTTCCCGGTGTATTTATTCTCTCACTGTATTTCATCTCCTAGCGTTCACGGAGTAATTATTGTTCCAGAGTTTCCATCGTATTTATTCTCCCAGTGTTCCCATCTATTTACTCTCCCAGTGTTTCCAATGTGTTTACTCTCCCGGTGTTCACAGTTTATTTACGGTCTACCAGTGTTCACATTGTATTTACCCTCGCAGTGTTCCCAGTGTATTTACTGTTTCAGTGTTTCCATTGCATTTACGCCCCCAGTGTTCCCACGTAATTAGGCTCCCAGTGTTCCCAGTGTCTTTATTCTCCCAGTGTTCCCAGTGTATTTACTCTCTCAGTGTTCCCAGTGTATTTACACTCTCTGTTTCCAGTATATTAATCTCTCCCAGTGCATTTAGTGTCGCAGTGTTCCCAGTGTATTTACTCTCTGCCAGTTTTCCAAGTTTATGTATTCTCTCAGTGTTCCCAGTGTATGTACTGTTCCAGTTTTTCCGTGTAGTTACGCTCTCTCAGTGTTCCCACTGTATTTAGCCTCCCAGTGTTCCCAGTGTATTTATTCTCTCACTATATTTCATCTCCTAGCGTTCCCGGAGCAATTATTGTTCCAGAGTTTCCATCGTATTTATTCTCCCAGTGTTCCCATCTATTTACTCTCCCAGTGTTTCCAATGCGTTTACTCTCCCGGTGTTCACAGTTTATTTACGGTCTACCAGTGTTCACCTTGTATTTGCCCTCGCAGTGTTCCCAGTGTATTTACTGTTTCAGTGTTTCCATTGCATTTACGCCCCCAGTGTTCCCACGTATGTATGCTCCCAGTGTTCCCAGTGTCTTTATTCTCCCAGTGTTCCCAGTGTATTTACTATCTGCCAGTTTTCCCAGTTTATGTATTGTCCCAGTGTTCCCAGTATATGTACTGTTCCAGTTTTTCCGTGTAGTTACGATCTCTCAGTGTTCCCAGTGTATTTACTCTCCCAGTGTTGCCAGTGTATTTACTCTCCCAGTGCTCCCAGTTCATTTACTCTCCCAGATTTCCAGTGCATTTACTCTCCCAGTGTTGCCAATGAATTTATCCTCCCAGTGTCCCCGTATTTTCTCTCACCCAGTGTGTGCAGTTTGTTTACTCTCCCAGTGCTCCTAGTGTATATACTCTACCGGTGATCCCAGAGTATTTACCCTCCCAGTGTTCCCAGTGTATTTACTCTCTCCCAATATTCCATGTGTATTTACTCTGCCAGTGTTCCATTGACTTTAATCTCCCATGTATCCTTGTCTTTACTCCCCCTGTGTTCCCAGAGTATTTACTCTCCCAGTGTTACCAGTCTATTTACTCCCTCAGTGTTTCAAGTGTAATTACTCTTCCAGTCTTCCCGTTGCATGTACTCTCCCAGTGGTCCCGTGTATTTACTCACGCAGTGTTCCCACTGTATTTACTCGCTCAGTGTTCCCAGTGTATTTATTCTCTCCCAGTGTATTTAATCTACCAGTGTTCCCAGTTAACTTCTTGTTACAGTGCTTCCATCGTATTTACGCTCCCACTGTTCCTGGCATATTTACTCTCCCAGTGTGCCAAGTGTATTTACTCTCTGTGCTCTCTGTATATTTACTCTCCCAGTGTTCCCAGTGTATTTACTCCCACGAAGTGTGCGCATTCTATTTACTCTAACAATGTTCGCAGTGTATTCACTCTCCCAGTGTTACCAGTGTATTTACTCTCCCAGTGATCCCAGTGTATTGACTCTCCCAGTGTTCCCAGTTTATTTACTCTGCCAATGATCCCAGTGTATTCACTCTCCCAGTTTTCCTAGTTTATTTACACCCTCCCTCTATTCACAGTGTGCATACTCTCTGCCCATGTTCAAAGTGTATTGGTTCTCTCCTAGTGCTCCCAGTGTATTCAATCCCCCCGTGTTCCCACTGTATTTACTCTTCCAATGTGTGAATCATAATTAATCTCAAAATAATCACGGCGTATTTATTCTCCCAGTGTTCTCGTGTATTTTCTCTCCTAGTGTTCCCAATGTAATTAATCTCCCAGCGTTCCCAGGGTGTTTACTCTGCCAGTCTTCCCAGTGTATTTACTCCCGCAGTGTTCAAAGTGTACTTAGCCTCCCAGTGTTCCCAGTGTATTTACTCTCTCCCAATATTCCCTGTGTATTTACTCTGTCGGTGTTCCATTGTCTTTAATCCACCAGTGTATCCATTTCTTTACTCTCCCTGTGTTGCCAGAGTATTTACTCTCCCAGTGTTACCAGTCTATTAACTCCCTCAGTGGTTCCAGTGCAATTACTCTCCCAGTCTTCCCGTTCCATTTACTCTACCAGTGTTCCAGTGAATTTACTCCCGCCGTCTTCGCAGTATACTTACTCTCTCCCAGTGTTCCCATTGTATATACTCTCCCAATCCTCCCAGTACATTTACTCCCTCAGTGTTCCCAATGCATTTATTCTTTCCTAGTGTTCCCAGTGTATTTACTCTTCCAGTGATCCAAAGCTTTTTAATCTGCCAGTCTTCCCAGTGTATTTACTGTCCCAGTTATCCAAAGCTTTTTAATCTGCCAGTCTTCCCAGTGTATTTAATCTCCCAGTTTTCCTAGTTTATTTACTCCCTCACAGTATTCCCAGTGTGTTTGCTCTCTGCCCGTGTTCCCAGTGTATTTATTCCATCCTAGTGCTCTCAGAGTATTTAAACTCCCAGTTTTCCCAGAATATTTATTCTTCCAGTGTTTCCATCGTATTTAATCTCCCAGTAATCCCAGTGTATTCACTCTCCCAGTGTTCCCAGTTTATTTACTCGCCCAGAGTTCCCGAGAATTTAGCCTGCCAGTGTTCCCAGTGTAATTATTCTCCAAGTGTTCCCAAGGTTTTTACTCTGTCAGTGTTCCTAGTGTGTTTACTCTCCCAGTGTTCAATGTGTACTTACACTCCCAGTGTTCCCATTGTATTTACTACTCACAGTGTTCCCAGTGTAATTATTCTCCAAGTGTTCCCAAGGTTTTTACTCTGTCAGTGTTCCTAGTGTGTTTACTCTCCCAGTGTTCAATGTGTACTTACACTCCCAGTGTTCCCATTGTATTTACTACTCACAGTGTTCCCAGTGTATTTACACTCTCACTGTTCCCAGTATACTTACTCTCCATTTTTCCCATTGTATTTACTCTCCCAGTGTTCCCGTGTATTCCGTCTCCATTTATTCCCATTGTATGTACTCCTCCAGTGTTCCCAGTATATTTAATCTTCCAGTGCTCCCAGTGTATTTATTCTTTCCAAATGTTCCCAGTGTATTTACTCACCCATTGTTCCCAGTGTATTTACTCTCTTTCTCAGTGTCCCCACTGTATTTACTCTCCCAGTTTTATAGATGCATTTATTCTCCCGACGTTCCCAGTCAATTTATTCCCCATGTGTTCCCAGTGCATTTATTCCCACAGTGTTGCCAGTGTATTTACTCTCCCAGTGTTCCCAGTGTATTTACTCTCACCCCGTGTTCACAGTGTATTTCAGCTCAACATGTTCCCAGTGTATTTAATCTCCCAGTGTTACCGGTGTATTTACTCTCTCGCAGTGTTCCCCATGTATTTACTCTCCCAGAGATCCCGGTGTATTTACTCTCCCAGTATACCCAGTGCAATCACTCTTCCAGTGATCCCAGTGTATTTACGTTCTGCCAGTGTTCCCAGTGTATTTACTCTCTCAATGTTTCCAGCATATTTGCTCTCCATGTGTTTCCAGTGTGTTTACTCTCTCAGTGTTCCAAGTCTATTCACTCTCTACCAATATTAGCTATGCATGTACTCTCGCAATGTTCCCAGTGTATTCACTCTCCCATTTTCTCCCAGTGTATTTACTCTCCCAGTGTTCCCAGTGTATTTACTATGCCTCAGTGTTCCCAATGTATTTACACTCTCGCAATATTCCCTGTGTATTTCCTCTCTGCCAGTATTCCCAATGTATATATTTTCTCCTCGTAGTGTTCCAGTGTTTCCATCGTCTTTACTCTCCCAGTGTTCCTGGCATATTTATTCTTCCAGTGTTCCCAGTGTATTTACTCTCCCAGTGTTCCCGTGTATTTACTCTCCAATTCACCCAGTGTATTTACTCTCCCAGTATTCCCAATGTATTTACTCTCCCAGTCGTCCCGGTGCATTTACCCTGACAGTGTTCCCAGTGAATTTATTCTGCCAGTGTTCCAGTGTATTTACTCCCACAGTGTTCCCAGTATATTTACTCTCTGTTTTCCAAGTGCATTTACTCTCTCCCAGTGTATTTACTCTCTCCCAATGTATTTGCACTCCCAGGGTTCCCAGTTTATTTACTCTCTCACACTTTTCCCTGTGTATTTATACTCCCTGTGTTCCCAGTGTGTTTACTTTTCCAGTGTTCACATGTATTTACTAACTTTCAGTGTTCCCAGTGTATTTAAGCTCCCAGTGTTGGCAGTATATTTAGTCTCCCAGTGTCCCCAGTGAATTTACACTCGCAGTGTTCCAAATGTATTTACTTTCCCAGTCACCCCTGTGTATTTACTCTCCCAGTGATTCCATCGTATTTATTCTCCCAGTGATCCCGGTGTATTTATGCTCGCAGTGTTTCCAATGTATTTACTCTTCTGGTATTCCCAGTATATTTACTCTCATAGTGTTTCCAGTGTATTTACTGTTCCAGTGTTTCCATCGGATTTACTCTCCCAGTGTTCCTGTTGTATTTACTCTTCCAGTGTTCGCAGTGTCTTTAGTCTCCAAGTGTACCTTTGTCTTTACTCTCCCAGTGTTACCAGTATATTTACTCCCTCCGTGATCCCTCGAATTTACTCTTCAAATGTTCCCAATGCATTTACTCACCCAGTGTTCCCAGTATATTTACTCTCTTTCATTACCGACAGTGTATTTACTCTCCCAATTTTGCCGTTGCATTTACTCTCCCAGTGTTCCCAGTAAATGTATTCCCTAATTTTTCCCAATGTATTTAGTCCCGCAATGTTCCCAGTGTTTACTCTCCCATTGTTCCCAGTGTATTTACTGTCACAGAGTGTGTGCAGTGTAGTTACTATCCCAGTGTTACCATTCTATTTACGCTCACAGTGTTCCCAGTATATTTACTCTCCCAGTGTTACAAGTGTATTCACTCTCTGGCAGTGGTTCCAGTATAATTACTCTCCATGAGTTCCCAATGTATTTACTCTCTCAGTGTTCCCAGTGTATTTACTCTTCCAGTGATGCAAAGGTTTTTAATCTGCCAGTCTTCCCAGTGTATTTACTCTCCCAATTTTCCTAGTTTATTTATTGCCTCCCAGTATTCCCAGTGTGTTTGCTCACTGCCCGTGTTCCCAGTGTATTTATTCGCTCCTAGTGCTCTCAGAGTATTTAAACTCCCAGTTTTCCCAGAGTATTTATTCTTCCAGTGTTTCCATCGTATTTAATCTCCCAGTAATCCCGGTGTATTCACTCTCCCAGTGTTCCCAGTTTATTTACTCGCCCAGTGTTCCCGCGAATTTACCCTGCCAGTGTTCCCAGTGTAAGTATTCTCCCAGTGTTCCCAAGGTTTTTACTCTGTCAGTGTTCCAATGTATTTACTCTCCCAGTGTTCATTGTTTACTTACACTCCCAGTGTTCCCATTGTATTTACTATCTCACAGTGTTCCCAGTGTATTTACACTATCACTGTTCCCAGTATATTTACTCTCCATTTTTCCCATTGTATTTACTCTCCCAGTGTTCCCGTGTATTTAGTCTCCATTTATTCCCATTGTATTTACTCCTCCAGTGTTCCCAGTATATTTACTGTTCCAGTGTTCCCAGTGTATTTATTATTACCAAATGTTCCCAGTGTATTTACTCACCCAGTGTCCCCACTGTATTTACTCTCCCAGTTTTATAGGTGCATTTACTCTCCCGACGTTCCCAGTCAATTTATTCTCCATGTGTTCCCCGTGCATTTACTCCCACAGAGTTGCCAGTGTATTTACTCTCCCAGTGTTCCCAGTGTATTTACTCTCCCAGTGGTAGCAGTGTATTTACTCTCTCATATTGTTCCCTGTGTATTTACTCTTCCAGAAATCCCAGTGTATTTACTCTCCCAGTGTTCCCAGTGTGCTTAACCTTCCAGTGATCGCAGTGTATTTACTTTCTGTCAGTTCTCCCAGTGAATTTATTCTCTCCTCGTGCTCCCAGTGTATTTAATATCCCAGTGTTCCCAGTGTATCTACTTTTTCAGTGTTTCCATCGTGCATAATCAACCAGTAATGCTGGCGTATTTACGATCGCAGTTTTCCCAGTTTAGTTACTCTACCAGTGTTCCCGTGTATTTACTCTCCTAGTGTTCCCAGTGTATTTACTCTCCCAATGTTCTCAGGATTTTTACACTGCCAGTTTTCCCAGTGTAATTACTATCCCGGTGTTCAAAGTTTACTTACCCTTTCAGTGTTCCCAGTGTATTTGCTCTCTTTCAGAGTTCCCAGTGTATTAATTCTCTCAGTGTTCCCAGCATATTTACAAGTGTATTCACTCTCTACCAATGTTCGGTTTGTATGTTCTCTCGCAGTGTTCCCAGTGTATTTTCTATCTCTCAGTGTTCCCAATGTATTTACTCTCCCAGTCTTCCTGATACATTTACTCTCCCAGTCTTCCCGTGAGTTTACTCCCGCAGTCTTCGCTGTGTATTTACTCTCCCAGTTTCCCAATTAAATTTACTCTCCTAATGTTCCCAATGTCTTTACTCTCCCAGTGTTCCAAGTGTAATTTCTCTCTCAGTGTTCCAAGTTTATTTACTCTCGCAGTGTTCCCAGTGTATTTACTCCCTCCCAGTGTATTTACTCTCCCAGTGTTCCCAGTATATTTACTCTCCCAGTCATCCCGATGCATCTATTCTGTCCGTGTTCCCAGTGGATTTATTCTCCCAGTGCTCCAGTGTTTTTATTCCCGCAGTGTTCCCAGTGCATTTACTCTCTCAATGTTCCCAGTTAATTTACTCTCTTCAGGTTTCCCCAGTGCATTTATACTCCCAGTGTTCCCAGTGTAGTTACTGTTCCAGTGTTCCCGTGTCTTTACTTCTCTCAGTGTTCCCAGTATATTTACTCTCCCAGTGCTCCCAGTGTATTTACTCTCGCAGTGTTCCCCGTGTTGTTACAATCCTAGTGTTCCCAATGCGTTTACTTTTCCAGTGACCCAGCTGTATTCATTCTCCCAGAGTTACCAGTGTGTTTACACTCCCAGTGCTCCCAGTGTATTCACTGTCCCAGTGTCCCCGTGTATTTACTCTCTCTCATGTTCTAGTGTATTTTTTCTCCCAGTGTTCCGATCGTATTTACTCTCCCAGTCTTCCCAATGAAGCTATTCTCCCAGTGTCCCCATATATTTACTCCTGCAGTGTTCCCAGTGTATTTACACTCACCCAGTTTTCGCAGTCTGTTTACTCTCCCATTATTCCCAGTATATTTGCTCTTCGAGTATTCCCTAGGTATTTAAACTATGTAAGTATCCCAGTGTATTTATTCTCTCCTTGTGCTCCCAGTGCATTTACTCTCACAGTGATCCAATGTATTTACGTTTCCAGTGTTGTTAGTATATTTACTCTCCCAGTATTGCCAGCGTATTTACACTCTCCCAGTGTTCCTAGTGTTTTTATTCTCTTCCAGTGTTCCCAGTGTATTTATTCTTTGCTTGTGTTACCAATGTATTTACGCTCCCAGTGTCCCCAGCGTATTTACTGTTGCAGTCGCTCCATCATATTTAATCTCCCGGTTTTCTCGGCATATTTACTCTCCAACTGTTCACAGTGTATTTATTCTATCAGTGTTCCCAGTGTATTTCTCCTACCAGTGGCCCCAGTCTATTTACTCTCGAAGTGTACCCATGTACTTACTCTCCAAGTGTTCCCAGTGTATTTATTCTATCAGTGTTCCCAGTGTATTTCTCCTACCAGTGGTCCCAGTGTATTTACTCTCGAAGTGTACCCATGTACTTACTCTCCAAGTGTTCCCAGTGTATTTATTCTATCAGTGTTCCCAGTGTATTTCTCCTACCAGTGGTCCCAGTGTATTTACTCTCCAAGTGTACCCATGTACTTAATCTCCAAGTGTTCCTAGTGTATTTACTCTCCCAGTGTTCCCAGTGTATTTATTCTCTCCTTGTGCTCCCAGTGCATTTACTCTCACAGTGATCCAATGTATTTACGTTTCCAGTGTTCTCAGTATATTTACTCTCCCAGTATTGCCAGCGTATTTACACTCTCCCAGTGTTCCTAGTGTTTTTATTCTCTTCCAGTGTTCCCAGTGTATTTATTCTTTGCTTGTGTTACCAATGTATTTAAGCTCCCAGTGTTCCCTGCGTGTTTACTGTTGCAGTCGCTCCATCGTATTTAATCTCCCAGTGTTCTCGGCATATTTACTCTCCAAGTGTTCACAGTGTATTTATTCTATCAGTGTTCCCAGTGTATTTCTCCTACCAGTGGCCACAGTGTATTTACTCTCGAAGTGTACCCATGTACTTACTCTCCAAGTGTTCCCAGTGTTTTTATTCTATCAGTGTTCCCAGTGTATTTCTCCTACCAGTGGTCCCAGTGTATTTACTCTCCAAGTGTACCCATGTACTTACTCTCCGAGTGTTCCTAGTATATTTACTCTCCCAGTGTTCCCAGTGTATTTATTCTCTACTAGTGTTCGCATTGTATTTAATCTCGCAGTGTTCCCAGTGCATTTACTCTCTCAGTGTCCCCAGTGTATTTACTCTTTCAGTGATCCCAGTGTATTTACTCTACAAGTTTTCCTTGTTTATGCACTCCCTCCCAGTATTCCCAGAGTGTTTGCTCCCTGCCCGTGTTCCCAGTGCATTTATTCTCTCCCAGTGTTCCCGTGCATTTACTCTCTCTCATGTTCTAGTGTATCTTTTCTCCCAGTGTTCCGATTGTATTTACTCTCCCAGTCTTCCCAGTGTATTTACTCTCAACCAGTTTTCGCCGTCTGTTTGCTCTCCCATTTTTCCCAGTATATTTGCTCTTCGAGTATTCCCTATGTATTTAAACTATGTAAGTATCCCAGTGTATTTATTCTCTCCTTGTGCTCCCAGTGCATTTACTCTCACAGTGATTCAATGTATTTACGTTTCAAGTGTTCTCAGTATATTTACTCTCCCAGTGTTCACAGTGCATTTACTCTCTAAGTGTTCCCAGTGTATTTACTCTTTCAGTGATCCCAGTGTATTTACTCTACACGTTTTCCTTGTTTATTTATTCCCTCCTAGTATTCCCAGAGTGCTTGCTCCCTGCCCGTGTTCCCGTTGTATTTATTCTCTCCTATTGCTCCCAGTGTATTTAAACTCCCACTGTTCCTAAGGTATTTATTCTTCCAGTGTTTCCATCGTATTTAATCTCCCAGTGTTCCCAGCGTATTCACTCTCCCAGTGTTCCCTGCTTATTTACTCGGCCAGTGTTCCCGTGAATTTACTCTCCCAGTGTTCCCAGTGTAATTATTCTCCCAGTGTTCCCAAGGTCTTTACTCTGCCTGTCGTCCCAGCGTATTTACTCTCCCAGTGTTCAAAGTGTACTTACAATCCCAGTGTTCCCATTGTATTTTCTATCTCACAGTGTTCCCAGTGTATGTACTCTCTCAGTGTTCCTAGTATATTTACTCTCCATTTGTTCCCATTGTATTTACTAACCCAGTGTTCCCATGCATTTGGTCTTCATTTGTTCCCATTGTATGTACTCTTCCAGTGTTCCCAGTATATTTACTCTCCCAGTGTTCCCATGTATTTATTCTCCATTTGTTCCCATTTTATGCATTCTTCAAGTGTTCCCAGTATATTTATTCTTCCAGTGTTCCCAGTGTATTTATTCTCACCCAATGTTCCCAGTGTATTTACTCTCCCAGTGTTACCAGTGCATTTACTCTCTCGCAGTGATCCCTGTGTATTTACTCTTCCAGAGCTCCCAGTGTATTTGCTCTCCCAGTGTTCCCAGTGCACATACTCTTCCAGTGTTCCCACTGTATTTACTCTCCAAGTGTTCTCGGTGTATTTACTCGCCAAGTGTTCCCAGTGTATTTATTTTATCAGTGTTCCCAGTGTATTTCCACTACCAGTGTTCCCAGTGTATTTCCCCTACCAGTGTTCCCAGTGTATTTATTCTCTACCAGCGTTCGCATTGTATTTACTCTCGCAGTGTTCCCAGTATATTTACACTCTCAGTGTTCCCAGCGTACTTACTCTTCCAGTTGCCCTAGTTTATTTACTCCCTCCCAGTATTCTCAGTGTGTGTGTTCCGTGACCGCGTTCCCAGTGTGTTTATTCTTCTGGTGTTTCCGTCATATTTAATCTTTCAGTGATCCCGGCGTATTCTCTCTCCCAGTGTTCCCAGTTTATTTATTCGCCCAGTGTTCCCATGAATTTACTCTGCCAGTGTTACCAGTGTATTTACTCTCTCCCAGTGTACCCACTGTACTTGATCTCCGAGTTTTGGAAGATTTCTAGATAGAAACATCGGAAAATAGGTGCAGGAGTAGGCCATTCGGCCCTTCTAGCCTGCACCATCATTCAATAAGATCATAGCTGATCACTCCCTCAGGACCGCTATCCTGCTTTCTCTCCATACCCCTTGATCCATTTAGCCGTAATGGCCATATCTAACTCCCTCTTGAATATATCCAATGAACTGGCATCAACAACTCTCTGCAGCAAGGAATTCCACAGGTTAACAGCTCTCTGTGTGAAGACGTTTCTCCTCATGTCAGTCCTAAATGGCCTACCCTTTATCTTTAGCCTGTGTCCCCTGGATCTAGACTTCCCCAACATCGGGAACATTCTTGCCGCATCTAATCTGTCCCGTCCCGTCAAAATCTTATACGTTACTATGAGATCCACTCTCATCCTTCTAAACTCCAGTGTATAAAGGCCCAGTTGATCCAGTCTCTCCTCATATGTCAGTCCAGCAATCCCTGGAATCAGTCTGGTGAACTTTTACTGCACTCCCTCTATAGCAAGAACGTCCTTCCTCAGATTAGGAGACCAAAACTGAACACAATATTGAAGGTGAGGCCTCACTAAGGCCCAGTACAACTGCAGTAAGATCTCAATGCTCCTAAACTCAAATCCTCACGCTATGAAGGCCAATATGCCACTTGCCTTCTTCACCGCCTGCTGCACCTGCATGCCAACTTTCAATGACTGATGAACTATGTCACCTAGGTCTCGTTGCACCTCCCCTTTTCCTAATCTGCCGCCATTCAGATACTATTCTGCCTTTATGTGTTTGCCACCAAAGTGAATAACTTCACATTTATCCACATTATACTGCACCTACCATGCATTTTCCTACTCACCTAACCTGTCCAAATCATCCTGCAGCCTCTTAGCATCCTCCTTGCAACTCACACTGCCACCCAGTTTAGTGTCTTCTGCAAACTTGGAGATATTTCTCTCAATTCCTTCATCCAAATCATTAATATATATTGTAAAGAGCTGGGGTCCCATCACTTCTCCCTGCGGCACTCCACGGATCACTGCCTCCCATTCTGAAAAAGACCCGTTTATTCCAACTCTCTGCTTCCTGTCTGTCCCTGTGTCCCCATTGTATTTACTCTCCCAGTGTTCCCAGTGTCTTTACCTTCCCAGTGATGAACGTTTATTTACTCTCCCAGTGTTCCCAGTGTATTTACTCTCTGTGTTCCAAGTTTATTTACTCTCGCACTGTTCCCAGTGTGTTTCCCTCTCCCAGTGTATTTAGTCCCCCAGTGTTCCCAGTGTATTTATTCTCACAGTTTTCCCAGTGTATTTATTCTCCCAGTGTTCCCAGTGTATGTGCTGTTCCAGTGTTCCCAGTGTACCTACTCTCCCAATGTTCCCAGTGTATTTACTATCTCAGTGTGCCCAGTGAATTTACTCTCCAAGTGTTCCTAGTGTATTCATTCATCCAGTGTTCCCAATGTATTTACTTTCCCAGTTGTCACTCTGTATTTATTCTTCCAGTGTTCCCAGTATATTTGCTATCCCAGTGATGCCTGTGTATTTAATCTTCCAGTATTTCCAGTATAATTACTCTCTCCCGGTGTTCCCATTGAAATTTCTCTCTTCCAGTGATCCCACGATATTTATCCTGTTCTAGAGTTCCCAGGGTATGTACTCTCCCAGTGTGCCCAGTGTATTTACTGTTCCAGTGTTTGCATTGTTTTTAATCTCCCAGTGGTCTCGGCATATTTACACCCCTGTGTTCCCAGTGTATTTACTCTCTCAGTGTTCCCAGTGTATTTGCTCGTCCAGTGTTCCCAGTGTATTTACTCTACAAGTTTTCCCAGAGTATTTATTCTCCACCAGTGTCGTCCTTGTATTTAGACTCCCAGTTTTCCGAGTTTATTTATTCTCCCAGTGACCCCAATGTATTTACTGTTCCAGTGTTCCCATGTATTTAATCTCTCTCAGTTTTCCCAGTGTATTTACTTTCCCAGTATTCCCAATGTGTTTACTCTTCCAGTGTTCCCGTGTTTTTACTCTCCCAGTGTTCCCAGTGTAATTGCTATCCCAGTGATCATAGCTGTATTTACTCTCCAAGTGTTCCCAGTTTATTTAATCTTCCAGTGTTCCCAGTCTATTTACTCTTCCAGTGTTCCCAATGTATTTACTTTCCCAGTGATGCCTGTGTATTTACTCTTCCAGTATTCCCAGTGTATTTACTCTCTCCCAGTTTTCCTAGTGTATTTACTCTCCCAGTATGCCCAGTGTATTTACTGTTCCAGTGTTTCCATTGTCTTTAATCTCCCTGTGTTCTCGATGTGTTTACTCTCCCAGTGTTCCCAATGTTTGTACGCTCTCAGTGTTCCCAGTGTATTTAATCTCCCAGTGTTCCCGTGTAATTCCACTCCAAGTGTTCCCAGTGTATGTAGTCTCCTAGGTTTCCCAGAATATTTATCCTCCACCAGTGTTCTCATTGTATTTAATCTCGCAGTGTTCCAGGTGTATTTACTCTCCCAGCCTTCCCGGTGCATTTACTCTCCCTGTGTTCCAGTGAATTTATTCTCCCAGTGCTCGCAGTGTATTTACTCTCCCAGTGTTCCCGTGTATTTACTCTCCAAGTGTTCCCAGTATATTTACTCTCCCATTTATCCCAGTTTATTTACTCTATCTCAGTGTTCCCAGTGTATTTACTCTACCAGTGTTCCCAGTGTATTTACTCTCACCCAGTGTACGCAGTGCACTAACTCTCAACATGTTCCCAGTGTATTTATTCTCGCAGTCTTACCAGTGTATTTGCTCTCTTGCAGTGTCCCCAGTGTAGTTACTCTTCCAGTGATCACTGTTTGTTTACTCTCCCAGTGTTACCATTGCATTTACTCCCTCCCACAATACCCAGTGTATTTTTATCTCTGCCAGTGTTCTCAGTGTATTTATTTTCTGCTAGTGCTACCAATGTATTTACATTCCCAGCGTGCCCAGTGTATTTAATGTCCCAGTGTTACCAGCGTATTTACTCTCACAGTGTTCCCAGTGTATTTACTCACCCAGTCTTCCCAGTGTATGTATTCTTCCATTGCTCCCAGTGTATTTTCTTTCGACCAGTGTTCGCAATGTATTTTCCCTCGCAGTCTCCCCAGAGCCTTTACTCTCCCGGTCTTCCTGGTTCATTTACTCTCCCAGTGTTGCCAGTGAATATATTCGTCCAGTGTTCCCGTTTATTCACAGCCACAGTTTTCCCAGTGTATTTACTTCCCCAGTGTTCGCAATGTATTTACTCACATTCAGGGTTCGCAGTCTAGTAAATCTCAGTGTTCCCAGCGTATTAACTCTCCCAGTGTTAACTCTGTCTTTACTCACTCGCACTGTTAGCAGTGTATTTACTCTCTCAGAGTTACCAGTGTATTAACTCTCCCAGTGTTCCCAGTGTATTTATCCTTCCAGTGAACCCAGTGTACTTACGCTCCCAGTGTTCCCAGTGTATGTACACTCTCACAGTATTCTCTGTGTATTTCCTCTCTGCCAGTATTCACAATATATATATTCTATCCTAGTACTGTTCCAGTGTTTCCATCGTATTTACTCTCCCAGTGTTCCTGGCATATTTATTCTTCCAGTGTTCCCAGTGTATTTACTCTCCCAGCGTTCCCGTGTATTTACTCTCCAATGTTCCCAGTGTATTTACTCTCCCAGTGTTACCAATGTATTTACTCTCCCAGTCTTCCCAATGTATTTACTCTCCCTGTCCTCCTGGTGCATTTAAACTGCCAGTATTTCCAGTGAATTGATTCTCCCAGTGTTGCTGTGCATTTACTCCCGCAGTGCTCCCAGTGTATTTACTCCATCGGTTTCCCAATGTATTTACTCTCACTCAGGGTTCGCAGTCTAGTAAATCTCAGTGTTCCCAGTGTAATAGCTCTCCCAGTGTTAACTCTGTCTTTAGTCACTCGCACTGTTGTCAGTTTATTTACTCTCCCAGAGTTACCAGTGTATTAACCCTCCCAGTGTTCTCAGTGAATTTGCCCTTCCAGTGAACCCAGTGTACTTACACTCCCAGTGTTCCCAGAGTATGTATTCTCCACCAGTGTCCTCATTGTATTTAGACTCCCAGTTGTCCTAGTTTATTTATTCTCCCAGTGTTCCCACTGTAGTCACTGTTCCAGTGTTCCCATGTATTTAATCCCTCTCAGTTTTCCCAGTGTATTTGCTTCCCCAGTATTCCCAGTGTATTTACTCCCCCAGTGTTCCCGGTGTAATTACTCTCCCAGTGTTCCCAGTGTAATTACTATCCCAGTGTTCATCGTTGTATTTAATCTCCAAGTGTTCCCAGTCTATTTACTCTTCCAGTGTTCCCAATGCATTTACTTTCCCAGTGATGAGTGTGTATTTACTCTTCCAGTACTCCCAGTGTATTTACTCTCTCCCAGTTTTCCTAGTTTACTTACACCCTCCCTGTATTCACAGTGTGTATACTCTCTGCCCATGTTCCCAGTCTATTGTTTCTCTCCTAGTGCTCCCAGTGTATTTAATCTCCCCGTGTTCCCAGTGTATTTAGTCTTCCAATGTTTCCATCGTATTTAATCTCCCAGTAATCGCGGCGTATTTATTCTCCCAGTGTTCTCGTGTATTTACTCTCCTATTGCTCCCAATGTAATTATTCTCCCAGTGTTCCCAGGATTTTTAGTCGGCCAGTCTTCCCAGTGTATTTTCTCCCGCAGTGTTCAAAGTGCACTTAGCCTCCCAGTGTTCCCATTGTATTTACTATCTCACAGTTTTCCCAGTGCATTTACTCTCTCACTGTTCCCAGTATATTTACTCTCCATTTGTTCGCATTGTATTTACTCTCCCAGTGTTCCCGTGTATTAACTCTCCAAGTGTTCCCTGTGTGTTTACTGTCCCAGTGTTCCAAGTGTATTGACTCTCTACAAGTGATCCCAGTGTATGTCCTCTTCCAGTGTTCCCAGTATATTTTATCTTCCTGTGTTCCCAGTGTATTTATTCTTTCCTAGTGTTCCTAGTGTATTTACTCTCCCAGTGTTCCTGGTGTATTTAATGTTCCAGTGTTTCCATCGTATTTATTCTCCCAATGCTCTCGGCGTATTGCTCTCCCAGTGTTCCCAGTGTATTTACTCTCTCAGTGTTCCCAGTGTATTTACTCTCCCACTATTCCTGTCTAGTTTCTCTCCCGGTGTTCCTGTGTATTTACTTTCCAAATGTTCCCAGTGCATTTACTCACCAATGTTCCCAGTGTATTTACTCTCTCTCAGTGCCCCCAGTGTATTTACTCTCCCAGTTTTCCGGGTGCATTTACTCTCCCAACGTTCCCAGTGAATTTATTCTCCATGTATTCCCCGTGTATTTACTCCCGCAGTGTTCCCAGTGCATTTACTCTCCCAGTGTTCCCAGTGTATTTACTCTCCCCCTGTTCCCAGTGTACTTACCCTTCCAGTGATCGCAGTGTATTTACTTTCTGCCAGTGTTCCGTGTGTATTTAAACTCCCAGTTTTCCAAGAGTATTTATTCTTCCAGTGTTTCCATCGTATTTAATCTCCCAGTAATCCCGGTGTATTCAGTCACCCAGTGTTCCCAGTTTATTTACTCGCCCAGTGTTCCCGCGAATTTACTCTGCCAGTGTTCCCAGTGTAATTATTCTCCAAGTGTTCCCACGGTTTTTCCTCTGTCAGTGTTCCCAGTGTATTTACTCTCCCAGTGTTCAATGTGTACTTACGCTCCCAGTGTTCCCATTGTATTTACTGTCTCACATTGTTCCCAGTGTATTTACACTCTCACTTTTCCCAGTATATTTACTCTCCATTTTTTCCCATTGTATTTACTCTCCCAGTGTTCCCGTGTATTTAGTCTCCATTTATTCCCATTGTATGCACTCCTCCAGTGTTCCCAGTATATTTACTCTTCCAGTTTTCCCAGTGTATTTATTCTTTCCAAATGTTCCCAGTGTATTTACTCACCCAGTGTTCCCAGTGTATTTACTCTCTTTCTCAGTGTCCCCAATGTATTTACTCTCCCAGTTTTATAGGTGCATTTACTCTCCCAACGTTCCCAGTCAATGTATTCTCCATGTGTTCGCAGTGCATTTACTCCCACAGTGTTGCCAGTGCATTTACTCTCCCAGTGTTCCCAGTGTATTTACTCTCACCCAGTGTTTGCAGTGTATTTAAGCTCAAAATGTTCCAAGTGTATTCAATATCAAAGTGTCACCGGTGTATTTACTCTCTCGCAGTGTTCCCCGTGTATTTACTCTCCCAGAGATCCCAGTGTATTTACTTTCTGCCAGTGTTCCCAGTGTATTTACTCTCTCTCAATGTTCCCTGCATATTTGCTCTCGATGTGTTCCCAGTGTGTTTACTTTCCCAGTGTTCCAAGTCGATTCACTCTCTACCAATGTTCGCTTTGCATGTCCTCTCGCAGTGTTTCCAGTGTATTTACTCTCCCAGTGTTCCCAGTGTATTTACTCTCCCAGTAGTCCCAGTTGATTTACTCTTCCAGTGGTCCCAGTGTATTTACTATGCCTCAATGTTCCCAATGTATTTACACTCTCGCCATATTCCCTCTGTATTTCCTCTCTGCCAGTATTCCCAATGTATATATTTTCTCCTAGTAGTGTTTCTATCGACTTTACTCTCCCAGTGTTCCTGGCATATTTGTTCTTCCAGTGTTCCCAGTGTATTTACTCTCCCAGTGTTCCCGTGCATTTACTCTCTGGCAGTGTTCCTAGTATATTTACTCTCCCAGAGTTCCCAGTGTTTTACTCGCCCAGTGTTCCCAGTGTATTTAATGTTCCAGTGTTTCCATCGTATTTAATCTCCCAGTGTTCTCAGCATATTTACTCTCCCATTGCTTCCAGTGTATTAACTCTCTTAGTGTTCCCAGTGTATTTATTCTCCAAGTGTTCCCAGTTTATTTACTCTTCCAGTGATCCAAAGGTTTTTAATCTGCCAGTCTTTTCAGTGTATTTACCCTCCCAGTTTCCCTAGTTTATTTATTCCCTCCCAGTATTCCCAATGAGTTTGCTCTCTGCCCGTGTTCCCAGAGTATGTATTCTCTCCTAGTGCTCCCAGTGTATTTAAACTCCCAGTGTTCCCAGTTTATTTACTCTTCCAGTGATCCAAAGGTTTTTAATCTGCCAGTCTTCTCAGTGTATTTACTCTCCCAGTTTTCCTAGTTTATTTATTCCCTCCCAGTATTCCCAATGTGTTTGCTCTCTGCCCGTGTTCCCAGTGTATTTATTCTCTCCTAGTGCTCCCAGTGTATTTAATCTCCCAGTTTTCCCAGAGTATTTATTCTTCCAGTGTTTCCATCGTATTTAATCTCCCAGTATTCCCGGTGTATTCACTCTCCCAGTGTTCCCAGTTTATTTACTCTGCCAGTGTTCCCAGTGTACTTATTCTCCAAGTGTTCCCAAGGTTTTTACTCTGTCAGTGTTCCCAGTGTATTTACTCTCCCAGTGTTCAATGTATACTTGCACTCCCAGTATTCCCATTGTATTTACTATCTCACAGTGTTCCCAGTGTATTTACACTCTCAATGTTCCCAGTATATTTACTCTCCATTTTTTCTGATTGTATTTACTGGCCCGTGTTCCCGTGTATTTAGTCTCCATTTATTCCCATTGTATGTCCTCCTCCAGTGTTCCCAGTATATTTACTCTTCCAGTGCTCCCAGTGTATTTATTATTTCCAAATGTTCCCAGTGTATTTACTCACCCAGTGTTCCCAGTGTATATACTCTCTTTCTCAGTGTCCCCACTGTATTTACTCTCCCAGCTTTATAGGTGCATTTACTCTCCCATTGTTCCCAGTCAATTTATTCTCCATGTGTTCCCAGTGCATTTACTCCCACAGTGTTCCCGTGTTTTTACTCTCCCAGTGTTTCCAGTCTAATTACTATCCCAGTGTTCATAGTTGTATTTACTCTCCAAGTGTTCCCAGTCTATTTACTCTTGAGTGTTCCCAATGCATTTACTTTCCCAGTGATGCTTGTGTATTTACTCTTCCAGTAATCCCAGTGTATTTACTCTCTCCCAGTTTTCCTAGTTTATTTACAACCTCCCTGTATTCACAGTGTGTATACGCTCTGCCCATGTTCCCAGTGTATAGCTTCTCTCCTCGTGCTCCCAGTGTATTTAATGCCGTGTTCCCAATGTATTTACTCTTCCAATGTTTCCATCGTATTTAATCTCCCAGTAATCATGGCGTATTTATTCTCCCAGTGTTCTCGTGTATTTAGTCTCCTAGTGTTCCCAATGCAATTATTCTCCCAGTGTTCCCAGGGTTTTTAATCAGCCAGTCTTCCCAGTGTATTTTCACCCGCAGTGTTCAAAGTGCACTTAGACTGCCAGTGTTGCCATTGTATTTACTATCTCACAGTTTTCCCAGTGCATTTACTCTCTCACTGTTCCCAGTATATTTACTCTCCATTTGTTCGCATTGTATTTACTCTCCCAGTGTTCCCGTGTATTAACTCTCCAAGTGTTCCCTGTGTGTTTACTTTCCCAGTGTTCCAAGTGTATTGACTCTCTACAAGTGATCCCAGCGTATGTCCTCTTCCAGTGTTCCCAGTATATTTTATCTTCCTGTGTTACCAGTGTATTTATTCTTTCCTAGTGTTCCCAGTGTATTTACTCTCACAGTGTTCCTGGTGTATTTAATGTTCCAGTGTTTCCATCGTATTTAATCTCCCAAAGCTGTCAGCGTATTGCTCTCCCAGTGTTACCCGTGTATTTACACTCTCAGCGTTCCCAGTGTATTTACTCTCCCACTATTCCTGTCTAGTTTCTCTCCCGGTGTTCCTGTGTATTTACTTTCCAAATGTTCCCAGTGAATTTACTCACCAATGTTCCCAGTGCATTTACTCTCTCTCAGTGTCCCCAGTGTATTTACTCTCCCAGTTTTCCATGTGCATTTACTCTCCCAACGTTCGCAGTGAATTTATTCTCCATGTATTCCCCGTGTATTTACTCCCGCAGTGTTCCCAGTTTATTTACTCTCCCAGTGTTCCCAGTGTATTTACTCTCACCCAGCGTTCGCAGTGTATTTACACTCAAAGTGCAATCAGTGTATTTACTCTCCCAGTGTTAGCAGTGTATTTACTCTCTCGTATTGTACCCCGTGTTTTTACTCTCCCAGAAATCCCAGTGCATGTACTCTTCCAGTGTTCCCAGTATATTTTATCTTCCTGTGTTCCCAGTGTATTTATTCTTTCCTAGTGTTCCCAGTGTATTTACCCTCCCAGTGTTCCTGGTGTATTTAATGTTTCAGTGTTTCCATCGAATTTAATCTCCCAATGCTGTCGGCGTATTGCTCTCCCAGTGTCCCCAGTGTATTTACTCTCTCAGCGTTCCCAGTGTATTTACCCTCCCACTATTCCTGTCTAGTTTCTCTCCCGGTGTTCCTGTGTATTTACTTTCCAAATGTTCCCAATGCATTTACTCACCAATGTTCCCAGTGTATTTACTCTCTCTGTGTCCACAGTGAATTTACTCTCCCAGTTTTCCGGCTGCATTTACTCTCCCAACGTTCCCAGTGAATTTATTCACCATGTATTCCCCGTGTATTTACTCCCGCATTGTTCCCAGTGTATTTACTCTCCCAGTGTTCCCAGTGTATTTACTCTCATCCAGTGTTCGCAGTGTATTTACACTCAAAGTGTTCCCAGTGTATTTACTCTCCCAGTGTTAGCAGTGTATTTACTCTCTCATATTGTTCCCCGTGTATTTACTCCCCCAGAAATCCCAGTCTATTTACTCTCCCAGTGTTCCCAGTGTACTTACCCGCGCAGTGATCGCAGTGTATTTACTTTCTGCCAGTGTTCCCAGTGTATTCATTCTCTCCTCGTGCTCCCAGTTTATTTAATCTCCCTGTGTTCCCAGTGTATTTACTTTTTCAGTGTTTCCATCGTGCATAATCTCCCAGTAATCCCGGCATATTTACTATCGCAGTTTTCCCAGTTTATTTCCTCTACAAGTGTTCCCGTGTATTTACTCTGCAAGTGTTCCCAGTGCAATTACTCTCCCAATGTTGCCAGGATTTTTACACTGCCAGTTTCCCAGTGTAATTACTATCCCAGTGTTCAAAGTTTACTTACCCTCCCAGTGTTGCCAGTGTATTTGCAATCTCTCAGTGTTCCCAGAGTATTCACTCTCTACCAATGTTCGCTTTGTATGTACTCTCGCAGTGTTACCAGTGTATTTACTCTCCCTGTGTTCCCAGTGTACTTACTATCTCTCAGTGTTCCCAATGTATTTAATCTCCCAGTTTTCCTGATGCATTTATTGTCCCAGTTTCCCCGTGTGTTTACTCCCGCAGTCTTCGCTGTGTATTTACTCTCCCAGTGTCCCCATTGTATTTACTCTCCCAATGTTCCCGGAGTAATTATTGTTCCAGTATTTCCATCGTATTTATTCTGCCAGTGTTACCGGCATATTTACGCTCCCAGTGTTCCCAGTGTGTTTACTCTCCCAGTGTTCACAGTTTATTTACTATCTACCAGTGTTCACGTTGTATTTACCCTCGCAGTGTTCCCAGTGTATTTACTGTTCCAATGTTTCCATTGCATTTACTCCCCCAGTGTTCCTACGTATATGCTCCCAGTGTTCCCAGTGTCTTTATTCTCCCCGTGTTCCCAGTGTATTTACTCGCTGTGTTCCCAGTGTATTTGCTCTCTCTGTTCGCAGTGTATTAATCTCTCCCAGTGTATTTAGTGTACCCGTTTTCCCAGTGCATTTAATCTCTGCCAGTTTTCCCAGTTTTCCCAGTGCGTGCACTGTTCCACTGTTTCCGTGTAGTTACACTCTCTCAATGCTCCCAGTGTATGTACTCTCCTGGTGTTCCCAGTTTATTTACTATTTCCCAGAGTTCTCAGTGTATTAACTCTCTCAGTGTTCCCAGTGTATTTACTCTGCCAGTGTTCCCAGTGTATTTAATGCTCCAGTGTTTCCATCGTAATTAATCTCCCAGTGTTCTCAGCATATTTACTCTCCCATTCCTACCAGTGTATTAACTCTCTCAGTGTTCCTATTGTATTTACTCCTGCAATGTTCCCAGTGTATTTACTATCCCAGTGTTCCCAGTGTATTTACTCTCACAGAGTGTGCGAGTGTAGTTACTCTCCCAGTATTAACAGAGTATTTACTCACAGTGTTACCAGTGTATTTACTCTCTCAGTGTTCCCGTGTATTTGCTCTCTGGCCGTGTCCCCAGTATATTTACTCTCCCAGAGTTCCCAGTGTATTTACTCGCCCAGTGTTCCCAGTGTATTTAATGTTGCAGTGCTCCCAGTGTATTCATTCTTTCCAAATGTTCCCAGTGCATTTACACACCCAGTGTTCCCAGTGTAATTACTCTCTTTCTCAGTGTCCCCACTGTATTTACTCTCCCAGTTTTATAGGTGCATTTACTCTCCCAACGTTCCCAGTCAATGTATTCTCCATGTTTTCCCAGTGCATTTACACCCACAGTGTTGCCAGTGCATTTACTCTCCCAGTGTTCCCAGTGTATTTACTCTCACCCAGTGTCCGCAGAGTATTTAAGCTCAAAATGTTCCCAGTGTATTTAATCTCCCAGTTTTACCTGTGCGTTTACTCTCTCGCAGTGTTCCCCGTGTATTTACTCTCCCAGATATCCCATTGTATTTACTTTCTGCCAATGCTCCCAGTGCATTTACTCTCTCAGCGTTCCCTGCATATTTGCTCTCCATGTGCTCCCAGTGTGTTTAATCTCCCAGTGTTCCAAGTCTATTCACTCTCTACCAATGTTCGCTTTGCATGTACTCTCGCAGTGTTTCCAGTGTATTTACTCTCCCAGTGTTCCCAGTGTATTTACTCTCCCCGTGGTCCCAGTGTATTTACTATGCCTCAGTGTTCCCAATGTATTTAAACTCTCGCCATATTCCATGTGTATTTCCTCTCTGCCAGTATTCCCAATGTATATATTTTCTCCTAGTAGTGTTCCAGTGTTTCCATCGTCTTTACTCTCCCAGTGGTCCTGGCATATTTATTCTTCCAGTGTTCCCAGTGTATTTACTCTCCCAGTGTTCCCGTATATTTACTCTCTGGCAGTGTTCCCAGAATATTTACTCTCCCAGAGTTCCCATTGTATTTACTCGCCCAGTGTTCAAAGTGTATTAATGTTCCAGTGTTTCCATCGTATTTAATCTCCCAGTGTTCTCAGCATATTTACTCTACCATTGCTTCCAGTGTATTAACTCTCTCAGTGTTCCCAGTGTATTTACTCTCCAAGTGTTCCCAGTTTATTTACTCTTCCAGTCTTCCAGTGCATTTACTCTCCCAGTGTTCCCAGTTTATTTACTCTTCCAGTCTTCCAGTGCATTTACTCTCCCAGTGTTGCCATTGAATTTATACTTCCAGTGTCCCCGTGTATTTACTGTCACCCAGTTTTCGCAGTGCGTTTACTCTCTCAGCGCGCCACGTGTATTTAGTCTTGCAGTGATCCCAGTGTATTTGCTCTCCCAGTATTCCCTGTATATTTACACCATGCCAATGTGCCCAGCGTATTTATTGTTTCCTATTGCTCCCAGTGTATCCACCCTTGCAGTGAACCCAGTGTATTTACTGTTCCAGTGTTTCCATCGGATTTACTCTCCCAGTGTTCCTGTTGTATTTACTCTGCCAGCGTTCCCGGTGTCTTTAGTCTCCCAGTGTATCTTTGTCTTTACTCTCCCAGTGTTACCAGTACATTTACTCTCTGCGTAATCCCTCGGATTTACTCTCCAAATGTTCCCAATGCATTTACTCACACAGTGTTCCCAGTGTATTTACTCTCTCTCAGTATCCACAGTGTATTTACTCTCCCAGTATTGCCAGTGCATTTACCCTCCCAGTGTTCCCAGTGAATGTATTCCTCAATTGTTCCCAGTGTATTTACTCCCGCAATGTTCCCAATGTGTTTACTCTCCCAGTGTTCCCAGTGTATTTACTGTCACAGACTGTGCGCAGTTTAGTTACTCTCCCAGTGTTACCATTGTATTTACGCTAACAGTGTTCCCAGTATAGTTACTCTCCCAGTGTTACTTGTGTATTTACTCTCTGGCAATGGTCCCAGTATAATTACTCTCCCAGAGTTCCCAGTGTAATTACTCTCCCAGTGTTCCCAGTGTATTTACTCTTCCAGTGATCCAAAGGATTTTAATCTGCAAGTCTTCCCAGTGTATTTACTCTCTCAGTTTTCCTAGTTTATTTATTCCCTCCCAGTATTCCCAGTGTTTTTGCTCTCTGCCCGTGTTCCCATTGTATTTATTCTCTCCTAGTGCTCCCAATGTATTCACTCTCCCAGTGTTCCCAGTTTATTTACTCGCCCAATGTTCCCGCGAATTTACTCTGCCAGTGTTCCCAGTGTAATTATTCTGCAAGTGTTCCCAAGGTTTTTACTCTGTCAGTGTTCCCAGTGTGTTTACTCTCCCAGTGTTCAATGTGTACTTACACTCCCAGTGTTGCCATTGTATTTATTATCTCACAGTGCTCCCAGTGTATTTACACTCTCAATGTTTCCAGTATATTTACTCTCCATTTTTTCTCATTGTATTTACTCTCCAAGTGTTCCCGTGTATTTAGTCTCCATTTATTCCCATTGTATGTACTCCTCCAGTGTTCCCAGTATATTTACTCTACCAGTGCTCCCAGTGTATTTATTCTTTCCAAATGTTCCCAGTGTATTTACTCACACAGTGTTCCCAGTGTATTTACTCTCTTTCTCAGTGTCCCCACTGTATTTACTCTCCCAGTTTTATAGGTGCATTTACTCTCCCAACGTTCCCAGTCAATTTATTCTCCATGTGTTCCCAGCGCATTTACTCCCACAGTGTTGCCAGTGTATTTACTCTCCTAGTGCTCCCAGTGTATTTACTCTCACCCAGTGTTCGCAGTGCATTTAAGCTTAAAATGGTCCCAGTGTATTTAATCTCCCAGTGTTACCGGTGTAGTTACTCTTTCGCAGTGTTCCCCGTGTATTTACTCACACAGTGTTCCCAGTGTATTTACTCTTCCAGTGATCCCAGTGTATTTACTTTCTCAATGTTTCCAGCATATTTGCTCTCCATGTGTTCCCAGTGTGTTTACTCTCCCTGTGTTCCAAGTCTATTCACTCTCTACCAATGTTAGCTTTGCATGTACTCTCGCAGTGTTCCCAGTGTATTTACTCTCCTAGTGTTCCCAGTGTATTTACTCTTCCAGTGGTCCCAGTGTATTTACTATGCCTCAGTGTTCCCAATTTATTTACACTCTCGCAATATTCCCTGTGTATTTCCTCTCTGCCAGTATTCCCAATGTATATATTGTCACCGCGTGGTGTTCCAGTGTTTCCATCGTCTTTACTCTCCCAGTGTTCCTGGCATATTTATTCTTCCAGTGTTCCCAGTGTATTTACTCTCCCAGTGTTCCCGTATATTTACTCTCTGACAGTGTTCCCAGTCTATTTACTCTCCCAGAGTTCCCAGTCTATTTACTCGCCCAGTGTTGCCAGTGTATTAATGTTCCAGTGTTCCATCGTATTTAATCTCCCAGTGTTCTCAGCATATTTACTCTCCCATTGCTTCCAGTGTATTGACTCACTTAGTGTTCCCAGTGTATTTACTCTCCCAGTGTTCCCAGTATATTTACTCTTCCAGTTATCCAAAGGTATTTAATCTGCCAGCCTTCCCAGTATATTTTCTCTCCAGGGTTCCCAGTACATTTACTCGTCCAGTGTTCCCAGTGTATTAATGTTCCAGTGTTTCCATCGTATTTAATCTCCCAGAGTTCCCAGTGTATTTACTCGCCCAGTGTTCCCAGTGTATTTAATGTTGCAGTGCTCCCAGTGTATTCATTCTTTCCAAATGTCCCCAGTGCATTTACACACCCAGTGTTCCCAGTGTATTTACTCTCTTTCTCAGTGTCCCCACTGTATTTACTCTCCCAGTTTTATAGGTGCATTTACTCCCCCAACGTTCCCAGTCAATGTATTCTCCATGTGTTCCCAGTGCATTTACTCCCACAGTGTTGCCAGTGCATTTACTCTCCCAGTGTTCCCAGTGTATTTAATCTCACCCAGTGTCCGCAGAGTATTTAAGCTCAAAATGTTCCCAGTGTATTTAATCTCCCAGTTTTACCGGTGCATTTCCTCTCTCGCAGTGTTCCCCGTGTACTTACTCTCACAGAGATTCCATTGTATTTACTTTCTGCCAGTGTTCCCAGTGCATTTACTCTCTCAATGTTCCCTGCATATTTGCTCTCCATGTGTTCCCAGTGTGCTTAATCTCCCAGTGTTCCAAGTCTATTCACTCTCTACCAATGTTCGCTTTGCATGTACTCTCGCAGTGTTTCCAGTGTATTTACTCTCCCAGTGTTCCCAGTGTATTTACTCTCCCCGTGGTCCCAGTGTATTTACTATGCCTCAGTGTTCCCAATGTATTTAAACTCTCGCCATATTCCATGTGTATTTCCTCTCTGCCAGTATTCCCAATGTATATATTTTCTCCTAGTAGTGTTCCAGTGTTTCCATCGTCTTTACTCTCCCAGTGGTCCTGGCATATTTATTCTTCCAGTGTTCCCAGTGTATTTACTCTCCCAGTGTTCCCGTATATTTACTCTCTGGCAGTGTTCCCAGAATATTTACACTCCCAGTGTTCCCATTGTATTTAGTCGCCCAGTGTTCAAAGTGTATTAATGTTCCAGTGTTTCCATCGTATTTAATTTCCCAGTGTTCTCAGCATATTTATCTACCATTGCTTCCAGTGTATTAACTCTCTCAGTGTTCCCAGTGTATTTACTCTCCAAGTGTTCCCAGTTTATTTACTCTTCCAGTCTTCCAGTCTTCCAGTGCATTTACTCTCCCAGTGTTCCCAGTTTATTTACTCTTACAGTCTTCCAGTGCATTTACTCTCCCAGTGTTGCCATTGAATTTATACTTCCAGTGTCCCCGTGTATTTACTGTCACCCAGTTTTCGCAGTGCGTTTACTCTCTCAGCGCGCCGCGTGTATTTCGTCTTGCAGTGATCCCAGTGTATTTGCTCTCCCAGTATTCCCTGTATATTTACACCATGCCAATGTGCCCAGCGTATTTATTGTTTCCTATTGCTCCCAGTGTATCCACCCTTGCAGTGAACCCAGTGTATTTACTGTTCCAGTGTTTCCATCGGATTTACTCTCCCAGTGTTCCTGTTGTATTTACTCTGCCAGCGTTCCCGGTGTCTTTAGTCTCCCAGTGCATATTTGGCTTTACTCTCCCAGTGTTACCAGTACATTTACTCTCTGCGTAATCCCTCGGTTTTACTCTCCAAATGTTCCCAATGCATTTACTCACACAGTGTTCCCAGTGTATTTAGTCTATCTCAGTATCCACAGTGTATTTACTCTCCCAGTATTGCCAGTGTATTTACCCTCCCAGTGTTCCCAGTGAATGTATTCCTCAATAGCTCCCAGTGTATTTACTCCCGCAATGTTCCCAATGTGTTTACTCTCCCCGTGTTCCCAGTGTATTTACTGTCACAGACTGTGCGCAGTTTAGTTACTCTCCCAGTGTTACCATTGTATTTACTCTAACAGTGTTCCCAGTATAGTTACTCTCCCAGTGTTACTTGTGTATTTACTCTCTGGCAGTGGTCCCAGTATAATTACTCTCCCAGAGTTCCCAGTGTAATTACTCTCCCAGTGTTCCCAGTGTATTTACTCTTCCAGTGATCCAAAGGATTTTAATCTGCAAGTCTTCCCAGTGTATTTACTCTCTCAGTTTTCCTAGTTTATTTATTCCCTCCCAGTATTCCCAGTGTTTTTGCTCTCTGCCCGTGTTCCCATTGTATTTATTCTCTCCCAGTGCTCCCAATGTATTTGAACTCCCAGTTTTCCCCGAGTACTTATTCTTCCGTTGTTTCCATCGTATTTAATCTCCCAGTATTCCCGGTGTATTCACTCTCCCAGTGTTCCCAGTTTATTTACTTGCCCAATGTTCCCGCGCATTTACTCTGCCAGTGTTCCCAGTGTAATTATTCTGCAAGTGTTCCCAAGGTTTTTACTCTGTCAGTGTTCCCAGTGTGTTTACTCTCCCAGTGTTCAATGTGTACTTACACTCCCAGTGTTGCCATTGTATTTATTATCTCACAGTGCTCCCAGTGTATTTACACTCTCAATGTTCCCAGTATATTTACTCTCTATTTTTTCTCATTGTATTTACTCTCCAAGTGTTCCCGTGTATTTAGTCTCCATTTATTCCCATTGTATGTACTCCTCCAGTGTTCCCAGTATATTTACTCTACCAGTGCTCCCAGTGTATTTATTCTTTCCAAATGTTCCCAGTGTATTTACTCACACAGTGTTCCCAGTGTATTTACTCTCTTTCTCAGTGTCCCCACTGTATTTACTCTCCCAGTTTTATAGGTGCATTTACTCTCCCAACGTTCCCAGTCAATTTATTCTCCATGTGTTCCCAGCGCATGTACTCCCACAGTGTTGCCAGTGTATTTACTCTCCTAGTGTTCCCAGTGTATTTACTCTCACCCAGTGTTCGCAGTGCATTTAAGCTTAAAATGTTCCCAGTGTATTTAATCTCCCAGTGTTACCGGTGTAGTTACTCTTTCGCAGTGTTCCCCGTGTATTTACTCTCCCAGACATCCATGTGTATTTACTCTCCCAGTGTTCCCAGTGTACTTACTCTTCCAGTGATCCCAGTGTATTTACTTTCTCAATGTTTCCAGCATATTTGCTCTCCATGTGTTCCCAGTGTGTTTACTCTCCCTGTGTTCCAAGTCTATTCAGTCTCTACCAATGTTAGCTTTGCATGTACTCTCGCAGTGTTCCCAGTGTATTTACTCTCCTAGTGTTCCCAGTGTATTTACTCTTCCAGTGGTCCCAGTGTATTTACTATGCCTCAGTGTTCCCAATGTATTTACACTCTCGCAATATTCCCTGTGTATTTCCTCTCTGCCAGTATTCCCAATGTATATATTTTCACCGCGTGGTGTTCCAGTGTTTCCATCGTCTTTACTCTCCCAGTGTTCCTGGCATATTTATTCTTCCAGTGTTCCCAGTGTATTTACTCTCCCAGTGTTCCCGTATATTTACTCTCTGGCAGTGTTCACAGTCTATTTACTCTCCCAGAGTTCCCAGTGTATTTACTCGCCCAGTGTTCCCAGTGTATTAATGTTCCAGTGTTCCATCGTATTTAATCTCCCAGTGTTCTCAGCATATTTACTCTCCCATTGCTCCCAGTGTATTGACTCTCTTAGTGTTCCCAGTGTATTTACTCTCCCAGTGTTCCCAGTATATTTACTCTTCCAGTTATCCAAAGGTATTTAATCTGCCAGCCTTCCCAGTATATTTTCTCTCCAGGTTCCCAGTATATTTACTCGTCCAGTGTTCCCAGTGTATTAATGTTCCAGTGTTTCCATCGTATTTAATCTCCCAGAGTTCCCAGTGTATTTACTCGCCCAGTGTTCCCAGTGTATTTAATGTTGCAGTGCTCCCAGTGTATTCATTCTTTCCAAATGTTCCCAGTGCGTTTACGCACCCAGTGTTCCCAGTGTATTTACTCTCTTTCTCAGTGTCCCCACTGTATTTACTCTCCCAGTTTTATAGGTGCATTTACTCTCCCAACGTTCCCAGTCAATGTATTCTCCATGTGTTCCAAGTGCATTTACTCCCACAGTGTTGCCAGTGCATTTACTCTCCCAGTGTTCCCAGTGTATTTAATCTCACCCAGTGTTCCCAGTGTATTTAATCTCCCAGTTTTACCGGTGCATTTCCTCTCTCGCAGTGTTCCCCGTGTACTTACTCTCACAGATATCCCATTGTATTTACTTTCTGCCAGTGTTCCCAGTGCATTTACTCTCTCAATGTTCCCTGCATATTTGCTCTCCATGTGTTCCCAGTGTGTTTAATCTCCCAGTGTTCCAAGTCTATTCACTCTCTACCAATGTTCGCTTTGCATGTACTCTCGCAGTGTTTCCGGTGTATTTACTCTCCCAGTGTTCCCAGTGCATTTACTCTCGCCGTGGTCCCAGTGTATTTGCTATGCCTCAGTGTTCCCAATGTATTTAAACTCTCGCCATATTCCATGTGTATTTCCTCTCTGCCAGTATTCCCAATGTATATATTTTCTCCTAGTAGTGTTCCAGTGTTTCCATCGTCTTTACTCTCCCAGTGGTCCTGGCATATTTATTCTTCCAGTGTTCCCAGTGTATTTACTCTCCCAGTGTTCCCGTATATTTACTCTCTGGCAGTGTTCCCAGAATATTTACTCTCCCAGAGTTCCCATTGTATTTACTCGCCCAGTTTTCAAAGTGTATTAATGTTCCAGTGTTTCCATCGTATTTCATCTCCCAGTGTTCTCCGCATATTTACTCTCCCATTGCTTCCAGTGTATTAACTCTCTTAGTGTTCCCAGTGTATTTATTCTCCAAGTGTTCCCAGTTTATTTACTCTTCCAGTGATCCAAAGGTTTGTAATCTGCCAGTCTTCCCAGTATATTTACTCTCACAGAGTTCCCAGTGTATTTACTCGCCCAGTGTTCCCAGTGTATTAATGTTCCAGTGTTTCCATCGTATTTAATCTCCCAGTGTTCTCAGCATATTTACTCTACCATTGCTTCCAGTGTATTAACTCTCTCAGTGTTCCCAGTGTATTTATTCTCCAAGTGTTCCCAGTTTATTTACTCTTCCAGTCTTCCAGTGCATTTACTCTCCCAGTGTTCCCAGTTTATTTACTCTTCCAGTCTTCCAGTGCATTTACTCTCCCAGTGTTGCCATTAAATGTATACTTCCAGTGTCCCCGTGTATTTACTGTCACCCAGTTTTCGCAGTGCGTTTACTCTCTCAGGGTGCCGCGTGTATTTAGTCTTGCAGTGATCCCAGTGTATTTGCTCTCCCAGTATTCCCTGTATATTTACACCATGCCAATGTGCCCAGCGTATTTATTGTTTCCTAGTGCTCCCAGTGTATCCACCCTTGCAGTGAACCCAGTGTATTTACTGTTCCAGTGTTTCCATCGGATTTACTCTCCCAGTGTTCCTGTTGTATTTACTCTGCCAGCGTTCCCGGTGTCTTTAGTCTCCCAGTGTATCTTTGTCTTTACTCTCCCAGTGTCACCAGTACATTTACTCTCTGCGTAATCCCTCGGATTTACTCTCCAAATGTCCCCAATGCATTTACTCACACAGCGTTCCCAGTGTATTTACTCTCTCTCCGTATCCACAGTGTATTTACTCTCCCAGTATTGCCAGTGTATTTACCCTCCCAGTGTTCCCAGTGAATGTATTCCTCAATTGTTCCCCGTGTATTTACTCCCGCAATGTTCCCAATGTGTTTACTCTCCCAGTGTTCCCAGTGTATTTACTGTCACAGACTGTGCGCAGTTTAGTTACTCTCCCAGTGTTACCATTGTATTTACTCTAACAGCGTTCCCAGTATAGTTACTCTCCCAGTGTTACTTGTGTATTTACTCTCTGGCAGTGGTCCCAGTATATTTACTCTCCCAGAGTTCCCAGTGTAATTACTCTCCCAGTGCTCCCAGTGTATTTACTCTTCCAGTGATCCAAAGGATTTTAATCTGCAAGTCTTCCCAGTGTATTTACTCTCTCAGTTTTCCTAGTTTATTTATTCCCTCCCAGTATTCCCAGTGTTTTTGCTCTCTGCCCGTGTTCCCATTGTATTTATTCTCTCCTAGTGCTCCCAAATGTATTTGAACTCCCAGTTTTCCCAGAGTACTTATTCTTCCGTTGTTTCCATCGTATTTAATCTCCCAGTATTCCCGGTGTATTCACTCTCCCAGTGTTCCCAGTTTATTTACTCGCCCAATGTTCCCGCGAATTTACTCTGCCAGTGTTCCCAGTGTAATTATTCTGCAAGTGTTCCCAAGGTTTTTACTCTGTCAGTGTCCCCAGTGTGTTTACTCTCCCAGTGTTCAATGTGTACTTACACTCCCAGTGTTGCCATTGTATTTACTATCTCACAGTGCTCCCAGTGTATTTACACTCTCAATGTTCCCAGTATATTTACTCTCCATTTTTTCTCATTGTATTTACTCTCCAAGTGTTCCTGTGTATTTAGTCTCCATTTATTCCCATTGTATGCACTCCTCCAGTGTTCCCAGTATATTTACTCTACCAGTGCTCCCAGTGTATTTATTCTTTCCAAATGTTCCCAGTGTATTTACTCACACAGTGTTCCCAGTGTATTTACTCTCTTTCTCAGTGTCCCCACTGTATTTACTCTCCCAGTTTTATAGGTGCATTTACTCTCCCAACGTTCCCAGTCAATTTATTCTCCATGTGTTCCCAGCGCATTTACTCCCACAGTGTTGCCAGTGTATTTACTCTCCTAGTGTTCCCAGTGTATTTACTCTCACCCAGTGTTCGCAGTGCATTTAAGCTTAAAATGTTCCCAGTGTATTTAATCTCCCAGTGTTACCGGTGTAGTTACTCTTTCGCAGTGTTCCCCGTGTGTTTACTCTCCCAGACATCCATGTGTATTTACTCTCCCAGTGTTCCCAGTGTACTTACTCTTCCAGTGATCCCAGTGTATTTACTTTCTGCCAGTGTTCCCAGTGTATTTACTCTCTCAATGTTTCCAGCATATTTGCTCTCCATGTGTTCCCAATGTGTTTACTCTCCCTGTGTTCCAAGTCTATTCACTCTCTACCAATGTTAGCTTTGCATGTACTCTCGCAGTGTTCCCAGTGTATTTACTCTCCTAGTGTTCCCAGTGTATTTACTCTTCCAGTGGTCCCAGTGTATTCACTATGCCTCAGTGTTCCCAATGTATTTACACTCTCGCAATATTCCCTGTGTATTTCCTCTCTGCCAGTATTCCCAATGCATCTATTTTCACCTAGTGGTGTTCCAGTGTTTCCATCGTCTTTACTCTCCCAGTGTTCCTGGCATATTTATTCTTCCAGTGTTCCCAGTGTATTTACTCTCCCAGTGTTCCCGTATATTTACTCTCTGGCAGTGTTCCATGTCTATTTACTCTCCCAGAGTTCCCAGTGTATTTACTCGCCCAGTGTTCCCAGTGTATTAATGTTCTAGTGTTCCATCGTATTTAATCTCCCAGTGTTGTCAGCATATTTACTCTCCCATTGCTTCCAGTGTATTGACTCTCTTAGTGTTCCCAGTTTATTTACTCTCCCAGTGTTCCCAGTTTATTTACTCTTCCAGTAATCCAAAGGTATTTAATCTGCCAGCCTTCCCAGTATATTTTCTCTCCAGATTTCCCAGTATATTTACTCTCCCAGTGTTCCCAGTGTATTAATGTTCCAGTGTTTCCATCGTATTTAATCTCCCAGTGTTCTCAGCATATTTACTCGCCCATTGCTTCCAGTGTTTTAACTCTCTCAGTGTTGCCAGTGTATTTACTCTCCCAGTGTTCCCAGTTTATTTACTCTTCCAGTCTTCCAGTGCATTTATTCTCCCAGTGTTGCCATTGAATTTATACTAACAGTGTCCCCGTGTATTTACTGTCACCCAGTTTTCGCAGTGCGTTTAATCTCTCCGGGTGCCCCGTGTATTTAGTCTTGCAATGATCCCAGTGTATTTGCTCTCCCAGTATTCCCTGTATATTTACACCATGCCAATGCTCCCAGAGTATTTATTGTTTCTTAGTGCTCCCAGTGTATCCACCCTTGCAGTGAATCCAGTGTATTTACTGTTCCAGTGTTTCCGTCGGATTTACTCTCCCAGTGTTCCTGTTGTATTTACTCTGCCAGTGGTTCCGGTGTCTTTAGTCTCCCAGTGTAACATTGTCTTTACTCTTCCAGTGTTACCAGTATATTTACTCTCTGCCTAATCCCTCGGATGTACTCTCCAAATGTTCCCAATGCATTTACTCACACGGTGTTCCCAGTGTATTTACTCTTTCTCAGTATCCCCAGTGTATTTACTCTCCCAGTATTGCCAGTGCATTTACACTCCCAGTGTTCCCAGTGAATGTTTTCCCCAATTGTTCCCAGTGTATTTACTCCTGCAATGTTCCCAATGTGTTTACTCTCCCAGTGTTCCCAGTGCATTTACTGTCACAGACTGTGCGCAGTTTAGTTACTCTCCCAGTGTTACCATTGCATTTACTCTAACAGTGTTCGCAGTATATTTACTCACCCAGTGTTACTTGTGTATTTACTCTCTGGCAGTGGTCCCAGTATAATTACTCTCCCAGATTTCCCAGTGTACTTACTCTCCCAGTGTTTCCTGTGTATTTACTCTTCCAGTGATCCAAAAGATTTTAATCTGCCAGTCTTCCCAGTGTATTTACTCTCCCAGTTTTCCTCGTTAATTTATTCCATCCCAGTATTCCCAGTGTGTTTGCTCTCTGCCCGTGTTCCCATTGTATTTATTCTCTCCTAGTGCTCCCAGTGGATTTGAACTCCCAGTTTTCCCATAGTTTTTATTCTTCCAGTGTTTCCATCGTATTTAATCTCCCAGTATTCCCTGTATATTCACTCTCCCAGTGTTCCCAGTTTATTTACACGCCCAGTGTTCCCGCGAATTTACTCTGCCAGTGTTCCCAGTGTAATTATTCTGCAAGTGTTCCCAAGGTTTTTACTCTGTCAGTGTTCCCAGTGTGTTTACTCTCCCAGTGTTCAATGTGTACTTACACTCCCAGTGTTGCCATTGTATTTACTATCTCACAGTGCTCCCAGTGTATTTACACTCTCAATGTTCCCAGTATATTTACTCTCCATTTTTTCTCATTGTATTTACTCTCCAAGTGTTCCCGTGTATTTAGTCTCCATTTATTCCCATTGTATGTACTCCTCCAGTGTTCCCAGTATATTTACTCTACCAGTGCTCCCAGTGTATTTATTCTTTCCAAATGTTCCAAGTGTATTTACTCACACAGTGTTCCCAGTGTATTTACTCTCTTTCTCAGTGTCCCAACTGTATTTACTCTCCCAGTTTTATAGGTGCATTTACTCTCCCAACGTTCCCAGTCAATTTATTCTCCATGTGTTCCCAGCGCATTTACTCCCACAGTGTTGCCAGTGTATTTACTCTCCTAGTGTTCCCAGTGTATTTACTCTCACCCAGTGTTCGCAGTGCATTTAAGCTTAAAATGTTCCCAGTGTATTTAATCTCCCAGTGTTACTGGTGTAGTTACTCTTTCGCAGTGTTCCCCGTGTGTTTACTCTCCCAGACATCCATGTGTATTTACTCTCACAGTGTTCCCAGTGTACTTACTCTTCCAGTGATCCCGGTGTATTTACTTTCTGCCAGTGTTCCCAGTGTATTAACTCTCTCAATGTTTCCAGCATATTTGCTCTCCATGTGTTCCCAGTGTGTTTACTCTCCCTGTGTTCCAAGTCTATTCACTCTCTACCAATGTTAGCTTTGCATGTACTCTCGCAGTGTTCCCAGTGTATTTACTCTCCTAGTGTTCCCAGTGTATTTACGCTTCCAGTGGTCCCAGTGTATTTACTATGCCTCAGTGTTCCCAATGTATTTACACTCTCGCAATATTCCCTGTGTATTTCCTCTCTGCCAGTATTCCCGATGTATATATTTTCACCGCGTGGTGTTCCAGTGTTTCCATCGTCTTTACTCTCCCAGTGTTCCTGGCATATTTATTCTTCCAGTGTTCCCAGTGTATTTACTCTCCCAGTGTTCCCGTATATTTACTCTCTGGCAGTGTTCCCTGTCTATTTACTCTCCCAGAGTTCCCAGTGTATTTACTCGCCCAGTGTTCCCAGTGTATTAATGTTCTAGTGTTCCATCGTATTTAATCTCCCAGTGTTGTCAGCATATTTACTCCCCCATTGCTTCCAGTGTATTGACTCTCTTAGTGTTCCCAGTGTATTTACTCTCCCAGTGTTCCCAGTGTATTTACTCTTCCAGTAATCCAAAGGTATTTAATCTGCCAGCCTTCCCAGTATATTTTCTCTCCAGAGTTCCCAGTATATTTACTCGTCCAGTGTTCCAAGTGTATTAATGTTCCAGTGTTTCCATCGTATTTAATCTCCCAGTGTTCTCAGCATATTTACTCGCCCATTGCTTCCAGTGTTTTAACTCTCTCAGTGTTGCCAGTGTATTTACTCTCCCAGTGTTCCCAGTTTATTTACTCTTCCAGTCTTCCAGTGCATTTATTCTCCCAGTGTTGCCATTGAATTTATACTAACAGTGTCCCCGTGTATTTACTGTCACCCAGTTTTCGCAGTGCGTTTAATCTCTCCGGGTGCCCCGTGTATTTAGTCTTGCAATGATCCCAGTGTATTTGCTCTCCCAGTATTCCCTGTATATTTACACCATGCCAATGTTCCCAGAGTATTTATTGTTTCCTAGTGCTCCCAGTGTTTCCACCCTTGCAGTGAACCCAGTGTATTTACTGTTCCAGTGTTTCCGTCGGATTTACTCTCCCAGTGTTACCATTGCATTTACTCTAACAGTGTTCGCAGTATATTTACTCACCCAGTGTTACTTGTGTATTTACTCTCTGGCAGTGGTCCCAGTATAATTACTCTCCCAGATTTCCCAGTGTACTTACTCTCCCAGTGTTCCCTGTGTATTTACTCTTCCAGTGATCCAAAAGATTTTAATCTGCCAGTCTTCCCAGTTTATTTTCTCTCCCAGTTTTCCTCGTTAATTTATTCCATCCCAGTATTCCCAGTGTGTTTGCTCTCTGCCCGTGTTCCCATTGTATTTATTCTCTCCTAGTGCTCCCAGTGAATTTGAACTCCCAGTTTTCCCAGAGTTTTTATTCTTCCAGTGTTTCCATCGTATTTAATCTCCCAGTATTCCCGGTGTATTCACTCTCCCAGTGTTCCCAGTTTATTTAGACGCCCAGTGTTCCCGCGAATTTACTCTGCCAGTGTTCCCAGTGTAATTATTCTGCAAGTGTTCCCAAGGTTTTTACTTTGTCAGTGTTCCCAGTGTATTTACTCTTCCAGTGTTCAATGTGTACTTACACTCCCAGTGTTGCCATTGTATTTACTATCTCACAGTGTTCCCAGTGTATTTACACTCTCAATGTTCCCAGTATATTTACTCTCCATGTTTTCTCATTGTATTTAGTCTCCAAGTGTTCCCGTGTATTTAGTCTCCATTTATTCCCATTGTATGTACTCCTCCAGTGTTCCCAGTATATTTACTCTTCCAGTGCTCCCAGTGTATTTACTTGCTTTCTTAGTGTCCCCACTGTATTTACTCTCCCAGTTTTATCGGTGCGTTTACTCTCACCAACGTTCCCAGTCAATTTATTCTCCATGTGTTCCCAGTGCATTTACTCCCACAGTGTTGCCATTGTATTTACTCTCCTAGTGTTCCCAGTGTATTTACTCTCACCCAGTGTTCGCAGTGTATTTAAGCTTAAATGTTCCCAGTGTATTTAATCTCCCAGTGTTACCGGTGCATTTACTCTTTCGCAGTGTTCCCCGTGTATTTACTCTCCCAGTGTTCCCAGTGTATTTACCCTTCCAGTGGTCCCAGTGTATTTACTATGCCTCAGTGTTCCCAATGTATTTACACTCTCGCAATATTCCCTGTGTATTTCCTCTCTGCCAGTATTCCCAATGTACATATTTTCACCTAGTAGTGTTCCAGTGTTTCCATCGTCTTTACTCTCCCAGTGTTCCTGGCATATTTATTTTTCCAGTGTTCCCAGTGTATTTACTCTCACAGTGTTCCCGTGTATTTACTCTCTGGCAGCGTTCCCAGTATATTTACTCTCCCAGAGTTCCCAGTGTATTTACTCGCCCAGTTTTCCCAGTGTATTAATGTTCCAGTGTTTCCATCGTATTTAATCTCCCAATGTTCTCAGCATATGTACTCTCCCATTGCTTCCAGTGTATTGACTCTCTTAGTGTTCCCAGTTTATTTACTCTTCCAGTGATCCAAAGGTTTTTAATCTGCCAGTCTTCCCAGAATATTTACACTCCAGAGTTCCCAGTATATTTACCCGCCCAGTGTTCCCAGTGTATTTATGTTCCAGTGTTTCCATCGTATTTAATCTCCCAGTGTTCTCAGCATATTTACTCTCCCATTGCTTCCAGTGTATTAACTCTCTCAGTGTTCCCAGTGTATTTACTCTCCCAGTGTTCCCAGTTTATTTACTCTTCCAGTCTTCCAGTGCATTTACTCTCCCAGTGTTGCCATTGAATTTATACTACCAGTGTCCCCGTGTATTTACTGTCACCCAGTTTTCGCAGTGCGTTCACTCTCTCAGGGTGCCCCGTGTATTTAGTCTTGCAGTGAGTCCAGTGTATTTGCTCTCCCAGTATTCCCTGTATATTTACACCATGCCAATGTTCCCAGAGTATTTATTGTTCCCTAGTGCTCCCAGTGTATTCACCCTTGCAGTGAACCCAGTGTATTTACTGTCCCAGTGTTTCCGTCGGATTTACTCTCTCAGTGTTCCTGTTGTATTTACTCTGCCAGTGTTCCCAGTGTCTTTAGTCTCCCAGTGTATCATTGTCTTTACTCTCCCAGTGTTACCAGTATATTTACTCTCTGCGTAATCCCTCGGATTTACTCTCCAAATGTTCCCAATGCATTTACTCACACGGTGTTCCCAGTGTATTTACTCTCTCTCAGTATTCCCAGTATATTTACTCTCCCAGTATTGCCAGTGCATTTACCCTCCCAGTGTTCCCAGTGAATGTATTCCCCAATTGTTCCCAGTGTATTTACTTCCGCAATGTTCCCAATGTGTTTACTCTCCCAGTGTTCCCAGTGTATTTACTGTCACAGACTGTGCGCAGTTTAGTTACTCTCCCAGTGTTACCATTGCATTTACTCTAACAGTGTTCGCAGTATATTTACTCTCCCAGTGTTACTTGTGTATTTACTCTCTGGCAGTGGTCCCAGTATAATTACTCTCCCAGAGTTCCCAGTCAACTTACTCTCCCAGTGTTCCCAGTCTATTTACTCTTCCAGTGAGCCAACGGATTTTAATCTGCCAGTCTTCCCAGTGTATTTACTCTCCCAGTTTTCCTAGTTAATTTTTTCCCTCCCAGTATTCCCAGTGTGTTTGCTCTCTGCCCGTGTTCCCATTGTATTTATTCTCTCCTAGTGCTCCCAGTGTATTTGAACTCCCAGTTTTCCCAGAGTATTTATTCTTCCAGTGTTTCCATCGTATTTAATCTCCCAGTATTCCCGGTGTATTCACTCTCCCAGTGTTCCCAGTTTATTTACTCGCCCAGTGTTCCCGCGAATTTACTCTGCCAGTGTTCCCAGTGTAATTTTTCTGCAAGTGTTCCCACGGTTTTTACTCTGTCAGTGTTCCCAGTGTATTTACTCTCCTACTGTTCAATGTGTACTTACACTCCCAGTGTTCCCATTTTATTTACTATCTCACAGTGTTCCCAGTGTATTTACACTCTTAATGTTCCCAGTATATTTACACTCCATTTGTTCCCTTGTATTTACTCTCCAAGTGTTCCCGTGTATTTAGTCTCCATTCATTCCCATTGTATGTACTCCTCCAGTGTTCCCAGTATATTTACTCTTCCAGTGCTCCCAGTGTATTTATTCTTTCCAAATGTTCCCAATGTGTTTACTCACCCAGTGTTCCCAGTATATTTACTCTCTTTCTCAGTGTCCCCACTGTATTTACTCTCCCAGTTTTATCGGTGCATTTACTCTCCCAACGTTCCCAGTCAATGTATTCTCCATGTGTTCGCAGTGCATTTACTCTCACAGTGTTGCCAGTGCATTTACTCTCCCAGTGTTCCCAGTGTATTTACTCTCACCCAGTGTTTGCAGTGTATTTAAGCTCAAAATTTTCCAAGTGTATTCAATATCAAAGTGTCACCGGTGTATTTACTCTCTCGCAGTGTTCCACGTGTATTTACTCTCTCTCAGTATCCCCAGTATATTTACTCTCCCAGTATTGCCAGTGCATTTACCCTCCCAGTGTTCCCAGTGAATGTATTCCCCATTTGTTCCCAGTGTATTTACTCCCGCAATGTTCCCAATGTGTTTACTCTCCCAGTGTTCCCAGTGTATTTACTGTCACAGACTGTGCGCAGTTTAGTTACTCTCCCAGTGTTACCATTGCATTTACTCTAACAGTGTTCCCAGTATATTTACTCTCCCAGTGTTACTTGTGTATTTACTCTCTGACAGTGGTCCCAGTATAATTACTCTCCCAGAGTTCCCAGTGTACTTACTCTCCCAGTGTTCCCAGTCTATTTACTCTTCCAGTGATCCAAAGGATTTTAATCTGCCAGTCTTCCCAGTGTATTTACTCTCCCAGTTTTCCTAGTTAATTTATTCCCTCACAGTATTCCCAGTGTGTTTGCTCTCTGCCCGTGTTCCCATTGTATTTATTCTCTCCTTGTGCTCCCAGTGTATTTGAACTCCCAGTTTTCCCAGAGTATTTATTCTTCTAGTGTTTCCATCGTATTTAATCTCCCAGTATTCCCGGTGTATTCACTCTCCCAGTGTTCCCAGTTTATTTACTCGCCCAGTGTTCCCGCGAATTTACTCTGCCAGTGTTCCCAGTGTAATTATTCTGCAAGTGTTCCCAAGGTTTTTACTCTGTCAGTGTTCCCAGTGTATTTACGCTCCTACTGTTCAATGTGTACTTACACTCCCAGTGTTCCCATTTTATTTACTATCTCACAGTGTTCCCAGTGTATTTACACTCTCAATGTTCCCAGTATATTTACACTCCATTTGTTCCCTTGTATTTACTCTCCAAGTGTTCCCATATATTTAGTCTCCATTTATTCCCATTGTATGTACTCCTCCAGTGTTCCCAGTATATTTATTCTTCCAGTGCTCCCAGTGTATTTATTCTTTCCAAATGTTCCCAATGTATTTACTCACCCAGTGTTCCCAGTGTATTTACTCTCTTTCTCAGTGTCCCCACTGTATTTACTCTCCCAGTTTTATAGGTGCATTTACTCTCCCAACGTTCCCAGTCAATTTATTCTCCATGTGTTCCCAGTGCATTTACTCCCACAGTGTTGCCAGTGTATTTACTCTCCTAGTGTTCCCAGTGTATTTACTCACACCCAGTGTTCGCAGTGTATTTAAGATTAAAACGTTCCCAGTGTATTTAATCTCCCAGTTTTACCGGTGTATTTACTCTTTCGCAGTGTTCCCCGTGTATTTACTCTCCCAGAGATCCCAGTGTATCTACTCGCCCAGTATTCCCAGTCTACTTACTCTTCCTGTGATCCCAGTATATTTACTTTCTGCCAGTGTTCCCAGTGTATTTACTCTCTCAATGTCTCCAGCATATTTGCTCTCCATGTGTTCCCTGTGTGTTTACTCTCCCAGTGTTCCAAGTCTATTCACTCTCTACCAATGTTAGCTTTGCATGTACTCTCGCAGTGTTCCCAGTGTATTCACTCTCCCAGTGTTCCCAGTTTATTTATGCTCCCAGTGTTCCCAGTGTATTTACTATGCCTCATTGTTCCCAATGTATTTACACTCTCGCAATAATCCCTGTGTATTTCCACTCTGCCAGTATTCCCAATGTATATATTTTCTCCTCGTAGTGTTCCAGTGTTTCCATCGTCTTTACTCTCCCAGAGTTCCTGGCATATTTATTCTTCCAATGTTCCCAGTGTATTTACTCTCCCAGTGTTCCCGGCGTATTTATTCACTACTCGTGCTCCCAGTGTATTTAATCTCCCAGTGTTCCCAGTTTATTTACTTTTTCAGTGTTTCTGTCGTGCATAATCAACCAGTAATCCCGACATATTTACTATCGCAGTTTCCCAGTTTATTTACTCTACCAGTGTTCCCGTGTATTTACTCTCCAAGTGTTCCCAGTGTATTTACTCTCCCAGTGTTCCCGTGTATTTACTCTCCAATGCATCCAGTGTATTTACTCTCCCAGTATTCCCAATGTATTTACTCTCCCAGTCTTCCCAGTGTAATTACTCTCCCAGTCGCCCCGGTGCATGTAAACTGCCAGTGTTTCCATCGTATTTAATCTCCCAGTGTTCTCTGCGTATTTAATCTCCCATTGTTCCCAGTGTATTTAGTGCCTCAGTGTTCCCAGTGTGTTTATTCTCCCAGTTTTCCCAGTGTATTTACTCTCCCAGTTTTCCTAGTTTATTTACTCTCCCAGTTTTCCTAGTTTATTAATTCCCTCCCAGTATTCCCAGTGTGTTTGCTCTCTGCCCGTGTTCCCAGTGTATTTATTCCCTCCTAGTGCTCCCAGTGTATTTAAACTCCCAGGTTTCCCAGAGTATTTATTCTTCCAGTGTTTCCATCGTATATAATCTCCCAGTAATCCCGGTGTATTCACTCTCCCAGTGTTCTCAGTTTATTTACTCGCCCAGTGTTCCCCCTAATTTACTCTGCCAGTGTTCCCAGTGTAATTATTCTCCCAGTGTTCCCAAGGTTTTTACTCTGTCAGTGTTCCCAGTGTATTTACTCTCCCAGTGTTCAATGTGTACTTAAACTGTCAGTGTTCCCTTTGCATTTACTATCTCATAGTGTTCCCAGTGTATTTACACTCTCACTGTTCCCAGTATATTTACTCACCATTTTTTCCGATTGTATTTACTCTCCCAGTGTTCCCGTGTATTTAGTCTCCATTTATTCCCATTGTATGTACTCCTCCAGTGTTCCAAGTATATTTACTCTTCCAGTGTTCCCAGTGTATTTATTCTTTCCAAGTGTTCCCAGTGTATTTACTCACCCAGTGTTCCCAGTGTATTTACTCTCTTTCCCGGTGTCCCCGCTGTACTTACTCTCCCAGTTTTATAGGTGCATTTACTCTCCCAACGTTCCCAGTCAATTTATTCTCCATGTGTTCCCAGTGCATTTACTCCCACAGTGTTGCCAGTGTATTTACTCTCGCAGTGTTGCCAGTGTATTTACTCTCCCAGTATTCCCAGTTTTCTTACCCTTCCAGTGATCGCAGTGTATTTACTTTCTGCCAGTGTTCCCGGTGTATTTATTCTCTACTCGTGCTCCCAGTGTATTTAATCTCCCAGTGTTCCCAGTTTATTTACTTTTTCAGTGTTTCCGTCGCGCATAATCAACCAGTAATCCCGACATATTTACTATCGCAGTTTCCCAGTTTATTTACTCTACCAGTGTTCCCGTGTATTTACTCTCCAAGTGTTCCCAGTGTAATTACTCTCCCAATGTTCTGAGGAGTTTTACACTGCCAGTTTTCCCAGTGTAATTACTATCCCAGTGTTCAAAGTTTACTTACCCTCCCAGTGTGCCCAGTGTATCTACTATCTGTTAGAGTTCCCAGTGTATTTATTCTCTCAGTGTTCCCAGCATATTTACTCTCCCTGTGTTCCCAGTGTGTTTACTCTCCCAGTGTTCCAAGTGTATTCACTCTCTACCAATGTTCGCTTTGTATGTACTCTCCATGTGTTCCCAGCGTATTTACTTTTTCAGCTTTTCCATCGTGCATAATCAACCAGTAATCCCGGCGTATTTACTATCGCAGTTTTCCCAGTGTATTTACTCTACCAGTGTTCCCGTGTATTTACTCTCCAAGTGTTCCCAGTGTAATTACTCTCCCAATGTTCTCAGGATTTTTACACTGCCAGTTTTCCCAGTGTAATTACTATCCCAGTGTTCAAAGTTTACTTACCCTCCCAGTGTTCCCAGTGTATTTGCTATCTGTTAGAGTTCCCAGTGTATTTATTCTCTCAGTGTTCCCAGCATATTTACTCTCCATGTGTTCCCAGTGTGTTTACTCTCCCAGTGTTCCAAGTGCATTCACTCTCTACCAATGTTCGCTTTGTATGTACTCTCGCAGTGTTCCCAGTGTATTTATTATCTCTCAGTATTCCCAATGTATTTACTCTCGCAGTCTTCCTGATACATTTACTCTCCCAGTGTTCCCAGTGTATTTTCTCTCTCAGTGTTCCAAGTTTATTTATTCTCGCAGTGTTCCCAGTGTGTTTACTCTCTCCCAGTGTATTTACTCTCCCAGTGTTCCCAATGTATTTACTCTCCCAGTCGTCCCATTGCATTTAAGCTGCCAGTGTTCCCAGTGAATCTATTCTCTGAGTATTCCGGTTTATTTACTCACGCAGTGTTCCAAGTGCGTTTACTTTCCCAGTGTTCCCAGCGTATTTACTGTGCCGGTGTTTCCATTGCATTTAATCTCCTAGTATTCCCAGCGTATTTACACTCCCAGAGTTCCCAGTATATTTACTCTCCCAGTGTTCCCAGTGTATTTACTCTCACAGTCATCCCGATGCATTTATTTTGCCCGTGTTCCCAGTGGATTTATTCTCCCAGTGTTCCAGTGTATTTATTCCCGCAGTGTTCCCAGTGCATTTACTCTCGCAATGTTCCCAGTTAATTTACTTTCTCCCGGTTTTCCCAGTGCATTTATACTCCCAGTGTTCCCAGTGTAGTTACTGTTCCAGTGTTACCGTGTCTTTACTCTCCCAGTGTCCCCAGTGTTTTTACAATCCTAATGTTCCCAATGCGTTTATTTTTCCAGTGACCCCTCTATATTTATTTTCCAGAGTTACCAGTGTGTTTACTCTCCCAGTGCTCCCAGTGTATTCAATGTTCCGGTGTTCCCGTGCATTTACTCTCTCTCATGTTCTAGTGTAATTTTTCTCCTAGTGTTCCAAGTGTATTTACTCTCCCAATCTTCCCAGTGAAGCTATTCTCCCAGTGTCCCCATGTATTTACCCCTGCAGTGTTCCCAGTGTATTTACTCTCTCAGTGTCCCCAGTGTTTTTACAATCCTAATGTTCCCAATGCGTTTATTTTTCCAGTGACCCCTCTATATTTATTTTCCAGAGTTACCAGTGTGTTTACTCTCCCAGTGCTCCCAGTGTATTCAATGTTCCGGTGTTCCCGTGCATTTACTCTCTCTCATGTTCTAGTGTATTTTTTCTCCTAGTGTTCCAAGTGTATTTACTCTCCCAATCTTCCCAGTGAAGCTATTCTCCCAGTGTCCCCATGTATTTACCCCTGCAGTGTTCCCAGTGTATTTACTCTCTCAGTGTCCCCAGTGTTTTTATTCTTTGCTTGCGTTACCAATGTATTTCCGCTCCCAGTGTTCCCAGCGTATTTACTGTTGCAGTCGCTCCATCGTATTTAATCTACCAGTGTAATCGGTACATTTACTCTCCAAGTGTTCCCAGTGTATTTATTCTATCAGTGTTCCCAGTGTATTTCTCCTACCAGTGGTCCCAGTGTAGTTACTCTCTAAGTGTACCCATGTACTTACTCTCCAAGTGTTCCTCATGTATTTGCTCTCCCAGTGTTCCCAGTGTATTTATTCTCTACCAGTGTTCGCATTGTATTTAATATCGCAGTGTTCCCAGTGCATTTACTCTCTCAGTGTTTCCAGTGTATTTACTCTTCCAGTGATCCCAGTGTATTTATTCTACCTGTTTTCCTAGTTTATTTACTCCCTCCCAGTATTCCAAGAGTGTTTGCTCCCTGCCCGTGCTCCCAGTGTATTTATTCCTCCTATTGCTCCCAGCGTATTTAAACTCCCAGTGTTCCCAAGTTATTTATTCTCCCAGTGTTTCCATCGTATTTAATGTCCCAGTGTTCCCAGCGTAATCACTCTCCCAGTGTTCCCTGCTTATTTATTCGACCAGTGTTCCCGTGAATTTACTCTCCCAGTGATCCCAGTGTAATTATTCTCCCAATGTTCCCAAGGTTTTTACTCTGCCAGTCTTCCCAGTGTATTTACTCTCCCATTGTTCAAAGTGTACTTACAGTCCCAGTGTTCCCATTGTATTTACTATCTCACAGTGTTCCCAGTGTATTTACTCTCTCAGTGTTCCCAATATATTTACTCTCCATTTGTTCCCATTGTATTTACTCTTCCAGTGTTCCCAGTATATTTACTCTCCAAGTGTCCCGTTGTATTTAGTCTCCATTTGTTCCCATTTTATGTATTCTTCCAGTGTTCCCAGTACATTTATTCTTCCAGTGTTCCCAGTGTATTTATTCTCACCCAATGTTCACCGTGTTACTAAGCTCAAAATGTTCCCAGTGTATTTACTCTCCCAGTGTTACCAGTGCATTTACTCTTTCGCAGTGATCCCCGTGCATTTACTCTTCCAGAGCTCCCAGTGTATTTACTCTCCCAGTGTTCCCAGTGTACATACTCTTCCAGTGCCCCCAGTGTATTTACTCTCCCAGTGTTCCCAGTGTATTTACAATCCCAGTGTATCAATGCATTTACTTTGCCAGTGCCCCATCTGTATTTGCTCTCCCACAGTTACCAGTGTGTTAAATCTCCCAGTGCTCCAAGTGTATTTACTGTTCCAGTGTTCCCGTGTATTTACTCTCTCTCAGTGTTCTAGTGTATTTCCTCTCCCAGTGTTCTGAGTGTATTTACTCTCCCATTTTTCCCAATGCATTTACTTTCCCAGTGACCCGTGCGTATTTGCTCTCCAAGAATTGCTAATGTGTTTACTCCCTCAGTGTTCCCAGTGTATTAACTCCTTCCCAGTGTTTGCAGTGTATTTACTCCTTCAGTGTTGCCAGTGTGTTTAATCTCCTATTGACCCCAGTGTGCTTACTCTTCCAGTATTTCCAGTATATTTACTCTCCCAGTGTTCCCAGTGTACATACTCTCTCTCGGTGTTCCCAGTGTATTTACTAGTTTCCAGTGTTCTCAGTTTATTTATTCTTTCCGTGTGTTCGCAGTGTATTTATTCTCCCAGTTCTCCCAGTGTATTTACTGTTCCAGTGTTTCCATCGTATTAAATATCCCAGTGTTCTCAGCGTATTTACTCTCCCATTGTTCGCTGTATATTAACTCTCTATGTTTCGAATGTATTTACCCTCCCAGTGTTTACTCTCCCAGTCTCCCTTTTCATTTACTCTCCCAGTCTTCCCAGTGTATTTACTCTCCCAGTGTTCCCAGTGTATTTACCCTCACCTAGTGTTCGCAGTGTGTTTACTCTCCCAGTTTTCCCAGTATATATGCTCTTCGAGTATTCCCTGTGTATTAAAATTATGTAAGTGTCCCAGTGTATTTATTCTCTCCTTGTGCTCCCAGTGTATGTACTCTCACGGTGATCCAATGTATTTACTTTTCCAGTGTTCTCAGTATATTTACTTTCCCAGTGTTGCCAGCGTATTTACACTCTCCCAGTGTTCCCAGTGAATGTATTCTCTTCCAGTGTTCCCAGTGTATTTATTCTTTGCTAGTGTTGCCAATATATTTACGCTCCCTGTGTTCCCAGCGTATTTACTGTTGCAGTCGTTCCCTCGTATTTAATCTCCCAGTGTTCACGGCGTATTTACTCTCCAAATGTTCCCAGTGTATTTATTGTATCATTGTTCCCAGTGTATTTCCCCTACCTGTGTTCCCAGTGTATTTCCCCTACCAGTGTTCCCAGTGTATATATTCTCTACCAGTGTTCGCATTGTATTTACTCTCGCAATGTTCCCAATATATTTACTCTCTCAGTGTTCCCAGCGTATTTACTCTTCCAGTGATCCCAGTGTGTTTACTCTCCCAGATGTCCTAGTTTATTTCCTCCCTCTCAGTATTCCCAGTGTGCTTCTTCCCTGCCAGGGTTCCCAGTGTGTTAGTTCTCTCCTAGTGCTCCAAGTGTATTTAAACGCCCACTGTTCGCAGTGTATTTATTCTTCCGGTGTTTCCGTCGTATTTAATCTCCCAGTGTTCCCGGCGTATTCACTCTCCCAGTGTTCCCAGTTTATTTACTCGCCCAGTGTTCCCATGAATTTACTCTCCCTGTGTTACCAGTGTATTTACTCTCTCCCAGTGTCCCCACTGTACTTGATCTCCGAGTTTTGAACGATTTCTAGATAGAAACATAGAAAAATAGGTGCAGGAGTAGGCCATTTGGCCTTCTAGCCTGCACCATCTTTCAATAAGATCATAGCTGATCATTCCCTCAGGACCGCTATCCTGCTTTCTCTCCATACCCCTTGATCCCTTTAGCCATAAGGGCCATATATAACTCCCTCTTGAATATATCCAATGAACTGGTATCAACAACTCTCTGCAGCAGGGAATTCCACAGGTTAACAACTCTCTGTGTGAAGAAGTTTCTCCTCATGTCAGTCCTAAATGCCCTACGCCTTATCCTAAGCCTGTGTCACCTGGATCTGGACTTCGCCAACATCGAGAACATCCTTCCCACATCTAATCTGCCCTGTCCCGTCAAAATCTTATACGTTTCTATGAGATCCACTCTCATCCTTCTAAACTCCAGTGTATAAAGGCCCAGTTGATCCAGTCTCTCCTCATATGTCAGTCCAGCAATCCCTGGAATCAGTCCGCTGAACTTTTGCTGCACTCCCTCTATAGAAAGAACGTCCTTCCTCAGATTAGGAGACCAAAACTGAACACAATATTGAAGGTGAGGCCTCACTAAGGCCCAGTACAACTGCAGTAAGATCTCAATGCTCCTAAACTCAAATCCTCTAGATATGAAGGCCAACATGACACTTGCCTTCTTCACCGCCTGCTGCACCTGCATGCCAACTTTCAATGACTGATGAACTATGACACCTAGGTCTCGTTGCACCTCCCCTTTTCCTAATCTGCCGCCATTCAGATACTATTCTGCCTTCGTGTGTTTGCCACCAAAGTGGATAACCTCACATTTATCCACATTATACTGCACCTACCATGCATTTGCCTACTCACCTAACCTGTCCAAATCATCCTGCAGCCTCTTAGCATCCTCCTCGCAACTCACACCGCCACCCAGTTTAGTGTCTTCTGCAAACTTGGAGATATTACACTCAATTCCTTCATCCAAATCATTAATATATATTGTAAAGAGCTGGGGTCCCATCACCTATCCCTGCGGCACTTCACTAGTCACTGCCTCCCATTCTAAAAAGGACCCGTTTATCCCAACTCTCTGCTTCTTGTCTGTCCCTGTGTCCCCAGTGTCTTTGCTCTCCCAGTGATGAAAGTTTATTTACTCTCCCAGTGTTCCCAGTGTATTTACACTCTGTGGTCCAAGTTTATTTACTCTTGCAGTGTTCCCAGTGTGCTTCCCTCTCCCAGTTTACCCAGTGTATTTATCCTCCCAGTGTTCCCAGTGTATTTACCGTTCCAGTGTTCCCAGTGTATCTACTCTCCCAGTGTTCTCAGTGTATTTACTATCCCGGTGTGCCCAGTAAAATTACTCTCCAAGTGTCCCCAGTTTATTCATTCATCCAGTGTTCCCAATGTATTAACTTTCCCAGTAGTCACTCTGTATTTACTCTTCCAGTGTTCCCAATATATTTGCTCTCCAAGTGTTCCAGAACATTTACTCTCTCCAAGTGTTCTCAGTGAATTTACAATCTTCCAGTGATCCCACGATATTTATCCTTTCCTAGAGTTCCCAGTGTATTTACTATTCCAGTGTACTCAGTGTATTTACTGTTCCAGCGTTTGCATTGTTTTTTTAATCTCCCAGTGGTCTCGGCATATTTACAACCCCTGTGTTCCCAGTGTATTTACTCTCTCAGTGTTCCCAGTGTATTCGCTCGTCCAGTGTTCCCAGTGTATTTACTCTCCCAGTTTTCCCAGAGTATATATTTTCCACCAGTGTCCTCCTTGTATTTAGACTCCCAGTTTTCCTAGTTTATTTGTTCTCCCAATGTTCCCAGTGTATTTACTGTTCCAGTGTTCCCATGTATTTAATCTCTCTCAATTTTCCCAGTGTATTTACTTTCCCAGTATTCCCAATGTATTTACTCTCCCAATGTTCCCGGTGTAATTACAAACCCAGTGTGGCCGTGTTTTTACTCTCTCAGTGTTTCCAGTGTATCTACTCTTCCAGTGTTCCCAATGCATTTACTTTCCAAGTGATGCCTGTGTATTTACTCTTCCAGTATTCCCAGTGTATTTACTCTCTCCCAGTTTCCCCAGTGTATTTACTCTCCCAGCATGCCCAGTCTATTTACTGTTCCAGTGTTTCCATTGCCTTTAATCTCCCTGTGTCCTCGGTTTATTTACTCTCCCAGTGTTCCCAGTGTATTTACTCTCTCTCGGTGTTCCCAGTGTATTTACTCTCCCAGTGTTCCCAGTGTATTTACTCTTCCAGTGATCGCTGTTTATTTACTCTCCCAGTGTTACCAATGCATTTACTACCTCCCACAATACCCAGTGTATTTTCTCTCTGCCAGTGTTGCCAGTGTATTTATTTTCTGCTAGTTTTACCAGTGTAGTTGCACTTCCAGCGTGCCCAGTGTATTTACTGCCACAGTGTTTCCAGCGTATTTACTCAGTGTATTTTCTCTCTTTCTGTGTATTCACTCTCCCAGTGTTCCCAGTGTATCTACTCTCAGTGTTCCCAGTGTATTACTCTCCCAGTGTTCTCTGTGTATTTACTCTCAGTTTTCCCAGTGTATTACTCTCCCCGTGTCCCCACTGTATTTACTCTCTCCCAATGTCCCCAGTGCATTTACTCTCTCACTATTCTCAGTGCATTTACTCTCTCGATTTTCACAGTATATTTACTCTCACATTTTCCCAGTTTATTTACTCTCTCCCAGTCTTCCCTGTGCATTTACTCTCTCGCAGGTTTTCCAGTTTATTTGCTGTCCCAATGCTCCCAGTGTCTTTACACTCTCCCAATAATCCCAGACTAATTGCGCTCCTAGTATTCCCAGTGTATTTACTCCCTCACTGTTCCTTGTGTATTTACTGTCCCCATGTTCCCAGTCTATTTACTCTGCCATTGTTCCAATTGTATTTACTCTCCAAGTGTTCACGCTGTGTTTACTCTCTACCAGTGTTCCCAGAGTATTTACTCTCAGTTTTCCCAGTGTATTTACTCTCTCCAAATGTTACAAGTGCATTTACTCTCCCAGTGATCCCAGTGCATTTGCCCTCCCTCAGTGTTACCAGTGTATTTACTCCCTAAGTGTTCCTGGTGTATTTACTCTCCCCGTGTTTGCAATGTATTTACTTTCCCATTGTTCCCAGTGTATTTTCTCTCCCAGTGTTTCCAGTGTATTTACTCTGCAATTGTTCCCGGTGTATTTTATGTCGTCCAGTGTTCGCAGTTTATTTACTCTCCCTGTGTTCCTAGTGTATTTATACTGTACACGTTTTCCCAGTTTATTTACTTTCGTAGTGTTCCCAGACTATTTACTCTCTAAAAGTGTTGCCAGTTTATTTACTTTCGTAGTGTTCTGAGTGTATTTACCGGTGTGTTTACTCTCCCAGTGTTCCCAATGTATTTACTCCCCCCAGCATCCCAGTGTATTCACTCTTCCAGTGTCCCCACTGTATTTACTCTCCCAGTGTTCCCAGTGTATTTACTCTCTCTCGGTGTAGCCAGTTTATTTAATGCCTCACTGTTGGCGTGTATTTACTATCCCAGTGTTCCCAGTATATTTACTCTCTCTCAGTGTTCGCAGTTTATATACTCTCACTGTGTTCCCAGTACATTTACTCTCTACAAGTGTTCCCAGTATATTTACTTTCGCAGTGGTCCCAGTTTATTTCCTCTCAGCGTGTTCCGATTGTATTTACATCCCAGTTTTCCCCATTGTCATTAATCTCCCATTTACTCTCTCAGTGTCCCCAGTGTATTTATTCTTTGCTTGCGTTACCAATGTATTTACGCTCCCAGTGTTCCCAGCGTATTTACTGTTGCAGTCGCTCCATCGTATTTAATCTACCAGTGTATTCGGCATATTTACTCTCCAAGTGTTCCCAGTGTATTTATTCTATCAGTGTACCCAGTGTATTTCTCCTACCAGTGGTTCCAGTGTATTTACTCTCTAAGTGTACCCATGTACTTACTCTCCAAGTGTTCCTCATGTATATTTCTCTCCCAGTTTTCCCAGTGTATTTATTCTCTACCCGTGTTCGCATTGTATTTAATCTCGCAGTGTTCCCAGTGCATTTACTCTCTCAGTGATCCCAGTGTATTTATTCTACCAGTTTTCCTAGTTTATTTACTCCCTCCCAGTATTCCCAGAGTGTTTGCTCCCTGCCCGTGCTCCCAGTGTATTTATTCTCTCCTATTGCTCCCAGCGTATTTAAACTCCCAGTGTTCCCAAGTTATTTATTCTCCCAGTGTTTCCATCGTATTTAATGTCCCAGTGTTCCCAGCGTAATCACTCTCCCAGTGTTCCCTGCTTATTTATTCGACCAGTGTTCCCGTGAATTTACTCTCCCAGTGATCCCAGTGTAATTATTCTCCCAATGTACCCAAGGTTTTTACTCTGCCAGTCTTCCCAGTGAATTTACTCTCCCATTGTTCAAAGTGTACTTACAGTCCCAGTGTTCCCATTGTATTTACTATCTCACAGTGTTCCCAGTGTATTTACTCTCTCAGTGTTCCCAATATATTTACTCTCCATTTGTTCGCATTGTATTTACTCTCCCTGTGTTCCCATGTATTTAGTCTCCATGTGTTCCCATTTTATGTATTCTTCCAGTGTTCCCAGTACATTTATTCTTCCAGTGTTCCCAGTGTATTTATTCTCACCCAATGTTCACAGTGTTACTAAGCTCAAAATGTTCCCAGTGTATTTACTCTCCCAGTGTTACCAGTGCATTTACTCTTTCGCAGTGATCCCCGTGCATTTACTCTTCCAGACCTCCCAGTGTATTTACTCTCCCAGTGTTCCCAGTGTACATACGCTTCCGGTGTCCCCAGTGTATTTACTCTCCCAGTGTTCCCAGTGTATTTACAATCCCAGTGTATCAATGCATTTACTTTACCAGTGCCCCATCTATATTTGCTCTCCCACAGTTACCAGTGTGTTAAATCTCCCAGTGCTCCAAGTGTATTTACTGTTCCAGTGTTCCCGTGTATTTACTCTCTCTCAGTGTTCTAGTGTATTTCCTCTCCCAGTGTTCTGAGTGTATTTATTCTCCCAGTGTTCCCAATGCATTTACTTTCCCAGTGACCCGTGCGTATTTGCTCTCCAAGAATTGCTAATGTGTTTACTCTCCCAGTGTTCGCAGTGTATTAACTCCTTCCCAGTGTTTGCAGTATATTTACTCCTTCAGTGTTGCCAGTGTGTTTAATCTCCTATTGACCCCAGTGTGCTTTCTCTTCCAGTATTTCCAGTATATTTACTCTCCCAGTGTTCCCAGTGTACATACTCTCTCTCAGTGTTCCCAGTGTATTTACTGTTCCAGTGTTTCCATCGTATTAAATATCCCAGTGTTCTCAGCGTATTTACTCTCCCATTGTTCGCTGTATATTAACTCTCTATGTTTCGAATGTATTTACCCCCCCAGTGTTTACTCTCCCAGTCTCCCTTTTCATTTACTCTCACAGTCTTCCCAGTGTATTTGCTCTCCCAGTGTTCCCAGTGTATTTATCCTCACCTAGTGTTCGCAGTGTGTTTACTCTCCCAGTTTTCCCAGTATATATGCTCTTCGAGTATTCCCTGTGTATTAAAAGTATGTAAGTGTCCCAGTGTATTTATTCTCTCCTTGTGCTCCCAGTGTATTTACTCTCACGGTGATCCAATGTATTTCCTTTTCCAGTGTTCTCAGTATATTTACCTTCCCAGTGTTGCCAGCGTATTTACACTCTCCCAGTGTTCCCAGTGAATTTATTCTCTTCCAGTGTTCCCAGTGTATTTATTCTTTGCTAGTGTTGCCAATATATTTACGCTCCCAGTGTTCCCAGCGTATTTACTGTTGCAGTCGTTCCCTCGTATTTAATCTCCCAGTGTTCACGGCGTATTTACTCTCCAAGTGTTCCCAGTGTATTTATTGTATCAGTGTTCCCAGTGTATTTCCCCTACCAGTGTTCCCAGTGTATTTCCCCTACCAGTGTTCCCAGTGTATTTATTCTCTACCAGTGTTCGCATTGTATTTACTCTCGCAATGTTCCCAATATATTTACTCTCTCAGTGTTCCCAGCGTATTTACTCTTCCAGTGATCCCAGTGTGTTTACTCTCCCAGATGTCCTAGTTTATTTCCTCCCTCCCAGTATTCCCAGTGTGCTTCTTCCCTGCCAGTGTTCCCAGTGTGTTAGTTCTCTCCTAGTGCTCCCAGGGCATTTAAACGCCCACTGTTCCCAGTGTATTTATTCTTCCGGTGTTTCCGTCGTATTTAATCTCCCAGTGTTCCCGGCGTATTCACTCTCCCAGTGTTCCCAGTTTATTTACTCGCCCAGTGTTCCCATGAATTTACTCTCCCTGTGTTACCAGTGTATTTACTCTCTCCCAGTGTCCCCACTGTACTTGATCTCCGAGTTTTGGACGATTTCTAGATAGAAACATAGAAAAATAGGTGCAGGAGTAGGCCATTTGGCCCTTCTAGCCTGCAGCATCTTTCAATAAGATCATAGCTGATCATTCCCTCAGGACCGCTATCCTGCTTTCTCTCCATACCCTTTGATCCCTTTAGCCATAAGGGCCATATATAACTCCCTCTTGAATATATCCAATGAACTGGCATCAACAACTCTCTGCAGCAGGGAATTCCACAGGTTAACAACTCTCTGTGTGAAGAGGTTTCTCCTCATGTCAGTCCTAAATGACCTGCCCCTTATCCTAAGCCTGTGTCCCCTGGATCTGGACTTCGCCAACATCGGGAACATCCTTTCCACATCTAATCTGTCCTGTCCCGTCAAAATCTTATACGTTTCTATGAGATCCACTCTCATCCTTCTAAACTCCAGTGTAAAAAGGCCCAGTTGATCCAGTCTCTCCTCATACGTCAGTCCAGCAATCCCTGGAATCAGTCCGCTGAACTTTTGCTGCACTCCCTCTATAGAAAGAACGTCCTTCCTCGGATTAGAAGACCAAAACTGAACACAATATTGCAGGTGAGGCCTCACTAAGGCCCAGTACAACTGCAGTAAGATCTCAATGCTCCTCAACTCAAATCCTCTAGATATGAAGGCCAATATGCCACTTGCCTTCTTCACCGCCTGCTGCACCTGCATGCCAACTTTCAATGACTGATGAACTATGACACGTAGGTCTCGTTGCACCTCCCCTTTTCCTAATCTGCCGCCATTCAGATACTATTCTGCCTTCGTGTGCTTGCCACCAAAGTGGATAACCTCACATTTATCCACATTATACTGCACCTGCCATGCATTTGCCTACTCACCTAACCTGTCCAAATCATCCTGCAGCCTCTTAGCATCCTCCTCGCAACTCACACCGCCACCCAGTTTAGTGTCTTCTGCAAACTTGGAGATATTACACTCAATTCCTTCATCCAAATCATTAATATATATTGTAAAGAGCTGGGGTCCCATCACCTATCCCTGCGGCACTTCACTAGTCACTGCCTCCCATTCTGAAAAGGACCCGTTTATCCCAACTCTCTGCTTCTTGTCTGTCCCTGTGTCCCCAGTGTCTTTACTCTCCCAGTGATGAAAGTTTATTTACTCTCCCAGTGTTCCCAGTGTATTTACTCTCTGTGGTCGAAGTTTATTTACTCTCGCAGTGTGCCCAGTGTGTTTCCCTCTCCCAGTTCACCCAGTGTATTTATCCTCCCAGTGTTCCCAGTGTATTTACCGTTCCAGTGTTCCCAGTGTATCTACTCTCCCAGTCGTCCCAGTGTATTTACTATCCCAGTGTGCCCAGTGAATTTACTCTCCAAGTGTTCCCAGTGTATTCATTCATCCAGTGTTCCCAATGTATTAACTTTCCCAGTAGTCACTCTGGATTTACTCTTCTAGTGTTCCCAGTATATTTGCTCTCCAAGTGTTCCAGAACATTTACTCTCTCCCAGTGTTCCCACTGAATTTACTATCTTCCAGTGATCCCACGATAGTTATCCTTTCCTAGAGTTCCCATTGTATTTACTCTTCCAGTGTACTCAGTGTATTTACTGTTCCAGTGTTTGCATTGTTTTTTAATCTCCCAGTGGTCTCGGCATATTTACAACCCCTGTGTTCCCAGTGTATTTACTCTCTCAGTGTTCCCAGTGTATTTGCTCGTCCAGTGTATTTACTCCCCCAGTTTTTCCAGAGTATACATTTTCCACCAGTGTCCTCCTTGTATTTAGACTCCCAGTTTTCCTAGTTTATTTATTCTCCCACTGTTCCCAGTGTATTTACTGTTCCAGTGTTCCCATGTATTTAATCGCTCTCAATTTTCCCAGTGTATTTACTTTCCCAGTATTCCCAATGTATTTACTTTCCCAATGTTCCCGGTGTAATTACTCTCCCAGTGTGCCCGTGTTTTTACTCTCTCAGTGTTTCCAGTGTATCTACTCTTCCAGTGTTCCCAATGTATTTACTTTTCCAGTGATGCCTGTGTATTTACTCTTCCAGTATTCCCAGTGTATTTACTCTCTCCCAGTTTTCCCAGTGTATTTACTCTCCCAGCATACCCAGTCTATTTACTGTTCCAGTGTTTCCATTGCCTTTAATCTCCCTGTGTTCTCGGTGTATTTACTCTCCCAGTGTTCCCAGTGTATTTACTCTTTCTCAGTGTTCCCACTGTATTTACTCTCCCAGTGTTCCCAGTGTATTTACTCTTCCAGTGATCGCTGTTTATTTACTCTCCCAGTGTTACCAATGCATTTACTCCCTCCCACAATACCCAATTTATTTTCTCTCTGCCAGTGTTCCCAGTGTATTTATTTTCTGCTAGTTCTACCAGTGTAGTTGCACTTCCAGCGTGCCCAGTGTATTTACTGCCACAGTGTTTCCAGCGTATTTACTCAGTGTATTTTCTCTCTTTCTGTGCATTTACTCTCCCTGTATCCCCAGTGTATTTACACTCTGCCTATGTTCCCGGTGTATCTACTCTCAGTGTTCCCAGTGTATTACTCTCCCAGTGTTCCCTGTGTATTTACTCTCAGTTTTCCCAGTTTATTACTCTCCCTGTGTCCCCACTGTATTTACTCTCTCCCAATGTCCCCAGTGCATTTACTCTCTCACTGTTCTCAGTCATTTACTCTCTCGATTCTCACAGTATATTTACTCTCACATTTTTCCCAGTTTATTTACTCTCTCCCAGTCTTCCCTGTGCATTTACTCTCTCGCAGGTTTTCCAGTTTATTTGCTGGCCCAATGCTCCCAGTGTATTTACACTCTCCCAATATTCCCAGACTAATTGCGCTCCCAGTGTTCCCAGTGTATTTACTCCCTCACTGTTCCTTGTGTATTTACTGTCCCCATGTTCCCAGTCTATTTACTCTGCCATTGTTCCAATTGTATTTACTCTCCAAGTGTTCACGCTGTGTTTACTCTCTCCCAGTGTTCCCGGAGTATTTACTCTCAGTTTTCCCAGTGTATTTACTCTCTCCAAATGTTCCAAATGCATTTACTCTCCCAGTGATCCCAGTGCATTTGCCCTCCCTCAGTGTTACCAGTGTATTTACTCCCTAAGTGTTCCTGGTGTATTTACTCTCCCCGTGTTTGCAATGTATTTACTTTCCCATTGTTCCCAGTGTATTTTCTCTCCCAGTGTTTGCAGTGTATTTACTCTGCAATTGTTCCCGGTGTATTTTATGTCTCCCAGTGTTCGCAGTTTATTTACTCTCCCTGTGTTCCTAGTGTATTTATACTGTACACGTTTTCCCAGTTTATTTACTTTCGTAGTGTTCCCAGACTATTTACTCTCTAAAAGTGTTGCCAGTTTATTTACTTTCGTAGTGTTCCCAGTGTATTTACTCTCCCAATGTTACCGGTGTATTTACTCTCCCAGTGTTCCCAATGTATTTACTCCCCCCAGCATCCCAGTGTATTCAATCTTCCAGTGTCCCCACTGTATTTACTCTCCCAGTGTTCCCAGTGTATTTACTCTCTCTCGGTGTAGCCAGTTCATTTAATGCCTCACTGTTGGCGTGTATTTACTCTCCCAGTGTTCCCAGTGTATTTACTCTCTCTCAGTGTTCGCAGTTTATATACTCTCACTGTGTTCCCAGTACATTTACTCTCTACAAGTGTTCCCACTATATTTACTTTCGCAGTGTTCCCAGTTTATTTCCTCTCAGCGTGTTCCGATTGTATTTACATCCCAGTTTTCCCATTGTCATTAATCTCCCATTTTCACAGGGTATTTACTCTCCCAGTGTTCCCAGTATATTTACTCCCTCAGTGTTGGTGAATATTTAATCTCCCAGTGTTCTCAGTGTATTTACTCTCTCCGAGTCTTCCCAGTGTATTTACACTCCCAGGATTCCCAGCGTATTTACTCTCCCAGTGTTCCCAGTGTATTAACTCTCCCAGTTTCCACCGTGTATTTACTCTCTCCCTTGCTATTTACTCTCCCAGTGTTCCCAGTCTATTTACTCTCTCCCAGTGTCCAAGTATTTACTCTTCCACTGCTCCCACTAAAATTCCTCTCTCCCAATGTTCCCAGTTTAATTGCTCTCCCAGTTTTCCCACTGTATTTGCTCTCTCCCAGTTTCCCAGTATATTTACTCTCCCAGTGTCCCCAGTGTATTTACTCTCTCAGTGTTTCCACAGTATTTACTCCCTCACTGTTAGTGTGTATTTACTCTCCCAGTTTTCCCAGTTTATTTAATCTCTCTCAGTGTTCGCAGTTAAGAAACATCCCTGTGTTCCCAGTGCATTTACTCTCTACCAGTGCTGCATTGAATTTACTCTCCCAGTTTCCCCAGCGTATTTAATCGCCCAGTGTTCCCAGTGTATTTACTCTCCCAGTGTTACCAATGTATTTACTCTCCCAATGTTCCAAATGTACTTACTCCCCCAGTGTCCCCTGTTTATTTATTCTCCCAGTGTTCCCAATGCATTTACTCTCCCAGTGTTCCCAGTTCATTTGCTCTCCGTGTTCCTAGTGTATTTACTCCCTCAGTTTTGGAGTGTATTTACTCTCCCAGTTTTCACAGTTTATTACTCTCCGAGTGTTCCCACTTTATTTACTCTCTCCAAGTTGTTCTCGTGCATTTACTCTCCCAGTGTTCCCAGTGCATTTACTCTCTCTCAGTGTTCCCATTGTATTTACTCTCCCAGTTTTTCAAGCATATTTCATCTCCCAGTTTTCCCCGTGTATTGACTCTCTCCCAATGCTCCCAGTGTATTTACTCTCAGTGTTCCCAGTATATTACTCTCCCAGTGTTCCCTGTGTATTTACGCTCACTTTTCCCAGTGTATTACTCTCCCCGTGTCCCCAGTGTGTTTACTCTCTCCCAATATTCCCAGTGTATTTAGACTCCCACTGTTCCAAGTGCATTTATTCTCCCAATGTTCCCATTGTTTAAATCTCACTTTTTGACCACTGTATTTACTCTCTCCCAGACTTCCCTATGCATTTACTCTCTCACAGATTTTCCAGTTTATTTACTCTGCCAGTGCTCACAGTGTATTTCCTGTCTCCCAGTGTTCCCAGACTAATTGCTCTGCCAGGGTCCCCAGTGTATTTACTCTCTCCATGCTCCCAGTGTATTTACTCTCCCTTTTTTCTCATTTATTTTCTCTCCCAGTCTTCCCACTGCATTTAATCTCTCCCAGTGTGCCCAATATATTTACTCTCTCCCAGTGTTCCCGATATATTTATTCTCAGTGTCCACAGTGTATTACTCTCCCCGTGTCCCAGTGTATTTACTCTCTCCCAATGTTCCCAGTGCATTTACTCTGCCAGTGTTCCCAGTGTCTTTACTCTCTCCCAGGTTCCCAGTGCATTTAATCTCTGAGTGATCCCAGTGCACTTACTTTCCCAGTGTTCCCAGTGTATTTACTCACCCAGTGTTGCCAGTGTATTTACTCTCCCAGTGTTGCCAGTGCATTTACACTCCAAGCTTTACCAGTTTATTTACTCTCTCACAGTCTTCCCAGTTTATTTCCTCTCCTTTTGTTACCAGTGTATTTACTCTCCCAGTGCTTCTACTATATTTACTCTCTCCCAATGTTCCCAGTGTATTTATTTCGCAGTGTTCCCAGTTTATTTAATCACCCAGTCTTCGCAGCCTATTTATTCTCTCCCAGTGTTCCCAACGTATTTACTCTCCCAGTGTTCCACGTGTATTTGCTCTCCCACTGTTCCCAGTATATCAACTCTCCTATGTTCCTCACTGTCTTTACTCTCTCCCTATGTATTTATTCTCCCAGTGTTCCCAGTGTATTTAATCTCCAAGTGTCCCTAGTCTATTTACTCTCACTGTGTTCTCAGTGTATTTATTTTATACAATATTTCCAGTGAGTTTACTCTGCCATTGTTCCCAGTCTATTTATTCTTCCACTGTTCCCAGTGCATTTACTCTCTCACAGGTTTTCCAGGTTAATTACTCACCCAGCGCTCCAACTATATTTTCTCTCTCCCATTGATCCCAGTTTAACTGCTCTCCCAGCGTTCCCCGTGTATTTACTCTCCCATTGCTCCCGGTGTACTAACTCTCCCAGTTTCCTCAGTGTATTTTCTCTCTCCTTGTGTATTTACTCTACCAGTGTTCCCAATGTATTTACTCTCTCCCAATGCTCCCAGTGTATTTACTCTCAGTGTTCCCAGTGTATTACTCTCCCAGTGTTCCCTGTGTATTTACTCTCAATTTTCACAGTGCATTACTCTCCCCGTGTCCCCAGTATATTTACTCTCTCCCAATATTCCCAGTGTATTTACTCTCCCAGTGTTCCCATTTTTTAAAATCTCACTTTTTGCCCACTGTATTTACTTTCTCCCAGACTTCCCTATGCATTGAATCTCTCACAGTGTTTCCAGTGTATTTACTCTCCCCATGCTCCCAGTGTATTTACCCTCCCTTTTTCCCATTTATTTTCTCTCCAATTCTTCCCAGTGCATTTAATCTCTCCCAGTGTTCCCAATGTATTTACTCTCTCCCAGTGGTCCCGGTATATTTACTCTCAGTGTCCCCAGTGTATTACTCTCCCAGTGTCCCAATGTATTTACTCTCTCCCAATCTTCCCAGTGTACTTACTCTCCTAGTGTTCCCAGTGCATTTACTCTCTCATAGTGTTCCCAGTGTATTTACCCTCTCTCAGTGTTCCCACTGTACTTGCTCCCTCAGTGTTCGTTGTGTGTTTACTCTCCCAGTGTTCCCAGTCTATTTATTCATCCAGTGTTCCCAGTGTATTTACTCTCGCAATGTTCCCAGTGTATTTACTCTCTCCCAGTTTCCCAGTGCATTTATTCTCTGAGTGTTCCCTGTGTATTTACTCTCCCAGTGTTCCCAGTGTATTTACTCTACAAGCTTTACCAGTTTATTTACTCTTTCAAAGTCTTCCCAGTTTATTTACGCTCCTTTTGTTCCCAGCGAATTTACTCTCCCAGTGTTTCTACTTTATTTACTCTCTCCCAGTGTACCAAATGTATTTATTTCGCAGTGTTCCCAGTTTATTTAATCTCCCAGTGTTCACAGCCAATTTACTCTCTCCCAGTGTTCCCAACGTATTTACTCTCCCAGTGCTCCAGGTGTATTTACTCTCCCACTGTTCCCAGTGTATCAACTCTCCCAGGTTCCTCAGTGTATTTACTTTCTCCCTATGTATTTACTCTCCTAGTGTTCCCAGTGTATTTAATCTCCAAGTGTTGCTAGTGTATTTACTCTCACTGTGTTCTCAGTGTATTTACACTGTACAATATTCCCAGTGAATTTACTCTGCCATTGTTCCCAATGTATTTATTCTTCCACTGTTCCCAATATATTTACTCTCTCCCAGTTTTCGGAGTTTATTTACTTTCCTGTGTTCCCAGTGTATTTACTTCCGCAGTGTTCCCAGTTCATTTAATCTCCCAGTGTTCACTGCCAATTTACTCTCTCCCAGTGTTCCCAGCGCATTTACTCTCTCCCAGTGTTCCCAGTTTATTTACTCTACCAGTGTTTTCAGTGTATTTGACCTCCCAGTGTTCACCGTATTTACTCTCTCCCGGTGTTACCAGCATTTTTATACTCCCAGTGTTCCCAGTTTATTTACTTCCCAGTTTCGCCAATTTATTTACTCTCCCACTTTTCCCAGTTTATTTACACTCCCAGTCTTCCCAGTGCATGTACTCTCTCCAAGTGTTCCCTGTTTATTTACTCTCTCCCGGTGTCCCCAGTGTATTTTCTCTCAGTCTTCCCAGTGTATTACTCTCGCAGTGTTCCCAGTGTATGTACTCTCTCCCAATGTTCCCAGTGTATTTACTCTCGCAGTGTTCCAAGTGTATTTACTCTCTCTTGTGTTCCCTGTGTATTACTCTCTCAGTGTTCCCAGTATATGTACACTTTCCCAATGATCCTCGTGTATTTACTCTCCCAGTGTTCACAGTGCATTTATTCTCTCTCAGTGTTCCCCGTGCATTTACTCCCTCTGTGGTCCTAGTGTATTTACTCTCCCAGTGTATCACCTCTCCCATTGTTCCCAGCGTATTTACTATCCAAGTGTTCCCAGTGTATTTACTCTACAAGTATTCCCCGTTTATTTACTCACTCACAGTGTTCCCAGTTTATTTGCTCTCCCAGTGTTCCCAGTTTATTTGCTCTCTCCAACTGCTCCCAGTGTATTTATCTCCCAGTGTTCCCAATGTATTACTCACCCAGTGTTCCCAGTGTACTTCCTGTCTCCCAGTGTATTTACTCTCCCAGGGTTCCCAGTGTATTTTCGCTCTCTCAGTGTTCACAGTTTAATTGCTCTCCCAGTGTTCCCAGTCTATTTACTCACCCCATGCTCCTAGTGTATTTACTCTCCTGTTTTTCCAGTATATTTATCTCCCATTCTTCCCTGTTCTTTGATTCTCACCCAGTATTCCCAGTGTACTTACTCTCCCCCAGTGTTCGCAGTGTATTTTCTCTCTCAACCTGAGTATTTACTCTTCCAGTGTTTCCAGTGTATTTACTCTCTCCCAATGTTCCCAGTGTATCTACACTCAGTGTACCTAGTGTATTACTCTCCCAGTCTTCTCTGTGTATTTACTCTAAGTTTTGCCAGTGTATTACTCTCCCCGTGTCCCCAGTGTATTTACTCTCTCCCAATGTTCCCATTGTATTTACTCTCCCACTTCTCCCGGTGTATTTACTTAACCAGTGTTCCCAGTACATTTACTCTCACTTTTTGCCCATTTTATTTATTCTCTCTCAGTCTTCCCTATGCATTTACTTTCTCACAGGTTTTCCAGTTTAATTACTGTCCCAATGCTCCCAGTGAATTTCCTTTCTCCCTGTGTTCCCAGACTTATTGCTCTCCCAGTGTTCCGGGTGTATTTAGTCTCCCAGTGGTTTTACAATCTCCGAATGCTCCCATTGCCTTTACTCTCACAGTATTCCCAGTTTATTTATCCTCTCTCAGTGTTCCCAGTGTATTTACTCCATCAGTGTTCCTTGAGTAGTTACTCTCCTAGTGTTCCCAGTGTATTTATAATTCAGCGTTTCCATCGTATTTACTCTCCCAGTGTTCCCAGCGTATTTACTCTCCCAGTGTTCCCAGTGTATTTACTCTCGCAGTGTTCACAGTGTATTTACTCTCCCATTGTTCTTTTGTACTTACTGCCTCTTAGTGTATTTACTCTCCCAGTGTTCCACGTGGATGTACTCGCTCTGTGTTCCCAGTGTATTACTCTCTCAGTGTTCGCAGTGTATGTACACTCTCCCAATGATCCCAGTGTATTTACTCTCCCAGTGTTCCCAGTGCATTTACTCTCTCTCATTGTTCCTAGTGTATTTACTCCCTCTGTGTTTCTAGTGTATTCACTATCCCAGTGTATTACCGCTCACATTGTTCCCAGCGTAGTTACTATCCCAGTGTTCGAAGTTTATTTACTCTACAAGTATTCCCAGTTTATTTACTATATCACAGTGTTCCCAGTTTATTTATGCTCCCTGTGTTTCCAGTGTGTTTACTGTCTACAAACAATGCCAGTGTATTTACACTATCAATGTTCCCAGTGTTTTTACTTTCCCTATGTTCCCAGTGAATTTACTCTCCTAGTTTTCCCAACGCACTAACTCTCCCAGTGTTCCCAGTTTATTTACTCTCTCAATGTACCCAGTGTATTTACTTACCCAGTGTTCCCAGTGTACATCCTGACTCCCAGTGTATTTACTCTCCCAGGGTTCCCAGTGTATTTTTCTCTCCCAGTGTTCCCAGTGTATTTACTCACCCAATGCTCCTCGTGTATTTACTCTCCCGTTTTTCCAATATATTTATCTCCCATTCTTCCCTGTTCTTTTAATCTCAGCCAGTGTTCCCAGTATAATTACTCTCCCCCAGTGTTCGCAGTTTATTTATTAACCCAGCGTTCCCAGTGTGTTAACTCTCCCAGTTTCCCCAGTGTATTTCGTCTCCCAATGCTCCCAGTGTTTTTACTCTCTCCGAATGTTCCCAGTGCCTTTACTCTCCCAGTGTTCCCAGTGTATTTACCCGCTCTCAATGTTCCCAATGTATTTACTCCCTCATTGTTCCTTGAGTATTTACTCTCCCAGTGTTCCCAGTCTATTTACTCTCCCATTGTTCCCAGTGTATTTACTCGCCAAGAAGTGTTCACGCTGTGGTTACTCTCTCCCAATGTTCCCAGTGCATTTACTCTCCCAATGTTTCCAGTGTATTTATCCTCTCTCAGTGTTTCCAGTGTATTTACCCCCATAGTGTTCCTTGTACATTATTCTCTACAAGTGTTGCCATTGAATTTACTCTCCCAGTTTTCCTAGCATATTTAACCGCAAAGTTTACCCAGTCTATTTACTCTCTCCAAGTGTTTCCAGTACATTTACTCTCTCCCAATGTTCCCAGTTTATCTACACTCAGTTTTCCTAGTGTATTACTCTCCCAGTTTTCCCTGTGCATTTACTCTCACTTTTTGACCAGTTTATTTACTCTCTCCCAGTCTTCCCTATGCATTTACTCTCTCATAGGTTCTCCAGTTTATTTACTGTCCCAATGCTCGCAGTGTATTTCCTCTCTCCCTGTGTTCCCAGACTAATTGCTCACCCAGTGTCCCAGTGTATTTAGTCTCCCAATGCTCCCAGTGTTCTTACTATCTCCGATTGTTCCAATTCCTTTACTCTCCCAGTGTTCCAGTGTATTTACCCTCTCTCAGTGTTCCCAGTGCATTTACTCCCTCAGTGTTCCTTGAGTATTTACTCTCCCATTGTTCCCAGTGTATTTACTCACCAAGAAGTGTTCACGCTGTGTTACTCTCTCCCAGTGTTCCCGGTGTATTTACTCTCAGTGTTCCCAGTGTATTTAATCTCTCCAAATGTTCCCAGTGCTTTTACTCTCCCAATGTTCCCAGTATATTTATCCTATCTCAGTGTTTCCAGTGTATTTACCCCCATAGTGTTCCTTGTACATTTACTCTCTACAAGTGTTGCCATTGAATTTACTCTCCCAGTTTTCCCAGCATATTTAATCGCCCAGTTTACCCAGTCGATTTACTCTCTCCAAGTGTTTCCAGTGTATTTACTCTCCCAGTGTTCCCAGTGCATTTACACTCGCAGTATTCCCAATGCATTTACTCCCTCAGTGCTCCCAGTGAATTTGCTCTTCAAGTGTTCCCAGTGTATTTGGTCTCTCCCAGTTTTCAAAGTGCATTTACTCTCTCCCAGTGTTCCCAGTGTATTTACTCTCTGCCAGTGCTTCCCGTGTATTTACTCTCAGTGTTCCAAGTGTATTACTCTCCCAGTGTTCCCAGTGTATTTACTCTCTCCCATTGTACCCAGCGTGTTTATTCTCGCAGTGCTGCAAGTGTATTTAATCTCTTCCAGGTTCCTAATGTACTTACTCTCCCAGTATCCACATTGCATTTACTCTCCCAGTGTTCCCAGTGTATTTACTCTCTCTCAGTGTTCACAGTTTATATACTCTCCCTGTGTACTCAGTGCATTCACTCCCTCTCAGTGTTCCCAGTGTATTTACTCTCCCAGTGTTCCCAGTTTAATTACTCTATCTCAGTATTTCGAGTTCATTCACTCTCCCAGTCTCATCAGTGTATTTTTCTCAGTGTTCCCAGTGTATTTGCTCCCTCAGTGCTCATACCATATTTGCTCGCCAAGTGTTCCCAGTGTATATAATGTCCCACAGTGTTCCCATTGAACTTACTCTCTGACAGTGTTCCCAGTATATTTACGCTCTTCTCGTGTTCCCAGTGTATTTACTCTCCCAGTGTTCCCAGTGTATTTACTCTCGCAGTGTTCGCAGTGTATTTACTCTCCCAGTTTTCCTAAAGTACTAACTCTCCCAGTATTCCCAGTTTATATCCTCTCCCAGTGTTCCCAGTGTATTTACTCTCGCCGACTGCTCCCATTGTATTTATCTCCCAGTGTTCCCAGTGTATTTACTCACCCAGTGTTCCCAGTGTACTTCCTGTCTCACAGTGTATTTACTCTCCCAGTGTTCGCAGTGTGTTTTCTCTCGCCCAGTGTTCCCAGTTCAATTGCTCTCCGAGTGTTCCCAGTGTATTTACTCTCCCAATGCTTCCAGTGTATTTACTCTCCTGTTTTTCCAGTATATTTACCTCCCAGTCTTCCCTGTTCTTTTAATCTCGCCCAGTGTTCCCAGTGTATTTACTCTCCCCCAGTTTTCGCAGTGTATTGATTAACCCAGTTTTCCCAGTGTGTTAACTCTCCCAGTTTCCTCAGTGTATTTTCTCTCTCAACCTGAGTATTTACTCTCCCACTGTTCCCAGTGTATTTACTCTCCCAGTGTTCCCAGTACATTTACTCTCACGTTTTGCCCAGTTTATTTACTCTCTCCCACTCTTCCCTGTGCATTAACTCTCTCACAGGTTTTCCAGTTGATTTACTCTCCCTGTGCTCCCAGTGTATTTCCTCTCTCCCTGTGTTCCCAGACTAAATGATCTCCCAGTATTCCCAGTGTATTTAGTCTCCCAATGCTCCCAGTGTTTTTACTCTCTCCGAATGTTCCCAGTGCCTTTACTCTCCCAGTGTTCCAGGCGTATTTACCCTCTCTCAGTGTTCCCAGTGTATTTATTCCCTCAGTGTCTTGAATATTTACTCTCCCAGTGTTCCAGTCTATTTACTCTCCCATTGTTCCCAGTGTATTTACTCTCCAAGTGTTCATGCTGTGTTTACTCTCTCCCAGTGTTCCCGGTGTATTTACTCTCAGTGTTCCCAGTGTATTTACTCTCTCCCAATGTTCCCAGTGCATTTACTCTCCCAATGTTCCCAGTGTATTTATCCTCCCTCGGTGTTCCCAGTGTATCTACCCCCACAGTGTTCCTTGTGTATTTACTCTCTGCAAGTGTTGCCATTGAAATTACACTCCCAGCTTTCCCAGCGTATTTAATCGCCCAATTTTCCCAGTGTATTTACTCTCTCTCAGTGTTCCCAGTGTATTTACTCTCCCATTGTTCCCAGTGCATTTACACACGCAGTATTCCCAATGTATTTACTCCCTCAGTGCTGCCAGTATATTTGCTCTCCAACTGTTCCCAGTGTATATGCCCTCTCCCAGTTTTCAAAGTGCATTTACTCTCTCCCAGTGTTCCCAGTGTATTTACTCTCCACCAGTGCATACAGTGTATTTATTCTCAGTGTTCCAAGTATATTACTCTCCCACTGTTCCCAGTTTATTTAGTCTCCTAGTGTTCCAAGTGTATTTACTCTCTCACAGGTTCTTAGTGTATTTAATCTCCCAGTATCTCCAGTGAATTTACTCACCTAGTATTCCCAATGTATTTACCCTCTCTCGGTGTTCCCAGTGTACTTACTCCCTCAGTGTTCGAGTGTATTTACTCTCGCAGTGTTCCCTGTGTATTTACTCTCTCTCAGTCTTCGCAGTTTATACACTCTCCCTGTGTTCCCACTGCATTCAATCTCTCTCAGTGTTCTCATTGTATTTACTCTCCCAGTTTTTCCAGCGTTTTACATCTCGCAGTTTTACCAATGTATTTACTCTCCTAGTGTTCCCAGCTTAATTACTCTCTCCCACTGTTTCTAGTTTATTTACAACCCAGTCTTCTCAGTGTATTTAGTCTCTCCTAGTGTTCCCAGTAAACTTACTCTCTGACAGTGTTCCCAGTATATTTACGCTCTTCTAGTGTTCCCAGTGTATTTACTCTCCCAGCGTTCCCAGTTTATTTAAAATTCAGTGTTTCCATCGTATTTACTCTCCGAGTGTTCCCAACGTATTTACTCACCCAGTGTGCCCAGAGTATTTACTCTCGCAGTGTTCGCAGTATATTTACTTTCCCATTGTTCCCAGTGTACTTACTGCCTCCTAGTGTATTTACTCTCCCAGTGTTCCCAGCATATTTACCATCCCTGTTTTTCCAGTGCATTTTCTCTCTCCCAGTCTTCCCAGTGCATTTACTCTCTCACAGGTTTCCCAGTTTAATTACATTACCAGTGCTCCCTGAGCATTTCCTCTCTCCCAGTGTTCCCAGTGTATTTACTGTCCCAATGCTCCCAGTGTCTTTACTCTCCCAGTGTTCCCAGTTTATTTACTCTCCCGAAGTTCCCAATGGATTTACTCTCGCAGTGCTCCCAGTTTGTTTAGTCTCCCTGTTTTCCCAGTATATTTTCTCTCCTAGTCTCCCAATGCATTTAATCTCTCCCAGTGTTCCCAGTGTATTTACTTCCTCCCAGTGTCCCCAGTCTATTTATTCTCGCAGTGTTCCCAGTGTATTACCTCCAACAGTTTCCTCAGTGTATTTTCTCTCTCCCTGTGTATTTTCTCCCCCAGTGTTCCCAGTTTATTTACTCTCCAATTGCTGCCACTAAAATTCATTTCTCCCATTGTTCCTAGTGTAATTGCCCTCCTAGTTTTCCCAGTGCATTCACTCTCTCCCCGTGTTCCCAGTGTATATACTCTCTCCCAGTGCTCCCAATTTATTTACTCTCAGTGTTCCAAGTCTAGTACTCTCCCTGTGTTCCCAGTGTACTTACTCTCCCCCAATTTTCCCAGTGTATTTACTCTCACAGTGTTCCCAGTGTATTTACTCTCTCCCAGATTCCAAGTGTATTTACTCCCCCAGTATCCCCAGCATTTTTAATCTCCCAGTGTTCCCAGTGTATTTAGTCTCTCTCTCTCCGTGTTCCTAGTGTATTTACTTCCTCGGTGTTGGAGTGCATTTACTCTCTCTCAGTGTTCCCATTGTATTTACTCTCCCAGTTTTTCCAGCGTATTTCAACTCCCAGTTTTCCAAGTGTATTTACTCTCCCAGTGTTCCAAGTTTATGTACTCTCTCCCAGTTTTTCTCGTTTATTTACTCTCCCACTGTTCCCAGTGTATTTTCTCTCTCTCAGTATTCCCAGTGTATTTACTCTCCCAGTGTTCCCAGTGTGTTTACTCTCTCTCTCAACATCCCAGTGTATTTACTCTCCCAGTGTCCCCAGTGTATTTACTCTCTCCCAGTTTTTTCTAGCGTATTTACTTTCCCAGTGTTCCCAGTGTATTTACTCTATTTCAGTGTTCCCAGTGTATTTACTCCCTCAGTGCTCCCAGCATATTTGCTCTTCAAGTGTTCCCAGTGCATTTAGACTCTCCCAGTGTTCATAGTGACTTTACTCTCTGAAGTGTTCCCAGTATAGTTAAGCTCTTCGACTGTTCGCAGTGTATTTACTCTCCAAGTGTTCCCAGTTTATTTACAATTCAGTGTTTCCATCGTATTTACTCTCCCAGTGTTCCCAGCGTATTTACTCTCCCAGTGTTCCTAGTGTATATAGTCTCCCAGTGTTCCCAGTGTATTTATTCTCTCTCAGTGTTTCCATTGTATTCACTCTCCCAGTTTTTCAAGCGTATTTCATCTCCCAGTTTTCCCAGTGCATTTACTCTCTCCCAGTGCTCCCAGTGTATTTACTCTCAGTGTTCCAAGTCTAGTACTCTACCAATTTCCCCAGTGTATTTACTCTCACAGTGTTCCCAGTGTATTTACTCTCTACAAGTGTTCCCAGTTTATTGCTTCCGCAGTGTTCCCAGTTTTTGTACTCTTCCAGTGTTCTCAGTGTGTTTAATCTCCCAGTGTTCACCGAGTATTTACTCTGTCCTGATGTTCCCAGCATTTTTATACTCCCAGTGTTCCCAGTGTATTTACTCTCCCAGTGGTCCCAGTTTATTTACTTTCTCCCAGTTGTTGTAGTGTATTTACTCACCCAGTGTTCCCAGTGTGTTTACTCTCTCAGTGTCCCAGTGTATTTACTCTCCCAGTGTATTTACTCTCTCCAAGTTTTTCTCGTGTATTTATTTTCCCAGTGTTTCGAGTGTATTTACTCTCTCTCAGTGTTCCCAGTGTATTTACTCCCTCAGTGCTCCCAGCATATTTGCTCTTCAAGTGTTCCCAGTGCATTTAGTATCTCCCAGTGTTCACAGTGACTTTACTCTCTGAAGTGTTCCCAGTATATTTAAGTTCTTCTAGTGTTCGCAGTGTATTTACTCTCCCATTGTTCCCAGTTTATTTACAATCAGTGTTTCCATCGTATTTACTCTGCCAGAGTTCCCAGCGTATTTAATCTCCCAGTGTTCCGAGTGTATATGCTCTCCCAGTGTTCCCAGCGTATTTACTCTCTCTCAGTGTTCCCATTGTCTTCACTCTCCCATTTTGTCAAGCGTATTTCATCTCCCAGTTTTCCCAGTGTATTTACTCTCCCAGTTTGTCAAGCGTATTTCATCTCCCAGTTTTCCCAGTGTATTTACTCTCCCAGTGTTCCCAGTTTATTTACACTTTCCCAGTTTTTCTAGTGTATTTACTCTCCTAGTGTTCCCAGTGAATTTACTCTCACTCTCAGCGTTCCCAGTGTATTTACTCTCCCAGTGTTCCCAGTGCATTTACTCTCTCCCAGTTTTTTCTAGTTTATTTACTTTCCCAGTGTTCCCAGTGTATTTACTCTCTCTCAGTGTTCCCAGTCTATTTACTCCCTCAGTGCTCCCAGCATATTTGCTCTTCAAGTGTTCCCAGTGTATTTATTCTCGCAGTGTTCCCAGTTTATTGACAATTCAGTGTTTCCATTGTATGTACTCTCCCAGTGTTCCCAGTGTATTTACTCTCTCTCAGTGTTCCCATTGTATTCACTCTCCCAGTTTTTCAAGCGTATTTCATCTCCCAGTTTTCCCAGTGTATTTACTCTCCCAGTGTTCCCAGTTTAGTTACACTCTGCCAGTTTTTCTAGTGCATTTACTCTCCCAGTGTTCCCAGTGTACTTACTCTCTCCCAGTTTTTTCTAGTTTATTTACTTTCCCAGTGTTCCCAGTGTATTTACTCTCTCTCAGTGTTCCCAGTCTATTTACTCTCTCAGTGCTCCCAGTATTTTTACTCTTCAATTGTTCCCAGTACATTTAGTCTCTCCCAGTGTTCACAGTGACTTTACACTCTGATGTGTTCCCAGTATATTTAAGCTCTTCTAGTGCTCGCAGTGTATTTATTGTCCAAGTGTTCCCAGTTTATTTACAATTCAGTGTTTCCATCATATTTATTCTCCCAGTGTTCCCAGCGTATTTACTTTCCCAGTGTTCCTAGTGTATTTACTCCCGCAGTGTTCCCAGTCTGTTTACTCTCCCAGTGTTCCCAGTGTATTTCCTCTCTGTCAGACTTCCATATGCATTTACTCTATCACAGTTTTTCCAGTTTATTTACTCTGCCAGTGCTCACAGTGTATTTCCTCTCTCCCAGTGTTCCCAGACTAATTGCTCTCCCAGTGTTCCCAGTTTATTTACTCTCGCCATGCTCCCAGTGTATTTACTATTCCTTTTTTCCCATTTATTTTCTCTCCCAGCCTTCCCAGTGCATTTAATCTCTCCCAATGTTCGCAGTGTATTTACTCTCGCAGTTTTCCCACTCTATTTACTCTCTCCCAGGTTCCCAGTGCATTTACTCTCTGAGTGCTCCCAGTGTATTTAATATTCCAGTGCTCCCAGTGTATTTACCCTCTCTCAGTGTTCCCAGTGTATTCGCTCCCTCAGTGATCCTTGTGTATTTACTCTCCCAGTATTCCCAGTCTATTTATTTCACAGTATTCCCAGTTTATTTAATCTCCCAGAGTATCGCAGCCTATTTACTCTCTCCAAGTGTTCCCAGCACATTTAATCTCTCCCAGTGTTCATGACGTATTTACTCTCCCAGTGTTCCAAGTGTATTTATTCTCCCACTGTTCCCAGTGTATTAACTCTCCCAGTTTCCTCAGTATATGTACTTTCTCCCTCTGTATTTAATCTCCTAGTGTTCCCAGTGTATTTACTCTCGCTGTGTTCTCAGTGTATTTACTCAATTCAAGTGTTCCCAGTGAATTTACTCTGCCACTGTTCCCAGTGTATTTATTCTTCCACTGTTCCAGGTGTATTTGCTCTCTCCCAGTTTTCGGAGTTTATTTACTCTCCCTGTGTTCCCAGTGTATTTACTCTCTACAAGTGTTCCCAGTGTATCGCTTCCACAGTGTTCCCAGTTTATTTACTCTCCCAGTGTTCTCGTGAATTTACTCTCCTAGTGTTCCCAATGTAATTATTCTCCCAGTGTTCCCAGGGCTTTTAGTCTGCCAGTCTTCCCAGTGTATTTACTCCCGCAGTGTGCAAAGTGCACTTAGCCTCCCCGTGTTCCCATTGCATTTACTATCTCACAGTTTTCCCAGTGCATCTACTCTCGCACTGTTCCCAGTATATTCACTCTCCATTTGTTCGCATTGTATTTACTCTCCCAGAGTTCCCGTGTATCAACTCTCCAAGTGTTCCCAGTGTGTTTACTGTCCCAGTGTTCCAAGTGTATTGACTCTCTACAAGTGATCCCAGTTTAAGTCCTTTTCCAGTGTTTCCTGTATATTTTATCTTCCTGTGTTCCCAGTGTATTTATTCTTTCCTAGTGTTCCCAGTGTATTTATTCTCCCAGTGTTCCTGGTGTATTTAATGTTCCAGTGTTTCCATCGTATTTAATGTCCCAATGCTCTCAGCGTATTGCTCTCCCAGTGTTTCCCAGTGTATTTACTCTCTCAGTGTTCCCAGTGTATTTACTCTCCCACTATTCCCAGTCTAGTTTTTCTCCCGGTGTTCCTGTGTATTTACTTTCAAAATGTTCCCAGTGCATTTACTCACCAATGTTCCCAGTGTATTTACTCTCTCTCAGTGTCACCAGTGTATTTACTCTCCCAGTTTTCTGGGTGCATTTACTCTCCCAACGGTCCCAGTGCATTTATGCTCCATGTATTTCCCGTGTATTTACTCCCGCAGTGTTCCTAGAGTATTTACTCTGCCAGTGTTCCCAGTGTATTTATCTCACCCAGTGTTCGCAGTGTATTTACACTCAAAGTGTTCCCAGTGTATTTACTCTCCCAGTGTTAGCAGTGTATTTATCTCTCGTATTGTTCCCCATGTTTTTAGTCTCCCAGAAATCCCAGTGCATTTACTCTTCCAGTGTTCCCAGTATATTTTATCTTCCTGTGTTTCCAGTGTATTTATTATTTCCTAGTGTTCCCAGTGTATTTACTCTCTCGGTGTTCCCAGTTTATTTACTCTCCCAGTATTCCCAGTCTAATTTCTCTCCCGGTGTTCCTGTGTATTTACTTTCCAAATGTTCCCAGTGCATTTACTCACCAATGTTCCCAGTGCATTTACTCTCTCTCAGTGTCCCCAGTTTATTTACTCTCCCAGTTTTCCGGGTGCATTTACTCTCCCAACGTTCCCAGTGAATTTATTCTCCATGTATTCCCCGTGTATTTACTCCCGCAGTGTTCCCAGTGTATTTACTCTCCCAGTGTTCCCAGTGTATTTATTCTCACCCAGTGTTCGCAGTGTATTTACACTCAAAGTGTTACCAGTGTATTTACTCTCCCAGTGTTAGCAGTGTATTTACTCTCTCGTACTGTTCCCCGTGTATTTACTCTCTCAGAAATCCCAGTATATTTGCTCTCCCAGTCTTCCCAGTGCACTTACCCTTGCAGTGATCGCAATGTATTTACATTCTACCAGTGTTTCCAGTGTTCCCAGTGTATTCATTCTCTCCTCCTGCTCCCAGTGTATTTAATCTCCCTGTGTTCCCAGTGTATTTACTTTTCAGTGTTTCCATCGTGCATAACCTCCCAGTAATCCCGGTGTATGTACTATCGCAGTTTTCCTAGTTTATTTACTCTACCAGTGTTCCCGGGTATTTACTCTGCAAGTGTTCACAGTTTAATTACTCTCCCAATGTTGCCAGGAGTTTTACACTGCCAGTTTACCAGTGTAATTACTGTCCCAGTGTTCAAAGTTCACTTACCCTCCCAGTGTTGCCAGTGTATTTGCTATCTCTCAGTGTTCCCACTGTATTCACTCTCTACCAATGTTCGCTTTGTATGTACTCTCGCAGAGTTCCCGTGTATCAAGTCTCCAAGTGTTCCCAGTGTGTTTACTGTCCCAGTGTTCCAAGTGTATTGACTCTCTACAAGTGATCCCAGTGTAAGTCCTCTTCCAGTGTTCCCTGTATATTTTATCTTCCTGTGTTCCCAGTGTATTTATTCTTTCCTTGTGTTCCCAGTGTATTAATTCTTTCCTAGTGTTCCCAGTGTATTTACTCTCCCAGTGTTCCTGGTGTAATTAATGTTCCAGTGTTTCCATCGTATTTAATCTCCCAATGCTCTCAGCGTATTGCGCTCCCAGTGTTCCCAGTGTATTTACTCTCTCAGTGTTCCCAGTGTATTTACTCTCCCACTATTCCCAGTCTAGTTTTTCTCCCGGTGTTCCTGTGTATTTACTTTCCAAATGTTCCCAGTGCATTTACACACCAATGTTCCCAGTGTATTTACTCTCTCTCAGTGTCCCCAGTGTATTTAATCTCCCAGTTTTCTGGGTGCATTTACTCTCCCAACGGTCCCAGTGCATTTACTCTCCATGTATTCCCCGTGTATTTACTCCCGCAGTGTTCCCAGAGTATTTACTCTCCCAGTGTTCCCAGTGTATTTATCTCACCCAGTGTTCGCAGTGTATTTACACTCAAAGTGTTCCCAGCGTATATACTCTCCCAGTGGTAGCAGTGTATTTACTCTCTCGTATTGTTCCCCGTGTTTTTAATCTCCCAGAAATCCCAGTGCACTTACTCTTCCAGTGTTCCCAGTATATTTTATCTTCCTGTGTTCCCAGTGTATTTATTATTTCCTAGTGTTCCCAGTGTATTTACTCTCCCGCTGTTCCCAGTTTATTTACTCTCCCAGTATTCCCAGTCTAATTTCTCTCCCGGTGTTCCTGTGTATTTACTTTCCAAATGTTCCCAGTGCATTTACTCACCAATGTTCCCAGTGCATTTACTCTTTCTCAGTGTCCCCAGTGTATTTACTCTCCCATTTTTCCGGGTGCATTTACTCTCCCAACGTTCCCAGTGAATTTATTCTCCATGCATTCCCGTGTATTTACTCTCCCAGTGTTCCCAGTGTATTTACTCTCTCTCAGTGTCCCCAGTGTATTTACTCTCCCAGCTTTCCGGGTGCATTTACTCTCCCAACGTTCCCAGTGAATTTATTCTCCATGTATTCCCTGTGTATTTACTCCCGCAGTGTTCCCAGTTTATTTACTCTCCCAGTGTTCCCAGTGTATTTACTCTCACCCAGTGTTCGCAGTGTATTTACACTCAAAGTGTTCCCAGTGTATTTACTCTCCCAGTGTTAGCAGTGTATTTACTCTCTCGTAATGTTCCCCGTGTATTTACTCTCTCAGAAATCCCAGTATATTTACTCTCCCAGTGTTCCCAGTGTACGTACCCTTGCAGTGATCGCAATGTATTTACATTCTACCAGTGTTCCCAGTGTTCCCAATGTATTCATTCTCTCCTCGTGCTCCCAGTGTATTTAATCTCCCTGTGTTTTTCAGTATTTCCATCGTGCATAATCTCTCAGTAATCCCGGCGTATTTACTATCGCAGTTTTCCGAGTTTATTTACTCTACCAGTGTTCCCGTGTATTTACTCTGCAAGTGTTCCCAGTGTAATTACTCTCCCAATGTTGCCAGGAGTTTTACACTGCCAGTTTCCCAGTGTAATTACTATCCCAGTGTTCAAAGTTCACTTACCCTCCCAGTGTTGCCAGTGTATTTGCTATCTGTCAGTGTTCCCAATATATTCACACTCTACCAATGTTCGCTTTGTATGTACTCTCCCAGTGTTCAAAGTTTATTTACTCTCCCAGTGTTCCCAGTGTATATTCTCTCTCAGTGTTCCAAGTGTATTTGCTCTCCCAGTGTTCCCAGTGTGTTTACTCTCTCCCAGTGTAGTTATTCTCCCAGTGTTTCTAGTGTATTTAATCTCTAATTGTATTTAATCTCCTTGCGTTCCCGGATTAATTATTGTTCCAGTGTTTCCATCGTATTTATTCTCCCAGTGTTCCCGGCGTATTTACGCTCCCAGTGTTCCCAGTGTATTTAATCTCCCAGTGTTCCCATCTATTTACTCTCCCAGTGTTTCCAGTGTGTTTACTTTCCCAGTGTTCACTGTTTATTTACTGTCTACCAGTGTTCACGTTGTATTTACCCTCGCAGTGTTCCCAGTGTATTTACTGTTCCAGTGTTTCCATTGCATTTACTCCCCCAGTGTTCCTACGTATAAGCTCCCAGTGTTCCCAGTGTCTTTATTCTCCCCGTGTTCCCAGTGTATTTACTCTCCCAGTGTTCCCAGTGTATTTGCTCTCTCTCAGTGTCCCCAGTGTATTTACTCTCCCAGCTTTCCGGGTGCATTTACTCTCCCAACGTTCCCAGTGAATTTATTCTCCATGTATTCCCTGTGTATTTACTCCCGCAGTGTTCCCAGTTTATTTACTCCCCCAGTGTTCCCAGTGTATTTACTCTCACCCAGTGTTCGCAGTGTATTTACACTCAAAGTGTTCCCCGTGTATTTACTCTGCCAGTGTTAGCAGTGTATTTACTCTCTCGTATTGTTCCCCGTGTATTTACACTCTCAGAAATCCCAGTATATTTACTCTCCCAGTGTTCCCAGTGTACTTACCCTTGCAGTGATCGCAATGTATTTACATTCTGCCAGTATTTCCAGTGTTCCCAGTGTATTCATTCTCTCCTCGTGCTCCCAGTGTATTTAATCTCCCTGTGTTCCCAGTGCATTTACTTTTTCAGTGTTTCCATCGTGCATAATCTCCCAGTAATCCCGGCGTATTTACTATCGCAGTTTTCCTAGTTTATTTACTCTACCAGTGTTCCCGTGTATTTACTCTGCAAGTGTTCACAGTTTAATTACTCTCCCAATGTTGCCAGGAGTTTTACACTGCCAGTGTCCCAGTGTAATTACTATCCCAGTGTTCAAATTTCACTTACCATCCCAGTGTTGCCAGTGTATTTGCTATCTCTCAGTGTTCCCAGTGTATTCACTCTCTACCAATGTTCGCTTTGTATGTACTCTCGCAGTGTTTCCAGTGTATTTACTCTCCCTGTGTTCCCAGTGTACTTACTATCTCTCAGTGTTCCCAATGTATTTACTCTCCCAGTTTTCCTGATGCATTTATTCTCCCAGTCTCCCCGTGTGTTTACTCCCACAGTCTTCGCTGTGTATTTACTCTCCCAGTGTCCCCATTGTATTTATTCTCCCAATGTTCCCAATGTCGTTACTCTCGCAGTGTTGAAAGTTTATTTACTCCCCCAGTGTTCCCAGTGTATATTCTCGCTCAGTGTTCCAAGTGTATTTGCTCCCTCAGTGATCCTTGTGTGTTTACTCTCCCAGTATTCCCAGTCTATTTACTCTTGCAGTGTTCCCAGTGTAGTTACTCTCTACCAGGTTCCCAGTGCATTTACGCTCTGAGTGTTCCCTGTGTATTTACTCTCCCAGTGTTCCGAGTGCATTTACTCCCTCAGTGTTCCCAGTGTATTTACTCTCCCAGTGTTCCCAGTGTATTTACACTCCAAGCTTTAACAGTGTATTTACTCTCTCGCAGTGTTCGCAGGTTATTGTCTCTCCTTGTGTTCTCAGTGTATTTACTCTCTCAGTGCTTCTACTTTATTTACTCTCTCCCAGTGTTCCCAGTGTATTTATTTCACAGTATTCCCAGTTTATTTAATCTCCCAGAGTATCGCAGCCTATTTACTCTCTCTAAGTGTTCCCAGCACATTTAATCTCTCCCAGTGTTCATGACGTATTTACTCTCCCAGTGTTCCAAGTGTATTTATTCTCCCACTGTTCCCAGTGAATTAACTCTCCCAGGTTCCTCAGTGTATGTACTTTCTCCCTCTGTATTTACTCTCCCAGTGTTCCCAGTGTATTTACTCTCGCTGTGTTCTCAGTGTATTTACTCTATTCAAGTGTTCCCAGTGAATTTACTCTGCCATTGTTCCCAGTGTATTTATTCTTCCACTGTTCCCGGTGTATTTACTATCTCCCAGTTTTCGGAGTTTATTTACTCTCCCTGTGTTCCCAGTGTATTTACTCTCTACAAGTGTTCCCAGTGTATCGCTTCCACAGTGTTCCCAGTTTATTTACTCTCCCAGTGTTCTCGTGTATTTACTCTCCTATTGTTCCCAATGTAATTATTCTCCCAGTGTTCCCAGGGTTTTTAGTCTGCCAGTCTTCCCAGTGTATTTACTCCCGCAGTGTGCAAAGTGCACTTAGCCTCCCAGTGTTCCCATTGCATTTACTATCTCACAGTTTTACCAGTGCATTTACTCTCGCACTGTTCCCAATATATTTACTCTCCATTTGTTCGCATTGTATTTACTCTCCCAGCGTTCCCGTGTATCAACTCTCCAAGTGTTCCCAGTGTGTTTACTGTCCCAGTGTTCCAAGTGTATTGACTCTCTACAAGTGATCCCACTGTAAGTCCTCTTCCAGTGTTCCCTGTATATTTTATCTTCCTGTGTTCCCAGTGTATTTATTCTTTCCTAGTGTTCCCAGTGTATTTACTCTCACCCAGTGTTCGCAGTGTATTTACACTCAAAGTGTTCCCAGTGTATTTACTCTCCCAGTGTTAGCAGTGTATTTACTCTCTCGTAATGTTCCCCGTGTATTTACTCTCTCAGAAATCCCAGTATATTTACTCTCCCAGTGTTCCCAGTGTACGTACCCTTGCAGTGATCGCAATGTATTTACATTCTACCAGTGTTCCCAGTGTTCCCAATGTATTCATTCTCTCCTCGTGCTCCCAGTGTATTTAATCTCCCTGTGTTTTTCAGTATTTCCATCGTGCATAATCTCTCAGTAATCCCGGCGTATTTACTATCGCAGTTTTCCGAGTTTATTTACTCTACCAGTGTTCCCGTGTATTTACTCTGCAAGTGTTCCCAGTGTAATTACTCTCCCAATGTTGCCAGGAGTTTTACACTGCCAGTTTCCCAGTGTAATTACTATCCCAGTGTTCAAAGTTCACTTACCCTCCCAGTGTTGCCAGTGTATTTGCTATCTGTCAGTGTTCCCAATATATTCACACTCTACCAATGTTCGCTTTGTATGTACTCTCCCAGTGTTCAACGTTTATTTACTCTCCCAGTGTTCCCAGTGTATATTCTCTCTCAGTGTTCCAAGTGTATTTGCTCTCCCAGTGTTCCCAGTGTGTTTACTCTCTCCCAGTGTAGTTATTCTCCCAGTGTTTCTAGTGTATTTAATCTCTAATTGTATTTAATCTCCTTGCGTTCCCGGATTAATTATTGTTCCAGTGTTTCCATCGTATTTATTCTCCCAGTGTTCCCGGCGTATTTACGCTCCCAGTGTTCCCAGTGTATTTAATCTCCCAGTGTTCCCATCTATTTACTCTCCCAGTGTTTCCAGTGTGTTTACTTTCCCAGTGTTCACTGTTTATTTACTGTCTACCAGTGTTCACGTTGTATTTACCCTCGCAGTGTTCCCAGTGTATTTACTTTTCCAGTGTTTCCATTGCATTTACTCCCCCAGTGTTCCTACGTATAAGCTCCCAGTGTTCCCAGTGTCTTTATTCTCCCCGTGTTCCCAGTGTATTTACTCTCCCAGTGTTCCCAGTGTATTTGCTCTCTCTCAGTGTCCCCAGTGTATTTACTCTCCCAGCTTTCCGGGTGCATTTACTCTCCCAACGTTCCCAGTGAATTTATTCTCCATGTATTCCCTGTGTATTTACTCCCGCAGTGTTCCCAGTTTATTTACTCCCCCAGTGTTCCCAGTGTATTTACTCTCACCCAGTGTTCGCAGTGTATTTACACTCAAAGTGTTCCCCGTGTATTTACTCTGCCAGTGTTAGCAGTGTATTTACTCTCTCGTATTGTTCCCCGTGTATTTACACTCTCAGAAATCCCAGTATATTTACTCTCCCAGTGTTCCCAGTGTACTTACCCTTGCAGTGATCGCAATGTATTTACATTCTGCCAGTATTTCCAGTGTTCCCAGTGTATTCATTCTCTCCTCGTGCTCCCAGTGTATTTAATCTCCCTGTGTTCCCAGTGCATTTACTTTTTCAGTGTTTCCATCGTGCATAATCTCCCAGTAATCCCGGCGTATTTACTATCGCAGTTTTCCTAGTTTATTTACTCTACCAGTGTTCCCGTGTATTTACTCTGCAAGTGTTCACAGTTTAATTACTCTCCCAATGTTGCCAGGAGTTTTACACTGCCAGTGCCCCAGTGTAATTACTATCCCAGTGTTCAAATTTCACTTACCATCCCAGTGTTGCCAGTGTATTTGCTATCTCTCAGTGTTCCCAGTGTATTCACTCTCTACCAATGTTCGCTTTGTATGTACTCTCGCAGTGTTTCCAGTGTATTTACTCTCCCTGTGTTCCCAGTGTACTTACTATCTCTCAGTGTTCCCAATGTATTTACTCTCCCAGTTTTCCTGATGCATTTATTCTCCCAGTCTCCCCGTGTGTTTACTCCCACAGTCTTCGCTGTGTATTTACTCTCCCAGTGTCCCCATTGTATTTATTCTCCCAATGTTCCCAATGTCGTTACTCTCGCAGTGTTGAAAGTTTATTTACTCCCCCAGTGTTCCCAGTGTATATTCTCGCTCAGTGTTCCAAGTGTATTTGCTCCCTCAGTGATCCTTGTGTGTTTACTCTCCCAGTATTCCCAGTCTATTTACTCTTGCAGTGTTCCCAGTGTAGTTACTCTCTACCAGGTTCCCAGTGCATTTACGCTCTGAGTGTTCCCTGTGTATTTACTCTCCCAGTGTTCCGAGTGCATTTACTCCCTCAGTGTTCCCAGTGTATTTACTCTCCCAGTGTTCCCAGTGTATTTACACTCCAAGCTTTAACAGTGTATTTACTCTCTCGCAGTGTTCGCAGGTTATTGTCTCTCCTTGTGTTCTCAGTGTATTTACTCTCTCAGTGCTTCTACTTTATTTACTCTCTCCCAGTGTTCCCAGTGTATTTATTTCACAGTATTCCCAGTTTATTTAATCTCCCAGAGTATCGCAGCCTATTTACTCTCTCTAAGTGTTCCCAGCACATTTAATCTCTCCCAGTGTTCATGACGTATTTACTCTCCCAGTGTTCCAAGTGTATTTATTCTCCCACTGTTCCCAGTGAATTAACTCTCCCAGGTTCCTCAGTGTATGTACTTTCTCCCTCTGTATTTACTCTCCCAGTGTTCCCAGTGTATTTACTCTCGCTGTGTTCTCAGTGTATTTACTCTATTCAAGTGTTCCCAGTGAATTTACTCTGCCATTGTTCCCAGTGTATTTATTCTTCCACTGTTCCCGGTGTATTTACTATCTCCCAGTTTTCGGAGTTTATTTACTCTCCCTGTGTTCCCAGTGTATTTACTCTCTACAAGTGTTCCCAGTGTATCGCTTCCACAGTGTTCCCAGTTTATTTACTCTCCCAGTGTTCTCGTGTATTTACTCTCCTATTGTTCCCAATGTAATTATTCTCCCAGTGTTCCCAGGGTTTTTAGTCTGCCAGTCTTCCCAGTGTATTTACTCCCGCAGTGTGCAAAGTGCACTTAGCCTCCCAGTGTTCCCATTGCATTTACTATCTCACAGTTTTACCAGTGCATTTACTCTCGCACTGTTCCCAATATATTTACTCTCCATTTGTTCGCATTGTATTTACTCTCCCAGCGTTCCCGTGTATCAACTCTCCAAGTGTTCCCAGTGTGTTTACTGTCCCAGTGTTCCAAGTGTATTGACTCTCTACAAGTGATCCCACTGTAAGTCCTCTTCCAGTGTTCCCTGTATATTTTATCTTCCTGTGTTCCCAGTGTATTTATTCTTTCCTAGTGTTCCCAGTGTATTTAATCTCCCAGTGTTCTTGGTGTATTTAATGTTCCAGTGTTTCCATCGTATTTAATCTCCCAATGCTTTCAGCGTATTGCTCTCCCAGTGTTCCCAGTGTATTTACTCTCTCAGTGTTCCCAGTGTATTTACTCTCCCACTATTCTAAGTCTAGTTTTTCTCCCGGTGTTCCTGTGTATTTACTTTCCAAATGTTCCCAGTGCATTTAATCACCAATGTTCCCAGTGTATTTACTCTCTCTCAGTGTCCCCAGTGTATTTACTCTCCCAGTTTTCTGGGTGCATGTACTCTCCCAACGGTCCCAATGCATTTATTCTCCATGTATTCCCCGTGTATTTACTCCCGCAGTGTTCCCAGAGTGCTTACTCTCCCAGTGTTCCCGTGTATTTATCTCACCCAATGTTCGCAGTGTATATACACTCAAAGTGTTCCCAGTGTATTTACACTCCCAGTGTTAGCAGTATATTTACTCTCTCGTATTGTTCCCCGTTTTTTTAATCTCCCAGAAATCCCAGTGCATTTACTCTTCAAGTGTTCCCAGTATATTTTTTCTTCCTGTGTTCCCAGTGTATTTATTATTTCCTAGTGTTCCCAGTGTATTTACTCTCCCAGTGTTCCTGGTGTATTTAATGTTCCAGTGTTTCCATCGTATTTAATCTCTCAATCCTGTCAGCGTATTGCTCTCCCAGTGTTCCCAGTGTATTTACTCTCTCGGTGTTCCCAGTTTATTTACTCTCCCAGTATTCCCAGTCTAATTTCTCTCCCGGTGTTCCTGTGTATTTACTTTCCAAATGTTCCCAGTGAATTTACTCACCAATGTTCCCAGTGCATTTACTCTTTCTCAGTGTCCCCAGTGTATTTACTCTCCCAATTTTCCGGGTGCATTTACTCTCCCAAAGTTCCCAGTGAATTTATTCTCCATGTATTCCCCGTGTACTTACTCCCGCAGTGTTCCCAGTTTATTTACTCTCCCAGTGTTCCCAGTGTATTTACTCTCACCCAGTGTTCGCAGTGTATTTACACTCAAAGTGTTCCCAGTCTATTTATTTCACAGTATTCCCAGTTTATTTAATCTTTCGTATTGTTCCCCGTGTATTTACTCTCTCAGAAATCCCAGTATATTTACTCTCCCAGTGTTCCCAGTGTTCTTACCCTTGCAGTGATCGCAATGTATTTACATTCTGCCAGTGTTTCCAGTGTTCCCAGTGTATTTATTCTCTCCTCGTGCTCCCAGTGTATTTAATCTCCCTGTGTTCCCAGTGCATTTACTTTTTCAGTGTTTCCATCGTGCATAATCTCCCAGTAATCCCGGCGTATTTACTATCGCAGTTTTCCTAGTTTATTTACTCTACCAGTGTTCCCGTGTATTTACTCTGCAAGTGTTCACAGTTTAATTACTCTCCCAATGTTGCCAGGAGTTTTACACTGCCAGTTTCCCAGTGTAATTTCTATCCCAGTGTTCAAAGTTCACTAACCCTCCCAGTGTTGCCAGTGTATTTGCTATCTCTCAGTGTTCCCATTGTATTCACTCTCTACCAATGTTCGCTTTGTATGTACTCTCGCAGTGTTTCCAGTGTATTTACTCTCCCTGTGTTCCCAATGTACTTACTATCTCTCAGTGTTCCCAATGTATTTACTCTCCCAGTTTTCCTGATGCATTTATTCTCCCAGTCTCCCCGTGTGTTTACTCCCACAGTCTTCGCTGTGTATTTACTCTCCCAATGTTCCCAATGTCGTTACTCTCGCAGTGTTCAAAGTTTATTAACTCTTCCAGTGATCCCAGTGTATATTCTCGCTCAGTGTTCCAAGTGTATTTACTCCACCAGTGTTCCGAGTGCGTTTACTCTCCCAGTGTTCCCAGTCTATTTACTCTCTCTCAGTATCCCCAGTGTATTTACTCTCCCAGTTTTCCGGGTGCATTTACTCTCCCAACGTTCCCAGTGAATTTATTATCCATGTATTCCTCGTGTATATACTCCCGCAGTGTTCCCAGTGTATTTACTCTCACCCAGTGTTCGCAGTGTATTTACACTCAAAGTGTTCCCAGTGTATTTACTCTCCCAGTGTTAGCAGTGTATTTACTCTCTCGTATTGTTCCCCGTGTATTTACTCTCTCAGAAATCCCAGTGTATTTACTCTCCCAGTGTTCCCAGTGTACTTACCCTTGCAGTGATCGCAGTGTATTTACATTCTGCCAGTGTTCCCAGTGTTCCCAATGTATTCATTCTCTCCTCGTGCTCCCAGTGTATTTAATCTGCCTGTGTTCCCAGTGTATTTACTTTTTCAGTGTTTCCATCCTGCATAATCTCCCAGTAATCCCGGCGTATTTACTATCGCAGTTTTCCTAGTTTATTTACTCTACCAGTGTTCCCATGTATTTACTCTGCAAGTATTCCCAGTGTAATTACTCTCCCAATGTTGCCAGGAGTTTTACACTGCCAGTTTCCCAGTGTAATTACTATCCCAGTGTTCAAAGTTCACTTACCCTCCCAGTGTTGCCAGTGTATTTGTTATCTGTCAGTGTTCCCAGTGTATTCATTCTCTACCAATGTTCGCTTTGTATGTACTCTCCCAGTGTTCAAAGTTTATTTACTCTCCCAGTGTTCCCAGTGTATATTCTCTCTCGGTGTTCCAAGTGTATTTGCTCTCCCAATGTTCCCAGTGTGTTTACTCTCTCCCAGTGTAGTTATTCTCCCAGTGTTTCTAGTGTATTTACTCTCTAATTGTATTTAATCTCCTTGCGTTCCCGGATTAATTATTGTTCCAGTGTTTCCATCGTATTTATTCTCCCAGTGTTCCCGGCGTATTTACGCTCCCAGTGTTCCCAGTGTATTTAATCTCCCAGTGTTCCCATCTATTTACTCTCCCAGTGTTCACTGTTTATTTACTGTCTAGCAGTGTTCACGTTGTATTTACCCTCGCAGTGTTCCCAGTGTATTTACTGTTCCAGTGTTTCCATTGCATTTACTCCCCCAGTGTTCCTACGTATATGCTCCCAGTGTTCCCAGTGTCTTTATTCTCCCCGTGTTCCCAGTGTATTTACTCTCTCAGTGTTCCCATTGTATTTAAACTCTCTGTTCCCAGTGTATTAATCTCCCCCAGTGTATTTGGTGTACCAGTTATCCCAGTGGATTTACGCTCTGCCAGTTTGCCCAGTTTTCCCAGTGTATGCACTGTTTCAGTGTTTCCGTGTAGTTGCACTCCTGGTGTTCCCAGTGTATTTACTATTTCCAAGTGTTCTCAGTGTATTAACTCTCTCAGTGCTCCCAGTGTATTTACTCTCCCAGTGTTCCCAGTGTATTTAATGTTCCAGTGTTTCCATCGTAATTAATCTCCCAGTGTTCTCAGCATATTTACTCTCCCGTTGCTTCCAGTGTATTAACTGTCTCAGTGTTCCCAGTGTATTTAATCTCCCAGTGTTCCCAGTTGATTTACTCTTCCAGTCTCCAGTGCATTTACTCTCCCAGTGTTGCCATTGAATTTATACTACCAGTGTTCCCGTGTATTTACTGTCACCCAGTTTTCGCAGTGTTTACTCTCTCAGGGTGCCCAGTGTATTTACTCTCGCAGTGATCCAAGTGAATTTGCTCTCCCAGTATTCTCTGTGTATTTACACCATTCCAGTGTCCCCAGGGTTTTTATTGTTTCCTAGTGCTCCCAGTGTATCCACCCTTGCCGTGATCCCAGTATATTTACTGTTCCAGTGTTTCCATCGGATTTACTCTCCCAGTGTTCCTGTTGTATTTCCTCTGCCAGTGTTACCATTGTCTTTAGTTTCCCAGTGTATCATTGTCATTACTCTCTCAGTGTTCCCAGAGCATTTACTCTCCCAGTGTTACCAGTATATTTACTCCCTCACTCTTCCAGGCTCCCTAGTGTATTTACTCTCCCAGTGGTCAATGTGTATTTACTCTCCCAGTCCTCCCAGCGTATTTACTCCCTCATGTGTTCCCAGTGTAATTAATCTCCCAGTGATCCCAGTGTACTTATTCTTCCAGTGTTCTCAGTACATCTACGCTTCCAGTTTTCCCAGTGTAGTTAATATTTCCTAGTGTTCCCAGTGTATTTACTCTCCCAGTTTTCCCAGTGTAGTGCTGTTCCAGTGTTTCCATCTTATTTAATCCCAGAGTGTTCCCGATGTATTACACTCCCAGTGTTTCCAGTGCATTTACTCGCTCAGTTTTTTCAGTGTATTTACTGTCACAGTGTTCCCAGTCTCGTTACTCTTCAAGTATACCTGTGTTTTTACTCTCCAAATGTTCACAGTGTATTTCCTCAACCAGTGTTCCCAGTGTATTTACTCTTTCTTAGTATACCCATTGCATTTACTCTCCCAGTTTTGCCGGTGCATTTACTCTCCCATTGTTTCCAGTGAATGTATTCCACTATTGTTCCCATTGTATTTAGTCCCACAGTGTTCCCAGTGTATTTACTCTCCCAGTGTCACCAGTGTATTTACTCTCTGGCAGTGTTCCCAGTATATTTACTCTCCCAGAGTTCCCAGTGTATTTACTCGCCTAGTGTTCCCATTGTATTACTGTTCCAGTGTTTCCATCGTATTTGATCTCCCAGTGTTCCCGGCGTTTTACACTCCCAGTGTTGCCAGTGCTTTTACTCTCCACATATTCCTAGTGTATTTACTGTCCCAGTGTTCCCAGTGTGTTTACTCTCCCCCAGTGTAGTTATTCTCCCAGTGTTGCCAGTGTATTTACTCTCTCATTGTATTTAATCTCCTAGCGTTCCCGGAGTAATTATTGTTCCAGTGTTATAATCGTATTTATTCTCCCAGTGTTCCTGGCGTATTTACGCTCCCAGAGTTCCCAGTGTTTTTACTCACCCAGTGTTCCATCTATTTACTATCCCAGTGTTCACAGTGTGTTTAATCTCCCAGTGTTCACAGTTTATTTACTGTTTACCAGTGTTCACGTTGTATTTACCCTCGCAGTGTTCCCAGTGTATTTACTGTTCCAGTGTTTCCATTGCATTTACTCCGCCAGTGTTCCTATGTATATGCTCCTAGTGTTCCCAGTGTCTTTATTCTCCCCGTGTACCCAGTGTGTTTACTCTCTCAGTGTTCCCAGTGTATTTACGCTCTCTGTTCCCAGTGTATTAATCTCTCCCAGTGTATTTATTGTACCAGTTTTCCCAGTGGATTTACTCTCTTCCCGTTTTCCCAGTGTTCCCAGTATATGCACTGTTCCAGTGTTTCCGTGTAGTTACACTCCCTCAGTGTTCCCAGTGTATTTACTCTCCTGGTGTTCCCAGTTTATTTACTATTTCCCAGAGTTCTCAGTGTATTAACTCTCTCAGTGTTCCCAGTGTATTTACTCTCCCATTGTTCCCAGTGTATTTAATGTTCCAGTGTTTCCATCGTAATTAATCTCCCAGTGTTCTCAGCATATTTACTCTCCCATTGCTTCCAGTGTATTAACTCTCTCAGTGTTCCCAGTGTATTTACTCTCCCAGTGTTCCCAGTTTATTTACTCTCTCAGGATGCTCCCTGTATTTACTCTCGCGGTGATCCCAGTTTATTTGCTCTCCCAGTATTCCCAGTGTATTTACACCATGCCAGTGTCCCCAGGGTTTTTATTGTTTCCTAGTGCTCCCAATGTATTTACCCTCGCAGTGATCCCAGTATATTTACTGTTCCAGTGTTTCCATCGGATTTACTCTCCCAGTGGTCCTGTTGTATTTACTCTGCCAGTGTCACCAGTGTCTTTAATCTCCCAGTGTATCCTTGTCTTTACTCAATCAGTGTTCCCAGAGCATTTACTCTCCCAGTGTTACCAGTATATTTACTCCCTCACTCTTCCAGGCTCCCTCGTGTATTTACTCTCCCAGTGGTCAATGTGTGTTTACTCTCCCTGTGTTCCCAGTGTAGTACTGTTCCAGTGTTTCCACTGCATTTAATCTCCCAGTGTTATGGCGTATTACACTCCCAGTGTTGCCAGTGCATTTACTCGCTCAGCGTTCCCAGTGTATTTACTGTCCCATTGCTCCCAGTCTAGTTACTCTTCCAGTATTCCTGTGCTTTTACTCTCCAAATGTTCACAGTGTATTTACTCAACCAGTGTTCCCAGTGTATTTACTCTTTCTTAGTATCCCTATTGCATTTACTCTCCCAGTTTTGCCAGTGCATTTACTCTCTCAGTGTTCCCAGCGAAAGTATTCCACTATTGTTCCCATTGTATTTACTCCTGCAATGTTCCCAGTATATTAACTATCCAAGTGTTCCCAGTGTATTTACTCTCACAGAGTGTGCGCAGTGTAGTTACTCTCCCAGTATTACCAGTGTATTTACTCACAGTGTTCCCAGTGTATTTACTCTTCCAGTGATCCAAAGGTTTTTAATCTGCCAGTCTTCCCAGTGTATTTACTCTCCAAGTTTTCCTAGTTTATTAATTCCCTCCCAGTATTCCCAGTGTGTTTACTCTCTGCCCGTGTTCCCAGTGTATTTATTCTGTCCTAGTGCTCCCAGTGTATTTAAACTCCCAGTTTTCCCAGTGTAGTACTGTTCCAGTGTTTACACTGTATTCAATCTCCCAGTGTTATGGCGTATTGCACTCCAAATGTTGCCAGTGCTTTTACTCGCTCAGTGTTCCCAGTGTAGTTACTGTCCCATTGCTCCCAGTCCAGTTACTCTTCCAGCAATCCTGTGTTTTACTCTCCAAATGTTCCCAGTGTATTTACTCATCCAGTGTTCCCAGTGTATTTACTCTTTCTTAGTATACCCATTGCATTTACTCTCCCAGTTTTGCCGGTGCATTTACTCTCCCAGTGTTCCCAGTGAATGTATTCCACTATTGTTCCCATTGTATTTACTCCCACAATGTTCCCAGTGTATTTACTATCCCAGTGTTCCCAGTGTATTTACTCTCAAAGAGTGTGTGCAGTGTAGTTACTCTCCCAGTATTATCAGTGTATTTACTCACAGTGTTCCCAGTGTATTTACTCTCCCAATGTTACCGGTTCATTTTTTCTCTGGCAGTGTGCCCAGTATATTTACTCTCCCAGAGTTCCCAGTGTATTTACTCGCCTAGTGTTCCCAGTGTATTACTGTTCCAGTGTTTCCATCGTATTTGATCTCCCAGTGTTCCCGGCGTTTTACACTCCCAGTGTTGCCAGTGCATTTACTCTCCAAATATTCCCAGTGCATTTACTGTCCCAGTGTTTCCAGTCTAGTTACTCTTTCTTAGTATCCCCAGTGTATTTACTCTCCCAGTTTTGCCGGTGCATTTACTCTCCCAGTGTTCCCAGTGAACGTATTACACTATTGTTCACAGTGTATTTACTCCCGCAATGTTCCCAGTGTATTTACTCTCCCAGTGTCCCCGGTGCATTTACTCTTCCAGTGATCCCAGTGTACTTATTATTCCAGTGTTCTCAGTAAATCTACTCTTCCAGTTTTCCCAGTGTAGTTAATATGTCCTAGCGTTCCCAGTGTATTTACTCTCCCTGTTTTCCCAGTGTAGTACTGTTCCAGTGTTTCCACTGTATTTAATCTCCCCGTGTTATGGCGTATTACACTCCCAGTGTTGCCAGTACATTTACTCGCTCAGTGTTCCCAGTGTATTTACTGTCCCATTGCTCCCAGTCTAGTTACTCTTCCAGTATTCCTGTGTTTTTACTCTCCAAATGTTCACAGTGTATTTACTCAACCAGTGTTCCCAGTGTATTTACTCTTTCTTAGTATCCCCATTGCATTTACTCTCCCAGTTTTGCCAGTGCATTTACTCTCTCAGTGTTCACAGTGAAAGTATTCCACTATTGTTCCCATTGTATTTACTCCTGCAATGTCCCCAGTGTATTAACTATCCAAATGTTCCCAGTGTATTTACTCTCACTAAGTGTGCGCAGTGTAGTTACTCTCCCAGTATTACCAGTGTATTTACTTACAGTGCTCCCAGTGCATTTACTCTTCCAGCGATCCAAAGGTTTTTAATCTGCCAGTCTTCCCAGTGTATTTACTCTCTCAGTTTTCCTAGTTTATTAATTCCCTCCCAGTATTCCCAGTGTGTTTACTCTATGCCCGTGTTCCCAGTGTATTTATTCTGTCCTAGTGCTCCCAGTGTATTTAAACTGCCAGTTTTCCCAGTGTAGTACTGTTCCGGTGTTTCCACTGTATTCAATCTCCCAGTGTTATGGCGTATTGCACTCCCAATGTTGCCAGTGCATTTACTCGCTCAGTGTTCCCAGTGTATTTACTGTCCCATTGCTCCCAGTCCAGTTACTCTTCCAGTAATCCTGTGTTTTTACTCTCCAAATGTTCCCAGTATATTTACTCAACCAGTGTTCCCAGTGTTTTTACTCCTTCTTAGTATCCCCATTGCATTTACACTCCCAGTTTTGCCAGTGCCTTTACTCTCCCAGTGATCCCAGTGAAAGTATTCCACTCGTGTTCCCATTGTATTTACTCCAGCAATGTTTCCAGTGTATTAACTATCCCAGTGTTCCAAGTGTATTTACTCTCACAGAGTGTGCGCAGTGTAGTTACTCCCACAGTGTTCCCAGTGTTTTTACTCTTCCAGTGGTCCAACGGTTTTTAATCTGCCAATCTTCCCAGTGTATTTACTCTCCCAGTTTTCTTAGTTTATTTATTCCCTCCCAGTATTCGCAGTGTGTTTGCTCTCTGTCCGTGTTCCCAGTGTATATATTCTATCCTAGTGCGCCCAGTGTATTTAAACTCTCAGTTTCCCAGAGTATTTTTTCTTACAGTGTTTCCATCGTATTTAATCACTCAGTAATCCCGGTGTATTCACTCTCCCAATGTTCCCAGTTTATTTACTCGCTCAGTGTTCCCGCGAATTTACTCTGCCAGTGTTCCCAGTGTAATTATTCTACCAGTGTTCCCAAGGTTTTTACTCTGTCAGTGTTCCCAGTGTATTTACTCTCCCAGTGTTCAATGTGTACTTACGCTCCCAGTGTTCCCATTGTATTTACTATCTCACAGTGTTCCCAGTGTATTTACACTCTCACTGTTCCCAGTATATTTACTCTCCATTTTTTCCCATTGTATTTACTCTCGCAGTGTTCCCGTGTATTTAGTCTCCATTTATTCCCATTGTATGTACTCCTCCAGTGTTCCCAGTATATTTACTCTTCCAGTGTCCCCAGTGTATTTATTCTTTCCAAATGTTCCCAGTGTATTTACTCACCCAGTGTTCCCAGTGTATTTGCTCTCTTTCTCAGTGTCCCCACTGTATTTACTCTCCCAGTTTTATAGGTGCATTTACTCTCCCAACGTTCCTAGTCAATGTATTCTCCATGTGTTCCCAGTGCATTTACTCTCCCAGTGTTCCCAGTGTATTTACTCTCACCCACTGTTCGCAGTATATTTAAGCTCAAAATGCGCCCAGTGTATTTAATCTCCCAGTGTTACTGGTTTATTTACTCGCTCGCAGTGTTCCCCGTGTATTTACTCTCCCAGAGATCTCATTGTGTTTACTTTCTGCCAGTGTTCCCAGTGTATTTACTCTCCCAGTGGTCCCAGTGTATTTACTATGCCTCAGTGTTCCCAATGTATTTACACTCTCGCAATATTCCCCGTGTATTTCCTCTCTGCCAGTATTCCCACTGTATATATTTTCTCCTAGTAGTGTTCCAGTGTTTCCATCGTCTTTACTCTCCCAGTGTTCATGGCATATTTATTATTCCAGTGTTCCCAGTGTATTTACTCTCCCAGTGTTGCCATTGAATTTATACCACCAGTGTCCCCGTGTATTTACTGTCACTCAGTTTTCGCAGTGCGTTTACTCTCTCAGGATGCCCCGTGTATTTAGTCTTGCAGTGATCCCAGTGTCTTTGCTCTCCCAGTATTCCCTGTACATTTACACCATGCCAATGTTCCCAGAGTATTTATTGTTTCCTAGTGCTCCCAGTTTATCCACCCTTGCAGTGAACCCAGTGTATTTACTGTTCCAGTGTTTCCATCGGATTTACTCTCCCAGTGTTCCTGTTGTATTTACTCTGCCAGTGTTCCCGGTGTCTTTAGTCTCCCAGTGTATCTTTGTCTTTACTCTCCCAGTGTTACCAGTATATTTACTTTATCCATAATCCATCGGATTTACTCTCCAAATGTTCCCAATGCATTTACTCACCCAGTGTTCCCAGTGTATTTACTCTCTCTCAGTATCCCCAGTGTATTTACTCTCCCAGCTTTGCCGGTGCATTTACACTCCCAGTGTTCCCAGTGAATGTATTCCCCAATTGTTCCCAGTGTATTTACTCCCGCAATGTTCCCAGTGTGTTTACTCTCCCAGTACTCCCAGTGTATTTACTGTCACAGAGTGTGTGCAGTGTAGTTACTCTCCCAGTTTTACCATTTTATTTACTCTCACAGTGTTCCCAGTATATTTACTCTCCCAGTGTTACTAGTGTATTTACTCTCTGGCAGTGGTCCCAGTATAATTACGCTCCCAGAGTTCCCACTGTACTTACTCTCCCAGCGTTTCCAGTGTGTTTACTCATCCAGTGATCCAAAGGTTTTTAATCTGCCAGTCTTCCCAGTTTATTTACTCTCCCAGTTTTCCTAGTTTATTAATTCCCTCCCAGTATTCCCAGTGTGTTTGCTCTCTGCCCGTGTTCCCAGTGCATTTATTCTCTCCTAGTGCTCCCAGTGTTTTTAAACTCCTAGTTTTTCCAGAGTATGTATTATTCCAGTGTTTCCATAGTATTTAATCTCCCATTAATCCCGGTGTATTCACACTCCCAGTGTTCCCAGTGCATTTACTCGCCCAGTGTTCCCAGTGTATTAATGTTCCAGTGTTTACATCGTAAATAATCTCCCAGTATTCTCAGCATATTTACTTTCCCATTGCGTCCAGTGTGTTAACTCTCGTAGTGTTCCCAGTGTATTTACTCTCCAAGTGTTCCAAGTTTAGTTACTCTTCCAGTGATCCAAAGGTTTTTAATCTGCCGGTTTTCCCAGTATATTTACTCTCCCAGAGTTCCCAGTGTATTTACTCGCCCAGTGTTCCCAGTGTATTAATGTTCCAATGTCTCCATCGTATTTAATCTCTCAGTGTTCTCAGCATATTTACTCCCCCATTGCTTCCAGTGTATTAACTCTCTCAGTGTACCCAGTGCAATTACTCTACCAGTGTTCCCAGTTTATTTACTCTTCCAGTCTTCCAGTGCATTTACTCTCCCAGTGTTGCCATTGAATTTATACCACCAGTGTCCCCGTGTATTTACTGTCACTCAGTTTTCGCAGTGCGTTTACTCTCTCAGGATGCCCCGTGTATTTAGTCTTGCAGTGATCCCAGTGTCTTTGCTCTCCCAGTATTCCCTGTACATTTACACCATGCCAATGTTCCCAGAGTATTTATTGTTTCCTAGTGCTCCCAGTGTATCCACCCTTGCAGTGAACCCAGTGTATTTACTGTTCCAGTGTTTCCATCGGATTTACTCTCCCAGTGTTCCTGTTGTATTTACTCTGCCAGTGTTCCCGGTGTATTTAGTCTCCCAGTGTATCTTTGTCTTTACTCTCCCAGTGTTACCAGTATATTTACTTTCTCCATAATCCATCGGATTTACTCTCCAAATGTTCCCAATGCATTTACTCACCCAGTGTTCCCAGTGTATTTACTCTCTCTCAGTATCCCCAGTGTATTTACTCTCCCAGCTTTGCCGGTGCATTTACACTCCCAGTGTTCCCAGTGAATGTATTCCCCAATTGTTCCCAGTGTATTTACTCCCGCAATGTTCCCAGTGTGTTTACTCTCCCAGTACTCCCAGTGTATTTACTGTCACAGAGTGTGTGCAGTGTAGTTACTCTCCCAGTTTTACCATTTTATTTACTCTCACAGTGTTGCCAGTATATTTACTCTCCCAGTGTTACTAGTGTATTTACTCTCTGGCAGTGGTCCCAGTATAATTACGCTCCCAGAGTTCCCACTGTACTTACTCTCCCAGCGTTTCCAGTGTGTTTACCCATCCAGTGATCCAAAGGTTTTTAATCTGCCAGTCTTCCCAGTTTATTTACTCTCCCAGTTTTCCTAGTTTATTAATTCCCTCCCAGTAGTCCCAGTGTGTTTGCTCTCTGCCCGTGTTCCCAGTGCATTTATTCTCTCCTAGTGCTCCCAGTGTTTTTAAACTCCCAGTTTTTCCAGAGTATGTATTATTCCAGTGTTTCCATAGTATTTAATCTCCCATTAATCCCGGTGTATTCACACTCCCAGTGTTCCCAGTGTATTTACTCGTCCAGTGTTCCCGCGAATTTACTCTGCCAGTGTTCCCAGTGGAATTATTCTCCAAGTGTTCCCAAGGTTTTTACTCTGTCAGTGTTCCCAGTGTATTTACTCCACCAGTGTTCAAAGTGTACTTAAAGTCCCAGTATTACCATTGTATTTACTATCTCACAGTGTTCCCAGAGTATTTACTCTCTCAGTGTTCCCAATATATTTACTCTTCATTTGTTCCCATTGTATTTACTCTCCCAGTGTTCCCATGTATTTAGTCTCCATTTGTTCCCATTGTATGTAATCTTATAGTGTTCCCATGTATTTAGTCTCCATGTTTTCCCATTGTATGTACTCTTCCAGTGTTCCCAGTATATTTACTCTCCCAGTGTTCCCATGTATTTAGTCTCCATTTGTTCCCAATTTATGTATTCTTCCAGTGTTCTCAGTATATTTACTCTTCCAGTGTTCCCAGTGTATTTATTCTCACCCAATGTTCAAAGTGTTACTACGCTCAAAATGTTCCCAGTGTATTTACTCTCCCAGTGTTACAAGTGCATTTACTCTTTTGCAGTGATCCCCGTGCATTTACTCTTCCAGTATTTCCAGTATATTTACTCACCCAGTGTTCCCAGTGTACATACTCTCTCTCAGTGTTCCCAGTGTATTTACTCTCTTCCAGTGTTCTCAGTTTATTTATTATTTCCTTGTGTTCGCAGTGTATTTATTCTCCCAGTGCTTCCAGTGTATTTACTGTTCCAGTTTTTCCATCGTATTAAATATCCCTGTGTTCTCAGCGTATTTACTCTCCCATTGTTCGCTGTATATTACCTCTCTGTGTTTCGAATGTATTTACCCTCCCAGTGTTTACTCTCCCAGTCTCCCTTTCCATTTACTCTCCCAGTCTTCCCAGTGTATTTACTCTCCCAGTGTTCCCAGTGTATTTACTCTCACCCAGTGTTCGCAGTGTGTTTACTCTCCCAGTTTTCCCAGTATATTTGCTCTTCGAGTATGCCCTGTGTATTTAAATTATGTAAGTGCCCCAGTGTATTTATTCTCTCTTTGTGCTCCCAGTGTATTTACTCTCATGGTGATACAATGCATTTATTTTTCCAGTGTTCTCGGTATATTTACTCTCCCAGTGTTGCCAGCGTATTTACACTCTCCCAGTGCTCCCAGTAAATTTATTCTCTTCCAGTGTTCCCAGTGTATGTATTCTTTGCTAGTGTTGCCAATATATTTCCGCTCCCAGTGTTCCCAGCGTATTTACTGTTGCAGTCGTTCCCTCGTATTTAATCTCCCAGTGTTCTCGGCGTATTTACTCTCCAAGTGTTCCCAGTGTATTTATTCTATCAGTGTTCCCAGTATTTTTATTCTATCAGTGTTCCCAGTATATTTACTCTTCCAGTGATCCCAGTGTGTTTACTCTCCCAGTTGTCCTAGTTTATTTACTCGCTCCCAATATTCCCAGTGTACTTGTTCCATGCCCGTGTTCGCAGTGTTTTAATTCTCTCCTAATGCTCCCAGTGTATTTAAACGCCCACTGTTCCCAGTGTATTTATTCTTCCGGTGTTTCCGTCGTATTTAATCTCCCAGTGTTCCTGGCGTATTCACTCTCCCAGTGTTCCCAGTTTATTTACTCGCCCAGTCTCCCATGAATTTACTCTCCCAGTGTTACCAGTGTATTTACTCTCTCCCAGTGACCCCACTGTACTTGATCTCCGAGTTTTGGAAGATTTCTAGATAGAAACATAGAAAAATAGGTGCAGGAGTACGCCATTTGGCCCTTCTAGCCTGCACCATCATTCAATAAGATCATAGCTGATCATTCCCTCAGGACCGCTATCCTGCTTTCTCTCCATACCCCTTGATCCCTTTAGCCGTAAGGGCCATATCTAACTCCCTCTTGAATATATCCAATGAACTGGCATCAACAACTCTCTGCAGCAATTAATTCCACAGGTTAACAACTCTCTGTGTGAAGAAGTTTCTCCTCATGTCAGTCCTAAATGGCCTACCCCTTATCCTAAGCCTGTGTCCCCTGGATCTGGACTTCCCCAACATCGGGAACATTCTTCCCACATCTAATCTGTCCTGTCCCGTCAAAATCTTATACGTTTCTATGAGATCCACTCTCATCCTTCTAAACTCCAGTGTATAAAGGCCCAGTTGATCCAGTCTCTCCTCATATGTCAGTCCAGCAATCCCTGGAATCAGTCTTGTGAACTTTTGCTGCACTCCCTCTACAGCAAGAACGTCCTTCCTCAGATTAGGAGACCAAAACTGAACACAATATTGCAGGTGAGGCCTTACTAAGGCCCAGTACAACTGCAGTAAGATCTCAATGATCCTAAACTCAAATCCTCTAGATATGAAGGCAAACATGCCACTTGCGTTCTTCACCGCCTGCTGCACCTGCATGCCAACTTTCAATGACTGATGAACTATGACACCTAGGTCTCGTTGCACCTCCCCTTTACCTAATCTGCCGCCATTCAGATACTATTCTGCCTTCGTGTGTCTGCCACCAAAGTGGATAACCTCACATTTACCCACATTATACTGCACCTACCATGCATTTGACCACTCACCTAACATGTCCAAATCATTCTGCAGCATCTTAGCAACCTCCTCGCAACTCAAACCGCCACCCAGTTTAGTGTCTTCTGCAAACTTGGAAATATTACACTCAATTCCTTCATCCAAATCATTAATATATATTGTAAAGAGCTGGGGTCCCATCACTTATCCCTGTGGCACTCCACTAGTCACTGCTTCCCATTCTGAAAACGACCCGTTTATCCCAACTCTCTGCTTCTTGTCTGTCCCAGTGTCCCCATTGTATTTACTCTCCCAGTGTTCCCAGTGTATTTACTGTTCCAGTGTTCCCAGTGTACCTACTCGCCCAGTGTTCCCAGTGTATTTACTATCCCAGTGTGCCCAGTGAATATACTCTCCAAGTGTTCCCAGTGTATTCATTCATCCAGTGTTCCCAATGTATTTACTTTCCCAGTAGTCACTCTGTATTTACTCTTCCAGTGTTCCCAGTATATTTGCTGTCCCAGTGTTCCAGAGCATTTACTCTCTCCCAGTGTTCCCAGTGAATTTACTATCTTCCAGTGATCCCACGATACTTATCCTTTCCTCGAGTTCCCAGTGTATTTACTCTTCCAGTGTACCCAGTGTATTTACTGTTCCAGTGTTTGCATTGTTTTTTAATCACCCAGTGGTCTCGACATATTTACACCCCCTGTGTTCCCAGTGTATTTACTCTCTCAGTGTTCCCAGACTATTTGCTCGTCCAGTGTTCCCAGTGTAATTACTCTCCCAGTTTTCCCAGAGCATTTATTTTCCACCAGTGTCCTCCTTGTATTTCGACTCCCAGTTTTCCTAGTTTATTTATTCTCCCAGTGTTCCCAGTGTATTTACTGTTCCAGTGTTCCCATGTACTTAACCTCTCTCAATTTCCCCAGTGTATTTACTTTCCCAGTATTCCCAATGTATTTACTCTCCCAATGTTCCCGGTGTAATTACTCTCCCAGTGTTCCCGTGTTTTAGTCTCTCAGTGTTTCCAGTGTATCTACTCTCCCAGTGTTCCCAGTGTAATTACTATCCCAGTGTTCATAGTTGTATTTACTCTCCAAGTGTTCCCAGTCTATTTACTCTTCCAGTGTTCCCAATGCATTTACTTTCCCAGTGATGCCTGTGTATTTACTCTTCCAGTATTCCCAGTATATTTACTCTCTCCCAGTTTTCCCAGTGTATTTACTCTCCAAGTATGCCCAGTGTATTTACTGTTTCAGTGTTTCCATTGTCTTTAATATCCCTGTGTTCTCGGTGTATTTACTCTCCCAGTGTTCCCAATGTTTGTACTCTCTCAGTGTTCCCATTGCATTTATTCTCCCAGTGTTGATGTGTAATTCCTCTCCAAGTGTTCCCAGTGTATTTACTCTACCAGGTTTCCCAGAGTATTTATAGTCCACCAGTGTTCTGATTGTATTTACTGTCGCATTGTTCCAGTGAATTTATTCTCCCAGTATTCGCAGTGCATTTAGTCTCCCAGTGTTCCCGTGTATTTACTCTCCAAGTGTTCCCGTGTATTTACTCTCCCGTTTATCCCAGTGTATTTACTCTCTCTCAGTGTTCCCAGTGTATTTACTCTCCCAGTGCTCCCAGTGTATTTACTCTCACCCAGTGTACGCAGTGCACTAACTCTCAACATGGTCCCAGTGTATTTATTCTCGCAGTCTTACCAGTGTATTTACTCTCTCACAGTGCCCCCATTGTATTTTCTCTTCTAGTGATCGTTGTTTATTTTCTGCTAGTGCTACCAGTGTAGTTACACTCCCAGCGTGCCCAGTGTATTTAACGTCCGAGTGTTACCAGCGCATTTACTCTCCCAGTGCTCCCAGTGCATTTACTCTTCCAGTCTTCCCAGTGCATTTATTCTTCCAGTGCTCCCAGTGTATTTTCTTTCTATCAGTGTTCGCACTGTATTTTCCCTTGCAGTGTTTCCAATGCCTTTATTCTGCCTGTCTTCCTGGTGCATTTACTCTCCCAGTGTTGCCAGTGAATGTATTCATCCAGTGTTCCCGTTTAATTACTGGCAGAGTTTTCCCAGTGTATTTACTTTCCCAGTGTCCCCAATGTATTTACTCTCATTCAGGGTTCGCAGTCTAGTAAATCTCAGTGTTCCCAGTGTATTAACTCTCCCAGTGTTAACTCTGTCTTTATTCACTCGCACTGTTAGCAGTTTATTTACTCTCCCAGAGTTACCAGTGTATTAACTCTCCCAGTGTCCCCAGTGTATTTACACTTTTAGTGAACGCAGTGTACTTACACTCCCAGTGTTCCCAGTGTATTTACACTCTCGCAGTATTCTCTGTGTATTTCCTCTCTGCCAGTATTCACAATATATATGTATATATATTCTCTCTTAGTACTGTTCCAGTGTTTCCATCGTATTTACTCTCCCAGTGTTCCTGGCATATTCATTCTTTCGGTGTTCCCAGTGTATTTACTCTCCCAGCGTTCCCGTGTATTTACTCTCCAATGTTCCCAGTGTATTTACTCTCTCAGTGTTCCCAATGTATTTACCCTCCCAGTCTTCCCAATGTATTTACTCTCGCTGTCGTCCTGGTGCATTTAAACTGCCAGTATTCCCAGTGAATTGATTCTCCCAGTGTTGCCGTGTATTTACTCCCGCAGTGCTCCCAGTGTATGTACTCTCCTGGTTTCCCAATGTATTTACTCTCACTCAGGGTTCGCAGTCTAGTAAATCTCAGTGTTCCCAGTGTATTAACTCTCCCAATGTTAACTCTGTATTTACTCACTCGCGCTGTTATCAGTTTCTTTACTCTCCAGAGTTACCAGTGTATTAACTCTCCCAGTGTTCCCAGTGTATTTGCCCTTCTAATGAACGCAGTGTACTTACACTCCCAGTGTTTCCAGAGTATTTATTCTCCACCAGTGTCGTCCTTGTATTTAGACTCCCAGTTTTCCTAGTGTATTTATTCTCCCAGTGTTCCCAGTTTATTTATTGTCCCAGTGTTCCCATGTATGTAATCCCCCTCAGTTTTCCCAGTGTATTTACTTTCCCAGTATTCCCAGTGCATTTACTCTCCCAGCGTTCCCGGTGTAAATACACTCCCAGTGTCCCCAGTGTGTTTACTCGTCCCGTGTTCCCGTGTTTGTACTCTCTCCGTGTTTCCAGTGTATCTACTCTCCCAGTGCTCCCAGTGTAATTACTATCCCAGCGTCCATAGTTGTATTTACTCTCCAAGTTTTCCCAGTCTATTTACTCTTCCAGTGTTCCCAATGCATTTACTTTCCCATTGATATCTGTGTATTTACTCTTCCAGTATTCCCAGTGTATTTACTCTCTCCCAGTTTTCCCAGCGTATTTACTCTCCCAGTGTGCCCCGTGTATTTACTGTTCCAGTGTTTCCATTGTCTTTAATATCCCTGCGTTCTCGGTGTATTTACTCTCCCAGTGTTCCCAATGTTTGTACTCTCTCAGTGTTCCCAGTGTATTTACTCTCCCAGTGTTCCCGTGTAATTACTCTCCAAGTGTTCCCAGTGTATATACTCTCCCAGGTTATCCAGAGTATTTATCCTCCACCAGTTTTCTCGTTGTATTTACTCTGGCAGTGTTCCAGGTGTATTTACTCTCGCAGCCTTCCTGGTGCATTTACTCTCCCTGTGTTCCAGTGAATTTATTCTTCCAGTGTTCGCAGTGCATTTACTCTCCCAGTGTTCCCGTGTATTTACTCGCCAAGTGTTCCCAGTGTATTTACTCTCCCATTTATCCCAGTGTATTTACTCTCTCTCAGTGTTCCCAGTGTATTTACTCGCCCAGTGTTCGCAGTGTATTTACTCTCACCCAGTGTACGCAGTGCACTAACTCTCAACATGTTCCCAGTGTATTTATTCTCGCAGTCTTACCAGTGTATTTGCGCTCTCGCAGTGCCCCCAGTGTATTTACTCTTCCAGTGATCATTGTTTATTTTCTGCCAGTGCTACCAGTGTAGTTACACTCCCAGCCTGCCCAGTGTATTTAATGTCCCAGTGTTACCAGCCTAGTTACTCTCCCAGTGTTCCCAGCGTATTTACTCTCCCAGTCTTCCCAGTGCATTTATTCTTACAGTGCTCCCAGTGTATTTACTTTCTACCAGTGTTCGCCTGTATTTTCCCTCGCAGTGTTCCCACTGCATTTACTCTCCCCGTCTCCCTGGCGCATTTACTCTCCCAGTGTTGCCACTGAATGCATTCATCCAGTGTTCCCGTTTATTTACTGCCACAGTTTCCCCAGTGTATTTACTTTCCCAGTGTTCCCAATGTATTTACTCTCATTCAGGGTTCACAGTCTAGTAAATCTCAGTGTTCCCAGTGTATTACCTCTCCCAGTGCTCCCAGTGTATTTACCCTTCCAGTCAACCTAGTGTACTTATACTCCCAGTGTTCCCAGTGTATTTACACTTTCGAAGTATTCTCTGTGTATTTCCCCTCTGCCAGTATTCACAATATATATATATATATATATTCTCTCCTCGTACTGTTCCAGTGTTTCCATCGTATTTACTCTCCCAGTGTTCCTGGCATATTTATTCTTCCAGTGTTCCCAGTGTATTTCCTCTCCCAGCGTTCCTGTGTATTTAGTCTCCAATGTTCCCAGTGTATTTACTCTCCCAGTGTTCCCAATGTGTTTACTCTCCCAGTCTTCCCAATGGATTTACTCTCCCTGTCGTCCTGGTGCATTTAAACTGCCAGTATTCCCAGTGAATTGATTCTCCCAGTGTTGTCGTGTATTTACTCCCGCAGTGCTCCCAGTGTATATATTCTCCCGGTTTCCCAATGTATTTACTCTCACTCAGGGTTCGCAGTCTAGTAAATCTCAGTGTTCCCAGTGTATTAACTCTCCCAGTGTTAACTATGTCTTTACTCACTCGCACTGTTATCATTTTATTTACTCTCCCAGAGTTACGAGTGTATTAACGCTCCCAGTGTTCCCAGTGTATGTGCCCTTCCAGTGAGCCCAGTGTACTTACACTCCTAGTGTTCCCAGTGTATTTACACTCTCGCAGTATTCTCTGTCTATTTCCTCTCTGCCAGTATGCCCAATATAAATATTCTCTCAACGTACTGTTCCAGTGTTTCCATCGAATTTACTCTCCCAGTGTTCCTGGCATATTTATTCGTCCAGTGTTCCCAGTGTATTTACTCTCCCAACGTCCCCGTGTATTTACTCTCCAATGTTCCCAGTGTATTTACTCTCCCAATGTTCCCAATGTATTTAATCTCCCAGTCTTCCCAATGTATTTACTCTCCGAGTCGTCCTGGTGCATATAAACTGCCAGTATTCCCAGTGAATTGATTCTCCCAGTGTTGCCGTGTATTTACTCCCGCAGTGCTCCCAGTGTATTTTACAGTGTATTTGCTCGCTCATTGTTCCCAGTGTATTAACTGTTCCAGTGTTTCCATCGTATTTAATCTCCCAGTGATCTCGGCGTATTTAATCTCCCGATGTTCCCAGTGTATTTACTCTCCAAGCGTATTTACACTCCCAGGGTTCCCAGTGCATTTACTCTTTCCCACTTTTCCCAGTGTATTTATACTCCCTGTGTTCCCAGTGTGTGTACTCTACCAGTGTTCCCGTGTATTTTCTCTCTCTCAGTGTTTCCAGTGTCTTTACTCGACCAGTGTTCGCAGTGTATTTAGTCTTCCAGTGTTCCCAGTGTATTTACACTCTCAGTGTTCCAAATGTATTTTCTTTCCCAGTGATCCATGTGTTTATACTCTCCCAGTGTTTCCATCGTATTAATTCTCCCAGTGTTCCCGCCGAATTTATGCTCGCAGTGTTTCCAGTGTATTTACTCTTCTGGTATTCCCAGTATACTTACTCTCACAGTGTTTCCAGTGTATTTACACTCTCCCAGTGTTCCCAGTTGATTGACTCTCTTCCAGTGTTCTCAGTGTATTTATTCGTTCCTAGTCTTTCCAGTGTATTTACTCTCTCAGTGTTCCCAACGTATTTACTGTTGCAGTGTTTCGATCGTATTTATTCTGCCAGTGTTCTCAGCGTATTTACTGTCCCAGTGTATTTACTCTCCCAGTGTTCCCAGTGTAATTACTCTCCCAGTGTTCCCAGTGTATTTACTCTCCCTGTCGTCCCAGTGCATTTAAGCTGCCAGTCTTGCCAGTGAATTTATTCTCAGAGTGTTCTGGTGTATTTACTCACGCAGTGTTCGAAGTGCATTTACTCTCTCAGTGTTGGCAGTGTATTTCGTCTCTCACAGTGTATTTATTTTCCCAGTGTTCCCAGCGTATTTATTGTTCAAGTGTTTCCATCGTATTTAATCTCCCAGTGTTTCCAGCGTAATTGCTCTCCCAGAGTTCCCAGTGTATTTACTCTTCCAGTGTTCGCAGTGTATTTACTCGACCAGTCATCCCGGTGCATTTACTCTCTCAGTGTTCCCAGTCTATTTTGTCGCTCACAGTGTGTTTACTTTCCCAGTGTTCCCAGCGTATTTAATGTTCCAGTGTTTCCATCGTATTTACTCTCCCAGTGTTTCCCGCGTATTTACTCTCCCAATGTTCCCAGTGTATTTAATCTCCAGCATTCACATAGTATTTACTCTCCAGTCATCCCGGTGCAGTTACTCTGCCAGTGTTCCCAGTGGGTTTATTACCCCAATGTTCCAGTGTATTCATTCCCGCAGTATTCCCAGTGTATTTACTCTCTCAGTGTTCCCAATGTATTTAGTTCCTCCCAGTGTATTTACTCACCAATGTATTTACACTCCCGGTGTTCCCAGATTAATTACTCTCTCCCAGTTTTCCTAGTGCATTTATTCTCCCAGTGTATTTACTGTTGCAGTGTTCCTGTGTATTTACTCTCGTCCAGTGTCCCCAGTATATTTACTCACCCACTGCTCCCAGTGTATTTAATCTCCCCATGTCCCCAGTGTATTTACAATCCCAGTGTTCACAATACATTTACTTTTCCAGTGACCCATCTGTATTTATTCTCCCATAGTTACCACTGTGTTTACTCTCCCAGTGCTCCCAGTGCATTTACTCCTTCAGTGGCCCCTGTGTTCCCAGTGTATTTGCTCCTTCAGTGTTCCCAGTGATTTTAATCTCCCATTAGCGACAGTGTGCTTACTCTTCCTGTATTTCCAGTATATTTACTCTCCCAGTGTTCCCACCGTACTTACTCTCTCCCAGTGTTCCCAGTGTATTTACTCTCCCATTGTCCCCAGTGTATTTACTGTTCCAGTGTTTCCATCGTATTTAATATCCCAGTGTTCTCAGCGTATTTCTCTCACACATTGTTCGCTGTGTATTGACTCTTTGTCTTCCCAATGTATTTACTCTACCAGTGTTCCCAGTGCGGTTACTCTCCCAGTCTCCCTTTTCATTTACTCTCCCATTCCTCCCAGTGAAGTTATTCTCCCAGTGTTCCCATGTATTTACTCCTGCAGTGTTCCCAGTGTATTTACTCTCCCAGTGTTCCCAGTATATTTACTCTCACCCAGTGTTCGCAGTGTGTTTACTCTCCCAGTTTTCCCAGTATATTTGCACGTCGAGTATTCCCTTTGTATTTAAACTCTGTAAGTGCCCCAGTGGAATTATTCTCTCCTTGTGCTCCCAATGCATTTACTCCCACAGTGCTCCCAGTGTATTTCCAGTTCCAGTGTTTCCAGCGTATTTACTCTCCCTGTGTTTCTGGCGTATTCAATCTGCCACTGTTCACAGTGTATTTACTGTCGCAGTGTTTCCGTGTCTTTACTTTTCCAGCGTTCCCAGTATATTTACTCTCCCATTGTTCCCAGTGTATTTACTCTCCCAGTTCTCACAGTTTATTTACCCTCCCAGTGTTCCCAGTGTATTTTCTCTCTCAGTGCTCCCAGAGTATTTACTCTCACATTGTTCCCAGTTTATTTACTCTCCCAGTGTTCCCAGTGTATTTCCTCCCGCGGTATTTCCAGTGTATTTACGCTGCCGGCGATCCAATGTTTTTCCTTTTCCAGTGTTCTCAGTATATTTACTCTCCCAGTGTTGCCAGCGTGTTTACACTCTCCCAGTGCTCCCAGTGTATTTATTCTCTCCCGGTGTTCCCAGTGTATTTATTCTTTGCTAGCGTTGCCAATGTATTTACGCTCCCAGTGTTGCCAGCTTATTTACTGTTGCAGTCGTTCCCTCGTATTTAATCTCCTAGTGTTCTCGGCATATTTACTCTCCAAGTGTTCCAAATGTATTTATTCTATCAGTGTTCCCAGTGTATTTCCCCTACCAGTGGCCCCAGTGTATTTACTCTCCCAGTGTTCCCAGTGTATTTATTCTCTCCCAATGTTCGCATTGTATTTACTCTCGCAGTGTTCCCAGTGTATTTACTCTCCAAGAGTTCCCATTGTATTTACTCTCTCTCAGTGTTCCCAGTGTATTTACTCTCCCAGTCTTCCAGCTATCTTTACTCTCCCAGTGTTCCCAGTGAAATTATTCTCTGTTTGTTCCAGTGTATTTAGCCGCACAGTTGTCCAAATGTATTTACTCTCCCTGTATTCCCAATGTATTTACTGTTCCATTGTTTCCATCGTATTTACTGTCCCAGTGTTCCTGCCGTATTTATTCTCTCTGTGTTCCCAGTGGATTTAATCTCCAGTGTTCACAGGGCATTTAATCTACCAGCCTTCCCAGTGTATTACTCTCACAGTGCTCTAAGCTCATTTACTCCCCCAGTCTTTCCAGTGCATTTACTCTCCCTATCGTCCTGGTGCATTTAAACTGCCAGTATTCCCAGTGAATTGATTCTCCCAGTGTTGCCGTGTATTTACTCCCTCAGTGCTCCCAGTGTATATATTATCCCGGTTTCCAAATGTATTTACTCTCACTCAGGGTTCGCAGTCTAGTAAATCTCAGTGTTCCCAGTGTATTAACTCTCCCAGTGTTAACTCTGTCTTTACTCACTCGCACTGTTATCATTTTATTTACTCTCCCAGAGTTACGAGTGTATTAACACTCCCAGTGTTCCCAGTGTATTTGCCCTTCCAGTGAGCCCAGTGTACTTACACTCCCAGTGTTCCCAGTGTATGTACACTCTCGCAGTATTATCTGTCTATTTCCTCTCTGCCTGTATGCCCAATATAAACATTCTCTCAACGTACTGTTCCAGCGTTCCCAGTGTATTTACTCTCCCAGTGTCCCCAGTATATTTACTGTTCCAGTTTTTCCATCGTATTTAATATCCCAGTGTTCTCTGTGTATTTTTCTCTCCCATTGTTCGCTGTGTATTGACTCTTTGTCTTCCCAATGTATTTACTCTACCAGTGTTCCCAGTGCGGTTACTCTCCCAGTCTCCCTTTTCATTTACTCTCCCATAGCTCCCAGTGAAGTTATGCTCCCAGTGTTCCCATGTATTTACTCCTGCAGTGTTCCCAGTATATTTACTCTCCCAGTGTTCCCAGTGTATTTACTCTCACCCAGTGTTCGCAGTGTGTTTACTCTCCCAGTTTTCCCAGTATATTTGCTCTTCGAGTATTCCCTTTGTATTTAAACTATGTAAGTGTCCCAGTGGATTTATTCTCTCCTTGTGCTCCCAGTGCATTTACTCCCACAGTGCTCCCAGTGTATTTCCAGTTCCAGTGTTTCCAGCGTATTTACTCTCCCTGTGTTTCTGGCGTATTCACTCTGTCACTGTTCACAGTGTATTTACTGTCGCAGTGTTTCCGTGTCTTTACTCTTCCAGCGTTTCCAGTATATTTACTCTCCCATTGTTCCCAGCGTATTTACTCTCCCAGTGTTCCCAGTGTATTTACTCTCCCAGTTCTCACAATTTATTTACCCTCCCAGTGTTCCCAGTGTATTTTCTCTCTCAGTGCGCCCAGAGTATTTACTCTCACATTGTTCCCAGTGTATTTACTCTCCCATTGTTCCCAGTTTATTTACTCTTCCAGTGTTCCCAGTGTATTACCTCCCTCGGTATTCCCAGTGTATTTACGCTGCCAGTGATCCAATGTTTTTACTTTTCCAGTGTTCTCAGTATATTTACTCTCTCAGTGTTGCCAGCGTGTTTAACTCTCCCAGTGCTCCCAGTGTATTTATTCTCTTCCAGTGTTCCCAGTGTATTTATTCTTTGCTAGCGTTGCCAATGTATTTACGCTCCCAGTGTTGCCAGCTTATTTACTGTTGCAGTCGTTCCCTCGTATTTAATCTCCCAGTGTTCTCGGCATATTTACTCTCCAAGTGTTCCCAGTGTATTTATTCCATCAGTGTTCCCAGTGTATTTCCCCTACCTGTGGTCCCAGTGTATTTACTCTCCCAGTGTACCCGTGTACTTACTCTCCAAGTGTTCCTAGTGTATTTACTCTCCCAGTGTTCCCAGCGTATTTACTCTCTCAGTGTTCCCAATGTATTTAGTTCCTCCCAGTGTATTTACTCACCAATGTATTTACACTCCCGGTGTTACAGAGTAATTACTCTCTCCCAGTTTTCCTAGTGCATTTATTCTGCCAGTGTATTTACTGTTGCAGTGTTCCTGTGTATTTACTCTCTTCCAGTGTCCCCAGTATATTTACACATGCACTGCTCCCAGTGTATTTAATCTCCCCATGTTCCCAGTGTATTTACAATCCCAGTATTCCCAATACATTTACTTTTCCAGTGACCCATCTGTATTTATTCTCCCATAGTTACCACTGTGTTTACTCTCCCAGTGCTCCCAGTGCATTTACTCCTTCAGTAGTCCCAGTGTTCCCAGTGTATTTGCTCCTTCAGTGTTCCCAGTGATTTTAATCTCCCATTGGCGACAGTGTGCTTACTCTTCCTGTATTTCCAGTATATTTACTCTCCCAGTGTTCCCACCGTACTTACTCTCTCCCAGTGTTCCCAGTGTATTTACTCTCCCATTGTTCCCAGTGTATTTATTGTTCCAGTGTTTCCATCGTATTTCATATCCCAGTGTTCTCAGCGTATTTTTCTCTCCCATTGTTCGCTATGTATTGACTCTTTTTCTTCCCAATGTATTTACTCTACGAGTGTTCCCAGTGCGGTTACTCTCCCAGTCTCCCGTTTCATTTACTGTCCCATTCCTCCCAGTGAAGCGATGCTCCCAGTGTTCCCATGTATTTACTCCTGCAGTGTTCCCAGTGTATTTATTCTCCCAGTGTTCCCAGTGTATTTACTCTCACCCAGTGTTCGCAGTGTGTTTACTCTCCCAGTTTGCCCAGTATGTTTGCTCTTCGAGTATTCCCTTTGTATTTAAACTATGTAAGTGTCCCAGTGGATTTATTCTCTCCTTGTGCTCCCAGTGCATCTACTCCCACAGTGCTCCCAGTGTATTTCCAGTTCCAGTGTTTCCAGCGTATTTACTCTCCGTGTGTTTCTGGTGTATTCACTCTGCCACTGTTCACAGTGTATTTACTGTCGCAGTCTTTCCGTGTCTTTACTCTTCCAGCGTTCCCAGTATATTTACTCTCCCATTGCTCCCAGTGTATTTACTCTCCCAGTGTTCCCAGTGTATTTACTCTCCCAGTTCTCACAGTTTATTTAGCCTCCCAGTGTTCCCAGTGTATTTTCTCTCTCAGTGCTCCCAGAGTATTTACTCTCACATTGTTCCCAGTGTATTTACTCTCCCATTGTTCCCAGTGTATTTACTCTCCCATTGTTCCCAGTTTATTTACTCTCCCAGTGTTCCCAGTGTATTTCCTCCCTCGGTATTCCCAGTTTATTTACGCTGCCGGTGATCCAATGTTTTTACTTTTCCAGTGTTCTCAGTATATTTACTCTCCCAGTGTTGCCAGCGTGTTTACACTCTCCCAGTGCTCCCAGTGTATTTATTCTCTTCCAGTGTTCCCAGTGTATTTATTCTTTGCTAGCGTTGCCAATGTATTTACGCTCCCAGCGTTGCCAGCTTATTTGCTGTTGCAGTCGTTCCCTCGTATTTAATCTCCCAGTGTACTCGGCATATTTACTCTCCAAGTGTTCCCAGTGTATTTATTCCTTCAGTGTTCCCAGTGTATTTCCCCTACCTGTGGTCCCAGTGTATTTACTCTCCCAGTGTCCCCGTGTACTTACTCTCCAAGTGTTCCTAGTGTATTTACTCTCCAAGTGTTCCAAATGTATTTATTCTATAAGTGTTCCCAGTGTATTTCCCCTACCAGTGGCCCCAGTGTATTTACTCTCCCAGTGTACCCGTGTACTTGCTCTCCAAGTGTCCCTAGTGCATTTACTCTCCCAGTGTTCCCAGTGTATTTATTCTCTACCAATGTTCGCATTGTATTTACTCTCGCAGTGTTCCCAGTGTATTTACTCTCCCAGAGTTCCCATTGTATTTACTCTCTCTCAGTGTTCCCAGTGTATTCACTCTCCCAGTCTTCCAGCTATCTTTACTCTCCCAGTGTTCCCAGTGAAATTAGTCTCCGTTTGTTCCAGTGAATTTAGCCGCACAGTGGTCCAAATGTATTTACTCTCCCTGTGTTCCCAATGTATTTACTGTTCCATTGTTTCAATCGCATTTACTGTCCCAGTGTTCCTGCCGTATTTGTTCTCTCTGTGTTCCCAGTGGATTTAATCTCCAGTGTTCACAGGGCATTTAATCTCCCAGTCTTCCCAGTGTATTACTCTCACAGTGCTCTAAGCTCATTTACTCCCCCAGTTTTCCCAGTGCATTTTCTATCTCTTAGTTTTCCCAGATTATTTAATCTCCCAGTGCTCCCGTGTATTTGCTCTCCCTGTGTTCCCAATGTATTTACTGTTCCATTGTTTCCATCGTATTTACTGTCCCAGTGCTCCCAGTTTATATACTCTCCCAGTGCTCCCATGTGTTTACTCCCGCAGTCTTCCCAGTGTATTTACTCTCCCAGTGTCCACATTGCATTTATTCTGCAGGTGTTCCCAATGTATTTACTCTCACAGTGTTCCCAGCATATTTACGCTCTCAGTGTTCCCAATGTATTTACTGTTCTAGTGTTTTCATCGTATCTACTCTCCCAGTCTTACCTGTATGTTTACTCTCCCAGTGTACCGGTGTATTTGCTCTCTCAGTCTTCCCAGTGTATTTACTCTCCAAGTGTTCACATGTATTTGCTCTCTCCCAGTGTTCACATGTATTTGCTCTCTCCCAGTGTTCCCAGTGTATTTACTCTCCCTGTGTTCACATTGCATTTACTCTCCCAGTGTTCCCAGTGTATGTACTATTCCAGTGTTCCCAATCTATTTACTTTCCCAGCTCGTCCTGTGTATTTATTCTCTCCCAGTGTTCCAATTGAATTTATTCGCCCAGTGTTCCCGTGTATTTATTCCCACAGTCTTATCAGTTTATTTCCACTTCAGTGTTCCCAGCCTATTTACTCTTTCCCAGGTATCACAGTGTATTTACTCTCACAGTATTCCCAGTATATTTACTCTCCTAGTGTTACCAGTGTATTTACACTCTCTCTGTGTTCCCAATGTATTTACTCTCCCAGTGTTCACAATGTATCTATTGTTCCACTGTCGCCATCGTATTTACTGACCCAGTGTTCCCGACATATTAACTCTCTCAGTGTTCCCAGTGTATTTATCTCCCATTGCTCCTGTGTACTTACTCTCCTAGTGTATCCAGTATATTTACTCTCCCAGTGTTCTCTGGGTATTTAGTCACCCAGTCTTCCCATTGTATTTACTCTCCCATTTCTCAAAGCTCAATTACTCTCCCCAGTGTTCCCAGTGTATTGTCTATCTCAGTTTTCCCAGAATATTTACTCATCCAGTCCTCCCGGTGCATTTACTCTTTCGGTGTTCCCAGTGTATGGACTATTCCAGTGTTCCCAATGTATTTACTTTCCCAGCTCTCCCTGTGTATTTACTCTCTCCCAGTGTTCCCTTTGAATTTATTCTCCCAGTGTTCCCGTGTATTTATTCCTGCAGTGTTCCCAGTTTATTTACACTCCCAGTGTTCCCAGCCTATTTACTCTTTCCCAGGTATCACAGTGTATTTACTCTCACAGTATTCCTAGTATATTTACTTTCCCAGTGTTACCAATGTATTTACACTCTCTCTGCGTTCCCAATGTATTTACTCTCCCATTGTTCCCAATGTATCTATTGTTCCACTGTCTCCATCGTATTTACTGTTCCAGTGTTCCTGGCATATTAACTCTCTCAGTGTTCCCAGTGTAATTATATCCCAGTGCTCCCTTGTATTTACGCTCCAAGTGTATCCAGTATATTTACTCTCCCAGTGTTCTCTGGGTATTTACTCTCCCGGTCTTCCCAGTGTATTTACTCTCCCATTGCTCAAAGCTCAATTACTCTCCCAGTGTTCCCAGTATATTTTCTATCTCAGTTTTCCCAGAATATTTACTCATCCAGTCCTCCCGGTGCATTTACTCTTTCGGTGTTCCCAGTGTGTTTTCTCTCCCAGTGTTCCCAGTGTATTTAATCTCTCCCCGGTGTCCCAGTGTATTTATTCTCCCAGTGTTCCCAGTGTATTTACTGTTCCAGTGTTTTCATCGTATCTACTCTCCCAGTGTTCCCGAGTATTTGCTCTCTCTCAGTGTTCCCAGTGTATGTGCTCTCTCGGTGTTCACATTGCATTTACTCACCCAGTGTTCCCAGTGTATTTATTCTCCCGGTGTTCCCATCGTATTTACTCTCCCAGTGATCCCAGTGTATGTACTATTCCAGTGTTCCCAATGTATTTACTTTCCCAGCTCTCCTTGTGTATTTACTCTCTCCCAGTTTTCCCGTGTATTTATTCCAGACGTCTTCCCAGTGTTCCCGTGTATTTACTCTTTCCCAGATATCACAGTGTATTTACTCTCACAGTAATCCCAGTATGTTTACTCTCCCAGTGTTACCAGTGTATTTACTCTCTCTCTCTGTGTTCTCAGTGTATTTACTCTCCAAGTTTTTCCAATGAATTTACTGTCCCAGTGTCCCCAGTGTCTTTACACTCCGAGTGTTCCCAATGTATTTACTATCCCAGTGTTCAAAGTGTATTTAATCTGCCATTATTCCCATTGTAATTACTCTCTCAGTCTTCCCAATGTATTAACTCGTTCAGTGTTTCCAGTGTATTTACTCTCCCAGTGTATTTACACTCCCAGTTTTCCCAGTATATTTATTCTCCCAGTTTTCCCAGTTTATTAACTGTTCCCGTGTTTCTATCCTAATTGATCTCCCAGTGTTCCCAGCATGTTTTCTCTCCCTGTGTTCCCAGTGTATTTACCTTCCCAGCGTTCCCGTTGTATTTACTCCCCAGTGCTCCCAGTGTGTTTATTCTCCCGGTGTTCCCAGTGTGTTTACTCTCGTTGTGTTCCCAGTGTATTTACTCTGTCCCAGTGTATTGCCTCTCCCAGTGTCCCCATTCTATTTACTCGTTCCCAGTTTTTCCAGTGTATTTATTCTTCCAGTGTTCTCAGTGTCTTTACTCTTCCAGTGTTTCCATCGTATTTACTTTCTCAGAGTTCCCAGTGTATTTATTACCTCAGTTTTCCCAGTATATTTACTCTCCCAGTCTTCCCAGTGTATTAATTCTCTACCAGTGTTCGCATTGTATTTACTCTCGCATTGTTCCCAGTGCATTTAATCTCCCAATGTTCCCATGTTATTTGCTCTCTCTCAGTGTTCCCAGTCTATTTACTCTCCCAGTCTTCCCGCTTTCTTTATTCTCCCAGTGTTGCCAGTGAATTATTCTCCCATTATTCCAATGTATTTAGCCACGCAGTCGTCCCAATGTATTTACTCTCCCTGGTTTCCCAGCCTATTTACTCTCACCCAGTGCTCGCAGTGCATTTACTCGCATAGTGTTCCCAGTATATTTACTCTCGCAGTGTTAACAGTGTATTTACTCTATCGCAGTGTTCCCAGTGTGTTCACTCTCCCAGTGTTCCCAATGTATTTACTTTTCCACTGTTTCCATCGTATTTACTGTCCCAGTGTTCCCGTATTATTTACTCTCTCAGTGTTCCCAGTGTGTTTATCTCCTAATGCTCCCGTGTATTTACTCTCCCAGTTATCCAGTGCATTTATTCTCTCAGTGTTCCCAGGGTATTTACTCTCCCAGTCTTCCCAGTGTATTTACTCGCCCAGTACTCAAAGCTCATTTGCTCTCCCAATGATCCCAGTGCAATTTCGATTTCTCAGTGTTCCCAGAATATTTACTCTCCCAGTTCTCCCGGGGCATTTACTCTCTCCGCGTTCCCAGTGTTTACTCTCCCAGTGTTCCCGTGTATTTATTCCCGAAGTCTTCCCAGTGTATTTACTCTCCCAGTGTGTGAAGTGCATTTATTCTCCCAGTGTTCCCAATGTATTTACCCTCCCAGTGTTCAAAGTTTATTCACTCTACCACTGTTCCCTGTGTATTTTCTCTCTCAGTGTTTCCAGTGTACTTACTCGCTCCCAGTGTAAGTAGTCTGCCAACCTTCCCAGAGTATTTATGGTCTCCACGTTTACCCAGTGTATTTATTCTCCTAATGTTCCCAGTGTATTTACTGTTCTAGCGCTCTATCGTATTTACTCTCCCACTGTTCCCAGCATATTTATACTCTCAGTGTTCCCGTAAATTTGCTCTCTCTAATTGTTCCCCGTGTATGTACTCTCCCAGTATTCCCAGTGTATTTACTCTCTCAGTGTTTTCAGTGTATTTACTCTCTCCCAGTGTATTTAGCCTGCCAATGTTCCCAGCGTATTTATGGGCTCCACGTTTACCCAGTGTATTTAGTCCCAATGTATTCACTTTCCCAGCTGCCCCTGTGTATTTATTCTCTCCCAGTGTTCCCAGTTTTCCCAATATATTGACTGTTCCAGTGCTCTATCGTATTTACTCTCCCACTGTTCCCAGCATATTTACTCTCCCACTGCACCCATGTATTGTCTCTCTCTAAGTGTTGCCAGTGTATTTACTCTCCCAGTATTCCCAGTGTATTAATCTCCCATTGTTCCCATGGCATTTACTCTCCCAGTGTTCCCAGTGTATGTACTGTTACATTATTCCCAATGTATTCACTTTCCCAGCTGTCCATGTGAATTTACTCTCTCCCAGTGTTCCCAGTGTATTTACCCTTCCAGTCTTCCTGGTGCATTTACTCGCCCAGCGTTCCCAGTCAATCTATTCTCCCAGTGTTCCCGTGTATTTACTCCCACAGTGTTCCCAGTGTGTTTACACTCCCAGTGTTGCCAGTCTATTTATTCTCTCCCAGGTTTCGCAGTATATTTACTCTCTCAGTGTTATCAGTGCATTTACTTTCCCTGTCTTCCCAATGTATTTGCTCCCCCAGTGTCCCCAGTGTATTTACTCTCCATGTGTTCCCAATGTATTTAATATCCCTGTGCCCCCAGTGTATTTGCACTCCCAGTGTTCCCAATGTACTTCTTATCCCAGTGCTCAAAGTGTATTTACAATTGCCAGAGTTCCCAGTGTATTTACTCTCCCAGTGTATTTATTCTCCAAGTGTTCCCAATGTATTTACTCTCCTAGTCTTCCAAGTGTGTTTAGTCTCTCAGTGTTCTCAGTGTATTTACTCTCTCCCAGTGTATTGCCTCTCCCAGAGTTCCCAGTGTATTTACTCTCCCAGTGTATTTATTCTCCAAGTGTTCCCAATGTATTCACTCTCCTAGTCTTCCAAGTGTGTTTAGCCTCTCAGTGTCCCCAGTGTATTTACTCGCTCCCACTTTTCCCAGTGTATTTATTCTCCCATTGTCCCAGTGTATTTACTCTTCCAGTGGTTCCATCGTATTTACACCCCCAGTGTTCCCAGTGTATTTACTCTCCGAGGGTTCCCAGTGCATTTATTACCTCAGTGTTCCTAGTGTATTTACTCTCCCAGCGATACTGGTATATTTACTCTTCCAATATTCCCACTATATTTACTCTTCCAGTGTTCCCAGTTGATTTATGATTTCTTAGTGTTTCGAGTGTATTTACTCTCCCAGTGCTCCCAGTGTAGTTACTGTTCCAGTGTTTTCATCGTATTTAATCTCACAAGGTTCTCGCAGTATTACTTGCCCAGTGTCCCCAGTCTATTTACTCTCTCAGTGTTCCCAGTGTATTTACTCTGCCAGTGTTCCCAGTCTAGTTAATCTCCCAGTGTTCCTGTGTATTTACTCTTCCAGTTTTCCCAGTGCATTTACTCTGCCCGTGTTGCCAGTGAATTTATTCTCCAAGTGTTCCCGTGTATTTACTCCCGCAGAGTTCCCATTGTATTTACTTTCACACAGTGTGCCCAATGTATTTAGTATTCCAGTGTTTCCATCGTATTTACTCTCCCAGTAATCCCGCTGTATTTAATCTCACTGTGTTCACAGTTTATTTACTCCCTCAATATTCCCGTGTATTTACTCTCCTAGTGTTCCCAATGTAATTGCCCTCCCAGTGTTTGCAGGGTTTTTATTCTGCCAGTCTCCCCAGAGTATTTACTCTCCCAGTGTTTAAAGTGTACTTACCCTCCCACTGTTCCCAGTGTATTTAATATCTCTCCCTGATCACAATCTATTTACTCTCCCAGTGTTCCCATGTATTTACTCCCAAGGTCTTCCCAGTATATTTACTCTTCCAGTGTCCAAATTACATTTATTCTCTGTGTTTCCAATGTATATAATCTCCAAAAGCTCAAAGTTTATATTCTCTCCCACTGTTTTCAATGTATTTACTCTCTCAGTGTTCCCAGTTTATTTACTCTCTCCTGGGTTTCCCAGTGTATTTATTCTCCCAGTGTTCCCAGTGTATTTACTGTTCCAGTGTTTCCATCGTATCTACTCTCCCAGTGCTCCCTGCATGTTAAATGTCACAGTGTACAGGTGTATTTGTGCTCTCTCAGTGTTCCCAGTGTATTTGTTCTCTCTCAGTGTTCCCAGTGTATTTATTCTCCCTGTGTTCCCAGTGTATTTACACGCCAATTGTTCCCAGTGTATTTACTCTATCCCAGTGTATTTAGTCAGCCAGTGTTCCCAGTGTATTTAATGTCTCCACGTTTCCCCAGTGTATTTATTCTCCCAGTGTAGCCAGTGTATTTACTCTTCCAGTGCTCCATTGTATTTACCCTCCCACTTTTCCCAGCATATTTATGCTCCCAGTGTTCCCGTGTATTTGCTCTCTCTCAGTGTTCCCAGTGTATTTACTCTCCCGGTGTTCCCAGTGTATTTATTCTCCCAGTGTTCCCAGGGTATTTACTCTCCCAGTGTTACCAGTGTATTTACTCTCTCTCAGTGTTCCTAATGTATATACTTTCGCAGCTCTCCCTGTGTATTTACTCTCTCCCAGTGTTCCCAGTGAATTTATTCTCCCAGTATTCCTGTGTATTTACTTCCGCAGTGCTCCCAGTGTATTTACACTCCCAGTATTCCCAGTCTATTTACTCTGTACCAGGTATCACAGTCTATTTACTCTCACACTGTTCCCAGTGTATCTTCTCTCCCAGTGTTACCAGTGTATTTACTCTCTCTCAGTGTTCCCAGTGTATTTACTATCCCAGTCTTCCCAATGTATTTACTCTCCCAGTGTCCCCAGTGTATTTACTCTTCCAGTGTTCCCAATGTATGTACTATCCCTGTGCCACCAGTTTATTTACAGTCCGAGTGTTCCCAATGTATTTACTATCCCAGTGCTCAAAGTATATTTATTCTCCCATTATTCCCAGTGTATTTACTCTCTCAGTGTTCCCAATGTATTAACTCGTTCAGTGTTTCCAGTGTATTTACTCTCCCAGTGTATTTACACTCCCAGTTTTCCCAGTATATTTATTCTCCCAGTGTTCCCAGTTTATTAACTGTTCCCGTGTTTCTATCCTAGTTGATCTCCCAGTGTTCGAACATAAGAACATAAGAATTAGGAACAGGAGTAGGCCATCTAGCCCCTCGAGCCTGCTCCGCCATTCAACTAGATCATGGCTGATTTGGCCGTGGACTCAGCTCCACTTACCCGCCCGCTCCCCACAACCCTTAATTCTCTTAATGGTTAAAAATCTATCTATCTGTGATTTGAATACATTCAATGAGCTAGCCTCAACTGCTTCCTTGGGCAGATAATTCCACAGTTTCACAACACTCTGGGAGAAGAAATTCCTTCTCAACTCGGTTTTAAATTGGCTCTCCCGTGCCCCCTATTCTAGTCTCCCCGACCAGTGGAAACAATATCTCTGCCTCTATCTTGTCTATCCCTTTCATTATTTTAAATATTTCTGTAAGATCACCCCTCATCCTTCTGAACTCCAACGACTAAAGACCCAGTCTACTCAATCTATCATCATAAGGTAACCCCCTCATCTCCGTAATCAGCCTAGTGAATCGTCTCTGTACCCACTCCAAAGCTAGTATATCCTTCCTTTAGTAAGGTGACCAAAACTGCACGCAGTACTCCAGGTGCGGCCTCACCAATACCCTATAAAGTTGCAGCAGGACCTCCCTGCTTTTGTACTCCATCCCTCTTGCAATGAAGGCCAACATTCCATTCGCCTTCCTGATTACCTGCTGCATAAGAACATAAAACATAAGAATTAGGAACAGGAGTAGGCCATCTAGCCCCTCGAGCCTGCTCCGCCATTTAAAAAGATCATGGCTGATCTGGCCGTGGACTCAGCTCCACTTACCCGCCCGCTCCCCATAACCCTTAATTCCCTTATTGGTTAAAAAACTATCTATCTGTCATTTGAATACATTCAATGAGCTAGCCTCAACTGCTTCCTTGGGCAGAGAATTCCACAGATTCACAACCCTCTGGGAGAAGAAATACCTTCTCAACTCGGTTTTAAATTGTCTTCCCCGTATTTTGAGGCTGTGCCCCCTAGTTCTTGTCTCCCCGACTAGTGGAAACAACCTCTCTGCCTCTATCTTGTCTATCCCTTTTCTTATTTTAAATGTTTTTATAAGATCACCCCTCATCCTTCTGAACTCCAACGAGTAAAGACCCAGTCTACTCAATCTATCATCATAAGGTAACCCCCTCATCTCCGGAATCAGCCTAGTGAATCGTCTCTGTACCCACTCCAAAGCTAGTATATCCTTCCTTAAGTAAGGTGACCAAAACTGCACGCAGTACTCCAATACCCTATAAAGTTGCAGCAGGACCTCCCTGCTTTTGTACTCCATCCCCCTTGCAATGAAGGCCAACATTCCATTCGCCTTCCTGATTACCTGCTTTACCTGCAAACTAACTTTTTTGGATTCATGTACAAGGACCCCCAGGTCCCTCTGCACCGCAGCATATTGTAATTTCTCCCCATTCAAATAATATTCCCTTTTACAGTTTTTTTTCTTCCAAGGTGGATGACCTGACATTTTCCGACATTGTATTCCATCTTGCAAACCTTAGCCCATTCGCTTAACCCATCTAAATCTCTTTGCAGCCTCTCTGTGTCCTCGACACAACCCACTTCCCCACTAATCTTAGTGTCATCTGCAAATTTTGTTACACTACACTCTGTCCCCTCTTCCAGGTCATCTATGTATATTGTAAACAGTTGTGGTCCCAGCACCGATCCCTGTGGCACACCACTAACCACCGATTTCCAACTTGAAAAAGACCCATTTATCCCGACTCTCTGCTTTCTGTTAGCCAGCCAATTCTCGATCCATGCTAATACATTTCCGCTGACTTCGCGTACCTTTATCTTATGCAGTAACCTTTTGTGTGGCACCTTATCGAATGCCTTTTGGAAATTTAAATACACCACATCCATCGGTACACCTCTATCCACCATGCTCGTTATATCCTCAAAGAATTCCAGTAAATTAGTTAAACATGATTTCCCCTTCATGAATCCATGTTGCGTCTGCTTGATTGCACTATTCCTATCTAGATGTCCCGCTATTTCTTCCTTAATGATAGCTTCAAGCATTTTCCCCACTACAGATGTTAAACTAACCGGCCTATAGTTACCTGCCTTTTGTCTGCCCACTTTTTTAAACAGAGGCGTTACATTAGCTGCTTTCCAATCCACTGGTACCTCCCCAGAGTCCAGAGAACTTTGGTAGATTATAACCAATGCATCTGCTATAACTTCTGCCATCTCTTTTAAGCCCTGGGATGCATTTCATCAGGACCAGGGGACTTGTCTACCTTGAGTCCCATTAGCCTGTCCAGCACTACGCCCCTAGTGATAGTGATTGTCTCAAGGTCCTCTCTTCCCACATTCCCGTGACCAGTAATTTTTGGCATGGTTTTTGTGTCTTCCACTGTGAAGACCGAAGCAAAATAATTGTTTAAGGTCTCAGCCATTTCCACATTTCCCATTATTAAATCTCTCTTCTCATCTTCTAAAGGACCAACATTTAGTTTAGTCACTCTTTTCCTTTTTATATACTGATTTACTGCCTCAGTATTCCCGTGTATTTACTCTTCTCGTGTTCTCAGTGTAATTACCCTCCCAGTGTTCGCAGGGTTTTTACTCTATCCCAGTGTACTTAGTCAGCCAGTGTTCCCAGTGTAGTTACTGTCTGCACGTCCAGTTTACCCAGAGTATTTACTCTTCCAGTGTGCAAAGTGTACTTACACTCCCACTGTTCCCATTGTATTTACTATCTCTCCCTGTTCCCAATCTATTTACTCTCCTAGTGTTCCCGTGCATTTACTCCCGCAGTCTTCCCAGTGTATTTACTCTCCCAGTGTCCAAATTGGATTTCTTCTCCCAGTGTTCCCAAAGTATATACTCTCCAAGTGCTCAAAGTTTATTTTCTCCCACTGTTCCCAGTGTATTTACTCTCTCAGTGTTCCCAGTGTATTTACTCTATCCCCGATTTACCAGTTTATTTATCCTCCCAGTGTTCCCAGTGTATTTGCTCACCCAGGGTTCCCAGTGTATTTACTCTCCTGTGTTCCCAGCATATTTCCACTCCAATTGTTCCCAGTGTATTTACTTTATTCCAGTGTATTTAGTCAGCCAGTGTTCCCAGTATAGTTACTGTCTCCACGTTTCCCCAGTGCATTTATTCTCCCAGTGTTCACAGTGTATTTACTCTTCCAGTGCTTTCCCTCCCACTGTTCCCAGCATATTTACGCTCCCAGTGTCCCCGTGTATTTGCACTCTCTCAGTGTTCCCAGTGTCTTTACTCTCCCAGTGTCCCCGGTGTAATTATTCTCCCAGTGTTCCCAGGGTATTTACTCTCCCAGTGTTCACAGTGTATGTACTGTTCCAGTGATCCCATTGTATTTACTTTCCCTGCTCTCCCTGTGTATTTACTCTCTCCCAGTGTTCCCAGTGAATTTACTCTCCCAGTGTTCCCGTGTATTTACTCCCGCAGTGTCCCCAGTTTATTTACTCTACCAGTGTTCCCAATGTATTAACTCATTTACTGTTTCCAGTGTATATACTCTCCAAGTGTAATTGCACTCCCAGTTTTCCCAGTATATTTATTGTCCCAGTGTTCCCTGTTTATTAACTGTTCCCGTATTTCTATCCAAATTGATCTCCCAGTGTTCCCAGCATGTTTACTCTCGCAGTTTTCTCAATGTATTTACCTTCCCAGCGTTCCCGATGTATTTACTCCCCAGTGTTCCGAATGTATTTATTATCCCAGTGTTCCCTGTGTATTTATTCTCCTAGTGTTCCCACTGCATTTACTCTCGCAGTGTTCCCAGTGTATTTACTCTCTCCCAGTGTATTGCCTCTCCCAGTGCCCCCAGTCTATTTACTCACTCCCAGTTTTCCAGTGTATTTATTCGCCCAGTGTTCCCAGTGTATTTACTCTTCCACTGATTCCATCGTATTTACTTTCCCAGAGTTCCCAGTGTATTTATTCTCTCAGTTTACCCAGTGTAACTACTCTCCCAGTGTTCCCAGTGTGTTTACTCTCCCTGCATTCCCATTGTATTTACTCTCTCTCAGTGTCCACAGTCTATTTACTCTCCCAGGCTTCCCGCTGTCTTTACTCTCCCAGTGTTCCCAGTGAATTATTCTCCCATTGTTCCAGTGTATTTAGCCGTGCACTGCTCCCAGTATATTTACTCTTGCAATGTTACCAGTGTATTTACTCTATCGCAGAGTTCCCAGTGTATTCACTCTCCCAGTGTATTCACCCTCCCAGTGTTCCCAATGTATTTACTGCTCCACTGTTTCCATCGTATTTACTGTCCCAGTGGTCCCGGCGTATTTATTCTCTCAGTGTGTTCAGTGTATTTATCTCCCTGTGTTCCCGTGTATTTACTCACCGAGTGTATCCAATGTATTTACTCTCTTAGTGTTCTCTGGTTATTTATTCTCCCAGTCTTCCCAATGTATTTACTTGCCCACTGCTCAAAGCTCATTTACTCTCCCAGTGTTCCCAGTGCATCTTCTATCTCTGTGTTCCCAGAATATTTACTCTCCCAGTCCTCACGGTGCATTTACTCTCTCGATGTTCCCAGTGTGTTTACTCACCGAGTGTTCCCGTGTATTTACTCCCGCAGTCTTTCCAGTGGATTTACTCTTCCAGTGTGTGAAGTGCATTTATTCTCCCAGTGTTCCCAACGTATTTACTCTCCCAGTGCTCAAAAGTTATTCACTCTCCCAGCCTTCCCAGTGTAATTTCTCTCTCAGTATTCCCAGTGTATTTACTCTCTCAGTGTTTTCAGTGTACTTACTCTCTCCCAGTGTATTTAGTCTGCCAATGTTCACAGTATATTTATGGTCTCCACGATTACCCAGTGTATTTATTCTCCCAGTGTTCCTAGTATATTTACTGCTCCATGGTATTTACTCTCCCACTGTTCTCAGCATATTTACTCTCCCAATGTTCCCGTGTATTTGTTCTCTCTAAGTGGCCCCAGTGTATTTACTCTCCCAGTATTTCCAGTGTATTTACTCTCCCATTGTTCCCATGCCATTTACTATCCCAGTGTTCCCATTGCATGTACTGTTCAACTGTTCCCAATGTATTCACTTTCCCAGCTGTCCTGGTGTATTTGCTCTCTCCCAGTGTTCCTAGTGTTTTTACACTTCCAGTCATCGGATCGCAGTTACTCGCCCAGTGTTCCCAGTCAATTTATTTTCCAGTGTTCCCGTGTATTTACTCCCACAGTGTTCCCAGTGTATTTACACTCCCAGTGTCGCCAGTCTATTTACTCTCTCCCAGGTTTCGCAGTGTATTTACTCTCACAGTGTTCCCAGTGTATTTACTCTCCCAGTGTTACCAGTGTGCTTACTCACTCTCAGTATTCCCAGTGTATTTACTTTCCCTGTCTTCTCAATGTATTTACTCTCCCAGTATCCCCAGTCTATTTACTCTCCATGTGTTCCCAATGTATTTACTATCCCTGTGCCCCTGGTGTATTTGCACTCCCAGTGTCCCCAATATATTTCCTATACCAGTGCTCAAAGTGTATTTAACCTCCCATTATTCCCAGTGTATTTACTCTCTCAGTGTTCCCAGTGTATTAACTCTTTCAGTGTTCCCAGTGTATTTACTCTCCCAGTGTATTTACACTCCCAGTGTTCCCAACATATTTACTCTCCCAGTGTTCCCAGTGTAATTGCTTTCACTGCGTTTCCGGTGTATTTACTCAACCAGTTTTCCCAGTGCATTTATTCTCCCAGTGTTCCCAGTGTATTTACTCTCATTGTCTTCCCAGTGTTTTTACTCTCTCAGTGGTTCCAGTGTATTTACTCCCTCTCAGAATATTGCGTCCCCCAGTGTCCCCAGTGTATTTATTCGCTCCCAGTTTTCACAATGTTTTATTCTTCCAGTGTCCCCAGTGTATTTACTCTTCCAGTGTTTCCATCATACTTACTCACCCAGTGTTCCCAGTGTATTTACTCTATCTCAGTGCCCCCGTTGTATTTACTCTCGCAATTTTACTGGTGTTTTTACTCTCCCAGTGTTCCCAATGAATTTATTCTCCAAGTGTTACTGTGTATTTACTCCCGCAGAATTCCCAATGTATTTACTCTCACCTAGTGTGCCCAATGTATTTCGTATTTCATTGTTTCCATCGTATTTACTCTCCCAGTAATCCCAGTATATTTACTCTCAATGTGTTCCCAGTTTATTTACTCCCTCAGTATTCCCGTATATTTACTCTCCTAGTGTTCCCAGTGTAATTACCCTCCCAGTGTTCCCAGGGTTTTTACTCTGCCAGTTTTCCCAGAGAATTTACTCTCCCAGTGTTCAAAGTGTACTTACCCTCCCAGTGTTCCCAGTGTATTTACTATTTCTCAGTGTTCCCATTGTATTTACACTCCCAGTGCTCAAAGTTTATTTACTCTCCCAGTCTCCCCAGTTTATTTACTCTCTCAGTGTTCCATGTGTAGTTATTCACACAATTTTCCCAATGTATTTATTCTCCCAGTGTTCCCAGTTTATTTACTGTTCTAGTGTTCCCGTGTATTTAATCTCTCTGTGTTGCCAGTGTACATTATCTCCCACTATTCCCAATGTATTTACTCTCCCTGTATTCCCAGTGTATTTAATCTCTCTGTGTTTGTGGTGTACTTACTCTCCCGGTGTTCGCGTGTATTTACTCTCTCTCAGTGTTCCCAGTTTATTTACTCGCCCAGTGTTCCCAGTGTATTTACTCTCCAAGTGTTCCCAGTATATTTACTCTTCCAGTGTTCCCATTGTATTAACTTTCCACTGATCCCAGTGTATTTACACTTCTGGAATTCCCAGTATATTGGCTTTCCCAGTGTTCCCAGTGCATTTACTCTCTCACTGTGTTCCAGTGTATGTAATTCTCTTCCAGTGTTCGCAGTATATTTATTCTTTCCGAGTGTTCCCAGTGTATTTAATCTCCCAGTGTGCCCAGTGTATTTACTCTCCAGTGTTCCTGTCATTTTAATCTCCCAGTATTCTCGGTGTATTTACTCTCCCAATGTTCCCAATGTATTTACTCTCTCAGTTTCCCAGTGTAGTTATTCTCTACCAGTGTTCTCATTGTATTTACTCTCACAGTGTTCCCAGTGTATTACTCTCCCAGTTTCCCAGTGTATTTATTCTCGACTATTGTTCTTATTGTATTTACTCCCGAAGTGCTCCCAGTGTATTTACTCTCCCAGTTTTCCCGCTGCATTTACTCTCCCAGTGTTCCCAGTGAACTCATTCTCCACGTGTTCCCGTTTATTTACTCCTGCAGTGTTCCCAGTCTATTTACTCTCCCAGAGTTCCCGGTGCATTAAGTCTCCCAGTGTTCCCAGTGAATGTATTCTTCAAGTGTTCCCGTGTATTTACTCCCGCAGAGTTCCCAGTGTATTTACTCTTCCAGTGTTCCCAGTTTTTTTACTCTCATCCAGTGTCCCAGTGTATTTAGTGTACCAGTGTTTCCATCGTATTTACTCTCCCAGTAATCCCAGCATATTTAGCCTCCCACTGTTCTCAGTTCAGTTACTCTCCCAGTGTTCCCGTGTAATTACTTTCCCAGTGTTTCCAGGGTGTTTACTCTGACAGTCTTCCCAGAATATTTATTCTCCCAGTGTTCAAGATTTATTTACCCTCCCAGTGTTCCCAGTGCATTTACTATCTCTCAGCGTTCCCAATGTATTTAATCCCGCTTAATCAAGAGTTTAATTATTAGGGGAAAATAGAGTCTGAATGGTGACAGATTAGGAAAGAGACCTGGGTGTCATGGTACATCAGTCATTCAAGGTTGGCATGCAGGTACAGCAGGCGGTTAAGAAAGCAAATGGCATGTTGGCCTTCATAGCGAGGGGATTTGAGTACAGGGGCAGGGAGGTGTTGCTACAGTTTTTGTCTCCTAACCTGAAGAAGGACTTTCTTGCTATTGAGGGAGTGCAGCGAAGATTCACCAGACTGATTTCCAGGATGGCGGGACTGTTCTATCAAGAAAGACTGGATCAACTGGGCTTGTATTCACTGGAGTTCAGAAGAATGAGAGGGGACCTCATAGAAACGTTTAAAATTCTGACGGGGTTAGACAGGTTAGATGCAGGAAGAATGTTCCCAATGTTGGGGAAGTCCAGAACCAGGGGACACAGTCTAAGGATAAAGGGTAAGCCATTTAGGACCGAGATGAGGAGGAATTTCTTCACCCAGAGAGTGGTGAACCAGTGGAATTCTCTACCACAGAAAGTTGTTGAGGCCAATTCACTAAGTATATTCAAAAATGAGTTATATGAAGTCCTTACTACTAGGGGGATCAAGGGGTATGGCGAGAAAGCAGGAATGGGGTACTGAAGTTGCATGTTCAGCCATGACCTCATTGAATGGCGGTGCAGGCTAGAAGGGCCGAATGGCCTACTCCTGCATCTATTTTCTATGTTTCTATGTTTCTATCAGAGGAAGCTTGCAGGGAACATAGAAACTGACTGCGAAAGCTTCTATAAACATGTGAAGAGTGACGACGTAACTAGCAGAGTGGACAAGGGAGAACCAGTCGATGTGGTGTATTTGGACTTTTAAAGGGCTTTTGACAAAGTCCCGCACAAGAGATTGTTGTGCAAAATCAAAGCGCATGGTATTGGGGGTAATGTACTGACGTGGATAGAGAACTGGTTGGCAGACAGGAAGCAGAGAGTCAGGATAAACAGATCCTTTTCAGAATGGCAGGCAGTGACTAGTGGAGTGCCGCAGGGCTCAGTGCTGGGGCCCCAGCTCTTTACAATATAAATTAACGATTTAGATGAAGGAATTGAGTGTAATAACTCCAAGTTTGCTGATGACACTAAACAGGGTGGCGGTGTGAGCTGTGAGGAGGTCGCTAAGAGGTTGCAAGGTGATTTGGACTGGTTAGGTGAGTGGGCAAATGCATGGCAGATGCAGTAAAATGCGGATAAATGTGAGGTTATCCATTTTTGGGGCAAAAACACGAAGGCAGAATATTATCTGAATGGCAGCAGATTAGGAAAAGGGGAGGTGCAACGAGACCTGGGTGTCATGGTTCATCAGTCATTGAAAGTGGGCATGCAGGAACAGCAGGCTATGAAGAAAGCAAATGGTATGTTGGCCTTCATAGCTAGGGCATTTGAATACAGGAGCAGGGAGTCTTACTGCCGTTGTACATGGCCTTAATGAGGCCTCACCTGGAATATTGTGTTCAGTTTTGTTCTCCTCATCTGAGGAAGGACGTTCTTGCTATAAAGGGAGTGCAGCGAAGGTTCACCAGACTGATTCCAGGGATTGATGGACTGTCATATGAGGAGAGACTGGATCAACTGTGCCTTTATTCACTGGAGTTTAGAAGGATGAGAGGAGATCTCATAGAAACGTATAAGATTCTGACAGGACTGGACAGGTTATATGTGGTAAGAATGTTCCCGATGTTGGGGAAGTCCAGAATCAGGGGACATAGTCTTAGGATAAGGGGTAGGCCATTTAGACTGAGATGAGGAGAAACTTCTTCACTCAGAGAGTTGTGAACCTATGGATTTCCCAGCCGCAGAGAGTTGTTGATGCGAGTTCATTGGATATATTCAAGAGGGAGTTAGACATGGCCCTTATGTCTAAGGGGATCAAGGGGTATGGAGAGAAAGCAGGAAATTGGTACTGAGGGAATGATCATCCATGATCTTATTAAATGGTGGTGCAGGCTCGAAGGGCCGAATGGCCTACTCCTGCACATATTTTCTAAGTTTCTATGTTCCTATGTTGCATTTACTCTCCCAGTGTTCCCAGTGTATTACAATCCCAGTGTTCCCATATATTTTCCCGTAGTCTTCCCAGTGTATTTACTCTCCCAGTGTCCCCATTGTATTTACTCTCCCAGTGTTCCCAGTGTATTTACTCTCCCAGTGCTCCAGGTGCATTTACTCTCCCAGTGAACCCAGTGTATTTACTCTTCCAGTGTTTCCAGTGCACTTACTCTCCCAGTGTTCGCAGAGTATTTACTCTTCAAGTGTTCGCAGTGGATTTACTCTTCCAGTGTTCCCATTGTGTTTACTTTCACCGTGATCCCTGTGTATTTACTCTTCCAGATTTTCCAGTGCATTTACTCTCCCAGTGTTCCCAGTGTATGTATTCGCCTAGTGTTCTCAGCATATTTATACTCGCAGTGTTCTCAATGTATTTACTTTCTCAGTGGCCCCTGTGTATTTACTCTGACAGAGTTCCCAGTGTGTTTACTCTCCCAGTGTTCCCAGTGTACTTCATCTCCCATTGATCCCAGTTTACTTACTCTTCCAGTATTCCCGGTATATTTACACTCTTCCAGTGTTCTCAGTGTAATTATTCTACCCTCGTGTTCCCAGTGTATTTACTTTCCCAATGTTCCCAGTTAATTTATTTTTCCAGAGATGCCACCGTTTCTAATCTCCCACTGTTCTCGGCGTCTTTTCCCTTCCTGTGTTCCCAGTGCTCTTACTCTCTCAGTGTTCCCATTATAAGTACTCTCCCAGTCTTCCCGTGCATTTACTCTCCAAGTGTTCCAATTGTATTTATTCCCTACCAGTGTTCTCATTGTATTTACTCTGTCAGTGCTCTCAGTGTATATCCTCTCTCATTTATCCCAGTGTGTTTACACTATTCCAGTGTTCCCGGTGCATTTACTCTCCCCGTGTTCCTCGTGTATTTGCTCTCACCCAGTGTTCGCAGTGTATTTACTCTCACAGTGATCCCAGTGTGTTTACTCTCGCAGTGTTACCAGTGTATTTAATCTCCAGTGTTCCCAGTGTAGTTACTCTCTCAGTGCTCCCAGTGTATTTATTCACCAAGTGTTCCCGTATATTTAATTTCCAAGTGCTCCCAGTGCATTTGTTCTCTACCAGTGTTCTCATTATATTTGCTCTCTCAGTGTTCCCAGTGTATTTACTCTCCCAGTGTTCCCAGTGAATGTATTCTCCCAGTCTTCCCATGCATTTACTCCCGCAGTGTTCCCAGTGCATTTATTCTCCCAGTGTTCCCAGTTTATTTGCTCTCACCCTGTGTTCGCAGTGCATTTATTCTCACAGTGTTCCCAGTGTATTTACTCTCGCATTGTAACATGTGTATTTACTCTCTCGCAGTGTCCCCAGTGTATTAACTCTTCCAATGCTACCGGTGCATTTATTCTCCCAGTGTTCCCAGTGTATTTACTCTCTCCCTGTGTTCCCAGTGTATTTTCTCTCTTCCAGTGTTCCAAGTGTATTTACTCTCACAGTGATCCCCTTTATTTACTCTCAAAGTGATCCAAGTGTATTTATTCTCTACCAGTGTTCTCGTTGTCTTTACTGTCGCAGTGTTCACTGTGTTTTTACCCTCCCAGTGATCCCAGTTTGTTTACTCTCTCTCAGTATTCCCATTATATTTACTATCCCAGTGTTCCCAATGAATTTATTCGCCCAGTGTTCCCGTCTATTTACAACCGCAGTGTTCCCAGTCCAGTTCTTCTCGCATTGTCCCCAGTTTATTTACTTTCACCCAATGTTCCCAGTGTAGTTACTCTCTCTGTGTTCTCAGTATATTTACTCTCTACCAGTTTTCGCATTGTATTATCTCTCGCAGTGTTCCCAATCTCTTCACTCTGCCAGTCTTCCCGGTGCATTTACCCCCTCAGTGTTCACAGTGAATTTATTCTCCCAGATTTCCCGTTTATTTACTGTCGCAGTTTTCCCAAGGTATTTACTCTCCCAGTATTCCCACTGTATTTACTCTCACCCAGGGTACGCTGTGTATTTACTCTCACAGTGTTCCAAGTATATCTACCCTTCCAGTGATCCCATTTGAATTACACTCCCATAGTTCCCATTGTAATGACACTTTCCCAGTATTCCCTGTATATTTACTCTCTGCCAGTATTCCCAGTGTATATATTCTCTCTTCGTACTGTCCATTCTTTCCATTGTATTTACTCTCGCAGTGTTCCCAGCAGATTTACTCTCCAGTGTTCCCAGTGTATTTACACCTCCAGTGTTCCTGAGTATTTACTCGCGCAGTGTTCCCTGTTTATTTACTCTCCCCAGTGTATAAAATGTACACTGTGTACGCGAGGAAGCTTGCAGGAAACATTAAGACGGACTGCAAAAGCTTCTATAGATATGTAAAGAGAAAAACTTAGTAAAGACAAACGTACGTCCACTGCAGTCAGAATCAGGGGAAGTCATAATGGGGAACAAAGAAATGGAAGACCAATTGAACAAGTACTTTGGTTCGGTATTCACTAAGGAGCACACAAACAACCTTCCGGATATAAAAAGGGTCAGAGGGTCGAGTAAGAAGGAGGAACTGAGGGAAATCCTTAATAGTCGGGAAATTGTGTTGGGGAAATTGATGGGATTGAAGGCCGATAAATCCTCAGGGCCTGATGGACTGCATCCCAGATTACTTAAGGAGGTGGCCTTTGAAATAGCGGATGCATTGACAGTCATTTTCCAACATTCCGTAGACTCTGGATCAGTTCCTATGGAGTGGAGGGTAGCCAATGTAACCCTACTTTTTAAAAAAGGAGGGTGAAATAAAACAGGGAATTATAGACCGGTCAACCTGACATCGGTAGTGGGTAAAATGATGGAATCAATTACTGAGGATATCATAGCAGCGCATTTCGAAAGAGGTGACATGATAGGTCCAAGTCAGCATGGATTTGTGAAAGGGAAATCATGCTTGGCAAATCTCTTGGAAGTTTTTGAGGATGTTTCCAATGGAGTGGACAAGGGAGAAGGGAGAACCAGTTGATGTGGTGTGTTTGGACTTTCAGAAGGCTTTCGACAAGGTCCCACACAAGAGATTAACGTGCAAAGTTAAAGCACATGGGATTGGGGGTAGTGCGCAGACGTGGATTGAGAACTCTTTGGCAGACAGGAAACAAAGAGTAGGAGTAAATGGGTACTTTTCAGAATGGCAGGCAGTGACTAGTTGCGTACCGCAAGGTTCTGTGCTGGGGCCCCAGCTGTTTACATTGTACATTAATGATTTAGACGAGGGGGTTAAATGTAGTATCTCCAAATTTGCGGATGACACTAAGTTGGGTGGCAGATTGAGCTGCGAGGAGGATGCTATGAGGCTGCAGAGTGACTTGGATAGGTTAGGTTAGTGGGCAAATGCATGGCAGATGAAGTATAATGTGGATACATGTGAGGTTATCCACTTTGGTGGTAAAAACAGAGAGATAGACTATTATCTGAATGGTGACAGATTAGGAAAAGGGGAGGTGCAACGAGACCTGGGTGTCATGGTACATCACTCATTGAAAGTTGGCATGCCGGTACAGAAGGCGGTTAAGAAAGCAAATTGCATGTTGGCCTTTATAACGAGGGGATTTGAGCACAGGGGCAGGGAAGTGTTACTACAGTTCTACAGGGCCTTGGTGGGGCCACACCTGGAGTATTGTGTACATTTTTTGTCTCCTTACTTGAGGAAGGACATTCTTGCTATTGAGGGAGTGCAGCGAAGGTTCACCAAACTGATTCACGGGGAGGCGGGACTGACCTATCAAGAAAGACTGGATCAACTGGGCTTGTATTCACTGGAGTTCAGGAGAATGAGAGAGGATCTCATAGAAACGTTTAAAATTCTGACGGGTTTAGACAGGTTAGATGCAGGAAGAATATTCCCAATGTTGGGGAAGTCCAGAACCAAGGGTCACAGTCGAAGGATAAGGGGTAAGCCATTTAGGACCAAGATGAGGAGAAACTTCTTCACCCAGAGAGTGCTGAACCTGCGGAATTCTCTGGCACAGAAAGTTGTTAAGGCTAATTCACTAAATATATTCAAAAAGGAGTTAGATGTAGTCCTTACTACGAGGGGGATCAAGGGGTATGGCGAGAAAGCAGGAATGGGGTATTGAAGTTGTATGTTCAGCCATGAACTCATTGAATGGCGGTGCAGGCTCGAAGGGCCGAATGGCCTATTCCTGCACCTATTTTCTATGTTTCTATGTTTCTATTGACCTTCCCAGTGTTCCCAGTGTATTTACTGTTCCAGTGTTTCCATCGAGTTTAATCTCCCAGGGCGCTCGGCGTATTTACTCTCCCAATGTTCCCAGTGTATTTACTCTCTCAGTGTTCCCAGTGTATTTACTCGCAAAGTGTTCCCTGTGTATTATTCTCCCAGTCGTCCCGGCGAATTTACTCTGCCTGTGTTCCCAGTGAATTTACTCTCCCAGTGTTCCCAGTGAATGTATTCTCCCAGTCTTCCCATGCATTTACTCCCGCAGTGTTCCCAGTGCATTTATTCTCCCAGTGTTCCCAGTTTATTTGCTCTCAACCTGTGTTCGCAGTGCATTTATTCTCACAGTGTTCCCAGTGTATTTACTCTCGCATTGTAACATGTGTATTTACTCTCTCGCAGTGTCCCCAGTGTATTAACTCTTCCAATGCTACCGGTGCATTTATTCTCCCAGTGTTCCCAGTGTATTTACTCTCTCCCTGTGTTCCCAGTGTATTTACTCTCCCAGTGCTCCAAATATATTTACTCGCCCAGTGGTCCCAATGTAAATTACTCTCCCAGTTTTCCCAATGTCTTTATTCTGCCAGTGTTCTCAGTGTATTTATTCTCCCAGTGTTCCCAGTGTATTTACTCTCCCAGTGTTCCCAGACTGGTTACTTTCTCGCAGTGTATTTACTCTCCCAGTCTTCATAGTGTATTTACTCACTCACAGTGTTCCCAGTGTATTTATTCTGCCATTGTTCCAGGTGTATTTACGGTCGCAGTGTTCCCAGTGTATTTACTCTCTCCCAGTGCTCGACCCTCACAGTTTTCCAAATCTAATGTCTCTCTTCCAGTGTTCCCAGTATATTTACTCTCCAAGTATTCCCAATGTATTTACTCTCCCAGTGTTCCCAGTGAATTTTCTCTCTCTTTGTTCCCAGAGTATTTACTTTCTCAGTGTTCCAAGTCTATTAACTCTCTCAGTTTTCCCAGCCTATATACTCTCCAAGTGTTCCAAGTGTATTTACTCTACCAGTTTTCCCGGTGCGTTTACTCTCCCAGTTTTCCCAGTGCAGTTCCTTTCCAGTGTATTTACTCTCACAGCGTTCCCAAGGTATACAATCTTCCGGTGTATTTACTCTCCCAGTGTTACCAGTGAATGTACTCTCTTCCAATGTCCCAATGTATTTACTCTCCCAGTGTTCCCAATGTATTTACTCTCTCAGTTTTCCCAGTGTACTTCCTTTCCCAGTATTTTTACTCTCACAGTGTTCCCAGGGTATTTACAATCTCCCGATGTATTAACTCTCGCAGTGTTCCCAGTGCATGTACCCTCTCCCAATGTTCCCAGTGTATTTTCTCTCCCAGTGCTCCGAGTGTATTAACTCTCTCCCAGTGATCACAGTGTATTCATTCTCCCAATGTCCCCCGTGCATTTACTCTCTCTTTTTTCCCTGGGTATTTACTCTCCCAGTTTTCCCAGTGTTTAACTCTGTCAGTGTTCCCAGCGTGCATACTCTCCAAGTGTTCCAAATGTATTTACTCCACCAGTGTTCCCAGTGTCTTTACTCTCCCAGTTTTCCCGGTGTATTTACACACTTGCATGTCCCCAGTGTATTTAATGTTTCAGTCTTTCCATCATATTTACTCTCGCAGTGTTCCCAGCGAATTTATTTTATCTCAGGTTCACAGTGTATTTACTCACTCCCAGTGTTCCCAGTGTAATTAATCATCCAATGTTCCAGGTGCATTTACTATCACAGTTTTCCCAGTATATTTATTCTCTCCCAGTGGTCTACTCTGTCAGTTTTCCCAGTCTATTTTCTCTCTCCCAGTGTTCCCAGTATATATAGTCTTGCAGTGTTCCCAACGTCTTTACTCGCCAAGTGTTCACAGTGAATTTACTCTCTCTTTGTTCCTGGGATAATTACTCTCCCAGTGTTCCCAGTGTATTAAATCTATCAATGTTCCCAGCGTATATACTCCCCAAGTGTTCCAAGTGTATTTACCGTACCAGTTTTCCAGATGTATTTACTCTCCCAGTTTTCCCGGTGTGTTTGCACACTGCAGCCTTCCCAGTGTATTTAATGTTTCAGTGTTTCCATCATATTTACTCTCCCAGTATTCACAGTGAAATTATTTTATCTCAGGTTCCCAGTCTATTTACTGCCCCAGTGTTCCCAGTGTATTTACTCTCCCAGTGTTCTCAGTGTATTTACTCTCCCAGTGCACACAATGTATTTTCTCTCCCAGTTTTCCCAAAATATTTGCTTTCCCAGTGTTCCCAGTGTATTCACTCTCTCTCAGTGTTCCCAATGTATTTACTCTCTTAGTTTTCCCAGTGTATTTACCCTCTCCCAGCGTTCACAGTGTATTTATTCTCCCAGAGTTCCAAGTGTATTTACTCTCACTGTGTTCCCAGGGTATTTACAAGTTCCCGTTGTATTTAGACTCCCAGTGTTCCAAGTGTATTTACTCTCTCCCAGTGTTCACAGTGTATTTACTCTTCCAGTGTTCCCAGTTTATTTACTCTCCCAGTGTTCCCAGGGTAGTTACATTCTCCCAGTGTATTTACTCTCTCCCAGTATTTTAACTCTCCCAGTTTTCCCAGTCCATTTTCACTCTCCCATTTTTCCCAGTATATTTACTCTCCCAGTGTTCCCAATGTATTTACTCTCCCAGTGTTTCAAGTGAATTTTCTCTCTCTTTGTTCCCAGGGTATTTTCTCTCCAATTGTAACCACAGTATTACCTCTCTCAGTGTTCCCAGCATAGTTATTCTCCCAGTGTTCCCAGAGTACATACCCTCCAAGTGTTCCAAGTGTATTTACTCAACCAGTTTTCCCAGCGTATTTACTCCCCCAGTGTTCCCAGTGTATTTACACTGTTGCAGTGCTCCCAGTGTATTTCATGTTTCATTCTTTCCATCATATTTACTCTCCCAGTTCTCCCAGCGAATTTATTTTATCTCAGGTTCCAAGTGCATTTACTCACTCCCAGTGTTCCCAGTGTAATTAATCTCCCAGTATATATACTCTCCCAGTATTCCCAGCGTAGTTAATCTCGCAGTGTTCCCAGTGTATATGCCCTCCAAGTGTTCCAAGTATATTTACTGTACCAGTGTTCCCAGCGTATTTACTCTCCCAGTGTCCCCAGTGTATTTACACTGTTGCAGTGCTCCCAGTGTATTTAATGTTTCAGTCTTTCCATCATATTTACTCTCCCAGTTCTCCCAGGCTATTTGTTTCTCCCAGCTTCCCAGTGTATATGCTCTCCCAGTCTTCCCAGTGTATTTACTCTCCCAGAGTTCCCAGTGTATTTCTTCTCCTAGTGTTCCCAGGGTAATTTCTTTCTCCCAGTGTTCCCAATGTATTTACTCTCTACCAGTGTTCCCAGTGTATTTAATCTCGCCCAGTGTTCACGGTGTATTTACTCTCTCGCAGTGTTCCCAGTGTATTTATTTATCAGTGTTTCCATCGAATTTACTCTCCCAGTGTTCGCAGTGTATTTACTCTGCCAGTGTGCCCAGTACATTTATTCTCTTCTACGTTCCATTTTATTTACTCTCCCAATGATCCCACTGTATTTACTCTCCCAATGTTCCCAATGCATTTACTCTCCCAGTGCTCATAATATGTTTTCTCTCCCAGTGTTCCCAATGCATTTACTTTCCCAGTGTTCCCAGTTAATTCACTCTCTCTCAGTGGTCCCAGTGTATTTCCTCTCCCAGTGCTCCAAATTTATTTACTCCACAAGTGTTCTCAATGTATTTACTCTCTGTTTTCCCAGTGTAGTTCCTTTCCCAGGGCATTTACTCTCACTGCGTTCCCAAGGTATTTACAAGCTCCCGGTGCATTTACTCTCCCAGTGTTCCCAGTGACTTTACTCTCTCCCAGTGTTCACAGTGTATTTATTCTCCCAGTCTTACCAGTGTATTTACTCTTCCAGTGTTCCCAGGGTAGTTGCTTTTTCCCAGTGTATTTACTGTCCCAGTGTTCCCAGTGAATTTACGCTCTCCCAATATTTTAACTCTCCCAGTTTTCCCAGTCTATTTTCACTCTCCCAGTTTTCCAGGTATATTTACTCTCCCACTGTTCCCAATGTATTTACTCTCCCAGTTTTTCAAGTGAATTTCCTCTATCTTTGTACCCACGGTATTTTCTCTCCCATTGTAACCAGAGTATTAACTCTCTCAGTGTTCCCAGCGTAGTTATTCTACCCGTGTTCCCAGCGTATATACCCTCCAAGCGTTCCAAGTTTATTTACTCTACCGGTGTTCCCAACGTATTTACTCTCCCAGTGTTCCCAGTGTATTTACACTGTTGCAGTGCTCCCAGTGTAATTAATGTTTCAGTCTTTCCTTCACATTTACTCTCCCGTTTCTCCCAGACTATTTGTTTTCTCCCAGGTTCCCAGTGTATTTGCTTTCCCAGAGTTCCCAGTGTATTTATTCTCCTCGTGTTCGCAGGGTAGTTTCTTTCTCCCAGTGTTCCCAATGTATTTACTCTCTACCAGTGTTCCCAGGGTATTTAATCTCGCCCAGTGGTCACAGTGTATTTACTCTCTCGCAGTGTTCCCCGTGTATTTACTTTTTCAGTGTTTCCATCGAATTTACGCTCCCAGTGTTCGCAGTTTATTTATTGTCGCAGGTTCCCAGTCTATTTTCTCTGTCCCAGTGTTGCCAGTATATTTACTCTACTAGTGTACCCAGCGTATTTATTCTCCCAGTGCTCCCAGCATATTTACTCTCCCAGTGTTCCCAGTATATTTACTCCCTTGCAGTGCTCCCAGTGTATTTAATGTTTCAGTCTTTCCATCATATTTACTCTCCCAGTTGTCCCCGTGAATTCGTTTGCTCCCAGGTTCACAGTGTATTTACTCTCTCAGTGTTCCCAGTGGATTTACTCTCCCCGTGTTCCCAGTGTATTTACTCTCCAAGTGTTTCCGGTGTATATTCTCTCCCAGTATCCCAGTGTATTTACTCTCCCACTGTTCCCGGTGTATTTATGCTCTACCTTTGTTCCCAGTGTATATACTCTCCCCGTATCCCCCGCATATTTATTTACCCAGTGTTCCCAGTGTATTTACACTCTCCCAGTGTTCCCAGTGTATTCAATCGCTCTCAGTTTTCCCAGTGTATTTACTCTCCCATTGCTCCAAATGTATTTATTCGACCATTGTTCCCCATGTATTTACTCTCTCAGTCTTCCCAGTGTATTTACTCTCGCAGTGTTCCAAGGGTATTTACTCTCCCCCCGTGTTCCCAGTGTATTTATTCTCCCAATCTTTGCAGTGTATTTACTCTCCCAGTGTTCCTAGGGTAGTTACTTTCTCCCAGTGTATTTACTTTCCCAGTGTTCGTAGTGTATTTACTCACTTCCAGTGTAAATATGTAATTATTCTCCCAATGTTCCAGGTTTATATATTGTCCCAGTGTTCACAGTGTATTTACTAACCCCAGTGTTTTACTCTCCCAGTGTTCCCAGTGTATTTACTGTTCCAATGTTTCCAGGGTACTTACTCTCCAGTGTTCGCAGTGTTTTTTAAACTCCAAGTGTTCTCAGTGTAGTTATTATCTTCCAGGTACCCAGTGTAATTAGTCTCCCAGTGCTTCCAGTGTATTTATTCAGTCAGTCTTGCCAGTGTACTTACTCTCTCTCTCTCTCTTACTGTTCAGAATGTATTTATTTTTCCATTGTTTCCAGTTTATTTATCCTCCGAAAGAGCCCGGTGTATATACACTCTCCCAATATTCGCAGTGTGTTTAATCTCCATGTGTTTCCAGTGTATTTATTCTCTACCAGTGTTCCCAGTGTATTTAATCGCTCCCAGTTTTCCGAGCGTATTTACCGTCTCCCAGTTTGCCAAGTGTATTTACTCTCTCAGAGTTCCAAGTGCATTTACTCTCTCCCAGGGTTCTCAGTGTATTTCCTCTCTCCCAATGTTCCCAGTGTATTTATTCTCCCAATCTCCCCAGTGTATTTACTCTCCCAATGTTCCCAGTGAATTTACTCTCGCAGTGTTCACAGTTTATTTACTCTCTGCCAGTGTTCCCAGTTTATTTAATCTCCGTTTCCCAGTGTGTTTAATCTCCCTGTTTACCCAGTGTATTTACTCTCTACCAGTGTCCCCAGTGTATTTACTCTCACAGTATTCCCAGTGTATTAACACACACCCAGTGTTCCTAGCTAATTTACTGTCTCCCAGTATCCCAGTGTATTTACTCTCCCACTGTTCCCGGTGTATTTATGCTCTACCTTTGTTCCCAGTGTATATACTCTCCCCGTATTCCCCGCATATTTATTTACCCAGTGTTCCCAGTGTATTTACACTCTCCCAGTGTTCCCAGTGTATTCAATCGCTCTCAGTTTTCCCAGTGTATTTACTCTCCCATTGCTCCAAATGTATTTATTCGACCATTGTTCCCCATGCATTTACTCTCTCAGTGTTCCCAGTGTAGTTCCTCTCCCAGTGTATTTACTCTCGCAGTGTTCCAAGGGTATTTACTCTCCCCCCGTGTTCCCAGTGTATTTATTCTCCCAATCTTTGCAGTGTATTTACTCTCCCAGTGTTCCTAGGGTAGTTACTTTCTCCCAGTGTATTTACTTTCCCAGTGTTCGTCGTGTATTTACTCTCTTCCAGTGTAAATATGTAATTATTCTCCCAATGTTCCAGGTTTATATATTGTCCCAGTGTTCACAGTGTATTTACTAACCCCAGTGTTTTACTCTCCCAGTGTTCCCAGTGTATTTACTGTTCCAATGTTTCCAGGGTACTTACTCTCCAGTGTTCGCAGTGTTTTTTTAAACTCCAAGTGTTCTCAGTGTAGTTATTATCTTCCAGGTTCCCAGTGTAATTAGTCTCCCAGTGCTCCCAATGTATTTATTCTGTCAGTCTTGCCAGTGTACTTACTCTCTCTCTCTCTCTTACTGTTCAGAATGTATTTATTTTTCCATTGTTTCCAGTTTATTTATCCTCCGAAAGAGCCCGGTGTATATACACTCTCCCAATATTCGCAGTGTGTTTAATCTCCATGTGTTTCCAGTGTATTTATTCTCTACCAGTGTTCCCAGTGTATTTAATCTCTCCCAGTTTTCCGAGCGTATTTACCGTCTCCCAGTTTGCCAAGTGTATTTACTCTCTCAGAGTTCCAAGTGCATTTACTCTCTCCCAGGGTTCTCAGTGTATTTCCTCTCTCCCAATGTTCCCAGTGTATTTATTCTCCCAATATTCCCAGTGTATTTACTCTCCCAATGTTCCCAGTGAATTTATTCTCGCAGTGTTCACAGTTTATTTACTCTCTGCCAGTGTTCCCAGTTGATTTAATCTCCGTTTCTCAGTGTGTTTAATCTCCCTGTTTACCCAGTGTATTTACTCTCTACCAGTGTCCCCAGTGTATTTACTCTCACAGTATTCCCAGTGTATTAACACTCACCCAGTGTTCCTAGCTAATTTACTGTCTCCCAGTTTTCCAAGTGTATTAACTCCCCCAGTTTTCCCAGTGTATTTCCTCTCTCCCAGTGTTCCCAGTGTATTTACTTTCCAAATGTTCCCAGTGTATTTATGCTCCCTGGGTTCCCAGTGTATTTACTCCCCCAGTATTCCCAGTGTATTTATTCTCTCACAGTGTGTATTTACTCTCCCAGTGTTCCTCGTGTATTTACTGTATCCCAGTTTATTTGCTCTCCCTGTGTTCCCAATTTATTTACTCTCAATGAGTTCCCAGTATATTTACTCTCTCCCAGTTTCCCAGTGTATATATTCTGCCAGTGTTCTCAGTGTATTTACTCTCTCCCAGTGTTCCCTGTGTATTTACTTCTCCCAGTTTCCCAGTGCATTTACTGTCTCCCAGTTTATTTACTCTGCAAGTGTTCCCAGTGTATTTACTCTCCCAGTGTTCCCAATGTATTTACTCACCCAGTGTTCCTAGTGTATTTACTGTCTTCCAGTTTTCTCTGTGTATCACTCGTGCTATGACAGGAGCTGACAACTGCTGTATTTCCTCTCTACCAGTATTGCCAGTGTACTTACTCTCACAGTGTTCCCAGTGTATTCAATCTGTCGCAGTATTCCTAGCTTATATAATGTCTCCCAGTTTCACAAGCCTATTACTCCACCAGTGTGCCCAGTGCATTTACTCTCCCAGTGTTCCTAGTGTATTTACTGTCTTTCAGTGTTCTCCGTGTATCACTCGTGCTATGACAGGTGCTGACAACAGCTGGATGGACTACCGCCTATTTCTCTCTCACAGTGTTCCCAGTGTAAATATTCTCCCAGTGTTCACAGTGTGTTTATTCTTCCTATGTTCTCAGTGTATTTACTCTCACAGAGTTCCCAGTGCATTTAATCCCTCCCAGTATTCCTAGTGTATTTACTGTCTGGCAGGTTTTCCAAGTGTATTTACTCTCCCAGAGTTCCCATTGTGTTTCCACTTTCGCAGTGTTCCCAGTGTATTTACTCTCTCCCAGTATTTTAACTATCCCAGTTTTCCCAGTCTATTTTCACTCTCCCAGTGTTCCCAATGTATTTACTCTCCCAGTGTTTCAAGTGAATGTACTCTCTCTTTGTTCCCAGGGTATTTTCTTTCCCATTGTAACCACAGTATTACCTCTCTCAGTGTACCCAGCGTAGTTATTCTCCCAGTGTTCCAAACGTATATACATTCCAATTGTTCCAAGTGTATTTACTCTACCACTGTTCCCAGCGTATTTACTCTCCCAGTGTTCCCAGTGTATTTACACTGTTGCAGTGCTCCCAGTGTATTTAATGTTTCAGTCTTCCCATCATATTTACTCCCCCAGTTCTCCCAGGCTATTTGTTTTCTCCCAGGTCCCCGGTGTATTTGATCTCCCAGTGTGCCCAGTGTATTTACTCTCCCTGAGTTTGCTGTGTATTTATTCTCCTCGTGTTCCCTGGGTAGTTTCTTTCTCCCAATGTTCCCAATGTATTTACTCTCTATCAGTGTTCCCAGTGTAATAATCTCGCCCAGTGTTCACAGTGCATTTGCTCTCTCGCAGTGTTCCCAGTGTATTTACGTTTTCAGTGTTTCCATCGAATTTACTCTCCCAGTGTTCGCAGTGTATTTACTCTGCCAGTGTTCCCAGTGCATTTATTCTCTTCCAGTTTCTAAGTGTATTTACTGTCGCAGTGTTCCCACTGTATTTACTCTCTCTCTCTCAGTGTCCCCAGTATATTTATTCTCCCATTGCTCCAAGTGTATTTAATCTCCATTTGTTCCCGGTGTATTTACCCTCCCAATATCCCAGTTTATTTACTCTCCCTCTGCTCCCAGTGCATTTACGCTCGACCTTTGTTCCTAGTGTATCTACTCTCCCAGTGTTCCCAGTGTATTTGCACTGTTGCAGTGCTCCCAGTGTATTTAATGTTTCAGTCTTTCCATCATTTGTACTCTCATAATTTTCCCAGCGAATTTATTTTATCTCAGGTTCCAAGTGTATTTACTCACTCCCAGTGTTCCCAGTGTAATTAATCTCCCAGTATATTTACTCTCCCAGTGTGCCCAATGTATTTACTCTCCCAGTGTTTGAAGTGAATTTACTCTTTCTTTGTTCCCAGTGTATTTTCTCTCCCATTGTAACCACAGTATTACCTCTCTCAGTGTTCCCAGCGTAGCTATTCTCCCAGTGATCCCAGCGTATATACCCTCCAAGTGTTCCAAGTGTATTTACTCTACCAGTTTTCCCAGCGTATTTACTCTCACAGTGTTCCCAGTGTATTTACGCTGTTGCGGTGCTCCCAGTGTATTTAATGTTTCAGTCTTCCCATCATATTTACTCTCCCAGTTGTCTCCGTGAATTAGTTTTCTCCCAGGTTCACAATGTATTTACTCTCCCAGTGTTCCCAGTATATTTACCCTCCCAGTGTTCCCAGTGTATTTACTCTCTGTCAGTGTTCCGGGTCTATTTAATCTCACCCAGTATTCACAGTGTACTTACTCTCTCGCAGTTTTCCCAGTGTATTTACTTTTCCAGTGTTTACATTGCATTTACTTTTCCAGTGTTCTCAGTGTGCTTACTCTCTCCCTCTCTCAGTGTTCCCAATGTATTTATTCTTGCATTGTTCCTAGGGTATTTACACTCCAAGTGTTCCCGGTGTATATTCTCTCCCAGTATCCCAGTTTATTTACCCTCCCTCTGTTCCCGGTGCATTTATGCTCTACCTTTGTTCCCAGTGTATATACTCTCCCAGTATTCCCCACGTATTTATTTACCCAATGTTCCCAGTGTATTTACACTCTCCCAGTGTTCCCAGTGTATTCAATTGCTTTCAGTTTTCCCGTGTATTTACTCTCCCATTGCTCCAAATGTATTTATTCGACCATTGTTCCCCATGTATTGACTCTCTCAGTGTTCCCAGTGTAGTTCCTCTCCCAGTGTATTTACTCTCGCAGTGTTCCAAGGGTATTTACTCTCCCCCCGTGTTCCCAGTGTATTTATTCTCGCAATCTTCGCAGTGTATTTACTCTCCCAGTGTTCCTAGGGTAGTTACTTTCTCCCAGTGTATTTACTTTCCCAGTGTTCGTAGTGAATTTACTCTCTTCCAGTGTAAATATATAATTATTCTCCCAATATTCCAGGTGTATATATTGTCCCAGTGTTCACAGTGTATTTACTAACCCCAGTGTTTACTCTCCCAGCGTTCTCAGTGTATTTAGAAACATAGAAACATAGAAAATAGGTGCAGGAGTAGGCCATTCGGTCCTTCTAGCCTGCACCGCCATTCAATGAGTTCATGGCTGAACATGCAACTTCAGTACCCCATTCCTGCTTTCTCACCATACCCCTTGATTCCCCTAGTAGTAAGGACTTCATCTAACTCCTTTTTGAATATATTTAGTGAATTGGCCTCAACAACTTTCTGTGGTAGAGAATTCCACAGGTTCACCACTCTCTGGGTGAAGAAATTCCTCCTCATCTCGGTCCTAAATGGCTTCCCCCTTATCCTTAGACTGTGTCCCCTGGTTCTGGACTTCCCCAACATTGGGAACATTCTTCCTGCATCTAACCTGTCTAACCCCGTCAGAATTTTAAACGTTTCTATGAGGTCCCCTCTCATTCTTCTGAACTCCAGTGAATACAAGCCCAGTTGATCCAGTCTTTCTTGATAGGTCAGTCCCGCCATCCCGGGAATCAGTCTGGTGAACCTTCGCTGCACTCCCTCAATAGCAAGAATGTCCTTCCTCAGGTTAGGATACCAAAACTGTACACAATACTCCAGGTGTGGCCTCACCAAGGCCCTGTACAATTGTAGCAACACCTCCCTGCCCTTGTACTCAAATCCCCTCGCTATGAAGGCCAACATGCCATTTGCTTTCTTAACCGCCTGCTGTACCTGCATGCCAACCTTCAATGACTGATGTACCATGACACCCAGGTCTCTTTGCACCTGCCCTTTTCCTAATCTGTCACCATTCAGATAATAGTCTGTCTCTCTATTTTTACCACCAAAGTGGATAACCTCACATTTATCCACATTATACTTCATCTGCCATGCATTTGCCCACTCACCTAACCTATCCAAGTCGCTCTGCAGCCTCATAGAATCCTCCTTGCAGCTCACACTGCCACCCAACTTAGTGTCATCCGCAAATTTGGAGATACTACATTTAATCACCTCGTCTAAATCATTAATGTACAGTGTAAACAGCTGGGGCCCCAGCACACAACCTTGCGGTACCCCACTAGTCACTGCCTGCCATTCTGAAAAGTCCCCATTTACTCCTACTCTTTGCTTCCTGTCTGACAACCAGTTCTCAATCCATGTCAGCACACTACCCCCAATCCCATGTGCTTTAACTTTGCACATTAATCTCTTGTGTGGGACCTTGTCGAAAGCCTTCTGAAAGTCCAAATATACCACATCAACTGGTTCTCCCTTGTCCACTCTACTGGAAACATCCTCAAAAAATTCCAGAAGATTTGTCAAGCATGATTTCCCTTTCACAAATCCATGCTGACTTGGACATATCATATTACCTCTTTCCAAATGCACTGCTATGACATCATTAATAATTGATTCCATCATTTTACCCACTACCGATGTCAGGCTGACCGGTCTGTAATTCCCTGTTTTCTCTCTCCCTCCTTTTTTAAAAAGTGGGGTTACATTGGCTACCCTCCACTCCATAGGAACTGATCCAGAATCAATGGAATGTTGGAAAATGACTGTCAATGCATCCAATATTTCCAAGGCCACCTCCTTAAGTACTCTGGGATGCAGTCCATCAGGCCTTGGGGATTTATCGGCCTTCAATCCCATCAATTTCCCCAACACAATTTCCCGACTAACAAGGATTTCCCTCAGTTCCTCCTCCTTACTAGACCCTCCGACCCCTTTTATATCCGGAAGGTTGTTTGTGTCCTCCTCAGTGAATACCGAACCAAAGTACTTGTTCAATTGGTCCGCCATTTCTTTGTTCCCCGTTATGACTTCCCCTGATTCTGACTGCAGGGGACCTACGTTTGTCTTTACTAACCTTTTTCTCTTTACATATCTATAGAAACTTTTGCAATCCGTCTTAATGTTCCCTGCAAGCTTCTTCTCGTACTCCATTTTCCCTGCCCTAATCAAACCCTTTGTCCTCCTCTGCTGAGTTCTAAATTTCTCCCAGTCCCCGGTTTCTCTGCTATTTCTGGCCAATTTGTATGCCACTTCCTTGGCTTTAATGCTATCCCTGATTTCCCTTGAAGCCACTGTTGAGCCACCTTCCCTTTTTTATTTTTACGACAGACAGGAATGTACAATTGTTGTAGTTCATCCATGCGGTCTCTAAATGTCTGCCATTGCCCATCCACAGTCAACCCCTTCAGTATCATTCGCCAATCTATCCTAGCCAATTCACGCCTCATACCTTCAAAGTTACCCTTCTTTAAGTTCTGGACCATGGTCTCTGAATTAACTGTTTCATTCTCCATCCTAATGCAGAATTCCACCATATTATGGTCACTCTTCCCCAAGGGGCCTCGCACAACGAGATTGCTAATTAATCCTCTCTCATTACACAACACCCAGTCTAAGATGGCCTCCCCCCTAGTTGGTAACTCGACATATTGGTCTAAAAAACCATCCCTTATGCACTCCAGGAAATCCTCCTCTACCGTATTGCTTCCAGTTTGGTTAACCCAATCTATGTGCATATTAAAGTCACCCATTATAACTGCTGCACCTTTATTGCACGCACCCCTAATTTCATGTTTGATGCCCTCCCCAACATCACTACTACTGTTTGGAGGTCTGTACACAACTCCCACTAACGTTTTTTGTCCTTTGGTATTCTGCAGCTCTACCCATATAGATTCCACATCATCCAAGCTAATGTCCTTCCGAACTATTGCCTTAATTTGCTCCTTAACCAGCAATGCTACCCCACCTCCTTTTCCTTTTATTCTATCTTTCCTGAATGTTGAATACCCCTGGATGTTGAGTTCCCAGCCCTGATCATCCTGGAGCCACGTCTCCGTAATCCCAATCACATCATATTTGTTAACATCTATTTGCACAGTTAATTCATCCACTTTATTGCGGATACTCCTTGCATTAAGACACAAAGCCTTCAGGCTTGTTCTTTTAACACCCTTTGCCCTTTTAGAATTTTGCTGTACAGTGGCCCTTTTTGTTCTTTGCCTTGGGTTTCTCTGCCCTCCACTTTTCCTCATCTCCTTTCTGTCTTTTGCTTTTGCCTCCTTTTTGTTTCCCTCTGTCTCCCTGCATTGGTTCCCATCCCCCTGCCATATCAGTTTAAATCCTCCCCAACAGCACTAGCAAACACTCCCCCTAGGACATTGGTTCCGGTCCTGCCCAGGTGCAGACCGTCCGGTTTGTACTGGTCCCACCTCCCCCAGAACCGGTTCCAATGCCCCAGGAATTTGAATCCCTCCCTGTTGCACCACTGCTCAAGCCACGTATTCATCTGCACTATCCTGCGATTCCTACTCTGACTATCACGTGGCACTGGTAGCAATCCCGAGATTACTACTTTTGAGGTCCTACTTTTTAATTTAGCTCCTAGCTCCTTAAATTCGTTTCGTAGGACCTCATCCCTTTTTTTACCTGTGTCGTTGGTACCAATGTGCACCACTGCAACTGGCTGTTCTCCCTCCCTTTGCAGAATGTCCTGCACCCGCTCCGAGACATCCTTGACCCTTGCACCAGGGAGGCAACATACCATCCTGGAGTCTCGGTTGCGGCCGCAGAAACGCCTATCTATTCCCCTCACCATTGAATCCCCAATCACTATCGCTCTCCCACTCTTTTACCTGCCCTCCTGTGCAGCAGAGCCAGCCATGGTGCCATGAACTTGGCTGCTGCTGCCCTCCCCTGATGAGTCATCCCCCTCAACAGTACCCAACAGTATTTACTGTTCCAATGTTTCCAGAGTACTTACTCTCCAGTGTTCGCAGTGTTTTTAAACTCCAAGTGTTCCCAGTGTCGTTATTCTCTTCCAGGTTCCCAGTGTAATTAGTCTCCCAGTGTTTCCAGTGTATTTACTCAGTCAGTGTTGCCAGTGTACTTACTCTCTCTCTCTCTCTTACTGTTCCGAATGTATTTATATTCCCATTGTTTCCAGTGTATTTATTCTCCGAGTGAGCCCGGTGTATATACACTCTCCCAGTATAACCAGTGTATTTACTCACCAAATGTTCCTAGTGCATTTACTGTCTTCCAGTTTATTCTGTTTATCACCCGTGCTATGACTGGAGTTGGCAACCGCTGTATGTATTTTCTACCAGTATTGCCAGTGTACTTACGCTCACAGTGTTCCCAGTGTAATCAATTTCTCGCAGTATTCCTAGCTTATATAATGTCTCCCAGTGTCCCAATCTATTACTCCACCAGTGTTCCCAGTGCATTTACTCTCCCAGTGTTCCTAGTGTATTTACTGTCTTCCAGTGTTCTCAGTGTATATCCCGTGCTATGACAGGAGCTGACAACTGCTGGACGGACCACCGCCTATTACTCTGTCACAGTGTTCCCAGTGTATTTACTCTCTCCCAGTGTTACCTGTGTATTTACTCTCCCAGTGTTCTCAGTGCATTTACTCTCCCAGTGTTCCGAGTGTATTTACTGTCTTACAGTGTTCTCTGTGTATCACCTGTGCTATGACAGGAGCTGACAACTGCTGGACTGACCACCGCCTATTACTCTCTCACAGTGTAACCAGTGTATTTATTCTCCAAGTGTTCCCAGTGTATTTACTCTCCCAGTGCTCCCAGTATATTTACTCTCCCAGTTTTCGTATTGTATTTACTCTCCAGTACTCCCAGTGTATTTATTTACTCGCAGTTTTCCCAGTGTTTTACTCTCCCTGTGTTCCCAGTGTATTTACTCTTCCAGTGTTCCCAGATTATTTACTCTCCTAGTGTTCCCAGTGTAATTACTGTTCCAGTGTTTCAATCGTATTTACTCTGACAGTTTTCCCAGTGTACTTATTTTCTTCCAGGTTTGACGTTTATTCACTATGCCAGTGTTGCCAGTGTGTTTACTCTCCCAGTGTCCCCAGTGTGTTTACTCTCCCAGTGTTCCCAATATTTTTACTCTCCGTCTTCCCAGTGTATTTAATCTCCCAGTGTTCCTAGGGTATGAATGCTCTGCCAGTGTTCCCTCTGTATTTATTCTCGCTGTTTTACCAGTGTATTTACTTTCTCCCAGTGTATTTACTCTCCCAATGTTCCCAGTATATTTACTCTCTCCCAGTTTTCGCAGTCTATTTACTCTTCCCATGATCCCAGTGCATTTACTTTCTCCCAGTGTTCCCAATCTATTTACTCTCAAAGTGTTCCCAGTATATTTACTCTCTCCCAGTGTTTACAGTGTATTTGCTCCCCCAGTGTTCCCAGTGTATTTACTCTCCCATTATTCCCAGTGTATTTACTTTTTTAGTGTTCCCAGTGTATTTATTCACGCAGTGTTCCCAAAGTATTTACTCACCCAGTGTTCCTCGTGTATTTATTGTCTTCCACTATTCTCTGTGTATTACCCGTGCTATGACAGGAGCTGACAACTGCTGTATTTACTCTCTACCAGTACTGCCAGTTACTTACTCTCACAGCGTTCCCAGTGTATTCAATCTCTCGCAGTGTTCCTAGCGTATATAATGTCTCCCAGTTTTCCAAGCGTATTACTACCCCAGTGTTCCCAGTGCATTTACTCTATCAGTGTTCCTAGTGTATTTACTGTCTTACAGTGTTGTCTGTGTATCACCTGTGCTATGACAGGAGCTGACAACTGCTGGACGGACCACCGCCTATTAGTCTCTCACAGTGTTCCTAGTTTATTTATTCTTCAAGTGTTCCCAGTGTGTTTAATCTCCCTGTGTTCCCAGCATCGTTACTCTCACAGTGTTCCCAGTGCATTTAATATCTCCCAGTTTTCCCAGCGTATTTACTGTCTGACCGTTTTCCAAGTGTATTTACTCTCCCAGTGTTCCCATTGTATTTCTTCTATCTCAGTGTTCCCAGTGTATTTACTCTCTCTGTGTTCCCAATGTATTTACTCTCCCAGTGCTCCCAGTGTATTTACTCTATCTGTGTTCCAGGTGCATTTACTCCCCCAGTGTTCCCAGTGTATTTACTCTCGCAGTGCTCATAGTATAATTACTATTCCAGTGTTTCAATTGTATTTACTCTAACAGTTTTTCCAGTGTAATCTCTCCCAGGTTTGAAGTTTATTTTCTCTCCCAGTAAGTTGCCTGTGTGGTTACTGTCCCACTGTTCCGATTGTGTTTTCTCTCCCAGTGTTCCAAGTGTCTTTACTCTCCGTCTTCCCAGTGTATTCACTCTCGCAGTGTTCCCAGTGTATCAACTCTCTATCAGTGTTCCCTCTATATTTACTCTCCCAGTTTTCCCAATGTAATTACTCTCTCCCACTTTATTTAATCTCCCAATGTTCGCAGTGCATTTACTCTCTCCCAGTATTTGCAGTCTATTTACTCTTCCAGTGATCCCAGTACTTTTACTTTCTTCCAGTGTTCCCAATGTATTTACCCTCAATGTGTTCTCAGTATATTTACTCTCTCCCAGTATTCACAGTGTATATGCTCGCCCAGTGTTACCAGTGTATTTACTCTCCCATTGTTTCCAGTTTATTTATTCGCTGAGTGTTCCCAGTGCATTTAATCTCGCAGGGTTCCCTGTGTACTTACTGTTCCAGTGTTTCAATCGTAATTACTCTCCCAGTGTTCCCAGTGTATTTACTACCCCAGTGTTGCCCGCGTATTTACTGTCCTAGTTTTCCCAGTGTATTTATTTTCTTCCATGTTTTAGGTTTATTTACTCTCACAGTGTTCGCAGTGTATTTACTCTCCAAGTTTATTTACTCTCTCCCAGTGTTCCCAGTGTTTTTACTCTACCTGTGTTCACAGTTTATTGATTCTACCAGTGTTCCCAGTGTAGATATTCTCTCCTAGTGTTTTCTATGTATTTACTCTCCCGGGTTTCCCAGTGCATTTACTCTGCCAGTGTCCCCAGTGCATTTACTCTCGCAGTGTTCCCAGTATAATTATGTTCCAGTGTTTCAAACGTATTTACTCTTAACAGTTTTCCCAGTGTATTTATTATCTTCTAGGTTTGAAGTGTATTTACTCTCCCAGTGTTGCCAGTGTGTTTACTGTCCCAGTGTCCCCAGTGTGTTTACTCTCCGTGTGTTTCCAGTGTAGTTACTCTCATCGAGTTCCCAGTGCAATTAATCTCTCCCAGTGTTCCCATTGTATTTCCTCTCTCTCAGTGTTCCCAGTGTATTTACTCTCTCTGTGTTCCCAATGTATTTACTCTCCCAATGTTCCCAGTGTATTTACTCTCCCAGTGATCGTAGTGCATTTACTCTCCCAGTGTTCCCAGTGTATTTACGCTTCAGTACTCCTCGTGTATTTATTCACTCCCAGTGTTCCCAGTGTTTTTACTCTCCGAGTATTCCCAGTGTATTTACTCTCGCAGTGTTCCCAGTATAAATACTATTCCAGTGTTTCAATCGTATTTACTCTAACAGTTTTCCCAGTGTATTCTCTGCCAGGTTTGAAGTGTATTTACTCTCCCAGTGTTGCCAGTGTGTTTACTGTCCCAGTGTTCCCAGTGTGTTTACTCTCCGTGTGTTTCCAGTGTAGTTACTCTCAACGAGTTCCCAGTGCAATTAATCTCTCCCAGTGTTCCCTCTGTATTTACTCTCCCAGGTGTCCCACTGTAATTACTCTCTCCCACTTTAATTAATCTCCCAATTTTCGCAGTGTATTTACTCTCTCCCAGTATTTGCAGTCTATTTACTCTTCCAGTGATCCCAGTGCATTTACTTTCTCCCAGTGGTCCCAATGTAGTTACGCTCAATGTGTTCCCAGTGTATTTACTCTCTCCCAGATCTCACAGTGTATTTGCTCGCCCAGTGTTCCCAGTGAATTTACTCTCCCATTGTTCCCTGTTTATTTATTCGCTTAGTGTTCCCAGTGTATTTAATCTCGCAGGGTTGCCTGTGTATTTACTGTCCCAGTTTTCCCAGTGTATTTATTTTCTTCCAGGTTTTGGTTTATTTACTCTCACAGTGTTCGCAGTGTATTTACTCTCCAAGTGTATTTCCTCTCTGCCAGTGTTCCCAGTGTTTTTACCCTACCTGTGTTCACAGTTTATTTACTCTCCCAGTGTTTGCAGTGTATTTATTCTCTCACAGTGTTCCCTATGTATTTACTCTCCCGGTGTTCCCAGTGTATTTACTCTGCCAGTGTCCCCAGTGTATTTACTCTCGTAGTGCTCCCATATAATTACTGTTCCAGTGTTTCAAACGTATTTACTCTAACAGTTTCCCCAGTGTATTTATTCTCTTCCAGGTTTGAAGTTTATTTACTCTCCCAATGTTGCCAGGATGTTTACTGTCCCAGTGTTCCCAGTGTGTTTACTCTCCCAGTGTTCCCAGTATATCAACTCTCTACTAGTGTTCCCTCTGTATTTATTCTCCCAATTTTCCCAGTGTAATTACTCTGCCTCACTTTATTTCATCTCCCAATGTTCCCAGTGTATTTACTCTCTCCCAGTATTTGCAGTATATTTACTCTTCCAGTGATCCCAGTTCATGCACTTTCTCCCAGTGCTCTCAATGTATTTACTCTCAATGTGTTCCCAGCATATTTAATCTCTCCCAGTTTTTACAGTGTATTTACTCATCCAGTGTTCCCAGTGTATTTACTCTCCCATTATTCCCAGTTTATTTATTCTCTTAGTGTTCCCAGTGTAGTTAATCTCGCAGGGTTCCCTGTGTATTTACTTTTCCAGTGTTTCAATCGTAATTACTCTCCCAGTGTTCCCAGTGTATTTACGATCCCAGTGTTCCCCGCGTATTTACTCCCCCCGTTGTCCCAGTGTATTTATTTTCTTCCAGGTTTTAAGATTATTTACTCCACAGTGTTCGCAGTGTATTTACTCTCCCAGTATTCCCAGTGTATTTATTCTCTCGCAGTGTATTTACTCCCGCAGTGTTCTAAGTGTATTTACTCTCCCAGTTTTCCCAGTGTGTTTACTCGCTCCCAGTGTTCCCAGTATATTAACTCTCTCGCAGTTTTCCCAGTGTATGTACTGTTCCCGCATTTCCATCGTATTTGCTTGCCAGTGTTCTGAGTGTATTTAATGTCCCAGTGTTCCCAGTGTATTTATTCTCTTCCACGTTCCCAGAGTATTTTCTCTCCCAGTGTTCCCAATGTATTTACTCTCCCAGTGTTCACAATGTATTTACTCCCTCTCTCAGCGTACCCAGTGTATTTGTTCTCCCATTGTTCGCAGTGTATTTACTCTCCAAGTGTTTCCGGTATATTTACAGTCTCTCAGTGTTCCCAGTTTATTTAATCTCCCGCTCTTCCCAGTGCATTTACCCTCTACCTTTGTTCAGAGTACATTTACTCTCGCACTGTTCACAGTGTAATTACTCTCTCCCAGTGTTCCCAGTGTTTTTATTCTCCCAGTGATCCCAGTGCATTTACTCTCTCCCAGTGTTACCAGTGTATTTACTCTCTCGCAGTATTCCCAGTGTATTTACTGTTCCAGTGTTTCCATTGTATTTACTCTTCCAGTGTTGCCAGTACATTTAATCTCCCAGCTTTCCCAGTGTATTTATTCTATTTCAGGTTTCAAGTTGATTTACTCTCCCAGTGTTCGCTGTATATTTACTCTCCCAGTATTCCCAGTGTATTTAGTATCTCTCCGTATTCCTATTGTATTTACTCTCCCAGTGCTCCAAGTTTCTTTACTCTCCCAGTATTCCCAGTGTATTTACACGCTCTCTCTCTCTCTCTCTCTCTCTCTCTCTATCTCAGTGTCCCCAGTGAATTTATTCTCCCATTGTTCCCAGTGTATTTGCTATCGCAGTGTTCCCAGTTTAGTTACTCCCACTCTCAGTGTTCCCAGTGTATTTACTCTCCCATTGGTCCCCGTTTATTTTCTCTCCTAGTGTTCCCCGTTTATTTAATCTCATAATGTTCGCAGTGTATTTACTCTCCCAGTGTTCCCAGTGTATTTGCTTTCTCTGTTTCTCAGTGTTCCCAGTGTATTTATTCTTCCATTGTTCCCAGTGTATTTACTATCGCAGTGTTCCCAGTTATTTACTCTCTCACAGTGTTCCCAGTGTATTTACTCTCTCATTAATCCCAGTTTATTTACTCTCCTAGTGTTCCCAGTTTATTTAATTTCCCAGCGTTCTCAGTGTATTTGTTCTCTCCCAGTGTTTCCAGTGTATTTGTTCTCTCCCAAGCTCCCATTGTATTCAGAAACATAGGAACATAGAAATTAGGCACAGGAGTAGGCCATTTGCCCCTTTGAGCCTGCACCGCCATTCAATAAGATTGTGGCTGAACATTCAACCTCAGTACCTCTTTCCTGCTTTCTCACCATGTCGCTTGATCCCTTTGGCCGTAAGGGCCATATCTAACTCCCTTTTGAATAAATCTAATGAACTGGCTTCAACAACTTTCTGCATAGAGAATTCCACAGGGTAACAACTCTCTGAGTGAAGAAATTTCTCCTCATTTCGGTCCTACATGGCTCACCCCTTATTCGTAGACAATGATTCCTGGTTCTTGAACTCCCCAGCAACGGGAACATTCTTCCTGCCTCTAAACTGTCCAATACCGTCAGAATTTAAATGTTTCTATGAGATCTCCTCTCATTCTTCTAAATTCCAGTGGAGACAATCCCAATTGAGCCAGTCTCTCCTCATATGTCAGTTCTGCCATCCCAGGAATTAATTTGGTGAACCTTCGCTGTACTCCCTCAATAGCAAGAACATCCTTCGTCAGATTAGGGGAGCAAAACTGACCACATTAATCCAGGTGTGGCCTCACCAAAGCTCTGTACTGCAGTAAGACCTCACTGCTCCGATACTCAAATTCTCTAGCTATGAAGCCAACATGCCATTTGCTTGTTCACTGCCTGCTGTACCTGCATGCCGAACTTCAATGACTGATGTACCATGCCACCCAGGTCTCGTTGCACATCCCCTTTTCCTAATCTGTCACTATTCAGATAATATTCTGTCTTCCTGTTTTGGCCACCAAAGTGCATAATTTCACATTTATGCACATTATACTGCATCTGCCAGGCATTTGCTCACTCACCTAACCTGTCCAAGTCACCCTGCAGTCTCTTAGCATCTTCCTCACAGCTCCCACCGCCACCCAGCTTAGTGTCATCTGCAAACTTGGAGATATTACATTCAATTCCTTCTTCTAAATCATTGATGTATATTGTAAATAGCTGGGGTCCCAGGATTGACCCCTGCGGCACTCCATTGGTCACTGCCTGCCATTCTGAAAAGGACCCGTTTATTCTGAGTCTCTGCTTCCTGTCTGCCAACCATTTCTCTATCCACGTCAATACATTACCCCCAAAGCCATGTGCTTTAATTGTGCACACTAATTTCTTGTATGGGAGCTGTCAAAAGTCTTTTGAAAGTCCAAATACACCACATCCATGGTTCTCTCTTATCAACTGTGCGATTTATATCCTCAAAAAACTCTAGAAGCTTTGTTAAGTATGATTTCCCTTTCATAAATCCATGCTGACATGGACCGTTCCTGTCACCGCTTTTCAAATGCACTGCTATTTCATCTTTAATAATTGATTCCAACTTTTTCCCCACCTCCGGTCTATAATTACCCGTTTGCTCTCTCCCTCCTTTTTCAAAAAGTGGTATTACATTAGCTGCCCTCCAGTCCAAAGGAACTGATCCAGAGTCAATAGAATGTTGGAAAATCATCACCAATGCATCTACTATTTCTAAGGCCACTTCCTTAGGTACTCTGGGATGCAGCCTTTTGGCCTTCAATCCCATCAATTTCCCTAACACAATTTCCTGACTAATAACGATTTCCTTCAGTTCCTTCTTTTCTCTAGTCCATCGAATCCCTATTATTTCCGGAAGGTTATTTGTGTCTATCTTAGTGAAGACAGATGCAAAGTATTTGTTCAATTGGTCTGCCATTTTTTGTTCCCCATTATAAATTCTCTTGATTCTGTCTGCAAAGGACCTACGATGGTCTTCATTATTTGTTTTCTCTTCGCATATCTATAGAAGCTTTTGCAGTTAGCTTTTATGTTCCCTGCAACTTTCCTCTCATAATTTATTCCCCCCCCCTAATTAGACTATCCCAATGTCCCCAGTGTAATTACTCTCCAAGTGTTCCCGTAGTATTTACTCTCCCAGTGTTCTCAGTGTATTTACTCTCCCAGTGTTCCAAGTGTGTTTACGCTCTCTCAGTGTTCCCAGTGTATTAACTATCTCGCAGTATTCCCAGTGTATGTACTGTTCCAGTGTTTCCATCGTATTCACTCTCCCAGTGTAACGAGTGTATTTAATCTCGCAGTGTTCCCAGTGCATTTATTCTCTTCCACGTTCCCAGTGTATTTACTCTCCCAGTGTTCCCTGTGTATTTACTCTCCCAGTGTTCACAGTGTATTTACTCTCTCTCTCAGTTTTCCCAGTGTATTTATTCTCCCATTGTTTGCAGTGTATTTACTCTCCAAGTGTTCCCGGTATATTTACACTCTCCCAGTGTTCCCAGTGTATTTTACCCCCCTCTCTAGCCAGTGTATTTACTCTCTACCTTTGTTCCCAGTATATTTACTCTCGCTGTGTCACAGTTTAATTACTCTCGCCCAGTGTTTTTATTCTCCCAGTTATCCCAGTGTATTTTTCTTCCAGTGATCCCAGTGTATTTAATCTCCCAGTGTTCCCAGTGTATTTACTCTCTACAAGTAGTGCGAGTGTACTTACTCTCACAGTGTTCCCAGTGTATTCAATCTCTCACAGTATTCCTAGCTTATGTAATGTCTCCCAATTTTCCAAGTCTATTTACGCTCCAAGTGTTTCCCTTGAATCTACACTCTCCCAATGTTCCCAGTGTACTTCCTTTCTCAAAGTGTTCCCTGTGTATTTACTCTCCCAGTGTTCCCAGTAGATTTAATCTCCCAGTCTTCCTAGTGTATTTACTATCTTCCAGTATTCTCTGTGTATCACCCGTGCTATGACAGGAGGAGATAACTGCTGGACGGACCACCGCCTTTTACTCTCTCACAATGATCCCAGTTTATTTATTCTCCCAGTATTCCCAGTGTGTTCAATCTCCCCGTTTTCCCAGTGTATTTACTCTCACAGAGTTCCCAGTGCATTTAATCTCTCCCAGTTTTCCGAGCGTATAATACTGTCTCCCAGTTTTAAAAGTATATTTACTGTCCCATGTTCCCATTGTATTTACTCTCTCCCAGTATTCCCATTGTATTTCCTCTCTCGCAATGTTCCCAGTGTATTTACTCTTCCAGTGTTCATAGTGTATTTACTCTCCCAGTGTTCCTAGTGTTTACTCACCAGTACTCCAAATGTATTTATTCACTCCCAGTGTTCCCAGTTTTGTTTTACTCTCCCTGTGTTCCCAGTGTATTTACTCTCCCAGTGTTCCCAGATTATTTACTCTTGTAGTTTTCCAAGTGTATTTGCTCTCGCAGTGTTCCCAGTGTATTTACTGGTCCAGTGTTTGAATCGTATTTACTCCAGCGGTTTTCCCAGTGTATTTATTCTCTTCCAGGTTTGAAGTTTATTTACTCTCCCAGTGTTGCCAGTGCGTTTACTGCACCAGTGTTCCCTGTGTATCAACTCTCTACCAGTGATTCCTCTGTATTTGCTCTCCTAGTTTTCCTAATGTATTTTCTCTCGCACAGTGTATTTAATCTCCCAATGTTCCAGTGCATTTACTCTCTCCCAGTGTTCGCAGTCTATTTACTCTTCCATGGTTCCCAGTGCATTTACTCTCTCCCAGTGTTCCCAATGTATTTACTCTCCAAATGTTCACAGTGTATTTACTCTCTCACAGTTTTCACAGTGTATTTGCTCTCCCAGTGTTCCCAGTGTATTTACTCTCCCATTGTTCCCAGTTTATCTACACTCCTAGTGTTCCCAGTGTATTTAATCTCGCAGTGTTGCCTGTGTATTTACTTTTCCAGTGTTTCAATCGTATTTACTCTCCGAGTCTTCCCAGTGTATTTACTATCACAATGTTCCCCGCGTATTTACTCTCCCGGGTTTCCCAGTGTATTTATTCTCTTCCAGTTTTCAAGTTTATTTACTCCCACAGTGTTCCCAGTTTATTTACTCTCCCAGTGTTCCCAGTGTATTTTTTCTCTCCCAGTGTTCCCAATGTTTTTACTCTCCCAGTGTTCCCAATGTAGTTATTCTCTCCAAGTTTTCCCTATGTATTTACTCTCCCGGTTTTCCCAGTGTATTTACTCTCCCAGTGTTCACAGTGTATTTACTCTCTCCCAGTGTTCACCGTATATTTATTCCTCTGGTGATCCCAGCGCTTTTATTTTCTCCCGGTGTTCCCAGTGTATTTACTCTTCAAGTGTTCGCAATGTGTTTACTCTCTCCCAGTGTTCACAGTATATTTACTCTTCGATTGATCCCAGGGCATTTACTCTTTCCCAGTGTTCCCAGTGCATTTACTCTCTCAGTGATCCCAGTGTATTCAGTCTCCCAGCGTTCCCAATATATTTACTGTTCCATTGTTTCCATCGTATTTACTCTCCCAGTGTTCCCAGTATATTTTCTGTTCCAGTGTTTCCATCGTATTTACTCTCCCAGATTTCCCCGTATATTTACTCTCCCCCAGTGTTCCCAGTTTATTTACTCGCTCAGTGTTCCCAGTGTATTTACTCTCCCCCAGTGTTCCCAGTGTATCTACTCGCTCAGTGTTCCCAGTGTATTTACTGTTCCAGTGTTTCCATCGTATTTACTCTACCCGTGTTCCCCGTATATTTAATCACCCATTCTTCCTAGTGTATTTATTCTCTTCCCGGTTTCAAGTTGGCTTACTCTGCCAGTTTTACCAGTGTACTTTCTCTCCCAGTGTTCTTTCTCTCCCAGTGTTCCCAGTGTATTTAGTCTCTCCCTCACTGTGTTGATAGTTTATGTATTCTGCCATTTTTCCCAGTGTATTTGCTATCGCAGTGTGCACAGTTTATTTGCAGTCTACATGTGTTCCCATTGAATTTACTCGCACAGTGTTCCTTGTGCATTTAATCTCTCCCAGTTTTCCTTGCGTATTTACTTTCTCTCTGTTTTCCAAGTGTATTTACTTTCCCAGTGTAGCCAGTGTAATTACTCCCTCCCAGTGTTCCCAATGTATTTACCCTTCCATTGTTCACAGTTTATTTACTCACCGAGTGTTTGCAGTGTAATTACTCTCTCGTTGTTCCCAATGCATTTACTCAGCCCGTGTTCCCAATGTGTTTACTCTCCAAGTGTTCCGGGTGTATTTACTCTTTCCCAGTCTTCCCAGTGTATTTTTGCTCCCAGTGTTCCCAGTGCATTTGCTATTCCACTCTTCCGAGTGTATTTACTCTTCCATTGTTCGCAGTATATTTACTCTCCTAGTGTTCCCACTGTATTTACTCTCTCGCAGTGTGCCCCTTCTATTTACTGTTCTAGTGTTTCCATCATATTTACTCTACCAGTGTTATCAGTGTATTTAATCTCCCAGCCTCCCAGTGTTTTTATTCGCTCCCAGTGTTCCCAGTGTATTTATTCTCCCCCAGGTTCCCAGTGTATTTACTCTCACATTGTTTCCAATGTGTTTCCTCTCCCAGTGTTCTCAGTGTATTTACTCTCCCAGTACTCCCAGTTTATTTACTCTCCCAATGTTCCCAGTGTATTTACTTTTCCAGTATTCGCAGTGTAGTTCCTCTCCTAGTGTATTTACTCAAGCAGTGTTCCCTGTGTATTTTCCCTCCCCGTGTTCCCAGTGTATTTGCACACTCCCAGTGCAGTTACTCTCCAAGTGTATTTATTATCTTCCAGTATTCCCAGTGTAGTTATTCTCCCAGTGTTTCCAGTGTATATACTCTCGCAGTATTCCCAGTGTATTTACTCTCTGCCAGTGTGTATACTCTCCCAGGGTTCCCAATGAATTTCCTCTGTCCAAGTGTTGGCAGTATATTTGTTCATCCAGTTTTCCCAATGTGTTTAATCTCTCGCAGTGTTCTCAGTGCATTTACTTTTCCAATGTTTCCAACGTATTTACTCTCCCAGTGTTCCCAGTGTAATAAGTCTCCCAGAGTTCCCAGCGTACGCAGTCGCTTCCAGTGCTCCCAGTGTAGTTAATCTCTCCCAGTATACCCAGTGTAGTTATTCCCCCAGTGTTCCAAGTGTATTTACTCACCCAGTGTTCCCAGTGTATTTACTATTTCCTAGTGTATTTAGTCAGCCAGTTTTCCCAGTGTATTTAATCTTTCCAAGTGTTCCCAGCGTATTTATTCTCCCAGTGCTCCCAGTGTAATAGTCTCTCCCAGTGTAACACTCGCCCAATGTCCCCAGTGTATTTATTCTCTCCCAATGTTCCCAGAGTATTTACTCTCCCAGTGTTCCAAGTGTATTTACTCTCCCAGTGTTCCCAATGTATTTATTCTCTCATTGTTCCTGGCGTATTTACTCTCCCATTGTTCCCAGTGTATTTGCTCCCTCGTTGTGCCCAACTTATTTACTCTCCCAGCGTTAAAACATATTAACTCTCCCAGTATTCCCAGTGTATTTACTCTATCGCTGTGCTCCAAGTGTATTTACTGTTCCTGTGTTCCCATTGTTTTGATTCTCCCATTGTTCCCAAGGTATTTATTCTCTCCCGGCTTCAAAGTGTATTTACCCTCCCAGTTTTCTCAGTGTACTTTCTCTCCCTGTTTTCCCAGTGTATTTAGTCTCCAACAATGTTCCCAGTGTAATTATTTACTCTTCCAGTGTTCCCAGTGTATTTACTCTCTCAGTTTTCGCAGCGTATATACTCACCCAGTGTAACAGTGTACTTACTCTCCCAGTGTTGCCTGTGAATTTACTCTCTCTCTCTCTCTCTCTCCGTGTTCCCAGTGCATTTATACTCCCTTTGTTCCCAGTGTATTTACTCTCCAATTTTTCCCAGTGTATTTGCACTCTTCCAGTATTCCCAGTGTATTTACTCTCCCTGTATTCCCAGTGTATTTGCTCTCTACCAGTGTTACCAATGTATATAATCTATCCCAGTATTTAAGCGCCCAGTGTTACCAGTTTCTATAGTCTCTCACAGTTTTCCTAGTGTATTTATTCTCCCGGTGTTCTCGGTGTATTTAATCTCCCTGTGTTCCCAGTGTATTTCCTCTCTCCCCGTGTTCCCAGTGCATTTATTCTCTCAGTGTTCCCAGTGTATTTCCTCGCCCTGTTTTCGCAGTGTACTTGCTCACCCAGTGTACCCAATGTGCTTGCTCTCCAAGTGCTCCCGGTGTATTTACTCTCTCCCAGTTTATTTTATCTCGCAGGGTTCGCAATGTATTTACTCACTCCCAGTCTTCCCAAAGTATTTACTCTCCCAGTTTTCCCAGTTTAATACGTCTCCCAGCGTTCCCAGCATGCTTAATCTCTTCCAATGCTCCCTGTGAATTTATTCTCTCCCAGTATTCCCAGTGTATTTATTCTGCCAGTGTTCCCAGTGTATTTACTCTCCCAGTGTTCCCAGTGTATTTACTCCTTCCTAATGTATTTAGGCTGCCAGTTTTCCCAGTGTATTTAATCTCTCCAAGTTTTTCCAGCATATTTATTCTCCCAGTGCTCCCAGTATATTTACACTCTCCCAGTGTTTTTCTCGCCCATCGTCCCAAGTGTATTTATTCTCTCCCAACGTTCCCAGAGTATTTACCCTCCCAGTGTTCCCAATGTATTTACTATCTCATTGTTCCCGAGGTATTCACTCTCCCATTGTTCCCAGTGTATTTTGCTCTCTCATTGTTCCCGACGTATTTACTCTCCCAGCGTTCAACGCGTATTTACTCTCCCAGTATTCCCAGTGTATTTACTCTATCGCTGTGCTCCCAGTGCATTTACTGTTCCTGTGTTTCCATTGTTTTTACTCTCCCATTGTTCCCAGGGTATTTTTTCTCTCCCAGGTTCCCAGTGTATTTACTCTCCAATTTTTTCCGTTGTATTTGCACTCTCCCAGTATTCCCAGTATATTTACTCTCCCTGTATTCCCAGTGTATTTGCTCACTACCAATGTTACCAGTGTATATATTCTATCCCAGTATTTAATCTCCCAGTGTTACCAGTTTCTATAGTCTCTCACAGTTTTCCTAGTGTATGTATTCTCCCATTGTTCTCAGTGTGTTTAATCTTCCTCTGTTCCCAGTGTATTTTCTCTCTCCCCGTGTTCCGAGTATATTTACTCCCTTGTTGTTCCCTGTGTATTTACTCACCCAGTGTTCCCAGTGTATTTACTCACTCTCAGTGTTCCCAATGCACTTACTCTCCCTGTTTTCGCAGTGTACTTGTTCACCCAGTGTACCAAATGTGTTTACTCTCCAAGTGCTCCCGGTGTATTTACTCTCTCCCAGTTTATTTTAACTCGCAGGGTTCGCAATGTATTTACTCACTCCCAGTGTGCCCAACGTATTTGCTCACCCAGAGTTCCCAGTGTATTAACTCTTCCATTGTTCCCAGTTTAATTACTCTCCCAGTGTCCCCAGTGTATTTCATGGCGCAGCATTCCCAGTGTACTTATTCTCTCCCAGTGTTCCCAATGAATTTATTCTCTCACAGTTTCCCAGTGTATTTACTCTCCCAGTGTTTCCAATGTGTTTACTTCCCAGATATCCCAGTGTATTTATTCTCCCCGAGTTCCCAGTGTATTTACTCTCTCCCAGTGTATTTACTCTTGCAGTGTCCCGAGTGTATTTACTCTCTCGCAGTGTTCCCAGTGTATTTATTCTCCCAGTGTTCCCAGTTTATTTACTCACCCAGTGTTTCCAGTGTATTTATTCTCTCCCTGTGCATTTACTCTCCCAGTGTTCCCAGTGTATCCATTCTCCCAGTTTCCCCTGCGAATCTACTCTGCTAATGTTCCCAGTGTATTTACTCTCTCCTAATGTTTTACTCTCCCAGCGCTCTCTGTTTATTAAGCTCACTGTGTTCCCAATGTGTTTACTATCCCAGCGTTCCCAGTGTATTTACTCCCCCAGTGCTCCCAGTGTATATACTCTCCCAGTGTTCCCAGCGTATTTATTCTCCCAGTGTGTCCAGTTAAGTTACTGTCTCCCTGTGTTCCCAGCGTATTTACTCTCTCAGTGTTCCCAATGTATTTACTCTCCCAGTGTTCCCCGTGTATTAACTCTCTCATTGTTCCCAACGTATTTACTCTCCCAGTGTTCAAAGCGTATTTATACTCCCATTGTTCCCATTGTTTTTACTCTCCCAGTGTTCCCAGTGTAGTTATTTTGTCTCAGTTTCCCAGTGTATTCACTCACCAGTGTTCCCAGTGTATTTACTCTCCCGGTGCTCGCAGCATATATACTCTCCCAGTGTTTGCAGTGTATTTACTCTCCAAGTATTGCCAGTGCATTTACTCCCTCTCTACTTGTTCCCGGTGCATTTATTCTCCCATTGTTCCCAGTGTATTTACTCTCCAAGTGTTCCCAGTGTATTTGCACTCTCGCAATATTCCCAGTTTATTTCTGCTCCCAGTGTCCCCAGTGTATTTACTCTCTCCTAATGTTTTACTCTCCCAGCGCTCTCTGTTTATTTACGCTCACTGTGTTCCCAATGTGTTTACTATCCCAGCGTTCCCAGTGTATTTACTCCCCCAGTGCTCCCAGTGTATATACTCTCCCAGTGTTCCCAGCGTATTTATTCTCCCAGTGTGTCCAGTTAAGTTACTGTCTCCCCGTGTTCCCAGCGTATTTACTCTCTCAGTGTTCCCAATGTATTTACTCTCCCAGTGTTCCCCGTGTATTAACTCTCTCATTGTTGCCAACGTATTTACTCTCCCAGTGTTCAAAGCGTATTTATACTCCCATTGTTCCCATTGTTTTTACTCTCCCAGTGTTCCCAGTGTATTTATTTTGTCTCAGTTTCCCAGTGTATTCACTCACCAGTGTTCCCAGTGTATTTACTCTCCCGGTGCTCGCAGCATATATACTCTCCCAGTGTTTGCAGTGTATTTACTCTCCAAGTATTGCCAGTGCATTTACTCCCTCTCTACTTGTTCCCGGTGCATTTATTCTCCCATTGTTCCCAGTGTATTTACTCTCCAAGTGTTCCCAGTGTATTTGCACTCTCGCAATATTCCCAGTTTATTTCTGCTCCCAGTGTTCCCAGTGTATTTACTCTCTCCTAATGTTTTACTCTCCCAGCGCTCTCTGTTTATTTACGCTCACTGTGTTCCCAATGTGTTTACTATCCCAGCGTTCCCAGTGTATTTACTCCCCCAGTGCTCCCAGTGTATATACTCTCCCAGTGTTCCCAGCGTATTTATTCTCCCAGTGTGTCCAGTTAAGTTACTGTCTCCCCGTGTTCCCAGCGTATTTACTCTCTCAGTGTTCCCAATGTATTTACTCTCCCAGTGTTCCCCGTGTATTAACTCTCTCATTGTTGCCAACGTATTTACTCTCCCAGTGTTCAAAGCGTATTTATACTCCCATTGTTCCCATTGTTTTTACTCTCCCAGTGTTCCCAGTGTAGTTATTTTGTCTCAGTTTCCCAGTGTATTCACTCACCAGTGTTCCCAGTGTATTTACTCTCCCGGTGCTCGCAGCATATATACTCTCCCAGTGTTTGCAGTGTATTTACTCTCCAAGTATTGCCAGTGCATTTACTCCCTCTCTACTTGTTCCCGGTGCATTTATTCTCCCATTGTTCCCAGTGTATTTACTCTCCAAGTGTTCCCAGTGTATTTGCACTCTCGCAATATTCCCAGTTTGTTTATGCTCCCAGTGTTCCCAGTGTATTTACTCTCTCCTAATGTTTTACTCTCCCAGCGCTCTCTGTTTATTTACGCTCACTGTGTTCCCAATGTGTTTACTATCCCAGCGTTCCCAGTGTATTTACCCCCCCAGTGCTCCCAGTGCATATACTCTCCCAGTGTTCCCAGCGTATTTATTCTCCCAGTGTGTCCAGTTAAGTTACTGTCTCCCTGTGTTCCCAGCGTATTTACTCTCTCAGTGTTCCCAATGTATTTACTCTCCCAGTGTTCCCCGTGTATTAACTCTCTCATTGTTCCCAACGTATTTACTCTCCCAGTGTTCAAAGCGTATTTATACTCCCATTGTGCCCATTGTTTTTACTCTCCCAGTGTTCCCAGTATAGTTATTTTGTCTCAGTTTCCCAGTGTATTCACTCACCAGTGTTCCCAGTGTATTTACTCTCCCGGTGCTCGCAGCATATATACTCTCCCAGTGTTTGCAGTGTATTTACTCTCCAAGTATTGCCAGTGCATTTACTCCCTCTCTACTTGTTCCCGGTGCATTTATTCTCCCATTGTTCCCAGTGTATTTACTCTCCAAGTGTTCCCAGTGTATTTGCACTCTCGCAATATTCCCAGTTTATTTATGCTCCCAGTGTTCCCAGTGTATTTATTCTCTACCAGTATTGCCAGTGTATATACTCTATCCCAGTATATTTACTCTTCCAGTGTTTCCAGTTTATATACTCTCTCATAGTTTTCGCAGTGTGTTTATGCTCCCAGTATTCTCAGTGTGTTTAATCTCGCTCTTTTCCCAGTATATTTACTCCCTCTCCGTGTTCCCAGTGTCGTTACTCCGTCGTTGTCCCTGTGTATTTACTCTCCCAGTGTTCGCAGTGTATTCATTCTCTCCCGGAATCCCCAGTGTATTTACTCTCCCTGTGTTCGCAGTGTATCTGCACACCCAGTTTACCCAATGTGTTTAATCTCCATGTTTTCCCGGTGTTTTTACTCTCTCCCAGTGTATATTATCTCGCAGTTTTCTCAGTCTATTTACTCGCCCATTGTTCCCAGTTTATTTACTCTCGCAGTGTTCCCAGAGTATTTCTATCTCGCAGTGTTCTCAGTGTACTTGTTGTTCCACTGTTTCCATCGTATTAACTCTCCCAGTGTCCCCAGTGTATTCAATCTCCCAGCGTCCCTTGTGTATTAATTCTCTCCCAGTGTTCCCAGTGAATTTATTCTCTCCCACTTTCCCATTGTACTTATTCTCCCAGTGCACCGAGAGTAATTACTCTCTCCGAGTGTTCCCAGTCTATTTATTCTTCCAGTGTTCCCTGTGAATTTGCCCTCCACTTGTTCCCAGAGTATTTAATCTCTCACAATGTTTTACTCTCCCAGTGCTCCCAGTGTATTTACTCTCTTCCTGTGTTCTCTCACAATATTCCCAAGGTAACTTTCTCCCAGATTTTCTTGTGTATTGACTCACTCGCAATCTTCTCAATGTACTTTGTGTTCCAGTGTCTCCATCGTATTTACTCTCCCAGTGTTCCCAGTATATATACTCTCCCAGTGTTCGCAGCGTATATAGTCTCCCAGTGTTCACAGCGTATTTACTCTCCCAGTGTTGCCAGTGTATATACTCTCGAGCAGTTTTCCCAGTGTATTTATTCTCCCACTGTTCTCTGTGTGTTTCGTCTCCCTGTGTTCCCAGGGGATTTATTCTCACAGTGTTCCCAGTGTATTTAATCTCTCCCTGTGTTCTTAATATATTTACTGTCTCCCAGTTTTCTAAGTGCGTTTACTCTCGCAGTGTTCCAGGTGTATTTACTCTCTCCCAGTGTTCCCAATGCATTTATTCTCCCAGCGTTCCCAGTGTATTTATTCTCCCAGTGTTCCCAAAGTATTTATTCTCTCACAGTGTCCCCAGTGTATTTTTCTCTCCCTGTGTTCACAGTGCATTTACTCTCCCAGTGTTCCCATTATATTTACTCGCCCCCTGTGTTCTCTGCGTATTTAATCTCTGTATTTACTCTCTCCCAGTATATTTAGTCTACCAGTGTTACCAGTGGATTTACTCTCTCCCAGTGTTCGCAGTGTATTTACTTTTCCAGTGATCGCAGTGAATTTACTCGCTCCCAGTGTTCACAGTGTATTCACTATCCCAGTGTTACCAGTCTATTTAATCTCACAGTGTTCGCAATGTATTTACTCTTCCAGTTTATTTTCTGTCCCAGTGTTCCCAGATATTTATTCTCTCCCAGTGTTCCCAGTATATTTACACTCCAAGTGTTAACATTGTATTTATTCTCCCAGTGCTCCCAGTGTATTTACTCTCTCCTTGTGTTCCCAGTGTATATAATCTCCCTCTTTTGTCAATACATTTACTCTCCCAGTGTTCCCCGTGTACTTACGTTCTCTTTATTTCCATGTTACGTGCATTTATTCTCCCATTGTTCCCAGTGAATTTACCCTCCCATTGTTCCCAATGTACTTACTCTCCCAGTGTTGCTAGTATATTTACTCGCACCCAGATTTCGCAGTATATTTACTCTACTAGTGTTCCCAGTGCATTTTCTCTCTCCCAGTGTTCCCAGTCTATTTACTCCCTCAGTGTTCCCAGTGTTTTTACTCACACAGTGTTCCAAATGTATTTACTCTCCCAGTTTTCCCAGTGTATTTACTCTCCCAGTGTTCCCAATGTATTTACTCTCAAAGTGTCCCCGCTTTATTTACTCTCTGCCAGTGTTCCTAGTAAATTGTATCTCGTAGTTCCCGTGTATTGACTCCCCCAGCGAGCCCTGCTTATTTACTCTCTTAGTTTCCCAGCGTTTTTATTCTCTTCCAGGCTTCAAGTGTATTTATTCCCCCAGTGTTCCCAGGTTATTTACTCGCCCTGTGTTACCAGTGTATTTATATCTCGCGGTGTTCTCAGTGTACTTCCTCTCCCAGTGTTCACAGTGTATTTAATCTCCAAGCGTTCCCAGCGTATTTATTCTCTGCCAGTGTTCCCAGCGAATTTATTCTCTACCAGATTCCCAGTGTATTTAAGCTTCCAGTGTTGCATATGTGCTTACTCTCCCAATATTCCCAGTGTATTTACACCCCCCCGTGTTCCCAGTGCACGTGCTCTCCCAGTGTTCCCAGTGTATTTGCTCTCTCAATTTTGCCAGTGTTGTCCCTCACCCAGTGCATTTACTCTCCCAGTGTTCCCAGTGTATTTACTCTCTTACAGTGTTCCCAGCGTATTTACTCTTTCCCGGTGTTTCCAGTGTATTTATTCTCCAAGTGCTGCCAATGAATTTACTCTCCAAGTGTTCACAGTTTATTTACGCTCTCCAAGTATTCGCAGTGCATTTACACTTTCCCTGTATTTGCAGAGTTTTTACTCTCATAGTGTTCCCAATGTAATAATTCCCAGTGTTGCGCTCTCTCCCAGTGTTCCCAGTTTATTTCTTCTCCCTGTGTTCCCAGTGTATTTGCTGTCTCCCCGTCTTCCTAGTGTATTTACTGTCCCAGTGTTCCCAGTCTAGTTATTCTTTACGGTGTTCCCACTGTATTTACTCTCCCTGTGTTCCCAATGTATTTACTCATCCAGTGATCCCAGATAATTTACTCTCTCCCAGTTTTCCCAGTGTATGTACTCTCCCAGTTTTCACAGTTCATTTACTCTCCAATTTTTCCAATATACTTGCTCTCCCAGTGTATTTACTGTCCCAAATGAACCCAGTGCATTTATTCTTCCATTGTTCCCAGTCTATTTACTCTCCAAGTATTCCCGGTGTATTTGCTCTCTCCTTTTGTTCCCAGTGTATTTATTCTCCCACGGTTGCCAATGTATTTACTCACCCAGTGTTGCCATTGTATTTACTATCATCCAGTTTCCGCAGTGTATTTACTCTGCTAGTGTTCCCAATGCATTTTCTCTGCCCCAGTGCTCCCAGTGTACTTACTCCCCCAGTATTCTCAGTGTATGTTCTCAGCCAGTGTTCCCAATATATTTACTCTCCCGGTGTATTTATTATCCCAGTGTTCCCATCGTATTTACTCTCTTCCAGTGTTCCCAGTGTATTTTATCTCGCAGTATTCCCAGTGCATTTACTCTCTCCCAGTTTTCCCCGTGTATTTGCTCTCCCAGTGTTCCCAGTGTATTTACTGGTGCATTGTTCCCAGTTTATTTACTCTCATAGTGTTCCCATAGTATTTACTCTCGCAGTGTTACCGATGTATTTACTGCTCCAGTGTTTCAATCGTTTTTACTCTCCCAGTGTTCCCAGTGTATTTTTGTGCCAGTGTTTCCATCGTATTTATTCTCCAAGTGTTCCCAGTGTATTTAATTTCCCAGTGTTTATTCTGCCAGTTTTCCCAGTATATTTATTCTCTTCCAGTGTTCAAGTGTATTTATTCTCCCAGTATTCCCTGTTTATTTACTCTCCCGGTGTTTTTGTTCTCTCCCAATGTTCCCAGTGTTTTTACTCCCCCTGTGTTCCCAGTGTATTTATTCTCCTCGTTTTCTCAGTGTATTTAATCTCTCCCAGCGTTCCCTGTGTATTTACTCCTCCAGTGATTCCAAACGATTGAAACACTGGAGCAGTAAATACATTGGTAACACGGAGAGAGTAAATACTATGGGAACACTATGAGAGTAAATAAACTGGGAACATTGCACGAGTAAATGCACTGGGAACACTGGGACAGCAAATACACGGGGAGCACTGGGAGAGAGTAAATGCACTGGGAATACGGCGAGATAAAATACACTGGGAACACTGGGAGAGAGTAAATACACCGTGGACACTTGTAGAGTAAATACATTGGGAAGACTGAGTGAGTAAATGCACGTGAACACTGGGAGAGAGTAAATACGATGGGAACACTGGGAGAATAAATACACCGGGAGAGTAAATACATTGGGAACACTCCCAATGTATTTTTTGTGCCAGTGTTTCCATCGTATTTACTCTATACGTGCTCCCAGTATATTTAATCTCCCAGTCTTCCCAGAGTATGTATTGTCTTCCAGGTTTCAAGTTTGTTTCCTCTCCCAGTGTACCAGTGTGTTTACTCTCGCAGTGTTTCAAGTGTATTTACTCTCTCTCTCTCTTACAGAATTCCCAGTGAATTTATTCTTCCATTGTTCCGAATGTATTACCTATCACAGTGTTCCCAGTTGATTGACTCTCTACAAAAGTTGCCAGTGTATTTAATCTCCAAGTGCACCCAGTGTATTTACTCCCTCCCAGTGTTCCCATTGCATTTCATCCCTGCCAGTGTTCCCAGTGAACTTACGCTTTCGTTGTCCCCAGTTCATTTACTCTGCCAATGCTCCCAATGTATTTATTCTCTCCCAGTGTTCCCAGTGTATTTTCTGTACAGTGTTTGCATCGTGTTTATTCCCCCAGTGTTCCCAGTGTATTTAATCTCCCAGTGTTCCCTGCGTATTTATTCTGCCAGCTTTCACAGTATATTTATTATTTTCCAGAGTTCAAGTGTATTTACTCTCCCACGGTTCCCAGTGTATTTACTCTCCCAGTCTTCACACTGTTTTTATTCTCTCCACCATTTTCCCAGTGCTTTTCCTCTCCCTTTGTTCCTCGTGTATTTATTCTCTCCCATTGTTCCTAGTGTATTTACTCTTTCCCAGATTTTGCAGTTCATTTACTCTTCCAGTGATCCCAGTGCATTTACTCTCTCCCAGTGTTCCCAGTGTATTTACTCCCCCAGTTTCCCCAGTGTATTTAATGCCCCAGTGTTCACAATGTATTTACTGTTCCAGTGTTTCCATCGTATTATTCCCCCAGTGGTCCCAGTTTATTTACTCTCTCCCAGTGTTCCCGTGTATTTACTCTCTGTGTTCCCAATTTATTTACTCTGCAAGTGTTCCCGGTGTATTCACTCTCGCACAGTTTTCCCAGTGTATTTTACCTCGCAATGTTCCCAGTGTATTTACTCTCCTAGTGTTGCCAGTGTATTTACTGCTCCAGTGTTGCAATCGTATTTACACTCCCAGCGTTCCCAGTGTATTCGCTGTTCCAGTGTTTCCATCGTATTTACTCTCCCAGTGTTCCCAGTGTATTAACTCTCAGAGTGTTCCCCGCTTATTTATTCTGCCAGTTTTCCCAGTGTATTTATTCTCCACCAGTTTTCACGTTTATTTACTCTCCCAGTGTTCACAGTTTATTTACTCTCCCAGTGTTCCCAGTGTATTTACTCTCTCCCAGTGTAGGAAGAAATAGCGGGACATCTAGATAGGAATAGTGCAATCAAGCAGACGCAACATGGATTCATGTTTAACTAATGTATTGGAATTCTTTGAGCATATGACGAGCATGGTGGATAGAGGTGTACCGATGGATGTGATGTATTTATATTTCCAAAAGGCATTCGATAAAGTGCCACACAAAAGGTTACTACAGAAGATAAAGGTACGCGGAGTCAGAGGAAATGTATTAGCATGTATCGAGAATTGACTGACCTTTTCGGGTTGGAAATCTGTGGTTAGTGGTGCGCCACAGGGATCGGTGCTGGGACCACAACAATTTACAATATACAAAGATGACCTGGAAGAGGGGACAGAGTGTAGTGTAACAACATTTGCAGATGACACATAGATTAGTGGGAAAGCGGGTTGTGTAGAGGACACACAGAGGCTGCAAAGAGATTTAGATAGGTTAAGCAAATGGGCTAAGGTTTGGCAGATGGAATACAATGTCGGAATATCTGAGGTCATTCACCTTGTAAAAAACACAGTAAAAGGGAATATTATTAAAATGGAGAGTAATTACAACATGCTGCGGTGCAGAGGGACCTGGGGGTCCTTGTGCATGAATCCCAAAAAGTTAGTTTGCAGGTGCAGCAGGTAATCAGGAAGGCGAATGGAATGTTGGTCTTCATTGCGAGAGGGATGGAGTACAAAAGCAGGGAGGTCCTGCTGCGACTGTACAGGGTATTGGTGAGGCCGCACCTGGAGTACTGCGTGCAGTTTTGGTCACCTTACTTAAGGAAGGATATACTAGCTTTGGAGGGGGTACAGAGACGATTCACTAGGCTGCTTCCGGAGATGAGGTGGTTAGCTTATGACGATAGATTGAGTAGACTGGGTCTTTACTCGTTGAAGTTCAGAAGGATGAGGGGTGATCTTATAGAAACATTTAAAATAATGAAAGGGATAGATAAGATAGAGGCAGAGAGGTTGTTGCCACTGGTCGGGGAGACTAGAACTAGGGGGCACAGCCTCAAAATACATGGTGCCAATTTAAAACCGAGTTGAGAAGGAATTTCTTCTCCAAGAGGGTTGTGAATCTGTGGAATTCTCTGCCCAGGGAAGCAGTTGAGGCTAGCTCATTGAATGTATTCAAATCACAGATAGATAGATTTTTAACCAATAAGGGAATTAAGGGTTATGGGGAGCGGGCGGGTCAGTGGAGCTGAGTCCATGGCCAGATCAGCCATGATCTTGTTGAGTGGCGGTGCAGGCTCGAGTGGCTAGATGTTCCTGATTCTTATGTTCTTCTCATGTTCTTAAGTAATTACTCTCCCAGTATTCCCAGTGTATTTGCTCTCACAGTCTTACCAGTGTATTTTCTATTCCAGTGTTTCCATCGTATTTAATCGCCCAGTGTGCCCAGTGTATTTAGCTTCGCAGTGTTCTCCGATTATTTACTCCCCCAGTGTTCCCAGTGCATTTAATCCTTCCCAGTGTTAACAATGCATTTACTCTCACACAGTATTCCCATTGTGTTTACTGTTCCAGTGTTTTCGTCGTAATTACTCAATCCGTCTTCCCATTATAATTAATCTCCAAGTCTTCCCAGTGTATTCACTCTCTTTCAGGTTTCAAGTTTATTTTCTCACCCAGTGATCCCAGTGTATTTACTCTCCCAGTGTTCCCAGTGTATTTACTCGATCTCTCTCTCATTGTTCGCGGCGTATTTATACTTCCATTGTTCCGAGTGTATTTACTATCAGTGTTCCCAGTTTATTTTACTCTCTACCAGTGTTGCCAGTTTATTTAGTCCCCCAGTGTAGCCAGTATATTTCCTACCTCCCAGTGTACCAATTCTATTTCATCTCTCCCAGTGTTCCTAGTGTATTACTCTCTCGGTGTTTCCAGTGTATTTTTCTCTCCCAGTGTTCCCTGTCTACTTACTCTCTCTCAGTTTTCCTTGTGTATTTACTCTCGCAGTGTTCCCAGTGTATTTTCTGTTCCAATGTTTCCATCGTATTTAATCTCCGAGTGTTCCCAGTGTATTTACTCTCCCAGTGTTCCCAGTGTATGTTCTGTTCCAATGTTTCCATCGTATTTAATCTCCGAGTGTTCCCAGTGTATTTGCTCTCCCAGTGTTCCCCACGTATTTATTCTGCCAATTTTCCCAGTATATTTTTTCTCTTCCAGATTTCCAGTTTACTTACTCTCCCACTGTTTCCGGTGCATTTACCCTCCCAGTGTCCCCAGTGTATTTATTCTCTGCCAGTGTTCCCAGTGGTTTTACTCTCCCTGTGTTCCATGTGTATTTACTCTCCCAGTGTTCCCAGTATAGTTACTCTCTCCCAGTGTTCCCTGTGTTTTTACTCTCCCAGTTTTGTCATGGAATTTACTTCCTCCCAGTGTATTTACTCTCTCCCAGTGTTTCCATTGTATTTACTCTCCCAATGTTCCCACTGAATTTTCTTTCCCAGTGTCCTCTGCGTATTTATTCTCCCAGTATTCCCAGTGGGTTTACTCTCTCCCAGTGTTACCAATGTATTTACTCTCTCGCAGTATTCCCAGTATATTTACTGTTCCAGTGTTTCCATCGCATTTAATCTACCTGTGTTCTCAATATATTTAAGCTCCCAGTCTTCCCAATGTTTTTCGTCTCTTCCAAGTTTCAAGTTTATTTACGCTCCCAGTGTTCCTTTTGTATTTACTCTCGCAGTATTCCCAGTGTATTTACTCCTCCAGTGTTTCAATCGTACTTACTCTCTAATGTTCCCAGTGTATTTACTCTGCCAGTGTTTCCCACATATTTATTCTGCCAATTTTCCCAGTATGTTTATTTTCTTCCAGGTTTCAAGTATACTTACTTTCCCAGTGTTTTCAGAGTATCTACTCTCCCAGTGTTTCCAGTGTATTTACTCACTCCCAGTGTTCCCATTGGTTTAACTCTTCCAGTGTTGACGGTGTATTTACTCTCCCAGTGTTCCCAGTGTATTTGCTCCCTCCCAGTGGATCTACTCTCTCCCAATGTTCGCAGTATATTTACTCTCTCAGTGATCCCACTGTATTTAGTCTCCCAGTGCTCCCAGTGTATTTACTTAGCCAATGTGCCCAATGAATTTACTCTCCCAGTGTATTTACTCTCCCAGTGTCCCCATCGTATTTACTCTCTCCCACTGTTCCGGTGTATTTACTCTCTATGTTCCCAATTTATTTACTCTGCAGGTGTTCCCAGTGTATTCACACTTACCCAGTGTTCCCAGTGTATTTTATCCCGCAATGTTCCCAGTTTATTTATTTTCCTAGTGTTGCCAGTGTATTTACTCTCGCAGTGTTACCAGTGTATTTTCTGCTCCAGATTTGCAATCGTAGTTACACTCCCCGCGTTCTCAGTGTATTCGCTGTTCCAGTATTTCCATCGTATTTACTCTCCCAGTGTTCCCAGTGCATTTACTCTCACAGTGTTTTCCGCTTATTTATTCTGCCAGTTTTCCCAGTATATTTATTCTCGTCCAGTTTTCATGTTTATTTATTCTTCCAGTGTTCCCAGTTTATTTAATCTACCAGTGTTCCAGTGTATATATTCTCTGCCAGTGTTCTCAGTGTTTTTGCTCTCCATGTGCCCCCAATATATTTACTCTCTTCCAGTCTTTCCAGTGCATTTACGCTCCCAGCTTTACCTTTTATATTTACTCTTTCCCAGTGTATTTACTCTCCCAGTGTTACCAGGGTATTTCCTATTCCAGTGTTTCCGTCGCATTTACTGTCCCAGTGTTCCCAGTGCATTTACTTTCCCAGTGTTCCCCGATTATTTACTCTCCCAGTGTTCCCAGTGTATTTTATCCTTTCCAGTGTTACCAATACATTTACACTCCCACAATATTTCCATTGTATTTACTGTTCCAGTGTTTTTATCGTATTTACTCAAACCGTGTTCCCAGTATGATTATTCTCCCAGTCCTCCCAGTGTATTTATTCTCTCTCTCTCAGTGATCACAGCGTATTTATTCTTCCATTGTTCCGAGTGTATTCACTATCGCAGTAGTGCCAGTTTATTTTACTCTCTACCAGTGTTGCCAGTGTATTTAGTCTCTCAGTGTACCCAGTATATTTGCTCCTTCCCAGTGTTCCCATTGTATTGCATCTCGCCCAGTGTTCCCAGTGTATTTACTCTCCTAGTGTTCCCTGTCTACTTATTACCTCCCAGTGCTCCTTGTGTATTTACTCTCGCAGTGTTCCCAGTGTATTTACTGTTCCAGTGTTTCAATCGTATTTACTCCCCCAGTGTTCCCAGTGTATTTACTCTCCCAGTGTTCCCCACGCATTTATTCTGCCAATTTCCCCAGCATATGTATTCTCTTCCAGATTTAAAGTTTACTTATCTCCCAGTGTTTCCAGTGCATTTACTCCCCCAGTGTTCCCAGTGTACTTATTCTCTGCCACTGTTCCCAGTGCTTTTACTCTGCCTGTGTTCCCAGTGTATTTACTCTCCCAGAGTTCCCAGCGCAGTTACACTCTCCCAGTGTTCCCTGTGTTTTTACTCTCCCAATTTTGTCAGGGTATTTACTCCTTCCCAGTGTATTTACTCTCTCCCAGTGTTCGCAGTATATTTATTCCTCCAGTGATCCCTATGCATTTACTCTCTCCCAGTGTTACCAGTGTATTTATTATGCTACGTTCCCAGTGTATTTAGTCTACGAGTGTTCCCAATGTATTTACTGTTCCAGTGTTTCCATCGTATTTACTCTCCCAGTGTTCCCAGTGTATTACCTGTTCCAGTGTTTCCATTGTATTTACTCTCCCAGTGTTCACAGTGAATTTACTTACCCAGTGTCCCCGCGTATTTAGTCGCTCAGTGTTCCCAGTGTGTTTACTCTCTCCCAGTGTTACCAGTGTATTTACTCTCTCGCAGTATTCCCAGTACATTTACTGTTCCAGTGTTTCCATCGCATTTAATCTACCTGTGTTTCCAGAATATTTAAACTCCCAGTCTTCCATCCGTATTTATTCTCTTTCAAGTTTGAAGTTCATTTATGCGCCCAGCATTCCTTTTGTATTTACTCTCGCAGTATTCCCAGTATATTTACTGTTCCAGTGTTTCCATCGCATTTAATCTACCTGTGTTTCCAGAATATTTAAACTCCCAGTCTTCCATCCGTATTTATTCTCTTTCAAGTTTGAAGTTCATTTATGCGCCCAGCATTCCTTTTGTATTTACTCTCGCAGTATTCCCAGTGTATTTACTGATCCAGTGTTTACATCGTATTTAATCTCCCAGTGTTCCCAGTGTATTATCTCTTCCAGTTTTCCCCACGTATTTATACTGCCAATTTTCTCAGTATATCTATTTTTTTGCAGGTTTAAAGTATTACTTACTTTCCCAGTGTTTCCAGTGTATTTACTCTCCCAGTGTTCCCACTACTCGCCCAGTGTTTCCAGTGTATTTACTCATCTCAGTGTTCCCAGTGGCTTTACTCTCCCTGCGTTCCCAGTGTATTTACTCTCCCAGTGTTCCAAGTTGTTTTGCTTTCTCCCAGTGTATATACATTCCCAGTGTTCCCAGTGTATATACTCTCAACCAGTGTCCGCAGCATACTTACCCTTTCCAGTGATCCCAGTGCATTTACTCTCTCCCTGTGTTCCCAGGGTATGTATTCCCCAGTCTTCCCAGTGCAATTAATCTCCCAGTGTTCCCAATGTATTAACTGTTCCAGTGTTCCAATCGTATTTACTCTCCCAGTGTTTCCAGTGTATTTCCTGTTCCAGTGCTTCCATTGTATTCACTCTCCCAGTGTTCCCAGCGAATTTACTTACCCAGTGTCCCCTGCGTATTTACTCGTCCAGTGTTCCCAGCGTGTTTACTCTCTCCCAGTGTTACCAGTGTATGTATTATCACCCAGCGTTCCCAGTGCGTTTACTCTCCCTGTGTTCCCAGTGTATTTACTCCCTCCCACTGTTCGCAGTATATTTAATCTTCCAATGGTTCCAGTGCATGTTCTCTCTCGTGGTGTTCCCAGTGTATTTACTTTCCCAGTGTTACCACTGTATTTAGTCTCCCAATGTTCCCAATGTATTTACTGTTCCAGTGTTTCCATCATATTTACTCTCCCAGTGTTGCCCGTGTATTTTCTGTTCCAGTGCTTCCATCATATTTACTCTCCCAGTGTTCCCAGTATACATACTCCCCCAGTGTTCCCAGTGTATTTAGTCAGCCAGTGTTCCCAATGTATTTACTCTCCCAGTGCATTTACTCGCCCAGTGATCCCATTGTAATTACTCTCTCCCAGGGTTCCCTTGTATTTACTCACACAGTGTTCCCAATGTTTTTACTCTCCAAGTGTTCTCAGTGTATTTACTTTCTCCCAGTTCTCCCAGTGTATTTTATCTCACAGTGTTCCCAGTGTATTTAAACTCTCCCATTGTTCCCAATGTATTTACTCTCCAAGTGTATTTACTCCCCTAGTGATCCCACCGTATTTACTCTCTCATAGGGTTCCCATGAATTTACTCCTTCACTGTTCCCAGTCTATTTACTCTCCAAGTCTTTCAGATGCATTTACTCTCTCCCAGTGTTCCCAGTGTATTTTTCTCACAGTGTTCCCAGTGTATTTACACTTTCGCATTGTTCCAAGTTGATTTACTCTCTTAGTGTTCCCAGTGTATTTACTGTTCCAGTGTTTTAATCGTTTTTAATCTCCCAGAGTTCGCAATGTATTTCTGTTCCAGTGTTTCCATCGTATTTACTCTCCCAGTGTTCCTAGTATAATTGCTTGCCCATTGTTTGTCCCGTAGTTATGCTGCCAGTTTTCTCAGTATAATTATTCTCTTCCAGGTTTCAAGTTTATTTACTCTCCCAGTGTTCCCACGGTAGTTATTCTCTCCTAGTGTTTCCAGTGTTTTCACTGTCCCTGTGTTCCCAATATATTTACTCTCCCAGTGTTCCGAGTGTATTTACTCTCTCCCAGTCTTCGCAGTATATTTACACTTCCAGGAATCCCAGTGCATTTACTCTCTCCCAGTGTTCCCAGTGTATTTACTCCCCCAGTGTTCCCACTGTATTTATTCTCTCCCAGTGATCCCAGATTATTTACTCTCGCAGTGTTCACAGTGCAGTTACTGTTCCAGTGTTTCAATCACATTTACTCTCCCAGTGTTCCCAGTGTATGTGATGTTCCAGTGTTTCCATAGTATTTAGTCTCCCCTTGTTCCCAGTGTATTTACTCTACCAGTGTTCGCCACATATTTATTCTGTCAATTTTCGCAGAATATTTATTCTCTTCCAGATTTCAAGTTTACTTACTCTCCCAGTGTTCCTAGCGTATTTACTCGTGCAGTGTTCCCAATGTATTTATTCTCTCCCAGTGTACCCAATGATTTTACTCTCCCTGTGTTCCCAGTGTTTTTACTCTCCCAGTGTTGCCAGTTTAGTTACTCTCTCCCAGTGTTCGCATTATATTTGCTCTTCCAGTGATCCCAGTGCCTTTACTCTCTCCCAGTGTTCCCAGTATATGTATTCTCCCAGGTTTCGCAATGCATTTAGTCTCCCAGTGTTCCCAATATATTTACTGTTCCAGTGTTTCCATCCTATTTTCTCTCCCAGTATTCCCAGTGTATTTTCTGTTCCATTGCTTCCATCGTGTTTGCTCTCCAAGTGTTCTTAGTGTATTTCTTTCGCAGTGTTCCCCACATATTAATCTCCCAGTGTTCCCAGTGTGTTTGCTCTCGCCCAGTGTTACCCGTGTATTTTCTCTCTAGCGGTATTCACTGTGTATTTACTGTTCCAGTGTTTCCATCGTATTTACTCGACACGTGTTCCCAGTATATTTAAACTCACAGTCTTCCCACTGTATTTATCCCCTTCCAGGTTTCAAGGTTAATTACGCTCCCAGTGATCCCAGTGCATTTACTCTCCCAGTGTCCCTAGTGTACTTACTCTCCCAGTGTATCCAGTGAATGCACTCCATCCCAGTGTTCCCATTTTGTTTCATCTCTCCCAGTGTTCCCAGTTTATTACTCACTCGGTGTTCCCAGTGTATTTACTCTCCCAGTGTTCATGTTGTATTTATTCTCTCCCAGTGATGCCAGTGTGTTTACTCCCCCTGTGTTCCAAGTGTATTTGCTCTCCCAGTGTACCAGATGTATTTAATCTCTCCCACTGTTCGCAGTATATTTACTCTTCCAATGATCCCAGTGCATTTACTCTCTCCCAGTGTTCCCAGTATATTTACTCTCCCAGAGTTCCCACTGTTTTTGTTTCCCAGTGTGCCCAGTGCATTTACTGTTCCAATGTTTCCATCGTATTTACTCCCCAGTTTGGCCCGTGTAATTTCTGTTCCAGTTATTCAATCGCATTTCCTCTCCCAGTGTTCCCAGTGTACTTACTCACTCAGTGTTCCCAGTGTATTTATTCAGCCAGTGTTCCCAATGTATTTACTCTCCCAATTTATTTACACTCCCAGCGTTCCCATTGTATTTACTCTCTCCAAGGGTTCCCGTGCATTTAGTCTCCCAGTGTTCCCAATGTATTTACTGTTCCAGTGTTTCCATCATATTTACTCTCCCAGTGTTGCCCGTGTATTTTCTGTTCCAGTGCTTCCATCGTATTTACTCCCCCAGTGTTCCCAGTTTATTTAATTTCTCGCAGTGTTCCCAGTGTATCTACTCTCCCTGTGTTCCCAGTGCATTTACCCTCTCCCAGTATATTTCCTCACTCCCAGTGTCCATAGTGTATTTACTCTCCCTGTGTTCCCAGTGTATTTACTCTTCCAGTATTCCCAGTTTATTTATTCTCTCCCAGTTTTCCCAGTGTTTTACTCTCCCTGTGTTCCCAGTGTATTTACTGTCCCAGTGTTCCGAGTGTATCTACTCTCTCCCAATCTACTCTCTCCCAGTATTCCCTTTGACTTTCCTCTCCCAGTTTTACCAGTGTATTCACTATCTCCCAGTGTTCACAGTGTATTTACTCTTCCAGTGATCACAGTGCATTTACTCTCTCCCAGTGTTCCCAAAATAATTACTCTCTAAGTGTGCCCGCTGCATTTACTTTCTCCCAGTTTTCCCAGTGTACTTCAAGTCACTGTGTTCCCAGTGTATTTAATCTCCCCATGTTCGCAGTGTATTTACTCTCTTACAGCGTGCCCAGTGTATTTACCGGGCCAGTGTTTTCATCGCATTTACTCTCCCAGTGTTCCCAGTGTACTTACTCCCTCAGTGTTCCCAGTGTATTTATTCAGCCCGTGTTCCCAAAGTATTTACTCTCCCAGTGTATTTACACTTCCAGTGAGCCCATTGTATTTACTCTCTCCCAGGTTTCCCGTGTGTTTACTCTCCAAGTGATCCCACTGTATTTAGTCTCCCAGTGTTCCCAATGTATTTTCTGTTCCAGTGCTTCCATCGTATTTACTTCCCCAGTGTTCCCAATGTACCTACTCTCCCAGTGTTCCCAGTGTATTTACTCAGCCAGTGTTCCCATTGAATTTACTCTCCCAGTGCATTTACTCCCCCAGTCATCCCATCGTATTTTATCTCTCCCAGGTTCCCCGTGTATTTACTCTCTCAGTGTTTCCAATGTATGTACTCACCAAGTGATCCCTGTGTATTTACTCTCTCCCAGTGTTCCCAGTGTATTTTATCTCACAGTGTTCCCAGTGTATATACACTATCTCATTTCTCCCAATGTATTTACTCTCCCTGTGTATTTACTCCCTCAGTGATCCCATCGTCTATACACTCTCCCAGGGTTCCCATGTATTTACTCTCTCAGTATTTCCAATGTATTTACTCTCCAAGTGCTCCCGGTGCATTTAATCTCTCCCAGTGTTCCAAGTATATTTCCTCACAGTGTACCCATTGTATTTACACTCTCGCATTGTTCCCAGTTCTTTTACTGTCCTAGTGTTCCCAGTGTATTTACTCTCGTTGTGCCCAGTGTATTTACTGTTCCAGTGTTTCAGTCGTGTTTACCCACCCAGAGTTCCCAGTGTATTTCTGTTACAGTGTATCCATCGTATTTACTCACCCAGTGTTCCTAGTATAATTACTCGCCCAGTGTTCGTCCCGTATTTACCCTGCCAGTTTTCTCAGTATATTTATTCTCTTACAGGTTTCAAGTTTATTTACTCTCCCAGTGTTCCCTGTGCATTTACTCTCCCAGTGTTCGCAGTGTATCTACTCTCCCAGTGGTCCAAGTGTATTTATTCTCTCCCATTTTTCGCTGTGTATTTATTATCCCAGTTTTCGCAGTTTATTTATTCTCTCCCAGTGTATTTAATCTCCCAGTGTTGCCTGTGTATCTACTCTCTCCAATTGTTCGCAGTATATTTACTCTTCCAGTGATCCCAGTGCATTCACTCTCTCCCAGTGTTCCCAATGTATTTACTGTTCCAATGATTCCATCGTATTTATTCTCCCAGTGTTCCCAGTTTATATTCGGTTCCAGTGATTCCATCGTATTTACTCTCCAAGTGTTCCCAGCATTCTTACTCCCCCACGGTTCCCAGTGTATTTACTCAGCCAATGTTCCCAATGTATTTACTCTCCCATTTTATTTACTCTCCCAATGATCCCATCCTATTTAATCTCTCCCAGGCTTCCCGTGTATTTACTCTCTCAGTGTTCCCAATATATTACTCTCCAAGTGGTCAATGTGTTTTTACTCTCTCCCAGTGTTCCTAGTGTATTTTATTTCGCAGTACTCCCAGTGTATTTACACTCTCCCATTGTTCACAGTTTAGTTGCTCTCCTAGTGTTCCCAGTGTATTTACTATCGCTGTGTTCCCAGTGTAGTTACTGTTCCAGTGTTTCAATTGTATTTACTTTCCCAGAGTTCCGGGTGTATTTTCTGTTCCAGTGTTTCAGTCGTATTTTCTCTCCCAGTGTTCCCAGTGTATTTATTATCCCAGTGTTCTCAGTCTATTTATTCTCTCCCAGAGTTCCCAGTGTTTTACTCTCCCTTTGTTCCCAGTGTATTACTGTCTCATTTATCCCAGTGTGTTTATTCTGTCCCACTTTTCCCTGTGTATTTACTCTTTCACAATGCATTTACTCTCCCAGTGTTCCCAGTGTATCTACTCTCTCCAAGTGTGTTCAGTATATTTATTCGTCCAGTGATAACAGTGCATTTACTCTCTCCCAGTGTTCCCAGTGTATTTACTCTCCCAGTGTTCCCACTGTATTTATTCTCTCCCAGCGTTCCCAGTTTATTTACTCTCGCAGTGTTCACAGTGCAGTTACTGTTCCAGAGTTTCAATCGCATTTACTCTCCCTGTGTTCCCAATATAATTACTCTCCCAGTGTTCAGAGTTTATTTACTCTCTCCCAGTCTTCGCAGCATATTTACACTTCCAGGAATCCCAGTGCATTTACTCTCTCCCAGTGTTCCCAGTGGATTTACTCAGCCATTGTTCCCAATGTATTTACTCTCCCAGTGAATTTTCGCTCCCAGTGATCCCATCGTATTTTATCTCTCGCAGGGTTCCTGTATATTTAATCTCTCAGTGTTTCCAATGTATGTACTCTCCAAGTATTCCCTGTGTATTTTTCTCTCTCCCAGTGTTCCCAGTGTATTTTATCTCACAGTGTTCCCAGTGTATATACACTCTCCCATTTTTCCCAATGTATTTACTCTCCCTGTGTATTTACTCCCCCAGTGATCCCATCGTATATACTCTCTCCCAGCGTTCCCATGTATTTACTCAGCCAGTGTTCCTAATATATTTACTCTCCCAGTAAATTTTCGCTCCCAATGATCCCATCGTATTTTATCTCTCCCAGCGTTCCCGTGTATTTACTCTCCCAGGGATCCCACTGTGTTTACTCCCCCAGTGTTCCTAGTGTAATTACTCGCCCAGTGTTTGTCCCGTATTTATTCTGGCAGTTTTCTCAGTATATTTGCTCCCTTCCAGTTTTCAAGTTTACTTACTCTCCCAGTGTTCCCAGTGTATTTATTCTCTCCCAGTGTTCCCAGTGTTTTTACTGTCCCTGTGTTCGCAGCGTATTTACTCTCCCAGTGTTCCCAGTGGTTAACTCTCGCTGTGTCCCCAGTGTATTTACTCTCCCAGTGTTCAGAGTGTATTTACTCTCTCCCAGTTTTCGCAGCATATTTACACGTCCAGTAATCAGTGTGCATTTACTCACTCCCAGTGTTGCCAGTGTATTTACTCTCCCAGTGTTCCCACTGTATTTAGTCCCCCACTGTGCCCAATGTAATTACTGCCCCAGTCTTTCCATCGTATTTATTCTCCCAGTGTTGCCCGTGTATTTTTGTTCTAGTGCTTCCATCATATTTACTCTTCTAGTGTTCCCAGTTACTTACTCCCCCAGTGTTCCCAGTGTATTTACTCAGCCAGTGTTCCCAATGTATTTACTCTCCCAGTGTATTTGCACTCCCAGTGATCACATCGCATTTACTCTCTCCCAGGGTTCCCGAGTATTTATTCTCCCAGGGATCCCACTGTATTTGGTCTCCCAATGTTCCCAATATATTTTCTGTTCCAGTGTTTCCATCGTATTTATTCTCCCAGTGTTGCCCGCGTATTTTCTGTTCCAGTGCTTCCATCGTATTTACTCTCCAAGTGTTCCCAGCATTCTAACTCCCCCACTGTTCCCAGTGTATTTACTCAGCCAATGTTCCCAATGTATTTACTCTCCCAGTTTATTTACTCTCCCAATGATCCCATCCTATTTAATCTCTCCCGGGCTTCCCGTGTATTTACTCTCTCAGTGTTCCCAATGTATTACTCTCCAAGTGTTCATGGTGTTTTTACTCTCTCCCAGTGTTCCCAGTGTATTTGATCTCACAGTACTCCCTGTGTATTTACACTCTCCCATTGTTCGCAGTTTAGTTGCTCTCCTAGTGTATTTACTCATGCTGTGTTCCCAGTGTATTTACTGTTCCAGTGTTTCAATCATATTTACTTTCCCAGAGTTCCGGGTGTATTTTCTGTTCCAGTGTTTCAGTCGTATTTTCTCTCCCGGTGTTCTCAGTGTATTTATTCTCTCCCAGAGTTCCCAATGTTTTACTCTCCCTGTGTTTCCAGTGTTTTACTGCATCATTTTCCCCAGTGTATTTATTCGCTCCCACTTTTCCCTGTGTATTTACTCTCCCACTTTTCCCAGTGCATTTACTCTCTCCCAGTGCATTTACTCTCCCAGTGTTCCCAGTGTATCTACTCTCTCCAAGTGTTTTCAGTATATTTACTCGTCCAATGATAACAGTGCGTTTACTCTCTCCCAGTGTTCCCAGTGTATTTACTCTCCCAGTGTTCCCACTGTATTTATTCTCTCCCAGTGTTCCCAGGTTATTTCCTCTCGCCGTGTTCACAGAGTAGTTATTGTTCCAGTGTTTCCATAGTATTTAATCTCCCAGTGTTCCCACTGTATTTATTCTCTACCAGTGTTCCCAGGTTATTTACTCTATCAGTGTTCACAGTGTAGTTACTGTTCCAGTGTTTCCATAGTAGTTAATCTCCCCGTGTTCCCAGTGTATTTACTCTACCAGTGTTCGCCACATATTTATTCTGTCAATTTTCCCAGTATATTTCTCTTCCAGATTTCAAGTTTACTTACACTCCCAGTGTTCTAGCGTATTTACTCGTGCAGTGTTTCCAATGTATTTATGCTCTCCCAGTGTACCCAGTGATGTTACTCTCCCTGTGTTCCCAGTGTTTTTACTCTCCCAGTGTTGCCAGTTTAGTTACTCTCTCCCAGTGTTCGCATTATATTTGCTCTTCCAGTGATCCCAGTGCCTTTACTCTCTCCCAGTGTTCCCAGTATATTTATTCTTCCAGGTTTCGCAATGCATTTAGTCTCCCAGTGTTCCCAATATATTTACTTTTCCACTGTGTCCATCGTATTTTCTATCCCAGTATTCCCAGTGTATTTTCTGTTCCAGTGCTTCCATCGTGTTTGCTCTCCAAGTGTTCTTAGTGTATTTCCTTCGCAGTGTTCCCCGCATATTAATCACCCAGTGTCCCCAGTGTGTTTGCTCTCGCCCAGTGTTACCCGTTTATTTTCTCTCTCGCAGTATTCACTCTGTATTTACTGTTCCAGTGTTTCCATCGTATTTACTCTACACGTGTTCCCAGTATATTTAAACTCACAGTCTTCCCACTGTATTTATTCCCTTCCAGGTTTCAAGTTTATTTACGCTCCATGTGTTCCCAGTGTATTTACTCTCCCAGTGTCCCCAGTATACTTACTCTCCCAGTGCATCCAGTGAATGTACACCATCACAGTGTTCCCATTTTGTTTCATCTCTCCCAGTGTTCCCAGTTTATTACTCACTCGGTGTTCCCAGTGTATTTACTCTCCCAGTGTTCACGTTGTATTTATTCTCTCCCAGTGATGCCAGTGTGTTTACTCCCCCTGTGTTTCCAGTGTGTCCGATGGATTTAATCTCTCCCACTGTTCGCAGTATATTTACTCTTCCAATGATCCCAGTGCATTTACTCTCTCCCAGTGTTCCCAGTATATTTACTCTCCCAGAGTTCCCATTGTTTATGTTTCCCAGTGTGCCCAATGCATTTACTGTTCCAATGTTTCCATCGTATTTACTCCCCAGTGTGGCCCGTGTATTTTCTGTTCCAGTGCTTCAATCGCATTTCCTCTCCCAGTGTTCCCAGTGTACTTACTCCCTCAGTGTTCCCAGTGTATTTATTCAGCCAGTGTTCCCAATGTATTTACTCTCCCAATGTATTTACACTCCCAGCGTTCCTATTGTATTTACTCTCTCCAAGGGTTCCCGTGCATTTACTCTCCCAGTGATCCCACTGCATTTAGTCTCCCAGTGTTCCCAATGTATTTACTATTCCAGTGTTTCCATCATATTTACTCTCCCAGTGTTGCCCGTGTATTTTCTGTTCCAGTGCTACCATCGTATTTACTCCCCCAGTGTTCCCAATATACTTGCTATCCCAGTGTTGCCTGTGTTTTACTCCCTCCCAGTGTTCCCAGTTTATTTAATTTCTCACAGTGTTCCCAGTGTAGCTACTATCCTTGTGTTCCAAGTGTATTTACTCTCTCCCAGTATACCCAGTCTATTTCCTCACTCCCAGTGCCCATAGTGTATTTACTCTCCCTGTGTTCCCAGTGTATTTACTCTTCCAGTATTCCCAGTTTATTTATTCTCTCCCAGTTTTCCCAGTGTTTTACTCTCCCTGTGTTCCCAGTGTATTTACTCGCCCAGAGTTCCGAGTGTATCTACTCTCTCCCAATCTACTCTCTCCCAGTATTCCAGTTGACTTTCCTCTCCCAGTTTTCCCAGTGTATTCACTCTCTCCCAGTTTTCAGAGTGTATTTATTCTTCCAGTGATCACAGTGCATTTACTCTCTCCCAGTGTTCCCAAAATATATACTCTCCAAGTGTGCCCGCTGCATTTACTTTCTCCCAATGTTACCAGTGTACTTCAAGTCACTGTGTTCCTAGTGTATTTAATCTCCCCATGTTCGCAGTGTATTTACTCTCTCCCCATGTTCGCAGTTTATTTACTCTCTCACAGTGTTCCTAGTGTATTTATTTTAGCAGTGTTCCCAGTATATTTACTCTCTCCCAGTGTTCCCAGACCATTTACTCTCCCAGTGTCCCCAGTGATTTTTTCTCTCCGTGTTCCCAGTGTATTTATTCAGCCCGTGTGCACAATGTCTTTATTCTCCAAGTGTTCCGGTTGTACTTACTCTCTCCCAGTCTTCCCAGTGTATTTTTATCCCGCAGTGTTTCCAGTGTACTTAATTTATCTTAGTCTGCCCAGTGCATTTGCTATCCCAGCATTCCCAGTGGATTTACTCTTCATTTGTTCACAGGTTGTTTACTCTCTTACTGTTCGCAGTGTAGTACTCTCTTACAGCGTGCCCAGTGTATTTACCGGGCCAGTGTTTTCATCGCATTTATTCTCCCAGTGTTCCCAGTGTACTTACTCCCTCAGTGTTCCCAGTGTATTTATTCAGCCCGTGTTCCCAAAGTAATTACTCTCCCAGTGTATTTACACTTCCAGTGAGCCCATTGTATTTACTCTCTCCCAGGGTTCCCGTGTATTTACTCTCTCAGTGATCCCACTGTATTTAGTCTCCCAGTGTTCCCAATGTATTTACTGTTCCAGCGTTTCCATCGTATTTACTCTCCCAGTGTTGCCCGTGTATTTTCTGTTCAAGTGCTTCCATCGTATTTACTTCCCCAGTGTTCCCAATGTACCTACTCTCCCATTGTTCCCAGTGTATTTACTCAGCCAGTGTTCCCATTGTATTTACTCTCCCAGTGTATTTACTCCCCCAGTGATCCCATCGTATTTTATCGCTCCCAGGGTCCCCGTGTATTTACTCTCTCAGTGTTTCCAATGTATGTACTCTCCAAGTGTTCCCTCTGTATTTACTCTCTCCCAATGTTCCCTGTGTATTTTATCTCACAATGTTCCCAGTGTATATACACTCTCTCATTTTTCCCAATGTATTTACTGTCCTAGTGTTCCCAGTGTATTTACTCTCGTTGTTCCCAGTTTATTTACTGTTCCAGTGTTTCAATCGTGTTTACCCACCCAGAGTTCCCAGTGTACTTCTGTTACAGTGTATCCATCGTATTTACTCACCCAGTGTTCCTAGTATAATGACTCGCCCAGTGTTCGTCCCGCATTTACACTGCCAGTTTTCTCAGTGTATTTATTCTCTTACAGGTTTCAAGTTTATATACTCTCCCAGTGTTCCCTGTGCATTTACTCTCCCAGTGTTCGCAGTGTATCTACTCTCCCAGTGCTCCCAGTGTATTTATTCTCTCCCATTTTTCGCAGTGCATTTACTCTCCCAGTTTTCGCAGTTTATTTATTCTCTCCCAGTGTATTTACTCTCCCAGTGTTGCCTGTGTATCTACTTTCTCTAATTGTTCGCAGTATATTTACTCGTCCAGTGATCCCAGTGCATTCACTCTCTCCCAGTGTTCCCACTGTATTTACTGTTCCAATGATTCCTTCGTATTTATTCTCCAAGTGTTCCCAGCATTCTTACTCCCCCACTGTTCCCAGTGTATTTACTCAGCATTGTTCCCAATGTATTTAGTCTCTCAGTTTATTTACTCTCCCAATGATCCCATCCTACTTAATCTCTCCCAGGCTTCCCGTGGATTTACTCTCTCATTGTTCCCAATGTATTACTCTCCAAGTGTTCATGGTGTTTTTACTCTCTCCCAGTGTTCCCAGTGTATTTTATCTTGCAGTATTCCCAGTGTATTTACACTCTCCCATTGTTTACAATTTAGTTGCTCTCCTCGTGTTCCCAGTGTATTTACTCTCACTGTGTTCCCAGTGTATTTACTGTTCCAGTGTTTCAATTGTATTTACTTTCCCAGAGTTCCGGGTGTATTTTCTGTTTTGTGTTGCAGTAGTATTTTCTCTCCCAGTGTTCCCAGTGTATTTACTCGCCCAGTGTTCTCAGTCTATTTATTCTCTCCCAGAGTTCCCAGTGTTTTACTCTCCCTTTGTTCCCAGTGCATTACTGTCTCATTTTTCCCAGTGTATTTATTCTCTCCCACTTTTCCCTGTGTATTTACTCTCTCCCAGTGTATTTACTCTCCTAGTGCTCCCAGTGTATCTACTCTCTCGAAGTGTTTTCAGTATATTTACTCGTCCAGTGATAACAGTGCATTTACTCTCTCCCAGTGTTCCCAGTGTATTTACTCTCCCAGTGTTCCCACTGTGTATCTATGCTCTCTAATTGTTCGCAGTATATTTACTCTTCCAGTGATCCCAGTGCATTCACTCTCTCCCAGTGTTCCCAATGTATTTACTGTTCCAATGATTCCATCGTATTTACACTCCAAGTGTTCCCAGCATTCTTACTCCCCTACTGTTCCCAGTGTATTTACTCAGCCAATGTTCCCAATGTATTTACTCTCCCAGTTTATTTACTCTCCCAATGATCCCATCCTACTTAATCTCTCCCAGGCTTCCCGTGGATTTACTCTCTCAGTGTTCCCAATGTTTTACTCTCCAAGTGTTCAGGGTGTTTTTACTCTCTCCCAGTGTTCCTAGTGTATTTTATTACGCAGTACTCCCAGTTTATTTACACTATCCCAGTGTTCACAGTTTAGTTGCTCTCCTAGTGTTCCCAGTGTATTTACTCTCGCTGTGTTAATAGTGTATTTACTGTTCCAGTGTTTCAATTGTATTTACTTTCCCAGAGTTCCGGGTGTATTTTCTGTTCGAGTGTTTCAGTCGTATTTTCTCTCCCAGTGTTCCCAGTGTATTTACTCTCCCAGTGTTCTCAGTCTATTTATTCTCTCCCAGAGTTCCCAGTGTTTACTCTTCCTGTGTTCCCAGTGTATTACTGTCTCATTTTTTCCAGGGTATTTATTCTCTCCCACTTTTCCCTGTGTATTTACTCTCTCCCAGTGTATTTACTCTCCCAGTGTTCCCAGTGTATCTACTCTCTCCAAGTGTTTTCAGTATATTTACTCGTCCAGTGATAACAGTGCATTTACTCTCTCCCAGTGTTCCCAGTGTATTTACTCTCCCAGTGTTCCCACTGTGTATCTATGCTCTCTAATTGTTCGCAGTATATTTACTCTTACAGTGATCCCAGTGCATTCACTCTCTCCCAGTGTTCCCAATGTATTTACTGTTCCAATGATTCCATCGTATTTACACTCCAAGTGTTCCCAGCATTCTTACTCCCCCACTGTTTCCAGTGTATTTACTCAGCCAATGTTCCCAATGTATTTACTCTCCCAGTTTATTTACTCTCCCAATGATCCCATCCTACTTAATCTCTCCCAGGCTTCCCGTGGATTTACTCTCTCAGTGTTCCCAATGTTTTACTCTCCAAGTGTTCAGGGTGTTTTTACTCTCTCCCAGTGTTCCTAGTGTATTTTATTACGCAGTACTCCCAGTTTATTTACACTCTCCCAGTGTTCACAGTTTAGTTGCTCTCCTAGAGTTCCCAGTGTATTTACTCTCGCTGTGTTAATAGTGTATTTACTGTTCCAGTGTTTCAATTGTATTTACTTTCGCAGAGTTCCGGGTGTATTTTCTGTTCGAGTGTTTCAGTCGTATTTTCTCTCCCAGTGTTCCCAGTGTATTTACTCTCCCAGTGTTCTCAGTCTATTTATTCTCTCCCAGAGTCCCCAGTGTTTACTCTTCCTGTGTTCCCAGTGTATTACTGTCTCATTTTCCAGTGTATTTATTCTCTCCCACTTTTCCCTGCGTATTTACTCTCTCCCAGTGTATTTACTCTCCCAGTGTTCCCAGTGTATCTACTCTCTCCAAGTGTTTTCAGTGTATTACTCGTCCAGTGATAACAGTGCATTTACTCTCTCCCAGTGTTCCCAGTGTGTTTACTCTCCCAGTGTTCCCACTGTATTTATTCTCTCCCAGTGTTCCCAGGTTATTTACTCTCGCAGTGTTCACAGTGCAGTTACTGTTCCAGAGTTTCAATCGCATTTACTCTCCCTGTGTTCCCAATATATTTACTCTCCCAGTGTTCCGAGTGTATTTACTCTCTCCCACTCTTCGCAGTATACTTACACTTCCAGGAATCCCAGTGCATTCACTCTCTCCCAGCGTTCCCAGTGTATTTACTCAGCCAGTGTTCCCAATGTATTTACTCTCTCAGTGAATTTTCGCTCCCAGTGATCCCATCGTATTTTATCTCTCCCAGGGTTCCCATGTATTTACTCTCCCAGGGATCCCACTATGTTTACTCCCCCAGTGTTCCAAGTATATTTTCCTCACAGTGTACCCAGTGTATTTACACTCTCGCATTGTTCCCAGTTCGTTTACTGTTCTAGTGTTCCCAGTGTATTTACTCTCGTTTTGCCCAGTGTATTTACTGTTCCAGTGCTTCAGTCGTGTTTACCCACCCAGAGTTCCCAGTGTATTTCTGTTGCAGTGTATCCATCGTATTTACTCACCCAGTGTTCCTAGTATAATTACTCGCCCAGTGTTCGTCCCGTATTTACCCTGCCAGTTTTCTCAGTATATTTATTCTCTTACAGGTTTCAAGATTATTTACTCTCCCAGTGTTCCCTGTGCATTTACTCTCCCAGTGTTCGCAGTGTATCTACTCTCCCAGTGTTCCCAGTGTATTTATTCTCTCCCATTTTTCGCTGTGTATTTACTCTCCCAGTTTTCGCAGTTTATTTATTCTCTCCCAGTGTATTTACTCTCCCAATGTTGCCTGTGTATCTACTCTCTCTAATTGTTCGCAGTATAGTTACTCTTCCAGTGATCCCAGTGCATTCACTCTCTCCCAGTGTTTCCAATGTATTTACTGTTCCAATGATTCCATCGTATTTACTCTCCAAGTGTTCCCAGCATTCTTACTCCCCCACTGTTCCCAGTGTATTTACTCAGCCTTGTTCCCAATGTATTTAGTCTCCCAGTTTATTTACTCTCCCAATGATCCCATCCTACTTAATCTCTCCCAGGCTTCCCGTGTATTTACTCTCTCAGTGTTCCCAATGTATTACTCTCCAAGTGTTCATTGTGTTTTTACTCTCTCCCAGTGTTCCCAGTGCATTTTATCTCGCAGTATTCCCAGTGTATTTACACTCTCCCATTGTTCACAATTCAGTTGCTCTCCTCGTGTTTCCAGTGTATTTACTCGCACTGTGTTCCCAGTGTATTTACTGTTCCAGTGTTTCAATTGTATTTACTTTCCCAGAGTTCCGGGTGTATTTTCTGTTCCAGTGTTGCAGTCGTATTTTCTCTCCCAGTGTTCCCAGTGTATTTACTCTCCCAGTGTTCTCAGTCTATTTATTCTCTCCCAGAGTTCCCAGTGTTTTACTCTCCGTGTGTTCCCAGTGCATTATTGTCTCATTTTTCCCAGTGTATTTATTCTCTCCCACTTTTCCCTGTGTATTTACTCTCTCCCAGTGTATTTACGCTCCTAGTGTTCCCAGTGTATCTACTCTCTCGAAGTGTTTTCAGTATATTTACTCGTCCAGTGATAACAGTGCATTTACTCTCTCCCAGTGTTCCCAGTGTATTTACTCTCCCACTGTTCCCACTGTGTTTATCCTCTCCCAGTGTTCCCAGGTTATTTACTCTCGCACTCTTCACAGTGTAGTTACTGTTCCAGAGTTTCAATCGCATTTACTCTCCCTGTGTTCCCAATATATTTACTCTCCCAGTGTTCCGAGTGTATTTACTCTCTCCCAGACTTCGCAGTGTATTTACACTTCCAGGAATTCCAGTGCATTTACTCTCTCCCAGTGTTCCCAGTGTATTTACTCGGCCAGTGTTCCCAATGTATTTACTCTCTCAGTGAATTTTCGCTCCCAGTGATCCCATCGTATTTTATCTCTCCCAGGGTTCCCATGTATTTACTCTCCCAGGGACCCCACTGTGTTTACTCCCCCAGTGTTCCAAGTATATTTTCCTCACAGTGTACCCAGTGTATTTACACTCTCGCATTGTTACCAGTTCTTTTACTGTTCTAGTGTTCCCAGTGTATTTACTCTCGTTTTGCCCAGCGTATTTACTGTCCCAGTGCTTCAGTCGTGTTTACCCACCCAGAGTTCCCAGTGCATTTCTGTTGCAGTGTATCCATCTTAATTACTCACCCAATGTTCCTAGTATAATTACTCGCCCAGTGTTCGTCCCGTATTTACCCTGCCAGTTTTCTCAGTATATTTATTCTCTTACAGGTTTCAAGATTATTTACTCTCCCAGTGTTCCCTGTGCATTTACTCTCCCAGTGTTCGCAGTGTATCTACTCTCCCAGTGTTCCCAGTGTATTTATTCTCTCCCATTTTTCGCCGTGTATTTACTCTCCCAGTTTTCGCGGTTTATTTATTCTCTCCCAGTGTATTTACTCTCGCAGTGTTGCCTGTGTATCTACTCTCTCCAATTGTTCGCAGTATATTTACTCTTCCAGTGATCCCAGTGCATTCACTCTCTCCCAGTGTTCCCAATGTATTTACTGTTCCAACGATTCCATCGTATTTACCCTCCCAGTGTTCCCAGTTTATTTTCTGTTCCAGTGATTCCATCGTGTTTACTCTCCAAGTGTTCCCAGCATTCTTACTCCCCCACTGTTCCCAGTGTATTTACTCAGCCAATGTTCCCAATGTATTTACTCTCCCAGTTTATTTACTCTCCCAATGATCCCATCCTACTTAATCTCTCGCAGGCATCCCGTGGATTTACTCTCTCAGTGTTCCCAATGTTTTACTCTCCAAGTGTTCAGGGTGTTTTTACTCTCTCCCAGTGTTCCTAGTGTATTTTATTACGCAGTACTCCCAGTTTATTTACACTCTCTCATTGTTCACAGTTTAGTTGCTCTCCTAGTGTTCCCAGTGTATTTACTCTCGCTGTGTTCCCAGTGTATTTACTGTTCCAGTGTTTCAATTGTATTTACTTTCCCAGAGTTCCGGGTGTATTTTCTGTTCCAGTGTTTCAGTCGTATTTTCTCTCCCAGTGTTCCCAGTGTATTTACTCTCCCAGTGTTCTCAGTCTATTTATTCTCTCCCAGAGTTCCCAGTGTTTTACTCTTCCTGTGTTCCCAGTGTATTACTGTCTCATTTTTCCCAGTGTATTTATTCTCTTCCGCTTTTCCCTGTGTATTTACTCTCTCCCAGTGCATTTACTCTCCCAGTGTTCCCAGTGTATCTACTCTCTCCAAGTGTTTTCAGTATATTACTCGTCCAGTGATAACAGTGCATTTACTCTCTCCCAGTGTTCCCAGTGTATTTACTCTCCCAGTGTTCCCACTGTATTTATTCTCTCCCAGTGTCCCCAGGTTATTTACTCTCGCAGTGTTCACAGTGCAGTTACTGTTCCAGAGTTTCAATCGCATTTACTCTCCCTGTGTTCCCAATAAATTTACTCTCCCAGTGTTCCGAGTGTATTTACTCTCTCCCACTCTTCGCAGTATACTTACACTTCCAGGAATCCGAGTGCATTTACTCTCTCCCAGTGTTCCCAGTGGATTTACTCAGCCAGTGTTCCCAATGTATTTACTCTCCCAGTGAATTTTCGCTCCCAGTGATCCCATCGTATTTTATCTCTCCCAGGGTTCCCGTGTATTTGCTCTCAGTGTTTCCAATGTATGTACTCTCCAAGTGTTCCCTGTGTATTTACTCTGTTCCAGTGTTCCCAGTGTATTTTATCTCACAGTGTTCCCAGTGTATATACACTCTCCCATTTTCCAAATGTATTTACTCTCCCTGTGTATTTACTCCCCCAGTGATCCCATCGTATATACTCTCTCCAAGGGTTCCCATGTATTTACTCAGCTAGTGTTCCCAATGTATTTACTCTCCCAGTAAATCTTCGCTCCCAGTGATCCCATCGTATTTTATCTCTCCCAGGGTTCCCGTGTATTTGCACTCCCACGGATCCCACTGTGTTTACTACCCCAGTGTTTATAGTATAATTACTCGCCCAGTGTTTGTCCCGTATTTATTCTGGCAGTATTCTCAGTATATTTGCTACCTTCCAATTTTTAAGTTTACTTACTCTCCCAGTGTTCCCAGTGTATTTATTCTCTCCCAGTGCTCCCTGTGTTTTTACTGTCCCTGTGTTCGCAGCGTGTTTACTCTCCCAGTGTTCCCAGTGGTTAACTCTCCCTGTGTCCTCAGTGTATTTACTCTCCCAGTGTTCAGAGTGTATTTAATCTCTCCCAGTCTTCGCAGTATATTTATACTTCCAGTCATCAGTGTGCATTTACTCTCTCCCAGTGTTCCCAGTGTATTTACTCTCCCAGTGTTCCTACTGTATTTAGTCTCCCACTGTGCCCAATGTAATTACTGCCCCAGTCTTTCCATCGTATTTACTCTCCGAGTGTTGCCCGTTTATTTTTTTCCAGTGCTTCCATCATATTTACTCTTCTAGTGTTCCCAGTTACTTACTCCCCCAGTGTTCCCAGTGTATTTACTCAGCCAATGTTCCCAATGTATTTACTCTCCCAGTGTATTTGCACTCCCAGTGATCACAACTTATTTACTCTCTCCCAGGGTTCCCGTGTATTTATTCTCCCAGGGATTCCACTGTATTTGGTCTCCCAATGTTCCCAATATATTTACTGGTCCAGTGTTCCCAATGTATTACTCTCCAAGTGTTCATGGTGCTTTACTCTCTCCCAGTGTTCCCAGTGTATTTGATCTCACAGTGCTCCCTGTGTATTTACACTCTCCCATTGTTCACAGTTTAGTTGCTATCCTAGTGTATTTACTCTCGCTGTGTTCCCAGTGTATTTACTGTTCCAGTGTTTCAATCGTATTTACTTTCCCAGAGTTCCGGGTGTATTTTCTGTTCCAGTGTTTCAGTCGTATTTTCTCTCCCGGTGTTCTCAGTGTACTTATTCTCTCCCAGAGTTCCCAGTGTTTTTACTCTCCGTGTTTCCAGTGTATTACTGTCTCATTTTCCCCAGTGTATTTATTCGCTCCCACTTTTCCCAGTGCATTTACTCTCTCCCAGTGTATTTACTCTCCCAGTGTTCCCAGTGTATCTAGTCTCTCCGAGTGTTTTCAGTATATTTACTCGTCCAGTGATAACAGTGCATGTACTCTCTCCCAGTGTTCCCAGTGTATTTACTCTCCCAGTGTTCCCACTGTATTTATTCTCTCCCAGTGTTCCCAGGTTATGTACTCTCGCAGTGTTCACAGTGTAGTTACTGTTAGAGTGTTTCAATCGCATTTACTCTCCCAGTGTTCCCAGTGTATGTGCTGTTCCAGTGTTTCCATAGTATTTAATCTCCCCGTGTTCGCAGTTTATTTACTCTACCAGTGTTCGCCACACATTTATTCTCTCAATGTTCCCAGTATATTTATTCTCTTCCAGGTTTCAAGTTTACTTACTCTCCCAGTGTTCCTAGCGTATTTACTCGTGCAGTGTTCCCAATGTATTTATTCTCTCCCAGTGTACCCAGTGATTTTACTCTCCCTGTGTTCCCAGTGTTTTTTCTCTCCCAGTGTTCGCATTATATTTGATCTTCCAGTGATCCCAGTGCCTTTACTCTCTCCCAGTGTTCCCAGTATATTTATTCTCCCAGGTTTCGCATTGCATTTAGTCTCCCAGTGTTCCCAATATATTTACTGTTCCAGTGTTTCCATCCTATTTTCTCTCCCAGTATTCCCAGTCTATTTTCTGTTCCAGTGCTTCCATCGTGTTTGCTCTCCAAGTGTTCTTCGTGTATTTCTTTCGCAGTGTTCCCCGCATATTAATCTACCAATGTTCCCAGTATGTTTGCTCTCGCCCAGTGTTACCCGTGTATTTTCTCTCTCGCAGTATTCACTGTGTATTTACGGTTCCAGTGTTTCCATCGTATTTACTCGACACGTTTTCACAGTATATTTAAACTCACAGTCTTCCCACTGTATTTATTCCCTTCCAGGTTTCAAGTTTATTTACGCTCCCAGTGTTCCCAGTGTATTTACTCTCCCAGTGTCCCCAGTGTACTTAATCTCCCAGTGTATCCAGTGAATGTACTCCATCCCAGTGCTCCCATTTTGTTTCATCTCTCCCAGTGTTCCCGGTTTATTACTCACTCGGTGTTCCCAGTGTATTTACTCTCCCAGTGTTCACGTTGTATTTATTCTCTCCCAGTGATGCCAGTGTGTTTACTCCCCTTGTGTTCCAAGTGTATTTGCTTTCCCAGTGTACCCGGTGTATTTAATCTCTCCCACTGTTCGCAGTATATTTACTCTTCCAATGATCCCAGTGCATTTACTCTCTCCCAGTGTTCCCAGTATATTTACTCTCCCAGAGTTCCCACTGTTTTTGTTTCCCAGTGTGCCCAATGCATTTACTGTTCCAATGTTTCCATCGTATTTACTCCCCAGTTTGGCCCGTGTAATTTCTGTTCCAGTGCTTCAATCGTATTTATTCTCCCAGTGTTCCCAGTGTACTTACTCCCTCAATGTACCAGTGTATTTATTCAGCCAGTGTTCCCAATGTATTTACTCTCCGAATGTACTTACACTCCCTGTGTTCCCATTGTATTTACTCTCTCCAAGATTCCCGTGCATTTACTCTCCCAGTGATCCCACTGCATTTAGTCTCCCAGTTTTCCCAATGTATTTACTGTTCCAGTGTTTCCATCATATTTACTCTCCCAGTGTTGCCCGTGTATTTTCTGTTCCAGTGCTTCCATCGTATTTACTCCCCCAGTGTTTCCAATGTACTTGATATCCCAGTGTTGCCTGTGTTTTACTCTCTCCCAGTGTTCCCAGTTTATTTTATTTCTCTCAGTGTTCCCAGTGTATCTACTCACCATGTGTTTCCAGTGCATTTACCCTCTCCCAGTATACCCAGTCTATTTCCTCACTCCCAGTGTCCATAGTGTATTCACTCTCCCTGTGTTGCCAGTGTATTTACTCTCCCAGTAATCCCAGTGTATTTATTCTCTCCCAGTTTTCCCAGTGTTTTACTCTCCCTGTGATCCCAGTGTATTTACTCTCCCAGTGTTCCGAGTGTATCTACTTTCTCCCAATCTACTCTCTCCCAGTATTCCCTTTGACTTTCCTCTCCCAGTTTTCCCAGTGTATTCACTCTCTCCCAGTATTCACAGTTCATTTACTCTTCCAGTGATCCCAGTGCATTTACTCTCTCCCAGTGTTCCCAAAATATTTACTCTCCAAGTGTGCCCGCTGCATTTACTTTATTCCAGTGTTCCCAGTGTACTTCAAGTCACTGTGTTCCCAGTGTATTTAATCTCCCCATGTTCGCAGTGTATTTACTCTCTCCCCATGTTCGCAGTTTATTTACTCTCTCACAGTGTTCCTAGTGTATTTATTCTAGCAGTGTTCCCAGTGTATTTACTCTCTCCCAGTGTTCCCAGACTATTTACTCTCCCAGTGTCCCCAGTGCTTGTTTCTCTCCCTGTGTTCCCAGTGTATTTATTCAGCCCGTGTGCCCAATGTCTTTATTCTCCTAGTGTTCCGGTTGTACTTACTCTCTCCCAGTCTTCCCAGTGTATTTTATCCCGCAGTGTTTCCAGTGTACTTAATTTATCTTAGTCTGCCCAGTGCTTTTGCTATCCCAGTATTCCCAGTGGATTTAATCTTCATTTGTTCACAGGTTATTTACTCTCTTACTGTTCGCAGTGTAGTACTCTCTTACAGCGTGCCCAGTGTATTTACCGGGCCAGTGTTTGCATCGCATTTACTCTCCCAGTGTTCCCAGTGCACTTACTCCCTCAGTGTTCCCAGTGTATTTATTCAGCCCGTGTTCCCAAAGTATTTACTCTCCCAATATATTTACACTTCCAGTGAGCCCATTGTATTTACTCTCTCCCAGGGTTCCCGTGTATTTACTCTCCCAGTGATCCCACTGTATTTAGTCTCCCAGTGTTCCCAATGTATTTACTGTTCCAGCGTTTCCATCGTATTTACTCTCCCAGTATTGCCCGTGTATTTTCTGTTCCAGTGCTTCCATCGTATTTACTTCCCCAGTGTTCCCAATGTACCTACTCTCCCATTGCTCCCAGTGTAGTTACTCAGCCAGTGTTCCCAGTGTATTTACTCTCCCAGTGTGTTTACTCCACCAGTGATCCCATCGTATTTTATCTCTCCCAGGATCCCCGTGTATTTACTCTCTCAGTGTTTCCAATGTATATACTCTCCAAGTGTTCCCTCTGTATTTACTCTCTCCCAGTGTTCCCAGTGTATTTTATCTCACAGTGTTCCCAGTGTATATACACTCTCCCATTTTTCCCAATGTATTTCCTCTCCCTGTGTATTTACTCCCCCAGTGATCCCATCGTATATACTCTCTCCCAGGGTTCCCATGTATTTACTCTCTCAGTATTTCCAATGTATTTACTCTCCAAGTGCTCCCGGTGCAGTTACACTCTCCCAGTGTTCCAACTGTATTTTTCTCACAGTGTACTCAGTGTATTTACACTCTCGCATTGTTCACAGTTTATTTACTGTCCTTGTGTTCCCAGTGTACTTACTCTCGTTGTTCCCAGTGTATTTACTCTCCCAGTGATCCCACTGTATTTAGTCTCCCAGTGTTCCTAATGTATTTACTGTTCCAACGTTTCCATCGTATTTACTCTCCAAGTGTTGCCCGTGTATTTTCTGTTCCAGTGCTTCCATCGTATTTACTTCCCCAGTGTTCTCAATGTACCTACTCTCCCATTGATCCCAGTGTATTTACTCAGCCAGTGTTCCCATTGTATTTACTCTCCCAGTGTATTTACACCCGCAGCGATCCCATCGTATTTTATCTCTCCCAGGTTTCCCGTGTATTTACTCTCTCAGTGTTTCCAATGTATGTACTCTCCAAGTGTCCCCTGTGTATTTCCTCTCTCCCAGTGTTCCCAATGTATTTTATCTCACAGTGTTCCCAGTTTATATACACTCTCCCATTTTTCCCAATGTATTTACTCTCCCTGTGTTGCCTGTGTATCTACTCTCTCCAATTGTTCGCAGTATATTTGCTCTTCCAGTGATCCCAGTGCATTCACTCTCTCCCAGTGTTCCCAATGTATTTACTGTTCCAATCATTCCATCGTATTTACTCTCCCAGTGTTCCCAGTGTATGTTCTGCTCCAGTGCTTCCATCGTATTTACTCTCCAAGTGTTCCCAGCATTCTTACTCCACCACTGTTACCAGTGTATTTACTCAGCCAATGTTCCCAATGTATTTACTCTCCCAGTTTATTTACTCTCCCAATGATCCCATCCTACTTAATCTCTCCCAGGCTTCCCGTGGATTTACTCTCTCAGTGTTCCCAATGTAATACTCTCCAAGTATTCATGGTGTTTTTACGCTCTCCCGGTGTTCCCAGTGTATTTTATCTCGCAGTACTCCCAGTGTATTTACACTCTCCCATTGTTCACAGTTTAGTTGCTCTCCTAGTGCTCCCAGTGTATTTGCTCTCGCTGTGTTCCCAGTGAACTTACTGCTTCAGTGTTTCAATTGTATTTATTTCCCCAGAGTTCCGGGTGTATTTTCTGTTCGAGTGTTTCAATCGTATTTTCTCTCCCAGCGTTCCCAGTGTATTTGCTCTCCCAGTTTTCTCAGTCTGTTTATTATCTCCCAGAGTTCCCAGTGTTTTACTCTCCCTGTGTTCCCATCCTATTACTGTCTCATTTTTCCCAGTGTATTTATTCTCTCCCACTTTTCCCTGTGTATTTAATCTCTCCCAGTGTATTTACTCTCCCAGTGTTCCCAGTGTATCTACTCTTTCCAAGTGTTCCCACTGTATTTATCCTGTCCCAGTGTTACCAGGTTATTTACTCTCGCAGTGTTCACAGTGTAGTTACTGTTCCAGAGTTTCAATCGCATTTACTCTCCCTGTGTTTCCAATATATTTACTCTCCCAGTGTTCCGAGTGTATTTACTTTCTCCCAAACTTCGCAGTATATTTACACTTCCAAGAATCCCAGTGCATTTACTCTCTCCCAGTGTTCCCAGTGGATTTACTCAGCCAGTGTTCACAATGTATTTACTCTCCTAGTGAATTTTCACTCACAGTGATCCCATCGTATTTTTATCTCTCCCAGGGTTCCCGTGTATTTACTCTCCCAGGGATCCCACTGTGTTTACTCCCCCAGTGTTCCTAGTATAATTACTCGCCCAGTGTTTGTCCCGTATTTATTCTGCCAGTTTTCTCAGTATATTTATTCCCTTCAGGTTTTCAAGTTTACTTACTCCCCCAGTGTTCCCAGTGTATTTATTCTCTCCCAGTGTTCCCAGTGTTTTACTGTCCCTGTGTTCGCAGTGTATTTACTCTCACAGTGTCCCCAGTGTATTTACTCTCCCATTCTTCAGAGTGTATTTACTCTCTCCCCGTCTTCGCAGTATATTTACACTTCCAGTAATCACTGTGCATTTACTCTCTCCCAGTGTTCCCAGTTTATTTACTCTCCCAGTGTTCCCACTGTATTTAGTCTCCCACTGTGCCCAATGTAATTACTGCCCCAGTCTTTCCATCGTATTTACTCTCCGAGTGTTGCCCGTGTATTTTTGTTCCAGTGCTTCCATCATAATTACTCTTCTGGTGTTCCCAGTTACTTACTCCCCCAGTGTTCCCTGTGTATTTACTCAGCCAGTGTTCCCAATGTATTTACTCTCCCAGTGTATTTGCACTCACAGTGATCACATCGTATTTACTCTCTCCCAGGGTTCCCGTATATTTATTCTCCCAGGGATCCCACTGCATTTGGTCTCCCAATGTTCCCAATATATTTACCGTTCCAGTGTTTCCATCGTATTTATTCTCCCAGTGTTGCCCGCGTATTTTCTGTTCCAGTGCTTCCATCGTATTAACTCTCCAAGTGTTCCCAGCATTCTTACTCGCCCACTTTTCCCAGTGTATTTACTCGGCCAATGTTCCCAATGTATTTACTCTCCCAGTTTATTTACTTTCCCAATGGTCCCATCCTATTTAATCTCTCCCGGGCTTCCCGTGTATTTACTCTCTCAGTGTTCCCAATGTATTACTCTCCAAGTGTTCATGGTGTTTTTACTCTCTCCCAGTGTTCCCAGTGTATTTTATCTCACAGTACTCCCAGTGTATTTACACTCTCCCGCTGTTCACAGTTTAGTTGCTCTCCTAGTGTATTTACTCTTACTGTGTTCCCAGTGTATTTACTGTTCCAGTTTTTCAATCGTATTTACTTTCCCAGAGTTCCGGGTGTATTTTCTGTTCCAGTGTTTCAGTCGTATTTTCTCTCCCGGTGTTCTCAGTGTATTTATTCGCTCCCAGAGTTCCCAGTGTTTTTACTCTCCCCGTGTTTTCAGGGTATTACTGTCTCATTTTTCCCAGTGTATTTATTCGCTCCCATTTTTCCCTGTGTATTTACTCTCCCACTTTTCCCAGTGCATTTATGCTCTCCCAGTGTATTTATTCTCCCAGTGTTCCCAGTGTATCTACTCTCTCCAAGTGTTTTCAGTATATTTACTCGTCCAGTAATCATTGTGCATTTACTCTCTCCCAGTGTTCCCAGTGTATTTACTCTCCCACTGTGCCCAATGTAATTACTGCCAGTCTTTCCATCGTATTTACTTTCCCAGTGTTGGCCGTCTATTTTTGTTCCAGTGCTTCCATCATATTTACTCTTCTAGTGTTCGCAGTTACTTACTCCCCCAGTGTTCCCAGTGTATTTACTCAGCCAGTGTTCCCAATGTATTTACTCTCCCAGTGTATTTGCACTCCCAGTGATCACATCGTATTTACTCTCTCCCAGGGTTCCCGTGTATTTATTCTCCCAGGGATCCCACTGTATTTGGTCTTCCAATGTTCCCAATATATTTACTGTTCCAGTGTTTCCATCGTATTTATTCTCCCAGTGTTGCCCGCGTATTTTCTGTTCCAGTACTTCCATCGTATTTACTCTCCAAATGTTCCCAGCATTCTTACTCCCCCACTGTTCCCAGTGTATTTACTCGGCCAATGTTCCCAATGCATTTACTCTCCCAGTTTATTTACTCTCCCAATGATCCCATCCGATTTAATCTCTCCCGGGCTTCCCGTGTATTTACTCTCTCAGTGTTCCCAATGTATTACTCTCCAAGTGCTCATGGTGTTTTTACTCTCTCCCAGTGTTCCCAGTGTATTTTATCTCCCAGTACTCCCAGTGTATTTACACTCTCCCATTATTCACAGTTTAGTTGCTCTCCTAGTGTATTTACTCTCGCTGTGTTCCCAGTGTATTTACTGTTCCAGTGTTTCAATCGTATTTACTTTCCCAGAGTTCTGGGTGTATTTTCTGTTCCAGTGTTTCAGTCGTTTTTTTCTCTCCCAGTGTTCTCAGTGTATTTATTCTCTCCCAGAGTTCCCAGTGTTTTTACACTCCCTGTGTTTCCAGTGTATTACTGTCTCATTTCCCCCAGTGTATTTATACGCTCCCACTTTTCTCTGTGCATTTACTCTCCCACTGTTCCCAGTGCATTTACTCTCTCCCAGTGTATTCACTCTCCCAGTGTTCCCAATGTATCTACTCTCTCCAAGTGTTTTCAGTATATTTACTCGTCTAGTGATAACAGTACATTTACTCTCTCCCATTGTTCCCAGTGTATTTACTCTCCCAGTGTTCCCACTGTATTTTTTCTCTCCCTGTGTTCCCAGGTTTTTTACTCTCGCAGTGTTCACAGTGTAGTTACTGTTCCAGTGTTTCAATCGCATTTACTCTCCCAGTGTTCCCAGTGTATGTGCTGTTCCAGTCTTTCCATAGTATTTAATCTCCCCGTGTTCCCAGTGTATTTACTCTACTAGTGTTCGCCACATATTTAGTCTGTCAATTTTCCCAGTATATTTATTCTCTTCCAGATTTCAAGTTTACTTACTCTCCCAGTGTTCCTAACGTATTTACTCGTGCAGTGTGCCCAATGTATTTATTCTCTCCAAGTGTACCCAGTGATTTTACTCTCCCTGTGTTCCCAGTGTTTTTACTCTCCCAGTGTTGCCAGTTTAGTTACTCTCTTCCAGTGTTCGTATTATATTTGCTCTTCCAGTGAACCCAGTGCCTTTACTCGCTCCCAGTGTTCCCAGTATATTTATTCTCCCAGGTTTCGCAATGCATTTAGTCTCCCAGTGTTCCCAATATATTTACTGTTCCAGTGTGTCCATCGTATTTTCTATCCCAGTATTCCCAGTGTATTTTCTGTTCCAGTGATTTCATCGTGTTTGCTCTCCAAGTGTTCTTCGTGTATTTCTTTCGCAGTGTTCCCCACATATTAATCTCCCAGTGTTCGCAGTGTGTTTGCTCTCGCCCAGTGTTACCCGTGTATTTTCTCTCTCGCAGTATTCACTGTGTATTTACGGTTCCAGTGTTTCCATCGTATTTACTCGACACGTATTCCCAGTATATTTAAACTCACAGTCTTCCCACTGTATTTATTCACTTCCAGGTTTCAAGTGTATTTACGCTCCCAGTGTTCCCAGTGTATTTACTCTCCCAGTGTCCACAGTGTACTTACTCTCCCAGTGTATCCAGTGAATGTACTCCATCCCAGTGTTCCCATTTTGTTTCATCTCCCCCAGCGTTCCCAGTTTAATACTCACTCGGTGTTCCCAGTGTATTTACTCTCCCAGTGTTCACGTTGTATTTATTCTCTCCCAGTGATGCCAGTGTGTTTACTCCCCCTGTGTTCCAAGTGTATTTGCTCTCCCAGTGTACCCGATGCATTTAATCTCTCCCACTGTTGCCAGTATATTTACTCTCCCAGAGTTCCCACTGTTTTTGTTTCCCAGCGTGCCGAATGCATTTACTGTTCCAATGTTTCCATCGTATTTACTCCCCAGTGCGGCCCGTGTATTTTCTGTTTCAGTGCTTCAATCGCATTTACTCTCCCAGTGTACTTACTCCCTCAGTGTTCCCAGTGTATTTATTCAGCCAGTGTTCCCAATGTATTTACTCTCCCAAAGTATTTACACTCCCAGTGTTCCCATTGTATTTATTCTCTCCAAGGGATCCCGTGTATTTACTCTCCCAGTGATCCCACTGCATTTAGTCTCCCATTGTTCCCAATGTATTTACTGTTCCAGTGTTTCCATCGTATTTACTCTCCCAGTGTTGCCCGTCTATTTTCTGTTCCAGTGCTTCCATCGTATTTACTCCCCCAGTGTTCCCAATGTACTTGCTATCACAGTGTTGCCTGTGTTTTTACTCTCTCCCAGTGTTCCCAGTGTATTTAATTTCTCGCAGTGTTTCCAGTGTATCACCTCTCCCTGTGTTCGCAGTGTATTTACCCTCTCCCAGTATACCCAGTCTATTTCCTCACTCCCAGTGCCCATAGTGTATTTACTCTCGCTGTGTTCTCAGTGTATTTACTCTCCCAGTATTCCCAGTTTATTTATTCTCTCCCAGTGTTCCCAGTGTTTTACGCTCCCTGTGTCCCCATTGTATTTACTCTCCCAGTGTTCCGAGTGTATCTACTCTCTCCCAATCTACTCTCTCCCAGTGTTCCCTTTGAATTTCCTCTCCCAGTTTTCCCAGTGTATTCACTCTCTCCCAGTGTTCACAGTGTATTTACTCTTCCAGTGATCACAGTGCATTTACTCTCTCCCAGTGTTCCCAAAATATTTACTCTCCAAGTTTGCCCGCTGCATTTACTTTCTCCCAGTGTTCCCAGTGTACTTCAAGTCACTGTGTTCCCAGTGTATTTAATCTCCCCATGTTCGCAGTGTATTTACTCTCTCCCCATGTTCGCAGTTTATTTACTCTCTCACAGTGTTCCTAGTGTATTTATTCTCGCAGTGTTCCCAGTGTATTTACTCTCTCCCAGTCTTCCCAGTTTATTTTATCTCGCAGTGTTCCCAGTGTACTTAATTTATCTTAGTCTGCACAGTGCTTTTGCTATCCCAGTATTCTCAGTGGATTTACTCTTCATGTGTTCACAGGTTATTTACACTCTTACTGTTTGCAGCGTAGTACTCTCTTGCAGCGTGCCCAGTGTATTTACCGGGCCAGTGTTTTCAACGCATTTACTGTCCCAGTGTTCCCAGTGTACTTACTTCCTCAGTGTTCCCAGTGTATTTATTCAGCCCGTATTTACTCTCCCAGTGTATTTACACTTCCAGTGAGCCCCTTGTATTTACTCTCTCCCAGGGTTCCCGTGTATTTACTCTCCCAGTGATCCCATTGTATTTAGTCTCCCAGTGTTGCCCGTGTATTTTCTGCTCCAGTGCTTCCATCGTATTTACTTCCACAGTGTTCTCAATGTACTTACTTTCCCTTTGTTCCCAGTGTATTTACTCAGCCAGTGTTCCCATTGTATTTACTCTCCCAGTGTATTTACTTCCCCAGTGATCCCATCGTATTTTATCTCTCCCAGGGTTCCCGTGTATTTACTCTCTCAGTGTTCCCAATATATTTACTCTCCAAGTGTTCCCTGTGTATTTACTCTCTCCCAGTGTTCCCAGTGTATTTTATCTCACAGTGTTCCCAGTGGATTTACTCTCTCCCATTTTTCCCAGTGTATTTACTCTCCCTGTGTATTTACTCCCCCAGTGATCCCATTGTATGTACTCTCTCCCAGGGTTCCCATGTATTTACTATCTCAGTATTCCCAATGTATTTATTCTCCAAGTCCTTCCGGTGCATTTACTCTCTCCCAGTGTTCCAAGTGTATTTTTTCTCACAGTGTACCCAGTTTATTTACACTCGCGCATTGTTCCCAGTTTATGTACTGTCCTAGTGTTCCCCGTGTATTTACTCTCGTTGTTCCCAGTGTATTTACTGTTCCAGTGTTTCAATCGTGTTTACCCTCCCAGAGTTCCCAGTGTATTTCTGTTACAGTGTATCCATCGTATTTACTCACCCAGTGTTCCTACTATAATTACTCGCCCAGTGTTCGTCCCGTATTTACCCTGCCAGTTTTCTCAGTATATTTAGTCTCTTACAGGTTTCAAGTTTATTTACTCTCCCATTGTTCCCTGTGCATTTACTCTCCCAGTGTTCGCAGTGTATCTACTGCCCAAGTGTTCCCAGTGTATTTATTCTCTCCCATTTTTCGCTGTGTATTTACTCTCCCAATTTTCGCAGTTTATTTATTCTCTCCCAGTGTATTTACTCTCCCAGTGTTGCCTGTGTATCTACTCTCTCCAATTGTTCGCAGTATATTTACTCTTCCAGTGATCCCAGTGCATTCACTCTCTCCCAGTGTTCTCAATGTATTTACTGTTCCAATGATTCCATCGTATTTACTCTCCCAGTGTTCCCAGTGTATTTTCTGTTCCAGTGTTTCCATCGTATTTACTCTCCCAGTGCTCCCAGTGTATTTACTTTTTCAGTGTTCCCCACGTATTTACTCTCCCAGTTTTCCCAGTGCAGTCAATCCCCCAGTATATTTACTCTCCCAGTGTTCCCAGCGCATTTTATCCCCTAGTGCTCCCACGTATTTACTCCCCCGGTGTTCCCAGTGTATTTTTTCTATCCCAGTATTCCCAATGTATTTACTCTCCCTGTGTTTTCATTGTATTTACTCTCCCAGTGTTCCCAGTATATTTATTCTCTGCCAGTGTTCCCAGTGAATGTATTCTCTGCCAGTGTCCCCAGTGTATTTATTCTCCCAGTGTTGCAGTGCATTTGCTATCCCAGTGTTTCCAGTCTATTTGCTCTGCCCCAGTGTTCCCCCTGTATTTATTCTCCCAGTGTACGCAGTGAATTTACTCTCCAGCTGTTTCTAGTGTATTTACTCTCTCCCAGTGTTCCCAGAGTATTTACTCTCCCAGTGTTGCCAATGTACTTACTCTCTCATTGTTCCCTGCGTATTTACTCACCCAGTATTCCCAATGTATTTACTCTCTCATTGCTCCCAACGTATTTACTCTCACAGTGTTCCCAGCGTATTTATTCTCGCAGTGTTCTCAGTGTATTTCCTGTTCCAGTGTTTCCATCGTATTTGCTCTCCCAATGTTACCCGTGTATTTACACTCCCAGTGATCCCAGTGTATTTACTCTCTCGAAATATTCGCAGTGTATTTACTGTTCCAGTGTTTCCATCGTATTTACGATCCCAGTATTCTCAGTATATTTAAACTCCCAGGTAAAACGTTTTAGGACGTTTCTAAGAGTTGTTAAAAATCTAAGATGTAAATCAATAATAGGTTATAGATTAGAAAATGTTCCTCAATTTAAAATGTTCTAAAAGTTGTTAAAAGACAAAGATGGGAGTTAATAATAGATGTTTAAAAGTATTTCGTTTGAGAATCTACAATGTAAGTTTTGAAAAGTTCTCCCAAATTGTTTATTAAGTTTAAAAGTTGGTGAAACATTTAAAAATTCATTAAAAGTTGGTTGGGAGTATGAGTCAACTCCACGCCGGCGCCGGCCTTGGATTCCCTTCGGCGCAATAAGTGCCGGACTTTGGGTCCCTTCGGCCGGCCAAACACCCCCGAGTCCCCCTGGCAGGTCGTGCTGGAGTCCCCTTGGCCGGCCAGATGCCTTCCGAATCCAGTGCTCCGCCCGGGCCGGGCGGCCGCGGACCGAGGGTGCCCCTAGGCTAGGCGGCTGGCTGGCCGGAAGATGCCACACCGCACCGAGCCGGAGCCGCTCCTTGCAATGTGAAGACGATGCGGAAACACCAGCAGAGACCGTTTGGTCCAGGCAGGTGCAGACTCGCTTCGGCCGGGGACAGAAGCGGCTGGCACGGGGTTCATTCGGCCAGGGAAAGAAGGAAATTGTCCGTCTCCGGCTCAACTGCTGAGGCTGGGCCGCATCCCTTGTCGATATCCTGCTGGAGGTGGAAGATGGGCTAAAAGTAACCCTGTCAGCTCCTGTTTCGATCTTAGAAACTTTTGAAAGAAATTGGGAACCTTTATCAACTTTGAATCTTTTTAAATAACTTTGGAAGTCACCTTCCTAATGCCTGCCCCCTAACTAGCCTCGGGCCATCTACATTCAATGGTGCTACCCGGCGCCGAGCTTGCGACCAACACTTCGCCATAGGCAATGAGGCTTATCGAGCTGTGCCTGGTCTCCAGTTGTCTTGGACCCCCTTGCCACTGGACCAAGGCCTTGTTCAGCTAAGCCCGTGTGGTTGCCGGTGTGCAGCGGCCACCCCACGTTAAAAGAACTCACGCATAGACGTCTTCCACTCTGTCAGTATGAAGTTCGGGACATGGAACATCAGGACCCTCATGAACAATCCGAACAGCAACAGACCAGAATGCCGCACCGCCATAGTTGCATAGGAACTCAGACGTTTTGACATTGACATCGCCACCCTAAGCGAGATCCGTCTGGCAGGAGAAGGCCAGTTGAAGGAATATGGTGGAGGTTACACCTTCTCCTGGAAAGGGAAACCAGAGGCAGAACGTCGCCTTCATGGAGTCAGTTTTGCCATCAAGAATGAACTGGTCGACCACCTCAAAGTTTCCCCCTGTGGGGTCAACAAACGCCTCATGACTCTCCATATCACCCTATCTCAGAACCAATGTGCCACACTCATTAGTGCATATGCCCCCACGCTCGATGCAACGGATGAGGCTAAAGAGGGTTTTTATTCCAACTTTGAGACATCCTTCTCCTGCGTCCCCACGGGCGACAAATTGATCCTCCTGGGTGATTTTAATGCCAGGGTTGGCAAAGACCCATCTCTCTGGGGAGGCGTGTTTGGCAGAGAGGGCATAGGGAAAGCCAATTCCAACGGTACTCTACTCCTGACAAAATGCCTAGAACATGAACTCCTCATTACCAACACCATGTTCCACCAGAGGGACAAAAAAATGGCATTGTGGCAACACCCTCGCTCCAAACACTGGCACCTGCTTGACTATGTCATCGTCCGAGCCAGGGATCGCAAGGATGTGCGAATCACCCATGCTATTACACGAGCTGATGACTGCTGGACGGACCACTGCCTAATCTGATCCATCATCAATATTAACATTGCCCCAAAGGAGAGGGGACAGCAGAAGCAGTTCTGGCAAAAAAGTTAATGTCGGGGCACTTAGATACCCAGCTAAAAGAGCCCTATACAGCCAATGCCTCACAGCCAATCTGGCGTGCATTGATGACCAAAAGATGCTGAATCCCCATAGCGCTTGATCTGCCCTCCAGGCCTCTATAACCAGTGCCTGTGAAGAAACACTTGGTCACTCAACCAGAAAACATCAGGACTGGTTTGATGAAAATGATCAGGAGATCGCAGAACTAAAGATCGCAAGTGCAAAGCATTTCTGTGCTTCAAGCAGCAGCCCAACTCGGGAGCTGCATAACAACATTACAAACGGCTCAAGGCTCAGGTCCAACAAAAAGCTCGGGACCTAAAGAACAGGTGCTGAATGGAGAAAGCACAGGAGATACATCAACTGGCCGGCAGTCACGATATGCAAGGATTCTTCACTGCAGTCAAGGCAACCTATGACCCAAACTCCCAAGGCCCCAGCACACTCCTGGCCAAGAACGGTGAAACACTCATCAAGGACACCGAGGCTGTCAGGGCCCGATGGAACGAACACTTTGAAGATCTCCTCAATCAAGACTCTGGCTTTGACTCGAGTGTTCTCGATTCCATCCTGCAGTTTGCCACCTGCCACCAACTCAGTGAAACTCCAATGTTGCACGAGGTTGGCTAAGCCATAAAAGAGCTTAAGAATAACAAGGCTACGGGTGTGGATGGAATCCCTGCTGAGGCGCTAAAATATGGTGGAGAGGTGCTGTTGGCATGGATACATGACCTCATCTCTCTCATCTGGAGGGAGGAGAGCATGCCGGGAGATCTCAGAGATGTAGTGATTGTGACCATTTTTAAAAAGGGGAAAAGTCTGACTGCGGCAACTACAGGAGAATCTCCCTGCTTTCAGCCACTGGGAATGTTGTCGCTCGAGTTCTCCTCAATCGTCTTCTTCCTGTGGCCGAGGAGCTCCTCCCGGAATGATAATGTGGATTTTGTCCCCTATGGGGCAGAACAGACATGATCTTTGCTGCACGTCAGTTGCAGGAAAAATGCAGGGAGCAGCGCCAGCCCTTATATATGTCCTTTTTCGATCTTACAAAGGCCTTAGACACCATCAACCATAAGGGTCTATGCAGCGTTCTTCGCCGTTTCGAATGCCCCCAAAGGTTTTTCAACATCCTTCGCCTGCTTCACGATGACATGCAGGCCGTGATCCTTACCAAAGGATCCATTACAGACCCAATCCACGTCTAGACCGGGGTCAAACAGGGCTGCATTATTGCTCTAACCCTCTTCTCAAACTTCCTCGCTGCTATGCTCCATCTCACAATCAACAAGCTACCCATTGGAGTGAAATTAAACTACAGAACTGGTGGGAAGCTGTTTAACCGATGCCGCCTCCAGGCCAGGTCCAAGATCACCCCAACCTCTGTCATTGAGCTGCAGTATGCGGACGATGCCTATGTCTGTGCGCATTCAGAGGCTGAAATTCAGGATATTGTCAATGTATTCACTGAGGCATATGAAAGCATGGGTCATATGCTTAACAATATGCCATATCCGTAAGACAAGAGTCCTTCACCAGCCTATCATCGCCGCACAGCACTGCGTTACATCAAGATCCATGGCGCGGCCCTGGGCAATGTGGACCATTTCCCATATCTCGGGAGCCTCTTATCAACAAAGGCAGACATTGATGCAGAGATTCAGCATCGTCTCCAGTGCGCAAGTGCAGCCTTCGATCGCCTGTGGAAAAGAGTATTTGAAGACCAGGCCCTCAAATCTACCACCAAACTCATGATCTACAGGGCTCTCATAATACCCGCCCTCCAGTATGGGTCTGAGGCATGGAAAATGTACAGAACGCACCTCAAGTCGCTGGAGATATATCAGCAGCGATGTCTCCACAAGATCCTGCAAATCCCCTGGGAGGACAGGCGCACCAACATCAGTGTCCTCGGCCAGGCTAACATCCCCAGCATTGAAACACTGACCACACTCGATCAGCTTCGCTGGGCAGGCCACACAGTACGCATACCAGATACGAGACTCGCTAAGCAAATGCTTTATGTGGAGCTCCTTCATGGTAAACGAGCCAAAGGAAGACAGTGGAAACCTTGTAAGAACACCCTCAAAGCCTTCCTGGGAAAGTGCGACATCACCACTGACACCTGGGAGACCCTGGCCGCAGACTGTCTGAGGTGGAGAAAGTCCATCTGGGGGTGCGTTGAGCTCTTTGAGTCTCGACGCAAGGTGCATGAAGAGGCCAGGCGCAGGAAGTGGAAGGAGCGTGTGCACACCAGCTCTACGGACCCCTTCCCCCGATGAATGTCTGTCCCGCCAGTAACAGGGTCTGTGGCTCTCGTATCTGACTGTTCAGCCATAAAATAACTCACTGTGGGAGTGGAAGCATGTCCTCCTCGATTCCGAGGGACTGCCTATGATGATGAATATCCCAGTTTTCCCATGGTATTTATTCTCTTCCAGGTTTCACATATGTTTACTCGCCCAGTGCTCCTGTGTATATACTCTCTCTCTCTCAGCGATCCCAGTGTATTTATTCGCACATTGTTCCCAGTGTACTTACCATCACAGTGTTCCAGTTTATTTACTCTCTCACAGTGTTCCCAGTGTATTTATCGACCAGTGTTCCCAGTGTTTTTAATCTCCCCCTGTGTTCCTAGTGTATTTACTCTCACAGTGTTTCAAGTGCATTTAATCTCTCCCAGTGTTCCTAGCGTATTTACATTCTCCCAATTTTCCCAATGTCTTTACTCTCTCCCAGTGTTTCCATTGTAGTTCCTCTCTCGCAGTGCTCCCAGTGTATTTACCCTCTCTGTGTTCCCAGTGTATTTACTCTCCCAGTGATCTCAGAGTTTTTACTCTCCCACTGTTCCCAATGTACTTACTCTCCCAGTGTTCCCTGTGTATTTACTCTCTCCCAGTTTTCCCAGTGTATTTACTTTCTCGCAGTGTTCCCAGTGTATATCTACTCTCCCAGTGTTCCCAGTGTATTTACCCTCTCCCAGTATACCCGGTGTATGTCCTCACTCCCAGTGTTCGTAGTGTATTTACTCTCCCAGTATTCCCAGTGTATTTATTCTCTACCAGTTTTCACTGTGTTTTTACTCTCCGTGTTCCCTGTGTATTTACTCTCTCCCAGTGTTCCCAGTGTATTTACTTTCTCGCAGTGTATGTAATCTCCCAATGTTCCCAGTGTATTTACTCTCTCCCAGTGTTCACAGCGTATTTATTTCTCCAGTGATCACAGTGCATTTACTCTCTCCCGGTGTTCCCAATATATTTACACTCCAGGTGTGCCCGCTGTATTTACTGTCTCCCAGTGTTCCCAGTGTATTTCATCTCACCGTGTTCCCAGTGTACTTACTCTCCCCATGTTCGCAGTGTATCTATTCTCTCCCCGTGTCCGCAGTTTATTTACTCTCTCGCAGTGTTCCCTGTGTATATATTCTCCCAGTGTTCCCAGTGTATTATCTTCACTCCCAGTGTTCCCAGACTATTTACTCTGCCAGTGTTTCCAGTGTGTTTTTCTCTCCCTGTGTTCCCAGTGTATTTATTCAGCCCGTGTTTTCAATGTCTTTATTCTCCAAGTGTTCGAGTTGTACTTACTCTCTCTCAGTCTTCCCAGTGTATTTTATCTCGCAATGTTCCCAGTGTACTTAATTTATCTTAGTCTGGCCAGTGCACTTGCTATCCCAGTATTCCCAGTATATTTACTCTTCATTTATTCACAGTTTATTTGCTCTCCTACTGTTCCCAGTGTAGTACTCCCTTGCAGCGTGCCCAGTGTATTTTCTGTTCCGGTGTTTTCATCGTATTTAGTCTCCCAGTGTTATTAGTGTATTTACTTCCCCAGTGCTCCCAGTGTATTTACACTCCCAGTGTTCCCAGTGTATTTACTCTCCCAGTATTCCCACCGTAGTTCCTCTCCCAGTGTATTTACTCTACCAGTGCTCCCAGTGTATTTACTCTCCACTTGTTCCCAGTGCATTTACACTCCCCCAGTGTATTTAATCTCCCTGTGTTCCCAGTATATTTACTCTCTCCCAGGGTTCCAGTATTCTAATTCTCCCAGTGTTCCAAGTGTATTTACTGTCCCACTGTTCCCAGTGTTTTTACTCGCTCCCAGTGTATTTCCTCCCCCAGTGTTCTGAAAGTACTTATTCTCCCAGTGGTCCCAGTGTTTTACTCTCTCACAGTGTTCCCAGTGTATCTACTCTCCCAGTGTTCCCAGTGTATTTACAAACTCCCAGTGTTCCCAGTGTATTTGCTCACTCCCAGTGTTCATAGTACATTTACTCTCCCAGTGTTCCCAGTGTATTTATTCTCTCCCAGTGTCCCTAGTGTTTTTGCTCTCCCTGTGGTCTGCTATTTCTTTGTTCCCGATTATAAATTCACCTGAATCCGACTGCAAGGGACCTACGTTTGCCTCCATTAATCTTTTTCTCTTCACAAATCTTTAGAAGCTTTTGCAATCAGTTTTTATGTTCCAGGCAAGCTTCCTCTAGTACTCTATTTTCCCTCTCCTTTTCAAACCCTTTGTCCTCCTCTGCTGAATTCTAAATGTCTCCCTGTCCTCAGGTTTGCTGCCTTTTTTGGGCAATTTATATGCCTCGTCCTTCGATCTAACACTATCCTTAATTTTCCTTGTTAGCCACGGTTGAGCCACCTTCCCTGTTTTATTTTTACTCCAGACAGGGATGTACAATTGTTGAAGTTCCTCCATGTGATCTACAAATGTTTGTCATGCCTATCCACCTTCAACCCTTTAAGTATCATTTGCCAATCTATTCTAACCAATTCACGCCTCATGCCGTCGAAGTTAGCTTTCCTTAAGTTCAGGACCCTAGTTTCTGAATGAACTGTGTCACTCTCCATCTTAATAAAGAATTCTACCATATTATGGTCATTCTTCCCCAAGGGGCCTCGCACAACAAGATTGCTAATTAGTCCCTTCGCATTACACATCGCCCAGTCTAGGATGATCAGCTTTCTAGTTGGTTCCTCGACATATTGGTCAAGACAACCATCCCAAATACACTCCAAGAATTCCTCCTCCACCGCATTGCTACCAGTTTGGTTCGCCCAATCTATATGTAAATTAAAATCGCCCATTATTACTGTTGTACCTTTATTGCACACGTCCTTTATTTCTTGTTTGATGCTGTCCCCAACCTCACTACTTCTGTTTGGTGGTCTGTACACAACTCCCACCAGCGTTTTCTGCGCTTTGGTATTCCGTAGCTCCACCCATACCGATTCCACATCATCCAAGCCAATGTCCTTCCTTACTACTGCATTAATTTTCTCTTTAACCAGTAGTGCCACCCCACCTCATTTTCCTTTCTGTCTCTCCTTCCTAAATGTTGAATACCCCTGGATGTTGATTTCCCAGCCTTGGTCATCCTGGAGCCATGTCTCTGTGCTGCCAATTACACCATATCCATTAACTGCTATCTGTGCAGTTAATTCGTCCATCTCATTCCGAATACTCCTCGCATTGAGGCACAGAGCCTTAAGGCTTGTCTTTTTAACATACTTTGCCTCTTTAGAATGTTGCTGTAGTGTGGCCCTTTTTATTTTTTGCCTTGGGTTTCTCTGCCCTCCACTTTTACTATTCTCCTTTCTATCTTTTGCCTCTGCCTCCCTTTTATTTCCCTCTGCCTCCCTGCATAGGTTCCCATCCCCCTGCCATATTAGTTGAACTCCTCCCCAACAGCACTAGCAAACACTCCCCCTAGGACATTAGTTCCGGTCCTGCCCAAGCGCAGTACTCTCTCCCAGTGTTCTCAATGTATTTACTCTCCAAGTGTTCCCAGTGTATTTACTCTCTCCGTCTGTTCACAGTATAATTTATCTCACAGTGTTCCAAGTGTATTTACCCACTCCCAGTGTTCCCAGTGATTTTGCTCCCCAGTGTTCCCAGTGCATTTACTCTCCCATTGTTCCCCGTTCATTTACTATCGTAGTGTTACCAGTTTATTTACTCTCGCAGTGTTCCCACTGTGTTTACTGTTCCAGTGTTTCAATCGTAGTTACTCTCCCAGTGTTCCAGTTGTATTTACTCTCCAGTGTTCCCCGCGTCTTTACTCTCCCAGTTTTCCCAATGTATTTATTATCTTCCAGTTTTCAAGTTTATTTACTCTCCCAGTGTTCCCAGTTTATTTACACTCCCAGGGACCACAGCGTATTTATTCTCTCCCAGTGTTCGCAGTGTTTCTACTCTCCCTGCCTTCCCAGTAAATTTACTATTGCAGTGTTCCCAGTGTATTTACGCTCTCCCAGTGTTCCCAGTGTATTTACTCTCCCAGTGTTCCCAGTGTAGTTTCACTCCCAGTGTATTTACTCTCCCAGTGTTCCCCATGTATTTACTCTCTCCTTCTCAGTGTTTCCAGTGTTTTGATTCTTCCATTGTTCTGAGTGTATTTACTATTGCAGTGTTCCCAGTTTATTTGCAATTTCCCAGTGTTCGCAGTGTATTAACCGGCACATTCTTCCCACTGTATCTAATCTCTCCCAGTATTCCCAGTTTATTTACTCTCTCGCAGTATTCCCAGTGTATTTACCCTGTCCCAGTGTACCCAGTGTATTTACTCTCCCAGTGTTCCCAGTGTATTTATTCTCTCCCTGTGTTCCCAGTGTACTTACTCACCCCGTGTTCCCAATGTATTTATTCTCCAAGTGTTCCGGGTGTATTTACTTTCTCCCAGTCTTCCCAGTGTATTTTATCTCGCAGTGTAACCAGTGTATTTACTTCCTCCCAGTGTTCTCAGTTCATCAGCTATCCCAGAGTATTTACTCTTCCATTGTTCACAATTTGTTTACTCTTCTGGTATTCCAGGTCTATTTACTCTCTCGCAGTGTGACCTGTGTATTTCCTGTTCCAGTTTTATCAATGTTTTTACTCCCAGCGTTCCCAGTGCATTTATTCTCTCCCAGTGTTCCCAGTGTATTTACTCTCCCATTGTTCCCAGTTCATTTAATCTCCTAGTGTCACCAGTGTATTTACTCTGGAAGTGTTCCGGCTGTGTTCACTGTTCCAGTGTTTCAATCGTATTTACTCTCCCACTATTCCCAGTGTATTTTCCGTTCCAGTGTTTCCATCGTATTTACTCTCCCAGTGTTCCCAGTGTATTTACTCTCCAGTGTTCCCCGCGTATTTACTCTCCCAGCTTTCCCAATGTATTAATTCTCTTCCAGTTGTCAAGTGTATTTACTCTCCCAGTGTTCCCAGTGGGTTTACTCTCCCAGTGATCCCAGTTTATTTATTCTCTCCCAGTTTTCCAGTGTTTCTACTCTCCCTGTCTTCCCAGTATATTTACTATCGCAGTGTTCCCAGTGTATTTATTCTACGAGTGTTCCTGGCGTATTTACTCTCCCCGTGTTCTCAGTGCATTTACACTCTGCAAGTTGATTTACTCTCACAGTGTATCCAGAGTGTTTTATCTCGCCCAGTGTTCCCTGTGTATTTATTATCTTAGGCTCCCCGATGTATTTACTTTCTCCCAGTGTTTCCATTGCATTTGCTATCCCAGAGCATTGACCATTCCATTGTTCACAATGTATTTACTCGCCTAGTGTTCCCAGTGTATTTACTCTCTCGTAGCGTTCCCAGTTTATTTACTATTCCACTGTTTCCATCGTATTTACTCTCCCAGTGGTATCAGTGTATTTATCTCACAGCGTTCCCAGTGTATTGATTATCTCCCAGTGTTCCCAACGTGTTTACTCTCCCAGTGTTCCCAATGTATTTACTCCCCAAGTGCTCCCAATATATTTACTCTCCCATTATTCCCAGTGTATTTTCTCTCCCAGTTTTCGCAGTGTAGTTCCACTACCCGTGTATTTACTCTATCAGTGTTCCCCGTGTATTTGCTCTCCCTCATGTTCCCAGTGCATTTACACTCTGCCAGTTTATTTACTCTCCCAGTGTTCCCAGTGTATTTCGTCTCTCCCAGTGTTCCCTGTGTATGTATTCTCTCAGTTTTCCCAGTGTATTTACTCTCCCAGTGTCCACAGTGTATCTAACCGCCCCCAGAGTATTTACTCTCCCATTGTTCCCAATGTATTTACTCTCTCGGTGTTTTCAGTGTATTTACAGTTCCAGTGTTTCCATCGTATTTACTCTCCCAATGTTGCAGTTATTTAATCTCCCAGAGTTCCCGGTGTACTTATTCTCTCCAAGTGTTCCCTTTGTAGTTCGTTTCTCCCAGTGTTCCGAGTGCATTTACTCTGCCTGTGGTCCGAGCGTATTTGCACTCCCAGTGCCCCCAGTGTAGTTACTATACCAGTGTTCCCAATGTACTTACTTTCCCAGTGTCGCCAGAGTAGTTACTCTCTCCCAATATTCCCAGTGTATTTACTCTCTCGCAGTATTCCCAGTGTATTTACCCTGTCCCAGTGTTCCCAGTGTATTTCTTCAATCCCAGTGTTTGTAATGCATTTACTTTCCCCGTATTCCCAGTATATTTACTCTCCTAGTGTTCCCAGTGTATCTATTCTCCCCCGGTGTTCCCAGTGCTTTTACTCTTCATGTGTTCCCAGGGTATTTACTCTTCCAGTGTTCCCAGTGTATTTATTCTCTTCCAGCGTTCCCTCAGTATTTACACTCCCAGTTTGCCTCGTGTATTTAATATCCCAATGTTCCCAGTGCATTTACCCTCTCCCAGTGCTCCCAATGTATTTACTATCCAAGTGTACCCAGAGTATTTACTCTCTCCCAGTATTCCCAGGGTAGTTTATCTCTCAGTGTACCAAGTGTATCTACTCGCTCGCAGTGTTCCCAGTGTATTTGCTTCCCAGGTGTTCCCAGCGTATTTAATGTACCATTGTTCCCAGTTTATTAACTCTCCTAGATTGTCCAGTGTATTTACTCTCGCAGTGTTCCCACTGTGTTTATTGTTCCAGTGTTTCAATCGTATTTACTCTGTCTGTGTTCCGAGTGTAAATACACTCCCAGTGCCCCCAGTGTATTTACTATCCCTTTGTTCCCAATGTACCTACTCTCCAAGTGTTCCCAGTGTATTTACTCTCTCCCAGTTTTCCTAGTGTATTTACTCTTTCGCAGAATTCCCAGTGTATTTACCATGTCCCAGTGTTCCCAGTGCATTTCCTCACTCCCAGTGTTTGTAATGTGTTCACTCTCCAAGCATTCCCAGTGTATTTACTCTGCCAGCGTTCCCAGTGTATTTATTCTCTACCAGTGTTCCCAGTGTTTTCACTCTTCATGTGTTCACAGTGTATTTATTCTTCCGGTGTTCCCAGTGAATTTATTCTCTTCCAGTGTTCCCTCTGTATTTACACTCCCATTTTTCCCAGTGTATTTAATCTCTCTCAGTGCATGTAATCTCCCAATGTTCCCAGTGTATTTACTCTCTCACAGTGTTCCCTCTGTATTTACTCTCAAAGTTCTCCCAGTGTATTTACTCTCTCCCAGTTTATTTAATCTCCCAATGTTCCCAGTGCATTTATACTCTCCCAGTGTCCCCAATGTATTCACTATTCAAGTGTAGCTGGAGTATTTACTCTCTCCCAGTATTCCAAGTGTAGTTTATCTCACAGTGTTCCAAGTGTATTTACTCGCTCCCAGTGTTCCCAGCGTATTGCATCTACCAGTGTTCCCAGTTTATTTACTCTCCTAGAGTTCCCAGTGTATTTACTCTCGCAGTGATCTCACTGTGTTTACTGTTCCAGTGTTTCAATCGTATTTGCTCTCCCAGTGTATTTTCTGTTCCAGTGATTCTATCATTATTACTCTCCTAGTGTTCCCAGTTTATTTACTCTCCCAGTGTTCCCCGCATATTTACTCTCCCAGTTTTCCCAATGTATCTATTCTCTTCCAGTTTTCCTGTTTATTTACTATACCCGTGTTCCTAGTCTATCTACTCTCCCAGTGATTGCAATGTAATTACTCTTCCAGAGCTCCCAGTGTATTTATTCTCTCCCTGTGTTCCCTTTATACTTACTCACCACTGTATTTACTCTCGATGAATTTACTCTCCAAGTGTTCCAGGTGTATTTACTCTCTCCCAGTCTTCCCAGTGTATTTTATCTCGCAGTGATCCCAGTGTATTTATTTTCTCCAAGTATTCACATTGCATTTGCTATCCCAGATATTTACTCTTCCATTGTTCGCAATTGGTTTACTCTCCCAGTGTTCCCAGTGTATTTACTATCTCGCAGTGTGCCCAGTGTATTTACTGTTCCAGTGTTTCCATCTTATTTACTCCCCCAGTGTTATCAATATTTTATCTCACAGCGTTCCCAGTGTATTGATTCTCTCCCATTGTCCCAGTGTATTTATTCTCTCCCAGGTTCCCAGTGCATTTACTCTCCCAGTGTTCACAGTGTATTTACTCTCCCACTGCTTCCAGTGTATTTACTCTCCCAGAGTTTCCACTGTATTTACTCTCCCAGTGTGTCCAGTGTAGTTCTACTCCCAATGTATTGCTCTACCAGTGTTCCCCGTGCATTTCCTCTCCCTCGTGTACCCAGTGTATTTACACGCTGCCACTTTATTTACTCTCCCAGTGTTCCCAGTGAGTTTAATCTCTCCCTGTGTCCCCAGTGTATTTACTCTCTCCCAGTGTATTTAATCTTCCAGTGTTCCCAAAGTATTTACTTACTCCAAGTGGTCCCAGTGTATTTGTTCTCCCAGTGTTCTCAGTGTATTTGCTCTTCCCGCGTTCCCAGTGTGTTTACTCTCTCACTGTGTTTTCAATGTATTTACTGTTCCAGTGTTTCCATCGTATTTACTCTCTTAGTGTTGCAGTGTATTTAATCTCACAGCGTTCCCAGTGCACATATTCTCTCCCAGTGTTCCCTTTGTATTTGCTCTCTCCCAGTTTCACCAGTGTATTTACCACCCCAATGTTCCCAATGTACTTACTCTCCCAGTGTTCCCACTTTATTTACTCAACCCCAGGTTTCGCTGTGTATTTACTCTCACAGTGTTCCCTGTGTATTTACTCCCCCAGTGCTCAACATGCATTTACTCTCCCAGTGTTCCCAGTGTATTTAGTATCCCAGTTTTCGCAGAGTAGTTCCACTCGCAGCGCATTTACTCTACCAGTATTCCCCGTGTATTTACTCTCCCTCATTTTTCCAGTGTATTTACAGTCTGCCAATGTATTTACTCTTCCAGTGTTCCCAGTGTAATTATTCTCTCCCAGTGTTCCCTGTGTATGTATTCTCTCAGTTTTTCCAGTGTATTTACTCTCCCAGTGTTCCCAGTGTATTTCCTCATATCCAGTGCTGTAATGTATTTACTCCCCCAGCATTCCCAGTGTATTTACTCTCCCAGTGTTCCCAGTGTAGTTATCCTCTCCCATTGTTCCCAGTGTTTTTATTCTTCATGGGTTCCCAGTGTATTGACTCTTGCAGTGATCCCTGCGTATTAACTCTGTAAATGTGTTCCCAGTATACTCACTCACCACGTACTCCCATTGTATTTACTCTCCAAGTGTTCCGGTTGTATTAACTCTTTCCCAGTGTATTAACTCTCCCAATGTTCCCCGTGTATTTATTCTCCACCAGTGTTCCCAGTATACTTATTCACCACGTGTTCCCAATGTATTTACGCTTCCATTGTTCCCAGTGTAGTTTACTTCCCAGTTTATTTATTCTACCAGTGTTCCCAATGCATTTAGTCTCTCCTAGTGTTCCCTAGGTATGTATTGTCTCAGTTTTCCCAGTGTATTTACTTTCTCCCAGTGTTCCCATTGCATTTGCTAGCCCAGAGTATTACTCTTCCATTGTTCACAATGTATTTACTCTCCCAGTGTTCCCAGTGTATTTACTCTCTCGCAGTCTGCCCATTGTATTTACTATTCCAGTGTTTCCATCGTATTTACTCTCCCAGTGTTATCAGTGGTTTTATCTCCCAGCGTTCCCAGTGTATGTATTCTCTCCCAGGTTCCCAGTGTATTTACTCTCCCAGTGTTCCCAGTGTATTTACTCTCTCGCAGTCTGCGCAGTGTATTTACTATTCCAGTGTTTCCATCGTATTTACTCTCCCAGTGTTATCAGTGGTTGTATCTCCCAGCGTTCCCAGTGTATGTATTCTCTCACAGGTTCCCAGTGTATGTACTCTCCGAGTTTTCCCAGTGTAGTTCCACTCCCAGTTTATTTACTCTACCAGTGTTCGCAGTGTATTTACTCTTCCCGTTTTGCCAGTATATTTACACTCTGCCAGTTTATTTACTCTCCCAGTGTCCCCAGTAAATTTAATCTCTCCCTGTGTTCCCTGTGTATGTATTCGCTCAGTTTTCCCAGTGTAATTAATCGACCAGTGTTACCAATATATTTACTCGCTCCAGTGTATTTGTTCTCCCAGTGTTCTCAGTGTATTTGCTCTCCCAGTGTTCCCAGTGTATTTACTCTCTCGCAGTGTTTTCAGTGTAGTTACTGTTCCAGTGTTTCCATCGTATTTACTATCCCAGTATTGCAGTGTATTTAATCCCCCAGCGTTCCCAGTGCAGTTTTTTCTCTCCCAGTGTTCCCTTTGTATTTGCTCTCTCTCAGTTTCACAAGTGTATGTACCATCCCAATGTTCCCAGTGTACTTACTCCCCCAGTGTTCTCAGTGTATTTGCTCTCTCCCTGTGTTCCCAGTGTATTTACTCACTCGCGGTGTTCCCAGTGTATCTACTCTCCCAATATTCCCAATGTATTACCCTCTCCCAATGTTCCCAGTGCATGTCCTCACTCCCAGTGCTCGTAGATTATTTACTCTCCCAGCATTCCAAGTGCATATACTCTCCCATTATTCCCACTGTATTTATTCTCTACAGTGTTCCCGGTGTTTTACTTTCCATGTGTCCCCAGTGTATTTATTGTCTCCCAGTGTTCCGCCCGCATTTAATCTCCCAGTTTTCCGAGTGCATTTACTCTCTCCCAGTGCATTTAATTTCCCAATGTTCCCAGTGTACTTGCTCTCTCCCAGTGTTTCCTCTCTATTTATTCGCCCAGTTTTCCCAAAGTTTATTTACGCTCTCCCCATGTATTTAATCTCCCAATGGTCCCGGTGAATATACTCTCCCCCAGTGTGCACAATGTATTTACTCACCAAGTGTTCCTGGTGTAGTTTACCTCGCAGTGTTCCAAGTGTATTTACACTCTCCCAGTGTTCCTTGTGCATTTGCCCCCCCCTTGTATTTAATCAGCCATTGTTCCCAGTTTATTTACTGTTCTAGTGTTCCCGCTGTATTTACTCTCGCAGTGTTCCCACTGTGTTTACTGTTCCAGTGCTTCAATCGTATGTAATGTTCCATTGTCCCCAGTGTATTTATTGTCTTCCAGTTTTCAAGTTTATTTACTCTCCCAGTGTTCCCAGTGTTTACTCTCCCTATGTTCCCAGTGTGTTTACTCTCCCAGTGTTCCCTGTGTATTTGCTCTCTCCCAGTATTCCTTGTGTATTTACTCACCATGTTTTCCCAGTGTATTTACTCTCTCCCTGTATGCCCAGTGTATTTACTCTCTCGCAGTGTTCCCAGTGTATCTACTATCCCAATACTCCCAGTGTATTTACTCATCTAGTTTTCACAGTATGTTTACTCTTCCAGTGGTCCCAGTGCATTTACTCTCTCACAGTGTTCCTTGTGTATTTACTATCCCAGTTTTCCCAGTGTATTTACTCTCTCCCAGTGTATTTACTAACCCAGTGTTCGCTGTGTATTTACTCTCTACCAGTTTTAGCAGTATGTTTACTCTTCCAGTGATCCCAGTGCATTTACTCTCTCCCAGCGTTCCCAGTGTATTTACTCTCCCATTATTCCCAGTTTATTTCGTTTCCCAGTGTTTGCAATGTTTTTACTGTTCCGATGTTTCCATCCCATTTACTCTCCCAGTGATCCCAGTGTATTTTCTGTTCCAGTGTTTCCATCATATTTAGCCTCCCAGTGTTCCCAGCGTTTGTACTCTCCCAGTGTTCCCAGTGACTTTATTATTTCCCAGTGTTCCCAGTCTATTTACTCTCCCCAGTGTTCCCAATGCATTTACTCTCCCAGTGTATTTACTTTCACAGTCTCTCCAGTGTGTTTATTCTCTCCCAGTGTTCCCAGTGTATTTACAATCCCAGTGATCCCAGTCTATTCACTCTCCCAATGCACCCAGTGTATATACTCTCTACTTGTGTTCGCAGTGTATTTACTCTCCCACTTTTCCCAATGCATTTACTCTCCCAGGGTTCCCAGTATATTAACTCTCACTGTCTCTCCATGTTCCGTGCAATTGTTCTGCCATTGTTCCCTGTGTATTTGCCCTCTCCCCGTTTTCCCACTGTGTTGTATCTCGCAGTGTTCCCAGTGTATGTACCCTATCCCAGTGTTCCCAGTGAATCTACTCCACCAGTGTTCCCAATTTAGTTGCACTCCTAGTGTTCCCAATGTATTTACTCTCCCAGTGTTGCCCGCGTAGTTACTCTCCCACTTTTCCCAGTGCATTTATTCTCTTCCAGATTTCAAGTTTATTTAACCTCCCGTGTTCCCGGTGTTTTTACTCTCCACGTGCTCCCACTGTTTTTCCTCTTCCAGTGATTCCAGTGAATTTACTCTCTCCCAGTGCTTCCTGTATATTTACTCTCCCAGTGTCCACAGTGTATTTATTCTATTCGAGGTTTCAAGTTTAATTACTTTCCCAGCGTTCGAGTGTATTTACTGTCTCAGTTTTCTCCGTGTATTTATTCTCTCCCATTGTTCCCAGTGTTTTTACTCTCCCTTTGTTCACAGTGTATTTACTCTCCCAGTGTTCCCAGTGCAGTTCCTCTCCCAGTGTATTTACTCTCCCAGTGTTCCCATTGCATTTACTCTCCACTTGTTCCCAGTGTATTTATACTCTCCCAGTGTTCCCAGTGTATTTACTCTCTCCCAGTGTCCCAGTGTATTTACTTTCCCCCTGTTCCCAGTTTATTTACACTCTTCCAGTTTATTTACTCTCCCAGTGTTCCTAGTGTATTTACTCTCTCGCAGTGTTCCCAGTCCATTTATTCACCCAGTGTTCCTCATGTATTTATTCTCACAGTGTTCCCAGTGTATTTACTCTGTCCCAGTGTATTTACTCAACCAATGTTCCCAGTGTATTTACTCTCACCCTGTGTTCCCAGTGCATTTATTCTCCCAGTGTTGACAGTGAACTTACTCTCCAAGTGTTCCCAGTGTATTTACTCTCTCCCAGTGTTTTACTCTGCAAGTGTTCCCAGTATACTTACTCTCTCCCAGAAATCCCAGAGTATTTACACTCCCAATGTCCCATTTTTATACATTTCAGTGTTTCCAATGAACTTACTCCCTCATTGTTTCCGCTGTATTTACTCTCCCAGTGTTCCCAGTGCATTTACTCGCTCACTGTTCCAACGTGTTTACTCTCCCAGTGTTCCCAGCATATTTATTCACCCAGTGTTCGCAGTGTATATACTCTCGCACTGTTGCCAGTGTATTTAATCGATCTATCTCCCTGTTCCCAGTGCCATTATTCTCCCATTGTTCCCAGTGTATTTACTCTTCCTGTGTTGCCAGTTTATTAACTCTCTAACAGTGTTGCAAATGTATATTCTCTTTCCCAGTGTTTTACTCTCCCAGTGTTCCCAATATATTTGCTCTCTTAATGTTCCCAATTTAACCACTCGCTCAGTGCTTCCAATGTATTTCCTCTCTCCCAATGTTCCCAGTGCATCTTCTCTCCATGTTTTCCCATTGTATTTACTCTCCCAGTCGTCCCAGTCTATTTACTCTCCCAGTGTTCTCAGTGTATTTACTCTCCCAGTGTTCACAATGTATTACTCACCAAATGTTCCCAAGTGTATTTACTCTCTCCCTGTTCCCAGTTTAGTTAATATCTCCCTGTGTTCACACTGTATTCATTCTCCCAGTGTTCCCAGAGTAGTCCCTCTCCCAGTGTTCCCAATGTATTTACTCTCCCAGTCTTCCCTGTATATTTACTCTCCAGGTCTATCGCAGTGTATTTTCTCTCCCAGTATGATCTGTGTATTTGCTCTCCCAGTGTTCTATGTGCATTTCCACTCCCAGTTTTCCCTGCTTGTTTAGCATATCGGTCTTTCCTGCATATTTACTCGCCCAGTGCTCAGTGTATTTACTCTCCCAGTGTTCCCGTGTGTTTACTCTCCCAGTGGTCCCAGTACATTTACGCTTGCAGTGTTCTCAGTGTATTTATTCTCCCAGTGTTCTCAGTGTATCTGGTCTTTCAGTGTTCCCAGTTTATGTACTCTCCCATTGTTCACAGTGTATTTAATCTTCCAATGTTCCCAATGTATTTGTTCTCTCCCAGTGTATTTGCTCTCCCAGTGTTCCCAGTGTAATTACTCCTCCTAGTGTTCCCAGCGTATTTACTCTCCCAGTGTTTCCAACGTATTAACTTTTCCAGTGTTCCCAGTATATATGATCTCCCAGTGACGCTATTATATTTACTCTGTTCCAGTGTTCCAAGTATATTTATGCTCTCAGTGTTTCCAGTGTATTTACTCTATGCCTGTATTCCCAATGTATTTAATCTCCCAATGTTACCAGTGTCTTTACTCTCCCAACGTTCCCAGTGCATTTTGTCACCCAGTGTTCCCATTGTATTCTCTCCCAGTGCTCCCAGTGTATTTGCTCTCCCTGTGATCCGAACATATTTAATCTCCCACTGTTCCCATTCTATTTACACTTCAGTGTTCCCTGTGTATCTACTCTCTCCCAGTGTTCCCAGTAAGTTTACTCTCTCGCAGTGCTCCCAGTGGGTTTACTCTCCCACTGTTCGCAATCTATTTACTCTCCCTGTACTCCCAATATATTTACTGTACCACGGTTCCCAGTGTATATACATTCTCCCAGTTTACCCAGTAAGGTAATACTCCCAATGTTCCCAATGTACTTAATCTTCAAGTGTTCCATGTGTATTTCCTCTCCAAGTGTTCCCTGCGTATTTACTCGCCCAGTGCTACTAGTGTATTTGCTATCCCAGTGTTCCCATTGTATTTACTCTCCCAGTGTTGCCAGTGTATTTACTCAAATAGTATTACTGCTGTATTTACTCTGCCAGTATTCCCACTGTATTTACTCTCCCAGTGTTCCCAGTGTAATAACTCTCCCAGAGTTCCCTGTGTATTTTGTCTCCCTGTGTTCCCAGTGTATTTAATCGCTCCCGGTAGATTTACTCTGCAAGTGATCCTAGTGTATTGACTCTCTCCCAGTGTTCCCAGTGTATTTAGTCTCCCAGTGTCCCTTATGTATTTACTCTCACAATGTTCCCAGTGTAATTCATCTCCCAGTGTTCCCATTGTATTTACTCTCGCATTGTTCCCAGTGTATTTACTCTTCCAGTGTTCCCAGTGTGTTTACTCTTCTAGTATTCCCAAAGTATTTAATCCCCCAGTGTTCCCAGTTTATTCATCTGCCAGTGTTCCCAGTGTATTTACTCTCCCAGTGTTCCCGTGTATTTACTCTCACAGTGTTCGCCACACATTTACTATCTCCCGGTATTCCCAGTAATTTTACTCTCTCCCAGTTTTCCCAGTGTGTTTACTCTCGCCATGTACCCGTTGTATTTTCCCATTTTTTCCCCATTGTATTTACTCTTCCAGGCTTCCCATTGTATTTACTCTCCCAGTGTTCCCAGTCTATATAATCTGCCAGTGCCCCCAATATAGTTACTCACCCTGTGTTACCAATGTATTTACTATTGCAGAGTTCTCAGTTACTTTATTCTCCCAGTGTTCCCAGTCGGTTTACGCTCCCAGTGTTCCCAGCCGTCACAGTGCATTTAGTCTCCCAGTGTTCCCAGTGTATTTAATCTCTCCCTGTGTCCCAGTGTATCTGGTCTCTCAGTGTTCCCAGTTTATTTACTCTCCCAGTGTTCCTAATGCATTTACTCTCCCAGTGTTCGCAATCTATTTACTCTCCCTGTGCTCCCAATATATTTACTGTAGCAGGTTTCCAATGTATATACAATCTCCCAGTGTACCCAGTAAGTTAATACTCCCAGTGTTCCCAATGTATTTAATCTCCCAGTGTTCCATGTGTATTTCCTCTCCAAGCGTTCCATGCGTATTTATTCGCCCAGTGTTACTAGTGTATTTACTCGCCCAGTGTTCCCAGTGTATTTACTCCCCCAGTGTTGCCAGTGCATTTACTAAAATATTGTTCCCAGTTTATTTACTCTACTAGTGTTTACTTTGCCAGTGTCTCCCAATGCATTTACTCTCCCAGTGTTCCCAGTGTAATAACTCTCCCAGAGTTTCCTGTTTATTTTGTCTCCCTATGTTCCCAGTGTATTTATTCGCTCCAAGTGGATTTACTCTGCAAGAGATCCCAATGTATATACTCTCTCACAGTGGTCCCAGTGTTTTACTCTCCCCGTGTCTCCATTGCATTTATCTTCCAGTATTCCCAGTGCATTTACTATCTCCGAGTGATCCCAGTGTATTTACTATTTCAGTGTTCCCAGTGTATTTTCTCTCCCAATGTTCCCAGTGAGTTTAATCTTCCAGTGTTTCCAATGTACTTAACCAGCAAGGGTTCTCAATTTATGTATCTCCCAGTGTTGCCAGTGCATTTACTCTCACAGTGTTCCCAGTGTATTTACTCTCTCCCAGTGTTCGTAGTGCATTTACTCTCGCAGTGTTCCCAGTGTACATGCTCTCCCAGTTACCCCAAAATATTAACTCTCCCACTTTTCCAAGTTTATTTGCACTTACACTGTTCGCAGTGCATTTACTATCTCCCACTGCTCCCAGTAATTTTACTCTCACTCACTATTCCCAGTGTGTTTTCTCTCCCAGTGTTCCCAGTGTGATACTGTCCCTGTGTTCCCAGTGTGTTTACTCTCGCCATGTTCGCAGTGTATTTTTTTACCATTTTTCCCATTGTATTTACTCTCCCAGTCTTCCCAGTGCATTTACTCTCCCAGTGTTCCCAGTGTATTTACTCTCCCAGTCTTCCCAGTGAATTTACTCTGATAGTGTTCCCACTATACTTACTCACCCTGTGTTCCTAATGTAGTTAATGTTCCAGTGTTCTCAGTTACTTTATTTTCCCAGTGTTCCCAGTGTGTTTACGTTCCCAGTGTTCCCAGTCTTCCCAGTGTATTTACTCTCCCAGTGTTCCCGGTGTATTTACTCTCCCACTGTTCCCAGTGTATTTACTCTCCCAGGGTTGGCAGTTTATTTATGCAAATAGTTTTCTCGGTGTATTTACTCTGTCAGTGTCTCCCAATGTATTTACTCTCCCAGTGTTCCCAGTGTAATAACTCTCCCAGAGTTCCCAGTGTATTTTGTCTCCCTGTGTACCCAGTGTCTTTAATCGCTCCCAGTGGATTTACTCTGCATGTGATCCCAATGTGTTTACTCTTCCAGTGCTCCCAGTGCGTTACTCTCCCAGTGTTCCCATTATATTTACCATTTCAGTGTTCCGAGTGCAATTACTATCGCCGAGTGATCCCAGTATATTGCCTATCCCAGTTTTCCCAGTGTATTTTATCTCCCAATGTCCCCAGTGTGTTTCCTCTTCCAGTGTTCCCAAAGTATTTAATCTCCCAGTGTTGCCAGTGTGTTTATCTCCCAGTGTTGCCAGTTTATTTACTCTCTCAGTGTTCCCGTGTATTTACTCTCCCAGTGTTCACAGTGTATTTACTCTCACAGTGTTCCCAGTGTATTTGCTCTTGCCCAGTGTTCGCAGTACATGTACTCTCGCAGTGATCCCAGTTTATTTGCTCTCCCAGTTTTCCCAAAATATTTACTCTCCCACTTTTCCCAGTTTATTTGCACTTATAGTGTTCCCAGTGCACTTACCATCACCCAGTGTCCCCAGTAATGTTACTCTCTCCCAGTGTTCCCATTGTGTTTTCTGTTCCAGTGTCCCCAGTGTAATGCTGTCCCACTGTCCCCAGTGTGTTTACTCGTCATGTTCCCAGTGTATTTTCTCTCCATGTTTTCTCATTGCATTTACTCTCCCAGTCTTCCCGGTGCAGTTACTCTTCCATTGTTCCCAGTGTATTTACTCTCCCAGTGTTGCCAGTGTATTTACTCTCCCAGTGTTCCCAGTGTACTTACCCTCCCAGTGTTCGCAATCTATTTACACTCCCTGTACTCCCAATGTATTTACTGTACCAGGTTTCCCAATGTATATGTAATATCCCAGTGTTTCCAGTAAGTTAGTTCTCCCAGTGTTCCCAATGTATTTAATCTCCCAGTGTGCCATGTGTATTTTATCTCCAGTATTCTCTGCGTATCTACTCGCCCAGTGTTACCAGTGTATTTACTCTCCCAGTGTTCCCGTGTATATACTCTCCCAGTCTTCCCGGCGATTTAGTCTCCCAGTTTTCCCAGTGTATTTAATCTTTCCCTATGTCCCAGTGAATTTTCTCTCGCAGTGTTTCCAGTCTATTTATTCTACCAGTGTTCCCAGTTTATTTACTCCCCCTGTATTCTCAGTCTATTTACTCTTCCAGTGCTCCCAGTGCATTTGCTATCTCCGAGAGATCCCAGTGAATTTACTATCCCAGTGTTCCCAGTGTATTTTCTCTCCCAGTGGTCCCAGTGTGTTTACTCTTCCAGTGTTCCCAAAGTACGTAATCTCCCAGTGTTCCCAGTGTATTTATCTCCCAGTGTTGCCAGTGTACTTACTCTCCCAGTGTTCCCAGCGTATGTACTCTGCCAGTGTTTCCAACATATTAACTTTTCCAGTGTTCCCAGTATATATGATCTCCCAGTGACACTAGTGTATTTACTCTGTTCCAGTGTTCCAAGTGTATTTATGCTCTCAGTGTTTCCAGTGTATTTACTCTATGCCTGTGTCGAGGAAATATTTAGCTTAAATTAACTCAGGCGGAGACTTTCAGAAGTGCACTTCGAGAGAATTTATTTTAAAAAGCGAGATATATCTCGGAGAGCCTGCTTGGACCGTACCAAGGCAAAAACTCTGCCGTACAGGCAAATTGTCCCCATCTTTATACAGAAATTGAATACAGAAATATAAAAGGAATCTTATTCATTAGTCCCGCGAGTACAAAGGTCGTCTCGGGAGGTACACACTCTATCTATCCTTGCATAGTTTCTCTCTGTTCACAGTCTGATAAGCAGAATAAAAGGAGACTCCCTTTTAATACCAGATGGTCATTTAATTGCATCTCTAAGTTTCAAGGCTAAAAAAGCGTGGCTATTTTATCTAGTCCTATTATTTCTTTAAGCATAGCAAAAACAGAATTTAACCCTTCCCTTTTCCATAAGCCATAGATTCATAGATTCCTTCTTCCACAATTCCCTCCTTGTTGGTCTTTTTATTTTTTTAGATCAACACAATTTCAATATTCTCTTCTTGAGCAAAAGGGGTTTATTACTTGACTAATTACATTTTTTAATTTTATCCACATTCCGCAAAGGATCATTAATAATACAAGCATAACCACACCTACGATTACTATGGGGTGTATAGCAAGCTTCAGTACTGCTGTAGCTTTTGGGGACCATCCGGTAAACACATCCCACCAGTGGTGTACTGTCAAAGAGGTGACTTCGTCTGCGATTCTTACTAGCTGCCCCTTCTTGTAACTCATTTCGACTCTAAATTGGTGGATATCTCTGCCTTGCTTTGACAGAGCTTCCTCAATTTTCTTGTCATTCCGTATCAAATTGTGCAGTCTGGTCAGATTAATTACGGGGGGTAAGGGTTCAATCTTGTGCATAGACAGATACTTTTCTACATTTTGCCATTGCCCAAAGGTATAAGTTTTTTTTTACTTCAGGGTCATACAGGGTGTAGACTCTTCTCACGCATTTATTAATGGGGGGTTTATACAAAATTCCATGCAGATAGACAGGTTTATTTCCTGTCACACATACCTCATTCTGTCCTATTTCCGTTATATCAGTGTCATTTGTTGGCTTTAATTCCCATTTACATACTCCAATGGAATGCTGCAGTGAGCATGGTTCGTATATGGCGGTCTGATAGGGACATACCATTCCGAATGGCCACCTAGCACATCCCCTCTGGTGATGTGTCATATTCTTCTCATCGACCCAATCTCCAGAAGTTCTGTCCAAACAGCTGGGGCATTACTTGGAACTGACACCAAATTTATTTTCGTGTCATACTTACTATCTCTCCAGTAACGTTACATCCTTTTGAATTACAACTGGTATATCTTTTTTGAGGGCTAATGGTTAAATTAAGAAGCTTATCTCTTTTGTTAATTTCCAGCAACCTTTCCCATGTGTTCGCATGGAAGGATAATATTTTCCTTTCTAACTCGGCTCTTAATAGCTGTCTGATCATTTCTTTAAACAGGCAATGGGTGTACTTGTTTACTCCCTGTTGTTCTTTCATTAGGCTCTCTATTTCCTTCTCTATCCCTTCATTCTGTTGCCAGGTCATTTCATTTATGACGTAACCTGATATCTGTAATTACTGTAATCCTTCATCCCAGGCATTTCTGATTTTTATATCTTCCCCTACCAGTCCTCCGACAGCCTGGATTCTATTTTGTAGGGTCTCGATATCCATGGAGTTCAATGCTCCTATTCCTGCTCCCACTCCACCTAACACAGTCTCTAATACAACCCCTTTCTTTCTTTGGGGTCTTTCTTTTTCAAAAGATACCTTAACACTGGTTGTGTGGCAACCATCTTCTTTCTTTGGGGGATATTCACCGGGGTGTTATTCATGCACAACATCCGCTGTCCTTCTACCATACTTGTAAATGAATAACGGAGGAAGTCTTTTCTCTCGTCCGGCCCTCCTATGTACCCCCATATCTTGTTTTTCCCTGTGCTCCCGGTACACTTCATCCACACATCGGCCTGTTTTCTATGAACAACTGATACCCTTTCCCCAATATAAATTGGAACTCCCCTCTTTCTTCCTTCATTCCAAATGCCTCACATCGTGCCGTAAAATTCCCTACCTTACAACTTTGGCCTACTGGGCATATAAAATCGCCTTGCTGCCTCATACTATTACTTCTTTCCCATACCATATTTCCCTTCCATACTCTTCCTTCTTTTAGGACTTCTTCCTCCTGCCGGGAGTTCCCTGTCGCTAAAATGATCAGTATACCTAACGTCCATTTATAATTTTTCCAAGAGTCCCTTCCCATCTTCCCTTTCTTGTTTGTTTCTATACCACTCTTGAATTAAGTCGTTACAATAACAACACGTCCACACGATAGTAACAGTGACCCAAATAATAAAGGCCCAAACTGGCGCACAAATGAGCTCTGACATCCGTCCGTGAATTTTGGGCAATAATTTCAAATCCAAATATTTAATACAAGAGCAGGTATAGTTCTTTCAGCGAGAAGATGGCTGTTTTCTTAGTATGTCCTGGTTCAATGCCTTTTCCTTCGGCTGTAATTCGTCGGGGAAATGATATTTACAGCGGGTTGCATCACCCAGTTCGGGTGCTTTTCCAACTTCAAAGCGGTTCGTGTTGTGAGAATTATCTGATATGGTCCTTTCCACCTAGGAGAAAAGGATTCTTTATTTAATGTTTTTACTAACACTTGATCTCCAGGTCTGAAAGGGTGCATATTTCCTTCCGACGGGGGCACCTGTGTCTGCTTTATTTGTTCATGCAGACTTATTGCTATTTCACACATGGCCTGAGCATACTTTAGTGATTTTTCATCATTCCAAATTAATGCAATTTTTTCATCTGCCAGTGGTGGTTTTACGCCAGTAGGCATTGGTCTTCCCAATAAGGCTTCATGTGGTGTTAAATCAGTGTTTCGGTTTTTCTGGTTTCTCATTGTATACAATACTACAATACTAATGGTAAGGCTTCTGGCCATTTCAGTCCAGTCTCCTGACATACCTTGGTAAGGGTAGATTTTATTATCCCATTTACTCTTTCTACCATTCCCGAGGACTGTGGCTGATATGATATATGTAACTTCCACTGGAACCCTAACGCTTCTGCAAGGTTTTGCACTATTTGTCCGGTGAAGTGGGTTCCCCTGTCACTGTTGATTCCCATAGGTATCCCATATCTTGGTACTATTTCTTTAAATTGAATTTTTACTACTGTTCGGGCATCGTCTTTCCTAGTGGCGTACGCTTCTACCCACCTTGTGAACATATCTACTATGACTAATAGATACTTAAGACCTGATACTGGAGGCATGTGGACAAAGTCAATTTGCAAATTTTCAAAGGGCATTCTTGGTTGGGGTAGATGATCATATTCAGTAGGTGTTTTACCTCTGTTATTTTGTTGACAAATTTGGCATGTTCTAGCAACTTTCTCAATTACTACTGTTATTCCTGGTTCATACCACTGTGCATTAATAGCATGTATCATCCCTCCTTTGCCCATGTGAGCCTGCCCGTGTGCTAGGCGAGACAGGGGCAAAAATAGAGACCTAGGGAAAACAGTTCGCCCATCAGGGTGATACCAAATGTCGTTTTTTAGCAAACAGCCCTGGTTTTCCCAAGTTCTTCCTTCCTGCATGGTAACTTGTTGTTGGGCTGTTTTAAGTTGTTGGATGTCAAGTACCTGTGTAGGGGAAACTGAGACTGCTTGAAGGCAGTCTGCCTGTGCCGAAGCGACCTGTTTGGCTGCCTCGTCAGCCTTCCTATTTCCTACTGATACTTCATCCTCACCGGTTGTGTGAGCTGCACATTTGATAACGGCTACCTTACTTGGCAACTGAATGGCGTCTAATAGATTAAGCACCAGTTGAGAGTGCTTAATATGCTTTCCACCAGAGGTGATCAAGCCTCTGTTTTTCCACAGTTGTCCAAAATCATGGACCACACCGAATGCATATCTAGAATCAGTATAGATATTAGCAGTATGATCTTTAGCTATTATACAAGCTCTAGTGAGGGCAAACAATTCAGCAGCCTGAGCCGAGGTTCCGGGAGGCAGGGCGAATGCTTCAACAGTTTCGTGGGGATTTACAATAGCATAGCCTGCCAAAAATAAATCATCCGACGGCCTATGTGATGATCCATCCGTATAGAGAATAAGATCAGGATTGTCCATGGGCTCTGTGAGCAAATCTGGTCTTGGTAAGGTGGCTACTTCCACCGTTAACAGACAATCATGCTGGTCTGGATCCTCTACTTCTTTAGTAGGAAGAAAGGTGGCTGGGTTCACTACCGGTGCACGTCGAAAGGTATAGTTAGGGTGTGACAGCAGTAATACTTCATAACCTGTTCTTCGAGACGCTGTAAAGTGTTGTGTGGCAGCTGAATTCAAAAGTAATAACACAGCATGGGCTGCAATGACAGTACATGGATGATCCAAAACAATAGGTACCGACTTCTCCACAATGACCGTAGTAGCAGCTACAGCACGTAGACATGCTGGCATTCCCCTTACTACTGGAGGCAGCAAAAACGAATAATAAGCATCTGGTCTATTTCCCCCACCATGTTCTTGGGTTAGTACTGCTGTTGCAAATCCTTCTTTCTCATTCACATACATGCCTCCTCTCTCTCTGGGGTCCACTCCACCTTGGGTGGGGCATCATTTAGGGCAGCTGATCTTAGGACCGCATCCCATTCTCGATTCTTTCTGGTCCTAGCTGCCTCTGCCCTTGAGATATGTAAAAACCCAGGTACTGGACTTGAGTCTGACAAAATTGTAACTTTTGTAACGACACTCGGTGCCCTCTTTCACATAGGTGCTGTAACAGTTACAGGGAACCTTGCATGCACCTATATCCATGGCTAGAAGCCACAAGCAAATCCTTGGGGCAACCTGGTCCATGTGTACTGCTGTTTCTTGTGGGTGAAAGCAAACAGATACTGACTTTCTTGATTTAACGGGATAGAGAAAAAAGCTGAACACAGGTCTATTACAGTAAAGACAGTTGCTGTTGGTGGTATAGCAGATAGTATAATGTTGGTGTCCGGTACCACAGGGGTGATAGGGACTACTATCTTATTAATAGCTTTCAGATCTTGCACAAATCTCCATTCCTACAATCATCGGACCCATATCTTTAGGTTTCGCTGGCGGTTTTACAGCCAATGTCAGATGGGGTGTCGAGTTCGCTTCTCTAAACCGCTGTTGCTGTAAGGGTGTAAAATCGATGGCTACCCCCAATCCTTCTGGTCCAAAATAAATGTGGGGCGTAGCTTCTACTATTTCTTCTCTATTTTAAAAGGATTGTACCAAACACTGGTATGTTTCAGCTTTTTGTCGAGTGTACCAGGCTGTACAGTGAAGCTGAACTGCCTCAAAGCTTGTCAAAATTATATACATCAATTCTTCAGTATTAGAGTCAAATTTAGCTTTTAAGTTTTGTATAACTTCATGTATCAAGGGGGAATAGAAGTTGCCATTCAATTGCCAACAATAGAGGGCAGCCTTTTCTTTGTTATGAACATTCCTTCCTTTGTGCAATAAATTGTGGCTCCTAGTTTGCACAAAGTCTGTCTTCCCAATAAAGGGAGAGGTGTTGTTTTAGAGACTATCAAAGTCTCATCATTAAATGATTGTCCTTCAATTATCAATTTGGTAGGTTCAGATAAAAATTCTTTCATGGGGATACCGGCCACACCCATACTTAAGACGGTGGTGTTGCTTACAGGTAATCCCACAGAGGATGGTACAGAAGACATAGTAGCACCGGTTTCCACCAGGAATTTCGCATAAGTGTCTCCTACTTTTACTACTGCCAGAGGGTTTTCTTCTATGTCTGCCGATAAGCGGAGGGCTGCCGCCTGTTCCACTAAGCCTCCTCGGCATCCCTATGCTGATTATTCTGTGCCTGTCCTCGTCCCTTTTGCTGATAGTACTGACCTGCTGTTTTAGCCTTATTTTCCTTATAGGTAAATAGTCCCTCTCTATCCATGTTAGCCAGTACTGTAACTGTCTCTTTCCAACTTTTTCCTTGCCAGTCCAAAACCGTTATTTTGTATGTTCTTGCTTGTTGTGGCAACATACAATTTAACAAGGTTTGCACTGCCAAAGGTTCATCTTTTACCCCTTGCCAAGAGGACCCATATGCTGCCTGCAGTAATAATTTCACATCTCCGGGGAGGGGGTTATAAATGGTACAGGTTTGCTCAAGCCAGTTGTGAAAGGCTACTGGCTTCTTAACAGGATTAGGGGCGGCTGATATTTTTTTTTAAAAAACAATTCTCCATATAATCTTTATCCCAAGTGGGGTCCCCTGTCCCATTTTTGGTGGTGTGTCTCCATTCCTCAATTAAGGATAATTTAAAACTTCCTCCATATGGCCAATCCCCGTCAGACCAACTGTACAAATCTCTACTAAACGTTACCGCGTATCTGTCGTCTCCTGTTTCTTTAATTACAGTGTCCGCCGGCGAGCCGGGCGGCACAATGGGATCTCCTACCTTCTCTCGTTGCTTTACTACCTTACTGATTCTTTTCTCAGTCTTAGGATGTACTTTCATTCTTTCAGTTGAGAGGTCGCCCTTCTTTCCTTTTCTAGGAACTGGGCGCGAGCGCCCTGCTCGACTAGAGCTGTTTCCCATTCTTCCGGGTGCAACGTCTCGCGATCTTTTCTGAAATGAGAGTTAGGACAATCATACAAAATATACAATAATTTACAAAGCGCTCACCGGTGTTCTCTTTTCTGCTCAGCTCGGGGTCTCCTTTTGCCTTTTTGTTATTTTAGCTTCTTTGCGGTAGCTAACTTACACCTCACCCCCTCCAGGGGATCTCGGCGGCCCGTCCCCCTTTCAGCTAGGACGGCCTAGGCACCTTCCTTCTTTTAGCTAGGAAGGTCCTTAAAATTCCTCTTTTCTCTTTAAATGTTAAATTTAGTTCTTTTGGATCTCGTTTTTTAGAGATCCTGCCGGACTACGCCAGAATCTATCGAGGAAATATTTAGCTTAAATTAACTCAGGCGGAGACTTTCAGAAGTGCACTTCGAGAGAATTTATGTTAAAAAGCGAGATATATCTCGGAGAGCCTGCTTGGACCGTACCAAGGCAAAAACTCTGCCGTACAGGCAAATTGTCCCCATCTTTATACAGAAATTGAATACAGAAATATAAAAGGAATCTTATTCATTAGTCCCGCGAGTACAAAGGTCGTCTCGGGAGGTACACACTCTATCTACCCTTGCATAGTTTCTCTCTGTTCACAGTCTGATAAGCAGAATAAAAGGAGACGCCCTTTTAATACCAAATGGTCATTTAATTGCATCTCTAAGTTTTAAGGCTAAAAAAGCATGGCTATTTTTCTAGTCCTATTATTTCTTTAAGCGTAGCAAAAACAGAATTTAACCCTTCCCTTTTCCATAAGCCATAGATTCATAGATTCTTTCTTCCACAGCCTGTATTCCCAATGTATTTAATCTCCCAATGTTACCAGTGTCTTTACTCTCCCAACGTTCCCAGTGCATTTTGTCGCCCAGTGTTCCCATTGTATTCTCTCCCAGTGCTCCCTGTGTATTTGCTCTCCCAGTGATCCGAAAATATTTAGTCTCCCACTGTTCCCATTCTATTTACACTTCAGTGTTCCCTGTGTATCTACTCTCTCCCAGTGTTCCCAGTAAGTTTACTCTCTCGCAGTGCTCCCAGTGTGTTTACTCTCCCAGTGTTCCCAGTGTAATTACTCTCCCAGTGTTCGCAATCTATTTACTCTCCCTGTACTCCCAATATATTTACTGTACCACGGTTCCCAGTGTATATACATTCTCCCAGTTTACCCAGTAAGTTAATACTCCCAATGTTCCCAAAGTACTTAATCTTCAAGTGTTCCATGTGTATTTCCTCTCCAAGTGTTCCCTGCGTATTTACTCGCTCAGTGCTACTAGTGTATTTACTCTCCCAGTGTTCCCATTGTATTTACTCTCCCAGTGTTGCCAGTGTATTTACTCAAATAGTGTTACTGCTGTATTTACTCTGCCAGTATTCCCAATGTATTTACTCTCCCAGTGTCCCCAGTGTAATAACTCTCCCAGAGTTCCCTGTGTATTTTGTCTCCCTGTGTTCCCAGTGTATTTAATCGCTCGCGATGGATTTACTCGTGTATTTATTCTCTCCCAGTGTTCCCAGTGTATTTAGTCTCCCAGTGTCCCTTGTGTATTTACTCTTCCAGTGTTCCCAGTGTGTTTACTCGTCCAGTATTCCCAAAGTATTTAATCCCCCAGTGTTCCCAGTTTATTTATCTGCCAGTGTTCCCAGTTTATTTACTCTCCCAGTGTTCCCGTGTATTTACTCTCCCAGTGTTCGCCACACATTTACTATCTCCCGGTATTCCCAGTAATTTTACTCTCTCCCAGTTTTCCCAGCGTGTTTACTCTCGCCATGTACCCGGTGTACTTTCCCCTTTTTTCCCCATTGTATTTACTCTTCCAGGCTTCCCAGTGTATTTACTCTACCAGTGTTCCCAGTCTGTTTAATCTGCCAGTGTCCCCAATATAGTTACTCACCCTGTGTTACCAATGTATTTACTATTGCATTGTTCTCAGTTACTTTATTCTCCCAGTGTTCCCAGTCGGTTTACGCTCCCAGTGTTCCCAGTCGCCCCAGTGCATTTAGTCTCCCAGTGTTCTCAGTGTATTTAATCTCTCCCTGTGTCCCAGTGTATCTGGTCTCTCAGTGTTCCCAGTTTATTTACTCTCCCAGTGTTCCTAGTGTATTTACTCTCCCAGTGTTCGCAATCTTTTTACTCTCCCTGTGCTCCCAATATATTTACTGTAGCAGGGTTTCCAGTGTATATACAATCTCCCAGTGTACCCAGTAAGTTAATACTCCCAGTGTTCCCAATGTATTTAATCACCCAGTGTTCACAGTGTATTTATCTCCCAGTGTTGCCTGTGTACTTACTCTCCCAGTGTTCCCGTGTATTTACGCTCCCACTTTTCCCAGTTTATTTGGACTTACAGAGTTCCCAGTGCATTTACTGTATCCCAGTGTCCCCAGTAACTTTACTCTCCCCAGTGTTCCGAGTGTGTTTGCTCTCCCAGTGTCCCAAGTGTAATGCTGTCCCAGTGTTACCAGTGTGTTTACTCTTGCCATTTTCCCAGTGTATTTTATCTCCATGTTTTCCCATTGTATTTACTCTCCCAGTCTTCCCCGTGCAATTACTCTCCCAGTATTCCCAGTTATTTTACTCTCCCAGTGTTGCGCGTGTATTTACTCTCCCAGTGCTCCCAGTGTATTTACTCGGCCAGTGTTCCCGGTATATTTACTCACCATTTATTCCCAATGTATTTACTGTCCCAGTGTTCCCAGTTACTTTATTCTTCCAGTGTCCCCAATGTGTTTATGCTTCCAGTGTTCCCAGTGCATTTACTCTGCCAGCGTTCTCAATGCATTTACTCGCCCAGTGTTCCCGGTGTATTTATTCTGCCAGTGTTTGCAATCTATTTACTCTCTCTGTACTCCCAATGTATTTACTGTACCAGAGTTCCCATTGTATATACAATCTCCTGGTGTTTCCAGTAAGTTAAGTCTCCCAGTGTTCCCAATGCATGTAATCTCCCAGTGTTCCATGTGTATTTCCTCTCCAAGTTTTCGCTGTATATTTACTCGCCCAGTGTTACCAGTGTATTTACTCTCCCAGTGTTCCCGCGTATGTACTCTCCCAGTCTCTCCACAGTGCATTTAGTCCCACAGCGTGCCCAGTGTATTTAATCTCTCCCTTTGTTCCCAGTGTATTTTCTCTCGCAATGTTTCCAGTCTATTCATTCTCCCAGTGTGCCCAGTGTATCTGGTCTCTCTGTGATCTCAGTTTATTTACTCTCCCAGTGATGCCAGTACATTTTGTCTCCCAAAATTCCAGTGCAATTGCTCTCTCCCAGTGTATTCGCTCGTCTAGTGTTCCCAGTGTATTTAATCTCTCAGTATTCCCTGTGTATTTACTCACCCAGTATTCCCAGCGTATTAACTCTTAAGTGTTCCCAGTGAATTTGCTCTCCCAGTGGTCCTACTGTAGGTACTCTGTCCCATTCTTCTAAGTGTATTTACTCTCCCACAATATTTTATCTCACAGTGTTCCGAGCTTATTTACTCTCCCAGTGTTACTAGCATATATACTCTCCCAGTGTTGCCGTGTATTTACACTCCCAGTGTTGCCAGTGTATTTACTCTCCCAGTGTTCACAACTTATTTACTCTCCCATTATTCTTAGTATATTTGCTCTCACAATGGTCGCAGTAAATTTAATCTGTCAAAGTGTTCCATGTGTATTTATACTCCCAGTGTTGCCAGGGTATTTACTCTATATCTGTGTTCCCAGTGTATTTATTCTCCAAATTTTACCAGTGTATTTAGTCTACCAGTACTCCCAGTATATTTACTCCCGTGGTTTTCCCGTATATTTACTCTCCCAGTGTTCCCAGTTCAGTTTCTCACCAAATGTTCCCAGTGTATTCTCACCCAGTGTTCACAGTGTGTGTTATTCACGCCGTGTTGCCAGTTTATTTTCTGTCCTTGTGTTCCCCGTGTATTTACTCACCCAGTGTTCCCGGTGTATTTACTCGCCCAGTGGTCCCAACGTGTTTACTCTCCCTGTTCCCAATGTATTTACTGTTCCATTGTTCCCAGTTTATTTCAATCTCCCTTTGTTCCCAGTAACTTTATTCTCCCAGTATTCCCAGTGCATTTACTCTCCCACCGTTCGCAGTGAATTTACTCTCTCCCTGTTCCCAGTGTATTTACTCTCCCTCTGTTCCCAGTGTATTAACTGTGCCCGTGTTCTCAGTGCATTTACTCTCCCAGTGCCCCCATTGTATTTACTCACCCAATATTCCCAAGTGTATTTACTCTCTACTAACATTCCAAGTGTATTTGCTCTCCCAGCGTTCCCAGTGTATTACTCTCTCCCTGTTCCCAGTGCATTTACTCTCCCAGTGTTCCCAGCGTATTTACTCTGCCAGTGTTCTCAGTGTATTTACTCTCCCAGTGTTCACTTTGTATATACTCACCCAATGTTCCCAAGTGTATTTACTCGCTACAAGTGTTCCCAGTGTTATTATTCTCTCCCTGTTCACAGTTTATTTACACTCACAGTGTTCCCAATGTGTTCGCTCTCCCAGTGTTCGCAGTGTATTTTCTCTCGCAGTATTCCAGTGTATTTACTCTCACTGTGTTCTCATTACATTCACATTACCATTATTCTCAGTGTATTTACTCACCCATTGTTCAGTGTAATTATTCTCCCAGTTTTCCAGTTTCCTTTCTATCTCACAGTGCTCGCAGTGTATTTACTCTCACAGTGTTCCCTTTGTATTTGGTCTCCTAGTGTTCCCATTGTATTTGCACTCGCAGTTTTCCCAGTGTATTTACTCTTCCAGTTTTCACAGCGTATTTACTCTTCCAGTGTTCCCAGTGTATTTGCTCTGACAGAAGTCCCAGTGTATTTACTCTGTCCCTGTGTTGCGAGTGTATTTATTTTCCCAGTGTTGCAAGTGCTTTTACTCTATGGCTGTGTTCCCAGTGTATTTACTCTCCCAATGTTACCAGTGTATTACCTCTCGAAGTGTTCCCACTATATTTACTCTCCCGGTGTTCCAGTGTATTTACTCGCCCAGTGTTCCCAGTGCATTTTATCTTCCAGTGTTCCCAGTGTATTCTCCCCCAGTGTTCCCAATATATTTACTCACCCACTGTTTCCAGGATATTTACACATCCAGTGTTCGCAGTGTATATTATATCTCCCAGTGTTCCCAGTAAGTTTAATCTCTCTCAGTGTTCCCAAGGTATTTACTCTCCCTGTGTTCCCAGTGCATTTTCTCTCGCTCTGTTCCCAGTGTATTCCCTCCCAGTGTTCCCAATATATTTACTCTAGTGTTCCCAGTTTATTTACAATCTCCCATTCTTCCCAGTAACTTTATTTTCCCAGCGTTCCCAGTGTATTTACTCTCCACTAGTTTTCCGAGTGTATTTACTCACACAATGTGCACAAGTGTATTTACTCTCTACTGGTATTCCCAGTGTATTTATTCTCTCTGTGTTCCCAGTGTATTTACTCTCTCAGTGTTCCCGGTGTATTTACTCTCCCAGTGTTCCCAGTTTATTTACTCTCGCAGTGTTGACAGGATGTTATTCTCAAGTGATCCCAATGTATTTTGTCTCTTAGTGCTCCCAGTGTATTTATTCTGCCAGTATTCCCTGTATATTTATTCTCCCAGTTTTCCCAGTGTATTTAAACTCTCCCAATGTATTTACTCTCCCAGTGTTCCCAGTATATTTACTCCTCACAGTGTTCCCAGTTTATTTACTCTCCAAGTGTTCTCAGTGTATTTACTCTTCCAGTGTTCCCAGCGTATTTATGTTCCCAGTCTTCCCAGTCTCTTGCTCTGTTCCAGTGCTCCAAGTGTATTTACGCTCCAAATGTTGCCAATGTATTTACTCATTGTCTGTGTTCCCATTGTATTTACTCTCCCAATGTTACCAATGTATTTATTTTCCCAGTGTTCCGAGTATTTTTAGTATCCCAATGTTCCCGTATATTTACTCTTACAGTGTTCCCAGTGCATATTTGCTCCCAGTGTTCGCATTGTATTTGCTCTCCCAGTATTCCCAGTGTACCTACTCTCGCAGTATTCACAATCTATTTACTCTCCCAGCGTTCCCATGTATTTATTCTCTCAGTATTCCAAAAATATTTACTCAACCACTGTTCCAAGTGTATGTACACTTCCAGCGTTCCGAGTGTATTTACTATCTCCCAGTGCTCCCATTAAGTTTTCTCTCTCCCAGTGTTCACAGTTTGTTGACTCTCGCCGTGCTGCCAGTTAAGTTCTCTCCCAGTGTTCCCAGTGTATTTACTCTCCCAGTGTTCCTGGTGTGTTTACTCTCCCAGTGTTCCCAATGTATTTACTCTCCCTGTTCCCAATATATTTATTGTTCCAGTGTTCCCTGTGTATTTACTCTCCTAGTGTTCCCAGTGTATTTACTCTCCCAATGTTCCTGGTGTATTTACTCTCCAAGTCCTCCCAATGTATTTACTCTCCCTGCTCCCAATGTATTTACTGTTCCAGTGTTCCCAGTGTATTTAAAATCTCCGATTGTTCCCAGTAAGTTCATTCTCCCATTTTCCCAGTCTGTTTAATCTCCCTGTGTTCCCAGTGTATCAACTCTGCCAGTGTTCTCAGTGTATTTACTCTCCTAGTGTTCCAATTATATTTACTCATGCAATGTTCCTAAGTGTATATAATCTCTGCTAGAGTTGCCAATATATTTAGTCTGCCAGTGCTCCCAGTGTATTTACTCTCGCCCTGTTCCCAGTGTACTTACTGTCCCAGTGTTCCCAGTGTATTTACTCTCCCATTGTTCGCAGTGTATTTACTCTCCCATGTTCCCAAGTGTATTTATTCTCTACTCGTGTTCACAGTGTATTTACTCTCCCAGCGTTCCCAATGTATCTACCCTCTCCCTGTTCCCTGTTTAATTACTTCCATAGTGTTCCCAGTGTATTTACTCTCGCCCTGTTCCAGTATATTTACTCTCCCAGTGTTCCCAGTTTATTTAATCTCCCACTGTACCCAATGTATTTACACCCACAGTGTTCCCAATATATTTACTCTGCCATTGTTCTCAGTGCATTTACTCGCCCAGTGTTAACAATGTATTTACTCACCCAATGTTCCCAAGTGTATTTACTCTCTACTAGTGTTCCCAGTATATTTATTCTGCCAGTGTTCCCAGTTAATTTACTCACCCAGTGTCCCCAGTGTATTTATTCTGCCACTGTTCTCAGTGTATTTACTCTCCCAGTTTTCCCATTGTATATACACACCCAATGTTCCCAAGTGTATTTACTCTCTACTAGCATTCTCAGTGTATTTATCCTCTCCCTGTTCCCAGTGCATTTACTCTCCATGTACTTACTCTACCAGTGTTCGCAGTGTAGTTAATCTCCCAGTGTTACCAATGTATTTCCTCTCCCAGTGTTCCCAATGCATTTACTCTCCCAGTTTTCTCACTGTATTTACTCTCCTGGTGTTCCCAGTGCACTTACTCTCCCAATGTTACCTGTGCATTTAATCTCCCCGTGTTCCCAGTATATTTACTCTCCGAGTTTTCCCGTTTATTTACAATTCCAGTGTTCCCAGTGTATTTACTATCGCCCACTGTCCCTAATGTGTTTACACTCGCCGTGTTCCAAGCGTGTTTGCTCTCTCTGTGTTACCAGTGGATTTACTCGCCCTGTGTCCCAAGTGTATTTACTCTCCCTGTGTTCTCTGTGTCTTTACTCTCCCAGTGTTCCCAGTGTATTTACTCTGCCAGTGTTCTCTGCGTTCTCAATGTATTTACTCTCCCAGTCTTCCCAGTGCATTAACTCACTCCCCGTGTTCCCAGTTTATTTACTCTGCCAGTGTGTTCAGTGTATTTATTCTACCGGTGTTCCCAGTGTATTTACTCTCTACGAGAGTTCCCAGTGTATTTATTCTCCCAGCGTTCCCCGTGTATTTACTCCTCCCTGTTCCGAGTGCATTTATTCTCCCAGTGTCCCCAGTGTATTTACTCTGCCTGTGTTCCCGTGTTGTTACTCCCGCAGTGCGCCAGATGCATTTTCTCTTCCCGTGTTCCCAACGCATTCTCTCCTAAGGTTCCCAGAGTATCTGTTCGCCCAGTGTTCTCAAAGTGTTTACTCTCCCACTGTTGCCAATGTATTTACACTTCCAGTGTTCCCAGTGTATTTACTATCATCCGGTGTTCCCAGTAAGTTTACTTTCTCCCAATGTTCACAATGTGTTTACGCTGGCCGTGATACCAGTGTATTTACTCACCCAATGTTCCCGAGTGTATTTACTCTCCCTGCGTTCCCAGTGGATTTACTCTCTCCCTGTTGCCAGAGTATTTACTCTTCCAGTGTATTTAATCTCCCAGTGTTCCCTATGTATTTACTCTCCCAGTGTTCCCAGTGCATTTACTCTGCCAGTGTTCTCAGTGTGTTTAATCTCCCAGTGTTCACAGTGTGTTTACTCACCCAATGTTCCCCATTGTATTTATTCTCCCAGTTTTCACAGTTTTCTTACTACGTCCCAGTGTTTGCAGTGTATTTACTCTCTCCCTCTACCCAGAGTATTTACTCTACCGGTGTATGTAATCTCCCAGTGTTCACTATGTATTTATTCTCCCAGTGTTCGCAGGGTATTTACTCTCCATGTGTTACCGGTGTATTTACTCTCCCTGTTTACCAGTGTATTTAATGTCCGAGTGTTCCCAGTGTATTTATTCTCCCCGTGTTCGCTGTAAAATTACTCTCCCAGTGTTGACAGTGTACTTACTGTCGCAGTGTTCACAGTATATTTACTCTCCGAGCCTACCAGTCTACTTACTCTCAGTATGTTCTCAGTGTGTTTAATGTCCCAGTGTTCACAGTGTGTTTACTCATCCAATGTTCCCCATTGTATTAATTCTCCCAGATTTCACAGTTTTCTTACTACCTTCCAGTGTTCGCAGTGCATGTGCTCTCCCAGTGTTCACAGCATGTTTACTCCCCCAGTGTTCACAATGTATTTACTCTCCCAGTGTTCCCAGTACATATTCTCTCCCAGTATTCCCAGTATTTTACTCTCTCCCATTATTCCCAGTATATGTAATCTCTCTCGATGTTCTCAGTGAGTTTATCTCTCTCAGTGATCAAAGTATATTTACGCTCCTAGTGTTCCCACTGCATTTAATCTATCCCAGGGTTCCCAGTGTATTTACTCTCCCATTGTTTCCTGTGTATTTACTCTCCTATTGTCCCCAGTGTTCGCAGTGTATTTACTGCCCCAGTGTTCCCAGTACAAGAATTTCCCCAGTTTTCCAGTGTTTTTTTAACTAGCAGAGGTCTCACTTTATATACTCTCCCCAGTGTTCGCAGTATATTTACTCTCGAAGTGTTCCTAGTGTATTTTCTCTGCAAGTGTTCCCAAAATATTTACTCTTCCACTGTTCCCAGTATATTTTCCATCTCCTAGTATTCCCAATAAGTATATTCTCTCCCAATGATCCCAGTGTGCTTACTCTCGCCGTGTTCCCAGTGCATTGTCTCTCCCTGTGTTCCCACTGTATTTATTCTCCAAGTGTTCCCAATGCAGTTACTCTCACAGTGTTGCCGGTATATTTACTCTCCCAGTGTTCCCAATATTATTACTATCCCTGTGTTGAAAATGTATTTATTGTTCCAATGTTCCCAGGGTATTTACAATCTCCCAGTTTTCCTATAAAGATTATTCTCCTAGTGTTCCCAGTGTGTTTACTCACGTCATGTTCCCAGTTTATTTGCTCTCCCTGTGTTCCCAAGGTATTCACAATCCCAGTGTTCCCAGTGCATTTTCTCTTGCAGTGTTCCCAGTGTATTCGCTCCCAGTGTTCCCAATATATTTACTCTCCCTGTTCCCAATGTATTTGCTGTCCTAGTGCTCCCAGTGTATTTACAGTCTCCCATTCTTCCCAGTAAGTTCATTCTCTCTGTGTTCCCAGTGTGTTTACTTTCCCAGTGTTCCCAGTGTATTTACTCTCTACTAGCGCTCCCAATGTATTTACTCACCCAATGTTCACAAGTGTATTTACTCTCTACTAGTGTTCCCAGTGTATTTATTCTCCCAGTATTCCCAGTGTACTTACTCTCGCAGTATTCACAATATATTTACTCTCCCAGCGTTCCCATGTATTTATTCTCCCAGTGTTCCAAAAATATTTACTCAACCACTGTTCCAAGTGGATGTACACTTCCGGCGTTCCTAGTGTATTTACTATCTCCCAGTGTTCCCATTAATTTTTCTCTCTCCCAGTGTTCCATGTTTGTTGACTCGCGCCCTACTGCCAGTTATTTATTCCCAGTGTTCCCAGACTATTTATTCTGCCAGTTTTCCCGGTGTATTTACTCTCCTAGTGTTCCCAGTGTATTTACCCTCTCCCTGTTCCCTCTTTATTTGCTTGCCTCGTGTTCCCAGTGTATTTACTCTCCCAGTGTTCCCAGTTTATTTAATCTTCCACTGCACCCAATTTATTTACACCCCCTTTGTTCCCAATATATTTACTCTGCAATTGTTTTCAGTGCATTTGCTCGCCCAGTGTTAACAATGTATTTACTCAGCCAATGTCCCCAAGTATATTTACTCTCTACTAGTGTTCCCAGTGTATTTACTCTGCCAGTGTTCCCAGTTAATTTACTCTCGCAGTGTCCCCAGTGTATTTAATCTGCCATTGTTCTCAGTGTATTTACTCTGCCTGTGTTCCAGTGTTTGTTACTCCCGCAATGCGCCGGATGCATTTTCTCTTCCAGTGTTCCCAGTGCATTCTCTCCAAATGTCCCCAGTGTATTTGCTCTCCCAGTGTTACCGAAATATTTATTCTCCCACTGTTCCCTGTGTATTTACTCTCTCAGTGTTCCCAGTATATTTACTCTGCCAGTGTTCTCTGTGTTCTCAATGGATTTACTCTCCCAGTCTTCCCAGTGCATTTACTCACTCCCAGTGTTCCCAGTTTATTTACTCTGCCAGTGTTCTCAGCGTATTTAGTTTTCCAGTGCTCCCAGTGCATTTACTCTGCCAGTGTTCTCACTGTATTTATTCTTCGAGTGTTCCCAGTGTATTTACTTGCCCAGCGTTCCCAGTGTATTTACTCCCTCCCTGTTCTGAGTGTATTTACTCTCTCAGTGTTCCAAGTGTATTTACTCTGCCAGTGTCCCCGTGTTCTTACTCCAGCAGTGCGCCAATGCATTTTATCTTCCAGTGTCCCCAGCACATTCTCTCCTAAGGTTCCCAGTGTATTTGCTTTCCCTGTGCTACCAAAATATTAACTCTCCCACTGCTCCCAGTTTATGTACTCTCCCTGCGTTCCCAGTGGATTTAGTCTCTCCCAGTACCCAGAGTATTTACTCTCCCAGTGTATTTAATCTGCCATTGTTCCCTATGTATTTACTCCCCAGTGTTCCCAGTGTATTTACTCTGCCAGTGTTCTCAGTGTGTTTAATCTCCCAATGTTCACAGTGTGTTTACTCACCCAATGTTCCGCGTTGTATTTATTCTCCCAGTTTTCACAGTTTTCTTACTATCTCCCAGTGTTCGCAGTGTATTTACTCTCTCCCTCTTCCCAGAGTATTTACTCTCCCAATCTATGTAATCTCCCAGTGTTCACTATATTTATTCTTCCAGTGTTCCCAGTGAATTTACTCTGCAGTGTTCTCAATGTATTTATTCTTCGAGTGTTCCCAGTGTATTTACTCACCCAATGTTTCCAAGTGTATTTACTCTCTACGAGTGTTTCCAGTGTATTTACTCTACCAGCGTGCCCAGTGTATTTACTCCCTCCTGTTCTGAGTGTATTTACTCTCCCAGTGTGCCCAGGGTATTTACTCTGCCAGTGTTCCCGTGTTGTTACTCCCGCAGTGCGCCCAATGCATTTTCTCTTCCTGTGTTCCCAGCGCATTCTCTCCTAAGGTTCCCAGTGTATTTGCTCTCCCAGTGTTACCACACTATTTGCTCTCTCACTGTTCCCAGTGTATTTACTCTCCCTGCGTTCCCAGTGGATTTAATCTCTCCCTGTTCCCAGAGTATTTACTCTCCCAGTGTATTTAATCTCCCAGTTTTCCCTATGTATTTACTCTCCCAGTGTTCCAAGTGTATTTACTCTGCCAGTGTTCACAGTGTGTTTAATCACCCAGTGTTCACAGTGTGTTTACTCACCCAATGTTTCACATTGTATTTATTCTCCCAGTTTTCACAGTTTTCTTACTACGTCCCAGTGTTTGCAGTGTATTTACTCTCTCCCTCTACCCAGAGTATGTAATCTCCCAGTGTTCACTATGTATTTATTCTCCCAGTGCTCGCAGGGTATTTACTCTCCCAGTGTTACCAGTGCATTTACTCTCCCTGTTTTACCAGTGTATTTAATGTCCGAGTGTTCCCAGTGTATTTATTCTCCCCGTGTTCGCAGTGAAATTACTCTCCCAGTGTTGACAGTGTACTTACTGTCGCAGTTTTCACAGTATATTTACTCTCCCAGCCTACCTGTGTATTTACTCTGCCAGTGTTCTAGTGTGTTTAATCTCCCAGTGTTCACAGTGTACTTACTCACCCAATGTTCCTCATTGTATTTATTCTCCCATTTTTCAGTTTTCTTACTAACTCCCAGTGTTCGCAGTGTAAGTGCTCTCCCAGTGTTCCCAGTACATTTTATCTCCCAGTATTCCCAGTATTTTTACTCTCTCCCATTATTCACAGTATATTTACTCTCTCTCTCTCAATGTTCCCAGTGTGTTTATCTCTCTCAGTGGTTCAAATGCATTTACTCTCCCAGTGTTCCCAGTGCATTTAATATCTCCCTGGGTTCCCAGTTTATTTACTCTCCCATTGTTTCCTGTGTATTTACTCTCCTATTCTTCCCAGTGTTCGCAGTGTATTCACTGCCCCAGTGTTCCCAGTGTATTTACTCCCCCAGTGTCCCAGTGTTTTTACTCGAGCAGTGGCCCCACTTTATATACTCTACCCCACTGGTCGCATTATATTTACTCTCAAAGTGTTCCTAGTGTATTTGCTCACCAAGTGTTCCCAAAATATTTACTCGCCCACTGTTCCCAGTTTATTTTCCATCGCCCAGTATTCTCAATAAGTATACTCTCTCCCAATGTTCCCAGTGTGTTTACTCTCGCCGTGTTGCCAGTGCATTTTCTCTCCCTGTGTTCCCAGTGTATTTATTCTCCCAGTGTTCCCATTGCAGTTACTCTCCCAGTGTTGCTAGTGTATTTACTCTCCCAGTGTTCCCAATATAATTACTATCCCTGTGTTGAAAATGTATTTATTGTTCCAGTGTTCCCAGGGTATTTACAGTTTTCCCAGTAAGATTATTATCCCAGTGTTCCCAGTGTGTTTACTCTCCCAGTGTTCGCAGTGTATTTACTCTCTCAGTGTTCCCAGTTTATTTACTCTCCCATTGTTCCCAATGTGTTTCCTCTCCCAGTGTTCCCAGTGGCTTTACTCACCCAGTGTTCCCAATGCATTTACGCTAACAGTGTTCCCAGTGTATTTACTCTCCCAGTGTGCCCAATGCATTTACTCTCCCAATGTATCCGTATGTTTTCTCTCGCAGTGTTTGCAGTGTATTTGCTCTCCCAGTGTTCCCAGTGTATTTATCCTATCCCATGTGTTCGCAGAGTCTTTACTGTTCCATTGTTCCCAGTTTATTTACTCTCCCAGTGTTCTGAGTGTATTTGCTCTCTCAGTGTTCCCAGTGTATTTACTCTCCCAGTATTCTCTGCTTATATACTTCCCAGGTTTACCAAGTGCATTTGCTATCCCAGTGATCCTAGTGTATTTGCTCTTCCAGTATTCCCAGTATATTTACTCTCTCTCAATATTCTCAGTGATTTTACTCTCTCTCAGTGTTCCCAGTGTATTTACTCTCTCCCAATGTGTTTACCCTGCCAGTTTTCCCACAGTACTTATACTCGCAGTGATCACAGTATATTTACTCTCCCAGCATTCCAGTGTATGTACTCGCCCAGTGTTCCCAATGTATTACCTTTCCCATTGTTCCAAGTGCCTTTACTATCCCAGTGATCCCATTGTATTTAATCTCCCAGTGTTCCAAGTGCATTTAATCTTCCAGTGTTCACAGTGTATTTATTCTCCGAATGTTCTCAGCGTATTTACTTGCCCAGTTTTTACAATGTATTTACTGTCCCTGTGTTCCCAGTGCATTTGCTCTCCGAGAATTGCCAGTATATATACTCTCTCCCAATGTTCCCAGTATATTTACAGTATCTCAATATTCCCAGTGTGTTTAGTCGCTCTCAGTGTCCCCAGTGTATTTACTCCCCCAGTGTCCCCAGTCAATTTACCCTCTCCCAGTGTATTTAATCTCCCAGTGTTCCCAGTGTATTTAATCTCTCCCAGTGTCCCCAGTGTATTTACTCTCCCACTGATTCCAATATATTTACTCGACCAGTGTTTCCAATGTATTTACTCATCCAGTTTTGCCATGTATTTATTCTTCCAGCGTCCCCAGTTAATTTACCCTCTCCCAGAGTATTTAATCTCCCAGTGTTCCCAGTGTATTTAATCTCTCCCAGTGTTCCCAGTGTATTTACTCTCCCACTGATTCCAATATATTTACTCGACCAGTGTTTCCAATGCATTTACTCATCCAGTTTTGCCATCTATTTATTCTTCCAGTGTCCCCAGTTAATTTACCCTCTCCCAGTGTATTTAATCTCCCAGTGTTCCCACTGTATTTAACCTCTCCCAGTGTTCCCAGTGTATTTACACTCCCACTGATTCCAATATATTTACTCGACCAGTGTTTCCAATGTATTTACTCATCCAGTTTTTCCATGCATTTATTCTTCCAGTGTTTCCTGTGTATTTACTATCTCGCAGTGTTCCACATAAATGTATCTCTCCGACAGTACAAAATGTGTTTACTCACCCAGTATTCCAAGTGTATTTACTCGCCCAGTGTTCCCAGTGTATTTACTCTCTCTCTCTGTGTAACCAGTGTATTTGCTCTCCCAGTGTTTCCAGTGTATTTGTGCTCTCAGTGTTCCCAGTGTAGTTACTGTCACAGTGTCCGCAGTGTATTTACTATCCCAGTGTTCCCGGTTGATTTACTCTCCCAGTGCTCCCAATGTATTTACTCTCCCAGTGTTCGCAGTGCATTTACTCCCCAGTGTCCCCAGTGCATTTACTATCTCTCAGTGTTCACAGTGTATTTCTCTTCCAGTTTCCCCAATGTATTTACTCTCCCATTGCTCCCAGTGTATTTACTCCCCAGTGTTCCCAGTGCATTTACTATCTCCCAGTGTTCACAGTGTATTACTCACCCAATGTTCCCAGTGTGCTTACTCTCCCAGCGTTTGCTGTGCATTTACTCTCTTCCTGTTCTCAGTGTATTTACTATCCCCGTATTTCCAATGAATTTATTCTCCCAGTGTTCCCAGTGTTCTCAGTGTTATTACTCTCCCAATGTTCCCAAGTCTATTTACTCTCCCAGTTTTCCCAGCTTATTTACTATCTCCCAGTGGTCGCAGTGTATTTATTCTCCCAGTGCCCCCGGTGTAATTTCTCTCCCAGTGTTCCCAATGTATTTACTCCCTCAGTGTTCCCAGTTTAGTTACTCTCTCAGTATTCCCAGTGACTTTTTTCCTTGTGTTCCCATTGTATTTACTCGATTCCAGCGTATATACTCTGCGAATGTTCCCGGTGTATTTATTTTCTCCCATTGCTCCCATTATACTTACTCTCCAAGTGTTCCCAGCGTATTTACTGTCCTAGTGTTCTCAGTGTATATGCTTCCCAGGTTTTCCAAGTGCATTTGCTCTCCCAGTGTTCCAAGTTAATTTGCTCTCCCAGTATTCCAAGTATATTTACACTCTCTCAATATTCCCAGTGTGATTACTCTCTCTCAGTATTCCCAGTGTATTTACTCTCTCCCAATGTGTTTACTATGCCAGTTTTCTAACGGTACTTACTTTCGCAGTGTTCACAGTATATTTACTCTGCCATCGTTCCAGTGCATTTACTCTCCCACTGTTCCCGGTGTAATACCTTTCCCATTGTTCGCAGTGACTTTACTCTCCCAGTGTTACCATTGTATTTTCTCTCCCAGTGTTCTGAGTGTATTTGCTCTCCCAGTGTTCCCAGTGTATTTATTATCCCGGTGTTCTCAGTGTATTTAATCTCCCAGTGTATTTACTCGACCAGTGTTTACAAGGTATTTACTCTCCTAGTTTTCCCATGTATTTATTCTTCCAGTGTTCCAGTGCATTTGCTCTCCGAGTATTCACAGTACATAAACTCTTTCCCAACGTTCCCAGTGTATTTACTCTCTCTCAATGTTCCCAATTTGTATAGTCTCTCTCAGTGTTCCCAGTGTATTTACTCTGCCAGTGTTCCCAATATAATTACTATCCGGGTGTTGAAAATGTATATACTGTTCCAGTGTTCCCAGGGTATTTACAATATCCCAGTTATCCCAGTAAGATGATTCTCCCAGTGTTCTCAGTGTGTTTACTCTCCCAGCGTTTGCAATGCATTTAATCTCCCCCTGTTCCCAGTCAATTTATTCTCCCAGTGTTCACAGTGTATTTACTCTCCCCGTGTTCCCAGTTAATTTACTCTCTCCCCGTGTGTTTACTCTCTCAGTGTTCCCAGCGTATTTAATCTCTCTCTGTGTTCCCAGTGTTTTACTCTCCCAGTAATCCCAGTGTATTTACTCGACCAGTGTTTCCAAGGTATCTACTCTCCAGTTTTCCCATGTATTCATTTTTCCAGTGTTCCCTGTGTATTTCCTATCTCCCAGTGTTATACGTAAGTTTACCCTCTCCGACTGTACAAAGTGTGTCTACTTCCCCAGTGTTCCAAGTGTATTTACTCTCCCAGTGTTCACGATAGAATTACTATCCCGGTGTTGAAAATGTATGTACTGTTCCAGTGTTCCCAGGGTATTTACAATCTCCCAGTTATCTCAGTAAGATTATTCTCCCAGTGTTTGCAAGTGTGTTTACTCTCCTAGCGTTTGCAATGCATTTACTCTCCACCTGTTCCCAGTGAATTTATTCTCCCAGTGTTCCCAGTGTATTTACTCTGCCAGTGTTCGCAGTGTTATTACTCTCCCAGTGTTCCCAAGTGTGTTTACTCGCCCAGTTTCCCCAGTTTATTTACTATCTCCCAGCGTTCGCAGTGTATTTAGTCTCCCAGTGTTCCCAGTGTATTTTCTCTCCCAGTGTTCCCAATGTATTTACTCTCGCAGTGTTCGCAGTGTATTTACTCCCCAGTGTTCCCAGTTCATTTCCTATCTCCCAGTGTTCGCAGTGTATTACCCTCCCAGTGTTCACAGTGTATTTACTCTCCCAGTGTTCCAAATGTATTTCCTCTCCTAGTGTTCCCAGTGCCGTTACTCTCCCAGTGTTCCCAATGTATTTACGCTAACGGCGTTCCCAGTGTATTTACTCTCCCAGTGTTCCCAGTGTATTTACTATATGCCAGTGTTCACAGTGCCTTTACTGCCCCATTGTTCCCAGTGTATTTACTCTGCCAGTGATCCCAGTGTATTTACTCGACCAGTGTTTCCAAGGTATTTACTCTCCCATTTCCCCCCTGTATTTATTCTTCCAGTGTTCCAGTGCATTTGCTCTCCGAGTATTCACAGTACATAAACTTTTTCCCAACGTTCCCAGTGTATTTACTAGCTCTCTCAATGTTACCAATGTGTTTAGTCTCTCTCAGTGTTCCCAGTGTATTTACTCTCCCAGTGTTCCCAGTATAATTACTTTCCCGGTGTTGAAAATGTATATACTGTTCCAGTGTTACCAAGGTATTTACAATCTTCCAGTTATCCCAGTAAGATGATTCTCCCAGTGATCCCAGTGCGTTTACTCTCCCAGTGTTTGCAATGCATTTACTCTCCCCCTGTTCCCAGTGAATTTATTTTCCAGGTGTTACCAGTGTATTTACTCTCCCAGTGTTCCCAGTTAATTTACCAGCTCCCCGTGTATTTACTCTCCCAGTGTTCCCAGCGTATTTAATCTCTCTCTGTGTTCCCAGTGTTTTTACTATCCAAGTGATCCCAGTGTATTTACTCGACCAATGTTTCCAAGGTATTTACTCTCCAGTTTTCCCATGTATTTATTCTTCCAGTGTTCCCTGTGTATTTACTATCTCCCAGTGTTATACGTAACTTAACTCTTTCCGACTGTACAACGTGTGTCTACTTTCCCAGTGATTTTTCAATATAATTACTATCCCGGTGTTGAAAATGTATGTACTGTTCCAGTGTTCCCAGGGTATTTACAATGTTCTCGGTGTATTTACTGTCCTAATCGTCCCAGTCTCTTTACTCTCTCCCTGCTCGCAGTTTATCTACCCTCCCAGCGTTCCCAGTGCATTTACTCTATTCCAGTATTCCCAGTTTCTAGGTGCATTTATTCTCTCACGTGTTCATAGTGTATTTACTCTCCCAGTGTTCCCGTGCATTTCATCTCCCAGTGTTCCCAATGTATTTACTGTCGCAGTGTTCCCTGTGTATGTACTCTCTTTCTTTCCATCTTCCCAGTGTATTTAATCTCCCAGTGTTCCCAGTGCATTTACTATCGCAGTGTTCCCCGTCGTATTTACTCTTCCAGTCTTCCCGTGTATTTACTCTCCCAGTGTTCCCAGTGAATTTACTTTCCAAGTGTGCCGAGTGTATTTAAGCTCCCAGTGTTCCCAGTGTATTTACTGGCTCTATGTATCCAGTGTATTTATTATCCTAGCGTTTCCAGTGCATTTACTCTCTTCAAGTGTTCCCAGTGCATTTACTCTCTCCCAGTGTTCACTGTGTATTTACTCTCACAGTGTTCCCATGTATTTCATCTCCCACTGTTCCCAATGTATTTCCTGTCGCAACATTCCCATTGTATTTACTCTCTCTCTCTCTCTCCATTTTCCGTGTGTATTTAACCTCCCAGTGTTTTCAGTGTATTTACTCTCCCACTGCTCCCAGTGTATTTACTCTCCCAGTGTTCCCAGTGTTTTTGCTCTCCCACTGTTGCCAGTGTATTTGCTCTCACAGTGTTCCCAGTACATTTATACTTCCAGTCCTCGCAGCGTATTTACCCTCCCCATGTTCCCAGTGCATTTACTCTCCCAGTGTTTCCACTGTAGTTGCTTACCCAGTGTTCGCAGTGTATTTACTCAATCTCACTGTCACCAATGTGTTTACTCTCTCTCAGTGCTCCCAATGTATTTACCCTCCCAGTTTTCCCAGAGGGTTTACTCTACCACTGTTCCCAGTGTATTAAGTCTCCCAGTGTTCCCAGTGCACTTACTCTCCCAGTGTTCCCAGTTTATTTACTCTCCCAGTTTTCCCAATGTATTTCGTCTCGCAATATTCCCAGTGTATTTACTCCCCCAGTGTTTCCAATGTAGTTACGCTAACAGTGTTCCCAGTGTATTTAATCTCCTAGTTTTCCAAGAGTATTTACTCTCCCACTGTTTGCAATGCATTTACTCTCTCAGGTTTCCCAGTGTATTTACTCTATCGCTGTGTTCACAGTGTATTTCACTCGCAGTGATCCCAGAGTATTTGCTCTCCAAGTGTTCCCAATATAATTACTGCCCCATTGTTCCCAGTATATTTACACTTCCAGTGTTCCCAGTGTATTTACTGTCTCCCAGTGTCCCCAGTGTATTTACTTTCCCAGCGTTCCTACTGTCTTTACTCTCCCAGTGTTTCCAATGTACTTACTCTCACTGTATTCCCAATGTATTGCTGTTCCAGTGTTCCAGTGTATTTACTCACCCTGTGTTCCCAATGTATTTACTATCTCCCAGTGTTTCCAGTAAATGTATTCTCCCAGGTCTCCTAATGTGTTTACTCTCGCAGTGTTCCCAGTGTATTTATTCTGACAGTGCGATCGGTGTATTTACTCTCCATATGTTCCCATTGTATTTACTCACCCAATGTTCCAAGTGCATTTAGTCTCGCCCAGTGTTCCCAGTGCATTTACTCTCCCAATGTTCCCAGTGTATTTATTATCTCTCTGCTCCCAGTTTATCTACTCTCCCAGCGTTCCCAGTGCATTTACTCTATTCCAGTATTCCCAGTTTCCCAGTGCATTTATTCTCTCAAGTGTTCATAGTGTATTTACTCTCCCAGTGTTCCCGTGTATTTCATCTCCCAGTGTTCCAAATGTATTTACTGTCGCAGTGTTCCCTGTGTATGTACTCTCTTTCTTTCCATCTTCCCAGTGTATTTAATCTCCCAGTGTTTCCAGTGCATTTACTATCCCAGTGTTCCCCATCGTATTTACTCTCCCAGTGTTCCCAGTGAATTTACTTTCCAAGTGTGCCGAGTGTATTTAAGCACCCAGTGTTCCCAGTGTATTTACTGGCTCTATGTATCCAGTGTATTTATTCTCCTCGCGTTTCCAGTGCATTTACTCTCTTCAAGTGTTCCCAGTGCATTTACTCTCTCCCAGTGTTGAATGTTTATTTACTCTCCCAGTGTTCCCATGTATTTCATCTCCCGGTGTTCCCAATGTATTTACTGTCGCAACATTCCCAGTGTATTTACTCTCTCTCTCTCTCTCTCTCTCTCTCTCTCTCTCTCTCCCTCTCTCTCTCTCTCTCCATTTTCCGAGTGTATTTAACCTCCCAGTGTTTTCAGTGTATTTACACTCCCACTGCTCCCAGTGTATTTACTCTCCCAGTGTTCCCAGTGTTTTTGCTCTCCCACTGTTGCAGTGTATTTGCTCTCACAGTGTTCCCAGTACATTTACTCTTCCAGTCTTCGCAGCGTATTTACCCTCCCCATGTTCCCAGTGCATTTACTCTCCCAGTATTTCCACTGTAGTTGCTTACCCAGTGTTCGCAGTGTATTTACTCAATCTCACTGTCCCCAATGTGTTTACTCTCTCTCAGTGCTCCCAATTTATTTACCCTCCCAGTTTTCCAAGAGGGTTTACTCTACCAGTGTTCCCAGTGTATTAATCTCCCAGTGTTCCCAGTGCACTTACTCTCCCAGTGTTCCCAGTTTATTTACTCTCCCAGTTTTCCCAATGTATTTCGTCTCGCAATATTCCCAGTGTATTTACTCCCCCAGTATTTCCAATGTAATCACGCTAACAGTGTTCCCAGTGTATTTAATCTCCTAGTTTTCCAAGAGTATTTACTCTCCCACTGTTTGCAATGCATTTACGCTCTCAGTTTTCCCAGTGTATTTACTCTATCCCTGTGTTCACAGTGTATTTTCACTCGCAGTGATCCCAGAGTATTTGCTCTCCCAGTGTTCCCAATATATTTACTGCCCCTTTGTTCCCAGTATATTTACACTTCCAGTGTTCCCAATGTATTTACTATCTCCCAGTGTCCCCCGTGTATTTACTTTCCCAGTGTTCCCACTGTATTTACTCTCCCTGTGTTCCCAATGTATTTACTATCTCCCAGTGTTTCCAGTAAATGTATTCTCCCAGGTCTCCTAATGTGTTTACTCTCGCAGTGTTCCCAGTGTATTTATTCTGACAGTGCTATCGGTGTATTTACTCTCCATATGTTCCCATTGTATTTACTCACCCAATCTTCCAAGTGCATTTAGTCTCGCCCAGGGTTCCAAGTGTATTTACTCTCCCAATGTTCCCAGTTTATTTATTCTCTCCCTGCTCCCAGTGTATTTACCATCCTAGCGTTCCCAGTGCATTTTCTCTCCGAGTTTTCCCAATGTATTTTCTCTGCCAGTCTTCCCAATATATTTAATGTTCCAATGTTCCCAATGTATTTACTATCGCCCAATGTTCCCAGTGTATTTATTCTCTCCCTGCTCCCAGTGTATTTACCATCCTAGCGTTCCCAGTGCATTTTCTCTCCGAGTTTTCCCAATGTATTTTCTCTGCCAGTGTTCCCAATATATTTAATGTTCCAATGTTCCCAATGTATTTACTATCTCCCAATGTTCCCAGTATGTTTATTCTCCCGGTGTTCCCAGTGTGTTTAGTCGCCCAGTGTTCCCAGTGTATGTATTCTGCCAGTATTATCAGTGTAATTTCTCTACCAGTGTGCCCACAGTATTTATTTACCCAATGTTACCATGTGTATTTACTCTCTCCCAGTGTCCCTACTCTATTTACTCTGCCAGCGTTCCCATTGTATTTACTCACACAGTTTTCAGTGTATTTACTCTCCCAGTGTTCCCACTGTATTTGCTCACACAGATCTCCCAGTGTATTTACTCTCTCCCAATGTTCCCAGTGTGTTTACTCTCTCTCAGTGTTCCCAGTGTGTTTACTCTCGCACTGTTTTTAGTTTCCCAGTGTTCACAATGTATTTACTTTCCACATGTTCACAGAGTGTTTCCACTGTTCCCTGTGTATATACTATCTTCCAGTATTCCCACTAAGTTTACTCTCCCAGTGCTCTCAGTTTATTTACTGTCCCAGTGTTCCCAGTGTATTACTCTCCCAGCGTTCCCAGCGTATTTACTCTGCCAGTCTTCCCAAGTGTAGTTACTCTCTTCAAGTGTTCCCAGTGCATTTGAACTCTCCCAAATTCCCATTGTATTTACTCTCCCAGTGTTCCCATGTATTTCACCTCCCCGTGTTCCCAGCATATTTTCTGTCTCCCAGTTTTCCCAGCGTATTTATTCTCGCAGTGATTCCAATGTATTTACTGGGCAGTGTTCCCAGTGTATTTACTATCCCAGTGATCCCAGTGTATTTGCACTCCAATTTTCACAGTGTATTTACTCACTCAGTCTTCCCAGTGTATTTACTCGTACAGTGTTCCCAGTGTATTTAATCTCCCAGTGTTCACAGTATATTTACTCTCCCAGAATTCCCAGTGTTTTTACTCTCTCCCAAAGTTTCCCATTTATTTACTCTCTCTCAGTGTTCCCAGTGTGTTTTGCTCTCTCGCAGTGCACCCATTTTATATACTCAATCAATATTCCCATTGTGTTTACTCTCCCAGTGCCCCCAGTGTATTTACTCTCCCAGTGATCCCAGTGTATTCACTCTCGCAGTGTTCACAATGTGTTTACTCTTCCAGTGTTACCTGTGTATTTACTATATTCCAATTTTCCGAATAAGTTTACTCTCCCAGTGTTCCCAGTGTTTTACTGTCCCAGTGCTTCCTGTGTTTTTAATCTCCCAGTGTTCCCAACGTTTTTAATCTGCCAGTGTTCCCAAATGTATTTACTCTCTCCCAGTATTCCCAGTGTATTTGTTCCTCCTATGTTCCCTGTGTATTTATACTCTCCCAGTAAGTTTACTCTCTCCCTGTATTCTCAGTGTGATAATGCTCCCAGTTTTCCCAGTGAATTTTCTCTCTCAGATGTCCCAGTTTATATACTCTCCCAGTTATACCAGTTTACTTAACACCTCCCAGTGTTCCCAGTGTATTTACTCTACCAATATTTCAGGTGCGATTCCTCTCCCAGTGTTCGCAAAGTATTTACTCTCCCAGTGTTCGCAGTGTATTTACACTCGCAGTGTGTTTACTCTCCCAATTTTCCCAGTGTATTTACTCTACCAGTGTCCCCGATGTATTTATTCGCCAAGTGTGACAGTGTCTTTACTCTTATAGTGTTCCCTGTGTATTTGCTATCTCCCAGTTTTCCCAGTGCGTTTACTCTCCCAGTGTTCCCAGTGCGTTTACTTTCCCAGTGTTCCCAGCGTATTTAATCTACCAGTGTTCACAAGTGTATTTACTCTCTCCCAGTGTCCCCAGTGTATTTACTGTCTCCCCGTTCCTAGTGAATTTACTGTCCCAGCGATCGCAATGCATTTAATATCTTCAAGTGTTCCCAGTGCATTAAAACTCTCCTAATTTGTCCATGATATTTACGCTCCCAGTATTCCCATGTATATCATCTCCCAGTCTTCCCAATGTATTTATTCTCCCAGTATTCCCAGTATATTTTCTCTGTCCCCGAGTTCCCAGTGTATTTATTCTCACAGTGATCCCAATGTATTTATTGGGCACTGTTCCCGGTGTATATACTCTCCATTTTTCCAGTCTATTTAATCTCCCCGTGTTCCCAGTGTATTTACTCTCCCATTTTTCTCAGTGATTTTACTAACTCCCTATTCCCAGTTATTTACTCTTGTTTGCTCTCTGCCAGTGTAGTTAGTCTCCCAGTGTTCCCAGTGTTGTACTCTCGCACGGCCCCAGTGTATTAACTATCCCAGTGTTCTCTGTGTATTTACTCTCCCATTGTTCTCAATATATTTACACTCCCAGTGTTTCCAATGTATAAACTCTACCCGTGCTAACAGTGTGTTTACTCTTCCAGTGTTCCCTGTCTATTTAATATCTCTCAGTGTTCCCAGTAAGTTTATGCTCCCTGTGTTCCCGGTGTTTTTACTTTCCCAGGGTTCCCAGTGCATTTACTCTCCCAGAGTTCCCAGTGTAGCTACTCTGCCAGTTTTCCCAAGTGTATTTGCTCTCCCCCAGTGCTCCCAGTGTATTTTCAGTCTAAGAGATCCCAGTGTATTTATACTGTCGCAGTGTTCCAAGTGTTCCCAGTCAGTTTACTCTCTCCCAGTGTTCTCAGTGTGATAACTCTCCCAGTTTTCCCAGTTTGTTTATTCTCTCAGTTTTCACAATTTATTTACTCTCGCAATTATACCAGTGTACTTACTACCTCCCAGTGTTCCCAGTGTATTTACTCTCCCAGTGTTCCCTGTGTATTTACTCTGTCAGTGTTCCCAGTGTTTTTCCTCTCCCGTTTTTCTCAGTGTATTTACTCACTCCCTATTCCCAGTTATTTACTCTTCCAGTGTTCCCAGTTAATTTACTCTCCCAGTGTTCCCACTGTATTTGCTCACCCAGAGTTCCCAATGTTTTTACTCTCTGCCAGTGTTCCCAGTGTGTTTATTCTCTCTCAGTGCTCCCATTTTAGATACTCAACCAGTGTTCCCAGTGTGTTTGCTCTCTGCCAGTGTGCTCAGTCTCCCAGTGTTCCCAGTGTATTTACTCTCGCACGGTCCCAGTGTATTAACTTTCCCAGTGTTCTGTGTATATTTACTCTCCCATTGTTCTCAATCCCAGAGTTCCCAGTGTAGTTACTCTGCCAGAATTACCAAGTGTATTTGCTCTCTCCCAGTGTTCCCAGTGTATTTTCAGTCCAAGAGATCCCAGTGTATTTATACTGTCGCAGTGTTCCAAGTGTTCCCAGTCAGTTTACTCTCTCCCAGTGTTCTCAGTGTGATAACTCTCCCAGTTTTCCCAGTTTGTTTATTCTCTCAGTTTTCGCAATGTATTTACTCTCCCAATTTTACCAGTGTATGTACTACCTCCCAGTGTATTTACTCTACCAATGTTCCAGGTGTGTTTTTAATCTCCCAGTTTTCCCAGTGTATTTACTCTCTCAGTGATCCCAGTGTATTTACGCTCCCAGTTTTCACAATATATTTACTATCTCCCAGTTTTCCAGTGTAATTACTCTCCGAGGTTTGCCAGAGTATTTACTAACTCGCAGTGTTCCCAGTGAAATTTCTCTCCCAGTGTTACCAATGCATGTAATCTACCGGTGTTCCAAGTGCATTTACTCTCCCTGTGTTTCCTCTGTATTTACTCTCCCACTATTCACAGTAGGTTTACTCTGCCAGTGTTTCCAGTTCATTTACTTTCTGCAAGTGCCCCCAGTGTATTTACTTTCCCAGTGTTCCCGTGTATTTTCTCTCCCAGTTTTCCCAGTGTATTCTCTCTCCCAGTGCCCCCAGTGTATTGTCTCTCTGCCACTGTTCCCAGTGTATTTAATCTCGCCGTGTTCTCAGTGTATTTGCTCTCTCCCTGTGTTTGCAGTGTAATTACTATCTGCCAGTATTGCCAATAAGATTACTCTCTCGCAATGTACCCAGTTTGTTTACGGTCTGCCTGTTCCCAGTGTATTTACTTTCCCAGTGTTCCCAAGTATTTTCGCTCCCAGTGTTCCCAGTGTATTTCTCTCGCAGTGTTCCCAGTGTATTTAATCTCTCCCAGTTTTCCCAGTTTATTTAATCTCCCAGTGTTACCAGTGTGTTTACTCTCTGCGTGTTCCCAGTGTATTTACTCTCTCAGTGCTCCCTGTATATTTACTCTCCGAGTGTTCCCAGCGTATTTACTCTCTCACAATGTTCCCAGTGTATTTGCAGTCTGTGTTCCCAGTGAATATACTCTCTCACAGTGTTTCCAGTTTATTTACTCAACCAGTGTTCCCAGTGTGTTTACTCTCTCCCACTGTGTTTCCTCTCCCAGTGTTCGCAGCGTATTTACTTTTACAGTGTTCCCAGTGTATTTACTCTCGCAGTGTCCCCTGTATATTTACTCTCCCAATGTTCCCAGTGTATTTCTCTCGCAGTGTTCCCAGTGTATTTAATATCTCCCAGTTTTCCCAGTTTATTTAATCTCCCAGTGTTCCCAGTGTGTTTACTCTCTGCGTGTTCCCAGTGTATTTACTCTCTCAGTGCTCCCTGTATATTTACTCTCCCAGTGTTCCCAGTGTATTTACTCTCTCACAATGTTCCCAGTGTATTTGCTCTCCGTGTTCCCAGTGAATATACTCTCTCACAGTGTTTCCAGTTTATTTACTCAACCAGTGTTCCCAGTGTGTTTACTCTCTCCCAGTGTGTTTCCTCTCCCAGTGTTCGCAGCGTATTTACTTTCACAGTGATCCCAGTGTATTTACTCTCGCAGTGTTCCCTGTATATTTACTCTCCCAGTGTTCCCAGTGTATTTCTCTCGCAGTGTTCCCAGTGTATTTAATCTCTTACAGTTTTCCCAGTTTATTTAATCTCCCAGTGTTCCCAGTGTGTTTACTCTCTGCCACTGTTCCCAGTGTATTTAATCTCGCCGTGTTCTCAGTGTATTTGCTCTCTCCCTGTGTTTGCAGTGTAATTACTATCTGCCAGTATTGCCAATAAGATTACTCTCTCGCAATGTACCCAGTTTGTTTACGGTCTGCCTGTTCCCAGTGTATTTACTTTCCCAGTGTTCCCAAGTATTTTCGCTCCCAGTGTTCCCAGTGTATTTCTCTCGCAGTGTTCCCAGTGTATTTAATCTCTCCCAGTTTTCCCAGTTTATTTAATCTCCCAGTGTTACCAGTGTGTTTACTCTCTGCGTGTTCCCAGTGTATTTACTCTCTCAGTGCTCCCTGTATATTTACTCTCCGAGTGTTCCCAGCGTATTTACTCTCTCACAATGTTCCCAGTGTATTTGCAGTCTGTGTTCCCAGTGAATATACTCTCTCACAGTGTTTCCAGTTTATTTACTCAACCAGTGTTCCCAGTGTGTTTACTCTCTCCCACTGTGTTTCCTCTCCCAGTGTTCGCAGCGTATTTACTTTTACAGTGTTCCCAGTGTATTTACTCTCGCAGTGTCCCCTGTATATTTACTCTCCCAATGTTCCCAGTGTATTTCTCTCGCAGTGTTCCCAGTGTATTTAATATCTCCCAGTTTTCCCAGTTTATTTAATCTCCCAGTGTTCCCAGTGTGTTTACTCTCTGCGTGTTCCCAGTGTATTTACTCTCTCAGTGCTCCCTGTATATTTACTCTCCCAGTGTTCCCAGTGTATTTACTCTCTCACAATGTTCCCAGTGTATTTGCTCTCCGTGTTCCCAGTGAATATACTCTCTCACAGTGTTTCCAGTTTATTTACTCAACCAGTGTTCCCAGTGTGTTTACTCTCTCCCAGTGTGTTTCCTCTCCCAGTGTTCGCAGCGTATTTACTTTCACAGTGATCCCAGTGTATTTACTCTCGTAGTGTTCCCTGTATATTTACTCTCCCAGTGTTCCCAGTGTATTTCTCTCGCAGTGTTCCCAGTGTATTTAATCTCTTACAGTTTTCCCAGTTTATTTAATCTCCCAGTGTTCCCAGTGTGTTTACTCTCTCAGTGCTCCCTGTATATTTACACTCCCAGTGTTCCCAATGTATTTATTCTCTCCCAATTTTCCCAGTGTATTTTCTATTTGTGTTCCCAGTGAATTTACTCTCTCACAGTGTTTCCAGTTTATTTTCCCAACCAGTGTTCCCAGTGTGTTTACTCTCTCCCAGTGTGTTTCCTCTCCCAGTGTTCGCAGCATATTTACTTTCACAGTGTTCCCAGTGTATTTACTCTAGCATTGTTCACTGTATATTTAATCTCCCAGTGTTCCCAGTGTATTTATTCTCTCCCAATGTTCCCAGTGTATTTACTCTCCCATTGTTCCCAGTGTATTAGCTCTCCCAATGTTCCCAGTGCATTTTCGCTTGTAGTGTTCCCAATGTATTTAACCTCTCCCAGTGTTCCCAGTGTATTTAATCTCCCATTGTTCCCAATATGTTTATTCTCTGCGTGTTCCCAGTGTATTAACTCTCCCAGTGTTCCTTGTGTATTTACTCTCCCAGTATTCCCAGTGTATGTATTATCTCCCAATGTTCCTCGTGTATTTGCTCTCTGTGTTCCCAGTGAATTAACTCTCTCGCAGTGTTTCCAGTTTATGTAATCAACCAGTGTCCCCAGTGTGTTTAATCTCTCCCAGCGTGTTTTCCTCTCCCAGTGTTCGCAGTGTATTTACTCGCCCAGTGTTCCCAGTTTATTAGATCTACCAGTGTTCCCAGTGCATTTACTCTCCCAGTGTTCCCAATGTATTTACTCTCCCAGTGTTCCCAATGTATTTACTCTCCCAGTGTTCACAGTGTGTTTACTCGTCCAATCTTCCATGATATTTATTATCTCGCAGTGTTCCCAGTAAGTTTGCTCTCTCCTAGTGCTACGAGTGTATTTACTCTCCCATTGTTCACAATAGTATTGACCCTCTCCCAGTTTTCCCGGAATATTTACTTTGTCTCAGCATTCCCAGTTTATTTAATCTCCCAGTGTTCCCAGTGTTTTTAAGCACGCAGTATCCTTAGTGTATTTCCTGTCCCAGTGTTCCCAGTTTATTTACTCTCCCAGTGTTCCCAGTGTATTTACCCTCCCAGTATCCCCAGTGTAGTAACGCTCCCAGTGTTCACAGTATAATTACTCTGCGTTAGCAATGTCTTTGCTATCTCGCTGTGTTCCCAGTAAGATTTCTCTCTCGCAGTGTTCCCAGCGTATTTACTCTCCCAATCTTCCCAGCGTATTTTCTCGCTCAGTATTCCTAGTGTATTTACTCTCTCCAAATGTTCCCAGTGTATTTACTCGCTATTAATGTACCCAGTGTGTTTACTCTCTCTCTCAGTGTTCGCAATTTATTACTCCTCCAGTGTTCCCAGAGTATTTACTCTCTACCAGTGTATTTACTCTCCTAGTTTTCCCAGTGCATTACGCTTGCAGTGTTCCCAGTGTATTAATTCCCCCAGTGATCCCAGTCTACTTGCTCACCCAGTGTTCCCAATGTATTTACAGTCCCAGTGTTCCCCATGTAGATACTCTCTCAGTGTTCACAATGTGTTTACTGTTCCAGTTTTAACTGTGTATTTATTATCACCCAGCAATCCCTGTAAGTTTACTCTCGCCAGTTCTCCAAGTGTGTTTATTCTCCCAGTCTTTCTAGTGTATTTACTCTCTCGATTTTCCCAGAATATTATCTTTGTCTCAGCGTTCGCGGTGTATATAATCTCCCAGTATTCCCAGTGTATTTACTATCATTCAGTGTATTTACTCTCCCAGTGTTCCCATTGTATTAACTCTCACAGTGTTCCCAGTGTATTTACTCTCTCTCAGGGTTCCTTGTAAATTTACTTTCTCGCAGTGTTTCCACTTTATTTATTCTCCCAGTGTCCCAAAGTGCATTTACTCTCTCCCAGTGTTCCCAGTGCATCTACTCTCCCAGTGTTCCCAGTGTATTTTCACTGTCCCATTGTTCCCAGTAGGCGTACTCTCTCCCAGTGTTCCCAGAAAGTTTAGTCTCTCCCAGTTTTCTAAGAGTGTTTATTCTCCCAGTTTCCCAGTGTATTTACTCTCCCAGTGTTCCCAGAATATTTACTTTGTCGCAGCGTTCCCAGTGTATTTAATCTCCCAGTGTTCCCATGCATTTATGAACCCAGTGTTACCAGTGTATTTACTGTCCCAGTTTTCCCAGTGCATTTACTCTCCCCGTGTTCCCAGTGTATTTGATCTCTCAGTATTCCCAGTGCCTTTATCCACCCAGTGTTCGCAATGTATTTACTATCTCCCTGTGTTCTCAGTAAGTTTTCTCTCTTGCAGTGTTACAAGTGTATTCACTCTCCTAGTGTTCCCAATGCATTTACCCTCTCCCAGTGTTCCCAGCGTATTTGCTCTCCCAGTGTTCCCTGTGTATTTACTCTCTGCAAATGTTCCCGGTGTATTTACTATGTCTAAGTGTACGCAGTGTGTTTGATCTCTCCCAATGTTATCAGTGTATTTACTCTCGCAGCGTTCCCAGCGTATTCACTCTTACAGTATTCCCAGCGTATTTACTTTCCCAGTGTTCACAGTGTATTTACTATCCCAGTGTCCCCACTGTATTTGCTCATCCAGAATTCCCAGTGTTTTATTCTCTCTCACAAAGTTTCCAGTGTATATATTCTCTCTCAGTGTTCCCAGTGTGTTTTTACTCTATCTCAGTGCACCCATTTTATACACTCAACCAATATTCCCAGTGTGTTTACTCTCCCAATGTTCCCAGTGTATTTACTCATCCAGCGTTACCTGCGCATTTACTATCTCCCAATGTTCCCAGTAAGTTTACTCTCCCAGTGTTCCCAGTGTTTTACTGTCCCTGTGTTCCAAAGTGTATTTATTCTCTCCCAGTGTTCCCAGTGTATTTGTTCTCCCTATTTTCCCTGTGTACTTATACTGTCCTAGTGTTCCCAGTACGTTTACTCACTCCCTGTATTCTCAGTGTGATAAAGCTCCCAATTCTCCCAGTGTATTTTCTCTCTCAGATTTCCCAGTTTATATACTCTCCCAGCTCTACCAGTGTACTTACTTCCTCGCAGTGTTCCCAATGTATTTACTCTCCCATGTGTTTGCTCTCCCAGTTTTCACAGTTTATTTACTCTACCAGTGTTCCCAATCTATTTACTCGCCAAGTGTTCACAGTGTGTTTACTCTTACAGTGTTCCCTGTGTAATTGCTATCTCCAAGTGTTCCCAGTAAGTTTATTCTCCCAATATTTCCAATGTATTAACTCTCCCAGAGTTCCCAGCGTATTTACTCTGCCAGTGTTTGCAGTGGATTTACTCTCTACCAGTGTTCCCAGTGTATTTACTGACTCCCGGTTCCTAGAGAATCTACTGTCCCAGCGATCCCAATTCATTTAATATGTTCAAGTGTTCCTAGTGCCTTTAAACTCTCCCAATGTTCCCAGTGTATTTATGCTTCCAGTATTCCCGTGGATATCATCCCCCGTCTTCCCAATGTATTTATTCTCCCAGTATTCCCAGTATACCTTCTCTCTCCCAGTGTTCCCAGTGTATTTATTTTCACAGTGATCCCAATGTATTTACTGGGCACTGTTCCCAGTGTATTTACTCTCTCTCCATTTTTCAAGTGTATTTAATCTCCCCGTGTTCCCAGTGTATTTACTCTCCCAGTGCTCCCGGTTTATTTATTCAACCAGTGTTCCCAGTGTATTTGCTCTCCAATTTTCTCAGTGTATTTATTCACTCCATCTTCCCAGTTATTTGCTCTTCCAGTGTTCCCAGTGAATTTACTCTCCCAGTGTTCTCACTGTATTTGCTCACCCGGAGTTCCCAGTGTTTTTACTCTCTGTCAGTGTTCCCAGTGTGTTTATTCTCTCTCAGTGCTCCCATTTTAGATACTCAACCAGTGTTCCCAGTGTGTTTACTCGCTCCCAGTGTGGTTCGTCTCCCAGTGTTCCCAGTGTATTAACTCTCCCAGTGTTCTTTGTGTATTTACTCTCCCACTGTTCCCATTATATTTACCCTCCCACTGTTTCAAATGTATTTACGCTCCCAGTGTTCCCAGTGTATTTACTTTCCTAGTTTTCCTAGTGTATTTAATCTCACAGTCTTCCCAGTGTAGTTACTCTGCCAGTTTTCCCAAGTGCATTTACTCTCTCCTAATGATCCAAGTATATTTTCTGTCCAAGTGATCCCAGTGTATTTATACTGTCCCAGTGTTCTCAGTGTGATAATTCTCCCAGTTTTCCCAGTGTGTTTACTCTCTCAGTTTATTTAATCTCCCAATTATACCAGTGTACTCACTACCTCCCAGTGTTCCCCGTGTATTTACTCTACCGATGTTCCAGGTGTTTTTCCTCTCCCACTGTTCCCAATATATTTATACTCCCAATGTGCCCAGTAACTTTAATTTCTCCAGTGTTCCCAGTGTGTTTACACTCCCAGTTTCCCCAATGTATTTACTATCTCCCAGTTTTCCAGTATATTGATTCTACCAGGTTTCCCAGTGTAATTACTAACTTGCAGTGTTCCCAGTGAAATTTCTCCCCTATTGTTTCCAATGTATTTAGTCTACCGGTGTTCCCAGTGTATTTACTCTCTCTGTATTTCCTGTGTATTTACTCTCCCACTATTCACAGTAGGTTTACTCTCCCAGTGTTCCCAGTGTATTTGCTCTCCCCCAGTGTTTGCAGTGTAATTACTATCTGCCAGTATTGCCAATAAGGTTGCTCTCTCGCAATGTCCCCAGTGTGTTTACTCTCTGCCTGTTCCCAGTGTATTTACTCTCCCAGTGTTCTCTGTGTATTTACTCTCCCACTGTTCGCAATATATTTACCCTCCCACTGTTTCAAATGTATTTACTCTCCCAGTGTTCCCAGTGTATTTACTTTCCCATTGTTCTCAGTGTATTTACTCTCCCAGTCTCCCCAGTGTAGTTACTCTGCCAGTTTCCCAAGTGCATTTACTCTCTCCCAGTGATCCCAGTTTATTTTCTGTCCAATTGATCCCAGTGTACTTATACTGTCCCAGTGTTCTCAGTGTGATAATTCTCCCAGTTTTCCCAGTGCTTTTACTCTTTCAGTTTTCGCAGTTTATTTACTGTCCCAATTATACCAGTGTACTTACTACCTCCCAGTGTTCCCAGTGTATTTAGTCTACCAATGTTCCAGGTGTGTTTCCTCTCCCCGTGTTCCCAGTGTATTTTCTCTCGCAGTGTTCCCAGTGTATTTAAACACTCAGAGTGTTCACATTGTATGTAATATCCCAGTATTCCCAGTGTGTTTACACTCTGCGTGTTCCCAGTGTATTTACTCTCCCAGTGCTTCTTGTGTATTTACTCTCTCAGTGTTCCCAGTTTATTTATTCTATCTCCATGTTCCCAGTGTATTTGCTAACTGTGTTCCCAGTGAATTTACTCTCTCACAGTGTATCCAGTGTATTTACTCAGCCAGTGTTCCCAGTGGGTTTATTCTCCCCCAGTGTGTTTCCTCTCCCAGTGTTCGCAGTGTATTTATTTTCCCAATGTTCCCAGTGTATTTACTCTCCCAGTGTTCCCAGTGTATTTGCTCGCCCAGAGGTCCCAGTGCATTCACTTTCCCGGTGTTCCCAATGTATTTACTCTCCCAGTGTTCCCAATGTATTTAATCTCCCAGTGTTCACAGTATGTTTACTCGTCCAGTCTTCCATGATATTTACTATCTCCCAGTGTTCCCAGTAAGTTTACGCTCTCCTCGTGCTCCAAGCGTATTTACTCTCCCATTGTTCACAAGTGTATTTACCCTCTCCCCGTGTACCCAGTGTATTTACTCTCTTAGTGTTCCCAATGTATTTACACTGTTCCAGTGTTCCCAGTGTGTTTACTGTTCCAGTTTTCCCAGGGTATTTACTCTCCAAGTGCTCCCACTATATTTACTATCCCAGTGTTCCAATGCGGTAACTATCTCCCAGTGTTCCCAGTAAGTTTTCTCTATCACAGTGTTTCCAGTGTATTAACTCTCCCAGTGGTCCTAGTGTATTTACTCTCCCAGTGTTCACAGTGTGTTTACTCGTCCAGTGTTCCAAGTGTATTTACTTTAGCTGTGTTCACAGCGTATTCACTCTCCCAGTGTTCGCAATTTATTTACCAAGCCAGTGTTCCCAGTGCATGTACTCTCTCCCTGTTTTCTCAGTGTATTGATTCTCCCAGTGTTTCTAGCGTATTTATGCCCCCAGTGTTCTCAGTGTTTTTACTCTCCCATTGTTCGCATTGCATTTTCTCACCCAGTGTTCCCAGTTCATTTACTCTCTGCAAATGTTCCCAGTTTTTTCTCTCTCTCAGTGTTCCCAGTTTATTTACACCCCTAGTGTTCCCAGTGTATTTATCTCTCCCGGGGTATCTACTCTGCTAGTGTTCCCAGTTTATTTACTCTCCCAGTGTTCCCTTGTATTTGCATGGTCACAGTGTTCCAAATACGTGTATTCTCTCCCTGTGTTCCCATTGTATTTCTCTGCCAATGTTTCCAGTGTAGTTACTCTCTCCCAGTGTTCCCGTGTATTTACATTCCCAGTGTTCCCTGTTTATTTACTCTCTCCCTGTGGTCACAGTTTATTTGCTATCTGCCAGTATTCCCAACAAGTTTACTCTCTCCCAGTGTTCCCAGAATTTTTACTTTCCAGTGATCCCAGTGCAGTTACTATCCCAGAGTTCCCAGTGTATTTACTCTCCCAATGTTCCCAGTGTATATACTCTCTCTCAGTGTTCCCAGACTATTTACTCCCTCGCACTGTATTTACTCTCCCAGTGTTCCTAGATTATCAACTCTCCTAGTGTCCACAGTTTATTTACTGTCTCCCAAAGTTCCCAGTATATTTACTCTCTCTGTGTTCCCAGAGTATTTACACACTCGCAGTTTTTTCCGGTTTATTTACTCTCCCAGTGTCCCCAGTGTATTTACTATCTCCCAGTGTATTTGCTCTCCCAGTGTTCCCGGTGCATGTTCTCACCCAGTGTTCGCAATGTGGTAACTCTTCCAGTGTTCACAATGTGTTTACTCTCCCAGGGTTCCCAGTTTATCTACTCTCTCTAAATTTTCCCAGTGTATTTACGCTCTACCAGTGTTCCAGGCATATTTACTATCTCCCAGTGTATTTACTCTCCCAGTGTTCCCAGATTATTTATTTTGTCTCAGCGTTCCCAGTGAATTTAATCTCCCAATGTTCCCAGTGTATTGAAGCACCCAGTGTTCCTAGTGTATTTACTGCCACAATGTTCCCAGTGTATTTACTATCCCCGTGCTCCTAGGATATTTACTCTCCCAGTGTTTGCCTGTGTATTTTCCCTCCCACTGTTCCCAGTGTATTAATGCTCCCAGTGTTCACAGTATATTTACTCTGTGTTCGCAATGTATTTACTATCTCGCTGTGTTCCCAGTGAGATTTCTCTCTCGCATTGTTCCCAGTGTATTTACTCTCCCAGTGTTCCCAATGTATTCACTCTCTCAGTGTTCCCGATGCAGTTACTCTCTCCAAGTGTTACCAGTTTATTTACTCTCCCAGTGTTCCCAGCATATTTACTATCCCAGTATTACCGGCGTTTTTACTCTTCCAGTGGTCCCAGTGTATTTGCTCTCTGCAAATGTCCCCAGTGCATTTGCTCTCTCTAAGTGTACCCAGTGTGTTTACTCTCTCTCAGTGTTCCCAATTTATTTACTCTCCCAGTGTTCCGAGAGTATTTACCCTCTACCAGTGTATTTACTCTGCCAGTGTTCCAAGTGCATTACGCTCGCAGTGTTCCCAGTGTATTAATTCTCCCAGTGTTCCCAGTCTACTTGCTCACCCAGTGTTCCCAATGCATTTACAGTCCCAGTGTTCCCAATGTGTTTACTGTTCCTGTTTTCCCTGTGTATTTACACTGTCCCAGTGACCCAGTAGGTTTACTCACTCCCAGTGTTCCCAGTAAGTTTACCCTCTCACAGTTTTCCCAGTGTGTTTATTCTCCCAGTTTTCCCAGTGTATTTACTCTCCCAGTGCTCCCAGAATATTCACTTTGTCTTAGCGTTCCCAGTGTATTTAAGCACCCAGTGTTCCCAGTGTATTTACTGCCACAGTGGTCTCAGTGTATTTACTGCCCCAGTGTTCACAGTATATTTACTCTGTGTTCGCAATGTAATTACTATCTCGCTGTGTTCCCAGTGAGATTTCTCTCTCTCAGTGTTCCCAGCGTATTCACTCACCCAGTGTTCCTAGCGTATTTACTCTCCCAGTGTTCCCAGTGTATATATTCTCTCTCAGGGTTCCTAGTATATTTATTCTCTCACAGTGTTTCCAGTTTGTTTATTCTCCCAGTGTTCCCAGTGTATTTACTCTCTCTCAGGGTTCCCAGTGTAGTTACTCTCTCGCAGTGTTTCCAATTTATGTATTCTCCCAGTGTTCTCAAGTGTATTTACTCTCTCCCAGTGTTCCAAGTGTATTTACTCTCTCAGTGTTCCCAGTGCATTTACAATGTCCCAGTGTTCGCAATAGGTTTACTCTCTCCCAGTGTTCCCAGCAAGTTTACTCTCTCCCAGTTTTCCAAGTGTGTTTATTCTCCCAGTTTTCCCAGTGTATTTAGTCTCCCTGTGTTCCCAGAATATTTACTTTGTCTCAGCGTTCCCAGTGTATTTAATTTCCCAGTGTTCCCAGTGTATTTATGCACCCAGTGTTCCCGGTGTATTTACTGGCCCAGTTTTCCCAGTGTATATATTCTCACCGTGTTCCCAGTGTATTTACTCTCCCAGTGTTCACAGTATATTTACTCTCACAGTGTTCGCAATGTATTTACTATCTCGCTGTGTTCTTAGTAAGTTTTCTCTCTTGCAGTGATCCAAGTGTATTTACTTTCCCAATGTCGCAATGCATTCACTCTCCCAGTGTTCCCAATGCATTTATTCTCTCCCAGTGTTCCCAGCGTAATTGCTCTCCCAGTATTCCCAGCGTTTTTACTCTCCCAGTGTTCACAGTGTATATACTCTCTGCAAATGTCCCCGGTGTATTTACGCTGTCTAAGTTTACGCAGTTTGTTTGCTTTCTCCCAATGTTACCTGTGTATTTACGCTCACAATGTTCCCAGCGTACTTACTCTCGCAGTATTCCCAGCGTGTTTACTCTGCCAGTGTCCCCAGTGCATTTACTCTCTGCAAATTTTCCCGGTGTATGTACGCCATCTAAGTGTACGCAGTGTGTTTGCTCTCTCCCAATGTTACCAGTGTATTTACTCTCCCAGTGTTCCCAGCGTATTTACTCTCACAGTACTCCCAACGTATTCACTCTCCCAGTGTGCCCAGTGTATTTGCTCTCTGCAAATCTTCTCAGTGTATTTACTCTCTCTAAGTGGACCCAGTGTGTTTACTCTCTCTCAGTGTTCCAAATGTATTTACTCTCCCAGTGTTCCGAGAGTATTTACGCTCAACCAGTGTATTTACTCTCCCATTGTATCGAGTATATTACACTCGCAGTGTTTCCAGTGTATTAATTCTCCCAGTGTTCCCAGTCTACTTGCTCTCCCAGTCTTCCTAATTTATTTACAGTCCCAGTGTTCCAAAGGTAGTTACTCTCCCAGTGTTCACAATGGGTTTAATGTCCAGTTTTCACTGTGTATTTACTATCACCCAGTTTTTCCTGTAATTCTACTCTCCCCAATTTTTCCAGTGTGTTTATTCTCCCTGGTTTCCCAGTGTGTTGAATCTGCAATTGTCCACAATGCGTTTACTCTTCCAGTGTTACATGGTCCAAGTAAGTTAACGCTTTCCCAGTGTTCCCAGTCTATATACTCTTTCACAGCGTCCCCAGTGTATGCACTCTCTCACAGTGTTTTGAGTTTTTTTACACACCCAGTGTTCCAGGGTATTCCTGTCCCAGTGTACCCGGTGTAGTTACCCACCCAGTGTTTCCAGTGTACTTATTCTACCAGTGTTCCCAAGTGTATTTACTCTCTCCCAGTGTTCTCAGTTTATTTACTCTCCCAGTGCTCCCAGTGTATTTACTCTCACAATGTCACAGTTTTCCCATCAATTTTCCTCCCGCCCGGTGTTCCCAGTGTGTTTACTCCCAGTTTCCCAGTGTATTTTCTCTTCCCTGTTTTCCCAGTGTATATACTATCTCCCAATCCCCCCGTGCATTTACTCTCCCAGTGTTCCCAGTGTATTTACTCTCACAATGTACCCAATGTATTTACTATCTCCCAGTTTTCCCAGTAAGTTTTCTCTCTCGCAGTGTTCCCAGTGTATTTACTCCCCCAGTGTTCCAATGTATTTAATCTCCACGTGTTCCCATGTATTTACTCTCCAAATGGTCCCAGTGTATTTGCTCACTCAGTGTTTCCAGTGCATTTACTCTCTCCAAATATCCCCAGGGTATTTAATCTCTCTGGGTGTTCCCAGTGTGTTTATTCTCTCTCTCGGTGTTCCCAGTTTATTACTCTCCCAGTGTTCCCAGTGTATTTACTCGCTCCCAATGTATTTACTCTCGCAGTTTTCCCAGTCTATTTACTCTCGCAGTGTTCCCAATGTATTTACAGTCTCAGTATTCCCAATATCGTTACCCTCCCAGTGTAAACAGTGTGTTTCCACTTACAGTGTTCACTGTGCATTTACTATCACCTCGTGTTCCCAGTAAGTTTAATCTTCCCAGTTTACCCAGTGTGTTTATCCTCCCAGTGTTCCCAGTGTATTTACTCACCCTGTTTTCCCAGAATATTTATTTTATCTCAGCGTTCCCAGTGTATTTAATCTCCCAGTGTTACTAGTGTATTTATGCTCCCAGTGTTCCCAATCTATTTACTGTCGCAGTGTTCCCAGTGTATATAATCTCCCCGTATTCAAAGTGTATTTACTCTCCAAGTCTTCACAAGTGTATTTACTCTTAGCAGTGTATTTACTCTCCCAGTGTTCCGAGTGTATTTTCTCTCCTAGTGTTCCCAGTGCATTTACTCTCCCAGTGTTCCCAGTAAATTTACTCCCGCCCAGTGTTCCCAGTGTGTTTACTCTTCCAGTTTTCCCAGTGTAGTTTCTCTCCCATTGTTCCCAGTGTATTTACTGTCCCAGATTTCACAGTGTATGCCTATCTCCCAGTATTCCTAGTGTATTTACTCTCCCAGTTATCCCGGTACATTTACTCTCCCAATGTTCCTAATACATTTAATATCTCCCCGTGTTCCCAATACGTTTTCTCTCTCGCAGTTTTCCCAGTGTATTTACTCTCCCTGTGTTTACAGTGTATTTATTCTGCCAATGTATCCAGTGCATTTACTCTCTCCCAGTGGTCGCATGGTGATTACACTCCCAGTTTTCTCTGTGTATTTACTCTGCAAGTGCTCCCAGTGCATTTACTAATTTCCAGTCTTTCCAATGAATTTACTCCCGCAGTTTTACCACGTTATTTACTATTCCAGTGTTCTCAATGTATTTCATCTCCCAGTGTTGCAATGTATTTACTCTCCCCGTGTTCCCAATGTATTTACTCTCGCAATGTTTCCAGTGTATTTACTATGTACCAGTATTTCCAGTACGTTTACTCTCTCTTAGTGTTCCCAGTGTGTTTACTCTCTCAGTGTTCCTAGTTATTTACTTTCCCAGCGTTCCAATATATCTACTCTCTCAATGTTCCTAGTGTATTAATCTCCCAGATGTCCATGTGTTTTTACTATCTCCCAGTATTCCCAGTGTATTTACTCTCCAAATGTTCCCAGAGTGTTAACTCTCCCAGTGTTCCCAATGCATTTACTATCTCCCCGTGTTTTCAATAACTGTTCTCTCTCACATATTTCCCAGTGTATTTACTCAGTCTGTGTTTCCAGTGTATTTACTGTTCCAGTGTTTCCAGTTTATTTAATCTGCACACGTTTCCAGTGCAGTTACACTCTACCAGTGGTCCCAGTGTATTTACTTTCCCAGTGATCACAGTGTAATTACTATCTCCCAGTATCTCCAGTAAGTGTATTCTCTTCCAGTTTTCCCAGTGTGTCTACTCTCTCAATGTTCCCAGTGTATTTGCACTCCCAGTTTTCGCAGTGTGTTTACTATCTCCAAGTGCTCCCAGAAGGTTACTCGTTCCCAGTGTTCCCAGTTCATTTATGCTCCCAGTGTTCCCAGTGTATTTACTGTCCCAGTGTACCCAGTTTACACTTAGCAGTGTATTTACTCTCCCAGTGTTCCCAGTGTATTTGCTCTCCCGGTGTTCCCAGTAAGTTTACTCCCTCCCAGTGTGCCCAGTGTATTTACTGTCCCAGTTTTCACAGTGTATGCCTATCTCCCAGTATTCCTAGTGTATTTACTCTCCCAGTTATCCCGGTATATTTACTCTCCCAATGTTCCTAATGCATTTACTATCTCCCCGTGTTCCCAATACGCTTTCTATCTCTCAGTTTTCCCAGTGTGTTTACGGCGTATTTACTCTGCCAATGTATCCAGTGTAATTACGCTCCCAGTGTTCTCTGTGTATTTACTCTCCAAGTGCTCCCAGTGCATTTACTAACTCCCAGTCTTCCCAATGAATTTACTCTCCCAGTTTTACCACGTTATTTACTATCCCAGTCTTCTCAATGTATTTCATCTCCCAATGTTGCAATGTATTTACTCTCCCCGTGTTCCCAATGTATTTATTCTCCCAATAATCCCAGTATATTTACTCCCCCAGTGTTCCCAGTGTGTTCACTCTCCCAGTGTCCCCAATGCATTTAATATCTCCCCGTGTTCCCAATAATTTTTCTCTCTCACAGTTTCCCAGTGTATTTACTCAGTCTGTGTTTCCAGTGTATTTACTCTACCAGTATTTCCAGTTTCTTTAATCTGTCCACGGTTCCAGTGCATTTACACTCTCCCAGTGGTGCCGGTGTATTTGCTTTCCCAGTATTCCCAGTGTATTTACTCTCCCAGTGTTCCCAGTGCTTTTACTCTCTCCCAGTGTTCCCAGTGTATTTACTCTCTCAGTGTTCCCAGTTAATTTACTCTTCCTGTGATCCCAGTGTACTTACTATCTCCTAGTATTTCCAGTGATTTTACTCTGTCCCAGTGTTCCCAGTGTATTTACTCTCTCAGTGTTCCCAGTTAATTTACTCTTCCTGTGATCCCAGTTTACTTACTATCTCCTAGTATTTCCAGTGATTTTACTCTGTCCCAGTGTTCCCAGTGTATTTACTCTTTCAGTGTTCCCAGTAAGTTTATTCTCTCCCAGTGTGTTTACTATCTCAGTGTTCCCAGTGTATTTGCACTCCCAGTTTTCCCAGTGTGTTTACTTTCTCCAAGTGTTCCCAGTAAGTTTACTCGTTCCCAGTGTTCCCAGTTCATTTATACTCCCAGTGTTCCCAGTGTATTTACTGTCCCAGTGCTCCCAGTTTATTTACTCTCCCAGTATTCCCAGTGTTTTTACTCCCTCAAATTTCCCACTGCGTTTACTCTCCCATTTTTCAACGTGTTTTTACTCTCCCAATGTTCCGAATGTTTTTAATCTCCCAATGTTCCTAGTGCATTTACGCTCCCAGTGTTTCCTGTAAGTTTACTACCTCCCATTTTTCCCAGTGTACATACTCTCCCAGTTTTCCCAGTGTATTTTATATCTTCAAATGTTTCCAGTGTATTTACTCTCCCAGTGTTTTCAGTGTATTTGGTCTCCCGGTGTTCCAAATGTATTTAGTGTCTCCCAATGTTCCCAGTGAGGTTTCTCTCTCGCAGTGTTCCCAGTGTATTTACTCTCCCAGTGTTCCCAATGTATTTACTGTCCCAGTGTTCCCAATATATTTACTCTCCCACTTTTCCCAATATATTTACTCTCCCAGTGTTCACAGTGTGTTTACCCTTCCAGCGTTCCATGTGTATTTACTATCACCCAGGGTTCCCAGTAAGTTTACTCTCTCCTAGTTTTCCCAGAGTATTTACTCGCCCAGTGCTCCAGTGCATTTACTTTCCCAGTTTTCTGAGAATATTTTCTCTCTCTCAGTGTTCCCAGTATATTTTATTATCACAGCGTTCCCAATGTAGTTACACTACCAGATTTCCCAGTGTCTTTACTGTCCCAGTGTTCTCAGGATATTTGCTCTCCCAGTGTTTCCAGTGTATTTAATCTCCCAATGTTCACAGTGTGTTTAATCTTCCAATATTCTCTGTGTATTGACTATCACCCAGCGTTCCCAGTAAGTTTACTCCTTCCCAGTTTTCCCTGTGTGTTTACTCTCCCAGTGTTCCCAATGTATTAAATCTCTCAGAGTTCCCAGTGTATTTAAGCTCCCAGTTTTCCCTGTGTATTTACTGTCCCGGTGTATTTAATCTCCCAGTCCTCCCAAATGTTTTTCTCATTCCCAGTGTATTTACTCTCCCAGTGTTCGCAGCGTATTTACATTGTCCCAGTGTTCCAAATATGTTTGCTCTCTCCCAGTGTTCTCAGTATATTACTCTCCCAATGTTCCAGGTGTATTTCCTCTCCCAGTTTTCCCAATGTATTTACTTTCTCAGTGTTCCCAGTGTATTTAATCTCCCAGTTTTCCCAGTGTATTTACTATCGCAAATGTTTCCCAGTGTATTACACTCCCATTGTTCCAGGTATATTTCCCCTCTCAGTGATGCCAATATACTTACTCTCCCAGTGTTCTAAGTGTGTTTACGTTCCCAGTGCATTTACAATCTCCAAGTGTTCCCAGTGTATTTACTCTCCCACTTTTCCCAGTGTATTTATTCTCCCAGTGTTCGCAGTGTATTTACTCTCACAGAGTTCCCAGTGTATTTGCTCTCCCAGTGTTCGGAATGTATTTATTATTGCACTGTTCACAGTATATTCACTCTTCCAGCGTTCCTAGTGCATTTTCTATCTCCCAGTATTCCCAGTAAGTTTACTCTCTCCCAGTGTTCCCTCTTTGTTTACTCTCTCTATGTTCCCAGTGTATTTACTTTCCCAGTTTTCCCAGTGTATTACGTGTCCCTGTGTTCCCATTGTATTTTGTGTCTCTGTGTTCCCAGTATATTTACCTCCGCAGTGTTCCCAGTGTATTTACTCTCCCACTGTTCCCAGCATATTCACACTCCCAGTCTTCGGAGCGTTTTTACTCTCCCAGTGTTCCCACAGAATTTGCTCACCCAGTGTTCCCTGTGCATTTACTCTCTGCCAGTGTTCCCAGTATGTTTTCTCTCTTGCAGTGTCCCCAGTGTGTTGTCTATCTCCCAGTATTCCCAGTAAGTTTACTCTCTCCCAGTGTTCCATCCGTGTTTACTCTTTCTGTTTTCCCAGTGGATTTACTTTCCCAGTGTTCCCAGAGTATTTAGTTTCCCTGAATTCCCAGTGTATTCAGTGCCCCTGTGTTCCCAGTGTATTTACTTTCGCAGTGTTCCCAGTGTATTTACTCTCCCAGTGCTTCCAGTGTATTTACCCTCCCACTGTTCACAGTATATTCACTCTCCCAGTGTTCGCAGTGTGTTTGCTCTCCTAGTTTTCCCAGTTAATTTAATCTCTTAGTGTTCCCAGAGTATTTACTCTCCCAGTTTTCCCAGTGTATTTACTATCTCCAAGTCTCCGCAGTGTGTTTACTCTCCCAGTTGTTCCAGTGTATTTACTCTACCAGTGTTCGCAATGTATTTACTAACTGCCAGTGTTCCCAGTAAGCTTTCTCTCTCGCAGTGTTCCCAGTGTATTTACTCTCCCGGTGATCCCAATGTATTTTCTGTCCCAGTGTTTACAGTGTGTTTACTTTCCCAGTGTTCCCAATGTATTTAATCTCGCAGCGTTCCCAATGTATTTACTCCCCCAGTGTCCACAGTGTGTTTACTCTTCCAATATTGCCTGTGTATTCACTACCACCCAGTGGTCCCAGTACGTTTAATCGCTCCCAGTGTTCCCATTGTGTTTAAACTCCCAGTGTTCCCTGTATATTCAATCGCCCAGTGTGACCAGTGTATTTACACTCCCAGTGTTCCCAGTTTATTTACTGTCCCAGTATTTCCAGAGTATTTACTCTCCCAGTGTTTCCAGTGTAATTACTCCCCCAGACATCCCAAGTGGGTTTAGTCAGTCCACGTGTATTTACTCACCCAGTGTTCCCTCTGTATTTACACTTTCCCAGTGTTCCAAATAAGTTTACTCTTTCCTAGTATTCTCAGTGTGATAACTCTCCCTGTTTTCCTAATTTATTTACTCTCTCGAGCTCCCCAGAGCATTTACACTCCCAGTTTTCAGTGTATTTCCTATCTCCCAGTGTTCCCAGTGTATTACACTCCCGATGATCCAGATGTATTCCCTCTCCCAGTGCTCCCAATGTATTTACTCTCCCAGTGTTCCCAGTGTATTTACTCTCCCAGTGCTCCCAATGTGTTAGTCTCCACGTGTTCCCATTGTATTTACTCTCTCAATTTTCCCAGTGTAATTATTAGCAAAGTGCCCCCGTGTATTTGCTCGCCTCGAGTTCCCAGTGTCTGTGTATTTACTTTCCCAGTGTCCCCAGTGTATTTACTCTCTCCCAGTGTTCGCAGTGTATGTACTGACGCGGTGTTCCCCGTGTATTTACTCTACCAAAGCTCCAGGTGTATTTCCTCTCCCAGTGTCCCCAGTGTATTTACTCTCTCCCAGTGTTCGCAGTGCATTTACTGACGCAGTGTTCCCCGTGTATTTACTCTACCAAAGCTCCAGGTGTATTTCCTCTCCCAGTGTCCCCAGTGTCTTTACGGTCCCAGTGTTCCCATTGTATTTACTCTCCCAGTGGTCCCAGTGTATTTACTCTCCCAATATTCCCAGTGTATTTACATACTAGTGTCGCCAGTTTATTTACTCCACAGTGTTCCCAGTTTATTTACGTTCCAGTGTTCCCCTGTGTATTTTCTATCTCCCAGTATTCTGAATAAGTGTATTCTCCCAGTGTTCCCCGTATGTTTACTCTCCGAGTGTTCCCAGTGTATTTACTCTGACAGTGTTCCCAGCGTATTTACTCTCCCAATGTTTCCGATGTATTTACTCTCCCATGGTTACCAATGTATTCAGTCTCCCAGTGTTCCCAGTGTATTTACTCTCCCAGTGTTCCCAATGTATTAGTCTCCACGTGTTCCCAGTGTATTTACTCTCTCAATGTTCCCAGTGTAATTATTCGCAAAGTGCCCCCGTGTATTTGCTCTCCTAGAGTTCCCAGTGTATGTGTATTTACTGTCCCAGTGTTCCCAGTGTATTTACTCTCTCCCAGTGTTTGCAGTGTATTTACTGACGCAGTGTTCCCCGTATATTTACTCTATCAAAGCTCCAGGTGTATTTCCTCTCCCAGTGTCCTCAGTGTCTTTACGGTCCCAGAGTTCCCATTGTATTTACTCTCCCAGTATTCCCAGTATATTTACTCTCCCAATATTCCCAGTATATTTACATACTAGTGCCCCCAGTTTATTTACTCCACATTGTTCCCAGTGTATTTACGTTCCAGTGTTCCCCTGTGTATTTACTATCTCCCAGTATTCTGAATAAGTGTATTCTCCCAGTGTTCCCTGTATATTTACTCTCCGAGTGTTCCCAGTGTATTTACTCTGACAGTTTACTCCGTTTATTTCCTCTCCCAGTTTTCCCAGTGAATTTATAAAGTCCCAGAGGTCCCAGCAAGTTTACTCTCTCCCCGTGTTCCCAGTGTGTTTACTCTCCCAGTTTTCCCAGTGTACTTACTCTGTCAGTGTTCCCAGTTCATTCGCTCTCTCCCAGTGTTCCCAGCGTATTTGCTATCCCAGTGTTCCAGTGCATTTATTATCTTCAGCGTTCCCAGTGCATTTATTCTCTCAAGGTTCCCAGTGTATTTATTCTCCCAGTGTTCCCATGTATTTACTCTGCCAGTGTACCCAGTGTATTTAATCTCTGCCAGTGTTCAGAGCGTATTTGCTCTCTCAGTGTTACCAATGCATTTATTCTCCCACTGTTCCCTGTGTATTTAATCAGCCAGTATTCCCACTGTATTTACTATCTCCCATTGTTCCCAGTAAGTTTACTCTCTCCCAGTGCATTTACTCTCCAATTGTTCCCAATGCATTTACTATCCCAGTGTTCCAAGTTTATTAACTCTTCCAGTTTTCCAAGTGAATTTACTCTGCCAGTGTTCCCAATGCATTTAGTCTCCCAGTGTGCACAGTGTATTTACTCTCCCAGTGTTCCCAATCTGTTTACTCTCTCCATGTTCCCAGTATATTTAATTTACCAGTGTTCACAGTGTACTTAATCTCCCAGTGTGCCTCGTGTATTTACTTTCCCAGTGTCCCCAGTGTATTTAATTTCCCAGAGTGCCAAGTTTATTTACTCTCCCAGTGTTCCCAATGTATTTGCTCTCCCAGTGTTCCCAATTGCTTTAATCTCCAAGTGTTCCCAGTGTATTTACTCTACCAGTGTTCCCAGCTCATTTACACTGTCCAAGAGATCACAGTAAGTACACTGACTCCCACAGTATTTACTATCTCCCAGTGTTACCAGTGTATTTACTCTTCCAAATTTCCAGGTGTATTTTCTCTCCCAGTGCTACAAATGGTTTGAATCTCCCAGTGTTTCCAGTAAATGTACTCTCTCACAGTGTTCCCAGTGTGTTTACTCTCACAGTTTTCCCAGTGTTTTTAATGTCTCAGTGCTCCCAGTGTATTTTCCATCCTCAAGTGTTCGCTGGGTATTTAGTCTCACAGTCTTTCCATTGTATTTATTCTCCCAGTGTTCCCAATGTAGTTACTATCGCCCAAGTGTTCTCAGTAAGTTTTCTCTCTTGCAGATTTCCCAGTGTATTTACTCTCCCTGTGTTCGCTGTATATTTTTACACTGCCAGTGTTCCCTGTGCATTCACTCTCGCCCAGTCTTCCCAGAGTATTTGCTCTCCCAATGTTCCCAGCATATTTACTCTCCCATGGTTCCCAGTGCATCTATTATGTCCAAGTGTCCCCTGTGTATTTACACTCCCAGTGTTCCCAGTTAATTTATTTTCCCAGTGTTCCCAATGTATTTGTCTCCCAGTGTTCCCATTGCATTTACTCTCCCAGTGTTCCTAATGTATTACTTCCCCGGGTTCCCAGTGTATTTAATGTCTCAGTGTTCCCAGTGCATTTACTCTCCCAGTGTTCCCAGCGTATTTACTCCCCCAGTGTTCCCAGTGTATACACTTTCCCAGTGTTTCCCGTAATTTAACTCGTCCAGTCTCCCCAGTGTATTTACTATCTCCCAGCATTCCCAGTAAGTTTACTCTCTCCCAGTGTTCCCAGTGTATTTGCTCTCTTCGTGTTCCCAGTATGTTTATTTTCCAAGTGTTCCCAGTACATTTACTCTCCACGTGTTACCAGTGTATTTGATCTCGCAGTGTTCCCAGTGTGTTTACTATCTCCCAGTATCCCGAGTGTATTTACTCTCTACCCGTGTTACGATTGTGTTTAATCTTTTCGTGTTCCCAGTGTATTTACTTTTCCAGTTTTCCCAGCGTACTTAGTGTCCCAGTGTTCCCAGTATATTTACTTTCGCATTGTTCCAATTTATTTGCTCTCCCAGTGTTTACAGTGTATTTACTCTTTCCCAATGTTCCCAGTGTATGTACTCTCTTGCAGTGTTCCCCGTGTGTTTAATCTCTCGCAGTGTTCCGAATGTATTTGTTCTCCTAGTGCTTCCAATGTTTTTACTCTCCCAATGTTCAAAGTGTGTTTACTCATCCAGTGATCCATGGTATTTACTCTCTCCCAGTGTTTGCAGTCTGTTTACCCTGCAGTTTTCCCAATGTATTTACTCTCTCAGTGTTCCTTGTGTATTTACTCTCCCAGTTTTCCCAGTGTATTTAATTTCTCCAAGTGTTCCCAGTGTATTTACTCTCCCAGCGTTTCCAGTATGTTTACTCTCCCAGTGTTCCCAATGTATTTACTGTCTCCCAGTGCCCCAGTAAGTTTTCTCTCTCGCAGTGTTCCCAGTGTATTTACTCTCCCAGTGTTCCCAATGTATTTTCTGTCCCAGTGTACACGTATGTTTACTCTCCCAGTGTTCCCAATGTATTTACTCCCCCAGTGCTCCCAATGTATTTACTCTCCCGGTGTGCGCAGATTGTTTACTCTTACAGTGTCCCCTGTGTATTAACTATCACCCAGTGATCCCAATGTTTTTATTCTCCCAGTATTCCAGTGTATTCACTTTCACAGTCTTCCCAAGTGTTTTACACATTCCCGGTGTGTTTACTCTCCCAGTGTTCACAGTGTATTTACACTGTCACCGTGTTCCAAAAAAGTTTACTCTCTCCCAGTGTTCGCAGTGTGATAACTCTCACAGTTTACCAAATGTATTTACTCTCTCAGTGTTACCAGTGTATTTACTCTCCCAGTTTTCCCAGTTTATTTCCTATCTCCCAGTGTTTCCTTTGTATTACTCTCCCAATGTTCCTGGTGTATTTTTTCACCTAATGTTCCTCATGTATTTACCCTCCCATTTTTGCTAATGTGTTTATTCTCCCAATTTTGACTGTGTATTTCATCTCTCAGTTTTCTGAGTATATTTACTCTCCCAGTGCTCCCATTGTGTTTACTCTCTCTCTCTGTGTTCCCAGTGTATTTACTTTCCCAGTGTTCCCATTGTCCTTAATCTCCCAGTGTTCCATGTGTATTTAATCACCCAGTATTCCAAATATATTAATCTCCCCGTGTTCCCAGTGAATTTACTCTCCCAATGTTCCCAGGGTACATATTCTCCCAATATTCCAGGTGTATTTCCTCTCCCAGTGTTCCAAATGTTATTAATCTCCCCGTGTTTACTCCCCCAGTATTTCCAGTAAGTTTGCTCTCTCCCAGTGCTCCCAGTGTGTTTACTCTCACAGTTTTCCCAGTGAATTTACTCTCCCAGGTTTCCCATTGTATGTACTATCTCGAAGTGCTCCCTGTGTATTTACTCTGCCAGTGTTGCCAGTGCATTCGCTCTCTCCCAGTGTTCCCAGTGTATTTACTCTCCCACTGTTCACAGCATATTTACTCTCCCAGTGTTCCCAGTGCATTTACTGTCTCCCAGTTTTCCCAGTGCATTTACTCTCCAAGTGATCACCGTTTATTTACTCTCCCATTGTTCCCAATGTATTTATAGTCCAAATGTTCCCAGTGTATTTACTCTCGAAGTGTTCCAGTGTCTTTACTCTCTCCGTTTTCCCAGTGTATTTACTCGCCCAGTTTTTCCAGATTATTAAATCTTCCAGTTTTCACAGTGTATTTAAACTCTCCCAGTATTCCCAGTAAGTTAATCTGTCTCAGTGTCCCCAGTGTGAATACTCACTCCTTGTTCCCAGTGTATTAACTTTACCTGTGCTCCCAGTGCATTTAATCTCCCAGTGTTGCGAGTCTATTTACTCTCTATCTCTGTTCCCAGTGTATTTACTCTCCAAGTGTTCCCAGTGCATTTACTGTGCGAGTGTTCCGAATTTATTTACAGTTCCAGTGTTCCCAACGTATTTACTCATCCAGTGTTCCCAATGTATTAAGCTACCCGTGTTCCCGGTTTATTTACTCTTTCGATGTTCACAGGGTATTTATTCTCCCAGTATTCCCGTGCATTTACTCCTCCTGTGTTTCCAGTGTATTTACTCTCGCAGTGGTCTCTGTGTATTTAGTATCTCCCAGTCTTCGCAGCGTATTTACTCTCGCAGTGTTCCCACTGTATTTACTCTCGCAATGTTCCAGGTGTATTTCCTCTCCCAGTGTTCCAAATGTTTTTAATCTCCCAGTGTTCACAGTGCATGTACTCCCCCAGTGTTCCCAATAAGTTTGCTCTCTCCCCGTGTTCCCAGTGTGTTTACTCTCCCCGTTTTCCCAGTGTATTTACTCTCTCACAGCCCACCCAGTATATTTACTCTTCCAGTTTTCCTAGTTTATTTACTATTTCCAAATGTTCCCGGTGTATTAACTCTGCCAGTGTTGCCAGCATGTTTTCTCTCTCAGTGTTCCCAGTGTATTTGATATTTCACACTGCTCCCAGTGTATTTACTCTCTGTGTTCCCAGCGTATTTACTCTCCCAGTGTTCCCAGCATATTTTCTCTCGCAGTGTTCCCAGTGTATTTAATATCTCACACTGTTCCCAGTGCATTTACTGTCTCCCAGTTTTCCCAATGCATCTACTCTCCAAGTGATCGCAGTTTGCTTACTCACCCAGTGTTCCCAATGTATTCAGACTCCAAGTGCTCCCAGTGTATTTACTCTCGAGGTGTTGCCAGTGTGTTTATTCTCGAAGTGTTCCCAGTGTATTTATTCTCCCAGTATTCCCATGTATTTTCTCTCCAAGTGTTCCCAGTGAATTTTCTCTCCCAATGTTCCCAGTGTATTTACTCTCCCAGTGTTTCCAGCGCATTTACTCTCCCAGTGTTCCCAGTGCATTTACTATCTCCCAGTTTGCCCTGTATTTACTCTCCCAGTGTTCACAGTATATTTACTTCCCCAGTGTTCCCAGTATATTTACTCTCCCAGTGTTCCCAAAATGATTTAGACGAGGGGATTAAATGTAGTATCTCCAAATTTGCGGATGACACTAAGTTGGGTGGCAGTGTGAGCTGCGAGGAGGATGCTATGAGGCTGCAGAGTGACTTGGATACGTTAGGTGAGTGGGCAAATGCATGGCAGTTGAAGTATAATGTGGATAAATGTGAGGTTATCCACTTTGGTGGCAAAAACAGAGAGACAGACTATTATCTGAATGGTGACAGATTAGGAAAAGGGGAGGTGCAATGCGACCTGGGTGTCATGGTACATCAGTCATTGAAGGATGGCATGCAGGCACAGCAGGCGGTTAAGAAAGCAAATGGCATGTTGGCATTCATAGCGATGGAATTTAAGTACAGGGGCAGGGAGGTGTTGCTACAGTTGTACAGGGCCTTGGTGAGGCCATACCTGGAGTATTGTGTACAGTTTTGTTCACCTAACTTGAAGAAGGACATTCTTGCTATTGAGGGAGTGCAGCGAAGATTCACCAGACTGATTCCCGGGATGGTGGGACTGACCTATCTAGAAATACTGGATCAACTGGGCTTGTATTCACTGGAGTTCAGAAGAATGAGAGGGGGCATCATAGAAACGTTTAAAATTCTGACGGGTTTAGACAGGTTAGATGCAGGACGAATGTTCCCAATGTTTGGGAAGTCCAGAACCAGGGGTCACAGTCTAAGGATAAGGGGTAAGCCATTTAGGACCGAGATGAGGAGAAACTTCTCCACCCAGAGAGTGGTGAACCTGTGGAATTCTCTACCACAGAAAGTAGTTGAGGCCAATTCACTAAATATATTCAAAAGGGAGTTAGATGAAGTCCTTACTACTCGGGGGATCAAGGGGTATGGCAAGAAAGCAGGAAGGGGGTATTGAAGTGCATGTTCAGCCATGAACTCATTGAATGGCGGTGCAGGCTAGAAGGGCTGAATGGCCTACTCCTGTACCTATTTTTTATGTTTCTTTGTTTCTATGTTAACCTCACAGTGTGCCCAATGTATTACTCTCCCCGTGTACCCAGTTTATTTACTCTCCCAATGTTCCCAGTATATTTATTTCCCCAGTGTTCCCGTGTATATACTCTCGCAGTGTTCCGGGTGCATTTACTCTCACAGTGTTCCCAGTGTATGTACTCTCCCAATGTTCCAGGTGTATTTCCTCTCCCAGTGTTCCAAATGTTTTTAAACTCGCAGAGTGTTTACTCTCTCCGTGTTCCCAGTGTATTTACTTTACCATTGTTTCCATTGTATTTAATCTCCCGGTGTTCCCTATGTAATTACTCACCCAGTGTTCCCAATATATTAATCTCCCCATGTTCCAAGTGTATTTACCCTCCCAATGTTCCCAGGGTATTTGTTCTCCGAATGTTCCAGGTGTATTTCCTCTCTCAGTATTCCAAATGTTATTAATCTCCCAGTGTTCCCAGTGTATTTACTCTCCCAGTGTTCCCAGTAAGTGTTCTCTCTCCCAGTGTTCACAGTGTGTTTACTCTCCCAGTGTTCCCATTGTATTTACTACCTCCATGTGCTCCCAGTGTATTACTCTGCCAGTGTTGTCAGTACATTCACTGTCTCCCAGTTTCCCCAGTGTATTTAGTCTCCCTGTGTTCCCAGCATAATAATCTCTCAGTGTTCCCAATGTATTTACTCTCGCAGTGTTCCCAGCTTATTTACTCTCCCAGTGTTCCCAGTGCATTTACTCTCCCAGTTTTCCCTGTATTTACTCTCCCAGAGTTCCCAGTTTATTTACTCTCCCAGTGTTCCCAATATATTCAATTTCCCAGTGTTCCCAGTGAATTTACTCACCCAGTGTGCCCAATGTATAAACTCCCCGGGTACCGAGTTTATTTACTCTCCCAATGATCCCAGGGTATTTATTTTCCCAGTGTTCCCTTGTGTATACTCTCCCAGTGTTCCCAGTGCGTTTACTCTTTCCGTGTTCCCAGTGTATTTACTTTCCCAGTGTTCCCATTGTATTTAATCTCCCAGAGTTCCCTTTGTATTTACTCACCCAGTGTTCCCAATATATTAATCTCCCCGTGTTCCAAGTGTATTTACTCTCCCAATGTACCCAGAGTATTTGTTCTCCCAATGTTCCAGGTGTATTTCCTTTCCCAGTATTCCAAATGTTATTAATCTCATAGTGTTCCCAGTGTATTTACTCTCCCACTGTTCCCATTAAGTTTTCTCTCTCCCCGTGTTCCCAGTGTGTTTATTCTCCCAGTTTTCCCAGTATATTTAATCTCTCAGTGTTCCCAGTGTATTTACTCTCCAAGTGTTCCCAGCATTTTACTCTCCCAGTGTTCCCAGTGCATTTACTGTCTCCCAGTTTTTCCAGTCTATTTACTCTCCAAGTGATCCCAGTTCATTTACATTCCCAGTGCTTCAATGTATTTAGACTCCAAGTGTCCCCAGTGTATTTACTCTCGAAGTGTTCCGGGTGTGTTTACTCTCTCCGTGATCCCAGTGTATTCATTCTCCCACTGTTCCCGTGTATTTACTTCCCCAGTGTTCCTGGTGTATTTACTCTCCCAGTGTTCCGAGTGTATTCAATCTCTTAGTGTTCCCAGTATATTTACTGTCCCAGTGTTCCCAGTGTACTTACTCACCCATTGTGCCCAATGTTTTAACCTCCTCGTCTTCCATGTTTATTTACTCTCCCAATGTAACAGGTGTATTTCTTCTCCCAGTGTTCCAAATGCGGTTAATCTCCCAGTATCCCCAGTGCATTTACTGATCCAGTGTTCCCAGTAAATTTGCTCTCTGCCAGTGTTCCCAGTGTGTTTACTCTTCCAGTTTTGCCAGTGTATATGCTCTCTCAGTGTTCCCAGTTCATTTACTTTCCCAGTTTTCCCATTGCATTTAGTAGCTCCAAGAGGTCCCAGTTCATTTACTCTGCCAGTGCTGCCAGTTCTTTCAGTCACTCACAGTGGTCCCAGTGTATTTACTCCCCCAGTGTTCCCAGAATATTTCCTCTTCCAGTATTCCCAGTGGATTTACTCTCTCAGTGTTCGCGGTGTATTTACTCTCCCAGAATTCCCAGTGGATTCTCTCTCCCAGTGTTCCCAGTGCATTTACTCTCCCAGTGTTCCGAGTGTGTTTCCTCTCTCCATGTTCCCAGTGTATTTACTTTCTGTGTGTTCCCATTGTTTTTACATTCCCAGTGTTCCCAGTGTATTACTCTCCCAGTATTACCAGTTTATTTAATTTTCCAGTGTTCCCAGAGTATTTACTAGCTCCCAGTATTCCCAATAAGTTTACTCTCTCTCAGTCTCCCCAGTCTGTTTAATCTCTCCGTGTTCCCAGTGTATTTACTTTCTGAGTGCTCCCATTGTATTTACTCTCCCAGTGTTCCCAGTGTATTTACTTTACCAGCGTTCCCAGTGTATTTACTTTCCCAGTTTTACCACTGTAGTTGCTCACCCTCTGGTCCCTGTATATTTACTCTCTCCCAATGTTCCCAGTGTTTATACTCTCTCTCCGTTTTCCCAGCGTTATTACACTCCCAATTTTCCCTCTGTATTTACTCTTCCAGTGTTTCCAATGCATTTCCCCTCCCAGTGTTCCCAGTGTATTTACGCTCTCCCAGTGTTCGCAATGCATTTACTTTGGCAGTTTTCCCAGTGTATTCACTCTCCAGCTTTCGCAGTGTATTTACTCTCTCAGTTTTCCCCGTGTATTTACTCTCTCAGTGTTCCCAGTGTATTTACGCTCTCCCAGTGTTCGCAATGCATTTACTTTGGCAGTTTTGTCAGTTTACTTACTCTCCCAGCTTTCGCAGTGTATTTACTCTCAATTTTCCCGGTGTATTTAGTCTCTCAGTGTTCCCGGTGTATTTACTCTCTTCCAGTGTTCCCCGTATATTTCGTCTTCCTGCATTCCCAGTGTATTTACTCTCTCCCAATGTTTCCAGTCTATTTGCTCTCCAAGTTTTGCTAGTGTATCTATTCTTCCAGTGTTCCCAGTATATTTACTGTCGCAGTGTGCCCGGTGCATTTATTCTGCCGATGCTCCCAGTGTATTTACTCTCCCAGTGTTCTCAGTGTATTTCGTCTCTCCCAGTGTTCGCAACGTATTTTCTCTCGTAGTGTTCCCAGTGTATTTACTCTCCCAGTGTTCATAGTGTATTTGCTCACTCAGTTTTCCCAGTATAATTACTCTCCCAGTTTTCCCAGTGTATTTACTCTCCCAGTGTTCCCAGTCTATTTAATCTCTTCCAGTGTTCGCAGTCACTTTACCCTCTCAGTGTTCCCAGTGTACTTACTCTCCCAGTATTCCCAGTTGATTTAATCTTCCAGTATTCCCAGTACATTTGCTATCTCCCAGTGTTCCGAGTTTATTTACTCTCCAAGTGTTCATAGTTTATTTACGCGCTCAGTGTTCCCAATGTATTTAGTCTCCCAGTGTTCCCTGTGTATTTATCCTCCCAGCGTTTCAAATGTACTTACATACCCAGTGTTCCCAGTGTATTTACTCACCCAGTGTTCTCAGTGTATTTAATGTTCCAGTGTTCCCCGTTTATTTACTATTACCCAATGTTTCCAGTAAGTTTATTCTCCCGTGTTCCAAGTGTGCTAACTGTCCAAGTGTTCGCCCTGTATTTACTCTGCCAGTGTTCTCAAAGTGTTTCCTCACCCAGTGTTTCAAGTGTATTTACTCTCACTGCGGGTTACCAGCGTTATTACTCTACCAATGTTCCCAGTATATTTACTCTCCCGTGTTCCCAGTGTATTTACTCTCGCATTGTTCCCAGTGTATTTACTCTCCCAGTGTTACCAGTGTATTTATTCCCCCACCGTTCCCAGTGTGTTTACTGCCTTCCAGTATTCCCAGACAACTTACCCCCTCCCCCGGTGACTCCAGTGTACTTACTCTCCCAGTGTTCCCAGTGTATTTACTCTCGCAGTGTTCCCAGTATATTTACTTTTTTCCAGTGTTTCTAGGACGTTTATTCTCCCGTGCTCCCAGTGTGCTAACTGTCCCAGTGCCCGCAGTGTATTTACTCTGCCAGTAATTTCAGTGTATATACTCTCCCAAAGTTGCCAGTGCCTTTACTCTCTCTCCGTATTCCCAGCGTTATTACACTCCTAATTTTCCCTGTGTATTTACTCTTCCAGTGTTTCCAATGCATTTCCCCTCCCAGTGTTCCCAGTGTATTTACGTTCTCCCAATGTTCGCAATGTATTTACTTTGGCAGTTTTCCCAGTGTATTTACTCTCCCAGCTTTCGCAGTGTATTTACTCTCTCAGTGTTCCCGGTGTATTTACTCTCTCAGTGTTCCCACTGTATTTACTCTCTTCCAGTGTTCTCAGTATATTTCGTCTTCCTGCGTTCCCAGTGTATTTACCCTCTACCAGTGTTCCCAGACTATTTACTCTCCAAGTTTTGCTAGTGTATATAGTCATCAAGCGTTCCCAGTGTATTTACTCTCGCAGTGTGCCCGGTGCATTTAATCTGCCTGTGCTCCCAGTGTATTTATTCTCCCAGTGTTCCAATGCGTTTAATCTGTTACAGTGTCCCCAGTGTATTTACACTGTCTCACTGTTTACAGCAAGTTTACACTCTCCCAATGTCCCCAGTGTATTTACTCTCCCAGTGTTCCCAATGCACTTAATCTCCCAACGTTCCCAGTGCATTTACTCCCCCAGTGTTCGATGCGTCTTTACTGTTCCAGTGTTCCCAGTGTATTTACTATCTCCCAGTTTTCCCAGTAAGTTTATTCTCCCACGTTCCCGGTCTGCTCACTGTGCTAGTGTTCCAAGAGTTTTTATTCTGCCAGTGTTCTCAGTGTATTTAGTCTCCCAGTGTTCCCAGTGTATTTATTCTCTCTCTCCATCTTCGCAGCGTATTTACACTCCCAATGTTCCCACTATATTTACTCTCCCAGTGTTTCCAGTGTATTTACTATCCCAATGTTCACGTGTTTTATTCCCCCAGTGTTTCCAGTGTATTTGCTCTGCCAGTGTTCCCAATCTATTTATGCTTACAGTGTCCCCAGTGTATTTATTCGCCCAGTGTTCCCAATGTATTTACTCTCCCAATGTTACAGTGCATTTACTCTCCCAGTATTCCCTGTGTCTTTACTGTTCCAGTGTTCTCATTGTATTTACAATCTCCCAGCGTTCCGAATAAGTTTATTCTCCCGCGTTCCCAGTGTACTAACTATGCCAGTGTATTTACTCTCCCAATGTTCCAGTGTATTTACTCTCCTAGTGTTCCCGGTGTCTTTACTGTTCCAGTGTTCCCAGTGTATTTACAATCTCCAAGTGTTCCCATTGTATTTAGTAGCACAATGTTTGCGTGTATTTGTTCTGCCAGTGTCCCCAATGTATACATTCTTAGAGTGTCCCCAGTGTATTTACTCGTCCAGTGTTGCCAATGCATTTACTCTCCCAATGTTCCACTGTACTTACTCCCCCAGTATTCCCTGTGGCTTTACTGTTCCAGTGTCCCCAGTGTATTTGCAATCTCCCAGTGTTCCCTGTAAGTGTATTCTTCCGCGTTCCCAGTGTGCTAACTATGCCAGTGTTCCCAGTGTATTTATTCTGCCAGTTTTATCAGTGTATTGAATGTTCCAATTTTCTCAGTGTATTTATTCCCTCTCCATGTTCGCAGTGTAGTTACTCTCACAATGCTCCCAGTTTATTTACTCTCCCAGTGCGTCCAGTGTATTTACTCTCTCTCCATGTTCACAGCGTTATTACGCTCCCAATTTTCCCAATGTATTTACTCACCCAGTGTTTCCAGTATATTTACTCTCCCAGTTTTTCCAGTTTATTTCCTCTCCCCGTGTTCCCATTGTATTTAATCTCGCATTGTTCCCAGTGTATTTACTCTCTCTCCGTGTTTCCAATGTATTTCCTTTCATTGTTCCCAGCGAATTCACTCTACCAGAGTTCCCAGTGTATTTAGTCTCCCAGTTTTCGCGTGTAAGTGCATTCCCTGTGTTCCCAATGCATTTACTCTCCCAGTGTCCCTAGTGTATTTATTCGCCCAGTGTTCCCAATGTATTTACTCTGCCAATGTTCCCTATATTTTTACTCTTCCAGTGCTCCCCATGTCTTTACTGTTCCAGTGTCCCCAGTGTATTTGCAATCTCCCAGTGTTCCCTGTAAGTGTATTCTTCCGCGTTCCCAGTGTGCTAACTATGCCAGTGTTCCCAGTGTATTTATTCTGCCAGTGTTATCAGTGTATTGAATGTCCCAATTTTCTCAGTGTATTTACTCCCTCTCCATGTTCGCAGTGTAGTTACGTTCACAATGCTCCCAATGTATTTACTCTCCCAGTGCGTCCAGTGTATTTACTCTCTCTCCGTGTTCACAGCGTTATTACTCTCCCAATTTTCCCAATGTATTTACTCACCCAATATTTCCAGTGTAATTACTCTCCCAGTTCTTCCAGTTTATTTCCTCTCCCCTTGTTCCCATTGTATTTAATCTCGCATTGTTCCCAGTGTATTTACTCTCTCTCCGTGTTTCCAATGTATTTCCTTTCAGTGTTCCCAGCGAATTCACTCTACCAGAGTTCCCAGTGTATTTAGTCTCCCCGTTTTCGCGTGTAAGTGCTCTCCATGTGTACCCAATGCATTTACTGTCCCAGTGTCCCTACTGTATTTACTCGCCCAGTGTTCCCAATGTATTTACTCTGCCAATGTTCCCTATATTTTTACTATTCCAGTGTTCCCCATGTCTTTACTGCTGCAGTGTTCCCAGTGTATTTACAATCTCCACGGGTGCTAACTGTGCCAGTGTTCCCAGTGCGTTCACCCTCCCAGAGTTTCCAGTAAATTTACTTTCCAATGTTCGGCATGTATTTATTCTCCCAGTGTTCCCAGTGTATTCACTCTCTCAGTGTTCCCAGTGTATTTACTCTCCCAGTGTTCAAAGTGTATTTACTCTCCCAGTGTTACCGGTGTATTTTTTCTCTTCCAGTGTTCCCAGACTATTTACCCTCGCACTGTTCCCAGTGCACTTACTCTCCCAGTGGTCCGAGTTTATTTACTCTGCAAGTGCTCTCAGTATATTTACTCTCCCAGTGTTCCAAGAGTATTTACTCTCGCATTGTTCCCAGTGTATTTACTCTCTCTCCGTGTTTCCAATGTATTTCCTTTCAGTGTTCCCAGCGTTATTACACTCCAAATGTTCCAAGTGTAATTACTCTCCCAGTGTTTGCCTGTAAGTGCTTTCCCAGTGTTCCCAATATTTTTACTCTCGCAGTGTCCACAGTGTATTTACTCACCCAGTGTTCCCAATGTATTTACTCCCCAATGTTCCCAGTGTTTTTCGTCTCCCAGTATTCCTGTGTCTGTACTGTTCCAGTGTTTCGATTAAATGTACTATCTCCCAGTTTTTCCAGTAAGTTTATTCTCCCGCGTTCCCAGTGTTCTAACTGTGCCAGTGTTCCCAGTGTATTTATTCTGCCATTGTTCTCAGATTATTTACTCTCCCAGTGTTCCCAGTGTAGTTACTCTCACTCGCTATGTTCGCAATGTATTTACGCTCACAATGTTCCCAATGTATTTACTCTCCCAGTATTTCCAGTGTATTTACTCTCCAAGTGTTTGCGTTCATTTATTCTCCCAGTGTTCCCAGTGTATTTCCTCGCCCAGTGTTCTCTGTGTATTTAGTCTCTCACAGTGTTCACAATGTATTTTCTCTCGCAGTCTTCCCAATCTATTTACTCTCCCAGCGTTCATAGTGTTTTTACTCTCTCAGTATTCTCAGTGCAAATACTCTCCAAGTGTTCCCAGTGTATTTACTCTCCCAGTGTTCAAAGTATATTTACTCGCCCAGTGTTACCGGTGTATTTTTTTCTCTTCCAGTGTTCCCAGACTATTTACCCTCGCACTGTTCCCAGTGTACTTACTCTCCCAGTGGTCCGAGTTTATTTACTCTGCAAGTGCTCTCATTATATTTACTCTCCCAGTGTTCCAAGAGTATTTACTCTCGCATTGTTCCCAGTGTATTTACTCTCTCCCCGTGTTTCCAATGTATTTCCTTTCAGTGTTCCCAGCGTTATTACACTCCAAATGTTCCAAGTGTAATTACTCTCCCAGTGTTTGCCTGTAAATGCTTTCCCAGTGTTCCCAATATTTTTACTCTCGCAGTGTCCACAGTGTATTTACTCACCCAGTGTTCCCAATGTATTTACTCTCCCAATGTTCCCAGTGTTTTTCGTCTCCCAGTATTCCTGTGTCTGTACTGTTCCAGTGTTTCGATTAAATGTACTATCTCCCAGTTTTTCCAGTAAGTTTATTCTCCCGCGTTCCCAGTGTTCTAACTGTGCCAGTGTTCCCAGTGTATTTATTCTGCCATTGTTCTCAGATTATTTACTCTCCCAGTGTTCCCAGTGTAGTTACTCTCACTCGCTATGTTCGCAATGTATTTACGCTCACAATGTTCCCAATGTATTTACTCTCCCAGTATTTCCAGTGTATTTACTCTCCAAGTGTTTGCGTTCATTTATTCTCCCAGTGTTCCCAGTGTATTTCCTCGCCCAGTGTTCTCTGTGTATTTAGTCTCTCACAGTGTTCACAATGTATTTTCTCTCGCAGTCTTCCCAATCTATTTACTCTCCCAGCGTTCATAGTGTTTTTACTCTCTCAGTATTCTCAGTGCAAATACTCTCCAATTGTTCCTAGTGTATTCACTCTCTCAGTGTTCCCAGTGTATTTACTCTCCCAGTGTTCAAAGTGTATTAACTCTCCCAGTGTTACCGGTGTATTTTTGCTCTTCCAGTGTTCCCAGACTATTTACCCTCGCACTGTTCCCAGTGTACTTACTCTCCCAGTGGTCCGAGTTTATTTACTCTGCAAGTGCTCTCAGTATATTTACTCTCCCAGTGTTCCAAGAGTATTTACTCTCGCATTGTTCCCAGTGTATTTACTCTCTCTCCGTGTTTCCAATGTATTTCCTTTCAGTGTTCCCAGCGTTATTACACTCCAAATGTTCCAAGTGTAATTACTCTCCCAGTGTTTGCCTGTAAGTGCTTTCCCAGTGTTCCCAATATTTTTACTCTCGCAGTGTCCACAGTGTATTTACTCACCCAGTGTTCCCAATGTATTTACTCTCCCAATGTTCCCAGTGTTTTTCGTCTCCCAGTATTCCCGTGTCTGTACTGTTCCAGTGTTTCGATTAAATGTACTATCTCCCAGTTTTTCCAGTAAGTTTATTCTCCCGCGTTCCCAGTGTTCTAACTGTGCCAGTGTTCCCAGTGTATTTATTCTGCCATTGTTCTCAGATTATTTACTCTCCCAGTGTTCCCAGTGCAGTTACTCTCACTCGCTACGTTCGCAATGTATTTACGCTCACAATGTTCCCAATGTATTTAATCTCCCAGTATTTCCAGTGTATTTACTCTCCAAGTGTTTGCGTTCATTTATTCTCCCAGTGTTCCCAGTGCATTTCCTCGCCCAGTGTTCTCTGTGTATTTAGTCCCTCACAGTGTTCACAATGTATTTTCTCTCGCAGTCTTCCCAATCTATTTACTCTCCCAGCGTTCATAGTGTTTTTACTCTCTCAGTATTCTCAGTGCAAATACTCTCCAAGTGTTCCCAGTGTATTTAATCTCTTCCAGTGTTCGCATTCTCTCTATCCTCCCAGTGTTCCCAGTGTAGTTATCCTCCCAGTGTTCCCAGTTTATTTACTCTACCAGTGTTCCCAGAGCATTTGCTATTTCCCAGTGTTCTGAGTTTGTTTACTCTCCCAATGTTCCCAGTTTATTTACGCTCCCAGTGTTCCCAATTTATATAGTCTCCCAGTGTTCCCAGTGTATTTACCCTCCCAGCATTTCCAATCAATTTACAAACCCAGTGTTCTCAGTGTATTTACTCTCCCAGTGTTCGCATGTATTTATTCTCCCAGTTTTCCCAGGGTATTCTCTCTCCCAGATTTCTCAGTGTATTTACTCTCTCCCAGTATTCGCAATGTCTTTACTCTCACAGCTTTCCCAGTGTATTTACTCTCCCAGCGTTCCTAGTGTATTTACTCTCCCATTGTTCCCGGTGTATTTTGCCTCTTCCAATGTTCCCAGTCTATTTACCCTCCCAGTATTCCCAGTGTACTTACTCTCCAAGTGTTCCGAGTGTATTTACCCTGCCAGTGCTCTCAGTATAATTACTCTCCCAGTGTGCCCAGTGTATTTACTCTCTCTCGGTTTTCCCAGCGTTATTACACTCCCAATGTCCCCACTGTATTTACTCTCCCAGTGTTTCCAGTGCATTTACTCTCCCACGGTTTGCGTGTGTTTATTCTCCCAGTGTTCCCAGTGTATTTACTCTCCCAGTGTTCACGGTGTATTTAATCTCTTCCAGTGTTCGCAGTCTCTCTATCCTCCCAATGTTCCCACTGCACTTACCCTCTCGGTGTTCCCAGTTTATTTACTCTACCAGTGTTCCCAGAGAATTTACCATCACCCAATGTTCCCAGTTTATTTACCCTCCCAGCGTTTCCAATGTATTTAAAACCCATTGTTCCCAGTATATTTACTCCCCCAGTTTTCGTGGGTATTTATTCTCCCAGTGTTGCCAGTGTATTCTCTCTCCCAGTTTTCTCAGTGTATTTACTCCCTCCCAGTGTTCGCAATGTCTTTACTTTCACAGCTTTCCCAGTGTGTTTACTCTCCCAGCGTTCCCAGTGTATTTACTCTCCCATTATTCCCGGTGTATATTGTCTCTTCCAATGTTCCCAGTCTATTTACCCTCCCAGCATTCCCAGTGTACTTACTCTCGCAGTGTTCCGAGTGCATTTACTGTGCCAGTGCTCTCAGTATAATTACTCTCCCAGTGTGCCCAGTGTATTTACTCTCTCTCGGTATTCCCAGCGTTATTACACTCCCAATGCTCCCACTGTATTTACTCTTACAGTGTTTCCAGTGTGTGTACTCTCCCAATATTTGCGTGTATTCATTCTCCCAGTGTTCCCAGTGTATGTCCTCTCCCATTGTTCTCAGTGTATTTAGTCTCTCCCAGTGTTCGCAACGTATTTTCTCTCGCAGTGTTCCAATGTTCTTACTCTCCCAGCGTTCATATTGTATTTGCTCACTCAGTTTTCCCAGTGTAATTAATCTCCCAGTGTTCCGAGTGTATTTACCCTGCCAGTGCTCTCAGTATAATTACTCTCCCAGTGTGCCCCGTGTATTTGCTCTCTCTCGGCAATCACCACGTTATTACACTCCCAATGTTCCCACTATATTTACTCTCCCAGTGTTTCCAGTTTATTTACTCTCCCACTGTTTGCGTGTATTTATTCTCCCAGTGTTCCCAGTGTATTTAATCTCCCAGTGTTCCCGGTGTATTTAATCTCTTCCAGTGTTCACAGTCTCTCTATCCTCCCAATATTCCCAGTGTACGTACCCTCTCAGTGTTCCCAGTTCATTTACTCTACCAGCGTTCCCAGATAATTTACTACCTCCCAGTGTTCTGAGTTTGTTTACTCTCCCAGTGTTCCCAGTTTATTTACCCTCCCAGCGTTTCCAATGTATTTACAAACCGATTGTTCCCAGTGCATTTACTTTTCCAGTGTTGACGTGTATGTATTCTCCCAGTGTTGCCAGTGTATTCTCACTCCCAGTTTTCTCAGTGTATTTACTCTCTCCCAGTGTTCGCAATGTCCTTACTTTCACAGCTTTCCAAGTGTATTTACTCTCTCAGTGTTCCCAGTGTATTTACTCTCTCAGTGTCCCCAGTGTATTTAATCTCTTCCAGCGTTCCCTGTACATTTCGTCTTCCTGCGTTCCCAGTGTATTTACTCTCTCCCAGTGTTCCCAGTCTATTTACTCTCCAAGTTTTGCTAGTGTATATATTCTTCCAGTGTTCCCAGTGTATTTATTCTCGCAGTGTGCCGGGTGCATTTATTCTGCCCGTGCTCCCAATGTATTTAGTCTTCCAGTGTCCTCAGTGTATTTGTCTCTCCCACAGTGTTCGCAACGTATTTTCTCTCGTAGTGTTCCCAGTGTATTTATTCTCCCAGCGTTCATAGTGTATTTGCTCACTCAGTTTTCCAAGTGTAATTGCTCTCCAAGTGTCCACAGTGCACTTACTCTGCCAGTGTTCTCAGTGTATTTACTCTCCCAAAGTTGCCAGTGTCTTTACTCTCTCTCTCCGTGTTCCCAGCGTGATTACACTCCCAGTTTTCCCTGTGTATTTACTCTTCCAGTGTTTCCAATGCATTTCGCCTCCCAGTGCTCCCAGTGTATTTACGCTCTCCCAGTGTTCGCAATATATTTACTTTGGCAGTTTTCCCAGTGTATTTACTCTCCCAGCTTTCGCAGTGCATTTACTCTCTTCCTGTGTTCCCAGTATGCTTCGTCTTCCTGCAGTCCCAGTGTATTTACTCTCTCCCAGTGTTCCCAGTCTTTTTACTCTCCAAGTTTTGCTAGTGTATATATTCTTCCAGTGTTCCCAGTGTATTTACTCTCCCACTGTGCCCAGCGTATTTATTCTGCCCGTGCTCCCAGTGCATTTATTCTGCCAGTGTTTCGATGTGTTTACTCTCCCAGTATTCCAAATGTTATTAATCTCCCAGTGTTCCCAGTGTATTTACTCTCCCAGTGTTCCCAGTAAGTGTTCTCTCTCCCAGTGTTCACAGTGTGTTTACTCTCCCAGTGTTCCCATTGTATTTACTACCTCCATGTGCTCCCAGTGTATTACTCTGCCAGTGTTGTCAGTACATTCACTGTCTCCCAGTTTCCCCAGTGTAATTAGTCTCCCTGTGTTCCCAGCATAATAATCTCTCAGTGTTCCCAATGTATTTACTCTCGCAGTGTTCCCAGCTTATTTACTCTCCCAGTGTTCCCAGTGCATTTACTCTCCCAGTTTTCCCTGTATTTACTCTCCCAGAGTTCCCAGTTTATTTACTCTCCCAGTGTTCCCAATATATTCAATTTCCCAGTGTTCCCCAGTGAATTTACTCACCCAGTGTGCCCAATGTATAAACTCCCCGGGTACCGAGTTTATTTACTCTCCCAATGATCCCAGGGTATTTATTTTCCCAGTGTTCCCTTGTATATACTCTCCCACTGTTCCCAGTGTGTTTACTCTCTCCGTGTTCCCAGTGTATTTACTTTCCCAGTGTTCCCATTGTATTTAATCTCCCAGAGTTCCCTTTGTATTTACTCACCCAGTGTTCCCAATATATTAATCTCCCCGTGTTCCAAGTGTATTTACTCTCCCAATGTACCCAGAGTATTTGTTCTCCCAATGTTCCAGGTGTATTTCCTTTCCCAGTATTCCAAATGTTATTAATCTCATAGTGTTCCCAGTGTATTTACTCTCCCACTGTTCCCATTAAGTTTTCTCTCTCCCCGTGTTCCCAGTGTGTTTATTCTGCCAGTTTTCCCAGTATATTTAATCTCTCAGTGTTCCCAGTGTATTTACTCTCCAAGTGTTCCCAGCATTTTACTCTCCCAGTGTTCCCAGTGCATTTACTGTCTCCCAGTTTTTCCAGTCTATTTACACTCCAAGTGATCCCAGTTCATTTACATTCCCAGTGCTTCAATGCATTTAGACTCCAAGTGTTCCCAGTGTATTTACTCTCGAAGTGCTCCGGGTGTGTTTACTCTCTCCGTGATCCCAGTGTATTCATTCTCCCACTGTTCCCGTGTATTTACTTTCCCAGTGTTCCTGGTGTATTTACTCTCCCAGTGTTCCGAGTGTATTCAATCTCTTAGTGCTCCCAGTATATTTACTGTCCCAGTGTTCCCAGTGTACTTACTCACCCATTGTGCCCAATGTTTTAACCTCCTCGTCTTCCATGTTTATTTACTCTCCCAATGTAACAGGTGTATTTCTTCTCCCAGTGTTCCAAATGCGGTTAATCTCCCAGTATCCCCAGTGCATTTACTGATCCAGTGTTCCCAGTAAATTTGCTCTCTGCCAGTGTTCCCAGTGTGTTTACTCTTCCAGTTTTGCCAGTGTATATACTCTCTCAGTGTTCCCAGTTCATTTACTTTCCCAGTTTTCCCATTGCATTTAGTATCTCCAAGAGGTCCCAGTTCATTTACTCTGCCAGTGCTGCCAGTTCTTTCAGTCACTCACAGTGGTCCCAGTGTATTTACTCCCCCAGTGTTCCCAGAATATTTCCTCTTCCAGTATTCCCAGTGGATTTACTCTCTCAGTGTTCGCGGTGTATTTACTCTCCCAGTATTCCCAGTGGATTCTCTCTCCCAGTGTTCCCAGTGCATTTACTCTCCCAGTGTTCCCAGTGTGTTTCCTCTCTCCATGTTCCCAGTGTATTTACTTTCTGTGTGTTCCCATTGTTTTTACATTCCCAGTGTTCCCAGTGTATTACTCTCCCAGTATTACCAGTTTATTTAATTTTCCAGTGTTCCCAGAGTATTTACTAGCTCCCAGTATTCCCAATAAGTTTACTCTCTCTCAGTCTCCCCAGTCTGTTTAATCTCTCCGTGTTCCCAGTGTATTTACTTTCTGAGTGCTCCCATTGTATTTACTCTCCCAGTGTTCCCAGTGTATTTACATTACCAGCGTTCCCAGTGTATTTACTTTCCCAGTTTTACCACTGTAGTTGCTCACCCTCTGGTCCCTGTATATTTACTCTCGCCCAATGTTCCCAGTGTTTATACTCTCTCCGTTTTCCCAGCGTTATTACACTCCCAATTTTCCCTCTGTATTTACTCTTCCAGTGTTTCCAATGCATTTCCCCTCCCAGTGTTCCCAGTGTATTTACGCTCTCCCAGTGTTCGCAATGCATTTACTTTGGCAGTTTTCCCAGTGTATTCACTCTCCAGCTTTCGCAGTGTATTTACTCTCTCAGTTTTCCCCGTGTATTTACTCTCTCAGTGTTCCCAGTGTATTTACGCTCTCCCAGTGTTCGCAATGCATTTACTTTGGCAGTTTTGTCAGTTAACTTACTCTCCCAGCTTTCGCAGTGTATTTACTCTCAATTTTCCCGGTGTATTTAGTCTCTCAGTGTTCCCGGTGTATTTACTCTCTTCCAGTGTTCCCCGTATATTTCGTCTTCCTGCATTCCCAGTGTATTTACTCTCTACCAATGTTTCCAGTCTATTTACTCTCCCGTGTTCCCAGTGTATTTACTCTCGCATTGTTCCCAGTGTATTTACTCTCCCAGTGTTACCAGTGTATTTATTCCCCCACCGTTCCCAGTGTGTTTACTGCCTTCCATTATTCCCAGACAACTTACCCCATCCCCCGGTGACTCCAGTGTACTTACTCTCCCAGTGTTCCCAGTGTATTTACTCTCGCAGTGTTCCCAGTATATTTACTTTTTTTCCAGTGTTTCTAGGACGTTTATTCTCCCGTGCTCCCAGTGTGCTAACTGTCCCAGTGCCCGCAGTGTATTTACTCTGCCAGTAATTTCAGTGTATTTACTCTCCCAAAGTTGCCAGTGCCTTTACTCTCTCTCCGTTTTCCCAGCGTTATTACACTCCTAATTTTCCCTGTGTATTTACTCTTCCAGTGTTTCCAATGCATTTCCCCTCCCAGTGTTCCCAGTGTATTTACGTTCTCCCAATGTTCGCAATGTATTTACTTTGGCAGTTTTCCCAGTGTATTTACTCTCCCAGCTTTCGCAGTGTATTTACTCTCTCAGTGTTCCCGGTGTATTTACTCTCTCAGTGTTCCCACTGTATTTACTCTCTTCCAGTGTTCTCAGTATATTTCGTCTTCCTGCGTTCCCAGTGTATTTACCCTCTACCAGTGTTCCCAGACTATTTACTCTCCAAGTGTTGCTAGTGTATATAGTCATCAAGCGTTCCCAGTGTATTTACTCTCGCAGTGTGCCCGGTGCATTTAATCTGCCTGTGCTCCCAGTGTATTTATTCTCCCAGTGTTCCAATGCGTTTAATCTGTTACAGTGTCCCCAGTGTAGTTACACTGTCTCACTGTTTACAGCAAGTTTACACTCTCCCAATGTCCCCAGTGTATTTACTCTCCCAGTGTTCCCAATGCACTTAATCTCCCAACGTTCCCAGTGCATTTACTCCCCCAGTGTTCGATGCGTCTTTACTGTTCCAGTGTTCCCAGTGTATTTACTATCTCCCAGTTTTCCCAGTAAGTTTATTCTCCCACGTTCCCGGTCTGCTCACTGTGCTAGTGTTCCAAGAGTTTTTATTCTGCCAGTGTTCTCAGTGTATTTAGTCTCCCAGTGTTCCCAGTGTATTTACTCTCTCTCTCCATCTTCGCAGCGTATTTACACTCCCAATGTTCCCACTATATTTACTCTCCCAGTGTTTCCAGTGTATTTACTATCCCAGTGTTCACGTGTTTTATTCCCCCAGTGTTTCCAGTGTATTTGCTCTGCCAGTGTTCCCAATCTATTTATGCTTACAGTGTCCCCAGTGTATTTATTCGCCCAGTGTTCCCAATGTATTTACTCTCCCAATGTTACAGTGCATTTACTCTCCCAGTATTCCCTGTGTCTTTACTGTTCCAGTGTTCTCATTGTATTTACAATCTCCCAGCGTTCCGAATAAGTTTATTCTCCCGCGTTCCCAGTGTACTAACTATGCCAGTGTATTTACTCTCCCAATGTTCCAGTGTATTTACTCTCCTAGTGTTCCCGGTGTCTTTACTGTTCCAGTGTTCCCAGTGTATTTACAATCTCCAAGTGTTCCCATTATATTTAGTAGCACACTGTTTGCGTGTATTTGCTCTGCTAGTGTCCCCAATGTATACATTCTTACAGTGTCCCCAGTGTATTTACTCGTCCAGTGTTGCCAATGTATTTACTCTCCCAATGTTCCACTGTACTTACTCCCCCAGTATTCCCTGTGGCTTTACTGTTCCAGTGTCCCCAGTGTATTTGCAATCTCCCAGTGTTCCCTGTAAGTGTATTCTTCCGCGTTCCCAGTGTGCTAACTATGCCAGTGTTCCCAGTGTATTTATTCTGCCAGTTTTATCAGTGTATTGAATGTCCCAATTTTTTCAGTGTATTTACTCCCTCTCCATGTTCGCAGTGTAGTTACTCTCACAATGCTCCCAGTTTATTTACTCTCCCAGTGCGTCCAGTGTATTTACTCTCTCTCCATGTACACAGCGTTATTACGCTCCCAATTTTCCCAATGTATTTACTCACCCAGTGTTTCCAGTATATTTACTCTCCCAGTTTTTCCAGTTCATTTCCTCTCCCCGTGTTCCCATTGTATTTAATCTCGCATTGTTCCCAGTGTATTTACTCTCTCTCCGTGTTTCCAATGTATTTCCTTTCAGTGTTCCCAGCGAATTCACTCTACCAGAGTTCCCAGTGTATTTAGTCTCACAGTTTTCGCGTGTAAGTGCATTCCCTGTGTTCCCAATGCATTTACTCTCCCAGTGTCCCGAGTGTATTCCAACCCAGTATTCCAAATGCACTTACTCTCCCAACGTTCCCAGTGTATTTACTCTCCCAGTGTTCACTGTGTCTTTACTGTTCCAGTGTTCCCAGTGTATTTACTCTCCCAGTTTTCCCAATGAGTTTATTCTCCCACGTTCCCAGTCTGCTAACTGTGGCAGTGTTCCCAGAGTATTTATTCTGCCAGTGTCCTCAGTGTATTTACTCTCACAGTGTTCCCAGTGTATTTATTCTCTCTCCATCTTCGCAGCGTAATTAATCTCAGAACGTTCCCAGTGTATTTACTCTCCCAGTGTTCACGTGTATTTATTCCCCCAGTGTTTCCAGTGCATTTGCTTTCCCAGTATTCCCACTGTATTTACTCTCTCCCAATGTCATTAGTGTATTTGCTTTCTCGCAGTGTTCTAAGTGTGTTTTCTCTCTCTCCGTGTTCCAAGCCTATTTACTCACCCAGTGTTTCAATGTATTTACTCTCGCAGTGCTGCCTGTGTATTTACTCTCCTAGCGTTCCCAGTGTATTTACTCTATCAGTGTTCCAAGTGTATTTACTCTCCCAGTGTTCCATGTGTATTTACTCACCCAGCGTCCCCAGTATATTTACTCTCTCGTTGGTTCCAGTGTATTTACTCACCCAGTGTTCAAGTGTATTTATTCTCCCAGTGTTCCCAGTGTATTTTCTCTCCGTTATCTTAGTGTGTTTACTATCTCCCAATTTTCACAATGTAATTATTCTCGCATTTTTCCCAGTGTGTTTACTCTCACAGCGTTCCCAGTGTATGTACTCTCTCAGTGTTCGCAGTATATTTATTCTCCCAATGTTCCCAGTTATTTACTCTCTCAGTATTCCAAGTGTATTTCTCTCTTCCAGTGTTCCAAGTCTATTAACCCTTCTAGTGTTCCCAGTTTACTTACTCTCCTAGTGTTCCCAGTGCATTTACTTTCTCCCAGTGTTCCGAGTGTATTACTCTCCCAGTGTTCCCAGTTTATTTATGCTCCCAGCATTCACAATGTACTTACCCTCCCAGTGTTCCCAATGTGTTTACATTCCCAGTGTTTCTCGTGTATTTACTACCTGCCAGTGTTTCCAGTCAGTTTATTCTCCCATGTTCCCATTGTGCTAACTGTCCCAGTGATCGCCATGTATTTACTCTGCCAGTGCTCAGTTTATTTCCTCTCCCAGCGCTTTCAGTGTATTTACTATCCCCGTGTTCCCAGTGTATTTACTCATTGTGTTCCCAGTTTATTTAGCCTCCCAGTGTTCCCAGTATATTTACTCTCCCAGCGTTCCCAGCGTGTTTACTCTCTCAGTGTTCCCAGTGTATTTCCTCTCCCAGCGTTCCCAGTATATTTACGCTCTTCCTGTTTTCCCTGACTATTTATCCTCCCAGCTTTCCTAGTGTACTCACTCTCCCAGTGCGCCCTGTGTATTTACTGCTCCAGTGTTCCCAGTGTATCTGCTATTTCCCAATGTTACCAGGAAGCTATTCTTCCGTGTTCCCAGCGTGCTAACTGTCCCAGTGTTCCCAGTATATTTACTCTCCCAGTGTGCCCAGTGTTTTTAGTCTCCCAGTGTTCGCGTGTATTTGCACTCCCAGTGTTCCCAATGTATTTGCTCTCCCAGTGTTCCCAATGTATTTACTCTCGCAGGATGCCCAGTTTATTTACTCGCCCAGTGTTCCCAGTGTATTTACTCTCCTAGTCTTTCCTGTGTCTTCACTGTTCCACTATTCCCAGTGTAGTTACTATTTCCCAGTGTTTCCAGTAAGTTTAATCGCCCGTGTTCCCAGTATGCTAACGGTCCCAGTGTTCCAAGGTATTTAATCTCTCCCATTTTTCCCAATGTATTTGCTCACCCAGTTTTCGAAGTGTATGTACTCTGTTCAAAGGTTCCCAGTATATTTACTCTCCCAGATCCCAAAGTATTTACTATCTCCCAGTGTTCCTAGTGTGCGTAATCTCTCTCAATGTTCCCGCTTTAATTACTCTCCCAGTGTTCCCAGTATATTAACTCTCGCAGTGTTCCCAGTGTAGTTTCGCTCCCAGTGCTCCCAGTGTATTTACTCAAACAATGGCTCCAAGTGTATTTACTTTCTCCCATTGATCTCAGTGTATTTACTCTCCTAGCATTCCCAGTGTACTTACTCTCTCCCTGTTAACAGAGTATTTACACTGCCAGTGTTCCCAGTACATTTAATCTTTTCAAGTGTTCCCAGTTCATTTACTCTCCCAGTGTTCCCAATGTATTTACTCTACCCCAGTGTTCCCAGTGTATTTCCTCTTCCAGCGTTCCCAGCGTATTTACTGCTCCAGTGTTCCCAGTGTATTTACTCTCTCTACGTGTTCCCAGTGTAATTACTCTCGCATTGTTTCCGGTGTATATTCTCTCTCTCCGTGTTACCAATGAATTTAATCTCCGAGTGTTCGCATGTATTTGCTCTCCCAGTGTCCCCATTGTATTTACTTGCCCAGTGTTCCCAGTCTATTTCCTCTCCATGCGCTCCCAGTGTATTTACTCTTTTCCAGTTTTCCCAGACAATTTGCCCTCCCACTTTTCCCAATGCACTCACTCCCCCAGTGCACCCTGTGTATTTACTGCCCCAGTGTTCCCAGCGTATTTACTATTTCCCAGTGTTTCCAGGAAGTTTATTCTCCCGTGTTCCCAGCGTGCTAACTGTCCCAGTGTTCCCAATGTATTTGCTCACCCAGTTTTCGCAGTGCATTTACTCTCTTCAAATGTTCCCAGTGCATTTACTCTCCCAAATCCCAAAGTATTTACTATCTCCCAGTGTTCCCAGTGTGCGTACTCTCTCTCAATGTTCCCGCTTTATTTACTCTCCAAGTGTTCCCAGTGTATTTCCTTTCCCAGTGTTCCAGTATATTAACTCTTGCAGTGTTCCCAGTGTATGCTCGCTCCCAGTGCTCCCAGAGTATTTACTCAGACAATGTCTCTAAGTGTATTTACTTTCTCTCAGTGATCCCAGTACATTTACTCTCCTAGAATTCCCAGTGCACTTACTATCTCCCTGTTACACAGTATTTACACTGCCAGTGTTCCCAGGGCATTTAATCTCTTCAAGTAATCCCAGTTCATTGACTCTTCCAGTTTTCCCAAGTAATTTACTATCTCCCAGTGCCCCCAATGTATTTACACAACCCCAGTGTCCCCAGTGTATTTCCTCTACCAGCGTTCCCAGTGTATTTCATCTCTCCTAGTATTACCAGTTTATTTACTCTCGCACTGTTGCCAGTTTATTTACTCTTGCATTGTTCACAGTTTATTTACTCTCTCTCCGTGGTCCCAGTGTTTTTGCTGCTCCGGTCTTCACAGTGCATTTACTCTCTTTCCATGTTCCCAGTGTATTTCATCTCAAAGTGTTCGCGTGCATTTGCTCTCCCAGTGTCCCCGTTGTATTTACTGGCCCAGTGTTCCCAATGTATTTACTCTCCAAATGTTCCCAATGTATTTACTCTCCCACTGTTCCCTGTGTATTTACTGTTCCAATGTTCCCGGTGTATTTACAATCTCCCGGTGTTCCCAGTACGTTAATTTTCCCGCGTTCCCAGAATGTTAACTATGCCAGTGTTTCCAGTGTATTTATTCTGCCAGTGTTCTCAGTGTATTTACCCTCGCACAGTTACCAGTGTATTTACTCTTGCATTGTTCCCAGTGTATTTAATTTCTCTCCGTGTTCCCAGTGTAATTATTCTCGCATTGTTTACAATGTATTTTCTCTCTCTCCGTGTTCCCAGTGTATTTACGCTCCCAGTGTTCCCAGTATATTTACTCTCGCAGTATTCCCACGGTATTTATTCGGTCCCAGGTTCCCAGTGTATTAAGTATCCCAGTTTTACCAGTTCATTTACTCTCCCAATGTTTCCAGTGCATTTACTGTTCCAGTGTTCCCAGTGTATTTACTATCTCCCAGTGTTTCCAGTAAGTTTATTCTCCCGTGTTCCCTATGTGCTAACTGTCCCAGTTTTCGCCATGTATTTACTTTGCCAGTTTTCTCAGGGTATTTCCTCTCCCAGTGTTTCCAGTTTATTTACTCACTCTCCGTGTTCCCTGCGTTATTAAACTTCCAATGTTCCCAGTGTATTTACTCTCCCAGTGATTACAGTGTGTTTACTCTCCCAGTGCTTCCCGTTTATTTCCTCTTCCCGTGTTCCCAATGCATTTACTCTGTCAGTGTTCCCAGTGTATTTATTCTCCCAGTGTTACCAATGTATTTCATCGCCCTGCGTTCCCAGTGCATTTATCTATTCTAGTGTTCCCAGACAATTTGCTATCCCAATGTTCCCAGTGTATTTCCTCTCCCAGTGTTCACAGTGCATTTAGTGATCGCATGTTCCCAGTGTATTTACTATTTCCCAGTGTTCCCTGGAAGTGTATTCAATGTGTTCCCTATATGCGAACTGTCCCAGTGTTCGCAGTATATTTACTCTCCCAGTGTTCCCAGTGGGTTTACTCGTCCAGTCTTTCCATTGTACTTACTCTGCCAGTGTGTCCAATGTATGTTCCCTTAGTGTTCCCAGCGAATTTACTCTACCAGTGTCCCCAGTTTATTTAGTCTCCCAGTGTTCGGGTGTAAGTGCTCTCCCAGTGTTCCAATGTATTTACTCTCCCAGTGCTCCCACTGTATTTACTCGCCCAATGTTCCCAATGTATTTATACTCGCAATGTCCCCAGTGTATTTACTCCCCCAGTATTCCCAGTGTATTTAATCACCCAATGTTTCCAGTATATTTACTCTCCCAGTGTACCCTGTGCCTTTACTGTTCCAGTGTTCCCAGTGTATTTAATACCTCCCAGTTTTCCCAATAAATTTATTCCCCGCCTTCACATTGTGCTAACTGTGCCGGTGTTCCCAGTGTATTTAATTTGCGAGTGATATCAGTGTATGAACTCTCTTTCTCCATGTTCGCAGTTTATTTATTCTCACAATGTTCGCAATACATTTACTTTAGCGGTTTGCCAAGTATATTTACTCTCCCAGCTTTCGCAGTGTAGTTACTCTCTCAGTGTTCCGTTGTATTTACTCTCTCAGTTTTCCCAGTGTATTTGCTCTCTTCCAGTGTTCCCAGTATATTTCGTCTTCCTGCATTCCCAGTGTATTTACTCCCTCCCAGTGTTCCCAGTCTATTTACTCTTCACGTTTTGCTAGTGTATATATTCTTCCAGTGTTGCCAGTGTATTTACTATCCCACTGTGCCCAGCGTATGTATTCTGCCCGTGCTCCCAGTGCATTTAATCTCCCAGTTTTCCAATGTGTTTACTCTCTCACAATGTCCCCAGTGTATTTGCACTGTCTCAGTGTTTACAGCAAGTTTACACTCTCCCAATGTTCCCAGTGTGTTTATTCTTACAGTTGCCCCACTGTATTTACTCTCTCAGTGTACCCAGTCTATTTAGTCGCCCAGTGTTCACGTGCATTTGCTCTCCCAGTGTTCCAAATGTATTTACTCTCCCAGTGTCCCCAGTGTATTTACTCTCCCAGTATTCCCAATGCACTTACTCTCCCAACGTTCCCAGTGTGTTTACTCTCCCAGTGTTCGCAGTGTCTTTACTGTTCCAGTGTTCCCAGTCTATTTACTCTCCCAGTTTTCCCAGTAAGTTTATTCTCCCACGTTCCCAGTCTGCTAACTGTGCCAGTCGTCCCAGAGTATTTATTCTGCCAGTGTTCTCAGTGTATTTACTCTCACAGTGTTCCCAGTGTTTTTACGCTCTCCCAGTGTTCGCAATATATTTACTTTGGCAGATTTCACAGTGTATTTACTCTCCCAGCTTTCGCAGTGTTCCCGGTGTATTTACTCTCTCAGTGTTCCCAGTATATTTCGTCTTCCTGCGTTCCCAGTGTATTTCCTATCTCCCAGTGTTCCCAGTCTATTTACTCTCCAAGTTTTGCTAGTGTATATATTCTTCCAGTGTTCCCAGTGCATTTACTCTCCCACTGTGCCCAGCGCATTTAAACTGCCAGTGCTCCCACTCCATTTATTCTCCAAGTGTTTCGATGTGTTTACTCTCTCACCGTCTCCCCAGTGTATTTACACTGTCTCAGTGTTTACAGCAAGTTTACATTCTCCCAATGTTCCCATTGTGTTTATTCTTGAATATGCCCCATTGGATTTACTCTCTCAGTGTACCCAGTCTAGTTAGTCGCCCAGTGTTCACGTGCATTTGCTCTCCCAGTGTTCCAAATGTATTTACTCTCCCAGTGTCCCCAGTGTATTTACTCTCCCAGTATTCCCAATGCACTTACTCTCCCAACGTTCCCAGTGTATTTACTCTCCCAGTGTTCGCTGTGTTTTTATTGTTTCAGTGTTCCCAGTGTATTTACTCTCCCAGTTATCCCAGTAAGTTTATTCTACCACGTTCCCAGTCTGCTAACTGTGCCAATTGTCCCAGAGTATGTATTCTGCCAGTGTTCTCAGTGTATTTACACTCACAGTGTTCTCAGAGTATGTATTCTCTCTCCATCTTCGCAGCGCATTTACTCTCACAATGTACCCAGTGTATTTACTCTCCCAATGTTTCGAGTGTATTTAGTCTCCCAGTGTTCACGTGTATTTATCGCCCCATTGTTTTCCAGTGCATTTGCTCACCCAGTGTTCCCACTGTATTTATTCCCTCCCAATGTTCCCAGTGTATTTGCTCTCTCGCAGTGTTCCCAGATTATTTACTCACCCAGTGTTCGCGGCCTTTTTACTCTCACAGCGTTCCGACTATATTTACTCATCCAGTGTTCTCAATGTATTTACTCTCCCAGTGGACCAAGTGTATTTACTCTATCAGTGTTCCCAGTGCACTTACTCTCCCAGTGTCTCCGCTGTATTTGCTCTCCCAGTGTTCCAATGTATTTAAACTGTCCATGTGTTTACAGCAATTACTCTCCCCAGTGATCCCAGTTTGTTTACATTCGCAGTTTTCCCAGTGCATTTACTCTCTATGTTCCAAGTGTATTTAATCTCCCAGTGTATTTAGTCACCCAGTGTTGACGTGTATTTATTCTCCCAGTGTTCCCAATGTATTTGCTCTCCCTGTTACCTCAGTGTGTTTACTGTCTCCCAGTTTTAGCAATGTATTTACTCTCGCAGTTTTCCCAGTGCGTTTACTCTCACAGCGTTCCCAGTGTATGTACTGTCTCAGCGTTCCCAGTATATTTATTATCCCAGTGTTCGCAGCGTACTTACTCTGCCAGTGCTATCAGTATATTTACTCTCCCAGAGTTCCCAGTGGTTTTACTCGTCCAGTCTTTCCATTGTACTTACTCTGCCAGTGTGTCCAATGTATGTCTTCTAAGTGTTCCCAGCGAATTTACTCTACCAGTGTTCCCAGTATATTTAGTCTCCCAGTGTTCGGGTGTAAGTGCTCTCCCAGTGCTCCAATGCATTTACTCTCCCAGTGCCCCCACTGTATTTACTCGCCCAATGTTCCCAATGTATTTATACTCGCAATGTCCCCAGTGTATTTACTCCCCCAGTGTTCCCAGTGTTATAATCACCCAATGTTCCCAGTATATTTACTCTTCCAGTGTACCCTGTGCCTTTACTGTTCCAGTGTTCCCAGTGTATTTAATATCTCCCAGTTTTCCCAGTAAGTTTATTCCCCCGCCTTCACATTGTGCTAACTGTGCCAGTGTTCCAAATGTATTTAATTTGCGAGTGATATCGGTGTATGAACTCTCTTTCTCCATGTTCGCAATTTATTTATTCTCACAATGTTCGCAATATATTGACTTTGGCAGTTTGCCAAGTATATTTACTCTCCCAGCTTTCACAGTGTATTTACACTCTCAGTGTTCCCGTTGTATTTACTCTCTCAGTTTTCCCAGTGTATTTACTTTCTTCCAGTGTTCCCAGTAAATTTCGTCTTCCTGCGTTCCCAGTGTATTTCCTCTCTCCCAGTGTTCCCAGTCTATTTACTCTCCAAGTTTTGCTAGTGTGTATATTCTTCCAGTGTTCCCAGTGTATTTTCTCTCCCACTGTGCCAAGCGCATTTATTCTGCCCGTGCTCCCAGTGCATTTATTCTCCCAGTGTTTCGATGTGTTTACTCTGTCACCGTGTCCCAAGTGTATTTACACTGTCTCAGTGTTTACAGCAAGTTTACACTCTCCCAATGTTCCCAGTGTGTTTATTCTTATTGTTGTCCCAGTGTATTTACTCTCTCAGTGTACCCAGTCTATTTAGTCGCCCAGTGTTCACGTGCATTTGCTCTCCCAGTGTTCCAAATGTATTTACTCTCCCAGTTTCCATAGTGTATTTACTCTCCCAGTATTCCCAATGCACTTACTCTCCCAACGTTCCCAGTGTATTTACTCTCCCAGTGTTCGCTGTGTCTTTACTGTTTCAGTATTCCCAGTGTATTTACTCTCCCAGTTTTCCCAGTAAGTTTATTCTACCACGTTCCCAGTCTGCTAACTGTGCCAGTTGTCCCAGAGTATTTATTCTGCCAGTGTTCTCAGTGTATTTACTCTCACAGTGTTCCCAGTGTATTTATTCTCTCTCCATCTTCGCAGCGCATTTACTCTCACAATGTACCCAGTGTATTTACTCTCCCAATGTTTGCCGTGTATTTTGTCTCCCAGTGTTCACGTGTATTTATCCCTCCATTTTTTCCAGTGTATTTGCTCACCCAGTGTTACGACTGTATTTATTCTCTCCCAATGTTCTCTGTGTATTTGCTCTCTCGCAGTGTTCCCAGTGTGTGTGCTTTCTCGCAGTGTTCCCAGTTTATTGACTCACCCAGTGTTCGCAGCCTTTTTACTCTCACAACGTTCCCAGTGTATATACCAGCCCACTGTTTCCAGTGTATTTACTCCCACAGTGTTCACGCGTATTAAATCCCCCAGTGTTTCCAGTGTGTTTGCTCACCCAGTGTTCCCACTGTATTTATTCTCTCCCAATGTTCCCAGTGTATTTGCTCTCCCAATGTTTCCAGTGTATTTACTCTCCCAGTGTTCACGTGTATTTGATCCCCCAGTGTTTGCAGTGCATTTCCTCTCCCAGTGCTCCCACTGTATTTACTCTCTCCCAATGTGCCCCGTGTATTTGCTCTCTCGCAGTGTTCCCAGTGTGTTTGCTCTCTCGCAGTGTTCCCAGTTTATTTACTCACCCGGTGTTCGCAGCCGTTTTACTCTCACAGCGTTCCCACTATATTTACTCACCCAGTGTTCTCAATGTATTTACTCTCCCAGCGGACCAAGTGTATTTACTCTATCAGTGTTGCCAGTACATTTACTCTCCCAGTGTCTCCGCTGTATTTGCTCTCCCAGTATTCCAATGTATTTAAACTGTCCCATTGTTTATAGCAATTACTCTCCCCAGTGATCCCAGTGTGTTTACACATGCAGATTTCCCAGTGCATTTACTCTCTCTGTTCCAAGTGTATTTAAACTCCCAGTGTTGCATGTGTATTTACTCATCCAGCGTCCCCAGTATATTTACTCTCTCGTTGTTTCCAGTGTATTTACTCACCCAGTGTTCACGTGTATTTATTCTCCCAGTGTTCCCAGTGTATTTCCTCTCCCTGTTATCTCAGTGCGTTTACTCTCTCCCAGTTTTAGCAATGTATTTACGCTCGCAGTTTTCCCAGTGTGTTTACTCTCACAGCGTTCCCAGTGTATGTACTCTCTCAGCGTTCCCAGTATATTTATTCTCCCAGTATTCGCAGTGTACTTACTCTGTCAGTGCTATCAGTATAATTACTCTCCCAGTGTTCCCAGTGGGTTTACTCGTCCAGTCTTTCCATTGTACTTACTCTGCCAGTGTGTCCAATGAATGTCCTCTTAGTGTTCCCAGCGAATTTACTCTACCAGTCTTCCCAGTGTATTTAGTCTCCTAGTGTTCGGGTGTAAGTGCTCTCCCAGTGTTCCAATGTATTTACTCTCCCAGTGCTTCCACTGTATTTACTCGCCCAATGTTCCCAATGTATTTATACTCGCAATGTCCGCAGTGTAATTACTCCCCCAGTGATCCCAGTGTATTTAATCACCCAATGTTCCCGGTATATTTACTCTCCCAGTGTATCCTGTGCCTTTACTGTTCCAGTGTTCCCAGTGTATTTAATATCTCCCAGTTTTCCCAGTAAGTTTATTCCCCCGCCTTCACATTGTGCTAGCTGTGCCAGTGTTCCCAGTGTATTTAATTTGCGAGTGATATCAGTGTATGAACTCTCTTTCTCCATGTTCGCAGTTTATTTATTCTCACAATGTTCGCAATATATTGACTTTGGCAGTTTGCCAAGTATATTTACTCTCCCAGCTTTCGCAATGTAGTTACTCTCTCAGTGTTCCCGGTGTATTTACTCTATCAGTTTTCCCAGTGTATTTACTCTCTTCCAGTGTTCCCAGTATATTTCGTCTTCCTGCATTCCCAGTGAATTTACTCCCTCCCAGTGTTCCCAGTCTATTTACTATCCACGTTTTGCTAGTGTATATATTCTTCCAGTGTTGCCAGTGTATTTACTCTCCCACTGTGCCCAGCGTATGTATTCTGCCCGTGCTCCCAGTGCATTTAATCTCCCAGTGTTCCAATGTGTTTACTCTCTCACAATGTCCCCAGTGTATTTACACTGTCTCAGTGTTTACAGCAAGTTTACACTCTCCCAATGTTCCCAGTGTGTTTATTCTTACAGTTGTCCCAGTGTATTTACTCTCCCAGTGTCCCCCGTGTATTTACTCTCCCAGTATTCCCAATGCACTTACTCTCCCAACGTTCCCAGTGTATTTATTCTCCCAGTGTTCGCTGTGTCTTTACTGTTCCAGTGTTCCCGGTGTATTTACTCTCCCAGTTTTCCCAGTAAGTTTATTCTCCCACGTTCCCAGTCTGCTAACTGTGCCAGTTGTCCCAGAGTATTTATTCTGCCAGTGTTCCCAGTGTATTTACTCTCACATTGTTCCCAGTGTATTTACGCTCTCCCAGTGTTCGCAATATATTTACTTTGGCAGATTTCTCACTGTATTTACTCTCCCAGCTTTCGCAGTGTTCCCGGTGTATTTACTCTCTCAGTGTTCCCAGTGCATTTACTCTCTTCCAGTGTTCCCAGAATATTTCGTCTTCCTGCGTCCCCAGTGTATTTCCTCTCTCCCAGTGTCCCCAGTCTATTTACTCTCCAATTTTGCTAGTTTATATATTCTTCCAGTGTTCCCAGTGTATTTACTCTCCCACTGTGCCCAGCGCATTTATTCTGCCCGTGCTCCCAGTGCATTTATTCTCCCAGTGTTTCGATGTGTTTACTCTCTCAACGTGTCCCCAGTGTATTTACACTGTCTCAGTGTTTACAGCAAGTTTACACCCTCCCAATGTTCCCAGTGTGTTTATTCTTGAAGATGCCCCAGTGGATTTACTCTCTCAGTGTACCCAGTCTATTTAGTCGCCCAGTGTTCACGTGCATTTGCTCTCCCAGTGTTCCAAATGTATTTACTCTCCCAGTGTCCCCAGTTTATTTACTCTCCCAGTATTCCCAATGCACTTACTCTCCCAACGTTCCCAGTGTATTTACTCTCCCAGTGTTTTCTGTGTCTTTACTGTTTCAGTGTTCCCAGTCTATTTACTCTCCCAGTTTTCCCAGTAAGTTTATTCTACCACGTTCCCAGTCTGCTAACTGTGCCAGTTGTCCCAGAGTATTTATTCTGCCAGTGTTCTCAGTGTATTGACTCTCACAGTGTTCCCAGTGTATTTATTCTCTCTCCATCTTCGCAGCGCATTTACTCTCACAATGTACCCAGTGTATTTACTCTCCCAATGTTTCCAGTGTATTTAGTCTCCCAGTGTTCACGTGTATTTATCCCCCCATTGTTTCCAGTGTATTTGCTCACCCAGTGTTCCCACTGTATTTATTCTCTCCCAATGTTCCCAGTGTATTTGCTCTCTCGCAGTGTTCCCAGTGTGTGTGCTTTCTCGCAGTGTTCCCAGTTTATTGACTCACACAGTGTTCGCAGCCGTTTTACTCTCACAACGTTCCCAGTGTATTTACTTTCCCATTGTTCACGTGCATTTAATCCCCCAGTGTTTGCAGTGCATTTTCTCTCACAGTGTTCCCACTGTATTTACTCTCTCCCAATGTTCCCAGTGTATTTGCTCTCCCGCAGTGTTCCCCGTGTGTTTGCTCTCTCGCAGTGTTCCCAGTTTATTTACTCACCCAGTGTTCGCGGCCTTTTTACTCTCACAGCGTTCCCACTATATTTACTCACCCAGTGTTCTCAATGTATTTACTCACCCAGTGGACCACGTGTATTTACTCAATCAGTGTTCCCAGTGCATTTACTCTCCCAGTGTCTCCGCTGTATTTGCTCTACCAGTGTGTCCAATGTATGTCCTCTTAATGTTCCCAGCGAATTTACTCTACCAGTGTCCCCAGTGTATTTAGTCTCCCAGTGGTCGGGTGTAAGTGCTCTCCCAGTGTTCCAATGTATTTACTCTCCCAGTGATCCCACTGTATTTATTCGCCCAATGTTCCCAATGTATTTATACTCGCAATGTCCCCAGTGTATTTACTCCCCCAGTGTTCCCAGTGTATTTAATCACCCAATGTTCCCAGTATATTTACTCTCCCAGTGTACCCTGTGCCTTTACTGTTCCAGTGCTCCCAGTGTATTTAATATCTCCCAGTTTTCCCAGTAAGTTTATTCCCCCGCCTTCACATTGTGCTAACTGTGCCAGTGTTCCCAGTGTATTTAATTTGCGAGTGATATCAGTGTGTGAACTCTCTTTCTCCATGTTCACAGTTTATTTATTCTCACAAGGTTCGCAATATAAACTTTGGCAGTTTGCCAAGTATATTTACTCTCCCAGCTTTCGCAGTGTAGTTACTCTCTCAGTGTTCCCGGTGTATTTATTCTCTCAGTTTTCCCAGTGTATTTATTATCTTCCAGTGATCCCAGTATATTTCGTCTTCCTGCATTCCCAGTGTATTTACTCCCTCCCAGTGTTCCCAGTATATTTACTATCCACGTTTTGCTAGTGTATATATTCTTCCAGTGTTGCCAGTGTATTTACTCTCCCACTGTGCCCAGCGTATGTATTCTGCCCGTGCTCCCAGTGCATTTAATCTCCCAGTGTTCCAATGTGTTTACTCTCTCACAATGTCCGCAGTGTATTTACACTGTCTCAGTGTTTACAGCAAGTTTACACTCTCCCAATGTTCCCAGTGTGTTTATTCTACAGTTGTCCCAGTGTATTTACTCTCTCAGTGTACCCAGTCTATTTAGTCGCCCAGTGTTCACGTGCATTTGCTCTGCCAGTGTTCCAAATGTATTTACTCTCCCAGTGTCCCCAGTGTATTTACTCTCCCAGTATTACCAATGCACTTACTCTCCCAACGTTCCCAGTGTATTTATTCTCCCAGTGTTCGCTGTGTCTTTACTGTTCCAGTGTTCCCGGTGTATTTACTCTCTCAATATTCCCAGTGCATTTACTCTCTTCCAGTGTCCCCAGTATATTTCGTCTTCCTGCGTCCCCAGTGTATTTCCTCTCTCCCAGTGTCCCCTGTCTATTTACTCTCCCAGTGGACCACGTGTATTTACTCTATCAGTGTTCCCAGTGCATTTACTCTCCCAGTGTCTCCGCTGTATTTGCTCTCGCAGTGTTCCAATGTATTTAAACTGTCCCAGTGCTTACAGCAATTACTCTCCCCAGTGATCCCAGTGTGTTTACACTTGCAGTTTTCCCAGTGCATTTACTCTCTATGTTCCAAGTGTATTTTAACCTCCCAGTGTTGCATGTGTATTTACTCATCCAGCGTCCTCAGTAAATTTACTCTCTCGTTGTTTCCAGTGTATTTAGTCACCCAGTATTCACGTGTATTTATTCTCCCAGTGTTCCCAGTGTATTTCCTCTCCCTGTTATCTCAGTGTGTTTACTCTCTCCCAGTTTCAGCAATGTATTTACTCTCGCAGTTTTCCCAGTGTGTTTACTCTCACAGCGTTCCCAGTGTATGTACTCTCTCAGCGTTCCCAGTATATTTATTCTCCCAATGTTCCCAGTTATTTACTCTCCCAGTGTTCCACGTGTATTTTCTTTCTTCCAGTGTTCCCAGTCTATTAACCCTCCCAGTGTTCCCAGTTTACTTACTCTCCCAGTGTTCCCAGTGCATTTAATTTCTCCCAGTGTATTTATTCTCTCTCCATCTTCGCAGCGTGATTACTCTCACAACGTCCCCAGTATATTTACTCTCCCAATGTTTCCAGTTTATTAACCCCCCCAGTGTTCCCACTGTATTTATTCTCTCCCAATGTTCCCAGTGTATTTGCGCTCTCGCAGTGTTCCCAGTGTGTTTGCTCTTTCGCAGTGTTCCCAGTTTATTCACTCACCCAGTGTTCTCAATGTATTTACTCTTGCAGTGTTCCCTGTGTATTTACTCTGCCAGTGATCTCAGTGTATTTACTCTCCCAAAGTTGCCAGTGTCTTTACGCTCTCTCCGTGCTCCCAGCGTTATTACACTCCCAATTTTCCCTGGGTATTTACTCTTCCAGTGTTTCCAATGCATTTCCCCTCCCAGTGTTCCCAGTGTACTTACGCTCTCCCAGTTTTCGCAATATATTTACTTTGGCAGATTTCCCAGTGTATTTACTCTCCCAGCTTTCGCAGTGTATTTACTCTCTAAGTGTTCCCGGTGTATTTACTCTCTCAGTGTTCCCAGTGTATTTACTCTCTTCGAGTGTTCCCAGTATATTTCGTCTTCCTGTGTTCCCAGTGTATTTACTCCCTCCCAGTGTTCCCAGTCTATTTACTATCCACGTTTTGCTAGTGTATATATTCTTCCAGTGTTGCCAGTGTATTTACTCTCCCACTGTGCCCAGCGTATGTATTCTGCCCGTGCTCCCAGTGCATTTAATCTCCCAGTGTTCCAATGTGTTTACTCTCTCACAATGTCCGCAGTGTATTTACACTGTCTCAGTGTTTACAGCAAGTTTACACTCTCCCAATGTTCCCAGTGTGTTTATTCTACAGTTGTCCCAGTGTATTTACTCTCTCAGTGTACCCAGTCTATTTAGTCGCCCAGTGTTCACGTGCATTTGCTCTGCCAGTGTTCCAAATGTATTTACTCTCCCAGTGTCCCCAGTGTATTTACTCTCCCCGTATTACCAATGCACTTACTCTCCCAACGTTCCCAGTGTATTTATTCTCCCAGTGTTCGCTGTGTCTTTACTGTTCCAGTGTTCCCGGTGTATTTACTCTCTCAATATTCCCAGTGCATTTACTCTCTTCCAGTGTCCCCAGTATATTTCGTCTTCCTGCGTCCCCAGTGTATTTCCTCTCTCCCAGTGTCCCCTGTCTATTTACTCTCCCAGTGGACCACGTGTATTTACTCTATCAGTGTTCCCAGTGCATTTACTCTCCCAGTGTCTCCGCTGTATTTGCTCTCGCAGTATTCCAATGTATTTAAACTGTCCCAGTGCTTACAGCAATTACTCTCCCCAGTGATCCCAGTGTGTTTACACTTGCAGTTTTCCCAGTGCATTTACTCTCTATGTTCCAAGTGTATTTTAACCTCCCAGTGTTGCATGTGTATTTACTCATCCAGCGTCCCCAGTAAATTTACTCTCTCGTTGTTTCCAGTGTATTTAGTCACCCAGTATTCACGTGTATTTATTCTCCCAGTGTTCCCAGTGTATTTCCTCTCCCTGTTATCTCAGTGTGTTTACTCTCTCCCAGTTTCAGCAATGTATTTACTCTCGCAGTTTTCCCAGTGTGATTACTCTCACAGCGTTCCCAGTGTATGTACCCTCTCAGCGTTCCCAGTATATTTATTCTCCCAATGTTCCCAGTTATTTACTCTCCCAGTGTTCCAAGTGTATTTTCTTTCTTCCAGTGTTCCCAGTCTATTAACCCTCCCAGTGTTCCCAGTTTACTTACTCTCCCAGTGTTCCCAGTGCATTTAATTTCTCCCAGTGTATTTATTCTCTCTCCATCTTCGCAGCGTGATTACTCTCACAACGTCCCCAGTATATTTACTCTCCCAATGTTTCCAGTTTATTAACCCCCCCAGTGTTCCCACTGTATTTATTCTCTCCCAATGTTCCCAGTGTATTTGCTCTCTCGCAGTGTTCCCAGTTTATTCACTCACCCAGTGTTCTCAATGTATTTACTCTCGCAGTGTTCCCTGTGTATTTACTCTGCCAGTGTTCTCAGTGTATTTACTCTCCCAAAGTTGCCAGTGTCTTTACGCTCTCTCCGTGTTCCCAGCGTTATTACACTCCCAATTTTCCCTGGGTATTTACTCTTCCAGTGTTTCCAATGCATTTCCCCTCCCAGTGTTCCCAGTGTACTTACGCTCTCCCAGTTTTCGCAATATATTTACTTTGGCAGATTTCCCAGTGTATTTACTCTCCCAGCTTTCGCAGTGTATTTACTCTCTAAGTGTTCCCGGTGTATTTACTCTCTCAGTGTTCCCAGTGTATTTACTCTCTTCGAGTGTTCCCAGTATATTTCGTCTTCCTGTGTTCCCAGTGTATTTACTCGCTCCCAGTGTTCCCAGTCTATTTACTCTCCAAGTTTTACTAGTGTATATTTTCTTCCAGTTTTCCCAGTGTATTTACTCTCCCACTCTGCCCAGCGTATTTATTCTGCCCGTGCTCCCAGTGCATTTATTCTCCCAGTGTTTCGATGTGTTTACTCTCTCACAGTGTTCCCAGTGTATTTGCACTGTCTCGGTGTTTACAGCAAGTTTACACTCTCCCAAAGTTCCCAGTGTGTTTATTCTTGAAGTTGCCCCAGTGGATTCACTCTCTCAGTGTAGCCAGTCTATTTAGTCGCCCAGTGTCCACGTGCATTTGCTCTCCCAGTGTGCCAAATGTATTTACTCTCCCAGTGTCCCCAGTGCATTTACTCTCCCAGTATTTATAATGCACTTACTCTCCCAACGTCCCCAGTGTATTTACTCTCCCAGTGTTCGCTGTGCCTGTACTGTTCCAGTGTTCCCAGTGTATTTACTCTCCCAGTTTTCCCAGTAAGTTCATTCTCTCTCCATCTTCGCAGCGTATTTACACTCACAATGTTCCCAGTGTATTTACTCTCCCAATGTTTCCAGTGAATTTAGTCTCCCAGTGTTCACGTGTATTTATTCCCCCAGTGTTTCGAGAGTATTTGCTCACCCAATGTTCCCACTGTATTTATTCTCTCCCAATGTTCCCAGTGTATTTGCTCTCTCGCAGTGTTCCCAGTGTGTTTGCTTTCTTGAAGTGTTCCAAGTTTATTTACTTACCCAGTGTTCGCAGTATTTTTACTCTCACAACGTTCCCAGTGTATTTACTCTTTCAGTGTTCCCAGTGTATTTACTCTCCCAGTGTTTCCACTGTATTTGCTCTCCCAGTGTTCCAATATATTTAAACAGTCCCAGTGTTTTCAGCAATTACTCTCTTCCAGTGTTCCCAATGTGTTAACACTTGCAGTTTGTCCAGTGCATTTACTCTCTGTGTTCCAAGTGTATTTAACCTCCCAGTATTCCATGTGTATTTACTCACCCAGCGCCCCCAGTATTTTTACTCTCTCGCTGTTTCCAGTGTATGTACTCACCCAGTGTTCACATGTATTGATTCTCCCAGTGTTCCCATTGTATTTCCTCTCCCTGATATCTCAGTGTGTTTACTCTCTCCCAGTTTTAGCAATGTATTTACTCTCACAGTTTTCCCAGTGTGTTTACTCTCACAGCGTTCCCAGTGTGTGTACTCTCTCAGCGTTCCCAGTATATTTATTCTCCCAATGTTCCCAGTCATTTACTCTCCCAGTGTTCCAAGTGTATTTCTCTCTTCCAGTGTTCCCAGTGTATGAACCCTCCCAGTGTTCCCAGTTTACTTACGTTCCCAGTGTTCCCAGTGCATTTACATTCTCCCAGTGTTCCACGTGTATTTACTCTCCCTGTGTTTCCAGTGTATTTACTCTCCCAGTGTTCCCAGTGTATTTACTTTCCCTGGGACCACTGCATATTTACTCTCCCAGTATTCCCAATGCACTTACTCTCCCAACGTTCCCAGTGTATTTATTCTCCCAGTGTTCGCTGTGTCTTTACTGTTCCAGTGTTCCCGGTGTATTTACTCTCCCAGTTTTCCCAGTAAGTTTATTCTCCCACGTTCCCAGTTGTCCCAGCGTATTTATTCTGCCAGTGTTCCCAGTGTATCGACTGTTACAGTGTTCCCAGTGTATTTACGCTCTCCCAGTGTTCGCAATATATTTACTTTGGCAGATTTCTCACTGTATTTACTCTCCCAGCTTTCGCAGTGTTCCCGGTGTATTTGCTCTCTCAGTGTTCCCAGTGCATTTACTCTCTTCCAGTGTTCCCAGAATATTTCGTCTTCCTGCGTCCCCAGTGTATTTCCTCTCTCCCAGTGTCCCCAGTCTATTTACTTTCCAATTTTGCTCGTGTATATATTCTTCCAGTGTTCCCAGTGTATTTACTCTCCCACTGTGCGCAGCGCATTTATTCTGCCCGTGCTCCCAGTGCATTTATTCTCCCAGTGTTTCGATGTGTTTACTCTCTCAACGTGTCCCCAGTGTATTTACACTGTCTCAGTGTTTACAGCAAGTTTACACTCTCCCAATGTTCCCAGTGTGTTTATTCTTGAAGATGCCCCAGTGGATTTACTCTCTCAGTGTACCCAGTCTATTTAGTCGCCCAGTGTTCACGTGCATTTGCTCTCCCAGTGTTCCAAATGTATTTACTCTCCCAGTGTCCCCAGTGTATTTACTCTCCCAGTATTCCCAATGCACTTACTCTCCCAACGTTCCCAGTGTATTTACTCTCCCCGTGTTTTCTGTGTCTTTACTGTTTCAGTGTTCCCAGTGTATTTACTCTCCCAGTTTTCCCAGTAAGTTTATTCTACCACGTTCCCAGTCTGCTAACTGTGCCAGTTGTCCCAGAGTATTTATTCTGCCAGTGTTCTCAGTGTATTTACTCTCACAGTGTTCCCAGTGTATTTATTCTCTCTCCATCTTCGCAGCGCATTTACTCTCACAATGTACCCAGTGTATTTACTCTCCCAATGTTTCCAGTGTATTTAGTCTCCCAGTGTTCACGTGTATTTATCCCCCCATTGTTTCCAGTGTATTTGCTCACCCAGTGTTCTCACTGTATTTATTCTCTCCCAATGTTCCCAGTGTATTTGCTCTCTCGCAATGTTCCCAGTGTGTGTGCTTTCTCGCAGTGGTCCCAGTTTATTGACTCACCCAGTGTTCGCAGCCTTTTTACTCTCACAACGTTCCCAGTGTATTTACTTTCCCGGTGTTCACGTGCATTTAATCCCCCAGTGTTTGCAGTGCATTTTCTCTCCCAGTGTTCCCACTGTATTTACTCTCTCCCAATGTTCCCAGTGTATTTGCTCTCCCGCAGTGTTCCCAGTGTGTTTGCTCTCTCGCAGTTTTCCCAGTTTATTTACTCACCCAGTGTTCCCGGACTTTTTACTCTCACAGCGTTCCCACTATATTTACTCACCCAGTGTTCTCAATGTAGTTACACTCCCAGTGGACCACGTGTATTTACTCTATCAGTGTTCCCAGTGCATTTACTCTCCCAGTGTCTCCGCTGTATTTGCTCTCCCAGTGTTCCAATGTATTTAAACTGTCCCACTGCTTACAGCAATTACTCTCCCCAGTGATCCCAGTGTGTTTACACTTGCAGTTTTCCCAGTGCATTTACTCTCTATGTTCCAAGTGTATTTTAACCTCCCAGTGTTGCATGTGTATTTACTCATCCAGCGTCCCCAGTAAATTTACTCTCTCGTTGTTTCCAGTGTATTTCGTCACCCAGTATTCACGTGTATTTATCCCCCCATTGTTTCCAGTGTATTTGCTCACCCAGTGTTCCCACTGTATTTATTCTCTCCCAATGTTCCCAGTGTATTTGCTCTCTCGCAGTGTTCCCAGTGTGTTTGCTTTCTTGAAGTGTTCCTAGTGTATTTACTCACCCCGTGTTCGCAGTCTTTTTACTCTCACAACGTTCCCAGTGTATTTACTCTTTCAGTGTTCCCAGTGTATTTACTCTCCCAGTGTTTCCACTGTATTTGCTCTCCCAGTGTTCCAATGTATTTAAACTGTCCCAGTGTTTACAGCAATTACTCTCCCCAGTGATCCCAGTGTGTTTACACTTGCAGTTTTCCCAGTGCATTTACTCTCTATGTTCCAAGGGTATTTTAACCTCCCAGTGTTGCATGTGTATTTACTCATCCAGCGTCCCCAGTAAATTTACTCTCTCGTTGTTTCCAGTGTATTTAGTCACACAGTATTCACGTGTATTTATTATCCCAGTGTTCCCAGTGTATTTCCTCTCCCTGTTATCTCAGTGTGTTTACTCTCTCCCAGTTTTAGCAATGTATTTACTTTCGCAGTTTTCCCAGTGTGTTTACTCTCACAGCGTTCCCAGTGTATGTACTCTCTCAGCGTTCCCAGTATATTTATTCTCCCAATGTTCCCAGTTATTTACTCTCCCAGTGTTCCAAGTGTATTTTCTCTCTTCCAGTGTTCCCAGTCTATTAACCCTCCCAGTGTTCCCAGTTTACTTACTCTCCCAGTGTTCCCAGTGCATTTAATTTCTCCCAGTGTATTTATTCTCTCTCCATCTTCGCAGCGTGATTACTCTCACAACGTCCCCAGTATATTTACTCTCCCAATGTTTCCAGTTTATTAACCCCCCCAGTGTTCCCACTGTATGTATTCTCTCCCAATGTTCCCAGTGTATTTGCTCTCTCGCAGTGTTCCCAGTGTGTTTGCTCTTTCGCAGTGTTCCCAGTTTATTCACTCACCCAGTGTTCTCAATGTATTTACTCTTGCAGTGTTCCATGTGTATTTACTCTGCCAGTGTTCTCAGTGTATTTACTCTCCCAAAAGTTGCCAGTGTATTTACGCTCTCTCCGTGTTCCCAGCGTTATTACACTCCCAATTTTCCCTGGGTATTTACTCTTCCAGTGTTTCCAATGCATTTCCCCTCCCAGTGTTCCCAGTGTACTTACGCTCTCACAGTTTTCGCAATATATTTACTTTGGCAGATTTCCCAGTGTATTTACTCTCCCAGCTTTCGCAGTGTATTTACTCTCTAAGTGTTCCCGGTGTATTTACTCTCTCAGTGTTCCCAGTCTTTTTACTCTCCAAGTTTTGCTAGTGTATATATTCTTCCAGTGTTCCCAGTGTATTTACTCTCCCACTCGGCCCGGCGTATTTATTCTGCCCGTGCTCCCAGTGCATTTATTCTGCCAGTGTTTCGATGTGTTTACTCTCCCAGTATTCCAAATGCACTTACTCTCCCAACGTTCCCAGTGTATTTACTCTCCCAGTGTTCACTGTGTCTTTACTGTTCCAGTGTTCCCAGTGTATTTACTCTCCCAGTTTTCCCAGTGAGTTTATTCTCCCACGTTCCCAGTCTGCTAACTGTGGCAGTGTTCCCAGAGTATTTATTCTGCCAGTGTCCTCAGTGTATTTACTCTCACAGTGTTCCCAGTGTATTTATTCTCTCTCCATCTTCGCAGCGTAATTACTCTCAGAACGTTCCCAGTGTATTTACTCTCCAAGTGTTCACGTGTATTTATTCCCCCAGTGTTTCCAGTGTATTTGCTCTCCCAGTATTCCCACTGTATTTACTCTCTCCCAATGTCATTAGTGTATTTGCTTTCTCGCAGTGTTCTAAGTGTGTTTTCTCTCTCTCCGTGTTCCCAGCCTATTTACTCACCCAGTGTTTCAACGTGTTTACTCTCGCAGTGCTCCCTGTGTATTTATTCTCCTAGCGTTCCCAGTGTATTTACTCTATCAGTGTTCCAAGTGTATTTACTCTCCCAGTGTTCCATGTGTATTTACTCACCCAGCGTCCCCAGTATATTTACTCTCTCGTTGGTTCCAGTTTATTTCCTCACCCAGTGTTCACGTGTATTTATTCTCCCAGTGTTCCCAGTGTATTTTCTCTCCGTTATCATTGTGTGTTTACTATCTCCCAGTTTTCACAATGTAATTACTCTCGCATTTTTCCCAGTGTGTTTACTCTCACAGCGTTCCCAGTGTATGTACTCTCTCAGTGTTCGCAGTATATTTATTCTCCCAATGTTCCCAGTTATTTACTCTCCCAGTATTCCAAGTGTATTTCTCTCTTCCAGTGATCCCAGTCTATTAACCCTCCTAGTATTCCCAGTTTACTTACTCTCCTAGTGTTCCCAGTGCATTTACTTTCTCCCAGTGTTCCGAGTGTATTACTCTCCCAGTGTTCCCAGTTTATTTATGCTCCCAGCATTCACAATGTACTTACCCTCCCAGTGTTCCCAATGTGTTTACATTCCCAGTGTTTCTCGTGTATTTACTACCTGCCAGTGTTTCCAGTCAGTTTATTCTCCCATGTTCCCATTGTGCTAACTGTCCCAGTGATCGCCATGTATTTACTCTGCCAGTGCTCAGTTTATTTCCTCTCCCAGCGCTTTCAGTGTATTTCCTATCCCCGTGTTCCCAGTGTATTTACTCTCTGTGTTCCCAGTTTATTTAGCCTCCCAGTGTTCCCAGTATATTTACTCTCCCAGCGTTCCCAGCGTGTTTACTCTCTCAGTGTTCCCAGTGTGTTTCCTCTCCCAGCGTTCCCAGTATATTTACGCTCTTCCTGTTTTCCCTGACTATTTATCCTCCCAGTTTTCCTAGTGTACTCACTCTCCCAGTGCGCCCTGTGTATTTACTGCTCCAGTGTTCCCAGTGTATTTGCTATTTCCCAATATTACCAGGAAGTTATTCTTCCGTGTTCCCAGCGTGCTAACTGTCCCAGTGTTCCCAGTATATTTACTCTCCCAGTGTGCCCAGTGTTTTTAGTCTCCCAGTGTTTGCGTGTATTTGCATTCCCAGTGTTCCCAATGCATTTGCTCTCCAAGTGTTCCCAATGTATTTACTCTCGCAGGATCCCCAGTTTATTTACTCGCCCAGTGTTCCCAGTGTATTTACTCTCCTAGTCTTTCCTGTGTCTTTACTGTTCCACTATTCCCAGTGTAGTTACTATTTCCCAGTGTTTCCAGTAAGTTTAATCGCCCGTGTTCCCAGTATGCTAACTGTCCCAGTGTTCCAAGGTATTTAATCTCTCCCATTTTTCCCAATGTATTTGCTCACCCAGTTTTCGAAGTGTATGTACTCTGTTCAAAGGTTCCCAGTATATTTACTCTCCCAGATCCCAAAGTATTTACTATCTCCCAGTGTTCCTAGTGTGCGTAATCTCTCTCAATGTTCCCGCTTTAATTACTCACCCAGTGTTCCCAGTATATTAACTCTCGCAGTGTTCCCAGTGTAGTTTCGCTCCCAGTGCTCCCAGTGTATTTTCTCAAACAATGGCTCCAAGTGTATTTACTTTCTCCCATTGATCTCAGTGTATTTACTCTCCTAGCATTCCCAGTGTACTTACTCTCTCCCTGTTAACAGAGTATTTACACTGCCAGTGTTCCCAGTACATTTAATCTTTTCAAGTGTTCCCAGTTCATTTATTCTCCCAGTGTTCCCAATGTATTTACTCTACCCCAGTGTTCCCAGTGTATTTCCTCTTCCAGCGTTCCCAGCGTATTTACTGCTCCAGTGTTCCCAGTGTATTTACTCTCTCTCCGTGTTCCCAGTGTAATTACTCTCGCATTGTTTCCGGTGTATTTTCTCTCTCTCCGTGTTACCAATGAATTTAATCTCCGAGTGTTCGCATGTATTTGCTCTCCCAGTGTCCCCATTGTATTTACTGGCCCAGTGTTCCCAATGTATTTCCTCTCCATGCGCTCCCAGTGTATTTACTCTTTTCCAGTTTGCCCAGACAATTTGCCCTCCCACTTTTCCCAATGCACTCACTCCCCCAGTGCACCCTGTGTATTTACTGCTCCAGTGTTCCCAGCGTATTTACTATTTCCCAGTGTTTCCAGGAAGTTTATTCTCCCGTGTTCCCAGCGTGCTAACTGTCCCAGTGTTCCCAATGTATTTGCTCACCCAGTTTTCGCAGTGTATTTACTCTCTTCAAATGTTCCCAGTGCATTTACTCTCCCAGATCCCAAAGTATTTACTATCTCCCAGTGTTCCTAGTGTGCGTAATCTCTCTCAATGTTCCCGCTTTAATTACTCACCCAGTGTTCCCAGTATATTAACTCTGGCAGTGTTCCCAGTGTTTGCTCGCTCCCAGTGCTCCCAGAGTATTTACTCAGACAATGTCTCTAAGTGTATTTACTTTCTCTCAGTGATCCCAGTACATTTACTCTCCTAGAATTCCCAGTGCACTTACTCTCTCCCTGTTAACACAGTATTTACACTGCCAGTGTTCCCAGGGCATTTAATCTCTTCAAGTAATCCCAGTTCATTGACTCTTCCAGTTTTCCCAAGTAATTTACTATCTCCCAGTGCCCCCAATGTATTTACTCAACCCCAGTGTTCCCAGTGTATTTCCTCTACCAGCGTTCCCAGTGTATTTCATCTCTCCTAGTATTACCAGTTTATTTACTCTCGCACTGTTGCCAGTTTATTTACTCTTGCATTGTTCACAGTTTATTTACTCTCTCTCCGTGGTCCCAGTGTTTTTACTGCTCCGGTCTTCACAGTGCATTTACTCTCTCTCCATGTTCCCAGTGTATTTCATCTCAAAGTGTTTGCGTGCATTTGCTCTCCCAGTGTCCCCGTTGTATTTACTGGCCCAGTGTTCCCAATGTATTTACTCTCCAAATGTTCCCAATGTATTTACTCTCCCACTGTTCCCTGTGTATTTACTGTTCCAATGTTCCCGGTGTATTTACAATCTCCCGGTGTTCCCAGTACGTTAATTTTCCCGCGTTCCCAGAATGTTAACTATGCCAGTGTTTCCAGTGTATTTATTCTGCCAGTGTTCTCAGTGTATTTACCCTCGCACAGTTACCAGTGTATTTACTCTTGCATTGTTCCCAGTGTATTTAATTTCACTCCGTGTTCCCAGTGTAATTATTCTCGCATTGTTTACAATGTATTTTCTCTCTCTCCGTGTTCCCAGTGTATTTACGCTCCCAGTGTTCCCAGTATATTTACTCTCGCAGTATTCCCACGGTATTTATTCGGTCCCAGGTTCCCAGTGTATTAAGTATCCCAGTTTTACCAGTGCATTTACTCTCCCAATGTTTCCAGTGCATTTACTGTTCCAGTGTTCCCAGTGTATTTACTATCTCCCAGTGTTTCCAGTAAGTTTATTCTCCCGTGTTCTCTTTGTGCTAACTGTCCCAGTGTTCGCCATGTATTTACTTTGCTAGTTTTCTCAGGGTATTTCCTCTCCCAGTGTTTCCAGTTTATTTACTCACTCTCCGTGTTCCCAGCGTTATTAAACTTCCAATGTTCCCAGTGTATTTACTCTCCCAGTGATTCCAGTGTGTTTACTCTCCCAGTGCTTCCAGTTTATTTCCTCTTCCCGTGTTCCCAATGCATTTACTCTGTCAGTGTTCCCAGTGTATTTATTCTCCCAGTGTTCCCAATGTATTTCATCTCCCTGCGTTCCCAGTGCATTTATCTATTCTAGTGTTCCCAGCCAATTTGCTATCCCAATGTTCCCAGTGTATTTCCTCTCCCAGTGTTCACAGTGTATTTAGTGATCGCATGTTCCCAGTGTATTTACTATTTCCCAGTGTTCCCTGGAAGTGTATTCAATGTGTTCCCTGTATGCGAACTGTCCCAGTGTTCGCAGTATATTTACTCTCCCAGTGTTCCCAGTCTATTTACTCTCTCGTTGTTTCCAGTGTATTTACTCACCCATTGTTTACATGTATTGATTCTCCCAGTGTTCCCATTGTATTTCCTCTCCCTGTTATCTCAGTGTGTTTACTCTCTCCCAGTTTTAGCAATGTATTTACTCTCACAGTTTTCCCAGTGTGTTTACTCTCACAGCGTTCCCAGTGTATGTACTCTCTCAGCGTTCCCAGTATATTTATTCTCCAAAAGTTCCCTGTCATTTAATCTCCCAGTGTTCCAAGTGTATTTCTCTCTTCCAGTGTTCCCAGTGTATTAACCCTCCCAGTGTTCCCAGTTTACTTACTTTCCCAGTGTTCCCAGTGCATTTACATTCTCCCAGTGTTCCACGTGTATTTACTCTCCCTGTGTTTCCAGTGTATTTACTCTCCCAGTGTTCCCAGTGTATTTACTTTCCCTGGGACCACTTCATATTTAATCTCCCAGTATTCCAAATGCACTTACTCTCCCAACGTTCCCAGTGTATTTATTCTCCCAGTGTTCGCTGTGTCGTTACTGTTCCAGTGTTCCCGGTGTATTTACTCTCCCAGTTTTCCCAGTAAGTTTATTCTCCCACGTTCCCAGTCTGCTAACTGTGCCAGTTGTCCCAGAGTATTAATTCTGCCAGTGTTCTCAGTGTATTTACTCTCACAGTGTTCCCAGTGTATTTACGCTCTCCCAGTGTTCGCAATATATTTACTTTGGCAGATTTCTCACTGTATTTACTCTCCCAGTTTTCGCTGTGTTCCCGGTGTATTTACTCTCTCAGTATTCCCAGTGCATTTACTCTCTTCCAGTGTTCCCAGTATATTTCGTCTTCCTGCGTCCCCAGTGTATTTCCTCTCTCCCAGTGTCCCCTGTCTATTTACTCTCCAAGTGGACCACGCGTATTTACTCTATCAGTGTTCCCAGTGCATTTACTCTCCCAGTGTCTCCGCTGTATTTGCTCTCCCAGTGTTCCAATATATTTAAACTGCCCCAGTGTTTACAGCAATTACTCTCCCCAGTGATCCCAGTGTGTTTACACTTACAGTTTTCCCAGTGCATTTACTCTCTATGTTCCAAGTGTATTTTAATCTCCCAGTGTTGCATGTGTATTTACTCATCCAGCGTCCCCAGTAAATTTACTCTCTCGTTGTTTCCAGCGTATTTAGTCACACAGTATTCACGTGTATTTATTCTCCCAGTGTTCCCAGTGTATTTCCTATCCCTGTTATCTCAGTGTGTTTACTCTCTCCCAGTTTTAGCAATGTATTTACTTTCGCAGTTTTCCCAGTGTGTTTACTCTCACAGCGTTCCCAGTGTATGTACTCTCTCAGCGTTCCCAGTATATTTATTCTCCCAATGTTCCCAGTTATTTACTCTCCCAGTGTTCCAAGTGTATTTTCTCTCTTCCAGTGTTCCCAGTCTATTAACCCTCCCAGTGTTCCCAGTTTACTTACTCTCCCAGTGTTCCCAGTGCATTTAATTTCTCCCAGTGTATTTATTCTCTCTCCATCTTCGCAGCGTGATTACTCTCACAACGTCCCCAGTATATTTACTCTCCCAATGTTTCCAGTTTATTAACCCCCCCAGTGTTCCCACTGTATTTATTCTCTCCCAATGTTCCCAGTGCATTTGCTCTCTCGCAGTGTTCCCAGTGTGTTTGCTCTTTCGCAGTGTTCCCAGTTTATTCACTCACCCAGTGTTCTCAATGTATTTACTCTCGCAGTGTTCCATGTGCATTTACTCTGCCAGTGTTCTCAGTGTATTTACTCTCCCAAAGTTGCCAGTGTCTTTACGCTCTCTCCGTGTTCCCAGCGTTATTACACTCCCAATTTTCCCTGGGTATTTACTCTTCCAGTGTTTCCAATGCATTTCCCCTCCCAGTGTTCCCAGTGTACTTACGCTCTCCCAGTTTTCGCATTATATTTATTTGGCAGATTTCCCAGTGTATTTACTCTCCCAGCTTTCGCAGTGTATTTACTCTCTAAGTGTTCCCGGTGTATTTACTCTCTCAGTGTTCCCAGTATTTTTACTCTCCAAGTTTTGCTAGTGTATATATTCTTCCAGTGTTCCCAGTGTATTTACTCTCCCACTGTGCCCAGCGTATTTATTCTGCCCGTGCTCCCAGTGCATTTATTCTGCCAGTGTTTCGATGTGTTTACTCTCCCAGTATACCAAATGCACTTACTCTCCCAACGTTCCCAGTGTATTTACTCTCCCAGTGTTCACTGTGTCTTTACTGTTCCCGTGTTCCCAGTGTATTTACTCTCCCAGTTTTCCCAGTGAGTTTATTCTCCCACGTTCCCGGTCTGCTAACTGTGGCAGTGTTCCCAGAGTATTTATTCTGCCAGTGTCCTCAGTGTATTTACTCTCACAGTGTTTCCAGTGTATTTATTCTCTCTCCATCTTCGCAGCGTAATTACTCTCAGAACGTTCCCAGTGTATTTACTCTCCCAGTGTTCACGTGTATTTATTCCCCCAGTGTTTCCAGTGTATTTGCTCTCCCAGTATTCCCACTGTATTTACTCTCTCCCAATGTCATTAGTGCATTTGCTTTCTCGCAGTGTTCTAAGTGTGTTTTCTCTCTCTCCGTGTTCCAAGCCTATTTACTCACCCAGTGTTTCAATGTATTTACTCTCGCAGTGCTCCCTGTGTATTTACTCTCCTAGCGTTCCCAGTGTATTTACTCTATCAGTGTTCCAAGTGTATTTACTCTCCCAGTGTTCCATGTGTATTTACTCACCCAGCGTCCCCAGTATATTTACTCTCTCGTTGGTTCCAGTGTATTTCCTCACCCAGTGTTCACGTGTATTTATTCTCCCAGTGTTCCCAGTGTATTTTCTCTCCGTTATCTTAGTGTGTTTACTATCTCCCAGTTTTCACAATGTAATTACTCTCGCATTTTTCCCAGTGTGTTTACTCTCACAGCGTTCCCAGTGTATGTACTCTCTCAGTGTTCGCAGTATATTTATTCTCCCAATGTTCCCAGTTATTTACTCTCCCAGTATTCCAAGTGTATTTCTCTCTTCCAGTGTTCCCAGTCTATTAACCCTCCTAGTGTTCCCAGTTTACTTACTCTCCTAGTGTTCCCAGTGCATTTACTTTCTCCCAGTGTTCCGAGTGTATTGCTCTCCCAGTGTTCCCAGTTTATTTATGCTCCCAGCATTCACAATGTACTTACCCTCCCAGTGTTCCCAATGTGTTTACATTCCCAGTGTTTCTCGTGTATTTACTACCTGCCAGTGTTTCCAGTCAGTTTATTCTCCCATGTTCCCATTGTGCTAACTGTCCCAGTGATCGCCATGTATTTACTCTGCCAGTGCTCAGTTTATTTCCTCTCCCGGCGCTTTCAGTGTATTTCCTATCCCCGTGTTCCCAGTGTATTTACCCTCTGTGTTCACAGTTTATTTAGCCTCCCAGTGTTCCCAGTATATTTACTCTCCCAGCGTTTCCAGCGTGTTTACTCTCTCAGTGTTCCCAGTGTGTTTCCTCTCCCAGCGTTCCCAGTATATTTACGCTCTTCCTGTTTTCCCTGACTATTTATCCTCCCAGTTTTCCTAGTGTACTCACTCTCCCAGTGCGCCCTGTGTATTTACTGCTCCAGTGTTCCCAGTGTATTTGCTATTTCCCAATGTTACCAGGAAGTTATTCTCCCGTGTTCCCAGCGTGCTAACTGTCCCAGTGTTCCCAGTATATTTACTCTCCCAGTGTGCCCAGTGTTTTTAGACTCCCAGTGTTTGCCTGTATTTGCATTCCCAGTGTTCCCAATGTATTTACTCTCGCAGGATCCCCAGTTTATTTACTCGCCCAGTGTTCCCAGTGTATTTACTCTCCTAGTCTTTCCTGTGTCTTTACTGTTCCACTATTCCCAGTGTAGTTACTATTTCCCAGTGTTTCCAGTAAGTTTAATCGCCCGTGTTCCCAGTATGCTAACTGTCCCAGTGTTCCAAGGTATTTAATCTCTCCCATTTTTCCCAATGTATTCGCTCACCCAGTTTTCGAAGTGTATGTACTCTGTTCAAAAGTTCCCAGTATATTTACTCTCCCAGATCCCAAAGTATTTACTATCTCCCAGTGTTCCTAGTGTGCGTAATCTCTCTCAATGTTCCCGCTTTAATTACTCACCCAGTGTTCCCAGTATATTAACTCTCGCAGTGTTCCCAGTGTAGTTTCGCTCCCAGTGCTCCCAGTGTATTTACTCAAACAATGGCTCCAAGTGTATTTACTTTCTCCCATTGATCTCAGTGTATTTACTCTCCTAGCATTCCCAGTGTACTTACTCTCTCCCTGTTAACAGAGTATTTACACTGCCAGTGTTCCCAGTACATTTAATCTTTTCAAGTGTTCCCAGTTCATTTATTCTCCCAGTGTTCCCAATGTATTTACTCTACCCCAGTGTTCCCAGTGTATTTCCTCTTCCAGCGTTCCCAGCGTATTTACTGCTCCAGTGTTCCCAGTGTATTTACTCTCTCTCCGTGTTCCCAGTGTAATTACTCTCGCATTGTTTCCGGTGTATTTTCTCTCTCTCCGTGTTACCAATGAATTTAATCTCCGAGTGTTCGCATGTATTTGCTCTCCCAGTGTCCCCATTGTATTTACTGGCCCAGTGTTCCCAATGTATTTCCTCTCCATGCGCTCCCAGTGTATTTACTCTTTTCCAGTTTGCCCAGACAATTTGCCCTCCCACTTTTCCCAATGCACTCACTCCCCCAGTGCACCCTGTGTATTTACTGCTCCAGTGTTCCCAGCGTATTTACTATTTCCCAGTGTTTCCAGGAAGTTTATTCTCCCGTGTTCCCAGCGTGCTAACTGTCCCAGTGTTCCCAATGTATTTGCTCACCCATTTTTCGCAGTGTATTTACTCTCTTCAAATGTTCCCAGTGCATTTACTCTCCCAGATCCCAAAGTATTTACTATCTCCCAGTGTTCCCAGTGTGCGTACTCTCTCTCAATGTTCCCGCTTTATTTACTCTCCAAGTGTTCCCAGTGTATTTCCTTTCCCAGTGTTCCAGTATATTAACTCTTGCAGTGTTCCCAGTGTATGCTCGCTCCCAGTGCTCCCAGAGTATTTACTCAGACAATATCTCTAAGTGTATTTACTTTCTCTCAGTGATCCTAGGACATTTACTCTCCTAGAATTCCCAGTGCACTTACTCTCTCCCTGTTAACACAGTATTTACACTGCCAGTGTTCCCAGGGCATTTAATCTCTTCAAGTAATCCCAGTTCATTGACTCTTCCAGTTTTCCCAAGTAATTTACTATCTCCCAGTGCCCCCAATGTATTTACTCAACCCCAGTGTTCCCAGTGTATTTCCTCTACCAGCGTTCCCAGTGTATTTCATCTCTCCTAGTATTACCAGTTTATTTACTCTCGCACTGTTGCCAGTTTATTTACTCTTGCATTGTTCACAGTTTATTTACTCTCTCTCCGTGGTCCCAGTGTTTTTACTGCTCCGGTCTTCACAGTGCATTTACTCTCTCTCCATGTTCCCAGTGTATTTCATCTCAAAGTGTTCGCGTGCATTTGCTCTCCCAGTGTCCCCGTTGTATTTACTGGCCCAGTGTTCCCAATGTATTTACTCTCCAAATGTTCCCAATGTATTTACTCTCCCACTGTTCCCTGTGTATTTACTGTTCCAATGTTCCCGGTGTATTTACAATCTCCCGGTGTTCCCAGTACATTAATTTTCCCGCGTTCCCTGAATGTTAACTATGCCAGTGTTTCCAGTGTATTTATTCTGCCAGTGTTCTCAGTGTATTTACCCTCGCACAGTTACCAGTGTATTTACTCTTGCATTGTTCCCAGTGTATTTAATTTCTCTCCGTGTTCCCAGTGTAATTATTCTCGCATTGTTTACAATGTATTTTCTCTCTCTCCGTGTTCCCAGTGTATTTACGCTCCCAGTGTTCCCAGTATATTTACTCTCGCAGTATTCCCACGGTATTTATTCGGTCCCAGGTTCCCAGTATATTAAGTATCCCAGTTTTACCAGTTCATTTACTCTCCCAATGTTTCCAGTGCATTTACTGTTCCAGTGTTCCCAGTGTATTTACTATCTCCCAGTGTTTCCAGTAAGTTTATTCTCACGTGTTCCCGATGTGCTAACTGTCCCAGTGTTCGCCATGTATTTACTTTGCCAGTTTTCTCAGGGTATTTCCTCTCCCAGTGTTTCCAGTTTATTTACTCACTCTCCGTGTTCCCAGCGTTATTAAACTTCCAATGTTCCCAGTGTATTTACTCTCCCAGTGATTCCAGTGTGTTTACTCTCCCAGTGCTTCCAGTTTATTTCCTCTTCCCGTGTTCCCAATGCATTTACTCTGTCAGTGTTCCCAGTGTATTTATTCTCCCAGTGTTCCCAATGCATTTCATCTCCCTGCGTTCCCAGTGCATTTATCTATTCTAGTATTCCCAGACAATTTGCTATCCCAATGTTCCCAGTGTATTTCCTCTCCCAGTGTCCACAGTGTATTTAGTGATCGCATGTTCCCAGTGTATTTACTATTTCCCAGTGTTCCCTGGAAGTGTATTCAATGTGTTCCCTGTATGCGAACTGTCCCAGTGTTCGCAGTATATTTACTCTCCCAGTGTTCCCAGTGGATTTACTCGTCCAGTCTTTCCATTGTACTTACCCTGCCAGTGTGTCCAATGTATGTTCTCTTAGTGTTCCCAGCGAATTTACTCTACCAGTGTCCCCAGTTTATTTAGTCTCCCAGTGTTCGGGTGTAAGTGTTCTCCCAGTGTTCCAATGTATTTACTCTCCCAGTGCTCCCACTGTATTTACTCGCCCAATGTTCCCAATGTATTTATACTCGCAATGTCCCCAGTGTATTTACTCCCCCAGTATTCCCAGTGTATTTAATCACCCAATGTTCCCAGTATATTTACTCTCCCAGTGTACCCTGTGCCTTTACTGTTCCAGTTTTCCCAGTGTATTTAATATCTCCCAGTTTTCCCAATAAGTTTGTTCCCCGCCTTCACATTGTGCTAACTGTGCCGGTGTTCCGTGTGTATTTAAATTGCGAGTGATATCAGTGTATGAACTCTCTTTCTCCATGTTCGCAGTTTATTTATTCTCACAATGTTCGCAATATATTTACTTTGGCGGCTTTCCAAGTATATTTACTCTCCCAGCTTTCGCAGTGTAGTTACTCTCTCAGTGTTCCGTTGTATTTATTCTCTCAGTTTTCCCAGTGTATTTGCTCTCCTCTAGTGTTCCCAGTATATTTCGTCTTCCTGCATTCCCAGTGTATTTACTCCCTCCCAGTGTTCCCAGTCTATTTACTCTTCACGTTTTGCTAGTGTATATATTCTTCCAGTGTTGCCAGTGTATTTACTATCCTACTGTGCCCAGCGTATGTATTCTGCCCGTGCTCCCAGTGCATTTAATCTCCCAGTTTTCCAATGTGTTTACTCTCTCACAATGTCCCCAGTGTATTTACACTGTCTCAGTGTTTACAGCAAGTTTACACTCTCCCAATGTTCCCAGTGTGTTTATTCTTACAGTTGCCCCACTGTATTTATCTCTCAGTGTACCCAGTCTATTTAGTCGCCCAGTGTTCACGTGCATTTGCTCTCCCAGTGTTCCAAATGTATTTACTCTCCCAGTGTCCCCAGTGTATTTACTCTCCCACTGTGCCCAGCGCATTTAATCTGCCCGTGCTCCCACTCCATGTATTCTCCAAGTGTTTCGATGTGTTTACTCTCTCACCGTGTCCCCAGTGTATTTACACTGTCTCAGTGTTTACAGCAAGTTTACACTCTCCCAATGTTCCCATTGTGTTTATTCTTGAATATGCCCCATTGGATTTACTCTCTCAGTGTACCCAGTCTAGTTAGTCGCCCAGTGTTCACGTGCATTTGCTCTCTCAGTGTTCCAAATGTATTTAC